>NC_133027.1:6069285-7368571 GCF_048771995.1 Taeniopygia guttata | reverse complement strand
TTAAACAAACATCTCAATATCATATAAAATCCCAAGGGGCAAATGTATCTCAGAAAGACGCGTCCTACCTTAAAGTGTAGGACACTAAAGTTTCCATAACAGTGTAATGGAAAAAGCTAGAAAGATTTAGCTTTTGATTAGTAAAATTCTTGACCTTTGAAAGATAAGACCAAAGTATTATTTATATGTGTTCTGATTTTTTGATACATTTATTAGTATAGCCATAATAGGTGATTTTTTTTCACATTCCAACTGTAATATTTTTAGAAACAAAGAAAAGTTAACTCCCATTTCCTATTCTTCCCTTACTTCATGTGTATGCTGTTGAATCACTAACTGCAGATATTGGTCATGACTGATACCACAGCATTTCACAAGCTCCACTTGCATCAGCCTCGAATATTTTCTCTAGTAGAGCCAGCTCATTATCAGCTACTTCTGCAGCAGCAAAATCCTATAGCAAAGTGTCTCAAGTCAAACTGGCTGCTCTCAGAATCGCTGTTCCAAATAAACTGTGACTTTTCTGGATCAACCACACCTTTTCAACTATTTGTAACTGCCAAAATGTTTAAAAATAGTTCTCAGGTACTTGTCCTCTATTAGGTACTTTCAATGCTTTGTGCTGTTACTGTCATCATGTTACATCATTTGAATTTCATGTGTTGGTCTGAAAAGAAGAGTTACACAACACTGTGCTCACCTGTATATTAATGTTCAATTAATTATTTTAACTCTAGGATCCAAGTAACCAATGTGGCCAAACTGTGTTCCTATATTGACAAAGTTCTAAATACTCTAAATTTGAAGAAAAATGACATTTCATCAGCTCCATTTTTACTTTATAATTTTTATGTGACCTAATCCTCACCTTTACATTTGGTGCTAATGGCACAACTATACCAGAAAAACAAGTTACTACAGTCCCTGCATCATCTTGCAAAAGGCAATAAAACAATGTATAAATAGAAGCAAGATGAACAAAGAACTCCTTATGAAATAGTCTCCTATTTGTTTTCTAAAGACTTATCCTTAAACAAATCTGAGAATAAAAAAAAAAAAAAAAAAAAACACCAAAAAACACCATTCTGATAGACAAGTGAATTAATGAAAGCAGTAGCATTATAGTAACCAAGCAACCAGGATGCCTGAATTCTTACCTTGCCTTTCTCAGAGTATGAGACATGAGTAAACCACTTTGATGAACCCCATCACCCAACATGAACCAAGCTTAACAGAAGAAGGGTGTCCTTTGCAATGATCTTAACTGACTATAATATTCATAAAAAGCAGACAACCAGACAGAAAATGCACAACCAAATTTAGTACTCTCAAGGGAGAGAAAGACTGCTGTATGTTTGAGTACCTATATTAGACACCAGGGGATACACATGGCTGAAAGCTGTTCTAAATATACTGACCACAAGAAAAAATTCAACACAGGCTCACATCTGATCAAACTCAGACAGCTAATACCACAGAAAACAAGGCTTCACTACTCACAGCTGGCTTTGGCTTACATTGGTTTGCCACTGGAAGGAACTTGAACTTATGAAAGTTGAACTTACAAATAGACATAAATCTCCCAGTTCTATATTGATCAGGATTCAGATACACGATACCAGAGGGAATTCAGCTACCTGCAATATTTGCAACTAAGCATTTGAAAATTTCAGGATCACTTAAAACAGCTGCTTAGCTCTTCCAGATATCCAACCAGGCATTCTAACATGAGTGTTTCCCTTCAGAATAGTCTGATGTCACCAACCAGGGCACACAAGAAAAATGCAATTTTAAAAGGTGAAGACTGATAGTATGTTTTTAAAGGTAAGAGGAATACAGTAACTACCCTATTTCACCCCATATCTAGGCTCAACCTCTGAACCTCAAAGTATGCTTTGAGGTTTTACTGACAAGTGATAGTGCTTGAAACAGATTATTCCCTCATAAAATGAACTCTCCAATTAGCACAACTCCATCTTTGTTATCTTTATAATCACCAATCATCACTTAAGCAAAAAATTTTAAGAAAGGTTACTGACTTTCCCAATCATTCAGCCACAAAAAACAAACCTTCCAATCCAAGCAACACCCCAAACTCTCTGTCAGTCAACTACTACTCTCATGATTTTCACAGAACAATTTGTCTACATCAAGCTTCACTCCAAAAGTTAAAAACATGGCAGAATCCATCATCCAACATCTTTTACTAAGAGATTTAACATTGCACTGAACTGAAAGCAGCTTTTGAAAGTCAAAATAACTTGAAAACATGTAAATAGAGCATTTGCATGCATATATATGGAATAAATCACAGCCCCAGTGCTGCCAGGAACAGTGGCTAATGTCACTGTAAGACCAAGCTATGTTATTTTTGGAGGGTCTTGGTGACTGGTCAAGGATCCTGGTGACTGGGAAAAGGCAAACAGAAGGCAGCTAAGTCTTACTTCAGCCCCTAGAAAGATTATGGAGCAAATCCTCCTGGGACCCAACTACAGATGCTTCAAGAAGAAAAAGGTGATGGCATGTGGCTATTGAGAAAAAACCACACCTGACACATCTCATCTTTGAGATGATTGTCTGAGATGATTGGCCCTGTGAATGAGAGCAACAGCAGCTTGTTTTAACACTACAAAGGCTTTTAACAAGGTCTCCTACACTGTCCTTCCAGCCAAACTGATGGAATATAGTTTGAAAAAGTTGACTGTAAGGTGGGTGACTCCAAGGGCTGTAGTTGGTAGTCCCAAATCCATCTGGTTGGAACTAATGATGCTCCCCAGGAGCTGATACCATGGCCAGTATTGTTTAATGTCTTCACTGGCAGCCTGGGCAAGGGGATGGGATGTACTCTGAGCCAGTGTAGGTACCAAACTGGACAGAGCTGTCCAGTGAGTTTTTGGGATCTCCACCCCCAGAGATAATCCCAACACAACCAGACATGGCTCTGAGTGACCTGACCTGGCCATGCTTTTCATAGGGCTGGACCAGATAATCTCCAGAAGTCCCTTCAAAACAATATTATTCTGTAACTACATTTGAGGTAAATAAAAACAAATGGAAGCAGTTAAAAGCTTTTTTAAAACTGAGATAGTGGAGGTATTTCCTTTCAAGTGAAAATAGACCAGAAATTAACACTCCAAATAAAGATATCCAATTTTTAAGCCAATTTTTGAAAAGACAAAGAGAACAGCTCTGGCCTTTAAAAGAAAAATCTAATTAAATGCTTTTTTCGCATATTTTGCATGCTGATGAAATTAAATCTTTGAGGCAATAGCAGATAACCTGTTAGTTAAAAGTCTGCAAGTGAATTATGTCTCAGACCAGCGACATCTGTCTCAATTTCTGACAGGAACTAATCTGGACTACACTGCCTTTCAGGAACTAAATCCAAAGTATTTTCCTGACAGATTTCTATTTTCAAAGGCTGTGAAGGTTTCTGATAACACCCCAAGCAAAGCATGCACATCACCCTTCACTTTCCAAATGCTGCCTCATTTTCCTCACCAGCTCCTGACAAGTAGCTCAATGAAGAAACACTATCACCTGCAGATTTAGCTTCATTTTTCATAGCTGCTACTTTCCTATGGCATTAAATTAATTCACTTTTCTATTTTAGAGACTACAACAGAAAGATCTGTAAAAAAACTTTACTGTAAGTACTGCTACGGTACAAATCACTGTAATACCTGAGTCTCAATAAATAAAGCCTTCTCAAAAACACAGTTCAAAATCATCCCACTCACTTTCGCCTTGATCTATCTCATTCTGTCTACAAGAATGGTTATAAAATAAGTACTCATAAAGCTTTGGCGCTTTGACCAGCAGCTACGGTAGATAACACCATTATTTTTGTGATTAGCACAAACAGACGATAGGTATCCCATTTTGTTATTGCTACTGCTACAGGGACATCATTCTCTTTGTTTCTATTACAGTGACAGCTACAACTCAACCAGGGATAGATATATCCTGTACCCCAGATCTTGCACAGATGGAGGAGAAAAAAAGTAAATGCAATTCCCTCAGGACAGTAATTAAAAGGATAAGCATAGTCACTTGATCTAATTTAGGCATCTGAGTTAGGAGGCTAATCTAACAAAAAATTCTGTTCTACAGAGAGCACGGAGCAGCCTAGATCCAGGTCTGCAGGCATCACGCAGTTCTCTTCACATCACACGGAGTCCAGCGCCTGAATTAAGATTTCTCGAAATACTCAAAGGTACGGCGGTGTGAATGCCCCTCCCAGCTGAGTCAGGATGAAAAAATACACACGGACAAAACAGGGGAGGTAGATTGGAAACAAGGAAACAAAAATGAACCAGGTTTGGTAGCAGAACGAAGCCCGTGTAACTATTTATCCAAGTAGTTCCTAGCGCTCATTACTTCTACGTATCACTGTCGCATCAGCAGATACTTATGTTTGTTACAAGCAAATTTCAAATGAATGATTAAAAGTTCTCGAGAGCAAGCAGCAGTTTATGTGCCACCGATGTTACCCACAGCACATTCTGCCTCACACACCCCCCGAGCCTTCCTGTGCACGGCGGGGGAGCTGCGGGCACCACAGGCCAGCGCCAACAGCAAACGAGTCAAAATAACATCATTTTCCCAAAAGAGCGACGCACAAGATAGGGCAGCCTGGACACAAGGGCAAAGAAGCTTGAGACTTCTCATTCCCGTGTTTTAGATGGGGAATTTCCGACTGGTGTTCAAGAGAACTGCTGCAAGAATAACTTAAAAGAACGCAGGCACTATCTTAAAGCACGATCTACTTTCGAGTTCTGCAATGTGACAGATGTCAAAGCCCCAAATGCCCTGAAAACCATTTACTGTATTCAAAATGGTACCTTAATCTTTAGGAAACCGAATCACGTACCTCAGCCTCATTTTATTTTCTGAATTACGACATGCCGCGGTGAGAAGTCCAGACCGAGAAAAGCCGGTCTATTTACAGACACAACAGTTTGCAAACTTTAACTGCAGAAACCAGCTCGGTTTCTCCGAACTCCGCGTTTTCACAGTTAAGCAGACGGAAGGAAATCACCATCACCACAAGGAACGGGGCTCTACAAACGCGTCCGAGTCCCCTCACCTCGCAGGGCGCTCCCCGGGCGCTCCGGGAGCGGTCTGGGCACGGGCGCCGGGATCGCTCCGCTCGCAGCGCGCTGAGGGAGCGCGGGCGAGCAGCTGCAGCCCCAGACACCACCCCCACCCAAAAAAAAAAAAAATGGGGAGGGGGGTGGAAAAAAAAGGGAAAAAAAAGACAAAAAAAGGGAAAAAAAAAAAAAAGAGACCGGACTCAGCTGAGAAATAAAAGCTAAGTAAAGCGGCTCGCGGCTCAGCGCTCCGGCCCGCGCCCCCCGCCCCGCCGGTACCTGTTGCGCTGCCCCGAGCGGCGGCTCCGCCGGGCCGCGGCCCCTGCGCCTCCCGCGGCGCCCGGCCCCACAACATGGCGGCGGGGGCGGGGGAGGAAGCGGGGGCGGCGCTGCCCGGGGCCGGGCTCCGCCGCTGCCCGTGGGGCTCTCGGAGCCCGGCCGAGGGGTCGCTGTGCCCCGGGGTACGGACCCCGGGTCTGGGCCGGAGCTCAACAAACGGCGCCGCGGGCCGGGGATATCGGCACCGAGCCTGTCGGTGCCTTTGCTGTACGGTAACAACTGCTGCTGAAAGACCTGACTGACAGAGGATTTGCCCCGTTCTTGCTCGCCTCTGTCTCACTCGATTCCAGCCGCTGTCTCGTCTGCTCCGTGGGTTACCTTTGCTTTTGCTTTCTGGCTGTATCCAGTCCTATCTCTACTAGAAGCTGAAAAGCCGTGGCCTCTGCTCTGCACAGGCAAAGCTCCCAGATTAAGACAATTCTTCCACCTGGGAGCAGTAACAGCACCTTTGGTGTTTGTCCGTGGGAAGAGTGTCCCGCTGGGACCTCACACCAGCGCGGAGGGGGCTGGCACCAGCAGCTAAACTGGGCTCACGCCAGGCACCGCTCGGGGACTGAAACACGTGGGGTTTCAGGGGTTTATCTTTCAAAAAATTAGAGTCCTGTAGGAAGACAACACGTCGAAAATGCCATGATTTTTAACCACCAAACGTTTTCCTTCTGCAGCGAGGGGATGTCGCCGTGCACAGATGATTACGGCGCATTTCTGCTATGTTTTTGTTGGGTAGATAATTACCTATCACCTTCGTACAGCCCAGATTTTTCCACTGACTCATTCTTCTGGGTTCCTAATGAGCCTTTCCAGTTGGTTACACCTTTTATCATTCACAGTGATTCCAGAATAGTCACGTTCCTGTGCAATGCAATGGCTATGGCCACATCCTAGCACTTACCACTGGCAGTATTGGTGCTTACACACCTGATGTCTGCATTTGCAGTTGCAGCTGCCACATTGCACTGGCAGCATTCATGCATTTACCCCTTGTGACCTCCTCAGCCCTCATCTGATTCACAGCTTTTGAAGATACAGCATTCTCCTCCCTCACACCCAGCCCAAAAACATGCTTTGTATTTTTATCCTGTGAACAGACAGCAACTTCAGCTTTGATGCACAGATATTTGCTGCGTAGGTGGATTAAAACATGTGTTATTCAAGGGGCCCAGGTGGCCTTGGGATGTTTTGAAGTCATCTGCAGTTTTCATGAGCAGTGCTTCATATAATTCCAAATAATTATTTGGGATAACAAAGCAGCCCCGAGTCAAGAACAGGCTTCTCTGAAGCCCAATTAAAAAGCCTCTCATCTGACATTTTTCACTTGAATTTCTTTATAATACTTCTTAATACATAGCCTTTAATCTGCTTAGTACACCTTATAGTGATACAGTTCTAAATTTGACTTTATTGTGTTGGAAGCACCTCCAGCCTGCTTTGGACTGAAGACAAGTGCTTGCACCAGGCATAGCAGTTTACAGAAAGGCCATCGTAGAGAGGATTAACACGACAATAAACCAGATGAACATGTTTCTTCTCATAAAACAAAATCGATCAGGTTACAGATTACAGTAGTTAAGGATTGGGAAGGGCAATGTAAAATCTGTGAAGGAAAGTCTCAAGAACAAGTTAGACAGATGTTGGAGGAGTTTGGTAAATACAGTTGATCGTGCCTTAAACATTGACTTTTCAGGTGACTTTTCAAAGAACTTTGCAGTTCCTTTCTTCTGTAATTGATGTTACTGCCACCACGTCCCACAAGCAAATGAACTTGGGCCATGTCTGTGCTTAACTACTGGCTTACAGGTGACAAAGTACATAAAGCAGGAATTGCATAAAAGATGTTGGGATATTTGATTCTGTAAATATGACAGATGGGGAATAACCTGCTTTTATTAAATGTGAGATCCCTATTGGAGAGCAGCAATGTACCTCAGTTGAGATAACTACACACCTTGCCTAATACCTCCTTTGAGACAAAACTGAAGCCAGGAAAATCACAGAATGGTAGCACAGTTTGGTTGGAAAGGACCTTTAAGGGTCATCTAGTCCAAACCCCCTGCAATAATCAAGGATATATTCAACTAGATCAGGTTGCTCTGAGCCCTGTCCAACCAGGTCTTGAATGTTTGCAGAGATGGAGTATCAACAGCCTCCCTGACAGGGTTTAACCTTCTTCATTGTAAAAAAAAAAAAAAAAAAAAAAAAAAATCCTTCCTTATATCTAATCTAAATCAACCTTCTCCTCTGAGCATCTTCATGAATGGACCCAAACTGGACCTACTCTAACAGGACCACACTTTTCTTGTGCTAAAGACCCCAGAGCTGGACACCTAGTAGGGTCTTAGAATCACCTCTTTTGACCTGTTGCCTGGGCAGAGAGGAGTTGCAGGGAATTAAAAATTCAGCTGACTCCCTAGCAAGATAACCTGGTATAAAAAATTAGCGCATCAAAACTTTATGTGTTCTGATTCTACACAAATTTAATGCATCTACGTTATCACAATGAACTGGAGATGATCAGAGATACTAGAAGAATAAACATCTGTAAGATTAATTGTTGCTCTGATTTTTAAGATTTTCTAAAGCCTTCTGAGTTTATATTCTTGTAGAAAACTTTCTCACACAACTTTCTGCAAACAACTTATTGTTTTACATTCCTTCGTAGAAGTAGAGAAGTTTGATGTACTGGTGGTTTGTTTAGTGTTGTTAGATAGGTGGTATGTTCACCATCTAATCTACTGTCACCTTTAGAAATGTATAAATGTTAGAATCAGAAATAAAACCTTCTCTTTTTTACCTTTGCAATAACAGCGTCTCACATCGTGCTTTCACATGTCATATAGTGACAATTAATAAATTATCAGGAAGAGGAGGAGGACTCACAACCTGTAGTGCAGACACATTTGAATGCAGCAGCCCCTCAATTCACTCTTCCTTGGAAATAGAGTATGTAGACTTAAAATGATTTGTGTCAGCTATTAAAAAATGCATCCTTGAAGTAAAGCTGAACTCTTATTCAACCTAAGGGTCTTACAGAGATGTTTTACTAGTAATGTCTGAGGAACAAACTAGTATTACATCTTTAAAATGGAGAATGAAATTAGTTTCCACTCAGAGTTTGACTACTGCCTGAAGCAGGTTCAAAAAAACCCACTACTTTTATGAAGGCGGAGTTTCTACAGCAACTGTTGCAGATACTGCCTTTGGGTATCTCAGGGTTTGGAAAGAGTGCTTTTTACAAGCTTCAAGACTTGGGTTTAGGGGCTGATGTCAAATACCAGGTGAAATAAAAGTCCCTTCTGGTGACAGTACCCTTCTAGCAATGAGTAGTGGCAAAGAAACTTAAAACTGCAGGAATGAATTAGTTTGTTTCAAAAAGCCATAAAAGTAAGAGAACTTGTTTAATAATGACTGATAATAGAAAAGGGAGCTGAAATGAGAAGAAACCAAAGGTATGATAAGATAAAAGCTTATTCTAGACATCGGGGCAGGGTTGTAGCACAACAGCTCAGAGGAGACCAATTAAGATGAAAAGTGTGGGAGGAGCAGAAAAGAAGTAGGATTTACTATGAGCAATGTTTCATCCTCTAGGATTGTTATGGTAGTATTTATTATCCTGGGCTTCTAGTGGGAGGTGTCCCTGCCCATGGCAGGGAGATTGGAACTGGATGATCTTTAAGGTCAAATTCAACCCATCCTGTTCTATGATTTTGTCATGTCTGAGCCAAAACCAACATATAACAGAAAAACCTAACAAGATAAAATGAAGATGGAGAAACTATTACTATTGCTAGCAACTCAATTTTCACATTAAGTCTTTACTTTTTGATCATTATCTATACTCTGTCTCAGTTTCCTGTAACAAGCAATTTTCCTATCTTTAGAATAATAATGAACGATTTCCACTGACAGCAAAAAGGATCTTGAATAAAATTGCTTAGCCTGAACTGGGTGGCAGAAGGTAACATGACTTCTTCTCTGCTCTTAGTTTACTCCATAATATTGCTTATTTGCTCTGCTGCAGGAAAACACACCAGAAGTGAATGCCTTATTCTCCCTGTCCAAGCTCTCTGACCAGGAAGTATCTAAGCTTGATGACAAACATCTTCCTGCAATGTATGTTTAAAATACATAAAGTTAAACTGGGACCAAATGTACACCAGAAATCAGTTACTGCAAGCATAAGCCATGCTTTGTGAACAGTTACTGGTCAGAGATCGAGGGATGTAAAGCGACAACTATTTCTGAGTCGTCAAAAAGCCATAATTGCTCAATAGTGACCTGCACACATTCCTCCTGTAGTGACCTGTTTAATTTTGCTTCCTAGTGAGTGGCATTTCCTCATCTGGAGAGTCCAGCTTGTTGTCCCAGCCATAAAGAACTACTTAGGAACAGCCACACCTACCTGATGAGTGACACCTCTGACCCCTTTATTAGATTCAACTCTATTATTCATGCTACATTTTCTTTTCTGCCTCCTCTTTTTTTCTCTCCAGCGAACACAGAAGCAATGAGCCCTCCCTCAGTGCTGTTGGAGGTTTTATATTTACAGCAGTGCCAATCTCTTTCCTCCTTTTGAATAAATGTTAGATACTGTCTTTTAACCCACATCTTTATTTAAAAATGGAGGCATAAAACAGAACAGGATAAACAAAAGGACAGGTTGATATTTGCTTTCCACACCTAACAGAACATGATGCATTTCTGATATCGATTCTGAGTAGCAATTTATCAAAAAGGCATAGAAGGCACAAAGCACACACTGCATCAAAAATAGAACTTCTAGAGGTGTTGGTTTGGTTCCTAAACCAGAAGTCCACACAGGTTTTAAAATAACAAATGGCTACTGTATTCATTTTACAGGATTTTCTATTACTTCATAGCTGTATGAATTAAAATATTCATGTCCCAACTTTGTTCCCTGCCAAGCACTGATATTATTTAGTAGTGGACGGGGAGCTGGACTGTATTTGTTCAGTGTGGCAAAGGCTTCTTTGCCTACCACACTGAAATTATTTTGAGATTTACAGAACATCTATGTAACCATAGAGAAAGCAGCTTTCCAGACAGGCCAGACCATGCTGTGAAGGGAGGCAGTGCTGACTCATGCAGACTGAATTATGGCAAATAAAACTTTGCCAACTGCTGAGCAGACACAAGGGTTTTACTTGCTATCCCCAGCTGCAGTGCAGGCAGGCAGAAATGCTCAAGCACACAGGAATTTCACAAGTGCCAAGTGCTGACAATACCAGAGAAATCGGGTTAAGCAAGGTTGTTTGTTGCAATTTTACAATCCTTATGCCACAATTAGTAAATAACACCTTGGTAAGACAGAGTTGCAGGTTCATTTCAGACACAGTTTTTTCTCCACATTCAAATTTTGATGCAAGCCAAGAAGCTACTCTGATCCCAATAGGCTGGGATCCCTACTGCATTAGCTACATTTTTTTTTTTTTCCCAAAGATCTTTCACTTTTAGGAGCTAAAACCATGTTATTTCATACATACTGTTGGGTTCTGAGGACCAGTACTACTTTTGAGTAGTGTACCTCTTGTGTACCAATTTTGTGAGGTTCTCTGGAATTACATGTTGCTTTTAAGGGACTAATAACATAAATATTGTGGAAAATTTGAAATAAATCTTCTCAGATTTCATAATGTTTCGTGAGTTGCTGCAAAAAGGAATTTTTTTCAGATTCGTGGATTTCTGAAAAGATGCAGGCATGCTATAAAATAAGTACATACTATGATAAAGATAGGCAAAACAGTGTAAAACAGTAAAGTGAGTTTATGATTAATAGCATAATTAATAAAAACAGGGATTCATTGAAAGGGCAAAGAGATCACTGTAGTTTTAAGCTGGCTTATGGAAGTCTACACAAAAGCTCTGTGTTGATGGAACACAGAAGTTCGCCCTGACTGTAGCTCTTGCTTGCCTGGTGTAACGCTGAGTGTTTGAGGTGCTGCTGCCCCCATCTGCCTGACATCCTGCTGGACTTTTCCATGAAAAACGGAAGCAAAGGCAAATTCTTCCACCAGCTGCAAGTAATAAGGTTGTGCTGTACCTCAAATCAGTGACAAAGTTGTTGCATTTAGGGGGTTTGATCTAAATTTACAGTCTTTCCCCAAAACTAGAGTTGACCTCTTAGGTTTGTTTATTTATTTATTTATTTATTTTTGCAGTTGAAAGTTGTTTTTGACAAGAGGTAAGTCTGTCAGAGCAAGTAACTTTGTAACTTACATTGACATTAAAGTTTAACAGAGTTCAAGCCAGAGCTGAAATCAATGGAGTGTGAAAAGAGATCATACTATCAGCTATTAATGCTTCACTTGAATTTTCATGCAAGGTTTGTTTTGCTTTTATCCTGCTTCTTGCTTTGGAAAGAGAAATCTATAACAATTTGCTGGTCTACTTCACTGATCTACTCTGTATCTTTCTGAAAATTCATTTGCCAGAGGAATTTTGGTTACATAGTCACTAAAACACTTAAGAACAAATGATTCTAATATTTGTGACCAATAAATCCTCACCTGTTAAAGTCTGTTAACTTTAACCTTCACGCAAAAGGCAAAATTATCCTTTTGTCCTGCATCAGCAGTGTCAGGAAAAGGGTTTTTACTGCCCAATAAGATTAATCCATTGGCACTTAGCTTTGACAGTCCTTCCAAGAAATACCGTGCTGCGTTGCTGAGGCTGAATTTGATTTTCCTCTTCTTAACTGGGATCATCATGGATTGGATGCCACTGCCCAGATCAATATCTTGGCACTTAGTGGGCATATTAACTGGAAGGACAACTGCAAGCATGGCAGTTTCAACCTGCAGGAAAGACAAAGAGTACAAGGGCTGTGTTCCCTGTTTCTGCCATGCTGAGGTCCTGGGCCATTTTGTCTTACAAGGAACCAACTCAGTCCTACCTGAGTAGTGCTCACTAGACTGACAGGATTTAAAATCAGATGAAAAAGAAACTTTAATACAGAGACACAGCCAGGGAAAGAAGCTCTGTCATTATTTTAAGGATTTTAAAGGTTCCTGGTAAAACTCCCATCTTTGCTTGGCTTGATGAAGGCTTCATCAGTGCTGGAGTGGTAAATGTGAAACAGGAAACTTATGGGCATTATTCCAGGTAAATCCACATCTGCAAACTTTGCCCAGGTCACAATGGAACAACTCAATACACCTGTGCATCCCCAGACTATTTTTGACTTTACTCTTCAGTCAGAGAAACTACCCAGGGAAAGTCCGTATCAATTCCACAGCAATAAGGCAGTTTTGAATCATAGCCTGCAATAAGTCAATTTAAACACAAATCCATGGATAGGTTTAATTTCAGCATTTGCATAAGTACTTTTATTTTTCCATCAGACCTGCACCCTTTTAGAGTGTAGAAAATAAATAATGCTGAAAGGTGAATTGTGCTTGAAGTTTTTATTATCTTCCTTATCCACCAAGTAGTCTTGGGTTTTATTTAATAATCACTCAGAAGCAGTGCTGAATAAAAATATATTTTAGTTGATTTTCTCTTGGGTTTTTATGTTATTCTTACTGTAACTGGTGCTTCACAGATGCAGCTTTTTCTTCACAAGATTCCTGAGGCAAGTTAATATTAGCATCTTCATCTTACAGATGAAGAACAGAAAGGTGGAGCAATTTGAGCAAGAACATTTCAGACATTTGCTATTCTTGGATACTTCTCTTGGGACCCAAAGGCTTACTAGAAGGACTTGCTCTGCCTGGTTTCACGGTTTCATTTGGAGTGGGATGCACTTTCTTTCCACAGAGCAAATCACACACAGCTCAAGTCAGCACGGCAGAATTCAAAGGCTGGTACAAGCTACAGTGCAACTCCTTTCCAAACAAACCAATTTGTCATCACTTGTCACATTCCCACCTTCCTTCTGTTCCCAGCCATATGTTCCCCTCCCCTTCCCCCAGCACTGCCACCTGCCTAGCTCCTCCTGTGAGCTCAGCCTGAGGAAAGGGGAAAAAAAATGCGTGATTACTTTTTGACAACAAGCTACAGAGTCAGTTTTGCATTTACAATAATAATAGAATCATAGAATGGCTTGTCTTGGAAAGGACCTTAAAGATCATCTAATTCCATGGGCAGGGACACCTTCCACCAGTCAGGTTGCTCAGAACTGCCCCCAACCTGGCCTTAAAAAGCATATTTATTTGTTTTTAGTGTATGTTACTACTAATTCTAAATTAGATCGTTTATTTATGTTTAGCTACATTTCAATTTACTATTCATTTACATAATACGTAGCAATTACAAAAGTTTATAAATATGCATTAGTAATTATCGCCAAATAACTTACAAATAATTTACGCATATTAAAATAACATATTATGATACATTATTTATAAATTATATTTTATAATACCGGAACTCCATACATTTTCTATGGTACTGCGGAGGAGGGGGAGCACTCACCCAGCATAGCAGCCCCTACACTGAGAGGCTCACGGCTAGTTACATTTTTAGGCATCAATGAGTCACCAAAAAACGCCTTTTACGTTTTTTCACACTTCCCCTTCTCCCGCTCCATCCCTCCGTCCCGCCCACCGCGGGCGGGGCGCGCCGGGGTCGCCGCGCGTGCGCGCCGGGACGCGCGTTGGGATCGCGGCGATTCCGGGAGGGATTCCGGGAGCGATTCCCGGCGGGATTCCGGGAGCCATTCCCGGCAGCGATGTTCCGCCGGCCCCCGCGCAACTTCCGCGGCCGGCGGCGCGCAGCCTCCAGCGGCAGCAGCGAGGGCGAGCCCGAGCCGCGGGCGGAGCCGGCCGCAGCCCCGTCCCCGGACTCGGGCGCCAGCTCGCCCTCGGAGCGGGAAGCGGAGCCCGGGGCGGCCGGGGGCGATCCCGGCGCGGAGGGGCCGCTGCCCGCCGGGGAGCCGGCCCGCAGAGCCGGGGCGGGCACGGGCCCGGGGCAGCGCCGAGCCGGGCAGGAGCTGCTGAGCTTCGGCGGCGAGGAGGAGCGGGAAGGTGAGGAGCCGTCGTGTGTGTGTGTATGTGTGCGTGTGTGTCTGGTGTGTGTGTGTGTGTGTGTGTCTGGTGTGTGGGGGTGTGCGTGTGTGTGTGTGTGTGTGTGTGTGTGTGTGCGTGTCCCGCAGAGCAGGGCCGGAGCTCTGCCTTGGCTGCCCCCTCAGCGAGCCGCTCCTGCCTCTCGCTGTGAACTCACCCAGCCGGGCTGTGTCTGGGGAAGGGCTCCTGGCAGCGCTTGCACGATAAAGCCGTGCTAAAGGACGGGCTAGGCCTGGCAGAGAGCGGGTCTTGTCAGTCCATCTGGTTATCTCGAACGCGGGTGCCAAGAGAATGGTGCTGGACTCACTTCAGTGATGCCCAGCAATAGGATGAGGAGCAATGGCCATAAACTAAAACAGTAAATTCCACCTCAACATGAGAAAGACCTTATTTACATCAAGGGTGGCAGAGCACTGGAACAGCTGCCGAGGGAGGGCGTGCAGTCTCCCTCTCTGGAGACATTCCAAACCCACCTGGACACATTCCTGTCTCCCCTGTTCCAGCTGACCCTGCCCTGGCAGGGGGTTTGCCAAGGTGCTCTCCAGAGGTCTCTTTCAACCCTAACAATTCTGTGATTCTGTGAAAAGTACTTCGATAATTACTTATGTCCACATTCTTTCGGCTGGAAAGCATCTGAAATCTTACAACTGGAGAAAACCAGTACTGTGTAGTTCCATGATGAGCAAGCTTAAATAACGAAACTTAAGTGTTTAATTGACACTTCTGGGCTGTTGCTGTTGTGGTTGATGAGAAGACAGCCACCTTGGTGGGGACAAACTTCAGAGAGACCCTGCAGTGATGCTGTGTAGAGGAGGCTGACCTGGAGTTTTTACCAGCTGGTCCAGCACGGGTTTACTTGAGTATTTGAATAAGGGCTATAAGGAATGCATAACTATGAACAGAATCTGCCATTCAAATTAATGCTAATGAGATGTTTTTGTGTCTGTAGTTGAATGTATGTTCTGGACTACTCAAGGGTTTGTTGGGTGTAATGTCATAGTCTATACTTATACTCTTGTTTTGCTTTGAGACATAAAACCAAGATGTTTGTGTGCCTCTTACTGCAGTAGTAGTTGTTTGAGAAACAGTTGGGGAAATTAATGTTAGTGTGAATCCTACAAATCCCAGTAGCCTTTTCCAAGAAGCTGCTATAATATTTAGAATTAATCCAGCCAGAACTGAAAGACTGAACACAGCCCTTAGTGCTGTGGTCTTGACATGTTGGTGTTTGGTCATAGGTTGGACTTGATCTCAGAGGTCCTTTCCAACCTAATTGATTCTGTGATTCAGAACTTACGCTGTGCACACACATAGAGTTTACATGCACTTTTGTATGCAGTACATACATATATATGTGTGTACATTGTTGGCTTTATTGATGTTACTCAGAATCACTTTGTTTTATCTGGTAGGTGAAGAGTTTTTTAAAATTAAAAAGCCATCCTTCAACGAAGTAACCTTTAGAATTAAAAAGAAGGAAAGCTTACTGCCTGCACAGACAGAAGCTGAAGAAAGCAAAAGTAAGTACTTCTTTTAGTTAAATATTTTATGAAATATGTGAAGAGTGGTGTAAAAATACTGCTGTTAGATTTTTTTTTGCTTGTTAATTGAACTCAGAATTATACTTACAATGTTAGTGTACAGGTTTATAATTGTAATGTATTTGTGCTGAAATTATTTTCAGTTTGACCTTGGTAAAAGATTATCAGAACTTGGAGGCTGTTCTTGAGAAAACCTGATTATGCAGAACCATGTACTACATCAAAGTTAACAAACTTTTGCTAAGTTTGTACTTCAGCATCATATGTTTCAAACTATGGGCCAGGTGTCCACTGCTTATTGCTGTCAGAATGCAGTTTATCTGAGTATTGGCATTGAGGGAAAATGTGAGCTTAGTAGCATTTTGTCTGATGAAACTTAATGTAAACATTATTAAATTGTGTGCTCTTACAGCATTTAAGTGTTTTAATTGAATGCAGTCAATAACCTTGGTTATTCTGGTAGTATCCCTACTTTCATTGAAATACAGTCAGTTGCCCAGAGAGGCTTTGGACTCCCTATCCCTGGAAGTTTTCAAGGCCAGGTTGGGTGAGGCTGTGAGCACCTAGGCTAGTTGAAGATGTCCCTGCCCATGGCAGGCGAATTGGAACTAGATCTTTAAGGTGCCTTCCAACCCAAACCATTCTGTGGTAAGTTTCCTATTGGAATATTTGGAGTTTGTGTGTTTTAGAAAGAAATTAATCTAAAAGTTCTCTTAATTTGACACCTCTGTCAATTCACAGATAAACCATATTTGCTAATGTTAGATAAAAATAAATTAGATTGAGATTGGGCAAGAATTCCCTTTGAGGTTGTGATTCAGCTGAGATAGTAAATTTTCTTAGCAACTTCTTATAAAAGTGTATCATATTCTTATAGAAGGTGGTACATTCTATTGTTCAGTAATCTTATGATTTACTGAAACTGTAGTGGCAGATGAAGAGAAATCAATACTTTTAAAGGATTTGATAATAACTGGAGACAAGATAGATATAAATGTTTATAGTTTAAGAGTGCCCTCGTTGTTAATGCTTTTAAAAAAGTGCTTTCTAAATGCAGTTTTTCAAGTCAAGAATCCAAATATGCTGTGAACAATCAGAATATTATTAGTTGTTATCTGAGAGCTGATCTCATTGCTTTTGTACATGTAAATACACTCTGTGTCTCAGAAGGACTTGTAGTCTTTCTATGGGAAGCATCACCAAAGATGCTTTTATTCAATACAAGAATTGTCTTGTAAATGACTGTCTTGGAATGTTACAATTTGACATGTTTTTATTTGAACAGCTGGAAATAGACAAGTGACCAGTCTTTGCTGCAGCAAGGTGTAAATAATTTCGGGTAACCAGTTATGGCACATCATATTCCAGCAGCTGAAATAATGGATCATACTTTTTTTCCCCTATAATTAAGAAATCTGTCAGTTGGAGCCTGGAGTTGGCAACACCAAAGATACTCATGAACAGGATGAGGACAATGAGGATGAAACTTATTCTTCACTGAATGAAGATTACAACAGCTCAGACTCTGACAATGAATCCAGCTCTCCACAGAGGAAGAATGATTTATCACCGGGTTAGTTCCCTGGCTTTTTTTAAGCTATTTTAGAACATTTTGTGTTTGAAGTACATGGCAAGTTAGGTAAGACGAGTTCCATACCTAAGGTATGGGCATCTGTTTATCCTGAGTCAGGGCTACCCTTTTGTAAGAATAGTGGTTCCCCCTCATTTTTAGTTGCAAACATTTGTTGTCTTTCTGTGCTAATTTTGGGAATGGAGCAGAAATTATAAGCCCTGGTTATAGAAGAAAGGCAGCAGAAAATTGCTCTTTAGTGATGCACAGTTCCCTTCATGAGGTGAAAATAAAACCTCACTTTGAGACTGAGAGCCACTTTTTCATCTCCTTATATTCTACGTGGCAACCATTGTAGAAAACCATCTTATGTTCTCTATCCATAGTTGTACAGTGATGCTGAACAGTGGTGATGATTTGCATTAGATACAGAGTGTTGCTTTTAGTCTTTTCCTTAGATTTTCTCTCTCTTTGATGCAGGCAATATCCCCAGTGCAGCTCACGTTGAGGCTGCTCGGCGGAAGCGTCACTTAGCCAGGACAGAGGCTGATTATCTTGCCCTGGATGTTTCAAACAGTCCTCAGGTCCTTCAGAGAAGAGGAAGCAGTGATTTAGAGAGTGAAGATGAGTCTGAAACAAAGCATCTCGATTTTGCTCCTAAAATGAGAACTCTTAGGCAGAGGATGACTGAAGACATGGGTGAGTTTGTGGTGTTTCTCCCTGAGGTTTTGTTTTAGTCCCTGGAGCATGTGAGACTTGTCCAGTAAGGAGTGAGGCTTTGCTCCTCAGGGCTCTTGGAAAAAGGCTGTACAGTTGGTGCTTGAGGTTTATATGGGTCATAAAACTGGTTAAGGTCTCACTTGTGGTGCTGCAGGATACTTCGAGAAATGTTTGCAAAATTATTTTTGGCCTTGTTGACTGGAAAAAAAAAAGGCCTTGTAAAAGGCACATTTACAGTGAATAAAGTTACTGTAAGTCTTGCCTCCTGCTTCTGGTCTGGTCTTCTAAGTGATCTTCCTGCACTGGCATTATAAATTCAAAAAAATGAAAAACAAACAAACAGAAATAAACAAACCTACTACATGCAAAACATAACTGGCTTTTTTTTTTTTAATTCCCTTGGAGCTGCTTATAATGTTGTTTATGAAGCACGGGTTTACTTTAGTATTTGAATAAGGGCTATAAGGAATGCATAACTATGAACAGAATCTGCCATTCAAATTAATGCTAATGAGATGTTTTTGTGTCTGTAGTTGAATGTATGTTCTGGACTACTCAAGGGTTTGTTGGGTGTAATGTCATAGTCTATACTTATACTCTTGTTTACATGTATTATGCATGTAAACTTTGCTTTGAGACATAAAACCAAGATGTTTGTGTGCCTCTTACTGCAGTAGTAGTTGTTTGAGAAACAGTTGGGGAAATTAATGTTAGAGTGAATCCTACAAATCCCAGTAGCCTTTTCCAAGTTCCTTCCCTTTCAGTTTTGCAGTCCTCCATCTTCAGGTTTTTCATCTGCTGTTTTTTGTGTGTATCACTTCTCAGTATTGGCTGGGAGACCCATTGTTGCTTTAGAAGGAGGAGAAAACGAGAGGGGAAAAAATAAAGGGTGTAGTTAGATCTAATCACAGTTGTTTTAACTTCCAGTGTCTCTGGGTGATGCATCAAGTGACGATGAAGCCAAGTGGGAAGAACAGCAAATAAAGAAAGCTGTTAAACTCTCTCAGGTGACATATGCTTTCCTAACCATTTTAAGTTACTTTATGCTTATAGGCAAGAGAGCTTGTTTGGAGTACTGTTGTATCTCTGTTCTACCCTCTCATTAGGGAAGAGTTTAGGAAGTTATTCCTTGATTCTTCAGGGAAAGATGATTAGAAATATGGGAAGATGATAACAAAAATCTTTAATCTCTGGCTGTTGAGGAGTGTGATGATGTCAGCCCCAAAGGCAGGTCCTGTTGTTATAAGAAATCACAAGGTGCTGAACTCTGATTTTTTTGCTGCCATGCAAGGGATCTTGAAAGGAAGAGTATACAAATGATACAAATGTTGCAAAGTTGCAAAACAAAAATTATTCTTTAATTTTGCTAAATTTCTGTTGAGTGGCAATCTGAGAGCTCTCTTCACAGTTCAGCAGAATGCTGTCTTTTCCTCAGTAAGTAATTGGTAAAAATAAGCTATATTCTGATAAGTGCTGGAAGTTTTGGTTCTGGCTTGGATCACTTACTCTGGGTCAGACTTAGGAGTATCTGAATAACCAGCTCTTTATTGAAGTTGGAATTGACAGTTGTAGAAATTTTTCCAATTTGGGGAGTAGAGGAAAAAGAAAAAGTTTCATCTTTCTGAGACTCGTTTTCAAATCCAGTATGATGTTAGGTCCTCACGTTCCACTGCTTATGAAAAAGTTAATTCTACTCTTCAGGAAACAGCAGCAATTTATAGCTGTAGACCTTGTGAGTTATGGATTTAATGTTTGAATTGATTGGGTTTTGTCTAGATTTTTTTGTGATTGAAATATGTATTTTTGTATCAGATGTCTAGTATTCAGATGATGTTTCGTTGATCTGTAGAGTTGCAAAGAGAGCAACTGTGTAAATGGTGTATTAAAATTTGACAATTCTTGTAGGAAATTTGTGATGATGCTCCTGTGCATAAATACCAACCAACCAAACCCAAGTTTGATACCTCTGTTTCTCTACCACCTGTGAATTTGGAAATTGTGAAGAAGAGATTGACTGAAAGGTAACTCCTTAACTTACGAGTTGTCTGAGTTTTTGTCACAGAATGAGACAACAGCTCTGAAGTGTTACTGTTTTTTCCAGAGTGTTGAGCTTTTTTTTGGGTTGTTTTCAAGTGTAATGATGTCTAATGGAGTCCTACAGGTTTTTTGCTTTATGTAGCAATGCTTTATTTCAGGGGAGCATTTGGACTTTTTAAGAATGTGTCTGTCAACTTGAACGTTAGAAAGTAAATTCACTTATTTGGCAGCAGATTTTTATGGTTACTGGCAGTTCTTGATGTTACATTTACCCTGAAAGCAGAACTTCACTGGGGGCAGGTGGAACTGGCACTCCCAATCCAATCATATTTATAAGGCTTTCCTGTTTCATCTTCCCCAACACAGTCCTCCAATGGTAGTTCTTATACCAGCTGTAAAAATAGCCCAGTATTTCCTAAAGCAACCTAAGTTCTCTACAGCCTGTTCAGAACGTGCCTGGATCTTTTTCTTTAGTTGTGTGCCAGGCTGTGACTTGTCTTGAGCAGCTCAGTGCTGTGTGGGCAGCTGAAGTGTCCTGGGTTGGACATGGGAACCTCCTAGAGGGTGTGTGGGAAGGACAGCTGGGGTCAGGCATCTCAAGGTAAGCCATCCCCTGTCATCCCTCCCAGCACTGGGAAGCAGCTGTTAAGATAAGTTTAGACAAGTAACTTAATACAAGTGAAACATAAATTGTGCTGTGAACTTTTACCAGGCTCTCTCAGTGTAATCTTTGCTTTGTACAGACCATCCCTGCCGTGTTTATTTAGAGAAGTGAAACTAAGTTGGACTAAATATTTTTGTGGAATTGTATGCTTTCTTAGCTTTAGTCATCTGAAGGGAATTGAGTTAACTGAGCAGCAATTTATGAATAGAATCAAATAAGAAAACATAAGAATTCAGCTGTCAAGAGTGGGAAACTTGTCTGGAAAACAGCAAGAAGGGGAAGGGGAACCAGTTTGGTGTACAAACAAAACAAAATCTGTTTTGTTTGTAGATGTTTTTAATATATTAAGTGCTGAAATAGATTAATATTTTTTCTTTTTAATTTGTAGTACAGTAGAACACAATAGCTTAGTTCAGCTATTTTCTTTGGGAATTGTTCAGTTCAGGGAGATGAGCTAAATTGTGGTCTGTGCCTTGATTCTGTTCTAGACCTGCTCAAACTGAGTAAACACATAGGGATATATAAGGAAGGAAGGTGTAAAAAAGAGAGGAAGCAGAGTTGTAATATATGTAAATGTTTGTGTGCTACCTGTCTAGTAGAGACAGCTGTAGACATATGTATTGTGTGTTTATCACACAATAATAAGAATTGTCAGTTGGTTTGTATTTAATAGTGAGCACATTGTGAATGCTTGCAGGTACTTCTGTCCATGCAACTTGTTAACTGGTATGGACATGCTGATGTGAACTGTAGTTTTTACCAGATTACATTGGGTAGAATCTATTTAATAATGGGGTACTGTGTAATTTTGGCTTTTATGTTTTCGGAAAGTGTGGTGTATTGAGGAGCTCAGGTAAAATATCTGTGGTGCTGGTGCTTTCAAAACCAGCACCACATAAATGACATTTGGGTTGCCAAAGCATGATGTTTGTGCTTCTGTAAATGTTGGCATGGGTAAATCTTTCAGTGCTGCTCAGGTCAAATGCAAGTGCTATTATTAGCACAGGCAAAGATTTTGTATGTGATTATAATGGGAAAAATGTTTTGGAGTGCATCAGCTGTTAAGTTGGCAATAGTTCTGATTGTCTGGGTTTCTTTCTTTTAGGATAACATCCTTACAGGATGTGCACCGTGCCCACCAGAGAGAGTATGAAAAATATATGGAGGATATTGAGAGCTCAAAGATGTCTGTCCAGGAGTTGGAGAACTCTTCAGATGCAGCTCTGAATTACAAATTCTACAGGACCATGAAAACATATGTAGAAAACTTGATAAACTGTTTGAATGAAAAGGTATGTATATTTTCCAATTTTTTTTTTAAAGATGATAAAGGTGTATTCTGTCAGTCAAAAATGAGAGATACCACCCAGTTAAAAATCATTTCTATCAGAATCATATTTAATTTTAATTTAGTGTCCCTGTGCAGTTTTGGATTTCTTCAGGTAACTCTAAAGAGAAGAAATGTTACTTAGTGAATACATTTTCTTCAATAACTAGTGCCTCAAAAGCAAGCTGCAATAAAACAAGAGACACCAGTGGTGTCCTGGTGAGCGCTTTTGTATGAAGTCTTAGTCCTTGATATGTAACATGTTTGTGTTTTCAGCCTGAAGAACTCCCATGACCAGGAACTTGTCAACCTATGACACTTCTGTTCTAATTTTACAGTTGTACAAAAAACCTGTGGAAATTAATTTTTGCTCATTCTTGTGAGATTTAAATGAATTGAAAGCCTGATTAGTGTTTGCTGTATTGCAGCTGAAGGACATAAATGAACTGGAATGGGCTGTGCATGCCCTTCTTCAGCAACGAGCCGTGAGAGTAGCGAAGCGAAGGCAAGAGGAGCTGAAAAATGAATCTGCTTATATTCAGCGTGTGACAAGTCAGTACAAAGTTCAAATTTTTCAGTGAGAAAATAACTTGTCTTTGAGCAGAAATACAGTTCATTTTTGGGTTAAGATTTTAATTTCGACTTTTGATCTCCTTTCCCCTTCCCATTGTCAGTAGGTGTGTTCTACTGCACCTCATTTGAAATTCTTAGCTGAGTAATGCTTATGATACTGTTTTTCTCTGGTTTAATTTCTCTGAATATGGCATGACCAAGTACCTTGTCAATTTTTAATTGTTCATTTTCTCATCAATATTTAAAAAGAAAAATGGGAGTCAGTTTTCCAGTAGGTCTCAAGTTGCAGAAAGCTTGCTTATTGTTGAATTCTGTAAATATCTGAAAAAGCTGAGTGTGTAATTGGCAATATCACACTTACCTGAGGGTGTCTGTAAGGCTATGTGTGTGCCCAGATTGGAGATTTCAAACCAGGAGATGACACCCATGTTGCAGAGCATGAAGAGAGAAGCTACACTGTGTAAGGGTTTTATCTAAAAGAAAACTGTGTTTCAGTCACTGTATGAAAAAATAGCACAGTTTTCTCAGCTTGTATTTTCTTTATTCACCAAGGTATTGTTTATGTGCTGTGTGAATCTCTAGCTGCTGCTATTTAAAAAGCCCAAACAAACCAGACCTCCAAAACCAAACCTCCAAAACTGTTCAGGCAAAGCTGAGAGCAATATGCTTGGAGCTGCTGGGAACAGATGGAGGGCAGATGCACTGGATCCTGGTAAATACTAAATCATATGGGTTCAGTCTTCTCACTTGAGGGGATAAACTGCTTATGAGAGAAAGTAACAGACTGGATGGTTTTGTAAAATGGGGTGGCAAACTGACAGCAGGTGTAAGGAGAAAAGGGTAATGCCGTGGCAAGAGTTGCTATTAAAAGATTTTACCTCCAGCTCATTACAAATGAGACTGCACTTACATGTTTAGCAGCACATAGCATTGTTTTTTATGTTCCTAATTATATTTAGTATAGTTGAAAGGCTGTTTTTTCTTACATGTACTTCAGTAGTAGTACACCCTTTCTCTTTGGCATGTTTTGTGCATCAGCCAGTCATTAGTGCTACAAGGAATTTACTCTGACTTACTCTGGATACTGTTAGAGTTTTGAATAGGTTTGTTCTTTTGTTGACTATTTCCAAATTAAAAAAAAAAAACCTAACAAAGCAATAGAAGGAGATTCTTTGTTTCCTGTTTGAAAATAAAACAGGAACTTTAAAAACATACCACTTTATTTTTGGCTGTTTCTGTCTTATAGGTGGGAATGACAAACCAATGGAAAGCAAATTGGAAGGTGATGAGAAGACACAGATTCTGAAAATGTGTGAGCATCGAAGGTAACTCTTACACAGAGGTGCACTTAACTCTGATAAATGTGTTGTGCACTGACTTTCTGTTATTCCTGCAGTCATGAATGTAAACCTGTAGGATTACTAAATTAGATTACACTAAAAATATCTCAGTATTTGCTTTCCAAAACTTGAAGGACATGGAAGCCATCTATATGTTACTATCATTCTCTTCATATTGATTTGAACGTGAATGCTAATAGAGCTGGATATTTTAAATTTAAAAGTCTTAAGTGAGACAAAACTATGAGGGGAGCTTTTTTCTTCCTATTTTAATTAATATTATTAACTTCTACAGAAATCTATTTCTGTATTACTGTAGAAATAGCAAAACTGGGCAGAAATGTTTCTGCTGGAGAGGCAGTGGTGAGTGAAGCAAATCAACCTCTAACTCCAGGTCTACTATCAGTGTAGGTCAGAAAAATGCTACATTTTGGATGTTACAGTGTTCAGAGATCGGTACCAAGTTTTTTTATATAATTGGGAGCTTTGAAAGTTTTATAGTTGCAGTGGTACCTCAAGTCTTAAAAGCAGCGTTGCACTATGACACGAAATAACTCACGCACTCGCTCCAAGATACAAAAGAAGAAAAGGAAGTAACTTTTATTTCTGACCTTGCAATATACAGAATTCCAAAAATGACAGTGGATTGGAGGATGAAATTGCCACCTCTCCAACCATACTGGCCAAACCAACAGTTCATCAAGTCTCTCCTCCCACAAAGAAGAATGCAAAACAATCATTATTTAGATGAACAGTGTGTGAGAACTCCAGTAGAAATATGTAAACATCAGAAGGCATAGACAACTTTAAAAAGAACTTTAAAACTTTTAAAAGAACAGGGCGACAAGCAAGTACCTTGAAATTTTACTGGAGGAAAAGTGGTGTAATAATAACAACTTCCTCTCAAAGCAGTTAACTTTTAATGCTAATTGATGTGAATAACTGTTTAAAAGTATTTATGCAACATCACTTCCCTATCATGTATAATTTTCCTGTGGTAGAAATTCAAGCCATTGATTTTGCAGCCTGTTTCTCTTGATGCCACAACAATAGCTTTTAGAACCCCACTGCCACATGAGTGCTATCACCTTTTTCCTGTAGGTTGTTGAACGAAATCCAGGACTGATCGGACAGTCTGAGAGCTCAGTAAACTCACACTAAACTGTCAGACAGGATCCAATTCAACACCAGATGCTCAGTGTTGCAGGTGGGATGAGTTGTTAGCCTCATCAGTAGTAATGAGGTGAAGGGAAGGTTATTGCATGGCTCATCAGAGATGTTACTCTAAGCTCTTGGATGTCAGTTGCCAAATCCCCTCCCTTTTCCACAGTTGAGGAGTTCTTTTGGTTCTGTAGTCACTGTTGCTCCCCCATTGCCTTTCCTTAGGCTGTTGTTCTGACAGCTTGTTTTAAGTACATTTTTTGAAGTTGAATTATTTTCTTTAAGCTTTCTCCTGCACACACAGGAGAGGATAACTCATCTGAGCTCATTCCAAAATGTAGGACTTGCAGGCGGCAGGCGCGGGAGCAGTCAGGAGAAGGAGATCACCACGAGGGCTTGTCGAGTGATGAGGAATTGACTCCCACAGAGGTGGACGAGTTCCAGAAGAGCAAAGGTTGGTGACAGTCCTAATGTGATGTCCTAGAACAAGATCTCTTGTTGATACTTCTTTTATTATTTTTTTAAAGAAAAGTAGAGGACTACCTCAATTGAGTTCCATATTTTTATTTGCACACTGTAGAAAAAAATGCACTCAGGCAGTTCTGACTAATGACTTGGGAAGAATGAATGAATGGTTGTAGATTTCTTGTGGTGGCAGCACTATACATGGCTTTTTAACCTAGAGGTTAGCTCTGACAGATTATGCCAAAGCTGTTCTGGTGGTACTCAGTGCAGTGCTGCAGCATGTTTTGTACAAGCTGGAGTGTGAATTAAAGATTGGTTACAGTGTTTTAATTCTCTTGAGTGAATGGATGAAGAGGAGGAGGGAAAGGTATAATAGCTTTTCTTATAACAGCAGAAGGGTTTTCATGCCTGAAATTCTATCATTCTGGAACTAAGTTTGAAACATAGTGGTTATATAAATCTGTGAAATAGATAATGAAGAAACTTAAATTTTCTTGGTCTTCTGACACCATTTTGACACCATTTTTTTCTAAAAATGGGTTTTTATGGGAGCTGTTTCTAAACCTTTCTGTGTCAGGTGTGTCAAAGATAAATAACAAATGCAATTCTCATTAAAATATCTCCTATAGATGCATAAACTCTTCAGCTTATGCCTCAATAAGTTCTGTGATTGTTTCTTTTTATTCCCAATAAATATTATCCATAGATAACGTTTTAGAGGATAGTAGGAAAATCTTTGAAGATGTACATGCAGATTTTTGTGACATCAGAAAAATCCTGTTGAAATTCCAGGAATGGAAAGAGAAGTTTCCTGACTCTTACTGTGATGCTTACATCAGTTTCTGCCTGCCTAAGCTATTAAATCCATTGATCAGAGTTCAGTTAATAAGTTGGAATCCTCTTGAGGTGGGTGCATCAGGTGACATTTTTGTTAAAAATTTTATATGTGTGTGTATGATGTATTAATATGAAGAATGATTTTTTTTCTATAACTAGCACAGTGCATTAGAAATTAAGAAAACTGCTGTGTTTGTGTCAAAACCTGAAGTATGTTGTGGAATCTTAACTTTCCCAATTTCTTTTACCTCCAGCCCCTTTTGCCATATCTCCTGTAAAAACAGTTCTTCTCCTGGGTTCTTTGAAAACACTTGAATAATGCCACCCATTAAATTGTAGCTTTAAAACTAGTTTTACTGTTTTGGCCCATTCAGTGATGAGGGTGGATCTGAAATTAAGTGGGAATTTGGGTGTTACTGGATAGAGCTTTTCTCTTAATGCTGACCAGCTGAACAACTAACAGGAATAATCTTTCAGCAGAATTTTACAGAGTTGGAAGAGATGCCCTGGTTCAGAGCTATAGAAGAATTCAGTGATGCAGAAAACATACCTGAATCAAAAAGACATGATAATCATGATAAAGAAGTTTTGCCTAGAGTGATTAAAAAAACCGTTCTTCCCAAAATTACAGGTATGGTAAGATTGTATTGAAAATGTTCACTGCAGCTATGCAATGAAACCTTAAATAAAAAATGATAATATCAAATAATGTTGGTGATATCACAGTGCTCCAAGATGTAATGATTGTGTAGTTCCACAGAGTGAGGTTGAAGTAGCCTCTTCAAAATTATTGTGAGAGGCTGAGCTTTTTAGTTCTGTTACATTGTAATGGCTTCAAACTAGGGCAGATAAGTAACTTGCATATTATGAATGAAATAAATTCTATTTTTTTCAGCATTTGTGAAGAGTGTGTGGGATCCTTTATCTACTTCACAGACAAAGAACCTTGTACAGCTTTGCAATAACATCTTTGGCAAACAAATCCTTTCCAAAAATGAGTCCAGCCGAGCAAGAGAGGTAAAAGCTGTGATGCCAAGAAAGGGGAACTTCACCCACTGTGTGCTTTTGTGTGTGCTCCTGTGGACACTGAGAACATTCTCCTGAAGTTGTTTGGTTCTGATTACTTTTTTGTTTTGTCACTCTATATTAAGATGATTTAACAGTTAAACTTCCAGCTCTCTTGATTTTGTCCTTGATGGAGATAATGAGGCAGAAATTAGCTACTGTTTGTAGAAAAATTCTGTCTGTATCTATCCAAAATCTGTTTGTAGATCTAATCTTCATTCACTGCAATAACAATGATATGCATTTAATTATCTTTCCAATTTTGAAGCAGTATATTGATTTAAAATCCAGGCTTCAGAACGTGGTGATAAGGAACTCTTATCTGATTGGATATTATTTCACATTATTCCACAATATGGAAATTGTGCTTAGCTTTCCCAGCTCAAGCTTAACTGTTCTAATGCAGAGAGCATTTATCTGTGAAATGGAGCTGTTTAGCAGAGGCCCAAGAGCCTGTAAAGCCTATAAAGCAGCAGAGCCAAGAACTTCCGGCATGTCTGAGAATTTTTTTTTTATGGGGAGTCCTTCAAATTTTTTTGACTTTTTGCAATAAGACCTAAGAGAGGTCCCCTCCCATAAACATAACAAAGGAAATTGCTACACTATAGCCCCACTTAATTTTATATGCTAGTAAGGCTTCAGTGGTGCATCCCTTAAGCTTTTATTTATAAAGTAGACCTAGAATTTTAAAACTTGAGAATCCCCAAAAGTTGGTTATTTGGTGAGGAGGAAAACTACTATGTAATCCTAGCAATCCTTTAATAATTACTTTTATATACACAGTCACTCAAGTAAGCCCTTCTTAGCCTAATTCTTGGTTTATTCTGATGTAAAGCAGGATGTTTGTCTAGTGAAAATGTGGTGGATTAAGTGGTGAAATGAGATGGATATTTGGGCCCTGAGTATGAAAAGAAATATTTTAAAGAAAATGTTTATGCCTTCCAAAGTTTGCTGTTTTGAAACCATGGCTTAAAGTCAAATGATACAACTGATCTTAGCAAGAACTTAAAATAAATAAATAGGCTTAAAAATAAATGTAGGTGGCAGTCTGTGGCACCTGAAAACACATTGCTCAAAAATGCATACTATCCTAGCTATGGTGACTATTTACATAGAATTTAACATATTTTAATGGAGTGTATAACTTAGTTTGGTTTTAATCTGTACAGTTTTCCTACTTTAATAATATGCAGAAAAAGGCCTCACCTAGGGATATAGCAAAACCCTCTAGGCTAAGCCTATAGATAATTACAGCTGTGATTTGTCTGCTGTTCCTATTTTTTATTCAGGGTTTCAATGTGTGTTATATACAAATGGCAGCTGCACTTAGCTCTAAGATATCAGACCTCTGGATGAGGTAAATAACCTTTGAGGTTGTTACAGATGGAATATGAAGGCTTCCAATGACACATTAATAATTCTTTTTTAATAGGATTTGATGAACACTGTTGTCCTAAGAATGAAGAAATCTGTAGAGGAAGATGTCTTTATTCCTCTGTATCCTAAAAGGTAAGCTAACCCTGTGACTCTCTTCAGTTAGTATTTTTTTTAGTTCCTCTACCTTTCTCCCCTACAGATGTAGATGAAATACTGTAGACATCAATGTCTGTTTACCTTCTTTTAAATACAACAAAAAATAATCTTTAACTTTTTCTTTTTCTTCCCATGACCAGCACTGTGGAAGACAATTCCTCACTACGTTCAAAATTTCAAGAAAGACGGTTTTGGTCAGCTGTTAAGGTAGAGAAAATAGGGCTGATTTTGTTCTGTTTGTCCTCTCTGAAGTTCATTTCACTGGAAACATCCCAGACAGTATTTCAGTTTTCCTGCTATTCATGTTGGCTATCCTCCTCCTTGACTCAGAGCAGGCTAATTTTCAGGTAACTTAACTTCAAGGTATTTTACCTTCACTAACACAGCCTTACACCATGCTCAAAAATTACAATTGTAATAATTTATAGTGATAAGAGTGTCTTCTATGAAACTTGTAACAGTTTTTGCACACTTATGGCCAACAGCTCTACAGATTCTTTGTCTCTTCATTACTGCAGCTGCTCTCCAATGTTGTTCTTTGGGATGGGATTGTCCAGGATGACAAGGTCCGTGATTTGGGACTGAGCAAGTTGCTGAATCGTTACCTTCTCCTGAACATCCTAAACACACCACTAGGGCCGGATAATATCGAAAAGTGTAATAAGGTAAAAGATAACGTTCATTGGAAGAGGGTGTATGCTAAAAGCCTTTTTTTTTTCATGAAGAGGGTCAAAACTGAAGATGGAATATTTAAAGAAAAGAAAATTTAAACATTTAAAATTTTAATTTTTTCTTTTAAAAGCCTTGCTGCATAAGAGCATTTTAGAGCAAATACTGGTCTGTATGTTCTTAAGCGTAACTACTTGGACAGATAATCAGTGTTGATTTGAAGGAAAAAGCACTAATAATGACTGAACCTGCGAGAAGGTTCCTGTCAGAAATGATGTGACTTGGTTATGTTGAAATGCTTGCTAAACTTTTTCCAAATATTGTGTAAACAGGTGGTTGCATGCCTCCCAGAAAGATGGTTCCAAGATCTCAAGGGTGGATCAACTCTCCCTGAATTACTGAACTTCAGCCAGCACTTGCTGCAATGTGCCCGTGCACTACACAAGGACAACCACAGGTAATGGATGAGGCTGTCCTGAGATTCAAGTGCTTCCCCAAATACTTTCTGTTAAAATTTTTTTTAATTCCTTAAATACCATATATTTGACACTTTAAAGTATGCTCATGTCATGTATATATATATCAAAAGGAAAAGATAGACTCTAATGTGAAGGAGCACTTGAGCAGTCCGCGTTTACTGTGAGAGTTTGAGGTAGTTGATGTTGGGTGCTGTTAATGATCAGAGCGGCCAAGGTCAGGAAACAAAAATTATAGTTTAGACAGGTCAATGAAAGTGCTGCTATATTTTTTAATTTTTGTTTTTTAATTCTTAAATAGCGATGAAACAAAAGAAGTTCTTCTCCTGCTTGTGAAAATTGGAGCTTTGCATATTGTAGAAGACTTCACTGAAGAGCATGAACTTGAACACCTTAAAGCAATGATTGGGAAATAGAAACCTTTGAAGGAATGCTTACATTACTGAAACAAGCCTGGTATTCACACTAAACCAGTTCTAATATGAAATGTAATTAGTGGATCCTGTCTACTCAGAAGTAGTAGTAATCACTCATGTATTTAACACATGAGGTGTTTTTTCAAAATGTCTTTTAGTGCCATCTACTCCTAGATTAGGGAGTATTTAGAAGTTGCAGTTGTCAAAGCAATGGTTCAGGCATTCTAAAATGTGTGACAGTGCTTTACTGCTGTATCCTTCTTGGAAGGAATCCTGCAAACAGAAAGTGCCTGTGAGCTTCATCACTGTTAGCCAGTAAACAACGTGACAAGTTATTTTCACCATTAATTGCTAAATACCATTCTGACTCAGCAGTCACTGAGCTCTTCCAACCTGTGGTCCACAGTGATTTTTGGCAGGGTTATTGTTAAGTCATTCCTAGTGAAAAGGATTCATGATGCCCCTGAAACAGGGGTGGGTCAGTGTGCAGGTGAGGAGCCAGGATTTTCATCACAAACATTGTGCTGATGAGAACAGAACAACTTCAGTTACTTTCTAGTAATTGGAGTTCTAGAAATCTCCCCTTGCTTTCCAGTAAGCTCTACAGAACTTAATATCCTTATTTGGATATCATATTTTTTCTAATGTTTTGTAATTTTGTATATTTGCAATAAATATTGTTATAGAATAACAGGGATGTTTCATTCATCACAGAATCTATGTGTTTGTGACTATTTCTCCAAAGTCTTCTGGGAATAGAATTTAAGTCTTGAAGATTTAATCCTTATGCTTTCTTTTTATATTTTTTTAAGTTCAAAATATATTTTTGTAAAGTACTTTAATTGTAAATAGGTTTGATCAGTATTACAGACAAAATAATAAAAATAATTTGGGTTTTTTTTTTTTTTTTGAAAATAAAATATTTTACTGTGGTAATGACTCTTACAGCTCAATTCTTTAACATGTGACAAAATGTTATTAAGTTGTATGAAAAAAGCCCCTCCAGTTCCACTAACTTAGAGTAGCTCCAGGATTTATGTTGCAAATACTGCTTTCTAATAATAAATTTCTGCTGTTTTCCCTCTCAGAATGCCAACAAAAATGCAACTGCTGATCAGCAGTCACCACAGGCTCATGATCTCATTGCTTTTCTCTTGTTCTGCTTTGCCTCATCCCAGCTTGCCTCTAGCACCAGCCTTGTGCTATGACAAAAATGTAATTGATGTTCTACCACAATTTAGCTCTGTAGATGTTTGTTTCTGGAAGAAAGATTCCTTGTAATGACTTGTAGGCGTTGAGAGGGCAGTGGACACTTGAGACAAAGAAATCTGTTCGTGCTGAAATCTGCAAAGGTTAACTTTATTGTTGCTTTGCCCATGTATATACAAAACTTGACAATTGATCATCCATACAGTAAATGAAAAATATTTTCTCAGGAATTCTAGACTGCAAAAAACCATTATTATTTTCCAAGTTCTTCACTCAGTTCTTTCCGAATCTTTTCCTCTATTTTTGAAGTATCATATTCTCTCAGCATGTCAAACTCCAGCCATGGCTGGCTCCACTTCTGTGCTGCTTGCATTTTATGTTCTGGTAGCTCAAACTTGATTCCTTTTATATTGTATTTGGGTCTTTCCCACCGTTTTGACCATGGTTTAGGTTTCATTCGTACCTGCACCTAGAGTGAAAGATTTAAAAATTATAAAAAACCCAAAACAATAAAAGGTATTACGGAATGAGATTTTTGATGGTGATCTTAGCAAAAGGTGACAACTGCTGCTCTAACAGGAGGAAAGTAAGAGAAAACTGACCAATCTCTCAGTGTGTTTAGTAACTGCTGCTCTATGGGTTATCATTGTATCTTGTAAAACCTTTTAATTAACACTGTCTTGATTTATCACGGAGTCCTTAATTGAAACATAAATTAAATCTAACTAATCTTTTGTAGTTTTGCTCCTTACTAAGAAAAAAATAAAAAGCACTAGAGGAAAAGGGAGGAATTATATTGAGTTTCTACACAACACTTTGGCAGGGTCTGATGCTTTCTGGATCTTCCCTGAGATGCAGATCCATAGGTGACTCTTCCATCTTTCTTACCTTGTTTCCTGACACCAACCACTTCTGAATCAGTAACTACATTAATAACATTACTGTGGGAAAAGCTTTCCCTTCTGCACAGCTCTACAGAGGAATGTGGAGGCTGCTTCTCTTTGCATGTCTTCACAATTAACTCCAGAGGATGGCAGGTGTTTACATTCTCACCATTCTTTCACTACAGAAATGGCACAATTTTCCTGATTTTATCTACTTTTGTCACCCTGGTAACTGATGTAGCAAAGAGCTGCTCCAGCCTGTCAGGATAACAGTCATAAATGGAAGTTGTAAATAACCCTGTGCTTTCCCTCTGAAACACGTGGCTCCTACCTTGTTCACAGGAATTTCCTCGTGGCCCATACGAGGCACAGGTTTCATGTTGACATCGAAAGTGCTGTACTCGGGGAGGGCATCCCGCAGGTACATCAGGTTCTCATCCAGCCTCTTCTCCAGCTTCAGCACCTCGATCGCCTGGATTCGAGGACTGTACAGATCGTAACAGATTTCAACCCCTTAGAGACAGAAAGCCTGGTTAATGAACCAAATTCAGGAGAAATACTAACACCCAAGCACTACTGCTTCAGTTACATGTTCCTGTATCATTGCAAACTGGTTTTAGTCCTCAGAGCACTACAGTGCTGTGTGCACTTGTGGCTGTACTATTGCACTGAGCACGTTTTCTTTGTAAATCAAATCTTTGAGACGGAATGGCTTAAGAGACTTGAATGGCTCACATTTAAGGAAGATGAGCTTGGGTTTTCAACTTTATTTCCTTTTGGTTACAATTGTTGTTAATTATGCATCTCTGTGTAGGTGTAGTGTGTATGAATAGGCACCCACCCCTTTTATATTTGCCCTCAGAACTCCACTATTTGCACTGCCCCTGATTTTGTCATAATCCAGAATATGAACCTGTGATAAAACTCTTTGAATCTGTTGCTTATTAAAACAGTTCACATGTCCATCCCTAGGTTCATGAAAACACAGTGCTCAAACTGGGCTGGTGTTTACATGGCAACAGACAACCCAGGCTCAAACATAAGCACAACCATCACAGAATGTCTAAAAGTTACTGTGTAGTCCCATGCCTTTCAAGTACAGAACACATGAGCATTTCTGTGTACACAGTTTTAAACTTGCACAGTACTCTAACAGGCAGACTCATACTTTCACTTCAATCTGCTGTTTTCCTCCCCACAGACTAAATTTCTACAACATAGCACATTTTTTGCTGAACCTTTGCAGCATAATTACCACAGCTGAAACCCACCTTGGTCTTCTATGACATTCCGAAGGACAAAGGTAGCGCCGAGCCCTTTCCCTCCCCTCTGAATGCAGATCCCAACAAAGCGGTTGGATTTGTCACTGGCGTAGGGATTCGCAGTCGTCACAGCGAGCACACTGCCTGCCAAAAAAATGGATTAAAATTAATAGCCTGTCCCAGTTAATATGTGCCAAAATGTGGGAAGAATCAGGCAAAGTGCATCTATGTAGGTGCATTTTGAAAATACTTTTGCTTCCCATCAAAACTGCCAAAACCAGAAAAAAACCTGCTAAGGTGATCTGAATGAATATAGATTGAAGTGATATTGCAGGTTAACTGCAAACTTTCTTCACCTTTATGTTTTTGCTCTTCCCTATCCAAATCGAATATAATTAATCTAATGTATTTTTTTTCTTTCGCTCTACTGGTAAACCATATGCTCTAGAGCCAGGATTTCACATATGGAACACATCAGGATTACTCTTTAAATTAATCAGGATGTAAACATGAGATTAAAATATGAAGTATTACATACAGAAACACATCCAGTTGATCAAACACACCTGAGACTTTATATTTTATGCTATTCTACACATGACCACACTTTCTAACACCCCACACATACTGCCAGAATTAGGAAAGTTTTAGTGCTGACACTGACCGACATAGAATTCTGGGATGTTGAACACTTTTCTTCTCTGTATCATATCCTTCCTTTCTATATAGTATTTAAGAGGATCTTTTCTCCCTCTGGGAGGTATAAATTCAGGGCTTAGGAACCTGTAAGAAAAGCCAAACTTTAAGAAGTGTGAAACAAAAGCATTTGCATAAAAATTACAAGACAATTCCAAGTATTTGCCCTAAGAATTACCAGCTGTTGCCTTTTCAGAGGTACAAACTGCAGTCTATGAAGTCACCAATTTTATTAAATTATTATTTTTTGTTATCTAAAAGGAATTTTTGTGGGATTTCGATGTTGGTTTTGGGTTTTTAAGTGGCTTTTTTGTTGTTGTTGTTGTTGGTCTTTTAAACAGATATTTTCCCAAACAGTAATGTATGTTGGTCTTAGAGGAGCTGAATGAAAGAGGACAGTTCAATTTGTGCTGTTGCAGATTAGAAACAGGTTATTTCATGGTTTAATTGTAATCCCCATGACAGAACACTTACTATTTGTTGACTTTAATAACAGATATGGAAGAATCTATGACACAAATTTTACAAACTGATTCTACAGGACACCACATAAATGTCCTTTTAAGTTACAGAAGCTTAGACAGACTGGTAAAATTATTTTTTTACTACAAAAAAAATTAAACCATGCCAAAGAACTTCCTCATGGTCTGGACCTCAGTTACTGACTGCTGAGCTGAGTGCACACTTCCTGACATGGATTGGCTTGAGCTGAGAACCATTTCCAACAGATATCTGGATTTGTTCACTTCGGTTTGGATGGCAAGATCACCTGCCCTCAGAGCAGATGGATGAAGGTGGACTCAATTCAGTCGTACAGATGCATCTTAAAAGTCCTGGATCGGGCCAGGAGAGAAGTGCCCAACAGAGAGGAGGACAAATGTAAATCTGCCCTACAAACCTTATGGGGGCTGTGGGGGCAGCAGAAGCTCTGGCTGGTGCTGCTGCCCACAGGCAGCCCCACAGTGCTCTAGTGAGGTGTCCCTGCCCATGGCAGGGGGGGCTGGAACGAGATGATCTTTAGGTCCCTTCCAACCCAAACCATTCTGTGATTCCATGAAATGGGTTGAGGTGACATCAAAAACGCCCAGAATGAGACATCTCATGAAGGCTACCAGAGACACCAGGTCCATGTCACAGCCAGTGATGCACAACCAGCCTTGAGGTCCGAGGCAAAGGCAGACACAGGACCTGTGTCCCTGTCACATTAGAGAGATGCCTTTAACAGACATAATCTCCCACATTAACCCCAATTTTGCAATAGTATTAACTGCTCTACATTTTTTTTTTAATGTTTCATTGCTTTCAGAAACTCCCAAAACAGTATTTAAAAGGTGTTTTGAACAAATTTCAACACAAACGGTCTTTGCTAGAATTTGACAAACTGTGCTGGGTTGTTTTTAGTGTAGTGATGCCTTGACTCTCTAGGTAGGTGCTCACAGGGAGCAGCTCAGGGGGACACCCTCACCTGCTCTCCTCCTTCCGCGTCTTCCTGTCGATAATCACGGGCTTCGGAGGCGGCTGGAATTTCTGTGGCTTTCCATCGCTGCTCACTCGATACCCCGACAAAGAAAAGAACCCTGTAAAATACAAAACAACGTTTAAAACACCGGTGATTTCATGTTTAACCTCTCCCCACCAAAGCAGGACATGGCACCGCCACCCGCCCGCCAGGCCAGGAGCCTCCTCCCCCCCGCTCTGTGGGCCAAGGGGAGGGTGCGGGGAAGGGGGGAGGTTCGGGGGTGCCCGGGGGTGCCCGGGGGTGCCCAGGGTGAGGGCCCGGGCGGTGCTCACGGCCGGGCAGGGCGATGCCGGCGCCCCTCGGCACCAGCCTCCCGCAGGCGGCCGCCATGGCGGCTGCGGCGCGGCCGCTACGGCGAGCGCGGGGGGACAAAGCGCGGCGGGACGGAGCGCGGAGGCGGCGCCGCCTCACGGGTGGTGCTGTACTGGAAAGGTTTGGGTTGGATACTGGGAAGGAATTCCTCGCTGGGAGGGTGGTGAGGCGCTGGAACGGACTACCGTGATAAACTGTGGGCTTCCCATCCCTGGAAGGTGTTGGATGGGGCTGGTTCAGTGGGAGGTGACATTAAAGAACCTCCCAACCCAGCCCGTTCTGTAATTTAGGGATGAAGGGAAACAACACGGCCCTTTCCCCTCCATCCCTCAGGGGCAGGTGCTGTCCCGGGCTGCGGAGCTGGAGCTCCCTGCGCATCCCTGGGATGATCGCAGCACAGCGCCTCATCCTCGCAGCAGCTCCTTGGACATCACAGGCATCCACCACATCTAGGAATTTTGGCTTTGCCACATGAAAGCGGTGGTGTGTTTTCTAGAAACACACTCCTGTGTGTCTTCATGATAAAACCACTCGACTAAATTTTTTTTTCGAGGCCATTGTTATCTCTGTTCGTAATTCAAATATCCCGCAGTCCCAATGCTTTTCACTAAGATTAGTTTAGAAATTATTATATGCAAAAATACTGTCGAGGTATCTTTAATAGGTTTGTGTCAGGTTTCCTTGGCCATCAGTCTGGATTCAATTAGTGCCTACAGAAGCAGGAGGAATGTGAATTCTAAATGCAGGTCTATAAATAACACCCCGCTGTTCAATCTTTGCAGAGATTCACTTCAAAATATCCCTGACCTCATGAAGTAATTAGATCCATCATGTTGCCTGTGATGTTCCCCCAACCCCTTTTATTGGTTGCAGATGACTGCCCAAGCCCCCACATTAACACGAGTCATTTCCCACTTTGTGACCTGGTGCTTGGGTCCTTAGCTGTGCTTCAGGAGACGGTGAGGAGTGCAGAAGCCAAGTCACAGGTTTCTGTAACCAGTTACCTCTGTTAACAGCGAGTTAATCAGCAGAACATGGATGGGACAGAAGAGGGCACTCTGACCCTTCAAATACAAAAAAAAATCTCCACCGGTACTGAGCACACCACTCCTCAAGTTTAATCTTTTATGTTCTTATCCCTTATGTGAGCACTATTAAAAAGGTAGAATAATATTTTTTAGGGGGTGAGGAATTATCACATAGGGGTAATTCCAATAACTTAATGGTGATCGAGGAGATAAAATAGCTATAAGGAGATGTGTGCGCTATGACTTGGGAAACTGCAGATTTGTAGCTCACAACTGTCTTTAAAGAAGAGAATCGGATGTTTCAGTGTCAGGGAGCCACTTTTAACTCCCTGGCTGACCACTGTGGACTGGAGGCTCACAAAACCACTTTGGTGGGCTGGAACTGCCCTGAGCTCAGGGCTTCCCAAGAGAACCTCACTTCCCTTGAGGTGCTCTCAAGGGCCCAGAAACTTGCCCCTGTGTAATTCCCAATTCCTGTGTGAGTTGCTGAGGCACCCTGGCATCAAGACACTGGACCATGTGTTGTTTGGTCTCTTTTTTCAGCAATAGCTTTCTTGAGTTTGAAATACAGGGGCAAGACACTCCCCTTGAGTTTCTTCATTCTGTCACATCAGACAGAGTAGAAGTGCTGCCTCCCTGCTCTTCTTGCCTATATAACAAAATCTATGAAAATATGCATCACTTTACAATCACTGGGAAAGGGTGAGGTTCATAAATGAAAGGCATCACTCTCCTCAGGTAATATAACAAAGGACAGCCACAAAGATGGTGAAGGGCCTTGGGGGAAGCCACATGAGGAGTGGCTGAGGGCACTTGGCTTGTGCAGCCTGGAGAAGAGGAGATTGAGGGGAAACCTCACTGCAGTCACAACTTCTGGTGAGGAGAGAGGGGAGGCAGAGAATGATCTCTGTGGTGATCAATGACAAGAGCTGAGGGAATGGCCTGAAGCTGTGCCAGGGAAGGTTTAGGTTTAATGTTAGGAAAAGGTTTTTCACCCAGAGGGCACTGAAACAGGATTCCCAAGGAAGTGGTCAAAGCACCAAGCTTGACAAAATTCAAGAAATGTTCAGACAATGCTTGCAGGCACAGGGTAGACTCGATGATCCTTAAGAGTCCCTTCCAACTCAGCTTATTCTGTGATTAAACAGACTTTAGTACTTCTTTGAATTCATTCTGACTGAGTTCAACATATTTCTAGTCCCTCCTGTCCAATCCTGGGGAAGCTCACTTATGGTTCCTTACTACTCAAATCTGAGTTTCTTTGGGAAGAAAAGCAGGACAGGTAGTAAATGGTGCTTAGTCTGATCCTCTCTCATCTGTGGAGCTAGGATGTGGCCAAGATCTTTCACCATTGAAACACCATCCTTCATGTTATTGTCTTTGAAGTCTCCTCCCTTATTTCAACACCCTTCTTGAAGTATTGGTTTACATGGCAGTTCAGCAGTGCTCACAGTCACCCCAAATACCCTCAGTTATCCAGCTGGACAAACTGCCACCTCCAGCTTATTTCAAAACAAAATCTCTTTTAACATCAGCATTTCAATGTCTTCCTCCCTTGACGTGTCCTTGCAGATGTATCAATAAAATGAATAGATTCTCTCCCAGGTCAGCAGTACAACTGATCCCTCTTTGCACTTCCTTGCTGAAGATTTCCCTGAATGATGGTCCTACTCATTAGAGGAAAAAAGGCCAATGTTTAAGGAAGAAGGAGACTTTGTGTTTTGCTTCTCGCATTCTTTGTCACTCTGAGCCATTAATTTTTGATTTCTTTGCTTTAACTCAGCTTTGCTGTAACAAAGGCTGAAGAACAGGCCTTCTCAGACCATATGCAGCATTTGGAAGGTAAAGGAGAGGTGCACATTTCTGGTGTGGAGATGCCCAACAGATTGTACCAGCCTGAGCTGATCTGCTTACCTGGATTTACCTGCTCATGTCCCCAGGAATGCAGTGCTTCAGTCCCAGCACCACCAGGATCAGGGCTGTCAGTATCACCTCCCAAAACAGTCTGCGCTGCAGGCTGAGATCCCAGAGGTTCCTTCTGAACACCTGAAGCCGAGTTGCAGCAGCCCCAACACAGCTGTCTGTGGCCTGTCAGAGGGTGTGAAGAAGGGAGTGAATTTTCATGTTGCCCAAGGGAACATGGACATCTTTTTATAGGAAACACAGCCAAAAGTGGTAACACCTGCTGTTATTATTACTGTGCCTCTAAACAAAAAGAGATATCTGTGAGGGGCTAAGCTGCTCTGGAGATCTGGTTTGTTGTCCCTTAGGTGTTGAGAAGAGGCAGCTGGATGTCCCTAGATTACAAGAGAAACGGGACTGGCTCATGGAGGGCCTCTCCACCTCATCTTCTAGCTAAATTATGCCCTTTTCAACCTGTCAAGCTATTCATAGCTGCTGTAGCTCCAGCAGTGGCTGGTGGAGCAGGCATAGCTCCTTTCACACTGTCCAGAGATGTCTCAATCTTTCAGGCTCTCTTGCAAGCCTGTGTCAGTATAGATACAAGGCTATGCCTGGATTCCTCCGTGTCCTGTTTATCCCAGGTACCAAAGCAACCCTATAAACTGCTCTGGAAAGGTTTGAGTATAGTGGATTTTATTAGAACCTTTAAACAACCTGGTATAAGTTCTAGTCTTTCTGGAAGTTTCCCTTTAATGAGACGTAAGTTATTGGTTAACTTAAGGTGAGTTGACCTAGCTGAAAATAATCAGAGAAATTCCAGGATGTTGCTTAAAATGACCTCAGGTGCCAGACCCTTCTGGATAGAGCAGCTGCTCACTAAGGTGGCCATCAAGCATCCACAATTGCATTTTTTCCTTACTGTAGAGAAAGGAAAAAGGAGAGGGAGAGCTGTTCTTCAGACACAACATCCCAGCACTGAGCTCAGGAAAGCGATGGACTGGAAAACCTTCCTCTCGTTCTGTCAAAACAGCCCCCGGGCCTCGGTTGTTTTTTAGCGTGCATCCTGCTGGAGCCACACGCAGTTAACCCTGCCAGGCCAGTGCATGCTCTCCCCTCTGTGCAGTGCTGGCAAAGTGCTCACATCTGCTCCTCTGAGCCTGAGGCTTCCAGAGGGCCTCTGGCAGCGGGCATGGCTTCTGTGGCACATCACTGCTGTGTTCATGCACACCTATGCTCTTCCATTTCCTTTTGCCTTTGTTGAATTCCAGCCCTGGAGGGTAAATTGTTATTGTATAGCCTGTATGGGAGAAGAAAAAAAAACCTGTGTGCCAGTGATTTCTGTCAGGGTGCAGGGGATATATGAAATGTGGTCTGGTTTGTTGGTAGCTTTGCCAGTGCCTCAGTAGATACTGACTCTGTGTTCAGAGTCAGAAGAGTCTTTTAATTCCTCTTGGAATCGGTGATGTTTTCAGATCGTTGAGAATTTGAGCTGTGTGGCTTTGTTGTTTTTCTTGTCTTTTGCTCTTGATGATATCCCCGCTCCTCTTGAATATGCCCCCACTCAGAATTTGATTTCCTCTGGGATGTGTGGCACCCTTACAGGTTATGGAAGGGACAACAACACTGGCTGATCTCAGCATGTATAAAACACTTGATTCTACTAATTTTATGATTTAGTAAGAAATTTTAAAGAGGAATTGTGTCTAATATGGAAGCCAATGTTGAAATTATTCCAATAATTCAATAAATTGTGTAGAAGACATGTATATAATTGCTTAGAGGTTAAAAGAGTGAGATGTTATGAATTTGGAGAGTTAGGAAGAGTGTGACAAAGTAAGGTTAAGTTTAGGAAATGATGCCAGAGGTCTTTCCCTTAGTAAATTCTTGGGTGTCTTTGAGTCCTCTATGGGTCCACCAAGGGGTGTCCTTACCTCTGAGCTTCTATAGTCTGAATGAGGGAGGCTGATTTCCAGAGCCATTTTACAGAAAGCTGCCCCAGAAACACCATTAAACAAATAACTCATTGCCTAGTCCAGGCAGCTCCTTCAGTACTTATCTCAAACTGGAAGACTGTCTTTGGTTGGGAGCATCTATCTCATTCCAGAAATTTGAGGTCTTCTCCTTCAGAAACAGTGTGGAACACCTTGAGAACCTAAAGAGACCCCTGATGTCCCCCTCCTGTTTCCTGAGATGCTAAAAACCCCAACTGAAACAACTGAAATGAATTATAGAAGAAATCCCATTTATCTTGAAAGGCAAGTGTAATTGAAAGACTGATGGGTGAACTCCCAGGTACCTTTACACTTCATAGAGTCAATATTTGTTCTTTCTCCATTTATAACCCCATTACTCTCTCTAGGTGGGCAGGAGATTTCAAGGGAGACCATTTGTTTTTCTTGATTAATGCATTAATGCTGGTGGTTTGTCATAGTAAATGATATCTACTATCTCAACCTCTGTATGCAGGAGGTAGTAAAAAATTTATTATCAAATTGCTCAAAGTCTTGGCTTCTCATTATTTTTAATAAAACCAATCAACTTCTGCTCTTCATTATTGAATGATTAGTGACTAACCTGAAGAGAAAATGTCTCTTATATCCTTTGTTTTGCAAAAGCCCTTTAGAAATCATAACGTTATTTTCCACTGCACTGGCTCAGCTGTGTTCCATAGTATTGTGTGGAAATAGGTGGGAGAGAGAAACTTCTGCTTTGTCTTATGTCTTACTTTGCTTCCCTCTGGACTCATAGCAGGGCTTTCACCTGAGAACTGGGCTTTTCAAGCTTTGAGTCTCTGCCTCATCCACCACAGAAGCAGCAGCAGCTCTGGACACTGGCTTCCTAAACCAGCTGAAGAAACTCTCAGCTCTCCTGGTTATTCACAGCACCATTTGGGGCAATCTTCTTTGGGTGAAAATTAAGCTGCCTCAAATCAGACTCTTTAATGGACAAAGCTGCTTTTCCTCTACTGTCAGAAGGTTCATTTTACAGAAAGAGCATTAGGTGGAGATGAGCTTGTGTGCTGTGTCAGGATAGCTTCAGTGAACTAAAAAAAATTGTTTTACCTTTCACTGTGGGAAAGGAAAAGGGATTCTGATTAGTTATGCATGTCCAAGATGGGGTTAGCAAATGAAGTAAGAAATTACCTGCAGTGTAGTAATAAATAGAAGAGATTGAGAACAACCAGGGAAGGGCTGTACATGAAACAGCTCCCAGGGGATAAGTGCAGGACAGGGCAGAGCACAGCACAAGTGGTGGGCAGGGTAAGGCTGGGAGGATGATTCTGGCTTGATTGATCTTCACAAGGGGATAGTCCTGCAAAAACTGAAAACGTTTTGGAATCTAAGTGGTCTCTAGCCTCTTTTTGCCTCTACTGAGGTGTTTCTGAGGCAAGTTACTTGTGTTAGAAAAGCCATTTATTATACTTATTTTATGCAGTCACTGGATGCACACAACCACTAAGCTATGCCCATACACACCACTCTGCTGTCCGTCATGGCTGTCAGTCCAGGCAATGCCCAGCCTGGTGAGCTCTGACATTTGCAAATCTCTTGTAAAAAAGCTGTAAAAACCTGTAAAGTTTCCTTCCTTCCTCTGTATCCTTTCTAGCTGGTCTGGTGAGCAGCATTACTGCGTTAGGTATCAGTGATGTGTGAGCCAGGTGCCCAGAGACAATGACTGCAGCCAAATTTCAGTATGAGCTTTCTGCAGTGGGAAGCATCTCTTGCTCTAGAAGCAAGTTAACTGGAGTTCCCTAATGATAGTGTTGTGGCTACAGAGTGTGGAGACTGGTCTGTCTTGGACTTCAATGCCCTTGTAAATTCCTTGGGTTGTTTTGGATGACATAGTCCAGTGCTATTTGCACTGCCTAGCACACCTGGGCTTTGTCACTGGATAGTCTCTTGGGACCACTGTGAAAAAAATACCTGGTGATATTTTTGGCCTAAGTACTAAAATGCATGTGAAAGCATATGGTTACTCTTGAAACAGCCCTCTCAAATGGAAAAGATTTAGAAGAGGAAAGGAAAATGTATGTTTAAGTACATGTTAAATGAGAACACGAAACCTGTTCTTCTTGCAAATGGTAGATATAGTCCATTGTTGAATTTGCGCTGATGCCAGTGAAATTACACTTGGGATTAATTTTCCCCATTCAGCAGAAAAGCATTTCCTCTGATTCCCTTTGATTTTTTACCAGTTTGTGATCTGTGAGCCAGAGGTTTTTTCTGTAATTTGCTGTCTGTCCAAAAGCAAGGGAAATACCCTCTGTTCCAAGGCAATGATAAATCTGAGGTGAAAGCTGACCTGACTTATGCTGGAACCAGGGAAGCCAATGAGGTTTTTTCTTTGACTTCTCCAGATCAAAATTAAGCACAGTCTATGCTGAATGCTCCTGAAGGAATGGTCTGTCCTGCTGATCACTGTAAATAGGTGGGAGCACAAACTCATAGCAACCTGGGATTGCAGGATGCCCTGCCATTCCTGGGCAGCTCTAATCAGGCTTGCCAGAGTAGCAGAAGATGCTGTAACACTGGCAGACAGTCTGCTCTGGGGTTATTTTTTCAGTTCTCAGCCCATGCCACTGTGTCTTCATCAAGGATATGACAAACTCTTGAAACATTGTTGGTTCTCTTAGAACATATAATCTGTTTGTGGTCATGCTATCAAACTCCAAAACATGATTCCTTCCTGCCTGTTGGGAATGGCCAAAGTTCTTGCCAACTCCCAAGCCACGCTCAGAAATGTTCTACATGCCAGGTGGCCTGGATCAAAAGTGAACCAAGGACTGGTCTAAAATGTGAGTGGCAGTGCCTTTGTTCAGTCTCTTATGTGGTTCAGACTATTAGTATAGAGGTGGATTTTATGAAAAGACATCATGAGAATGCTTGGAAACAATCCTTTTTGTGGGAAAGGTCTCTGGCAACAAAAATGGCTTTTCCAGTGTAAGTTATAGCAGTAGTTTCCATCAGGATGGTCTGTGTGTAGAGGATGTGTGCCCATGAGGGAGAGAAGAACCTGGGGAATGCTGAAGGATTCTCATGTTGTCCTGCATGCTACTGCCTTTGCATGCCCTCAGAGCAGAGTACAGAGGTTTGTGATAAATACCCATTATATAATTTTAAGGATGAGTGTTTAAATTATTCCTTTGTTTTAATCAAATAACATCATAGCATGTTACGCCCACTGGACAGTCTGAGAACTTCTAGACAAGTTAATCTGAGAAACAATTCTGCTTCCTCTGGAAATAAAGGACAATGTAAATTATTTGTGAGGGTTGCTAGAAAACAGGAAAAACAAAAAGGAAGAACCTAGTGGAGATCCAGATTAACAGGGATCTGTAACCTGAAGTGACTCATGCCTACATAGCATCAGGATTGAGACAATATTCCCTTGATTATCATAAGTGAGATAATAGGAAAAATGTACTGCTGCTCACGTTGAACCAGCTGGGATGTCTCTTCAAAGCCAAGACCAATGAGGTCAGAGATACATATCTTCAGGTGACAAATTTGACCTCTCATCTAAGAAGCACTCCCAGAGAGCTATTGAATATACTAATGGAAAGATAGTGGTGGAAAATAGTAAAGCCAAAACATACCATCATCCAATTAATGGAGAAAGCTATTAGAAGAAGAGGATTTATGAGTCAGGTCAAGTGGAGAACACTTTCACTTTACAGATATCAGAAGACAGTGCAGGTCCTGAACGTGTCAGTGAACTTGTGTCTGTAAAACTTTATGTGACTTGCAGTGTAGTACCAAGATCAAGATGAGTCCAAATTCCTGCAGTTCTAATACAGTGATTAACATCCTGTGCACAAGGTACCAACTAAACCAAATGGGATATGCCAATCCCAGAAAAATCACCAGATTTCACAGTCGCCTCTAACATGTAACATGGAATTATTAGAATAAAGAGAATGCCAACAGAGAGAGGTTCAACACCAGTTGCTTGGTGAGACATGAGGAGAAAGTTTTCAGCTTTGTTGTGGATCCCTTTGTACAGTCTCCAAATATTTTACTTTTGACATTTTCATATATTGGAGGATTTTGCACCACTTTGTTCAGTGTTTCCCAATGTTTCAGTGGGATGAGTGCATCACTTGGGGCTTTTACTCTGCACAGAATTTGGCTGAAGGACTACCCCCTCTTGAAACCTTTCCCAGTATGGAGCAAAGTCCTCCAGGTTTTATGTTCGTTTTGTAAACTTAAGTGATTGAGTGACACAAAATGTGAAAACTTCAAAGGCTTGTCAGTTTGAATATTCTGCACAGCTGTTATTTAGCATTGAATATGGATTTTACTTGTGAGATACTTGGTGTTGTATTGCAAAACTGCATTATGTGAAGTCCTCTGCCTTCAAATTGATGAAAGCAAACAGTGCTTACTTCCATGAGTAACACCATCTGTTTGCATAAGACACTCTTAGGAGAAAGATTAAGAAAAAAAAAGGAAACAAAGAGCTGTACTCTGCTGGAAAACTTTGCTATTTTATATTGAAACTCTGACCACCCAGTTTACATTTCTTTCTGTAGGTATAAATGCACATATACTTTGTTATTAATTTACATTCAATTAGAAGGAATGTGGCCAAGTGGAAAGAGCTCTGGCTGGACTTAAAAAGTATTTAATATTTTCTTATCTCTGTCAATTTCCCCTGGCTGACATTGAAAAGTATTTACCTCAAACATATGACTGTTCTTTGTCCATGTGCGAAATGGCAAAATGCAACAGGGCTTTTTGGGGAGTGCTTTGAGACTTTATGGAAAAAACAGTAAGAAGTGAGTAATGTTACTAGGGTTAGAAAGAAATGGTAGTTTTAGAAAATTTGTACTTATAAATCTGCTTGTGACTGTGTAAACAAACAGAACTCCAGTCCTACATCTGGTTCTCTAGCTGAGATTTATTCCTGGTCTAGCTCTTCTACTGGCCAGCCTTTGGCTGTTGATGGTTTAATCAGCAAGGAAGAGGTTAATGGTACTGGGTCAGTAAAAACTAGGAAAACATTACCAAAAATCAGCCCTGGAAGGAAGCAAGATCAGCACAAACAGCATTAAACTGGGAATCATCCTAACTGGGTCCACTCCTGACTACCATTTATGAATTGTGTAATGCTGGGGTCACAAAACTGAATGACAAATTACTTCCTTTCTCACTGCCTTATTTTCCCCATTTGCAGTTGTACTTAACTGTACTTTGGGAATTTACATGCATATTTCAGCTATTATAGTTTTATGTGCAGCAGAAGGAGAGGATCTACAAGAGAGGAGCATGGGAGGAGAGAAAAATGCACTTAAGTAACATGATCTAAAAGGAGGACTGAGGTACAGTTGTTAAACATCTTAGACTTATTGAGACTTCTCCACAGTTAATCTGTGGAGGGAAAGAGAGTATCATTCCTCCAAGCTAAGATGTAATGCTGGACTGCATCGGAACTGGCCTATTCCCACTTCTGTGTGGCTTTGGGGACAAGGGGTCCAAGAGAATATATATCATTGTATGTGTTATTATCTATCCCCAGAGATGTATTTGAGGGCATGGATGGATTTCAAGGGCTGTTACTCCTAAAAGTAAAGTTCCATTTTGGTGTTGCCTTGATTCATGTTTATCCCGTGAGACTGTCCATGAGAGACATCCTTTATCTGTGCTGTGCTGGGGCAGGTGGCTTCTTTGCCTTGCAAACACAGCTGATGTTCCCACAAACCCCAGGGAATAAGGGCATTATGGAGATGGGCTTTAACTGAATTGTCTGTTTCTCAAAGGCCAATTTTTCTTTTATTTTTTTTCCTCTTGTTCTTTTTGGCAAGAGATGCTTTCTTCTTTCCTTTTGGAAGGCATGTGTACAGGCTTACTCAAAAAAAACTCCCTCAGAGGACAATACCCTCCTCTTTGGTTTGACTTTATTCTCAATAACCTAAAGGGCTGCTCAAGCACACTGCCCATGTTTAGCCTTAAACCCTTTGTTTTTGTTTTTTTTTTTTCTTCCACATATTCTGAGTCAGTCAAACCTAATTACCCTTTAATCAGTAAAATCAACACCTGCTAACAGGGTGGGCTCTTTTCAGCAAATAGTGCTTCCCTTTTCCAGAGGCTGATAGATTTCCTATTGTTTCTTTGTCTTGCTCATAAGGAGCTCTGACTGATAATCTGGTAATGGGTATGGTTATCTCATGCCTGTAAGACAGCACTGGTGAATCTTCCTCTTGGCAAGGGCAGCAGAACTAGGTGAGACAAGAATTATACATAGATGCCAGGAGTCAAATCTCCTGGTATTTTCTCTTTAAAACTTAGGTCAGCCCTGGAAAAATATAGGTCAGAGAGGTTTGGCAGGAGGGATTAAAGTATCAGGTGAAATAAAGAGCAAGGGAGCCTGTAGAAGTTCCTTGGTTTTCTTATCTTAAGCAGCCCTCTGCAAAAAAAGTAAGGGGGCGGAATTGTCTGCAGAGAAAAGGGACTGGGGCTGGATTGTACAGAGCCTCTTGGACCTCAGGCTGTGTCTGTGCTGTTAGGGCAGCCCAGAGCCACCACTGTCCTTGAGGAGATTCATCTGCAGCTTCACTGGAGACCCTCAGGGTGTGAAGAGATGCTGTGGGAAGGAGGTGCTTAGGTGCATATCAGGCCAGAGCAGGCTCTTGCTCCTGTGGTCCTGGACAGGATTTGAGCTCAAACTCCAGATTTACCACTCTGCTCTCATCTTCTGTGGGACTGTTTGGAACTTGAGCAAGTGGCCATGTGGGCAGAAGGCAATCAGGGCCATGGGATTTACAGCTCCCCTTGGGATCTGCTTCTAGAACACAGACCATCCCAGGACAGGCTTCTGGTGGAAACAATTACTCTGGTATTCATGGCAGCACTCTTGAAAATGTCTTCCATATATAATCAGGCAGCCAGTCTGATATTCATCTGAGAACAGCTGAAATATTAGAAATTTCAGAATAAGAAACACTTTACAAGTTCACTCAACTCTGAAAAAACCCCTCAGCCCTTTGCGCTGTAGATTCTTACTCTTGTTTTTAGCTTTAAAATCCATGTTTTTGGAGAGTTTCACTTAATTCCATATGGATGAACAGGACAAAGGAGTAAAAACCACTTGTGGTTTTCCTTGGATGTTTCCAGTGAGGTTATTTTTGCTGGATAGCTGCTGCAGCTTTGTTCAGCAGCTGTGTGTGAGCCTGGCCCCATGGCTGCCCCCCTTGGCAGCCCCACACAGTGCAGTTCCTTAGTTTAAATATATTGATATACAGGCTGCTAAATGTCTGATGTTGGCTTTGCCTGTGAAATACATCCTCCTTTCTCCGCACCAACACTCAGCTTCTGCCCTAGTATGGATATGTGGGATATGGCTAATACTTACATGCAAACATATGCCTGAACTGCAGATATGGCTGGTGACCAAAGCCCGGGATCTCCTTCCTTTACCCAGGGACAAGAGTCCACCCATCTATCTGTGTCCCCAGCTCTCAGCTCTTTCAAATTAACATGACTGGCTTGATGCTGCCAGGATATGGATGAAAATCAGGCAGGATCAAATATTGGATGTGCTTCCAGGTGAGCTGGAGCTTTCCTTTAACTCTGCAGGGTGAGCAGTGCTCAGTGAACATCTAGGGCCATCCTAGTTGGAGGTTAAAGTAACTACTATGGAAGGAGCCAGGACTACTGGCTCTCAAGGTTGGATGGGGCTTGGAGCAACCTGGTTTAGTTGAAGGTGTCCCTGCCCATGGTAGAGAGGCTGGAGTTAGATGTCTATAATGTCCCTTCCAACCCAAACCATCCATGATCCTATGAAAAGCACAGGTCTGGATCTGCTGAATCAGTGGATCTCTGTCGAGTTTGATGGAGGATAGAGGGGTCCAGTGGGTTAGAGGGAAAGGAGAGTTTTGTATGTGTGGCTGACAGCAGTCCCAGTCCTGCAATGAGATCCAGGAGGGTTTGATCCCTGGGTCTGTGCAAAGGCTCCTCCACTGTAGGATCACTCTCAACAGGAGACACAGAATTTTCCTGTCACCAGTTTGGCAGGACACAGCTGCTCATACTGATTTCAGCAGTATCTACAAATACCCATCATACCAGAAATCCGTGTGAATTCAGGTGCTTTGTTTTGGGCTCCCTCCTTTGAAAACTCCGCTCATCCTTCTGTCTGTCTGCACCAGAGAGACAAGAGCCCACCAAAGAGACAAGAGCCCTGCATATCTAATGCAGCAATGGCCTCGGGGCACCCCTTTCCCCGACTGGCCCCCAGCAGCTCGCAGTGCCACAGCTGGACAGCTGCACAGCAGTCTGCAGCAAATTTGGGCGAATAGGTGGCTTTTAGGACCCTGGGAACTCCGCCAAGGCTCAGGTAGGTCTGTCTCATTCGTCAGCCGGGATTCATTCACTCCCAGGGATGTGTGTGTGTGTGTGTGTGTGTGTGTGTGTGTGTGTGTGCCGAGTGCTTTTCCTTCCCCGCCGCTGCCTGCGAGCCTTCCAAGCAATGGGACTGCCGCTGCTCTCCGGGCAATGAGGAGAGCTGGGCAGGGGCAGGAACCGCTTTCCTTTCCTCTGGAAGAAAACAAGCCGTGAGGACAGCTAAGGATGTGCTGCCCAGATGTGTTTCCCACCTCCACCTTCCTCCTAGGACTCATGTGCTTGACAGCTTTCAGCAACTTTGCCAAGACTTCTGCAGACTTCTCAGGTAGGGAGAAGCGCTGATCCTTCCCTGTGCTGCTCATGCACGGGGGCTCTTATTCCAGTGCTCCGGAGCAGCTCAGGGAAAGGGGATGTGAGCAGATCTGGGATAGTTATGTGGGAAGTAATTTTAATCTTTTAAAAATAGGCCAAAAATGAAAAGTGTCTTCCGTAAGAGGAGTTTGAGTTTCTTAAAAGCCTTTCTCAATAATTAGCAAAACTATTTCAACAGAGTCGGTCTAACTAACTTTGGCAACAAGAAAATCAATAGTGTTAACTTCTGAAGGTTTGTAGCAGGAATGGTATTAACCTGTGTAAATTTTTAGCAGATTTTGTGCTGCGTTTCTCATAGGGGTGAAAAGAGGTGGATTAGGAGACTGGGACAGTTTAGTATGTAAATTAAAGCTAACATAGCAAGTCTAAATTATTTTGTAGTGGGCCAGATTCCCTCCTCTTAACATGCAGGTCCTGACTGTTGCAAAACCCCCCTGAGCTGAGATAAAGGAGGTGCATGCACAGAACAAATGATATACTGTGTTTTCATAAACTGAAAGAAGTGTCTCATTTATTAATATTTTCTGAATCTAAAAATCTCTTTTTTATTAATATTTTCTGAATCTAAAAATGTTGATAGCACTTGTTTTGAGTTGTACATGGCAGGTAAATACCCAGCACTTTCAAAGTCTGAAATCCCATGTAAGTTTTATAATTCTATAGCTGCATTAGTTGCTTTAAAATTACGTTTCTCTTTCTGTTCTTTGTGGATATGCATGTGGATCTGAGAAAACATAACAGATTTCATTTTACAACTCAGCAGGGTTGATAAGTTTGCTTGGGAGAGCCCAGTGAGGGCCACTTTTCTTTTAGGATGTTTGTTCTAATTTTGGGTCTTAGTGTGAAGAACTAGCCTGGCATACTCTTTAGGGGTGTTTTGCAAAACTCTTGTAGTGGATAAGAGCTGCCAATTATAATTTGCTGATGAAAAAGTGTCATTTGCAAGGGTTGAACCTCACTCGACTTGGGTTTCAACATATCCCAGCACTGCTGCTCGCTGCCTGGGAGTGCATGTGTCTGTGTGCTGTGAGAAATTTGTGTTAGAAAGGAGGAGCTTGTGGTGGAGGGTGGGGGAAAGAATATGTACGGTGCTGGAAGTCTTAATGTGAATTGAAGGGGGCTGGCTTGCCTGTGATTCAGTCTCATTTGGGGGCACATCAGTCCTGGGGGCTCCCATTCAAGGCAGATCTGCCTCTGAATGGAAAGGACTGAGGCATTTCCTTGTTTCTGGTGTGCTTTTATCCTTTTCTTGGCACTGAGCTTTCTCTGTGCTCCTGCTTGCAAGAAAGTTGATGCAGAAGGGGTGCATAGAGCAGGCATGATGGGAGCAAAAGCTGCAATGGGGAAAGAAGTTGTCTTTCTGAAATGTAGATAAAGTTTTCCCAGCCAGGCCAAATTGCCAAGCGTTAAAATGTGTACAGGTGTCCCAGGGCAAAGGTGCTTTACATTGTGTTTGTACAACATAGCTGGAGCAGTGGAAGGAAATTTGATAGGCTTCAGTGGTGCTGGCAGGGGGACCAGATGCTATTCTTTCAAAAAATGGATAAGAAGGCTGCTGATAACAAAATAATGTTTTCTGTAGCATCCAACTGAACTGTCATACTTTGGGAGAAGAAGGGTGGCTTGTATCCCTGCATATGTGTATGGCAAGACTGTATTCTGAAGCAGGGTCTGTAATCCCAGCAGCACAAGGTCTCATGAGTTTCCATAACTGTTGAAACCTTCTGCCAGGTCCAACCTATGTTTTCTGATAGCAGGCTTGGCAAATGTCCCCAGTCTTGTTGGACTGACTGTACCTTGCAGGACAGGAAACATGATTTGCTGCAGGAAAGGGCTGTACCCAGTGTGTAGCAGCTCAAATACAGTCTTGTAAACTCAAGAGCTGAGTACCCACAAGATGATAGGGGGTAGGAAAAGGTACAGTATTTCCCAAATCACACCTTATGCTTTCCCAGCACATATTGCACTGACCCCATTCACCTCTCTCCAATGCGTGAGGGTTTGCACCATGTGCCTCTCTGAAGGAGCAGCGGCCCAGCTAACTCTTCCTACCTGATGGAGCATCTTGTTTGTCACTGTTATCCCTGTAAGTGAATTGTCAGCTGGCTTAAGAAAGGGGAGGGGGGCAACCTTATAACATTATTCAACTGTAATTGTTTCTGGCCTGTTATACATTTTTCCATACTTCAGCATGTTCTGAATTCTTCTCTGGCATGACTGGAATTGAGCAGGTGAACACCTTTGGGGACAACTTACAGCTTTACTCTATGCCATCCCACCTAGAGGTGGTGCATCCAAAACATAAATTGTCTGCACCCCAGGGAGATGAGTGGATTTGTATTGGGTATTACTGCTGAGGAATGTAAGGCTTGCTGTGATCCCACAGAGGTTTCTGCAGCAGTTGGTGCTGCAGGGAGATGACACAGCTCTTTGGGATGTAAAGGCTTTTCCAGCTTGCAAATGAATAGCAGTGCAGTTCAGAGACATCAGCTGATGCTCTTTGGGGAAGAGTGGGGGTTTAAAACACAATCCTGTAGACTTTGTATAGCAGCAAAACCTCTCTGGCTTCTCAGCTTAGTTTGCCTCAGCATTACCAAGGAGGTGCTGCTGTTTGTAATAGGTCATGGCTGTATGGTGGTGGCCAGAGTGTGTGGATCCAGCCCCAGAAGGAAAGCTCAGGGACAACCACTCTTGAGCTCTAAGCAGATCATAAGTCAGAATCACTGACCTGACTCTCATGCTGCAACTCTGCAATAGGGCTGGATAAAAGACTTACCAAGAACTTCAAACACACATCCCACTGCTCCCAGTACTCTCCACTGGCTGCGTCTTCAAGGGATGTGTCTCTCAGCTGCAGGAAAATTTCATTTTTATGAAGGTCGTGGCAAGGCACACCCTGAGAAGGTGCCCAGAGATGTGGTTAACTGAGTCTCAGGTCTCACAAGAGAGCAGGGCTGGTGGGGATTTCTAACCCCTGAGCACACAGTCTCACACTGGGGCTCCATCCCTCCTGTTTGAACAGCTCAAATGCCACAATGTGAACATGAGCAGTGCGTGTCCTGCTGGGGACTGGTGCAATCTGAGATGTAAGAATTCAAATTCCTTTTAAGTGAAGTATTTGAACTATGTGAAGAGTTTTGAAGTTGTTTTCTTTAATAGTTCTTTAAACATTGATGTTTGTAGCGGGGTGTGGGGGGTAGGAAGCAGATCCTGAGGGAGAAAGTGGATTTATCAGGCACTTTGCAGCCACTTCTTAAGAAGACCTGGACTTTTTCTCTGTGGCTGCTTGTAGGATGAACTCTTGATTTAGTCCCATTCTGTGATCTGTTCTTGTGCTCAGGACTGTGTCAAGGCTTAGAACCTGATGTCTTGATGTGTCACGTACCCCTAATGTTAAAGGTGATACTTGAGGATTGTGATGAGGTGTGGGGTAAGAATCTGATCATTAGCTGTAAATCTCTAGTCCTAATCTCCGTAGCAGCAATGAATTCTCCAAAATCCTTGCTTTTTGATAAAACCTGACCTTTGTTTTAGGCCCTTTCTAATTTTAGTGAGAGTCCAAGACACAGCAATGCCCTGGCTCCTTCTAGGGGAAGCTATGCCATAGCTCCTCTGCATGGGCTCTGGGTGGCAGTGATCCATGTGCAGTGCAAGGCCTTGCTCCTCAGAGGGACAGGGTTAATAAAAATGGGGCCAAAAGTAGGCTTTGGTGCTAATTTTAAATGCAGGCATTGAAAGCTTAGTCAACAGCTATTATATCCTGTGTGCTCTCTCTGCTCAGCCATGATGTGCCTGTCTCTGAAGCTAAGTCATGCAAACACATGTTGAATTTCACTCTGCCCACTGCTGCCAAGGTGACCATTTAACTTCCAGCTGCATACCTGCAAGGAATTAAACTTGTTGTTATCATGCTGTGCTCTTATTCTCCAAAAGGATTTTCCCATTCATTAGCTGATTTCAGGCATGTTGGGCAGAAGGGTGGTGGCATCAGATCTATGGGATTGCCATGAGTTTCATGTTAATGGAGACAGGTCCCTCCACTACTGTGGGAAGGGTTGTGAGCTCAAGAATTTCCAGACATCAGAGAATCCACTGCAAGGACCTAAGCCAAAAACTTAGGTTTCTAGGCATGGAAACAGCTGGGCTGGGAGCTCGTGCTTTTTGTGACACAGGAGAACTCAGCCCTGAAAGAAAAACCAGCCCTGGTAGTGCTGCTCCCCTTGGGCCTGCTTTAAAGTTTATGTTCTTTGCATTAGATTCTGGCACAAGCTGGATGCGAGCAGCACTTTTCTTAAGGGAGCTGATCTGGCATTGAGCCAGGTGAATACTGGTTACTCCCATCCACACCCTGCAGGTGAGCCATGGGTAGCTTTTGGAACCTCTCCCTGGAGGCCTGTCTTGGTTTTGAAAGCATAAAGATTTTTGTTGTTGTTGTTATTACTGTTGGTGGTGACTGGTTGTTTTTTTTTTTTTTTCTTCTTTTCCCCAAGAATATCAGGTTTCAAGTGAAAGCTGCTTTTGCCACCTCCCTGCTAATTGGCTCAGTGTGTTTGTTTGAGTGATGAGGGCTGGAGTTGGGGAGGGAAAGGCACTTCTCCCTGATTGCATTTAATCAGTCCATAATAAAGGCAATTTGTTTGACAACTCCATTCACCAAATTATCACCAAAATATCCATGCTAACAGCTTCTGAATGCCTAATAGCTCTGAAAGGGTCTATGGTGTCAAGGGGCATCCAGGATTTCTATGTGTTGAAGGTTTCAGGCTGTAAAAGGTGGCATTTTCCAGAGAAAGGCAGATACACCATCACACTGAAAAAGAAATTGTAACTCAGTAATGAGGGTTGAGTTTTTGACCCCAGGGGCAAACAGATATGATTTAGACTTTGGTTAAAGACCGGGCCACGTCCAGTCCACCTCCATACCTTGTCTTGGGGAAGGGCTCTGAGTGATGAGGTAGGATGGACCTCAGGTTGCTGCTTAGAGAGGTCCCTGCCCCAGGTGATCTTTTCCTTGTCAGCTGGAGGAAATGTACAACTCCATCCATCCCAGCTGCCTGGGCTGCAGTTTGGCTTACTGAGGAAAAACTGCCTGTGCTGGTGTAGAGAAATTCTCCTTCGCAGAGCTGACAAAATCCAAAACCTCATCAAAGGTGGTTTGAAACCACTTGGCCTCGTCTGATAACATTCTGGAGATGTGGCTGCATGGAGCAGGAGCTGAAGGGGATGGCTGTGTCTGGGAGCCATGGCTGAGGGGTTCTCACAGGGGGAAGCTGCAACTGGGGCTTGTGTCACATATGTCTGTTTGCCAGTGGAAAAGAGTCTAAGACCTCAGAGAGCTGGGAGGTTTCCTGGAGGAGGAAATCACTAGGAGTTTGGGTGGGTATCGAGTGCCAGATCTGCTGCTCTTGCAGAGCAGGAAAAGAATCTGGGGCTATTTTGGTGCCTGAGAGAGTTGTTCTGGTTTATCAGTGGGGATCTAGCTTTATGGTATGAACAAAACCATGTTACCAGGACCAAATGCCATTTTATGCAAAGACACAAATTTCTGTCCACCTCTGTATGGAGGCATGCTCCAGAAAACACTGTGGATTTCCCAACAGTTGTGATGAACATGCTGTGAGGGAGAACTCTGTGCCTGCTGACTGTAAAAATATCCAGCATTTATTTTTACTGACAGCTAAGGGGACCAAATTGAGCTGCAGGATGACAAACACGTGTTTCCAATTCCTTGTGTTTGTGGTCCTGGGCAGTCACCAGGGGCACTGCTGTTACTGCTGCAAAAACACAGCTGCTGGTTGGTGTTTGTGGAACCAGGGAAAGGAGACACGGTCTGGGAGGGATGGATGGGGCTGCTCTGGGTGCCAGGATGTCTCGTGAGGGGTCTGTGTGAAACCTCATGTAGGCAATGACTTCAAGCTCAAGAGCCATATGTGTGCATCTGGCTCGTGTCACATGGAAATCCACTGGTTTAGCCATCACAGCTGTCAGCAAGAGCCAAGAGACCTCAGGGATCCCAACATCTGTGTGGTGACTGGCAATATTTATATTGTATCTACGAATTGCAAGGGCCCAGAAAATGATGAAGACTTTTGTTAGTACCAGGAACACTTTATTTGATTAGTAGTATTAACAAAATTAAAAAAAAAAAACGGAAAAAATCTACTGTGGTAATTTTAATAACTTAATAACTTCAAAGTATCCCAGTATCCCACAGATGCACAGACAATTTGAGGAAATTGTTCTTGCAGCATTCGTCCTATGTCTGTGTGTTATCAGGGATACAAGATACAAATGCTGCAGAATTAAAGAAAGCAACTATTTCTACCCTCAGGTAAAAATTTTCCATGACTTAAGGCACTGTGAAAGCAAATTTTATATGTCACAAATAGTTTGGTCAATTAAAAATTAAAAGATGAGAATTTTGACTTATCATTTTTTTCAACTGAGATACTTAGAAGCTAAACTCACAATTTAATCTGGGGGTAGGGAGAATAAGCTTAGTCTCTGCAGGAGGGAAAAACCTGTGTATTTACACTTGGCACTCATGCTGATCCTTTTGTTGATGCTAATTTAAACAGAGCCTGATCTCCCAAAGTGCTTGGTGTTCAGAGCTTGGATTGGCCTGTGCTGTGTTTAGGTGGGTGTTCAGTGATTTAGTTGGCCAACACCAGGGCTGTTTACATGTCTTATTTGAAACTGGCTGCTTGTGCTTGGCATGTTTGTGCAGGTATAGATTGAACTTTCTGTTTTCTGTTCCAAAATAGCAATCCCAATCCCAGGGGGACAGACCATTTAAAGCAATTACCCATTTTGTTTTGGTTTTTTGTGCTTTTGTAATTTCTTTATACAGATTGTGTTCCTTGAAAGGTGTGTGACTGTCTGCAGGAACAGACCCAATGTGCCTCTCAAAGTGGTCAAGAGGATTTTTGGTCAGGTTGGTTTGGTACAATACTTCAAGGCTCCTTGTGTCCTTGCCAGTGCTGAGCCTCATTGATCCAGCATTGCTGCTGTCTGGGATTTTTCTGCTCTTTCCAAAAGACAGCCACAGGCCAAAATCTGCTCAGCTGTGAGGCAGCTTTGCTGACTTGCCAAGAGCTGTGCAGAATGAACCGAAGCACAGAAGTTAATCCCAACTCATTTTCTTGCAGATTAAAACTTGTGTAGGAGTAATGATTGGGAGCATGTTTAAGAGAGCTGCTTGGGCTACCTGTTATTATTATTTATTTACTTAGCTGCTCTTTTGCCTGAGGATGGATGGGGAGTTGTGACTTTCTCAGCCTGGGTTTGGGCTAATCCAAATGTGCCTTGCCCAGCTCACTGACTGAGGGTATGAACTCATTTGTAGTAATTAAAACTGTGAATGTCTCCTCTTTCAGCGTGTGCAGTGCCTGGCTGCCTGGAACCCAGTGTGTGTCTTCTCATGCCAGAGACAATGATGAGTTGGTAGTTTTGGGTTGCACAGGAAAATAAATCTTGGCTGAGTCTTTTCAGATATACTCTGTGCTCTTGAACTGTGGTGTCAGTATTGATGGGGCTCCTTTGGATGCTGAGGCTTGCTGTTCAATAATCCCTCTTGGATCCATCTGTATCCCTGCATGAAGATGGAGCAGTGTGTGTGTGAGCTGCAGTTTGGCCAAACCTCCAAGTGCTCAGGTGTCAGAAGTGTGTTTGAATGAACAGATGGATATAGGTGCTGCTGAAGAATTTGCAGTAGATGTTGTCCCAGCACTTTAGTTGTGGCAGGCAGGGGAGCTCACATGCCACTGTTGGCAAAGTATCCTTAACAAGGAGGAAGAAAGATTTAAAAATATATTTCACTTTTAATGTTATATTTAGAGGAGAAGACCTAGAGACCTAAAGGAGATTAATCAGCCATTTACAATAAAAACCTTCACTGTGTACTTTTGTGCACCAACTTTTGACCTGATATCAGTGCACTATTTGCCAGAAGAAGGATTTTTTTTCATGCCCCCAGCAGCCCATAAAAGAATCATAATCCTCAGGGTGTGAGAGGAAGCTGACTTCAGGTGAGATACACAAAATCCTTGACAAACTGAGTACCTGATGGTGCTGCTTGTCAAGAAGGGGCCATTCAGACCACCTACTCTGAGACCCCCTGTGTGCTTGTGTTATTTTATTTTTAGCTGCTATCAGATGCCTGTGGTTTTGCTGCTATGATATTATCAACATGTGTTGTATCAGCCTCAAGGGTTTAAAGTGGGCTTTTACTCCCATTAATAAATATGAAAACAAACACAGCAGTGTGGGGATTTTCTGCTAATGTTTCCTCTGTGATTTCTGTACCATACTGTGGGCTGGTGTTGAAATTAAGGGTGCTCTACAACAGGTGCAATTTCTGACATTAATTTCCCATGTTTGCTGTATTTTGCAAAGCCTTTTGGCTCATAATGTTTTTCCTGAAAGTTATGTTGGACCAAGAGTACAGACACTTAGTGCAATTAAAGTGATAGGTGGTAACTTGAGATCCTATATCTGGGTTATGGATTATTGTTTTGGGCCTCAGTCTTTGGGAAATCTCCCTCTGTGGTCTGTGTGAGGCCTGTACATGCAGTGCTGCTGTGGCCCATAGGATGCTATGGGATAAAATTCTGCAATTTGCTTTGGAAAAAGTTTAGCTTTTGTGTGAAACATTCAAATAACAGTATTATTATTCAAATAAAACATATGGAAGTTAAGAAATGTTAAAATTAAGGTAGTCTTAACTACTTGAGTCCAGTCCTTTGTGTGTTTACATTACTCTTTAATGAGAACATTCTTTTTCTCTATTCCTTGGGATTCCTGTGTTGTCCAGGGTGCAGAACAGTGGCCTTAAAATAGTTTTCTTTATTCTCCCATTCTTTATGGCCCTGGGGCCTTATTTCCTGTATGTTTAATGGTATTCAAATCCTATTATGTTATTTAAACTCTATTCTGCTTGTTAGGAGGGATATACTTACAGGGATGTACTTACCCTTCTGGAAGGAGTCTGGAATGTTACCTGCATTGCACAGCTAAGGATGCAAGGCAGAGAGATTGGCATCAGGAGCTCAAAATGCCCAATATTTCAGAGATTGTTTAGTATCCACCTTCTTCTCCAGGAGCAGCCCCTTATCTATTCTCTTAAGCTGTGATAAGCAGGAAGAAATGTGTGGTACTCAGTACAGAGTTCCTTCTCCAAAGTTATAATATCTCTGTGCAAATGGGCTGCACAGGTTAAAATGTACATTTCAGTTGCAAAGCCAAGTGCACATAACTGAGTGTTGTGGGTTAACACCTGCCAGTAGCCAAGCACTACCCAGCTGCTTGCTTGCCTCCACTTCCTACCTCCAAGTAGGACAGAGGAAGAGGGAGGGAAGAGTAAAAGCAAAAACACATGGAATGACATAAAAATAGTGGAAAAGAAGTGGAAGAAATAAAATTAAAAAGCAAAGTAAGTGATGCAAAGGCAATCACTCACTGCCTCTCACAGGCAGACTGATGATCAATCAGTTCCCAAGCTGATTTACCCCACTCCACTCTGTTTTATTGCTGAACATGACACTACACGGCATGGGATATGTCTTTGCTTGGCTGGGGTCACCTGCCTGACTGTATCCCTCCCAAAATCTTGTGCACCCTAAAATCTATTCACTGGGAAGGCACAGTGAGGGACAGACAAAGTGCTGATGCAGTGAAAAAGATCTTCAGCAATAGCTAAATCATTAATATATTATCAGCACTGTTTTGGTTGTGGACCAAAAGCACAGCACTGTACAAGCTGCTACAAAAAAATTAACTCCATCACAGCCAGACACAGTATGCTAAGGAAAGGGGAACATTACACCTGTATTTTATGTGCAATATGAGCTAGAGGTTGATATCAAAGGAAACCTTCTGCTGGCAGATATGATCTGAGCCATAAAGTGCAGTTGTGTGAAAGATTTTGTTTTGCATAGTTTTTGTTGTGGTTTTCTTTCTCTCTCTCTCTTTTTTTTTTTTTTTTTTTTTTTTCCTTAGAGCAGTCATGCTTTGAGGGTTACTTTATTTAGGATGAGATAAGAGTTCTTAAAATTGAGTTACAAATTTGGGGTTAGTCCTTGAAACACATTCTAAAATAACTTTTGAAATGAGTTTTGAAGACATTTCCCCCTCCAAATTTTTTTTTTTTTACTTGCTTCTTTCCCTCCATAAAAGAAGAAAGAAAAGTTTGTGTGTCTATTCAAAGGCACAAATAAAGATCCTGCAGTGCAAGTGATATTGCTAAAAATAGATCCTCTGGGATTTGCTCAGTTTATTTCTCTCTGGATTTTTATTGTGTGGGTAACCCCTTGGAAACCGAGGCTGTTGATCTGACTGTTTCCAAAGCATGTCCCTCTCTTCATGTATCCTTTGTAGAGGGGCCACTTCTGTTGTGTTAACACTCTTTGCTTCCTGGTTTATGTGCTCATCTGCATTCCAGTGCAAAGAGGTTAAAGCCCTGTAAAAGTGAGTGGGGCGAGGACGTGGCTCGCAGTTGATGCAGGCGCACATCTGGGACCCACGCTGTGCTCACATGCTCGCTTATTGTTGGCCTCACAATAAAGGAGAGCGCCGGGGTTTTGTTCAGCTAAACAGCTTTGATGGAATGAATTGTAAAGAGAAACGAATGGATGAAGCTTGGCTGTTATTTGCCATAATGTTCTTTGTTTTAGCTGCAATGTGGGGGATGCAGAACTCCCAGAAGAGGATGGCCTCTATAGCAGCCAAGGGGGAGCTGATGGAACGGAGAGGGATGCAGAGAGACATTCAGCAAGAAGGGGTGAAACATTTTTCTCATTTGGATTTGCTTGTCTTTAGCTGATGGCTCCAGGCTTTCACTTTAGCTTTACTACAGGAGCAGAGACTGCTGTACCAATAAGTTGGACTACAAACGTATTTGGTGCCATTTGCCCTGGGTTTGGTCCAGAGTTAATGTGCACAGATAGTAGTAAGTACATTTGGCAATGGTACAGGCGAGTGGCTGGACTGTAAAGGTCTATCAGAAGCTGCAGGAAACTGAATGCTTGGTGTCAGACAATCCATTTTTCTTGCTGGACAAATTAAAATCTCTTTATCTCTCTTTTCATAAACATTGTCCATATAATTGGAGGGCAAGGTTCAAGTTCAAACTGATAAGATTATTTTGCTTCCCTAAGCTGCCTGACAATGGTACCCTTGGCAAATTAAGCCATGGATCTCCTTTTGCTGTAATGGGAACCAATCTCATTAGAAACAGAGATGGATTAGTGATGAGTCCAACCTCCCATACAGATACACATTCTGACCCCAGCAGGCCTGAAATGCCTTTTGTTCACTCAGCCTCCTCTGCATTTTCCCAGCGCTCCTACATCTGTGTGATGGAGCTGGGGATGATTATTTCTGCTCAAGCAAAGCCTGCTGTGGGTGAAAAACAAGCTGATTGGTCAGCGTGGTATCACAATAGGAATGATAAGTGTTTTTAAAATGTTTATCTCGATTTAAGTCACTGGAGTACAAGACTGATTAAGTTGCCTGTTACAGGGTATAGAAGATTAAAGGCCAATTGTCACTGCTTTGACCTGTGAGAAAGATGATCCTTTTCTGCCTCTCAGCACTGCTGTCATCTACTCATCTGAAAATCTGTATCTATTCACACCAACCTCCCCAACATCTGAACACAGGAAACTCTTTTTTGGGGACAAAGAAAGACAAACCTTTTCACCTGTGACCTGTGTTTGTTCTGTTTGTCCTTCTTCATTCCAGTTTTGGCCTCTGAGGGGTTGTTTGCAGCCATGTCCAAGGTGCTTTATCAAGCAGGTGGGACTGAGAGTCCTGAGCTGGCTCTGTGGACACCAGTGCCAGCAAGAGAGCAGCATGGCTGTGCCTACAGATGTGCAGATGTTGTGGGTCAGGAGCAGTGCTGAGCTGTGGGGGTGCTGTGTTGGGATCCACTCACTCTGTCTGTCTGTGTATGTATCTAATCTATCTATCTATCTTTCTATCTATCTATCTATCTATCTATCTATCTATCTATCTATCTATCTATCTATCTATCTATCTATCTTATCAGCAATTTTTCCTCTCGCTGAGGGTCTTTAGCTCTGGGAGATTAGAGGTGCAGCCCTGGCTGATTCCAGCTGCTCCCATGAGATGGAGCCTTGCTAAGAATGCTAAGAGGGGTAAATCCTACTGCTTCCTGGGTTAAAAGCCATTTTCTGGTCTTTAAGGAAATCATGGTGCCCCTGCATCTCTTGTATGTCCTACTTTTCTGATCTTGGAGGTATTGCCAGGAACTTGACTCCTGGATGGAAGTTTGTGCTTGAAGAAATCTGGCAGGGAGGGCAGACTGGGTGTGGTATTTGAAAGTGGCACCAATGGCAAAATGAGCCAGATCTGTTATTGTAGCAACTAGTTGCTATTGATTAGCCATGGGGCTGATGCTGGTGAGGAGTCCTGACTTGGTGAGTAATTCACTAAAAATCAGTGGGGCTATTCAACTGAGGGAAAGTTGGCTTCTCTATATGCCTGCTCCTGATAGGTATTTTTTTAAATAGTGTTTTTAAAATAAAATTCTTATTAAATGTGATTATAAAGAACAGGGGTTAACCAGGGTAACTAGCATTACTAAGCTGTAGTCTGTGTCTCACCAGCCATACTGCAAATGGGCAGCCAAAGAAAGAGATCTGTTTTCTGTTCTTGTTACATTTCTGGATATATTTTAAGATTTCTCAGAAAGATCAGAACAATGAAACACACTTTGACAACAGCAATCGTTCTCATGGTGCAGCCTGAGGAAGCATTCAGACCCTTTCTTTCTGGGATTGCTCATTTCCTTTTTTTTTTTTTTTTTTTTTTTTTTTTTGTCCCTCCTGAAATAAAAACAATACTCTCCCAAAAGCACAACTTCTGCAATGCTGTGGCAGAGCCAGCCTCTGTCACTCCATCAGGGAGGCATCAGATGGGACATTGTCTTCTGTTTTTCCTCTCTAAGCTGTAACTAGGGGACAACAAATCACAGCAAAAACAAAAAAAAAACAACAAACAAAACCACCAAAAACAAAACAAAAAACCAAAACCCTCCTTTTTATATATTGTTTTAGTGCTGTCAAAAATAGTAACTAATGCCCACCCTGAATTTCTCTGTCTTTTTGCCAGTTTCCATCCCTTATGTGCACAGAGGGGAATGAGGCGTGTGGGAAAGAAATCACATGCAGTGAAATGAAATAGCATCAAGTCAATTGGAGCCACAATCCTTGGGTGTCCTGAGTCTGAGGCTGTAGCCCCAAGCATGATTCAAGTGTGAGAGGAGCCTGTGATTGAAGAGACTGTCACAAAATTCCTGTTCCTGCCAACACAGCCCTGAAGTTCGCTGTGAGAGCTTGAGACTGTGGGACCCTGCCTCTGTTTTCATGCCTGTCCCTTTTCATCCCATGATTCCTAATTGTCTCCATATGTCTTTCACTGTAGCTTGAGTACTTGCTGATTTTCTTGGAGCCCATATTCCACAGTTACCTGAATTGTGGTGACTTCTAAATAGTCTGGGGGCTGAGAAAGCCTCTAAGACTGATGGTGGCTGCCTGCCTATACCAGGCAGATGTGGCTGGTGGGAGCATTTTCTTTGTCAGCTTGGCTTAATGATGGGCTGCAGTTACCTTTTCTATTGTCCCCAGGCATTTCTGGGGGAGGTGGTGGAGAATTAAACACTTCTACTACTTTTTTCACCACTGCTGCTGTGGTCCACCCTCTTCAACTCTTTAGTGTAGTATCAGAGTTAACTTGGTCCAAACTATTTTTGTCTTATTAAGCACCAAATCGGCCTGATCCACCCTGATGCCCAGGGGAGACCTTGCCACAGCCTTTTAGTACTTGAAGGGGACTTAAAGACAGAGAGAGACTTTTTGCCAAGGTCTGCAGTGACAGGACAGGAGGTAATGGCTTTAAACTGAAATATTTAGACTAGGCATAAGAAAGAATATTTTTATGATCAGTGTAGTGAGACATTGAAACAGTTTGCCCAGAGAAGCTGTGGGTGTCCCCATCCCTGTTCAAGATTATGATGGAGAGGGCTTTAGGGAACCTGATCTGGTGAAAAATGTTAGGGGGAGTTTGACTAGGTGATCTTTGAAGATGCCTTCAAACACAAACTATTCTGTGAGTCTAAGATTTCAGAATTCTATTTAAACTCAGATGTGTTCCTTTTTGCAAAACTCTTCTGTCGGTTGAAAATCACTTTTCTTCTGTAGGATTAGAGAGGGCTGCAGGGCGCTGTTAGTGCCCTGAGTGAGAAGGTATTACCCCTGTACCCATGCCTGTTGGATGTGGAATTGCCTTATAAATCCCTCCTCAGCCTTGTCAGTATTGGTGGATTAGTGCAGAGCTGCATTTCTGTGTCTGCTGGCCAAAGCAGCCAAAGCTAGAGAATGCTGCATGGGGAGGGAGGCTGGCCAGATGCCTGGTCCCTTGTTTCAGGGCCTTTCTGGCCCATTTGCTGCTATATTTTTCTGAAGAACATCAGAGCTGCCTCCATCCCAGCTGTGTGTGGTTGGCACTACAGCAGCACTGATGGATGGGGAGAGAGGTCAGACCTTTTCCTGAACACTTGGCTGGTGGTGGGGGAGCAAGAGCAAGGTCAGCACCCTCCTCTGCTGTGAAGGAGTGGCTATCAAGGGGCAATCACTTCATCTAGGGTTCCACTGGTGGCAAGAAGCCTGATTTACATTGTGGAGAAGTTGGCATGTAGGTGGTCTCTGAATCATTTGATAAGACAACTCAGCTGTGCTCCAGCCCCTGTGAGATGTGCAATGAGGGCAAAAGGGTTTCTTGGACATTAAGCATGGGGAAGGAACACTTATCACAGAAATGTAGTGGGAAGAGGTAGGGAAATATGTGTCTGATTATTAAACAGAGACTGACCTTGGTGGATAGCAGAGGTGAAAATTTACTCTCCCAGACTATTCTCCATCTTAATCTCACCTGGCTATGTGAGGGGAGGACCCAGCCCTCCCAATGCCCACGCATAAGCAAGCTTGCTGTGTTTTCAACACTCTGAGGAAGGCTGTTTTATTCTCAGTCTGATGGCCTGATCATACTAGTACTTCACTGATAAATATTTATTGGTGTCTAATGAAGCTTTTAGGATTGCTCTGGAAACTTTAAAACTTGCAATAATAAAAGGCAAGGCCATAAATTAAACACCTTAGGGGCTTGGTGTGCCTCCAAGGCAAGACAGGCCAGGTGCTTTTTGTTTGTGACTTTATTAAATGTTCTAGCTGTACTTGAAAGTTGTAATCTTTCTTCCCACTTCTTCCTCTAGTCCTGAATTTCCAGCAGATCTCCAGCTAAGGTATTCAAGCACGTTCAATAAATTTATGAAGAGCAACTCACACTTAGAGGTCATTGATTTTTCATGAAGAATGAATGTAGAGAATAAACACCAATAGCACTATTTTGCAGATGAAGAAACTGAGGCACAGATTGTACCATCAGCAGTGGAATTCTGTTTTCCTTGACTGTTCCAGAGACCTTCATCTCACCTAAGTTGTTGCTTTGGACTTCTAGGGGATGCATCATCTCACTTTCATTACAGCTGCTTCTAGAGATCACTGGCATCCCATTCATGGTTGCTGGCTCCTTCTGGCTGTCCTTTTAGGACTTTTTTTTCCAGGAAACTTCCTAAAAACTTCCTATTAGGGGTGTGAGGCATGAAGCTGGAATACCACCCTCTGTCAGTGTCCTTACAAAAGAATGTCTGTGCTGCATTAGCCTTGCAGTTGCTCCCTTGCCCTGAGGAACACCAGGTAAAACTCCCTGTTCTGCTTTGATGGAGCTAAACAGGCCCAAATAGCCATGCTGTCCTCAGTGGCTTGAGATGAGTGTATTTGGGTTTTCTATTTTTCACTTTCCGTCCTAAGAACTCTACTCATCGCTTTGATGTATGTGCCATCCCCTATTCTTAGAAATGCTGTGTTTGTTTAAAGAACAAAATGACATTTATCCACTCCAAAAGAACCTAGGGATTTGTTTTCTTGGGCGTTGTAAAGCAGACAAGGTGCAACTGCTGCAATTAGGAGGTGATGGGCTAATCTCATTAGTCGATGGGAGGAAACACTGGGGTCAGTGGGTTGGATAACGAGATGTGAAGATGAATTTTGATGTGCCAGATGGCCTGGCATAGTGGTTCCACTAATTTGGGAGGAAGGAGAGCCAATAGTAGCTTTGAAGAACAAAAGCTGTAGCAAGAGTTGTCATGTGATTTCTCTGTGCAAAGAAACCTCTGGTTTCTCAGCTGAGTGGGGACTTGTGGGATCTGTCTAGGCCTGCTGTTTTTTTGGGTTTTTTTTTTTTTGTTTTTTTTTTTTTCCCTTTTATACTAGTTTCAGAGAGTAAAAGACAGTCCTCCAGCAAAAGTTAATGAGGCACTATATCAATGTGCTTAAATCATTAGTGGCTGAGCAAGAAGAAATAATCCTGACATCTCATTCTTTTAGAAGAGGTTGATAATTTAAATATCTCTGTGGGGAAAGTTGTGTTTATGGTGTCCCCTCATCCACAGATGTGTAAGATCTTAGATTCAGAAATACTGATACTTGTTTTGGGGATGAGATTGTAGGCATTCAGCACAATGTTTTGGGATCACCTCTTCATTTTCTGAGATCACTTATGGAAGTAAGCAAGAGATAGAGGTTTGGGGGATGAAAGAACAGAGAAGAAAAAAACCTGTAGTTTTCAAGAGTGACCTCTGAGACAGGAACATCTCTGCTTTGGCTTGGCCCAAGCTGAGATACCGTCACCAGATTTTGCTTTCACAAAGGACGCAGTGGCTCCTTTAATTTCCACTCATTTTTGTGTTCTTGGTACACACTGAAGGATCAGCACATGCTGAGGCACTTTCCATCCTGAGTCTCTGCAGGGCTGTGGCCCAAGGGATACCCACAGGCAAAGGAGAAGAAGTTGGATGGAGCTCTTCTCCTTTCCACTTTGCTCCATGCTCAACAAAAACACTCATTCCTTACCTCTGTCCCTACTCTCACCAATATTTTTCCAGGAAAAAAAAAAAAAAAAAAAAAGAGCAGTCTTTGCCAAGCTTGGCTGTATTGCCTAAAACAAAAGCTGAGGAAATCCAATTGCACACTCTGGCCACTTCACCTGGCAACACCACAGTGCTGTTGTATTTTAGTGAGCATCTAGTGTAGGAAAAAGCTTGTTCTGGGCTCTGGGCCATTACAGCAGTTCTACTGAGGAGTGCCCAAACTTGGAAGAGTCTGATAAGAGCTCTTAGAGCTCTTAGTCTCTAAAGCAATGGCCAAGCTTCATCTGGCTGTGAAATAATGAAAAGCATATTTATGATAAGAAACCTTATTGGAAAATGTACTTGTAACTGGGACACAGCCAATCAGCACCTGTATTTCCTGGCAGAAGGAAAAGGAGAAATTTTTCACACTGGTTTAGTGTGTTTGGTATTATGAGCATTCTAGGGGCTGGATCTTCAGCAAATGGACAGCAATGTGGGTCTGATGGCAGCAATGCTGCAGTGATAATGATCTGTGTAAAACTTGAGAGTGCCTCAGGTTAAACATAACTGCATCCTCTCCATCCCCAAAGAGCAATAAGGGCTGTAGTTTCTTGGCTGCCATCTTGAGTCCTAATTACATTATCACTGGCAAAAATCAACAGAGTTTTTTTAACCTATAAATGCCGTGCACACAGCAGCACTTTGACACAATACATACAGCTTAGCCATTTCCAACCTAATGCCTTCCTAAGAGCAGGCCATGTAGAATTTAGTGTGGAAAATGTTAATCTGGCAAGAGATTTCTTCCTTCTGCAAGGTGTGTGGGTTCTGCTGCTGTAAGGAGACATAACTGCCAGGCACTGCAGTGAGCAGAGGCACTCACAGTGTCAGGGAAAGTCCCCATCAAGATGCAGGCGTGGGGAGGCTGTTGTAAATCAGAATGGCTCCAGATGCCGTACAGGGCAGAGGGGAGATTGATGGGGTGGGTGGGGAAGCTGAGGCAAGGAAAGTTCAAGCATCACCCTGACCCTCAAGAAGGAAAAATAGCCCCAGCCCCCAGCAAGGTTTGATTGAAGCCTGCTGTTCCCCTGAAGGGAAAGGTCAGGCTCTGCTCCATCAGGCGCCCTCAAACAAAAAACCTGTTTATACAGGACCCACCCCAGTACCTTGTGAGGTGCAGGGTAAATGGGCCTGGAGACATTCAATGCTCCTCTCTCTGGTAACGCTTGTGTCAATGAACAGTGGAAATTCAGATTGGGCTGGTAGTAAAAGCCTGGGAGGAAGTGGTCAGGTTAAACCCCACATAAACATTAACTGGAGTTAGCCCCCATGAGCACCATTGGTGGTCCTGGGATGGTTCTGTTCGTTGTGGGTCCCTTATAGAAGGGATGGGTTGTGCTTGGGATGGTGGTGGTTGCCAGCATGTGCCCTAAGCAGGTAACCTCTGTGCCCAGCCCTGTGCCCTGCAGCCTGAGCACGGCTCAGGGTGATGCTCACCCTGGCAGAGGAGGCTTCCCACACTTCTCTACCAGCCCAGTGACCTGGAGTAAAGTTTTGCCAGCCCCAGTGGTTTGGCTGGAAGTAAGATGTAAGTATGCTGCCTGTCTGGGGACCTGTGGTCAGGAGGGCAGACAGAACTCACAGAATTCACAGAAGAATTAAAGAAGAGATCTTGGAATCCAACCCATGCCCTAACATCTAACACCTCAACTAAACCATGGCCCTGAGTGCCGCATCCAGTTTTTTTTTTAAACACATCCAGGGATGGTGACTCCACCACCTCCCCGGGCAGGCCATTCCAAAACTTTTTCAGCCTTTCTGTAAAAAACTTTTTCCTAATATCCAACCTATATTTTCCTTGACACAGACATTTTTATGTGTCCTGAATTTCTGGCAGTGGAGGTCTCTGACAGAAAAATTGACCTTCTCTGCTCCCAGGCATCATCTTCCCTGAGTCCACTAATGTGTGGACAGGGAATAGCTTCTGGCCACCTGAACTATTATTGTGACCTGTGGCAGTGTTACAGAGGGACTCTTTTCATCCCATGTCTCCTGATGGGCACTTGTCCAAATGTCATTTGATACAAAATGCTTCTGTCAGTTGTATATGCAGGACAGAAATGTGGGTATTGGGATTCAGATATGATTTTCATGTCCTGTCCTGCATCTGGTTTGTGCTCACATTGTGAATAAAGCTGTTTGGAATAAGCAGCCTGTTTGACTTGCCCTAGACAAAGGTTGGGCACCTCTTCAACTAACCACAGTAAGAACTGGCAATTTCTGGAGTGAATTGGATGTTCCCACCATAGGAGAGGAGGCAGGAAAATAGCTTCAACCATCTGATTTTAATGTACCACTGTACACCTACTGGAGCCCTCCCAGTTGCTTTCCAAACTCTCCTCTTCCTTTCTACCCTTAGAATAAGCTGAAGTAAGTACAGCTCAGCCAAGCATGGGCACTCTGGCACCCCTGCTCTGGTCCTGCATGGCTTCTTTCTGTTTGAAAGTTACCAGTATAGAATACATTGATTAATGGCCCAGTAAATGAATTGGCAGCCTCTGCAGTTTGCTTTGCAGCTGATGGCTTGCAGGGAGCTGTTGGAGTGGAAAGCATAACAAAGTGCCAACTTTCCAGGCTGTGCCCACTGTATGGCAGGCGTTTTCCTCACAGGAAAGAAAACAAAGGCATTTCTCTGAGGAATGTTGATTGAGGGCAGAGACTGACTCACAAGTAGTGTGAGGGAAAGGAGTTTTAAAAAGTCTAAAACCAGGGGTAACACCTTAAACATGTAGTTCAAACTCAAAGTTGGCACTTTTCAGATAGTGGAACTTTTTGCCACAAGATTGTAGCTGAGAACTGACCCAGATTTATTATTTATGGAGTTTAATTCTATGGTGATTCCTGCATTGAAGGGAAGATCAAATTTGCCCTGATCTGAGTTGGTGAAGTTTTCCCTCCTGCTCTTTCTTTCCAAGGCAGCAGAGATGTAACTGAAGAGAAAAGTACAGGCTGTATCTCTGCCTGTATCTCAGCTGCTGCTGAGGCACTGCTTTTCCCCAGCTCTTCAGAGTCACTTTCTGATTAGTAAGCAGAGCAGGGACTGGGAAATATGACCTTAGAATACTGTCCATGTGAGCCAAATGAATGCTGATATTAAATATCAAAAGCAAAAAGTTTCTGTGTTCCTGTAAAAAATTGATATTCTGATCTGTGTGGGAGCAAAAGGTGCCATCAAGAAAGAAAAAAAAAAGAGACTTGTTGACAACAAATGAAATAAAATATATTACATAATTAAAAAAAATGTTATGGAGAATATCCTTTTGTCTGACTGATGCATTCATTCAGCTCTTTAGTGTGAGCCCCATTGCTTTGTTTCTCCAATTTTATATAAAAATCTATTGAGGCTTATTTAAGTTGTCTAGGTATTGCAGGAAATAAAGCAAAGTTGCCTTGCTCTGCCCTGGTCTGAGGTGATTTATTGTGTGAAAATACTGCTCTGCAATGATGCCTCCTTGCCTGGGGGGCTGGACTTTAGCTTCTACCACATTCAGTTTTGTTATTATTGCTTTAATGGACAACAAGGGGTGAGATACAGCTCCAGAAGTCAGTTCCTCCAAGCAGACTTTGAAGAACTGAGACTTAAGCTGGATCTCAACCAAGTCTCACTTTAGCTCTTGCTTAGACTCCTGGCTTTTTGGTTGTGTTTTGGTGGGAAGTAAGGATTCCAAGCAGAATTGGAGAGCTAAATATTGTGTTAAATCGGGGTCTTAAAGTCAGGGGATGGTTTGGCTTTGGAATAAGGAATGGAACAAAACTTTGCTGTGGGAGTCTAATCTTACCAAAAAGGAAATCTGACTTTATGGCTTTTGTGATTCAAAATGCTGAACATTGTAATATAAGAACTTCCTCTGTGTGTTCAAAGTTGTTAAAAGTGAGTTTGATGGGTTTAATTTTATATTAATTCAGAAGTGTGGTCTTGTTCAGCAGTTGGGATACGAGAAATGTGTATAGGAGTTGTGGAAGGGATCACAGTAAAGAGCAGATTTCCAGCTGCTTCCTTGCCCCACAGTTTTTCCCCCACCATGTAGCTTGCTGTCCCTCTGCCTGCCATGTGAGAAGGCCTGTGCATGGAATAAAATGGAGCACATGGTTTGGAGGTAAGAGCTGGAGATAGTGGGGCAAGTCTGCTTGTGTGATGGGTGCTATGAGTTCCTCAAAGAGTGGTGAAAGACCAGGAATATTTTGCCTGAAAACCTTGCTGTGACTTTCTGCACACATTGTACATCCAAGGTGGTTGTTCAATAGGATTCATTATAGGAAATTAATGCCTCAGCCAGCAGATTTTTATTTAAACAGAGTTGTGCCTCACACCAGTTTTATGTGGAGACAGACTGGCAGCCCTTGTGTTTTGCCTTGTTTTTGCATAATGAGACACTGAGATATTGCTTGTCTTGGCTAAACAACAGAAACGGGCTGTGATGAATTGCATTTATGCCTGTTCCTGATTGTTTTGCCTATTTCAGGTGGCCAGGAAGAAAGATGAGTGTTTACATTTTCTTTAAATGCTGACGCAGACTCCTTGCCCCCGAGTAGTCTGGATTAACGCATAGCCAAGAGTTCTGGCATAGGGCCACAAGGACAGATTATTCACTGTACTTTGAAAGGGTGTTGGGTTTCTGCATCTGACCTCTTGGGTGGATAAATGGGAGGATTAGCTGCTAAGGAAGCAATTACCCACTCTCTATAATTAATATCTCCTTCTTATTCTCTGGTGTTACTTGACCTGGAACTCTGAGAACCTGTTGGTGTTGCCAGTTTTGTGTAATTACCACCTTTAGAATGAGGGCTGGAGTCCCTGACCTTTCGAAGGCAGCGTGGTGGAAGTGGGGAGGAAGAACACAAGGGTGAAGTTATTGAACCCAGCTCCAGTGACCAAGACAATGGAGATGGGGATGATTAAAGACTGTAGTTTTGTTCCTGAGGTAACTCTCTACCCTTTAATGCCACAGTGTCTTTTGACATGAAGATGAAATATGCCTGCTATTCTTCTGTAACAAAGCCCGCCCTGTCAATAAAGCAAACAGGTGCCTAATGCCTCTGCACATGCCTTTGGGAAGGTTGCCTTTCCCATCAATCCCGCTGTGTTTTCAGCTGTCACTGCTGAAAATGCCATCTTGATCAAGTGCAGCCAGGGATTGTCATTCTGCACTATCATTTCCCATTTACAGATGTAGCCAGAAGCTGATATAATCTGACAGTTCCAGGAGGAGGATGCATTCTTTTTACTCTACCTCTAAAAGCAATCCTGGATTCCTCACTTATCCCTCTCGGTTTTGAGGTATTTATGCTGTCCATTGACATTGTCAAGGAGATTGAGACTCAAACAATATTTAATGATTCTTGGGAAATCTTAAATTTTGGTGTGGATGTGGATTAAAAAAAATATATATGTATTTATTATATGTAAATATATCAATATATAATAACTAAATAAATTGTTTATATAATTTTACACAGAATAGCAGTTCAGCCAAATCAAGTTGGAATTTCTTATTTGAAAACATTTCTTGTTTTCACAAAAATCACTTTTGAAACAAAAAGCCAAAGGAGCATAAACTTTTAAAACATATACATATAAAGTTAATATATAACTTACTTTTAAACTTCTGAAAGGATTAACTGGTGCTTTCAAAATATGCTTGTAAGTTAGAGATTTATGGCAGACTTATTTGATGCCATTGCTGAAGAAGCAGCAGAGGTGGAAGTTAGTTTTTTTTCCTCTGCACTGTATTTTGAGATAAAGGGAAATCACAGTCAATAAAGACAAATAAACCTTTTATAGGTATGTGCTACCTGAATAACAAGGGTTATCAGGGGGATTTCAGCTGAGTGAAGACTCAGAAAATTTTTCTGGGAATGATGAGGCTTGAACAGGTAAGGTGGGACTTTGTACAGCACAGAGAAAAATGGAAAAATCACATAAAAACATGATGAGATTATGCACCACATCCCAGCTGTGGGATTATCTTCTGCCTGCCACACACTGCAAGCAAATACAAGCAAAAAGGGTGAAGCATTTGCAGTGCTGAAAATTAGCATTTAGTCAGAGGAGACCTCCGACCTTGTCTCCTGGGAACACCAAAGGAAGAACTAATCTGTCAAATGGTCGTCTGCAGAGCACTAATTCAGGAAATAATCTGATTACCAAGCCTTGAGTGAATAGAAATTTTCGTTGAATAGTCAGAAATTTGCTATGTGTGAATTAAGATTTTTCTCCTACTGAGAAGGGGAGGCTGAATTCCCAGAGAAAACACCTTCCATGCTTACAGCAGACACTAGAAAAGAAAATATCACTTTATTGACAGAAGAGGGTGTCAACTGCTACTAATAGTGTGGAGTCATCCTCAGAGCAGTGGGGTCCCCCCTGCCTGGGGTGGGCTGTTTGTCTGAGCTCAGTGGGAGACTGATTGCCTCGGCCTGACTTAACCCTGTGCATCACGGGAACCTGAGGACTCTTATATTACCCCTGAGGCAAATTGAACTGGGAGACAAACACTGACAGTGCAGATTCAGTAGAAGAAAAACACGTGAGGAATGTGAAAGCTGAACATCCTGTATGCTCTTGCAGATTACTTGGTGCTGCCTTTTATTAAACCATGGAGATCACCTTGTGTTGTAAAAGATGTTTGTCTTGGCTTTCAGAATCCACATGGACTAGCCTGTACGGAAGCTTCAATCAGATCTCTGTTGTCTTCTGTTAAACTTACTTGTTCAAATCAAATAATATCTTCAAATAATAGAGTAACACAAATATTTTTCAATTAATCAATGAATCATCATTGAGTAGTAGCAGCAATAGCATACAGTAGTCATAATTTCTCAGTTGCTGTGTAGAACTTGCATGTCTTGTGCCAACACTTGCTTTTTAATATCTGGACTTTTTATTATGCAGGATGTGCATCTACCCTGACAAGCTCAGATCAGGAGCATGCTGATTTTTCTGCATCTCAGCTGCTATTACATAGAGGTATAGAAACACAGAATAGTTTGGGTGGGAAGGGACCTTAAAGATAATTTATTTCCAAGCCCTCTGTCAAGGGCAGGGACACCTTCCACTAGATAAGGTCGCTCAGAATCCCTTCCAGGCTGACCTCAAACACTGTTAGGGATGAAGTATATACAGCTTCTCTGGAAAACCTGTGCCAGGGCCTCATCATGCTCACAGGGAATTTTTGTAGGTCTGCTTGGCTAGAGAAGATCTCCTTTAGCAAAGCAATCTTTGGACATTTCCAGTGATGAGAGTTGATGCTCGATCTCCCAGAGCTACCAGCAGTGCTGTTGTCGGCTCCCTTGGTGCGTGTGTCATTTCTGCCAGTGGTGACTGTCCAAGCCTCAAAACTCATGGTCACTTCTCTTTTTCTCAGCCCCAGAAGAAGGTTCTTCTGTTATTCTCAGCCTTTACTTGTCTTGTGGATAAGTGCAGTTTCACTCCCTCCAAATACTCAACAACAGCAAATTATGACATCTGCTATAGCAATAATAATTACAATAATGGATAAGTAAAATTAGAATCAATCCAATCTGTCTGTGGTTGTACCCATACGTCTGCTGGGATTACTCAAAGCACTTTTAGATTTTTCCATGGTGTCTAAAATGTACTTTAAAATTAAGTAAAATAAGAGTTCTCCCATAATCACCTGTCTCCAGGAGATGGAGCTCCAAGAAAAACACTAATTACTGTTGGGTTTGTAATTTAAATGATGAAGGTTAGTAACACTAATTCTATGTCCCTGGCTGGGAAGACTTGTCAACAGCTCAATTACCATGAGTGGATCTCATTTTGTATTCCAGAAGTGCAGGGAAAGGAACTGAGAGGAGAAGAATACTCTAATTTAACTCAGCTACAGAGTGCCTGGGCCTGTATCCAGTTGTGAGTAGTGCTCACTGAAAACAAGACATGAGCATTTAACAAGGAGGGTAATTAACTGTTAGTGTAGCTTATGAAGATATGCCACAGATTTTTTTACTTGTTTGGAGCTTTTCAATCTGAAGTTCAAGGGTTTGCTAAGTGAATGCTTCTTTTTGAAGTTATTGAGCCTCAGTGAAAGGTTTGTCATGTGAACACCTCAGGCCTGTGTTACGGTGGAGGTCTGGCTAAACAGCCTTAATGGCACCGCTTGGCTTTGAAACCTCCGTAATTGGGTTGCACACAGGGCTAAGATTTGCTCTTTGCTGATTAAAAATACTTATGCCAAGGAGGCCCTCTTCATTTGGAACTTGAATAGGCCTTTTGGCTCTGACAGCCAATGGTCCTTTGGCTCTGACAGCTTCCAAAGGAAAGTCCTGAAAGAGGGGAACAGCCCGGCCCATGGGCAGCAGAGCTCCTGCTGCTCCCCTGCCCCAGTGCTTCTCCTCCCTCCTGCCCTGCCTGCCTGGAAGTGCCTCCCTGGCCTTTGGGAAAGGCTTTCTAAGGGAGAGCTGCTGTGCACAAATGCAGCTCAGCAGATCCTGGGAGGAGATATGGTGGAGAGAAATCCAGCCTGTTCAGTGACAGACTTTGCAAAGGGGTAAATGGAAAATTTTGCTTCTTGAGATGGACTTCACCTTGGCCTCAACAGACCAGCCAAATATTTCAAAGCTGTTTAGTGAATGACTACTCAAAAGTGTTAATTATTATTGTGGTGGTGGAAAAATGTCTCATTGTAAAACATAAGGCCAAGGAACAGACACAGTTTTTATTTTAAATATAAAGGAAAATGGGTTCCACAAGTTGCTTCTTTTTCCTATGAGTTCTTTCCCACCACTATTTTTGAATTTAAAAATTTTGAATAAGGTTACAAATTTAAATTAGAAAACAAACCAAAAAAACTTTTTCTCAAAAAGCTTTAAAACAAAAAAAAAAAAAAAGGGAAATTATAAGAAAAGAAAAATCAATAACAAAGTGCACAGTCATGTTTTAATTTTTTTTATTATTATTTTTAATAATCTAAGACACATAGGGGCCTTTGGTCACAATGAATTTTTTAAGTGCGTTAGGAGTTTTTTAACCAACACAAAAATCAATAGGGAAGATTATAAAAGATGGCAGTTCAGCCAGAAAAATAGCTGTTGCTTGTGCAGGCTGAAATGTTCACATATACTTAGCTGGAGCCCTGAATATGTTTTTATGAGTTCAGACCAAACATTTACCCCAATAACAGTTCATCTAGGGGATGAAATCAAATTAACAGACAGCTTCATGCTGTTGGAAATATTCACAGCCCTTCTTCTGACAATGAATAACACAGAAATTAAGATGCACCTTCAGACAGAAGAACCTACTTTTGTGAATGCAATATCACTGTTCTTTAATGCTATTTTCTGACAATGTGGGAATGCTTTGTGTGCAGGTGATATTTTGAAGTGCTGAGCTATGTCTTTATAAGCCATAATTCCTCCTGAATTTTATTATTTGCCATAGATTTTGGGCATTGATATCCTCCAGTCACTTTTAGACTCTGCATGAAGTACAGTAACAACTGAAGTGTTCCTGAGAAGTTCCTGCTAAGCCATAGTTTTGGTATTGGCTGTATCCTCTCTCTGGCTTGTTTTTCCCTTGTGATTTATAGATGAAATCATGGATCATGACCATAGTGCTTTGATAGCCAAAGTGTTTTGATAGTCTCTCATACTGTCAGACAGGTCCCTTGGCACTTTCCTGAGCAGTTTGAGTCCAGTTTCTGGAGTTAAAGATGGGCACCTAGGGCCAGAAATCTGCTTTGAAGGTTACAAGCGTTTAACCACATAGCCAAGGCTGGCCCATGCCAGTTGTCTCAGGGCAAGAGAATGGCATCCACCACTTATTATTTTTGAGGCTGTGCAAGAAAGATAGGTGATCAGGGCATCCTTTATTGTTCTATTGCAAATATGTGAAGCTCAAAGAGGGTAGGAAATCCCCTAGGTGAGGATTATGGGGTCTCTGTGGGGCCCATGTATGCCCACGGGTGACTGCATGGTGTGGCAGCTGGAGGAGGTGTTCCTGTGCAGGTTGCAGGTACTGCTGCAACCCCAATAACTGCAGGAGGCTGTGAGAGCTGCCTCTTAGGAAGATCTCCAGGCAGTATCAGTGTTATGGCATTACAGCAAAGGTGAATAGGATAGGTGGGCAGAAGTAAAAAGTTGTGAGATAAGCAAGGTCTTGAACACAACCTAAAATTTAGAATGCTCTTGGGGCTGCCTCTAACATCACCAGCTCCACTAGTGCTGCCATTGCAGAAGGTAAAGTTCTGTGGACAGCTTCAAATAGAGCACCGAGGCTGTCCTTGGGTAAGGGAGTGCACACAAATAATACCATGTCAACCATCACTAACATATTGTTCTCTTCAGAAGCTCGGGATCAGTCTAACTTTATGTAGCCTTCAGTTTTGATGTGCTTGTCCTTTTTGGGAGAAGGAACAGTTCCTCTGGTCCTTTTCTCATGATCTAAGGGCAACTTGGTGAGGAAACATCCCAAGTGTCACATATTCACAGAGCCAGATTGCTTAAGAAATAACTTGGTGCCACACAAAAGCTTGGACCAGTGTTTCCAGAGAGCCAGTGGTCCTCATAGTTGCCATTCTTAGTTCTGTGGAGTGTTTGCAAGTACCAGCTTAACTTCAGCTGTTTTAATGGTTGGCAAGAAGGTGGTTTGCTTTGCTCCTTCTAGAATAATAAAATTGCTAGAGGTTGGAAAAGACCATTCAGATCATCAAGTCCAAACATCAGCCCAGCAGTGCCATCATGTTCACCACTAAACCATGTTCTCAGGTGCCATATCCACACATTTTTTTGAACGCTTTCAAGGATGGAGTGACTCCAGCACTTCCCTGGGAAACCTGTTCCAATACTTTACAACCTTTACTGTGAAAGAAATTTTTCTAATGTCCAATCTAAACCTCCCCTGGCACAACTTGAAGCCATCCATTTCCTCTCATCCTGTCAGTTGTTGCCTGGTGGGAGAGACAAACATCTCCCACACTACAGGCTCCTTCCAGGTAGCTGTACAGAACAATAAGGACCCTTCTGAACCTCCTTTATTTCCAGGCTGAACCCGCCAGCTCCTTCAGCTTCTTCTCATAAGACTTCTGATTTAGGTGCTGGTGCTTGGCTCCTTGTGAATCGCTGATCCACATTGTTTATTACTGGGGAGAACTGTCAAAGGCTTGGGGGTCTGGAAAAGCAGTTGTGGTGCACTGCCTTTCTCCCTGATTTTCCATGGCAAATTCTAGAGGACGTCCCTCACTGTTTGTCAATGCAGAGTCATGAACTGGGCTTTCTATGAACCCAGAATTTCTTGGCAGCCTCCTCACATGGACTGACTGTCTGAGGAAATAGATGTTGCTGCATGCATATTTTCCCAAGATATTTCAGAGGTGATTCAAAGAATCATGAAGGGGTTTCATTCCTCTCCCCACCAGACCCTCTCCCACCAGAGCAGCAGAGCTGCCACTAATTGGCCTGACAAGTGGAACAGCTCCTTTGTGAGGGGACCCCACACTCCCTTGTGGAGAGGAATTTGCTTTGAAGTCTTCTCCCTGCCCTGCATTGTCTACACACCTTGCTTTGTGTGAGTGTGATAAATGGAAATCAGACAGTCCCAGATCAAGGAAATAAGCACTAAGTCCTGCCTGTCTTTCCAAAACATTTGCTGTGTTTGTTACAAAGTTGTCAGCTTTGCACTGAGCAGCCAAATTCAAAGCAGCCAAAATGCTGAGTAGCCAAATGCTGCTCTCCTCCTTTTGACTCATTTTTTGGTGTAAGAACCCATCAAAGCTGATGGAAGTGGGCTGACGTCAGCTTCTTCATATTAATGTCTGTGTGTGACAGTGTCACAAACACTGTGACTGGGCACAGTTATACTGTTGCAGTAAGAAGCCCAAATCAAGTTTGTAATTAGGATACACAAATGGATTATTCTTATTATTACTGCTTAGAGCCCTCAAACTCTTCTCAGCCATGAAAAAATGGAGATTTCATGGTCTAATGGTTAGATGAGTAGAGCAGTATCAGGGGGCACAAGGCTGGGCTTCTATTCCCTGTTACTTTCACTGAATTGCAATGTGAACTCCCTAAGTCATTTCATCTCTCTGTGTCTCCTCTTCCTCTCTGCCTCTATTGTGTGCTCTGAATCAGATGGTAAAACTGAATTAGACTCTGCACTTATAGGGGTAATAAATCCGTCCATTTTCTTTATTCTGTGCATCTGGATGTTGAAAAGGAGGCAACTTTCCTTAAAAAAAGGAAACGTTCATTAAAAAAGAAAAGGTGCAGGTTTTTAGCTGCTGCTCATAACAGCCTCTGTGGCTTGAGAGGGAGCCTGGGACAGAAGGGGGAATTCACCATTTTTCAAAAGATCAGGCTTCACTACAGGCAAATTATGCATGACAAATTTGGTGACCCTCTGTAATGTGGTTACAGCAGAGGTGGACAAGGGAAGCACAACTGATGTAATCTACCTGGGCTTGTGCAAAGCATTTGACACTGTCCCGTGTGACATCTTTGTCTCCAAACTGGAAAGACATGGATCTGATAGATGGGCCGCTGAATGGATAAAAACCAGTCTGGATGGTGACATTCAAAGAGTTGTGGAAAATGGCTGAATATCCAAGTGGAGACCAGTGATGACTGTGATTCCTCAGGGGTTGGTATTGGGATTGCCACTTTTTAACATTTTGTCAGTGACTTGAAGAGTGGGACTGAGGCACCCTCAGCAGGTTTGTAGGTGTCACTGAGCTGTGTGGTGCAGGTGACACGCTGGAGAGAAGGGATGCCATCCTGAGGGACCTGGACAGGCTTGAGAGGTGGGACTGTGGGAACCTCATGAAATTCAACAAGGCCAAGTGCAAGGTCCTGCACCTGGATCAGGGTTATCCCAAGCACAAATACAAGCTGGGTGGAGAATGGATTGAGAGCATCCTTGGGGACAAGGATTTTGAGTGCTGGTGGATGAAAAGCTCACATGAGCTTTTCATCCACCAAAGTGCACTTGCAGCCCAGAAAGCCAAACGTGTCCTTGTCTACATCAGAAGCAGAGTGAGCAGCAGGTCAAAGGAGAGGTTTCTGCCCCTCTGCCCTGCTCTTGTGACACCCACAAGCAGTGCTCTGTCCAGCTCTGGGGCTCTCAACACAGGAGGGTTGTGGACCTGTTGGAATGAGCCCAGAGGAGGCCATGAAGGGATCAGAGGGAGCAGCTCTGCTGTGGAGACAGGCTGAGTTGGGTCTGTTCAGTCTGATGGAGAGAAGGCTTTGAGGAGACCTTGCAGCAGTACCTAAAGGAGGTACAAAAGAGCTGGAGAGGGGCTTTTGACAAGGGCTTGTAGTGATTACATGAGGTGGAATGGCCTGTTGGCTCAGCAGAGTTTTGGTTTCTCACTTAAAAGATTTCTCCCTCCCAAAGATGTAAACTGTGCAGGGAGGGAAAGTATGTGGCTGTTCAGCCTGTCCTGCCACTCTGGAAGTGGGGAAGAGGATCTCTACCAGCTGAAGAGCTGAGCTGTATAAGGTGGGGTGCAGTGGCATTGGATGCCAGCAGTTCTGTAATCCAAACTTTTTGTTTCCTGAATAACCCAGTTTCTGGGCACAACTGAGCTTCAGTGATGTGGGAGGAATCTTATTAGGAGGTTGCAGTGAGGAAAGACTGGCTTTTGTAAGAGGTAAATGAAGTAGTTATTAAAAAGGAAGGACAAAGCTACCAAAAGCCTCATTCATGTTACAGGTTCAGGCATGGGACAGAAGAGAAATCCACAAAAATCTGCCTTTCAGCTTTTTCTATTGCCTGTGCTTGAATGGGAAATTGGATATCCCCAGGACCCTGGGAGACAGCACACATGAAAACAGCACTGAATTCCTTCAGGGGGATGTAAGGAGGAAGTGACATCTGTTTTGCATCCAAACATTACTTGGAGTCTAGTTAAAACTCTTGTTGTGACAGGGAGGTGAAAAAACACAGAGAAAATCCGCCTTCCCTTATGGATGGGAATCACTGCAGCCAGGCAGGAGGAGTACTAATGGAGATCTCTGATATTTCCTCCACTTACAGATCAACGCCATCCCAGTTTCAAACAGGCCACTTAGTCATCCATGATCAAGTCTTCAGTAAATGTGGAACAACATCTTAGTGATAGATGGGATCATTCATGTTGGGCTAACTGGGCCTCTTAGTATGAGAAAGAGAACAGTATAAATCTAAGCAGGTGTTTATTCACTCTTCTTCAGTTAATTATCTTGACTAAATTTGATGTGTGGAAAACAGTGGCTCATGTTAGTTAAGGCTGGTATTCAAAGGTAACATGAGGATTTGGGGTGTTGAGACCTCTTGGATAGGGAGGGACAGAGAACAAATCTTGTATGTCATTAAATGTTTTGAGGCTTTTGGCTTTGAAGATCCTTTAACTTTTTCAGAATCAGAGATGCTCTTTCCCTTTGTGTTTTTCTAGAATGAACATTCTTTTTGAATGCTTGCCTTGAAGCTGGAAGAGCCCTATACAAGTGCCTGAAGGCCCAATTTATAGAGCCAATTTCTTTTTGAATCCCCCTTAGAAGCTCTTCTATCCCTTTTGTATGAGATATTACCTGATCTTTACCATTTTCGAGGGATGACCTGGACATGGCACTTAGAGCTATGGTCTATTTGACAAAGTGGTGATTGGTCAAAGGCTGGGCTTGATGATCTCAGAGGTCTTTTCCAATAGAAACGACTCTATGGTAACACTGCAGTAGTTATGGCAGTTGCCTGAGATAGAGAATTCATGGAGAAAGACCTATCCCATACAGGACAGCCCAGGGATTTCTGTGTCAGCTGTCCTAAGGTTGTAGCTGCCCTAGCACCTTGCTTTGGGAGTCAGGAAACATCCCCATCAAAATTAAACCATAATGAAAGCAATTTTGGAAGTGTGGAAATACTGCACTTTTATTTGGATCCTTCCCCACAGAAATAGCTTTTTTCTCTTTTTTTTTTTTTTTTTTTTTTTTTTTTTTTAAAATGGGTTCTGGTTCCTTCAGCCCACAGCTATGCAGGTAGGCACACCTAAATTTAAAATATCCCCACATTTTGCATCTGCCCTCCACTCAGCTGCTGTGGTGCCCGTGTAGAAGGCTGTGGTGAAACAAGAGAAGGCTGCATGTGAGTGCCTCTCCCAGATCCTCTGTTTTGGGGCAGTTAGGGCAGCACATCTCTTTCCCTTCTTGCCAGGGGCACTTGAGCTGCTGCTTTCTGAACCCAGATGCCTCTAAGCACCCACGTCAATCAGGCTGAAAGCTGAATTATTTCTTTTTGTTAAGCAGAAGGATCAAGCAGGCAAGTTTGGGCTAAAGATTACTTTGCTTTATGAGACCCCACAGCTAATCTCACCTACTCTCTGCTAGACAAAGCACAGAGCCTGGAGGTGGGAACAGATGCTGGAAGAGGCCAATGTGGGGAGAGACTGCTGATATTCAGTCAGGAGGATTTACCTGTGTGGTATGATAAGCAAGACAGCTGTGCTGGCTTTCCTCTTCATGCATAGAAATGAATGATCACCATATTAGCTGTCTGGCATTTCCCTTATTTCATAGCCCAGTTTGGACTACACTTCTAATCAGCAGAAGACTGAAACAGCCTCATGCTTGCTCTATGTTTAATCATGGGAGCAGGTGCTTAGGATGATTTGTGGATTTGTCTGATAAAGTCCTACTTTCTCCCTTCCTCATTCTGGACACAGTTCCACAGTCTCCCCAGGCAGGCTTGAACTCTTCTCTGTGGAAAGCAGAGAGAGAAGATGGAACCTGAGAGATATCCTGGCACATGTGAGACTGAGTGCCATCAGTCAGATGATGTTAGTGTGACATCTGCAAGGGACAAGATGCTGCAGTGCAGTTATATTTGGCAATGGGAAATTGCCAAAGAGCAGCTTCTGGAGTTGAGCTCCTAATCTTTGTTGTTGTTGTTGTAAAATTATGAATTGTATTAGCATGAGGAAGATGATTATAAGGCTAGACCTTTGTGTGGTGTGGGGAGTTAGTTTGACTCTTGTGGAATTAAAGTGCTGCTGTTTTGCATGGCCTTTCTTAGACTGACACAGGTAGCAGGTACATCTGCACAGACCCCTCTTTGGGAGGCTGAAGCAGAAGAGTTCCCCTTGCTCAGCATGGCAGAGGTGCTGATTTAATGCCTCAGGCCTGCATAGATGAAAGACCTGGTCTACCAAGCCATGAGTTAGTGCATGCTCACGTTTTCAGAAGCAGTTTATCTTGCCTGAGTTGAGGGTCAAATACATTAAATATTTGCTTGGATTTAGACCTAAATGGCCTAATTGCACTAGGTTCTGTCTGAAATAGTGTCCAATGCCAGAAATTATGCCAGTTCTTGAATTTAACACTTGATCAAGCTCTGACTACTCCAGCAATGAGTATGTATAAGGCTCTGATGTACTCCAGTGGCTGTTCTTGCAAAGAGCTGGATTATAAAAGTCTATTGATTCTTCCCTTGTTAGAGGCTTGTGCTTTATGAGGTTAGAAACCTTTCTGGCTTAAGCTTTCACTTTGTCATGATAATCTGTTTTACATGAGTGAAATTAATTTATCTTTGGTTAATTTCACTAAATGGGCCCTTTCCACTGTACCTACAGCAGAAGAGACCATCTTTGGGATTTTGAAATAATGTCTTGCAAGTGAGAAAATCAAAACCAAACAGTAGGCAGTTGTTAAACTTCCCCTGCACAGAAAAGCAGGAGAAGTTTATTGAAACCGGGAGGCTTTTTTTTTTTTTTTTTTTTTTTTTTGTTGAACTTGGGAATTGAACTTTAAATTTATTTTTTCCATTACCATAACACATTTGCACAGAAGGCAATGCCTGGTACAGCCCTCCTGCAAAGACTGGACAGATTGTGAGAGACTGGATTTCTCTGTGTGACTCCCCTAGCTCAGGGATTCTCCAAAACCTGCCTAACAGTTTTCAGAATCTAAGTGTTAGTCTTCATGTGGGTGTGTGTTCTTCATGCTGCAGACTGTAATGCAACTGCAGCAAAGAGTGAATTTGAAAATTATTAATTTTGGTGCTGAGGTATTGGTACTCTTATACTGGAGTCAAAATAGGTGCTGTAAGAGCACCTGTGAGACTTTCAGGGACAATATCTGGGACATAATGGGAGAGGACAGAATGGGAAGTTACATGAAGAAAAGAAAAACTTCCAGAACACCACAGAGTAGTTCAGTGACATGGCTGGAGCCCCAAAAACCCAGTCTATCCCTTTCTCCACTAGACGGTGCCCCATTCTTGGCACATTCATGTTTTATTAAGGTTGCATCCTCACATTTCACTTAGCATAGCAGCAATAAGCGTGATGTGGTGTGGAGTGAGCAGTGTCACAAGTGGCCCTTGGACAGTGTCCCTTGTGCTCTCCTGGTCTCTGTAACAACCTTGTTCAAGAAACCCTGTGCACATCTCCATAGAAAGTGGTGGAGGTTCATCTTCACTTCTTCCTCAGCCTCAAAGTGTTCTTGCCCTGGGAGTGACCCTGCCCCTTGGAATTCTTCCCTAAAGGGCTACATGGGGACGTTCTCTGAGCGTTTCTTTTTCCCATCACATTATGTTCATTCAGGCAGTGTGTGGCCCTGTTGACTGCAGAAGGTCTGGCTTCCTTTCTTTGTCTCCCTAGCATGTTCTAATGTTTGATAGTGAAAGATACAAGCAAAAGAAAGCCAAATAATTAGCTATCCCAGCCCTAATTCCCTGGGCAGAAGTTCACTTTTCAGTAACTGAAACGGGCTTAATCCTAATCCCCTGCAAATCCCCCTTCCTAAGAGTCTTTGTGAGTCTCCCTTATTGGCAAGAGCTTCCAAAAAGACCAGCGCTGCTTTTAGTCTGATTTTTTTAAAGCCTGTAAGTGTTGTACCTGATGTGATGTAATATAGGGACAGTGAATCTCTGAAGCCACAAACCCCTTAGTGTGGGTTATTAATGTACAAAACAAACTGGAAGAAGAGCTCTGGTGTTGCTGGCACAAATCTTCTACCCTCTGTTATTGCTATAAACCTTGTTGCTTGCCTCTCCTGCAAGCTGACCATTTTCTAGGAGACAACATCCTCTGAAACAACTCCCACTGCCCCTTCTGCTTTGTTGACTGACAGGGCTGGATATGAGGGGATACTCTGGGATAACTTGGCATTGCTGCTTTATTTAGCCATTGAAGAACATTTCCCACAACTGATATGTTTGGCACTTGTTTCTGATGATCTGAGTGATGGCCTCTGCTTCTCTGTGTTGTCTGTGTAAGGAACCAGAGCCTGACTGCCCAGACCACATCTTTGTGTTCTTAGTACCCACTGGTTAGGGCACTGAGTTGGCCTGTCTGAGTTGTAATTCATGGGCTGCGTGTCTCAGGCACGTATGGGAGTTAAAAAGGTGGGAATGTCAGTGAGGAATCCTCCTTCATCTTCACAGGGAGAAGGAGATAGAAAGATTTGAGGGAAAATTAGATGTTCCCGTCCTTTGCCTAGAGTAGATACTGATTTTGCTCATTGCTAATGAAACCTACACTTTTCTTTTTGCAAACAAATGGGTCAAATTTCCCTGTCTCCTCATTTCCTTCTTTTACCTCTTAGCTCTCACCTCTGCTGTTCCACTTTTCAGCCCTGGGAAAGGACTGGATGAAAGACTCTGAGTTGTACAGGTGCTGCCCACACTTCCTCTGCCTTCTTTCTTTGCCACAGGGATCAGGTGGGGCACACCTGGACTAAGGGGAAAAGGACAATTATTTATTATGACAACCTGATAGGTGAACCCTTTTCTTTGAAAAGACATGCTAATTAAAGGCAGTCTGTGTGTTAATTATGTTTTTCCACGTTGTAACCAAGAACTCTAAGAAACTTGCTGGTCACAACAATAAAATGGAGAGAGGTTAGTTCTGGGAAATTTATGGTCTAATGCAGAGGGAAACTTCCCTTGTTATCACCACAGATTTAAGAAGTAGGCTCTTTCTGCTGTCTGCTTTACTTATTTCCTTCATAAACCTTTGGACTAATTAGCTTGGGTCATTTTTGTCCTTGAAAAGAATTAAGACAAGGAGTTAGGAGAGAAATGAACATTGAATGTGCATTTTTACAGTGTTGCTGGTATTCTTCCCCCCCACTCCTTTTTTTTTTCCTTCTAAAATCCCAAGATGCTTCCATCTCCTTTTCGCTGTGCACTTCTGATGAAGTATCAGGGGTCTGATAAAATTCTGAAGCTTCATCCAGGCCTTGTGGTAGAGTTGTTTGGTAATTGCTTCTCATCCTCTATGAGCTTAACTATCACCCCAGTTCAGCTCATACAGCTCTGAGGAGCAAGGTCACGGTGGCTTGTCCCAAGCTAAATCCTAGATCAGTCCTAGATCCAGCTGCTTAGGAATTCCTGGGTGGGATTTAAAACTCTTGGCTCAGATTTGTGAAGCTGTTACTCAGACATGAAAAAGATGATGTTTCTTATCTTTAGATGAATTCACATCTGTCAAAGGTTTAAAAAGCACTGGTGGCAGTAACCTGCTCACTCCTATATTTAGGACAATGTCTGTGTTAGGAATGTATTTGGCCTGGGCACACCCTGGGATCTGTGGAGGGACAAGAGGTCAGCCTGAGCCCCAGGCTGGCTGATGCCCTGCTGAAGTGCCCTTCCATCTCCAGAGATGGCAGAGGGACCCTGGGGTGATGGTATTCCTACATAGCTCAGTGGATTGGCAATATTAGATAGGTGACCCTGAGCACTTTGCTATGGTCTGGCCAAGACTGCAGTGCTGTTTTTAGAGATAATTACAAATACCTAAAAAATGCTTTTCCCTAACCTAAAGTGAGCACAAAGTCCTAGATTGTAACATATGCAGTGCAGTGCCAACTGCACTCCCCTACCTTGCTTGCAGAAGAAAAACAATTTTTATGCTGGGATAGGCACTGACACCCCTTGTTGCTGAGCTGCCTCATGGTCAATGAGTGAGCCTTAGGATGTTTCCAGAGCCTCAACTAATCCAAATAACTCAGCTGAGAGAGAAATGCACCCAAGTAACACTGGCTTAGTTATCCTTGAGGTCTTTCTATTTTATTGGCCTTTGCTGCTTTAGCTGAATCTACCAGCCCTTACCCTTCTGCAAAGTGTGCATTGGTAGAAGTTGATAGCCCTAAGGTGAGGGAGTCCTGGCTTTAATGAGGGAGCTGACTTGATTGTACTGATGTGCAAAGAAAGGCTTTGTGAGAGGACCTGTGCTCCTGAATCTAATTCTCTGTGGTTCACTGCTGCAGAGACTCACTTGTCTGCGACTGGGAGAGTTGCATATTGTTATGCTTAATTTTAGGAGCTGTCTAGGAAATGACCTTCCCAGCCTCCAGGCTGAATAGGACTTACACCGGCCTCCCCTTGTGTCCATGGGTCATTTACATTTTATGTTAAGGGACAGCATAGCTCAGATCATAGTGCTTTTCAGAGAAAGGTGATAGTTCCACTATCAGCTGAGATTTAATACTTCCACAGCAGGCAGAGCCTGTCGTATCAATTTGTTCTTCTGGCCCATTCCCAGGCAACATGCCATTCCCTGCTACAAAAGCTCCTATTGTTGGCATTGGGCTGATTCCTCAATGCTTCCTCCTTCACAGAAGTGCAATGTGCAGTATGAAATACAATTTTAAGGCTTGTAGATTATAACTAATTCTCAGCAGTCAAACAGAGAAAACTATGATAATTGGCAAGAGAAACATTGATTAAAATTTATGGGGGAAAGAAGAGGTAAAGGAACGGCTCCCTGACTCAGGAAATCATACCTGTCCTGTGGAGAGCTGCTGTACCATGTGGTAATACCTGCACAAGAGAATGAAACACTTTTAAGTGTCTGGAATTTAATCAGAGAATAATCAATTTAGGATTTAGGGTGGAAAGAACCATTGGAAGTCTTGTAGTTCAAGTTCCCGCTTAAAGTTGCATCAGGGTGGTGTGATCTTGCCCAATATAACCTGAAAACACTCCAGGGATGTGGCTTCCACAGGCTCTCTGGGCAACCTGTTCCAGGGCTTATCCACTCTGGTGGTGAAAAATTTAACTTGGTTGGGTTTTCCCTTGTTGCGACTTCTGACCTTTGCATCTCGTCCTCTCTCTGTGCACTTCTGGGAAGGATCTGGCTTTCTCTTCAATAACCAACCCCATTAGGAAGTGCAAGTCTGCAGTCAGGTCCTGCCCTTAATCTTTCCCAGACTAAACAAACATACTTTCATTACCCTTCTGTGTTATGTGCTCCAGCCCTCTAATCATCTTGGTGGTCCTCTTGATGAACTCTCTTCAGTTTTTCAGCATCTCTGTCTCACTGGGATTTCTGTGAGTGCTGGGGAGATAGGAATCATCAGTCCCTTGGCTGCTGAAGTGAGGAGGATTTCAGCACATGCTTGGAGTGTCTCTAAGTGCTTTCCTGGAGCTGGAACAAAGCTGTAACCACAGAGGTTTTGAAGTTGCTCAGGGTTTTGTTCAGCTGGGTTTTGAGCAACACCAAAAATAGAGATTACACAAATTCATGGTAAAAGGACCTGGGATAGCTCACAAATTGTCTTGAGAGGTGACTGTTTTTCATTGTTGACTTTAAAGAGATACAAACATTGATAGTCCAGATTTTGATGTAAATTTAAATGCCCTATGATGAGGTTGATGCCTGCAAGATAATGTCCTTTACACAGTCTGTCTCAGCTTGGATCTGCTCCTGTAGCTGTGGGTGGCGAGTCAGGTGTGAGCAGGGTAGAGCAGGTATGCTCTCCTCTGCTCATTGCTGTGGGAGTTTGGGTTTGAAGGAGGATGTTGTATGGGTGTTGTGGTGGTAAATTTGTTCAATATTCCAAATAGGGAAGGCAGAAGTGGGTAAACTTTGTATCTCCCACATTAGAACTGGGTAAATTCCTATTTCCTGTATTTACTCCAGTTTTCAGATGAGTGGATGTTTCACCTGGTGACTGAAATGTTCTCAGAGGTGATTTTGAGGAGTGTGATGTGGTGCTGAAATATGGGGATTTTTGTGTTTTTTAAAGCTCCAAGTCACCTGAAAACATCAAACTGGGTTTGAGTCAATATTACCCTTCTCAGTGATGGGCATATTAGTTAAGTACTTCAAAAGCTTCCAGCTCACACAAGCTTTCTTCTGCCTCTGGAAGGATTGCCGTGGATCAGCTACCTCCAGCTCTTTTTGGGAATACTGTGCCCTTTAATGTTCCTTTCATATTTTGATTGAGAACTAGGTGAAGGATTGGAGTGACCGCGAGAACCAGATAACAGCCATGTGTCCTGCTGCATGTGAGCTACTCTGAGAGGTGCTCCAAATATTTATAACCCTGTCCCCTTCTGCCTCATCTGAAAAACATCTTGATATCCAGGTTGGGTCAAGCCTGAATGAAGAATAATTCCATTGCACTCTTGTTAGGTCTGTTGTGGTAATAGGAAGAAACAGACTTTAAACTCTTCCAACCAGCCCTTCTGCCTGGGTTGGACAGGTTGTTGAAAAGCTCTTTGTATTACTGTTGGTTTTGGAAATCCCTGGATCACACAGCTGTATGTGAGGCTCTGAGCAGCAGATCAATCTCTTTTAGCTGCTGTTCTCAGATGGGAAGTATCCCAGTAACCTACCATTTTTTCCTTTTCCTGTAGGGAACAAGAGCTGCTGGGAGGAATTATTTCAGTCTTGTGAGATCTTAGAGTCACTGAGCTCTGAAAGCTTCTTTTTGGAATTGTTAATTTGTTTTTTGCAATTATTTCTTGATGTTCTACTCTTTGCAGTCCTGTGAAAGGTTTCCATCCCACCTAAATGCTCTGTTTTTCTTTGGAGAATAATTCTGCTTGACCCCTATGACTTTAAAAACAATATATAGAAGGTTTTGGGTGCTTTTCCTCACAGCTTAGCCAGGATATAACAGTTCTGTTGTTCCTCAATAAACAGAAAGTAATGTCTACACTGAAATTTTATCCAAGAAGTTTCTCTCCTTGTTATGGTGTGTGTTGTGGAAACCCAAGATTTGTGCCCTTGGTTTATCCTCTGGGAGGGACAGTTCTGCTCCACAGAACCCCAGGCATTCTGCCAATTCCCCACTGTTGTTTTCATCCCCTGACCTTTCTCCTGGCTTACCCCCCTCCCACCTCAAGGGTGAGAGACAGTGGAAGGAAGATGGAGTTACAGCTTCCTAGACATTTGGCTATTTTGTCTTTTGTACATCACTTTGTGGCTGACAGGATGTTATTTTTTATTCTTCAGAAAATGCCTTGCATGCTAATCTCTGTGCATTAGCTGATCACAACATAAATGCTTGTCCATTAATCCAATGCCTTCCTGTGTGTCTTTCATCTCCATGCTCTCCAGTGTTCTCCTGTTTCACTTTTCCCCCTCTTTTGTCTTTAACTCTGCTTAATACAATCCACCTCAGTACCACAACTCCAGGATACAGAAACAGGGACAGATACTGTAATCAGACTGATGGACTCAGTTAATAAACCTATTATTAACTGAGTTAACTATTTTTAAGCTGATTTTGAAGTGCTCTGCCAAGTTCAGTGTTCGTGGGACTGTGACAATGATGTCCCTTTCCACTATTTCTTTATCTGCTAATGATAGAGGCCTATTGACTTTTCTGCTGTACTAACATACTGTACTAACATGTTCCAGCTTATTTCCAGAGAATTCAACTATTGCTGTTATTACTATTGTTGTTATTGCTCTTTTACCTTCTGATATTTTGGGTAGCTTGAGAGAAAACTCAGTGCAAAGAAGGCTTGGGGTTTCTCTGTCCTTCTTCTGAGTTTACCATGCAGGTTTCTATATCTGAGATCCTGAGCTCTCTACATAGGCACTGCAGAGATGAATGCATTCTAAACATCATGCAAGAGCAGCTGTACCAGCCTGAACTGAAGGACCATCATAACCATTCTGGACAGCCTGTTCCAGTGTCTGGCCAGCCTCACAGCTCAAGGACTTACCAAGAGCTGTATGTGAGCTCACTGCTTCTTGATGGATTTTTCTTCCATTCACGGATGTTGTGGTTGTTTTTGGTCCTTGTGAATGTTTGAGACCTGCAGAAGTGCAGTGGCGACAAGTGCCACAGTTCAGCTTTTCAGGTGGTAAGAAAATCCCCACTTTTGTTCCACCAACCTTTTTAATTTTAATTGAAAGAAACAGCACTTTCAATCCCTTCATCTCCCTTCCTCACTTCCACTTTCTGTGTGGTCTCTCTCACCTCCCAGTTGCCTGTCTTCCAGGTAGAAGAGGGTTAGCTGCAATTTAACACCTTTCTCTTAAATGTCTCTGAGTTCTCTGCATGATTTCTGAGTGGAGAGAGGGATGGGAGGTGGATCTAGTAATGCAGACACTCTTCTGGGGATGAATATTGAATGGTTATAGTGACACCATGGTGCTTTCTGCATTGCCTTCTATTCCTTCCTAACAATTCCTAGTTTTTTTTTTCCTGGTTATTAATGAGAATTTGATTTTACATTTTCACAGAACTTTTACTACTCCAAGACTCCTCTCATGCGCTCCTTTGTTTTACTTACATGTTTTTTATTTGGGATTTTTTGACCAAACTTCAGTACCTGCAGTAAACTTGGCAGAACTTTCACTGTGTGACACATCAAACCTGGGCTAGGTGTGTGCTTTAGCATGAGACATTACAGGAATTCCTGCCTAATTTTTCTCCTTTTTGCTGAGAGATTGCTTGTGGTGATCCAGGAAGGCATTTGTTGAAATTTGGAGACAGAACTTCAGAAGGACTAGCAAGCAGGCTACAAGGGAATGCTGTTGGTTGTGAAACATCTGGACACTACATCATTATGTAAAAGCCATAACAAATTTTTCAGATTTTGTTATCTAAAACTCTGTTCCTGTAGCACTCTCCATGTTTGCATCAGAAGAAATCTAGTTAATAAACACAGATGTGAAGACTAAACAAATCCTGAAAGGTGATATTGTTACAGTGCTTACTCAGCAGTCAGAGTGCCAAGTGCCATTTCCATTGTCTGGAGCAGCAGTTTGCTTGAATGATAACATTGTTTATAAAGGTCAGGGATGCTGCTCGTGCAGGAGATGTACCTGAGAGGGCTCTTCTTGCTTCCATTCTGTTGCAGGACAATTCAAGTATAACTAATAGGCATCTCTGTGTGAGCAGAGCTGAGATGATGCTGGAATGCACCTGGGGTCATAACAAACACAATTTCTACTCTGAATAAAGTTGTTTTTTTCCAAGCTGTTTTAAAGAAGACTGGGGCTTGTCAATGCATTCTGAGAAGTGATTATATCACAGAATGACTGAAGCTGGAAAACCACAGAATCATAAAATCATTTAGTTAAAAAAGACCTTTAAGGTCATCTTGTCCAGATTATCTGCTTAGGCCACCTACAGCAGGTTGTTCAGGGCTCTGTCTAGTTGGATTTTGAATATTTGGAAGGTTGGAGACTCCACAATGTCTCTGGATGACCCACTCCAGAGTTTGATTACTCTCACAGTTATACATACATATTTAAATGGAATATCCTCTATTTGATTTTGTTCCCATTTTTATTTCTTCATTCACTAGATACAATGAACAGTCTGGCTCTGTGTTCTTTACTCCCTGTCTCATCACTTATTTATACACATTGACAAGAGCCCCCTGAACTGTCTCTTGTCCAGTCTAAGCAGCCTCAGCTTTCTCAGCCTCTCGCTGTGTAACAGATGCTCCATCCCTTGAGTTTTGTGGGCCTTTGATGGACTCATACGAGTTTATCAGTTTCTTTTTTTGCACAGAGGAATTCAGAACTGGACTCAACACTCCAGCTGGGTTTCACCAGCGCTCAGGGACAGGTTTTCCTCTCCTGACCTGCTGCTGATGCTCCTCCCAAAGGCTGGCTTTGCTGTGAGGGCCCATTACTGACTGGCTCATTGTCACCTTGGCATTTGCCAGGACACCCTGGTTCTTTTCTACCAAGCTGCTTTTCAGCCTGTTCCCCAGCATGGTGCACAGGGTTATTCCTCCCTATCAGCAGTCTTGGTATTTTCCTTTAGTTAAAATTAATGAGATTCCTGTTTGCTCATTTCTGCAGACTGTCAGAATTCCCTCTGAATGATGGAACAAACATCTGGTCTCTCAATTCCTCCTTCCTGTTCTGTGTCATCTGCAAATATGCAGATGCCATGCACAGGTTCAGAGGTGTTCCTTAGTGCTAGAAAACATAACACTTGCCTCAACAGCAGAAAACCTCGGTGCAGGTCCCTGTCCTGACCCAAACCAGGATAATGTAGGAGGGAATATTCTTCAGTATAAGGTGTCTGAAGAGAAAGAAATCAAAAAAAACCAAAACCTCCAAAAACAATCACCTTTTCTTGGGAGGGATGATGTATCTGAATCCAGCATGGGGTTGGGATACAGCTGGAACATGCACTCAGATGCAGCAACTCTGAAATGCTCCCAGGTCTCGCAGTTTAATCTCAGCCTTTAGCTGTAACACTGTCCATATATGAGCACAATCCTCACTGAATTTCCAGCAGCTGCCCCTGAAGCTGTTTGGGCCTGTGGTGTGTTTTGGTCTGGAATACAATAGGCAGGAGGAAAACGTGCACTGTGGATGTAGCTGCTGTCACAGCTGTGAGGCAAGCAGCCCTTCAAAGTGCTACTCTGCTAAAGAAATCCCTTCTTCTAACCTATTAGTCAAAACAACTGCTCTGTGTCAAAGCAGCACAAATAGCTTTTAGCCAAAAAGCTTTTCTAGCTGCTGTTTGGCTGGGCCTGTGTGCCCTGCCCGAGTGCTGTCCCCATACAAGGGTGACTGCAGCACTCGGCTTCATAAATTCCACTGTCGGCTTCCCATTGTCCCTTTGTTCTTCGTTGCCAAGGAAGCCAAATATTATTTCTGTCCTTGAAAGAAGTTGCAAACATGGGGAATGGCTTCAGTAAAAGGTGGGGAGAAATACCTTTTGTGTTCCTTCTTATTGCCTTTATAGAGCTGATTTAGGTGATGTGGTAGAATGGGGCTGTTCTGTCTTTTCTCTGTTAGTCAGATGTCTTTATTATTGTTATTAACTTATATTCCAGACTAAGCAGTTCCCTCTCTTTGTGTATCCTTTCATCCCTTTGTCACATCCTGAAGTGCTACTGAGTGGTCCTGAATAAAAATCAGTCTGCATTTATATCTCTTTATCCCCAGGCTTTCTCTGACCCCTGTTACTTTACATTCACAGGCTTTTTTTTTTTTTTTTTTTTTTTTTTTTTTTTTTTCTGGTCTTCCCATGAATACAGATGTAGGATCATCCTCAGATGACATTTGAAAAATGAGGTGCAGGTGAAACTGATACCAGATGAAGTGTACTGGGAACTCCATCTGGCCCTGTGGCTTCCAGCCAGAGGTGACCATTTTTGATCACAGAATCAGAGAATGGTTTGAGTTGAAAGGAAATTTAAAGACCCTCTCATTCCAACCCCCTGCCATGAGCACAGACACCTTCCACTAGACCAGGTTGCTCAAAGCTTTCCACTTGAGCACCAGGAAGATACAGCTTGCTTAGGAGGTAGAAAGGAAACTCCTGCATTAATACTTGATCTTCAGCCCAAGGTACAGAGACAGTCCTGCCTTTACCCCCAAGTGCTAATTTCCTGTCTTTTCCAGGAGGAACATGTGGTAACTTGAGGTTAGGTGACTTCAGGCTGCCTGGGCAGTGTCACAGCTTGGACTGGTGATGCTCCAGATGTTTGTCTATTGATAGTATTGCTTATATCAAACAATAAATTAGCAATTTACCTGTGACATCATTGTTCCTGCTAGCCTGACAACATTTATCACGGCTTAAAGTTGTCCAGTTGCTGGTGAATAATAAATTCCCTCTTGGCTAAAGTCAATGGCTTAAACAGCAGATGCTGACCTGGCAGTTTTGCCTGTTCGTGGCAGATGCAGCACACTGCATGTTCTGTTAAGGCAATACTTGAGGTTTGTAGCCAGGTATCAGAGATAGGGCACATCAGAAATCAGTAGAGACTTATGAAAATATACTTTTTGCTTTTTGTTCTTTTTTTTTTACCCTTCTCTTTTAACAGCTTCTCTGAGCTCCCATTTTTTCCTGGATTATTTTTCCTTTTGCAAGGAGGTATGATTTGGAAATAATAGATCACATGAGGACATAAAGTCAGGTCACTTACAAATGGATAGTCTTGCTCAAAATGTCTATCTTTTCTCCTTTTTACTGTTTTAAGGCTTCTCTCTTTTCTTCCAGTTTCAAGTGACCCAGTCCCCACAATCCTTCCAGATGATTCTTACTGTCAGCATAAGCTCCTGAGACCACCCTTCTAAGTGACATTTTCCTTTTTCTGTGTCTACTCTAACCTGTGTCTTCTTTTGTTTTCCCTTTTTCATTTCCTTCTTTTTCTCTTGCTCTGCTTTATCCTTTCACTGTTTAGCCTTTTCTATCTTGTCTCAGTCTCTACTCATTTTCTTTCCTCTCTTGGGGTTCATAAAGCTGCCAAGGCCTGGCCAAAGCAAAGAGAAATATGCATTTCACAGGCAAAGGTCATGCCGAGGGCGGCATCATAGCTCTTATTGCAGGTCCTGGGGAAAAGGATGCAAGTTTCTTTCAGAGCTGTTGCTTTCATTAAATTTGACAAATCTACACTCAATGAGACTAAATAAATAAAATATGGAATAGAAAGCAGAAGGAAAAGGGATATGTGAAAATTTCAGTTCTGGAACCAAGTTTTGGATTGTCTTGGGAGGTGAGTTCTGGGAGAATTAAGCATGAGGTCTCTAGTCTGGAGGGAAATCACAAATGTGGCTTCTCTGCAGTGTCTCAGCAGAGCTCATGCTGTATGTTTGTGAGCAGTAGCTACCATTCTTAACACAGGCTGTGATTTGTCATTATCCCCCAAAATTTTCTGCTTTTTCACTGGAAAAATTGCCAGGTGGGAAAGCAATCCAGTGATCTGTCCTCCCTGAGTGTAGAGATTGCCAACCCTACCTATCATTGCACAGCACCAAATGAGAGAGGTCTTGAACTTTAGTTTTCAAGGCAAAAAAGGTTCTAATGAAAATGACTATTTTCATTAGAAAATACATTTCATTAGAAAATACATTTTACACTGCATTTTCAAAGTAGTGCTGAACTGCTTTTTAAAAACAGTGGGGGAGACTATAACCTGATTGGAAAGTTTTCCTGTAAGAAAACTCTTCCCTGCCAAGTTGGTATTTGCACATGTAAGTCACACTCTATTATTGCATGCAAGGTAACAGGATTTCAGATTTGCTCTCTGGGATCACAAGAATTGTTCAACATTTTCACCTGCCAGTTGAAATCTACATTTTTCAGGGATGTGTGGTCACTCAGAGAGCCCCAGAGCTGGCTCCTGGCACTGTGTGAAAAGCACTCACATCTGCTTGTGATGGCTTTAGCAGCAGCTCCCGTGGGGCTATGCACTTTTGCCTTCCCTCCTGCCATTTGCCCCAATCTAAATAAATCTGCCATTGCCCTGTACTCATAGTCTTGTCAGAATAATTTCTTCTGAATGGGCAGAAACCTGTTTATTCAGTGTTGGTTTCTTAGCCCTTGTTAGATTGTCATGGCTGAATTCTTGATTTGCTTAAAGGATTGGTCAGTGTGCATAAATTCTTGTCACTTGTGTGTCAAATAACCACTTTCTTTGTCCCAGTGTGATATCCTGTGCAAAAGCTTTATTTTAATTTAGGTGGTAGCAGGATATTTCCTTGTCACTCCCAGTAAAGCTGTGGGCAAAGGCCAGGCTGATGTTAGGCACATCTTCTGCTGTAGCTCTGCTGAGCTCACAGTTATAGAATGGCTGATTTATAGTTCCCTTGCTGCATGTTCTCGTACAAAAAAAAACCTACCCTCTGTGTTTGCAATGGTGAAACCTGGGTTTTGGTCAAATTGGACCATTCCCAAGCTTCCCAAGTTGCTGCTCTGTCCCTCACTGTCACACTGTGTGGGGACATGAAGGAGCTGTTACAGACCTTACCAGAGATAAACATAACCTGCTTTCATGACAGATGCCAAGTATTTTCTATTTCCAGAGAAGATTTGGGACTGAATTTTTGGTATGTGGTGAACTGGTAAATCTCATGTTTCCTAAATACTGGAGATAAAAAAAGGTGCATTCATTGGGCATAATGGAGCATCAGGGGGCTGCTGACAGGCACTGTGCTTGCCAGCATTGACTTCTGATATAGCTGAGGGCCCAAGTGGGGATTTGATGGGGATAGAAGTCCCAAATGACACAAATTTTATTTCAGGAATTTTAGTGTCTGGACCAGAAGGTGCAGAACAGTTATCAGTCTCTTGCCCTAAGACATAGTGATGCTCCTAGGAAAGGCAGAGTGTGGGGACAGATCCTGTTTGAGTTGTTAAACCTGGCTGCAGGAAGATACCAAGCTTTGGGATTTTTTTTTTTTTTTTCTTATCTGGGCTCTTTCGAATTGCATTTTAATTTTGTGATGATGTTGATTTTCAAGGTTGAATTTTTCATATGAATTTATCATCTGAAGGGGTGGGATCAAAAGGACTTTATTATGAAAATGTAAGTCCAAATGAACACCAGTGAGACTTTTTTACTTGAGGAAAACTGCATTGGTAGCTATGCATATATCATGAAGTATTATATGGGTATAGTTATGTCAGGCTAATTATATCACTGTATTTTTGCTGTTAAAAATCTTTTATATATAAACCACCTAGATAAAACTGTCTTTGAATAAAATAAATCTGTTATAACTTAATTTAGAAGAGCTGCATGGCCATGGTGGTTTAAGTTCTTTATTGCTACTTAGAATGCAATGGCAAGGCCAGAGTGAGCAGTGCTGTGATTTATGTGTGGGATGACTGTGTTTTGGAAAGGACTTGGTTGAGAGCCAAGGAGAAAGAGGCAGCTGAAGCTGCTCAGGAAGTATCACCCTGTAATTCCCTCAGCTGTAAAGCCATGACCTTCAGCCTTACTGCAGCTGTATCTCTGGAACGAAATAGTGCCCAGCTTGTCACAGTGCATGGAATTGACCTTTGGGGGCTGTTGGAAGTATAGTCCAAATCTCTTTCAAAATCATAGCTCTATTCACAGAATACTGAACAAGCCCCATAAGGCTTCCCAAGATGACCTGGTTATGCTATCAGATATATTTTATAAATTTGATTGCACTATGTGCAATATGTTTTATCTATTTGACACATAATACATACTACTGCAAGTCATCCTTTTTTAAATTAAAGCAAGACATTAATATTTATAATGCCTGTAACACTACCATATTACTTATATAATATATTAATATTCATGGATTTATGACACTATTTTAAAAAAGTATTCTAAGAAATTTAGTGCTGCAAAAAATGAACTCCTCAGTTATAGTGGGGTTCAGGTTCTTCTGCAAGTTAAATTAGGTAAAATATTCTGCAAAGTTGCTTGGTTTTTTAACACACGTGTGTGTGCATATGTCTATATATAAATATATATATTTATATATACACACACACATGGACACACACATGAAATTTTTGGTGTGAAGGGTTCCAAGCTGCCAAATCTGGCAGCCTGATAGGGGCAGAGAAACAAGAGCTCTGTGTCTCCAGGTTCAGGCAGCTGTGGTGCTGAGCAGAGCGTGGCTGGGTCAGGCAGGAGCACTCGGCTTCCACACAAACACAAGCAGCACCAGCGGCCTCATCCTCTCCCCTCTCCAGCTGAGCAGGATGAAAGCCTGGCAGGAAATCTGCACATACATTCACCGTGGATCCTCTGAGAGCTGGCCCCAGAGAGTCCATGTGGCACTCGGGTCTGTGATCCCCAGTCACCTCATGCAGATGGGAGCATGCAGAGGGGCTTCCTCATTGACTCCTGGTCTTCCTGGAGCTGTCCTGGACCTCCTGTAGACAGCTCAAAGCCTCTCTGGTCTTGGCAGTATTTGTCTTGTGGCTGCTTTCATACTTGCCTCCCAAAGGTTTTATTCTACTTGCCAGCCAGCCCAGGTTGATAGCCAGCAGTGGTCACAGATGTACCTACACACTGAGCATGCCATCTCCTGCCCCAGTGGCTGGCAGGACGCATCCATGGACACTCCAACCTGTGCTCCAGCTGTGCTTGCTGCCATCTCCACACATCACGTCACACAAATCACTGGAAGAGGCTTAGATCTGAAACCAGGGGACAGGAATATGTACTGGAGAGAGGGTTGCAAGCTGGTGAAGTCCTGGTGCAGCACCTTCCAACCAAATTCTCTGTACTGTCAAATTTCTTGCAAAATCCTGGCTGCCTGCAACCATACAGCTAGGCTAACAAGAGTTTTTGAGAAATTCCTGAAATCCAAAGGAAGTGGATGGACAACACCTTGAATAACCAGTCATGACACTGGTGCACAATTCTGGGAGAAACACAGATGAACTGGAGGGAGTCCAGTGGAGGGCCAGGAGGACAGTCTGAACCTGAAGCACATGGCACAGGAGGGATGGCGGAGAAGAGAAAGCTAAGCAGTATCCAGATGCTTCCTTCTGCTTCCTGAAAATGACTATTCATAAACCAAAGCTGGGCTCCTCTCAGAGGTGCAAACTAACAAGGCAGGAGGCAAGAAACATGAGTTGTGAAAGGGGAAATGATGAGCACTTATTTGAAAAAAATGTTGAAAAAATTTGAATGACAAAGGAGGTGAAGCTGCCCTGGCAGAGATACCTCAGAAGCTGGGGAATCCCTGTTGTTGACAGCCCTTGCTCAGGGCTGAACAAGGTGCTGAGCACCTTGATTTCACTTTGATATTGACCCTACTCCAAGCAGCAATTTGGGCTGGGTGACCTGCAGGAGGCCCTTCCAGGATAAATATTGAAGCATTTAAAAAAAAAGAAGATAATTTTTTCTGTCCATTGGTCATTTCAAAATGTAGAATATTGGAAAAAATAACTCTCCATAGATGTAAAGGCTTTAAAACTTGTTTTAGAAAAATTTAACCCCTCAAGAAAATATGGACTTATGGGACAGGCAAAGAAAATAATCTAAGATGATAATTCAAATAGCAAAAAAAAATGTTTATATTGAATTTTCAGACTGATTGTTTAAAGTTCTAGACCAAAAATACTTGCAGTTGGAGTTGCTTTTTTAATTCTCCAGAGTAATTCCAACTGTCTGTGTAAAAACTGTAGTGTTTTATTAAATTTTGTAGAAGTTTAAAATTAGGGAATTTAAAGGAATAATTAACAATAATCCTTAGTAGTATCTGTGTAATATTCAAGCCTGCAGAATTGAAAATGACAGTGGTTTTATTCCTGTCACCCCTAGCCCTCATCAATCTAACTTCCAGTACTTTCTCATCCCTACACAAACCTGCTATGAAATACTGATCAGCATTTACAAAACCGTACCTTGTTTAGCCTTGAAGTGCTGGCACTCAGCTGCAGTTCTAAATTCACTCTTCTTTCAAAACCATTTTTCTGAATTAACACTGGATGCTGTTTGGAACTGTAGCTGAGGTACAGAAGATCAGATAGTGGAGTGGGCAGGGAACTGTCGACTTAAAATAAGAATATTTTCCTTAATATGCCTACAAGATGGTCAGGTTTGTTCAGAGCTGTATGGTATCTAAAAGGTGAAAGGCTTGGGGAGTAGCTGAACCGAAAGCAAATCTCTCTGTAGAAGGATTGTAATAGCACATTTCAATCTCCAGCATTAGTAACAAAGCAAAACAAACCCTACTTGTCTGTACTGGGCTGCTCTGTGATTTGAGAGAGCTGCTTTTACTGCCACAACCACAGGATTATCAGTAAGTCCTGGTAAGAAATGCATCCATTGAGTTCCCTGCTCTGGCTTCAAGCCTGGCCTGGGGTCACATTTCAGCCCTGTTGGCCCATCCCTGTGGCTGTCACTCCACTCCCCTGTTTCTGTGAGATGTTACAAGATCAGTGCTCTGCCCATAAAGAAAAACCTGAAATTCTCCAGTCCACAGCCTGCCTGAAAACCAGTGTGGTTTAGGGGTTGTCTGAACTCCAGAAAAGTATCTGATTAAGGTATCTCCTGGAAAAAAGTTCTGCGTCATATGCAGTATCTCTATAACATCTGCAAGGAAGCTGAGGAAATTGGAAGACAATGGCAGCAGATACTGAAAAAACAATATGAATTTGGCAAATAGGCAGATTAAAAATAAAAGAATCTGTGTCAACCAGCAACAAGGGAATACTTAATTCTCTAGCAGTTAATTGCAGTGACTCCATGTGTTTCAGTGATTGGTAAATCACTTATTTCTAAGTATAAATTCCTTTTTTTATGAGGTTGATTTGTCTCTATGATATATATGTACTCCTGTATTTGTAACCACGAGAGCTCAAAATGGGATATTTTAAGAAGACATTACAATAGCTTGGATGTAGCCTGATGCAGATGTTTATGAAGCTCTGGCTTTATTTATGTGTAGTAATTCATTAACCATTAGGATCCTCTGAATTTGAATTTTCTTGTAATTTGTTAGAAGTTTTGGATCAAGTCCAAACTTTAAAAATAGTTAGTTCTATTGTGATTGTCTCTATTCTTTCAGCACATTCCTACTGGGATGTTCCCTGGTGAAAGATGAAATCTCTGTTCTGAGGACTGGTGAGCTGGTGTGTTGCTATGTGCCTTGTCAAGCAAAACTAGAACTGGTTTGAGTGGAAGCAGGAGAAGAAAACTTGCTGGTTTTAGCCAGCCATGGTTAAAGGGGATATATGAATGAATATCTGTGTGCTCTACTGTTATCATAGAACAGTTACAGACTCATGGAAACATGGAAAAGTTTGGGTTGCAAAAGGACCTTAAAGACCATTTATTCCAATCCCCTGCCATGGGCAGGGACACCTTCCATGATCCCAGATTGCTCCAAGCTCTGTCCAACCTGGCCTTGAACACTTCAAGGATGGGGCAGCCACAGCTTCTCTGGGTAACCTGTGCCAGGGCCTCACCACCCTCACAGTAAAGAATTTCTAAGAGGAGAATTTTCTAGTTTAAAGACATTCTCTCTTGTCCTATAACTTGTGCCCCTGTGAAATTCCCCTCTCTGGACTTGTTGTAAAGCCCCTTTATGCACTGGAGGCTGTATTTTCCTGCTTCTGGGTGGGGTGGAAGCTCTTATGCCATCTGTGCTTTTGTGAACTGCTCCATCAGCTGCTTTGGTTTCAAAAAGGAAGGGCTGTAGCTCCATGAGGGTGTTTAGATTTACACTTCCTGTAAAATGGTGATATTTTGTATGAAGCTGTTATGTTTCTCTTTCCTCCATATGTGTTGGGATTTAGAACTGACTGTTGGATGGGAACTGATCAACAGTTTCCTGGAGAGGTAATGGTTCAAATGATTCTTGGGAGCTGTCATTGCTGGGAGGGATAAAGTTACAGTCAGCATTAAGCATTGTGTTTGGTGAGTAGTGTAAAATAATTGCTGCTTACTGATAGCAGGCAAACCCCACAGTTTGGAAAAATAAATTGCAAGTGGTGTTTGAAGGGAACATTTCCTTCTTTTTTGAGGGAAAAACAATCTATCTTTTTCGTGATGCATTTCTTTTGGTTGTTTATTCTGTCTCCAGAGTGTAAATCCCTGCTTTGGTGCAACTGTTTTTTAAAATTAAGGTAATGTTTAACTCTGGAGCTCTGTACATTGATTTAATTTGAGAGTATGAAAGCCCACCATCAAAGATTCCACATCCTTGACACAATCTTTAAGAAAAAAGAAGTGTTAACCCCAAAACATTTTGCGATTATTTTTATTATCCCAGGTTTTCAAAACATGAAGCATTTCAGAAAGGTTTAATGGGCTTAATTATTTAGATTTCTTTGTTGCTTTTAACATGTTTTCAAATGAAATACATATTTTTTAAAGAAAAGTTCAAATTTCCCCCTGCTCTAACATTGTCTTACCCTGGTATATAAGTGCCATTAAAGTCCTCAATTGCCTGCCATTGGCTTCATGTTTAAATATTTCATTCATCAGAGTCACAGTAGTTCCCTCCCTGGTATCACATGTAAGGGTATAAAAGGATACTTGTTATCAAAAATTCAACAAGGGTCCTGAAAACAATTCAGATTTTGGATTACTGAACCATGAATCAACGGGTAATGAATTGCCAACACTTTCAAAAGATATACCAATGAAATAGTACAAATCTGACACACTTAAACAGAGAAAAAAAAAAAAAGGCAATAATCCTCTACAGCCACTTCCTTTTGCACTTTGAAGAACATCATCTCCTCCATGACCATGCCTGTGCCTAATCCAGTATCTTCTCTCTGACAGTGGTCAGTGCCAGATGTTTCAGACATTGTGCTTTGTTTATTATGAATCAGTCACCATCAAAGCATTCAATCCCATCAATATCTTGAGCTTGAGTGAACTCAAGTTATTTTGAGATTGCTGATGGAAGATGAGAGGAAGGAGCTGTTTCAACAAGCGATCTGCACTAATTGCAGGGGTTGAAACCTTCCCTGATCCTGAACTGGCAATATGAAAGGCATGCTGAAGGAGGCTGTTCTGACAAGAGTAGTTGAATATTCAGAGACAGTAGAGTCTTGACTGCACTTTGGTTGTATTTCTCTGTCTTCTTAATAGGGTGGCCTCGGGGAAAAGTCCTAATGCACTGGAGTAACAGCTTGGAAATGCATTTCACTATTTTTTGTTGTATTCTGATTCTGTTTGTGGTTTGCTTGTCCACCCCAGGTCCACCCCAGTAGTTAATTTTGTCCCAGAGTGCCTCCTTGAACAAGTGAAATAAAAATGAACACGAAATTAAAAAGTGTTTTTTGCTGATCTGATGCAGACCTGTCACTCACTCTGATAACTGGGGCTGTGTCTCAGCATTTTTCTTATGAGCAAAAGCTGCCCTTGAGACTTGGAAATCAATATGCTGATTTGGGTAAATATTTATTTGGCACACACCTCGAGGCACTGCAGCAACAGAACTGTTCAGTAAGAACTACTAAAATTTAGAGAAATCATAGAATCCAGCCCCCACCGTGGCAGCTGAATGATGAAGCTAAATTACTGTGTGTTGGTTTTCTGAAAGAACAGTAATTGCAGTTGTTTTAGACACCTTGAAATTTGTTAATACTGATGGTCTTTCTCAGCACTCCTAAGCTATCTAGGTTTTGGTATTGGCATGGAAGAAGAGCTCTTCCCAGTAAAAGGTCTGGATATGGGTCATCTAAAAGTAAATAATTAGGAAATTGGGACCTAATTATTGTTTTAAAATACCTAAAGATATAGACAAAATGGAACCAGTCTTCTCTCTGACAGGTTTCACTGTGACAATTGTTAAGCTTTGGCACAGGGTGCTCAGAGAGGTTGTGGAGGCTCCACCCTTGGGTTCAGAGATGGGAAAGCTGGACTAAAGTGGCCCTGCTTGGAACAGAATTGCAAAGGTAACAACCTAAGTCATTCTGTGATTATGGGTCACCAAGAGAATAGTCATTATTTTTGAAAAACTAATTTTTTGTTCCCTTTTAGGAATTTGTCTAGGGATTGTTTCTTTTAATTGCTTTGTCTTTTTTCTCTATCTCTTAAGAGTATAGCAGCAGCCATCCCACCATGTCCTCTCTCTGTCTTCCTCCACAGAGGAAGAGGAATATAAGGACAGGAATTGTGGGGTGGCTTCTTGTAGGCTTGTGTTGGTGGCAGTAGTGGGAAGGGGAGTTTCCAACCCATTGCAGAGAGGAGATCTGTGGGGTTGAATGGAATCATAGCTGATGCTGACATGGGGCGTGCTGTAGTGTTCCCTGTATGGATATCTCTGCATCAGCAAAGGGGAGGCTTCCCTGAGTGTGGCAAAGTCAGGATTGTTTGGCAGTTCCCATGGCAACCTGACTGCTGACTCACTGTAATTTTAATGAGACTTTGTTCCCCTGCTTTATTCTTGTCAACAACTTCATTATAGTGGATAACATAATCCTCTAAGAAACAAAGAGAAATTTGGTTCTGTGCAGTGTTTTCCTTTGAAAAATATTGTGACTGTTCAAAATGAGAGAGAAAGCAAAGCTCTGAGGAAGTGTCAAAGGCCTAGAACAGCAGTAGAGCCAGAAGAATTAAAATGGTATAATGTGAAAGGAGATCAAAGATGTGACTGGTGTGCCAGGATGGAATAGGACCTCATACTACCAACTGTGCCCCAACCTTCCCCTTAGTGACTCTGCATTTGGGCCTTTTTGCTCATGACCATTAGTTTATAGGAAAAGTGTGGTTGGAAGGGACTTCTGTTCTCTAGTCTAACCTACTGCTGTGGAATGTGAGATCAGCTGGCTCAGGGCTTTATCCAGTAATGTCTTGAAAACTTCCAATAATGTAGGCTCCACAGCTTCTCTGGGCAAGCTGCTCCACTGTTTGACTGCTCTCTGAAGGAGTTGCTCCATATATCTGGTCTAAAACTCTCCTGTTTCTCATTGTGCCTGTTATTTTTCATTCTCCTACTGTGAAGACCCTGTCTCCATCTCTTTGAATACCTCATAGTAGATACTGGCAGGCTGATGTTATTTTTCCCCAAAGATGTCTCTTCTCCAGGCTGAAGAAGCCACTTCTTACAGGGAAAGTGCTCCAGTTTCCAGCTTTTTTTACAGAAAAGTACTTTTCTGTACTCACTCCAGTTTATTGAAATCTGTCTTGTATTGGGGGGCCAAAAACTGCATGTGGCATCTAGATTGAGTCTAAATGATGAGTCTGGCTCAGCTGCATTTCCTGTAAACTTGACAGATACGCTGATGTAAATAAGTTGTATGATCTAAGAGTTTAGAGCATCCAGATGTTGTTTCCACTAAGGATATGAAACATGGCTGAAGGTCAAATCACCAAATGTCCCTAATCTCCCTGTCACTGTGTCTCTCCTTTCTACCTCTGTGAGATGAGTAATAAAATCTGCATCCCTCTTTGCCGGTTATTTTGTGTTTGTTTGCTGCACTGATGTAAACCACCTAAATGTTAACTGCTTTTCCCTAATGATGGTTTTTGTTGTGGTTTTTGCAGGTTACATATCACAGGTACTAAAGAATTACACTGACCATGCCTGTGATGGAGAATATGTGTCCCTGAGATGTCCCCACAGAACCACCATCAGCATCCAGTCTTCTTTTTACGGCCGAATTGTACCAAGTCATCAGCTGTGTCCTTCTCGCTATCCCCACTCCTACGCAACTTTAATTAAAGAAGATGTTGCCTGTTCAGTTGGCACTTCTCTTCAGGTATTGTTAAAATGCATTTCTTAATTTTGAACTCCACCTTTCCTTGGCCAGGCAGCAGCTCTCTGTTGGTGCTGCACAGACCTGCCTTGAGCAGGGCTACCCAGCACGGGAGCTCTGACACCTCACACAGCTTAGTGGATAATTCATCCTTGTAGTTTAGACAGGACTGAATTAGATTTGGAGAGTGAATTTCTTAGTTTTCTTGCAACTCTAGTCAGTAACTGTTCAGGAATGTGTTTGAAGGAGAATTACACTTCAGGACTGCATTATGTTTGACTGGGTTTGAAGAGCATTATTTTTATAGTCTTCCTTCCCAATTATTAGCTTTTTCAACATATTCAGAAATTGCTGTAGCATTCTTTTTGCTTTAGATCCTGTTTCAAGAGGCTTTTACCTTGGTAACTCGAAACCCAAAGAGAATCCTTGGCTTTACTTCTTGTGACTCATTTGGCTCTTAGGCCACTGTAAGTGGTCATACATCACTTAAACTTGTAACATCTCCCAGTAGTTAATCAGCTCTGACCATTTGTGTGGGGAAAGTTGTCTCTGTGTATCGTCCCAAGAGCACATGTGACATCAGCAAATCAAAGGATTATTTGGAAGGTGCTAGTGTTACTCAACTGCCAGTAGGAACAACTAAAATTAGAAACATGAGTTGGCTGATGTTGAGATGAATAAGGTCTGCTCCTGGGTATTGAAGCAAGCACAAGTTTTTTATTTGGGACTGTGAAAACTTTTGGGCAAAGCTCTCAGTCATCCAGTGTGTTTATGGTTTAGAATCAATAATAACTCACAATAAAAAATTATAGCAGACTAGATTAATGAACCTAGAGGGTGAGTGAGTAATTTCTTTTATAATTTGGCTAAAGGCCAGAGTTTTCCACATCACTTCTCGCTCTTGCATCCAGGGTTTTTAAGAGACATTTAACAACATTTTTTAAAAAGTTGAGTGCCTTGGCTTCCAAATGCCAGTGGTAAGCTCTCAATAATTTGAACAAGGTTGGTGTTTGGCTGTAGTGTAACCCTTAAGCTGACAGATTTGAAGTTGCCCTCATGACACTTCCACTGCACAGCAAAGGACTGAGCTGTAGTATGGGAGGACGTGGTCCTTATCAGTGGAAGATTTTCCCAGATTTAACAGAAGTTCATAATGAAGCATGTGAGAGGAAGTTGTGTTGTTTAGAGTGGGAGAACACAGAGAGAAAGCTTTGGCAGAGGCTAGCCTTCCCTTCTTTTATTGATTTACTGAAAAATTTACTTGCAACTTTTCCTTTACCAAGGTGATTGATAGCTATGAGCATCGCCTCAACCCTTGCGGGTGAGTGGCCCACTTAAGGCATCTGGAAGAACTTGAGAAGAGGAAAGATATAACCCTAGGGTTTCTATTTCATGGTTTTATGTGTAGGAGGGATTGGAAAGAAATCCTTACCTGCCTCTCTTAGCTTTTCATGTCCTCAGACCTGTTCCTCATTAGCTTTGTCTTCAATACTTAGGTGGTTTGTAATTCCCAATCCCTGTTTATCAGAGAGAGAATTGTGTTCCCTGTAGGTCTTCCTGCAGCAGATCCTTTGTGCAGTACATTTCTTACGTGACTGAGACCAAAACACTATTATTAACCCATTCCTGGGGATGCAGATGTGCTGGGAAAACAGCTGACATTCTCTCTTCTGCCACAAATTTCTTGGGACACCTTTGGCAAGTTCCTGTGTCTTTTTGGAGGAGACTCACAGCCTCTTTGATGCCCCTAGATGTGGCTTTGATCCCTCTATGTGTTGTGGTTGCCCAAGGTAGGATAAGTCCAAATGCCAGAGATGAATCTCATCTTCTCTCTCAGTTCTGGAGTGGGTGAGGCCTCTCTGAGGGGTAAGCCAGGAACTCCACAAGCTGAATGGCAAGCTGCCTGCAGCTCACTGGTAGGAAATGCATGTGTGTAGGAAAATTGGAAAGCTGTAGACAAGGAAATTGTGTGTGTTTTTGTGGTTTTGCAACTCAGATATATGGCTGCTACAGGCTGGACCAATTGTGTGTATATTCTGGTTGTCAGTAATTGAAAAAGTCAGCCAAACCAAACCCTTCATAACTAAGTATATAAAATCACTGTGTCTAATCAAACCCATGACTGTATAAATTTGTTGCTTCTCTGGAGAGTGGTCTGGAGGGAGTGTGAGGAGAATTTATTAACTGTGTCCTGCAAACACTAGCTGTACATGTAAACTCCCATTTACAATCTCTCTCCACTGTAAATGTCCAGTTCAGACATTGTTTCTATGTTAAAAAGGGAAAAGGAGGAGTTGATTACACTGAGATAGCCACTACTAATCCAGCTTCATGTGACTGGCTGCCATTCCTTGCTTTACTCACTTGTTTTGTTTGCAGACCACCTGGGAGAGTGTGTATGAGACAATAGGGCAGTGACCCAGTGACCCCAGACTACACATTTCTGTTATTCTAACACTGTAATGTCAGATTCAATGGGAGCTTTCCAAATGCACAAAGAATTTGGACATTCATGGAATCATCACAGATTGATAGAATGGTCTGACTTGGAGGGGACCTTAAAGCTCATCTTGTTCCAACCCCCTGCCATGTGCAGGGACCCCTTCCACTAGATCAGGTTGCCCAAAGCCCCATCCAATCTGGCCTTGAACACTTCCAGGGATGGGACAGCCAGAACTGGGCAGTCTGTTCCATGCTCTGAGTAAAGAATTTCTTCCTAGTATCTAATCTAAATTTACCCTTCTTTACCTCAAGGCCTTTTCCCTTTGTTGTATGACTGCACACCCTTCTTGTAAGCCTCTTGTAGGCCTCTTTATGTACTGGAAGGCTGAAGTCTGGATCAATATTTCTGATTCCTCTTGTTTTCAGCAATGAAACACTCGAGGCCTGTATGGAAGAATGTATAATAGTTGGCTAAAATTATTGCTTATTACCAGAAACCTATATTACACTGTACAGCTGATTACCTGCAATTTTCTCATTTTGATAAATTGGCAGAAAATAAAACCACAGCTTATTTGTAAGGAAAACGGAAAACCCTGGAGAGCCACTTAATTTGTGTTTTGCCCTTTGATATTTATTAAAGACATTGAGGGCTAACTTCTCTCTTCATTTGCACTGGCACAGAAATCAGCAGATAGATGCTCTTCCCAGAGCAATATTTTACCCTGTCACTCATTTCCCCAAGAGGAGCTGTGCTTGGAAGGTGCTCTGGAGCTGAATCCTGACTCTCCTTAGAGAGATTATCTAATCTGGGAGGGTCTGTGGGCATGGCCTGTGCCCTGGGTCTCTTTCAACGCTCTCCAGGACAACCAGTCCTTGGTGACAAGAATCACTAGTGCTGCTGATGTGGTATTTCCTTTTGTTCTTTGGGCAAGAGACAGGACACCTTTGCTGCCACCATCTCCCGCTGTTGCTCCAGCAGCCCTACAAAAGGGAGCAGATTCCTTGCATGCTGACCCCAGGATTCCCTGAACTCTTCCGCCTCCTTTTTTTTTTTTTCATTTTCATCCATCAGGAAGGTTTCTGTGAAACAAAAAACAAACAAACAAACAAAACCCCCACAAAAAACCCAACCCCTCCCAAAAAAACCCCAAAACCAAACAAAAAGCCCCCCCCAAAAAACCCAAAAAACAAACAAAAAACCCCCCCAAACAACAACAACAACAACAACAAAAAAAACCAAAACCAAAACCAAAACCAAAGACAAAAAAAACCCACAAAAAACCAACCAAAAAACCCCCAAACAAACAAACAAAAAAAACCAAAACAAAAAACCAAACCAAACCAAAACCAAAAGGGAGCTACCTCTTTACTGATGGAAAGATGAGACTTTCCAGAAAAGGCTCTCAAAGCACAGGCCAGCTGTTGATCACAAAATGAGAGGGCTGGTGTTGCTGTTTCCAAAGTGCATTTTGTTTACCCCAGTTATTCTGGATTAAAGGTAAAATACCAAGTAAAAGGAAACATTCCTAACTGCTCCAGCTTTCTTGGCAGGCCAAGGATAATGGCTCCTGACATGTCCAGTCACCAGATATTGCATGATCCCACTGATGTCACAACCCTAAGTGGCCTCAACAGGAATGAAAAAGGGCCCTTTCTCATGACTCTGAACATCTAGAAGATGATGATGGTCAGGGGGAAACAAGGAAGAAATTGGTAGAAAGGAAGAATAATGGTCATCAGTACCACTGGGAGGAGAACCCATTATTGAATATTGAACACCACAGTTTCTAGGCAGTTTGAACAAGGAAGGTTTCAGTCTCAAAAATGTTAGTGAACTGAAGACCAGTGTGGGCAACGCTTTTTCAGACCATATTAATTACTTTTCAGAGGATGGTGAGCAAGCTCAGGGTCCCGAAGAGTTTTCTGCACTGCCAAAGTTGCTGTTAAAAATCACAGAACCAGTGCTGTTTCATTCATGAATCTTGCCTAAACTGAAATAGAACTCTCTGTCAAGTGGCTCCTCCAGCTAATTATTTGCAACTAGAACTGTTGGATGCAGAGGTCACAGACAATCTCTAAATTGCTGTGTCTGTGAAATCTTTGGCTTGACTGAAGTAGCTCATCAGAGCAGAGTGATTCTGTCCTGCAGGAGAAGAGGCACTGGAGGCAGAGGTGGCCAGTGCAGCCTGTCTCCCTGATGAGGCAGGACTGCTCCCCGGGGTCTAAGCCTCCTAATGCTTTGTTTACTCTAAATTTAAACTTTCCAAGTCATGGGGCTTCCATCATTGCCATTAAGACCCTGCTTGACAGTGTAATGGTTTGCTCCCAGGGATTTTTTTCCACTTTGTGTTTTTAGCTTTCCCTTTCTTTAATCCCATGACTTTAGGTTATGCATCCTTTTGTATTTCTTCGGCTTAAACCTCCTCTCCCTTTGAAGCTGATCCTGCATACAGATTAAGTTTCCTACTGTTAGGAAATGTAGGTAATGTTAATTAGGTGATATTTGTAATGCAGCTTTTATCGGGTCCTTCTATTTGGTGAACATGTTGCTGCTCTTTGTGAATTGCTGTTTCTGGGCTCTTTCAAGGCCCTGACAGAGGAGCACTGGTGAATCCTGCTGGTGTTTTAACATCCCAGCCTACTGCTGTCTGCTCTACTGTCCTGCTGGCATTTACTATTCCCATAGCAGAGCTGGTGACAGGGAATGCATGCCTGGTTTTCAGTTCTTTATTTCACAGTCTGGTATGTTTTTGTGAATCACCAAACATCTGGGCATTGTTCCCTTCTGCTGACTCTGCTGTGAGCACAGCAAAGTCCATGGGTGAGTGATAAGAGATAGTAAAGCACTAAAACCTGCTATAGGTCAGGATTCAGGGCCTTTAATCTCTTCTTCAAGTGATGCACAGTTGGAAAGCAGTAATTTGGGCAAAGCTGAACTATTTTCTAGTGGAGCAGGCTGGGAAGGTGGCTTGATGAAGCCATATGCAGGTCACCTGCACCTCATCAGCATGGATTTCACTTCCTCACGTGGTCTGTGCTTCCCTTTGCTGATTCTTGGAAAATATTCTTCCTTCATGGACTTTAGTAATTTGCATGAATGGAGATGACTGTTCAGTGCTCAGAAACAGGACCTGTAAGTAAATTTTCAACTTGAAAGCAGTAAATTTATAGAGTGTTTTAAAGTATTACCAGTGTTCAAGGGTACATAAAAGAGTATCAACATTCAAATGAAATATGACATGAAGTCATTATGAATGCACTGTGCTGTAGGGAGAGTTCATGCTACCTTGTTTGTTGTGTTTACTTCTTCCCATTGCAAAAACTCTGAAGGTGCACCAATATAAGTGTTGGTGTAATTCCACCATAATGGCCATGCCTGGACTGAATTTAATCTAAAAATACTTAAAATTACTGGTATCTTCTTGCATAAAGTTCTTAATACAAATCTGTGTGCATCTTCATTTGGCTGCATGTGTCTCTGATGCATTCATGTAGCTTGCTCTGTGAGTTACTCTCCCCAGCAACTCACAATTTGGGCAATTATTTAGTAGGGCTCCACTGTGTAATTTCATGCATGACTGACATGCCCTGCAGTCATCCTTATGGTCCTTTGAAGATGGAGGCTGTACAGAGAGCAGCCCTGTGGTAAAGTCCTCGTTCCATTGGAGTTTCACCATTGGCTTCTACGGGTCCAAAGTTTCGCTCTAAGCATGTTGAATCTATGAACTGCTCTGAGGGACCAAGAACTGAGATAAGTTTAATTGCCTTGGGTGTTAAGCTCAGTTGTGGTTTATTTTAAGTGTGCAGGGGAAGCACTTCTTGAAGAGTGATTTGAAGAGACAGGCTAAAAACGAGCGTACCCTTGGGAATGGCTGGGGATGGCCTCTTGCAGAGCTCACATCCAGCTCTGCATTTAAAAGGTTGTTATCTAATGAGCACAAGCAATTACTTAGCTAATGAGCACAACAAAATGAGCAGGAGAAATGTGTTTCATCTGCAGTGGCTACTAGAAAGACATGATTTTGAGCTTGAGGCTGCCCTTGCTTTAAGACTGAGGTCATCACAGGGAAATTAATTCAGGGCATAAATCACAGGGGTTAGATTAGTGTTTGTTTTACTTGAATTCACTTGCTCTCTTATCTCCTCTAGATCTTGCAGCTTCTTAGCTCAGTCATGAACCAGGGAATGGAATGGGTTTAAACAGCCACAGCTTCCCTCCTGAGCACTGGCTGTCAGCCCTCAGGCCTGATTTACCACTGTAACACAATTATAAAATGGCACAGAGCAATTAATGTGTCTTCCCTCCCCTTTCATGCCAGACAGGAATTCCTGAATTCCTTCTCCACCTTCCTCAGTTGGAGTGATTGTTATAATATAATCTAAACCGAGGTGACTTTATTTGGCTTTAGTCAGGGATCCACCAGACTTGGAGACACAAGGAGCTGATTGTACTTCCCAGTTAGGGACAGTTCTGTGGGCCTACTGCTATTCCCGTGCGAGTCCAGGTTGTTTGTGGGCCTCTTTCTGGTTGGTTTTGTGGTTGTGTTTTCCCACCTTTTCAGCTGACAGGGACAACCAGAACAAGGAAAAGAGAGAATGAATTACCTACATTTTTCCATCCATTGAGCAAAAGCCATGGGAGCTCAAGACATTCCCTCACTACCAGGTGATCTCCCAATTTTCCTGGTGTCAGTCTACCTGATCATCTGCAAATACTTCAGAAAAAACATCTGACATCTGCCAGAGCTCTGATATTGCCTAGATGTATGATTTTTGAGAGTAAGGTCAGAAAGCCAAGGTCTTGGCTTCTGGTAAACACCAGAACCTCTGGACCTGCAGGGACCTGTACCTTTGGGGGATCATCTGCTCACACATGTTCTGCACAGTGTTTAAGAAGATGCTGGTACATAGCACATACTGATGAAAGCAGCGGGAAAGAAAATTTCTGCGCATACAAGGATAGGTAAAAGTTATATGTGCAAGTTTTAAAGTTAACATTAAGACTGGTGTAACAACTTTTTTTAATCAAGAAAATTCACTGTCAATTACAGCTAATTTTACTTGCATTTTTTTACTGATGTATTTCACAGAGGATTGAACATATATATTTTTTTATTTTACTCTTTATGAATATATTTCATTATGCACAAGACATTACTCCAACAGTGTACAGGAAATTAGAAATCTTAATGATTTTTTTCATATTTTCATGAAAAATGTTGCTCTTTTGAGGGAGGTAAAATAGACTTATGTGAATGAAAAGGAAATATTGATCTCTTTCCCCTTTTCAGAGTCATGACTATTTTGAAATTAAATTGTAACTGTAGCTAAACACTTTAACAAATTAATAAATGGCATCTTAAGACCCAAGAACACTTTACTTTTTTATTTGCTCTCACAATGGTAGGGAAGACTTTTGCTCCTTAATTTAGTTACAAATTTCTCCCTAAGGCTCTGTTTTTTGCTGCCCTCTTCCACCTTTTGCATACCACAGGAAGTAAACTCAGGAGGTTTCACTTATGTGGAATACAAGGAATAATCAAGAGCTGCCAAAAGTTAGAGCAGAGCCAAGACAAAGTGGCACTACCTGAAGGCTGCCTGTGTCCATGGTTCTCTGAGGTCAGGGAATTGTTGTCTTTGTTCCTGATGCTGAGCCTGAGGACAGATGAACAAGTGCTGCTGAGGTATCGCAGCTGAGGTTTTCAAAGTTGTTTTCTTGTTGGGCTGTCTGCTGTGAACAGGTTTGTAGATCAAAATCCAAGTCTGCTGCCTTTGAGGGGAGAAAGTTTCCCTAGAGGGAAAGGAAACATCTGGGGTCCTGCTTCTTTTCCTTTGCTCAATATTCTTAGTTCTAGATGTGTGTAAGCATGGCTGTCCAGTACCAGAAAATCCTTTCAGGTACACAATGATTTGGAGAGAATTTCTCTCCATATGTGTAACCCTCCAGAACTGTTTCAGTTGTTCTTTGCTTTTTGAGATGAAAAGAGATATTTGTGCTGGATCCTCACTTAAATTCCTTTGCAACTCACTGGATTTTGCATTAAATTAAATTTCACATGCTGAGTGAGCAGCCAACTCTTATAAGCCTAGAGGAAAGAATATGCTGTTTCTCTGCATTTTAATGTCATGGTCAAGCTGGGGCTAATGCTCCCAGGCACCTCCTTCAGTGTTCACCTCTCGGCCTTTCCATCCTAAATCCAGTATTTTTAAACGAAATGCCTGCATTTTATTACCTTTGTAAGTGGAAAACAACAGCATATGTTCTTTGCCTGTTAGGAAAGGCCTGGATTGTTTTGGTTTGAACTTTAAAATAAAGGTCAGACTTGAGGCAGGCATGAATTCTTGCATGTGTCAGCCCAAAAGGTGAAAGCTTTAGGAAGTTATGAGCAACTGCAAATGAGGCAGCTTCAAATTGCACTCGAAACTGGAACAGCTGTTGCTCAAAGTGTGACATTCAGAGTTATAATGCTAAAGATTCTATATATTACATTCAGGGAGAACTCAAAAATAGAAATTAGTCACTGAAGCAGAGAGAAAATTGGTTTCGGTGGCACATGGTAGAGCAGAAACAGTCTTTATGTTAATGGCACAGGGAAAAGATTGTGGGAAAGCCCAAATATCGAGGTGGATGTAAGAAAAAGTGAACAGAGAGAAGACAAAAGAGACCAGGGGAGCCTAGGGGAATTTCTGAGGAAGGATTTTGCATTGCCTCCTTGCAAGAGAAAATTAATTGTTTTGGGGCTGGAATTCACAGCTCTGCATCACAGGGACTTAACGAGGCTGGTGGATTACCTCGCTCTGTGGTCTCAAAATGCTCTGACAGGTTCATGTGTGTCAGGCAAACGTTATGGTAATTTTAGTGCTTTAGGGGCTCTACAGGAGTACATAAATACCACCCTAGCCATCCAGATGAATTTAAAACTTAATTACTACCCCACTCAATAATATTCTCCCCCACACCACTGCTTTAGAGGATCACAGGGTTAAAAGAAATCATTAATCTTCCTTAATGAAGCTATTTTCTAGCAGGAGACAGAATGTCTTGCCCCTGTGGATTCTGAGATGGAGTTTTGGTGAGTGTTATGAATGGGGGAGTGGGGAGCAAGTGCTAGAGAAAAAGCAGAAAAGGGGGTGGGACCCAAAATGCTAGTAGTGGTAGAACCCCCTGACTCACAGCCCCTTCCTGAGTTTAGCTAAAAGAATGTAATAATCATGGGGGAAGAGGAATGAACCCTATTAAAAACTGACTAAATTGGCTGTGTAACAGTGTTCCCACCACAACTACTAATTATTGGAATACCAGCAATTTATATATACACATTTAGACCAGATTTTATATAACTGAGACAAGAGCTGTCTTGAAATTGTGTTTCTCCAGAGGAATCTAAAGCAGATTGGTGGTGGCAGAGTTCGAGTCTTTGCTTTTAACTGTCAAGGTGGATCCACGTCCTCAAAGCTGCTTTTCCTGGGATTGTAATGTTTTATATTATGATTAAATGGCATGAAAGTGTCTCAAAATCTCTGTGACCATCCCAGTGCAAATCCTTCCTTTTGCACCCATGCAAGGGGATGAAAACCTGCTCTTAAACCAGTGCAAGGAGCACCGAGTCCATGGCTCCTGTGGTACCCGCTGTGCTGGGCACCATCACCTGCCTCTTGCCAGGGCTGGCTGTGGAGGCAAGGATGGCCTTCCCTTTCTGCAGTTTGTGTCTGTTTGATGTTCCCTTCAGCGGGGACACTGAAGTGCTTTTGTTTCTCTGTTTTTTGTGCCCATCCCTGGCTGCAGAAGATGCTGGACGAGTGCCAGGACAGGCGGAGCTGCCAGTTCCTCGTCAACAGCCGGCTGTTCGGGATGGATCCCTGCCCCGGGACTGGCAAGTACCTCCTCGTGTGGTACAAGTGCAGGCCAAGTAAGTATTTCTTTATCAAATCTGTTTGCTCCGTTGACACCAAAGCATTTTCATACTTAATACTCATCAGAGAGGCCTTCTAGGATTTCTTGTTCCCTTCCACCTCTTATTTTCAGTGGAAGATAACTCCCAGTGTGGAGTGTTTCCCTTTCCCTCTCTCTTGCTGCTCTGCTGGGATGCTCCTGCTCTGCCACCTTCCTGCTTGCCACAGCCAAGCTCAGGCTGGTTCTGCAGGTGCCAGTGCCAGTCCTTGCCAGTGTTCAGCTCATGCTGTCACTGGTGGGTGGCTCCTCCTGCTCCCACCTGCAGCCACCCTCCTGTCCTGGTGGGTAGAGGGACTCGTCCCCTCTCAGCTGCCCCTCCAGGGGCACCAGGAGCTCCTTGCCTGGGCAAAGGCTTCCTGAGCTGGGTGCCCCAGGCTGGCCAGGTTGGAACCTCACCTGCCCACACCATGCCAGAATCCAGCTTTTAATTGCTCCCAGATCAGGCTGGGAAATGTTACCCTGTGTTTTGCATGATCTCATTAGCTGTGTTTAAATTAAACGGGGCTGGATCCTGGGGGTACAGGTATGCATGCTGTGGAGTCCAGAGCAGCTTTGGCTCAGGACAACCAACATGCTCTTGGCCAATTCCTGGTCCCAGCAGGGGAATTAGCACAGCCTAGACACCATTCTCTATCAGGGCTTTGGAAGCAGATACATTATATTTTGGAGATGGATCATATTTGATGTGGACAAACTGTGCCCACTGATGTCAGCTGGAGAACAGGACCTGTTTCTATTTGAGCTCAAGTTTGATGAGGAGCATCTGAGGGAGCTGGGGTGCTTAGCCTGGAAAAAGGAGGCTCAGGGAGGACCTTATCACTCTACAACCACCCGAAAGGAGTTTGTACCAAGGTGGGGGTCAGTCTCTTCCTCCAAGTAACAAATTATATGACAGGAGAAATTGCCTTGGGATGCACCAGGGGAGGCTTAGGTAGGATCTAAAAACTGGAAAAACCTCTTTACTGAAAGGATGGTCAAACATTGGAACAAGCTGCTTTGATCCACCCTTCCAAGGGAAGTGGTGGGATCTTTGTGGTTGGAAATATTCAAAAGTGTTAGATGTGGTGCTTAGGGACATGGTTTGGCAGTGGACATGGCAGTGCTGGGTGACTTGGTGATCTTAGAGATCTTTTACAACCTTAATGATTCTATGAATTAACTGGACAGGGCAATTAGTCTGGACATAGCATTTCAGACCAGCCTCAAGATTTTTAGATAACATTACTAACATGGCTCCAGCATCACATCAGCAGTATTTTGGGAAAGAAACAAAAAAAGGGAAAGTTTTCACAAGAAAGAAAAACAGATCTGACTTCAGAAAAGGTTTAAAACAAAAGCAGAAACATTCAGACTGCCAGCAGCAGTACAGAAGAGGACTTTTTGCCCCAGCAGGCAGAGACCTGTGCTAATGCAGTGAGGGGGTTTGGCAAGATCTGTGTGGAATTCAAATCAGAAGTAGGTAATGAAGCACCTGCATTTGTTGTGGGATTTTCGTGGGTGATTGTAACATCCTTTGTTGGGTGAGAAATGCATCTTTTCGAGGGGAGTGATTAACAGGATGTTCTGACAAGTCCTTCTGAACCTGCAGGATTTGTATCAAAGCTCACTTGAAAAATCTGACTATTGAGGCCTGTGCTGAACTTCTGAAGCTACTTCAGGACCCATCTGTGCATTAGTATTTATGGGTTGGCATTCTTTGCTAATTACAGATATAGTAGAAAAGAAGGAGTTTGTCAGAGTGTAGAGTAGGGGATTTTCCTGAAAGAGACCAGGGGAAGCTGCTCGAAAACATTTCCCCAAGACATTTTTCAGGCAGCTCAAATTTTGCAGAGTGAAACATGGTAATCTTTCAGAAGTGATTGTTTCTTAGTGATTGGGCAAACTTTTAATCAGAACCCTCTAGATTACTAACAATATTTGAAATATGGGAGAATTAGCCCAGAGATACCAGGTCATAGTCAGGTTTTCCCTGGTGATTCAAAATGCTAATTTTGAGTCTCACAAACAGTATCTAGTGCTGTTATGATTTCAATAAGCCTTTCCACCTTTCCATAGGGAGAAGACTAATGAGGGGACTGAGTAATGAAGTAATGATGCATTCATAAAATGTGAAATACAGGACCAGAAGAAATTTTGGTGGGTTTTTTGGGTTATTGACTATTTGAATATTGTTTATGAGCTGTAAGTAAATATATGCTTCAGTGCTGAACCCCAAGACTGTGGTCCCCTGAAGTGTTGAGCTGTTCCAGAAAGTGTGAACACACAGAGTTGTGATCAGAGTCCTTGTGAAGAACTCACTGCCTGGCACAGGATTTGATTCATAACTTTATCAAAAGACAAATACAATTTTTTTGATTCTGTTTCTGAATTTGTCTTTCTTAACAGGAGACATAACAGAAATACTTTGATAAGAAGCTATTTAAGGTCTGAATTGTCTTGATAAGCATATCTCTTTGTTTTTGTTGCTTATTGAGGGAGCCTGTTATGATCCTGTCACTAAAGTAGGTGTTTTAGTTAAGCACCTACCTGGTTAAAATGAGTGTGAATTTTCTTGTGTACAGGTGTTAGAGGCACTTTGGGAAGTGGCCTGCAGAGTTTGAACAGGACATATTTAATATAAAATAAGGACGCACACACTCTTCCATTGTCAGAGTCATGCTGAAACCTCAAAAGGCCTCTGAACAGAGGCAGTTATCCAAAGAGAAAGAATTCCTTGAAAGAAAGCAAAACTGAAGTTAGTGGCATTTGCTTGTACCTTTGCTGAGGAGTTAAGAGATGGTACAGTCATCCCCTCGAGCCACTGTCACTGCAGTTTTGTCTCCCTGACATTCCCCTGTGTTTGAAATCGAGTGGTTCCAATGCTCATTTGCTGTGTGGGGTTCATGCACAAGGCAAGGTGTTATTTTGGTTCCTCATGGACAGAATTTCAAGGAGATGGAAGACAGTAAATCAAGCTGAAACTGAAAGACAAATATTTTTCAGATGGGGGAGCTCTGGGAAGCAGGGCAATGAGGGGATGACTCCTGTACTCATCCCTCAGAGACTGCTCTTGCTGGAAGCAGGGAAAACTTGTGCAGAGGTGTTGCAGCTCACCTCCTGTAGAAATTAAAATAAATAGTTCAGAGAAGTGCATGCTTAATGAGAAGCAGTGAGAAATGAATTTGCTTGTGTGTTTTTTGGGAAGCCTTGTACTATTCACGGTCTCCTCCGATCCAATAGATGGATCTGGGATGTAATGGACACTCACCTTGCATGTAGAGGACTCAGATATGTGCACTGAACTACTTTTACATGTCAGGAGTTTGGTGGTCCTGCAAATTCTCTGTGCCTGTAAATAAATAAATACATTATATCTGTGTACTTTTAATTTTAAAGTTTAGGATGTTTAAGGAAATCAGAAATGATCAATAAAATACTCTGTTCTGTCTCAGTTTGGGGCAAGGGATATTTACTTAAAACTACAAATTTTCTTGGGGGCCAAGGTTCATTGAAGTGTAGAGAAGCTTAGATTTTGTTTTTAGTTGACGTGGTGGTGTTCAATCAAAGTTTGGACTTAATGATCTTGGTCTCTTCCAACCTCAATGATTCTATGGTTTATTTTATTTCTCTATGTGTGCCTTAGTTTCTAATGTGCGCCTCCCTTTGGGGGGATGGTCAAAGGCACAGTACAGGTCTCAGCAGAGCACAACTTGTGCTTCTTCCCTTGGAGGTGCCTCTGCAAATCCTCCTGCTGTCTGCAGGCCCAGCAGAGCCCCTGCAGGCTCCCTGCAGCTCAAGGTGGGGATGTGCTGCTGCAGCACTGACACCTGGAACTGTTCTCTGCTAGTGTCATGTAGTTCGGCATTTAGCACTGGCCAGAGATGGTTTCCGCTGGGAAGTCTGGGTGTGGGCACCTTGTTTTAGAAGCTAAAAAAGTTGATGAGAATGGTGGTCCCCACACCAGTGGGCCTCGGTGGCAGGGAATGGGCACATTCAATTTATCAGGGCTTATGTATCCTGAGATCCGCATCCAAAGCACACTGAAACCTAGGATCAAACCCTCAACACACAGGGGACTCAAATCTCCAGGGCACCTTTCAGGATCATTAAAAAATTGCACATAAATCCAATTATTTCCCAGGTAACATGCTGATTTGATTTAGACCTATTAAGTGTAATTACCGGGTGGGCTGCAGGAACAGATAATTAGAGGGAATTGACATACTATTTAATTGGTCTAACATGAATTCCCTCTAACTGAAATCTGGATTCACCAATTTTATTCAAACAATTCAGTGTTTGTTCATCCCCCTCACTTCAGAGACAGAGAACCGTGTAAGATTGTGTGTTATTGTAAGCTAGGAAATATTTGCTCCATGTGCCAGACTTTCTGGAGGGGCTGTGTGATCTAATCCTGACTGGGAACAGGACCTGTGGGGCTGCCCAAGTCATGCTGAAGAAACAACTTCAGCTCTCTGCATCCCAACAATACCACTGCAGCTGATTTTATTTGGTTTGGTCTCTGCTCTGGCCTATTGCACCAGCAGAGATTCATCTGCCCCTGCACAGCAGCACTTTGCCTGTTGTGGCTTTTTGGTTGTTTGCTTTTTTTCTGGATTTGCTGTTTCAAAAGTGTCAATGCACCTGAACAAAATGGAGACATAAATGTTTTCTCTGCTCTGCAGAGGGAATACTTAGGATGAGATGTGTTTTCTGAGTGGCCATTTCAGGCAGTGCTGTCGAGAAAAGAGATGGTTCCTACTTTATGTATTTGACTTACTCCATGAGACCCCCACATAGTACCTTTCTTCTTTGTCCTCCTTTGCCATTGCCACACTGGATGAACTGATTCCTTCTCAGCTCTGAAGAGCCTAAAGCTGCAGCTTCCCAGAAAATGCTACAGTGATATTTTCCCACTTTTCTTTTTGGCAGTTACTACTTTAGCTTTTGACTTCAAGGAGTCTGGGAAGGATAATCTACATCCAATGTTGGTTTTTTTTTTTTCCTTTTTTTTTTTTTCTTTATTTCATTTTAAAATGCTGAGTGAGGCAGCTGGATGTGACAATTGAAGGATGGTGGATATGAAGCTTCTCTGTACTAATCATCCCAGTGATGTAACAAAGTGTAAATCCAAACTTTCCTGCTCTACCTTCTATTCACAAATGTAAACCTGAAGCCTTTGAAGTTTTAGAAAGTCTGGATTGTGACCTAGGCTCCAATTTCAGCTCAAATCCCTCTGTAACAATACAAAAACTTATTTGGGAAAGGAACATCAAGGCTCTGAGAAATGTGTCTGGGAAGGAAGGGTTGTCTGGCAAAGGGTGAAGTGCCAAAAGTTTGCAAGGCATTAGGAGGAGGAAAGGGGATGGGGGAGGACACTTTGTCCTGGATTTGAACCTGTAGCTTGGATTTATTGAAAAACCTTTGGGCTGAGAGCTGACTGGACACAGTTTTGAGGACAACAGGCTTTCATTCACTTCACCATAGATTTGATAAAATGTAAGATAAAAATATAACAAGTGCAGTTTATTCTTGTGAAAAGTCAATGACTGTTTTTCAAACATGGGAATGACCTAAAGTCCTTACCAAAATCTTACTCAGATAACTTTATTTTTTTTTAACAGCCCTAGGCAGCTTTAACTAGAAAGCAAATGAATTAAAAAAACAATTAGGAATTAATCCCTTTTAGATCACCTTCTGATAAAAGTGTTATCTTCAAATTTATGCTCTCTGTCATACAATGACAGCACTGCCATTGTGTGTCCCAGGAGTGTCTGCCTTTGGTGAAGATGTGCAATTTTTTTGCCAGGGCAAAATGCCAGAATGCCATTAGTGTTGCCAGAGCTATTCCAGCTATCAAAGAATGGTGAAGAGTCCTGCTCCATGTTGTGATTTCATGTCTTTTGCTGAAATGGTCAGGTCTGCTCATCAGATTTCAGATAAATTGGCTGAAAAGTATAGAAAGAACATTTTGGAAGGACCACCTAGGCTTGCAGTGAGTGCCTCTTGTTCAACATTTAATTTTCTTACAGCCCATTCCTTCAGTATTGAATCTTGTGTGGGCTTTGCTGCTTGGCTGAAGATTGAATCTTTTCTGTTAAATTCACTAAACACATCCTGAAAAGCCACATCTCATCACACATCCTCAAGGCTTGCATTCCCTAGACAGAATTTATAAAATGCTGTGAGCAAGAGCAGAGGGCTATAGAAAGTACAGAGGTTTTGTGGAAGTTTAAGATGCAAGCAAAGAAGGACCTAAATGTATTCCTGGTCCCTTTAATGCTGGTGATTGATTTTAGTGCTGGGATAGACTGGTAATTCAGTGGTCATCAACCCTTTCAGAAAAGCATTAATCTCCTTCATCAGACAGGTTTATTGGTGGCAAGAGAAGTTCACTGTATTGTTTGCTGCATTGCTTTTTGGTGGGCCAGGCTTCCCAAAGCAGCGTGGTGGAGTTGGGGATGTTTAATGGGCACATCCCCCTGGCCCAGCCACTGAGGCAGCAGAACGAGCCCTTTGCCTCCTGCATTCACCAGCCCTCTCTTGCTTATCTGTATTAGTTCAAAACTGTTAAGGTGATGCAGGGAGTGGAAATTTATATGGGCAATAAAACCTCAGGCAGCAACCGCTGTGGTGATGAAAAGGTGTAAATAAAGGAATGCTGTAAATAACAGAGGACAGATCTATCAGCCCACAAATGGGGCAGAGAAATGCTAATGCTAATGATTAATATTGTTTTAAGTTGTTGATGCACAGAGATTTTCAGGAGCTGTCAAATAGCCCTATCTCTGTAGCACATTAATCACTTGACTGCCAGGAGGAGGATTAACAGGAATATGTGATTCCAGTGTCAGCAAATGCAGAGATTGTTGTCTGTTTAATTATAAATATGATTGCAATATTAATACAATATATTAACTAATATAATAAATGGAAATATGAGATTATCACTAATGAAATTATATTACAGCATTTTTATTATAATCACAATTTCCTGCTCCTGCAGAGAATGAAACTGCTGCTGGATCTTGGAGAGTTAAAAAAATCCCATTTTTCTTTCAAACATAATCAGTCAGCCCTGATTGACATAATAAGGAAGCAATGAAAACCATGGTGTTTCCTACTATGTAGACATAAGGATTCCCTTTTCTGAATCAAGTCTCCAGTATCCAGATCTGAACCACTAAAAAAGAAATTCTGAAATCTGCCTAAATTGTATAAATGCTAGAGCTGTGATTCCTACATATGCTCTTTGTCTGTTGTCATTTAAGTGTTCTGTGTGTCAGGAAAAAGCCCCCAACAAACCAGGGATAGCAATACCCTTTTTAAGCCATGAATTTTAAGTGAAGGAAAAGGAAGAGTTAGATTTTCAGTGCTGGGATGGGTAAGTCAGCAGCAGTGCCAGGAGGAGCTCCCCACGTTCCTCCTTTGAGGACATCCAGCCCATCCTTGGGCAGTGGGGCACCTGTGGTGCCTTTCTGTGCTGAGGGCAGAGGCTGTGTGGTGGCTGGTCCTGCAGCTGTCATAAATGGCTTTGGCTGCTGGCAGGGGCAGAGTGATCAGGGAGTCTTCTCAGAAGATCCAGGAGTGTCCTTGGAGCGATTAACTGGAACACAGGGAATGCAGGTTGTGAAAAATGAAGCACATAAGTCTAAATCCCAACAGTTCTACTATGGTAGAGGTTTGCAAGCTCTGAACAATAGATTTCAAGATTTTCTGGTGTACTGGTGAAGAATTGAGGTGAAATGTGTGTCCCAGAAGCCATATTCTTAAAAGCAACCTGAGATGCCGCAGAGGTTAACTTCTGTGGAAGTTTGGATCTGTTGTATTACTCCACAGATTAAACTGTGAGTGTAGGACTCACAGAACAGATAAGTAAATTTATATAGCACTTCTGCAGGAGGTCCTATATATGGACTTATTCAAGATTGAAAATGTAGACCAATTGTTCTCCACAAATAAATACCTTTTAGGGAAAAAAAAAAAAAAAAAAAAAAAAGGAAAAAGAAAAGGCAAAAGAAACAAGGCAGAGAAGAGTAAATATCCTCTGGGTATTGTCATGGTAATAAACTCTTTCCATTACTGTGCATTTCCTCATTATTTTTTCAATATCTGTCCTACACTTGCTTTGCAAATTAACTACACATTTTTAAAAACAGGTATCTCCTGATATTTTCAGTGTTTTATCATACTAATGGTGTAGCAAACTCTTTTAACTTGCACACTGACTTTTCTGACTACTTCGAAGGCACTGAAGGTTGTCACCTATTCATGTATCTGCGAACTGGGGCTTCTAAAGCATCCATGATGAATTTTGAAAATTTGATTGCTAGATTTCTCCCAACTACATTTTTTTTTTCTTCTTAGGCAAAGCCATTGAGGGACTAATGTGTATTTAATTATTTAGGACAGTTGTCATCTAGCTTTTAATCTAGTAGACCTCATTTTCCCATATTGTATACTCATGATAACCCAGTGGGTTATATGTAAAAATATAAATCCAGTATCCTTTTAATGTTCCTGTGTCAGAATTATTATCGCCATTATTTTAACGTCTGGAGAAGACTGTTTTAATGATATAAGACTAAGTTCCCCTTTCAGCTATTTTAATAATAACTTTAGCAGCATTACTCCAGATTTATGCAACCACTGGAAGAGCCGAACAGAACTGCTGTGAGCAGTGGTGCTAATAAAGTCTTTTTCCTCATACATCTTTAAGCTGCTTTTCCTCAGTGCATCTCTCTCATCTTTTCACTGGAGTACAAAATTTTGGCTGTGCTTCCCATGTTGCCTCCTATAGTGTAGCTAGTCCCGATTTAAGTCCATGATGGCTGGCCAAGTTTACAGTTTACAGTTTATTAGTTGGCTGGTTTACAGGTCATAAATCCATGCTGCTTGACTGGTGGGACAGTGCAATGATTACAACCAGCTTTGGCATTGGTTTGGCTCTTTTCTGAAATTGGCTACCAGTTCTTAAAAAATGTACAGGGACTTCACTACATTTGTCATCTTGACGTTTCTGTCAAATTTCTCTGAACTTTAGCCAGCAGGTCTTTGGAAGCAGGACTAACAAATGGTGAGGCAGAGGCTTAGGCAGCAGAGCACCAGTAAGCCATAGCTGCTTCAGAAAATCAGCCCAGTTTCAGTAATGGAAGAAATGGGAAGAGAATTAAATTTGTCCTGGGGTCCCAGATGTTATTTTTAACTCCTATCTCATAGTTTAGTGCACATTTTTTTTTTTTTTTTCTTTTTTTTCTCCTTAGATAACCATATACCTCTCTTGGCCAACAGGAAAGTGCAACTAGGTGCATCTGAACTCTACTTTGGAAATTAAATGTAGCAGTTAATTTGAAGCACTGCCAGCCTTTTCACAACAGAATATAAAAGGACAACTATTTCAGACTAATGAAAGTGACAGTGGGGAGAGGTGCCTTTTAAACACTGCAAATTGAATAGGTGCATCAGGAGTGTAATTTTAAAGGAATCTGACAAGGTCGTTTGCAAAGAACAATCTTCTTACTTGTTGAAAGGGTTTCAGACCTCCAAAATTTGGCACTCTTGAGTTTTCAGGGTACTTTTGAAGTTGGCAGGCTGCCTGCTTAATATAATTCTGGACTGTCATCCGAATTGTATCTTTCAGAGTTTCAGATTATCTCCTGTAGAAGTAAGTGGTGCACGCCAGGTTGCTGAGGCTGGCAAACTTCAGTTCTTCAAAATTAAATGAGTCCACCTTCACAAAAATTTTCTCAAGGGAAAATTGAACTGAAATAGTGTTAAAAGATATTTCCATGCAAATGTATAAGTTTGTGACACTGAATTTTTTTTTTTTTTTTTAATGCTCCAAATTAAAGATGAATCCTATTTAGATTCCTTTGAAATGAGGGAGTCACCAGGTAGCCCACAGTAAAATGCATGTGGGGGACTGATAGCGAGGGCTGTACTCAAGGACTCTGGAGACCTTTTTTGTCCTGGAAAAGTTTTCTCCACCCAACCCTTCCTAAGGGAATGCTGACTGGATTGATATGGATTAATTCAAATCCTGATATGCACAGAAAGTTCTCATTACTAGCAGGATCACAAACTCTGGAACTTGGGATATGAAGTGCATGTCATAAGTAAAATTAGAAGAAGACAGAAAAGAAAGGAGCCACAGTAGTATGAACTGGTCTAAATAATAGGCTTTTGTCACTGGGAGAAACTTCTGATCTTTGTTGGCTTGTCCCTGATAGGATGAGGGGGACTGGCTTTAAACCATGTAGCTAATCTAAATCTACTCTTTAAAGAAGTGTAGACTCAGATTGGATATTAGGAGGAAATCTTTCACACTGAGTATGTTGAGACACTGGCACAGGTTGCCCAGAGAAGCTGTGGCTGCCCCGATCCTTCAAGTGTTCAAGGCCAGGTTTGATGGGGCTGTGAGCATCTGGGGATAGTGGAAGGTGTCCCTGCCCAGGGAGTTGGAATGGGATGATCTTTAAGGTCCCTTTGAAGCCAAACCATTTTAGGAATCTGTGAATCTATGGTTTACATTCAGGGTGTTGAAGGCCACAAGCTGCTTATATCTTTCAAAGCGCAAAAGAGGATAAAATACTGGAATAATACATGCTTTCTTCAAATTAAAAAAGAGTAAATATATAACGTAGGAATAGAAGCATGGGGAAAAGCTTTGAAGAGGTGCATTGACTGGAAAATACTCTTTAATATGATCATCTTCTTCTCTGCAGGGTGTAGTATCAGTGAATGCTGTACAAGGCACCTATGCTCTCACTGCTTTGAGATGCACTCCCTTATTTTGATTTTGGAATGGACATAGTTCTACTTAACCCTAAAAGTATTCTCTATATTTTACAGAAGTTCCTGGAAATTAGCTGTTTGTGGAGAAAAAGAAAATATAAAAACAGGGGTCACAGGTTACTAGGAAGGGTACTGGGTGGATATCTCCAAGATGAGCTGTTCACAGGCAATCCTGTGCACAGCACTCTTATTCAAGGATGCTGCTTAGAGATGTCTGTCATAGTATTTAATAGGTTTCCTGTCTTGGAAACTCATTTTCGCAGTTCCCACAGAAGAAATGGAAACAGGTTCTTACTATACGCATCTCTGACATGACTTAACAGGATTTCTGGAACAACTTGCCTAAGGAAGTCGTGAAGTCTCAATCCTTGCAGATGTTAAAAGCTTGAATGGATATGGCCCTCAGCCACCTGCTGCTCTAGCTGACTCTGGTCTGAACAAGGGGATTGGCCCAGACATTCTCCAGAAACGCTTTCTCTCCTCAGTGACTCAGTGAGTTATGGTCTGGAGTCACTAGATCCACAGTAAAAAGTTCAAATTTCTGTGGTTAACCCTTACTTTGGCTTCTCTCTTTAGGCTGACACAAAAAATTGCTGTGGTGGTTTTGCAATGTAAGTATTCTGCATAGACATGCTGAAATCTCACCAATATGTGTTATCACCATCTTTATTATGCGGGGATGGTTTCCAGTGTCCATAATAAAAGTCTGTTGAATTTTAACTAGTTGCTAAGAGGTTGTGTATTCCATTTGTGCATCTCAGCTGCTCCACTTTACAATCAATCCATGCCTGACAGCTGCAGTAGGAGCTGGAGGAGGGAAGAGTGACACGAAGCATTGGATGTGTGCTCACCTTTACTTGAGGAGAGAGTGGCTGGAGGAGAGTTCTGCCTATGCCCTTTCTCACAGACCAGCACAAACCACCATCCAGTAGTTAAATATAGTTATTTGTCAGCTAAAGGGAATTAGGTGATGGTGGAATGGGTGGATATAATGAAAAGTTATGAGTTTCAAGGCAAAAAATGTTCTTTGGTGGCATGAAGGGACCATATAACAAAGTTGGGATGAAAGTGAGCAAGGCAAAGATAGAGTTAAAGAGAAATTCCTGGCTGAGATGGTATCCAGTTTGGTTCTGAAGTGACGTCTTGGGTGCAGTCATGTTAATTTGACAGTTATAATCTATTTAAGGAAGTTTTCTATGGGAAACAATCCTGACCTGATAAAGAATTGGGGAAAATCATCTCTGTTTCCTACAAATTCACTTTCTTTGCTCAGATCCTCAATTCTAAAATTTAAGTCCTTTAGGATTTTTTTAAGAAAACAGGTTTCTCTTTACATGTATTTCCAGCTCTTTGATCTGGGAAATAGGGTCAGCTATTATGCACTGATTAAGTCAAGTATGAATACTTTGATTAGCAAATTTCATAATTTTGTCCTCAACTTCTGTTCAAAAATATAATTTTAGGCAAGGTGAACCTCTGGCATTGATATATTTCATAATTTTGTTAGAAGCAAAATATCTTTAGGAGCTTTTATGTCTAAGGTCTCATGGAGATTAAGGCAATTGACATTTAGTTTTGAGCTTCCAAATCATGATAATTCAGAAAACTCTTGTGAGCCATAAGTGAAAACATTCTTAAGATACTGGATAAATGTAATAGCTAATGGTCATACAGGTTAATATTATTGTACACATCCAATAATTACTAAAGGTCTTCTTATTGACTTTACTGTTTGAGAGGGACCATTTTTCTATTAGAAACATTTATAATTGTTTTCCTGTAATTGTCTGAGCTAAGTTACAATTGTGTCATATAATGACCTTTAAAAACGTGTCTAGAAAAGCCTGCAGCTGTTCCCTCCTTGGGTTCTCTCTAACGAGTTATATTTAAGCCAGTGTCTCTGAAACCAGGCAGTAATAAAAGGGATATTATCCTTAGCAAATATCTTAATCATGGTAAATCTCTGTTGCCCTACAAATGACTGCATGGGGGATTAGAGTGGAGTAAGCCATTTGCTGAATATCACTGCCACCTTTCTGAGGCCATTTAAGCGTGTTTAATTTTTCAGGGTGAAACATGAAACCCACTAATACAAATGTTTGCATTTGGCCTGAATTATATCCAGACTGTAACAGTTAGAGGAGGCTTAGGACCAGATTGTGAGTGATCTGTAGGAGGCCAGTTCTGCTTGGGAGAGTGAGAGAGAAAAATGCATTTTTGTTCCCTGTCCCAGCTCTCTTATGGCACTTATGCTGCCTTGCTTCTTTTCAATATTTATGTAAGGCTATCATGGGAAGTACCAGTAAATATATGGATGATGCTTAGCTCTGTATTTTTTTGATAGCAATCCTTACTGTCATCCAGTGCCTGGGAGCCATGAGTATCTGACTTGGGTTCATTCTGGCTAAAATGGAGGTGACAATGCTATGAAGTACAAAATACTTTCAGGGACTTGTGTCCTCCATTGCATCCCTTCCTGTCTGTTTGTTTATGCAGATTTCTATCAGGTTGCCCAGAAACACTGAGGCTCCCTGTTTTCCAGTGGTCAAGCTTAAGGGAACCTTTTGGGAGACTGAAGTACTACTGTGCATTTCATACTTTCTTTTTTCCCTTTCTTTTAACAAAGCAGTGTCTTCTCTCTGTGCCTGCCCAGGCAACTGCAACCCTAGCCAGTGTGGACTCAGCCAGAGCCCTGGGAACTGGCAGCTCCAGGAGGTGTTTCCTGGGGCAGAAGTCAGTGACTGTGAGGTGACACTTGTTTTATGTGGCACAACCCTCTTACTTCACATGGCAGTGTGCCAGGAGCACATCACCCGTGAGCTCCCCTTGTTCCCAAGGAATCTGCACTTGGGTTCACCTCCCCAGCCTGATTTCCTGAGCTTTCCATCAGGCAGCTTTCCCTGTAAGCCCTGAACACGACTTCCCAGGGCAGCTATGAGGGTGAGAGGCAGTGTTTTGTTGTTCATAGAATCATGGTATCAGAACAGTTTGAGTTGGAAAAGACTTTAAAGACCATCTCATTCCAACTCACTTGCTATGGTCCAGGACATCTGCTATCTCAGGTTGATCACAGCCCTATTCAGCCTGGCCTTGAGCACTTCCAGGGATGGGGCACAGCTTCTCAACCTTCATAGTAAATAATTTTTTTCCTAACATCCAACATAAACCTGCCTTCCTCCAGCTTAAGGCCATTCCCCCTTGTCCTTTCACTACACGTCCTTGTGAAAAGTACCTCTCCAGCTCTCTTGTAGCCCCTTTAGGAACTGGAGCAAGTTGCTGTTGATTGTCTCATGGCTGCTGGACTGATCTTCAGCAAAGGTGTGGATGTCTGTCCATCCCAATGTTTACTGTGCTCAATGCAATATTCTCTGTTTTTAAATCCCAGGCAAGTTTCCAAACGACAAGCCCTGACTTTGAATGGTCAGCAGAATTTAATAAATATTCTAATGACCTTAAATGAGACCACAGGATGTGTGGTTAAGCAGTTATACTTGTTAATTGGGAGATGTACCTAATAATAACCAAATTGAAAGAGGAAATTGAGGTAGTGCCTGTAAAAAAATTAGACATTCACAGTGGACCCTCTCATTACAAACTTCAAAATTCTTATTTTTCTAAACTTAATCACCTATTTAAGTTTTCAACCACTTCAGCCAGACACAAGTATTCTTTTCTATGTCAGTGGTTTAACATAAATTATGTATAACTTATCTTATTGGAGAGTTTGTGTCTTTGTGCTTTTAGCTTGAATCTATGTTTTTCCCTAAGGAAAAAATAAATTCTGTTAAGTGGATAAAGTTTTATTATACTCTGTTAAGTTTTCTACTCTGTAGAAAAGTTAAAGCTTTGATTTAATTTCCCTCATAGAAGAAACAAAATTCCAGTGGGAGACAATTATAGGTGAAGATGAAACCCTTGGTGTGTTCAATGTATCTTTCAGATGCTTTCGTGGTGATTGTGGATTAAATACCTACATAGATTAAATGGACATAGAACAATAAACTATTTGGATTAGAAAAGCCCTCTAAAATCACCAAGTCCAAAAATTAACCTGACACTATTATGTCCACCATTGAGTCTTCACAGGTATATGAGCTTTCTCTTTCTTTGTTTATTCTGAAGGTGCAAAGAACTTCTATGTCTGATTCCAGCCACTGTTTCATACACTCAGTAGTTGTGGGTTTATCCCCATAGCTGCTGCTGAGGGATGTCTGCTCTTTGCACAGACTCTCTCATCAAAGTGTGAAGCCTTAATTTTGTCTTCATCTAGAGAGGTCTATCAGAAAGTGTTTTCACATTCACTAAATTTTTTAGAGGTTTGAAAGTGTCTCTGCAATAGGATAAAAACTAAAAATGTTCAGAGATTTTGTAATAAGGCTGCAAAGTGTGAAGGAAAATGATGTACTAGAATAGGGTCCAAGGTTAAGCTTCTCAGCTGGACTGAAAGCTCAGAACAGGGTTTTCACATTCCAGCTAATGCTCTCATCACCAGGTAATTGGCTATTTTGAGGAGGCTATTTTTTGGCTTCAAGTAGGAATTTTCAAGTTGAGCATGAAAAGTTATTTTGTTCTCAGATGTTTCTTTTGAATCAGCATGCCCCTCTTCTGGTATAATACATGTTTCCTCAATGCAATTTCTTCTGAAAAAATCTAATCTAAGGTAGAAATTAGCCCTTCTTTGAACATGGATTAAACCAGATAACCTCCTGAAAAGTCCTCCAACCTAAATTCTTCTATGATTCAGCTTGGAAAGATCACCCTCAATCTCTAAGAAGGAGTTACAATACAGTAAAAAATGTAACATTAAGTGCTGAATGCCATGGTCTACAGATAAGGATTAACTTATAAGTGAATTATTATCTAGTGTTCTAAGTTGCTGAGTAGTGTTATGCATATGGACTTTGTATATATTCTCATATATATATCTATCTATGTATATTTACATATACATAGATATAGAGATGTATATAGATATATATGTGTGTATGTGATATTATACACAGAAAACTGTGTAAGGGAAGGACAAAAATCATGTCTATGCCAGTAAGTGACACAGGGCCAGGAGCATCCCCAGGCAGTGCATGATGCTCATGTGCTCTATAGCACCACTTTGACCTGGTACAAGTAGAGGCATTCAAGAGGAAATAACTGATCATGCTTGGGATTTTACCATAGGCACAAACCCTTCCCATTTAGTAATTTGGATGCTGTTGTGACTACATTTCAAATGGCAAATAACATAAGGAAGTGGAAAATCACTCTACAGAGGCCAGGGAAGTTGAGGTTATATTCCTGGCTGTTGCCTGGATGTCCATAGACAAGCCACTTCAGTTTTTTTATTCTCTTTATGCCACTTCCATTTTCTCAGTCTCTTTCTTTCAGATGTGCAAATGTCTTGCTGTAGAAACTCATCTTTTCAAAACAGTATTTGTTTTCTGTGGTATGTTGGCAGGCACACATGGGAAGGGCCTGTTCTAGGTTGGGACCTCTAGAGGTTCCCATAATCCAAATAATATTGGTAAAGACAAGGGAATGACATGTGATTTTTTATGAAATGACCATCCAGTCTCCTTGAGAGAAGTAAGCTGAGTGATTGTTCGCTGTGTACCAGCGTTACAAGAGCAAGAGTGCCCATTTCAAGAAGGATTTGGGGACAAGCTTTTGCATATCTGTGTTTGCAACAGGCAGGAGCAGCTTCCATAATTATTAAATTTAGTACAACTTCTATTGGATCTGCCATGGAAGAACTGCTGTGAAAAAAAAGTCATGGAACATGATTATGTTTGCATTTGAGTTGCTGTGAAAAAGAATAAATTCCTGGCACACAAAGAGCTGCTTTGTGGATGAGATAGGTTCCTAAAGATGGGCTTTTACCTTCCCCTTCCATATTGGCATGTAGAAAATACTCAAATGCCATGCCTCCTCACTTATCTGTCTGCAAAATGAAATTATAGGCTATTTAACAGAACTGACGTGCTGGATTAAAATGCATTTTTAAATGTGTTGATAATGCCACAGAGGGAATGTGTAGTGGGAGAGATCAGTGCTCCTGTAGCAAATGCAGTGCTAAGGCTGGGGTTGTGCTAAGGTTGGGGCTGTGCTGGGAGCTGAGGTGCACCCCTGGGCCCACCTCTGGATCAGCTGAGTAACTAAGTGTTTGTTTGCTTCCAGATGAATACAAGAGTAAAGTAGCCTGCGAAGATGACAAGCTGAGGCTGAGCTGTAAGAAGAGCATGGTGATAGCCATTTACTCTGCTATCTTTGGGAGGACACAAGGAGGCAGCCTGGAGTGCCCATACCAAAACCTAGGGATGCCCATGATTGGTAAGCAGGGGAATGGCTTGATCACGCTGATGTGGGCAGGGTGATTTCATTTACTGTCACCACAGCAGAGTTGGCACAGACCCTGGTCAGAAAAGCAGGACTGGGAGATGCAACCTGCCATGGTGGTGCTCCTGATGTGTGGTACCTTGTCAACCAACAGTGAGCACCAAACTGAGGTGCAGCTGTATGTCCTAGCTGAGTTCCCAGGCCACAGGCTTTTCACAGATTAATCTGATTATATGATTGAAGGTGCTTGAATTTCTTGTTCAATTTTCTGTCTTCGTGGTGGTTCATCCGCTGAGCCTCTGCCTGTAATATGGAGGAACATATTATCTGGGGATGTCATGTACCATCTGCAGCCACTGAAGTCTTGACATTGCATTTAAACTTTTACTGAAGTTAAAGTAAGTTCAAAAAGCAAGTTGTTAAGTTTCATCATGTTATGGTTGGCTTACAGTACCTTCAAGTATCTTATTTACTCTCAGACTATCAGGGTCTCTTACAGTCATGAGTTGAAGATAAATAATTGAAAAACATTCACTAGAACTTGAGCTAATGTGAAATGACTTTTGAATATTTTAGGTTGTGGCAGAGACAGCAACAGTCACAGTACAAAATCCTGTGCTCAGCATTTGTCATAATTCTTCTCTGCAGAGCTGAGAGGGAATTAACAGGTTTCCCAAAGGAATTGCCTCCAGAGAGGGAAAAGCTTCAGAAGAGACTGCACAAGGAACCTTGATCTGGTGCTATTGCCCATGCTGGGATCTGTTCAGCTGTGTCTGAGGATCTTTGGCTTCACAGCTGCTGATCCAGTGCCCTTAAGGAGTTAAATGCAATTCAAATGGAAGCATGTCAAGTGAGTGCTTGGCAATATGATACTCGGATGATGGGTGTCAGTAGAAACCCACAGGTGGAATGAGGCCAGTCAGGTTATTTGTGCAGCATGGTGAGTGTCTTGCTTGTGTAGCTGTGCAAATCTGAGCACTTGTAGCACAGCTGAGTTGTGCAGGGTCTCCTGAGCTGACCAGTGCTCCTGGATGTGCTCCTGTAGTCCCCCAGGTGCCAGGCAGCAGAAACCAAAACAGATGTGTATGGTGGGTTAGCCTGGAGCTCCTTGGTGTGGTGTTTGGGATGGGCTGAGTCTGTGCACTGGTTGCTGTGGTGGTTGTGCTGCTGGGTGAGAACTTGCCAAGTCAGTGAATCAGGATGGGTTTCTGGAGCAGACCTGAGCACCCCACTCTGTTGTCCTTGCTGAGAGGGCAGGAACAGGCACTTGCCAGTGACAAGGCACCAGCACAGGGACCTGCTCTTCAGTGTCAGCAAGAAGCAAAACTTTACCACAAAGGGTAAAGTTTTATTCTTCTTTTCCCAGCTGCAGAATCATGAAACTTGTACTGGCTGAGAGCAGGGTATGTGGGACCAGAAAATGGGACAAGAAGCACAAACAGGGAGAACAAGCAGTGGGGTCTGACATCAGGGCTGCACGTGCCATAGCATCTCCAGCACCTGTATGCCCTGCTGTTCTCAAACTGGCCTTGTGAGCTCTACAAATTGGGATGTTTGCCCAAGGAAATGAGGTGTCAGATCCTAGAGTGCAGGACACAGCCTGCTGCTGGGATGAGGCAGGGCTTTCCTCAAGTGTCAGCTCCTAAATGAAACTGCTTGCATGAGCAGGCTCAGTCCAAGATAGTGTAATGCCAAATCAGGGGTGGGAATGCTGAGGAAACTTTACACTAAAAAACCAGCTTAAGGTTTTAAGCTGTGAACAGATGCTAAAAATGACAGAGTTGTTGGACAGGAGAAAATATCGACGTGTTTGGAATTGCTGGGATCTCAAGTATCTTAAATCAGCCTGGTGCTCCTGGGGTGCTGTGGGAGTCGGTATGTCCCATCTATAGGAGCAAAGGGAGGGTGGGAAGGGTGTCTGGAATGTCTGCTGGCTGCATGCCCTGCAGGGCTGGGGAGGAGGTGTGAGGAACTCACCATGGAGCAGTGACTTCCCTGGCTTTCCCTGCCATTTGGGCACTGTGTGTGCAGGGTGAAGGACAGTTTCTGGCTGTTGATGTTTCCTTGCATGCTGAAATCCTGAGCAAATCCTGGGGGCGGGGGTGAGCTTAGCTAAAAGAAAATTGGGGGTGAGCAGGTGGTCATTGCCAATTCACTGTCTCCAGCCCTTAAATCCCTGTCATGTTTGGGAGTGGTTGTTCAGGTTTCTTCAGCTACAGCTCATGGATCCCCTTGGCATGAGGCAGCCTCTGCTTATCACAGCCTTCCCTTCATCTGCCTGTGTGAGCTGCCCCAGTGGGGCAGAGCTCTGGTGCTGCAGGAATGGGAAGGTCAGCTCTGGCTGCAGTTTGCGCTTCTCTTGGCCTCACGGGAGAAACTGGTGTAGGATCCAACCCAAATCAGCAAAAAGCACCCTCACACTGTGCTTTCCCCTTGGCACCCTGCAAACCTCCCGTTCCTGTCTCCAGTTACAGCAGTGACAAGAGCAGGTTGTGCTCCCAGCTGCCAGGAGCGACTGTGGGAGCAGCACTCGGGGTCCCCCAGCCTGCTTCAGAACTGCTCTTCTCACAGACCTGCCTAGCCCAGCAGGCAGCTCTGTTCCTTCAGGAGCAGGTGGAAACATCACAATTTATAAATCAAAGCTTCTGCTAGCTGGAGAACATTTCCCTGCACGTTTCCACAGCCCTGCAATGTGGGGAGGGCTGTTTCGTGGCAGCCTTTGATCCCAGACATTCCCAACAAGCTGATCTTACAAACATGACCGTATGAGTCAGACTTTGCAGCAACATCCAGTTCCTGTAAGGCGGAACCCAGCTATGTTCTGTACATGGGAGATTTATTCTGTTTGAGTTTCATGGGACTGATGATTTATGTCAAGTCTGAGCCTTGGCAAAGGACATTTTGCTGGGAAGTAGACCCTGCACAAGTTTGCAGTGATTATTTATATCCATGCAGCCTGAGCTACTTGATGAGTGAAGAAGTCATACTTGCCCCAAAAGCGGTGAAGATTATATTTTCTTCCTCTCCTAATGAAAAACAGTTCAGAAAGTTTGGTTCCATTTTTCTTTCTGTGGACAAAATACACATTTGGATTGAATTTAGAAATACACAGCTTCTACAGGTGAGGCTTTTAAAGAGCTGAGGTCTAAGATGGGCAGGAGAGATGGTCTTTAAACTTTTTTTAAAGAGATAGTCTTTAAACAGCATTGCATATGTAAGGTTAACTAATTCAACTTGTGTTGTTTCTGCCTTGAAAAACAAGACCTTGTACTTCTGTAGAAGTGTTGAGGAGATGAAGTCCACTAACAGTGAATTTCCTGGATTCTACATTAGGTGCTCAGCTGGTTTCTGAAGTATCCTGGTGTTGCTGTCCTTTTAACCCAGATATTGTTGTGCTGCTTTTGGGTGATGAAACATCCCCAAGTTGCCCTTCACATGCCCTTCACATGCCATGCCACGCCATGCCATGCCAGACACATGCTTTCTCTTTGTATAATGTCTATGTGAATGTGCTTAGCATCTGTGAACAGAAAGTTATGGTGGAGAGCTCCATCCTATTGCTGTCATGTTAAAGTGAAAATCTGTCAGGATCCTCTTTTAACTGGAAACATGCTGAAACTTGTGTCTCTGACCTTAATGGGAAACCCCTGCAAACAGCTGGAGCCCTCCTTGAATGCCTTGGGAACTCTGAAAAGCTCCTAAAAGAATTTGACCTTGTTTGTAACTCTCTTAATAAAGCCTCCACTTTGCTGCCAGCATGTGCAGTGAGCATACACAGAGCATGGTGAGGTCTCAGGGGAAAGGGCTATTTACAAGCAATGAACCATTAATATCCCTCAGCCAAGTGAGCCCTTTGCCCCCTTTTCTTGCTGTTTACAGCTGCCTCTGCCTGCATCTCCAAGTGGCTTGTTTATTCTGAGAGAAGTAATTTTAAAAATGGCCTTTTTCTACACGTATCTGAGTGCAAAGTAGTGATCTAATTAGGAGGCTGAGGAGGAAGATCTTGGATATAAAACGATTAACCTTTTTGTTGCTTAGTGAAGCAACACATCTTTGCTCATATTCAGGACACCTGACTCGTTCACTTCATTCATTTTTACAGTATCTCCCCCCCTTGAACCACAGATAGTGAGATGGACATGCTCAGCTGACTTCTAACACAGATCCAGGACTCCTCAAGGACCCTGTGTTTCTCCATCACATATACAAAAAGCCCAAAGAAATTTAAGTGCTCATCCTGGGTAGAAGGAATCTGGGCTTGGTTTTGGAGTCGGTGCAGGATCGTGGGAACTCTGGCTCCTCAGCCTTGCTCCTGGGGTGTGGATTAAGCTGAGACTCTGCTGAGACTGAAATGTCCTTGTCACTTAACATACAAGTTGTCTCCTGTGCCCCTGTAAAAGTGAAAAATGAATGTGTTTACAAAACCCTGAGGAAGCTCAGATGGTCAGTGGCACTCTCTGACTCACGGGATCTGATAATGGAAGAGCAGAGGAAGAAGTTCAGCAAATGAGCCTGTGCTTTAGGTGCTCATTCCCTGGCATTTTTCATTCTAATGCAGTGACAGAAGGTGATCCAACCCAGTTTGTTTTGATTTCCGCCTCTTAATGCAGATGTACTTAAGACTTGAAGCAGAGTGCTCATATAAATATTTATCACACCATATAAATAATGGACCCTTCCAGTTTGTTTATCTGTGACCAGATCTAGCATGTGAATGAATATGAATTGCATGCAGTAAAAAATCCATTTTATTCCAGGGCACATGTTCCTGCCAGCAGAAGAGCTGGCTTTAAGAACTGCTGCCCCTCCAGCTGTGCATTTCTGGCTCTCTTCTGCTTCACCATCTATGACCATTTTCCATCCTGTTTCCATCAGTACAAGGTGGTGGCTGTGCTCTGACCTTAGTCTTAAATCAAATGCTTAAAAACAAAAGTGTGGAGCTGGACAATGAGGAGTAGTAACCCCTGGCACTGCTGGGGGAAGCAGAGGATGGCTGGGACTGCAGGAAGGGATGGGATATCCACAGAAATCTGTGCTGGTCAGACAATGCCATGTAGCACAGCTGACCTTCAGCAGATCCAAGTGGCTGAAAGACTCTCATGCTTCATCCTGGTTTCCCTGTCTGGCCTTTAAAGCATCTGCAGTGCTGGGTCTGTGGGATGAGCAGCAGCTGGTGGGGGGTCAGACCCTGTCATTCCTCTCTACAGAGCACACCAGGCTTCCAAAGCACCCATCCTATAGCTGTGCCTCTATCTATGCTTCATTTCTATTCAGGGCAGAAACTACTTTATTATGTGTATAGCTCATGATTAAGAACATGTTTTTAGAGGCCAATCTGTTTGTATGTAATAAAACCTATAAGTGTCTAAATCTGGAGGCTAAATAAATATCAGTTGCTGTTTAATTCACATATCATACCTTATTAAATTGAAATTGAAATGCAGTTCCCATTTAGAATGCTGAGTTAAAGTGGGACAAAGCCTGCTTTCAGAAAGTTGTTCTTCAGTTTTAGATACTTTATGTGTTTCACTTTTTGTCTCAAAACAGCAGGAGGTAATTAAAATTACTTTACAGCTGTTTCTAGAAAACTCTGACTATTGTTGGATTCCATAGAGCCATAAAAAATGATTTATATGAAATTGTTTTTATATGCACACAATAGCTATTAAAAAAAAATAATTTAAAAGTCCATTCAAATGTGAGTCTGGACAAGATCTTTCTCTAAACCAAGGTCCAAGTTGGTTTCGAAATGCTGTTTACAGTGCAGTATGACCCCATACAGTGATTATAATTAAAAATTCTTAAACTAGTAATTTAAATAGCACTAGCAGGCTCTGTGATGTTATTGGTATGATATTTGAAGAAGTAAAGTGAGTATTTGTACCAGTAACATCAACTTCATTAGTGGCTGATCTTATAAAAGTTGCTTATTGCCCAACTATAGGTTAAAAGCAACCCAAAAATACAATCCTAACAATAAAAGGGCAAAGTTTAAGAGATTTTAATGTGTAGCATCTCAATTGGTTTCCTTGGAGTTGATTTGAATGAAAACCAGTGTAACTTGTTCAAAACTGATAAAATTCCTCTTAAACGAATTCAGGTGTCACTCAAGAATATTGCACAACTGCCACAATGAGAGCCTGAGAAAGAAAGGTAATGTGAAACCTGGGAGTTTGCAGGCACTCCAGGCTTTATTTTAGGGACTAAGGCAAGAAGTGACTTGCAGACTGTGTCAGCTGGGTAATCTCTTTAGAAATGGGCCAGTCCTGCAGCTTGTGCAGTTCAGACCTTGCTTCAGACTAGGTCTAGGCACTTGTTGAGTATCCCCATGATCAGTAAAAGACATTTTTCGGGCTTCAATGAATAGGAAGGAGAAATGAACTCAAGGACTTCACAGAGAAGCAGATCGATGGAAAGCACTGTCCCTATCTTCTGGTATCTTCTGAGCGATGCTAAAGCTGTTACCTTCCTTGCTTCTTTTCTTGAATGCCTTACAGCCCACAATCCACTCTGCTCCAAATTAAACAATAAAATTTAACTGTCGTTGCCACACCAAATCTTCTTTGTTCTCTGAGACTTCTTGGAGCCATGTTTGAAGCTGTCCTTGGATTCTCACTTCAGCCCCCAAACCCGAGAAATGTTATTAATTTGATCAACTTTGCAAACTCTGAGTCAGTCCCTGCAAAACTGGAGGCTTGTATTTTTTATGTGAGTTCTGGTTCCAGATATAAGGGTGATAAGATGATTTAAACTCACATTAATAAACCAAGTGTTTCTAAATGTGACTACAGGATCTGTAATTAAATCTGTAATCAAATCTGTAATTGATTCTTCAGTTGCAGTCTCTAAATGTGATTGGTTTCTTTTAAGATAATTTTCTCTTTTCTGGCCTCCTGCTGAAGTTTCCAAAGTTTTATGAACTGTGTAGTGACTAATTTTTCTCTCTCTTTCTGTAAAACATACTTTTTTAATGTAAAACTGGCTTTCTCTGCCCATCCTTCTAATGTTTGGATATAGATTTCCTTTCTAGCCAGTTCAGTGACATTGTGCAAGACATATGTTCTATATACAGATGTATCAACATGAAATTCTCTGCTGCTATGTGTAATATGATTATGACCATTTATCATTTTACAAATACCAGCAGGGCACTTCACATTTTAATTGTTTTGGGTCCCTGCTCCTGAGCTTCTTCTGTGTAAGCAAATACACTCCTGCTTCTGTACCTTTTTTGTTTAAGGGCAGTCTTTGGTTTCTGTTGGCTGAACTTCACATTGGTTGGTCTTAAGGATACTTAAATATTTGTAGTTTGGTTTTCTCCCTCTTGTCTAGTGCGTCTAGACCCAACTCACTTATTTTGTCCTCTATCAAGACTTGCAGCCACAGCAGGGAAGAGAAATCCAGTGTATTTAAGTTGCCCTCAACTGAAACTGTGTGACAACTTTACACTAAAGAAATTACTTCCCCAGGCTGCTAAATGAGAGAGAAAGTGGACAAAATCCATCTTTATTAACAGTCTTCTGCACTGGCTTTTAAAGAGAACATCAAACTTAATGGGCACGGGCTTAGTTGAAAATGCCTGGGGTTTGAAGTACTGCACAGAGTGCAGACTGACTCATTGCTGTTCTGTGAAGACATCCTTCACAGGCTGCTGGATGGCTAATTTTGGCTGAAGGCTTAGCCACCTCTAACAGCTGCCCCTGCGTGAAGGAGTTGACGTTTGTATCAACCACAGCTAATGGAACATCTTTAAAATATATGAGAACCTGCCCAAAACCAGGAGAGCTTCCTTCCCTCCTGCTTATGATAGAGTTTTTTTTTCAGATTGAGGCAATCACTCCTAGGTAAAACATGAAGGAATTTAGGCAGTTGCCACACCTGAAAGGTTGGAATTACTTCCTGTTTGTGTCCTTTCTGCCATTCCATTGAAATTTGCTTTCTCTTCTGGCAGACAAGCGGATAACCACAGCACTGATTCAGACATCTGTCACCTTTCTTTGCAGGAACTAAATTTCTCTCCTCTTAATTAATTGACTCGTTCCATCTTTCATTCTGTCCTCTCGCATTCATAGCTCCCAGCAAGTAACCTTTCCTCTTCTGTTCTTGAGCAGGAAATCAGGTTGCCTTTTTTAGAGAAAAATCCTGTCCTCTGCTTGGGACAAGCGTCCTCCTCAAGATGTCAATTGTTTGTAAATTACTTCCCTTAAGGGAATACTTAAGTGGATCCTTTCACCTGCTCCTCAGAAGACACAAGAAAAGCTAGGGTTCTGCTGATGGTTTAATTTCAAGATTTGGGTCTGCTCCTGATGCCTTGACACTGAGCCAAAGCATCCCACAGAATTTGTCTATTGATCAGATACCACCAGTCCTGTTCCACTCCCTAAACACTTACTTTGTATGTACTGCTGGAAATAGTATTTTAGGCAGTGATCCCCTTTCTGAAGTCTTTAATTTTGGCCAACCATTTGGTCCTTTTGACACCTCAAGGTCTTATCTTGGCTGAAAAAAAGTAGATTGAGTGCCCCATTTTTCTTGAAAATTCACAGAGTCTGAGAGTCTGACTTGTCCTCTTATGAGTGGGTGCAGTTTTTTCTCAGGCTCCAGTTTTGTTTCTTTTTAAAGTGCATGCATGTTAATATTGGGTTGAGCTCCACATCCTGCTGCCTCTCCAGATCCATGGACAGCCTGTGGAAAACTCCTGCCTGGCAGCTTCACAGCATGCTACCATATTCACCTGACCAGCTGTGTGTGGTCCTGCTTGCTCTGGACAGCCTGTCTCATCTGTGCAGGAACCCACCTTTGCAGGCTCAGCATGGCTGTGCCAGGTGAGTCTTATCATGAGCAGATAAACAGATGAACAGATGTTCTTGAACATCTGCAATATGCCCAACCTCACTGTTGGATTAGTCACCCTTCTCAACACTTGGGGTTTAAATCTGTGGATCCATCCACAGATTGTGGATTCATCTGTGATGTCTGCTGCCTTGGAAGAGGCTCCAATCTCCAACAGAGCATCTAAGAGTTACCAAAATACAAAAATTAAAGAGTTTGGAAATATTCTTTCAAACCTAGATAGGTTTTGCAATCAAAAGCAGCAACGCATGGCTCAGATTTCAGATTTGGATGTGTCACCCTTACTGGAGAAAAACAAGTAACACTGAGTAACCAAAATTAAGGCTATGATTAATGGGCATTGGCTCCAGTTTAGTTTTTTTTTTTTTGGTTTTTTTTTTTTTTTTTTTTTTTTTTTTCACCAGGAAGAGGTAATAAAGAAATAGTCATGCTGGGAAGCAGCCTTAGACTGACTAAAATCCATTCATTGTGGTGAGCTTGATGATATGGACATTACATCACTGAGACCAATTTCCATTTTAAAGCCAACTCAGTCTGCAAGCTGCAGCTAGTAAAATCCTCCATCATGGCTCTGCTGCCTTGGTTTGAGTTTTTATCCTGACAGAGGCTGGGCTGATGGACTAGGTAAGGTGAATTACTGGTAAGGTGAATTACCCACTGAGGACTTAAGACTAATGGTTGTGAAATCCAGCTAGCCAGTGGTCTGCATTTGTGAAGTGATTCTGGGAAAGGGAATTCACCTTGTACAAGCAGCAAGGCTGGAGGGACGTGCAACTTCTAGAAACTGGGGCCAGAGGTAAAGAGAATAAAGTGAGCTGATCCCACTCCCCCACAGCCCCAACTTTAGCTGAAAATGCCATATTTGAAAAGCACAGAGGATACTTTTAAACGCTTTCACATGTGAAAGTTTCACCATAGCCAGGATTCATATGTGCTCTCTGGCAGTGTACTGAAGCAATCCAAGACTAATGAAAGCCAAGGGTAACTCTGGCCCAACCTCTCCAAGAGGTCTCTCTATCATCTATGAGGTCTTAAAGCAGTTTTTATTGCTGCATCATGGGATTTGAGCTTTGTGGGCTTTAAGCGGTTCTCAGCAGGGGCCTGGCTCTGCTTAGCAGTACTTACCTCAGACTTAGTGATATGGTGTTAGCATTGTGAGTGTCCTTCCCACGTCTCTGACACATGGAGCCACTTGTTAGTTACTGGTGCCAGGGTGGTATCTCATAAAACATTTGGAATTTGCATTTAGCAAGCAAACAAGCAGCAGAAGAAAGGCGATTGTAGAATATAAAATCACTAAGGTTGGAAAAGACCTTAAGATCATCAAGTCCAACTGTAATGTTGCCCTGAATAAGCATGAAGTCTGGAACAATAAGTGCCATGTCTAGTCTCCCACTTCTGAAGACCTGGAAAAAATTAATTTGGCTAGCTGAAGGGGACCACAGCCCAACTCTGCTGCACCACATTTCTGGGCTTGCCTTCCCTGCATCTTTTTGGTGGGATAAATGGATGATTTATAGATAAAACCCCTCCATTTTCTTGCCTGAGCTCTGAGGATGGGCACCTGGAGGTGAAGATTTCTGACCTGGAATCACCTTCTGAAGAGGTACTGATATAACTGAAGCTCTCATTTCAATGAGCTCCCCAAGGACTTACTTACAATTGGAAGTTAAATTATCTGTGTACAGTTCATTACATCTAACAGGAGTGAACTCACTGTTTTATAAGCCAGAGACACAGGGGTAAAAGAAAATACCACGTTGTCCCTCCTAGAGCTCTGACTGCCATGGTGGTGACTGTGATTTATGAAGGTGCTGTAGTCTCATCTATCACTCAGCCACCTCTCAGATGTACTATTGACATCTTCAGTGCTCATTAGTGAGGGAATAAAGATGCTTGAGTATGACATTTTGTCACCCAGCTAAATGCAGTCCTTGTCAGAAACCCTTTGAAGGGTGTAAGGAAGATGGTCCCATTTGGAGATTTTGAATGCTGCTCTTACATTTTCCTGTTCAATGTGTTATGTGGAGGATGAACATTTGACAGACCAAGAAATCGAAGATGGGAGACAAAGCTAATTTCAGTGTTGGTGTAGTCCTCCCTCAAAACACTGCAAGCTGCTTCCCTGGCCTTTATGGGAATGTACAAGGCACTTTTGCTTAGAAATTGTGTGGAGGCAAAACCAGGGAAAATTCCCTGTTGTGAGTAAAAGGAAGTCTTTGAAGTGAACACTTGTGAATTTGTGTGTAGACCCCATTTCTTTCTTTTTTTTCAGGGCTAGAAAAATATGACTGTTTCCAAGAGAATGGCTCAGGTCTTACCATGGAGAAAATGAGAAGAGTATTTGAATCTACCCTGTGGGTGACTATTGTTGTCAGTAGAGTTCTAACATGGATACCTCAGATGACTTTCTCCCACTCCTACATTCACCACGTTCTGGTGTTCATTGGGTCTGGAGGTCAGGGAAAACTGTAAGACTTTCCTAAATTGTGACTATTTGCAGCAAGAGCTAAGGAAATGGAGCACATGACAAGAAACCTCCACTGTGCTATATTGAAATCACACTGGCAGCCATCTAAAAGCAGTCAGTAATGACCTGGGACGGGGTTTGTAGATGGTACCAAATTGGACAGGACTTGTTACAGCTTAACTAGAACACTGAAGTGTCTGGTTTGGAGTTCTCCAGGTAATGAGAGCTGTTGGAAAACTGGAGCAAATCCAGTGGAGCTCCACCAAGCTGGTCAGGGGCCTCAATACAGCATATGGGGGAATACTGAGGGAAACAGGGTTGTTCAGTTTTCAGATGAGAAAGCTCTGAGTGGGAACTTATTTCTGTTTTTTACTAAGTAATAAGTGGTTCTACAGAAGATTCTTTTTGGGAACACACAGAAGGAAACAGCAGATGAACACCAAAAGCAGTGAATATGAGTTGCAGCAATAGAAACCTGATGACATACAATGAAAAAATTCTTCACCTGGAAAGGGGCTTAGCCCAGGATCAAGTGTCCAAGGAGTTTGGGAAATATTTCTCCATGGAGATTTACAAAACTTGCCTGGGCGAATTCCTGAGCAACCTGATGTAACATCAAAGCTGGCTGTTCTTTGGGCAGGAGGTTGGAGTGGATAGGTTCCAGATATTGCTTTCAGCTAAATTATGGAATGGTTTATGTGCTGTGGTCCCAGCAGGCAACATTTTCCCCTGGATATATCTTTTCATCCTATGGTTTGCAAAAGGTCCATGTAAAAGAGGCTCTTACAATCTTGATGCCCTACTTTATATGTGAGGGACTTTCATCTTCATGAGGCATGGAAAGCTCCTTCTACTCTTCTACTAATTTTGGCTGGTGCAGCTTTAGCTGGAGCAGCCTGGCAGTTGGAGAACTGAGGCCTTCACTACAGGTATTTGTGACTATGGGGCCTGGTCTGTGCCCAAAGAAGCTGGGTGTCTGGGGTTACATGTGTACTGGTAATTGAGCAGTGTCAGCAGTGCAGGTACTGGAAATAGATCTGTACTGTGAAACTGCAGCATGGTCCATGGCTTGTTGTCTTGGCTGAGATAACTCTCCTAGGAGTCCAGAAGCTCATAGAATTCTGGAGTGGTTTGAGTTGGAAGGGTCCTTACAGATCATCTTGCTCCAACCCCACTACCATGGGCAAGAACATCTGCCACTAAACCAGGTTGCTCAAAGATCCAAAGATACAGTGGGGGCCTTCTGCAAACTGACCTGTTATATCTCAGGCTGTATTACCTGTTTGGAGTAATGCTTGTTGGCAAAATCATCCTGAGGCACAGGGTATCACTTAAACAAAGGGAGTAAAGGTGTGTCCATAATTTAGCCCCCTTTGGTTTCCTGATACAGATGCTGCTGCTAAAGTCGAGTGGAGACCATGGCCTGCTCAGAACTGCACGGGAGGAAGGTGGCTGTCAATACCAGGACATGACTGGTGATGGCTAGGAAAGCTGTCACTGTTAGTGTGAGAGTACATGACAAATAAAACTCCTAGAAGCATTTTCAGTCTGATGAACCTACGGCTTTGGCACCTGAAGAGTCAATTTAATCTGTTAAGGTGGAGAGCAGAGTCTGGAGTCTGTTAGTACATGCATATTCCTAAACGAAGAATGTCCCAAAGGCTGTCCATCTCTGGGTATGCTGGATGCAAAAGCCTTGTTGTGCCTCTCACAGGACCAACAATGTGTAATTCCCCATGGATACAGTATGCTCCTGTGCTTAGGGCAAGGCCTCTAAGCAGACAGCTGTGGGATGTTCTCTGTTATGTGTGAGAACAATAACAAATAAAAAGAATAGGCACCCTCCATGAAATCCTCTGCAGCAATTAGATTTGCTGAGTTTCTCTAGCTGGACATTTGTAAAAAGACAATGAATCAGGATTGCTGCATGCCAGATGTTTCCACTGAAACCTCTGACACTCACTGGATCAGAAATCCCCTAAGGAAGTTTTGGTCATTCAGTATGAAAATGTGCACATGGAGCCTTCTTCTTTTGTCATTTGCAGCATGTGAAATAAAATGCTGCCTTTGATTTGAGAAAAAATGCATGTTACCCTGTAGGCTTGGTTTCCTGTGGCTTTCCCTTGTCTCTCATGGCTTTTATTGTTATGCTGGTTCTAGCACTCTAGTACCTTTTAAGGTCCATTTTTCCTTTCCCTTCCTCCTAATTAGTGACCAAAAGGGGTTTGTATTCCATTCTCTGTAGCTGTCCTGTTCTTTTTAGCAATGATTTGATGTTGAAGAAATGTCTCCTTGCAAGCTTCCCCCTGAGCTTGGTCCTAGCTGGACAGTGAAAGCGAACTGTCAGTCTTGTACCTAAAAGCTCAAGACTTAATCTGTACAAATTGTTTTCATCCTAGGTAAGAAAACAGGTAAAACCACCTGGTAGAGAAAAATATATGGGAAAACACTTTTGGAACTTCCCATATTCTAAATTTCTAATATGAAAAATGTTTCTACTTGCATGGAATGAATGTGATTAAAACAATATTTCTACTTATATGGTAGATGATAATATTATAATTATTACACCTCATAGTAATTTTAATTAGGTTTATAAATACAACATCAAACAGCAGACAGAGACACTGATCACCTTTGTCTTCAACAGGGACCAGAGAGGGGGATTTGAGACACCTCTTGTGGTTGTTGCAAAGATGAAATATATTTTATTCTCTGCTTTCTTTGTATGGATGTCTGAGGGTTTCAGATTCTTCAACGTTCTTTCAAATTATTAGAGGTGTGTTAGAGTCAGATACACTTTCTCAAGTAAACACAAAGACTTTTAAATGTGGAAATCTTGTATGTACTCTCACAGTCTGCATCTGGTAAATTATTTTTAGGCAATTTCTGTTGTGAATGGACAAATGTTCACAGATAGATATTGTTTTTCCCTTTTAGAGTGTCAGTCAGCTACTGCTCTCCAGCTCATGATCAAGCGCTGTCATGGGAAAAGAAGCTGCAGCATATATGCCAGCACCTACGAATTTGGAGATCCTTGTTACCCAGGCATCCAAAAGTATCTTAATGTCATCTACACCTGTGGTAAGTTACAAAATTCTCTAACTCTCACTGGCATCTATGTTTGTTGAACAGTTGTATGAAGAATAAGATGAAAAAAGTTGTTGAACTTCCCGTTGGCTCATGGTGATTCTTATTTGGGCGACAAGGAAAAGCTTTGGATCACCAGAGTAGTTTAATTCTATCACTTTTTGTACTCATTGGCTCTATAGAAAAAGCAAAAAATGTGGAAATGATATTTATTAACCCATTCATCAATGTTGGCATCCCGCAGCAAAGCTGTGGTTATCAGTAGGATCCTTATTACTTTTTTCTGTATTTATTTTATTTTGTACCATATGATCAGGTGATTACCAAACCATACTCATTCACTGTGTTAGTAGAAAATCGCTCCCAAAATCTTCAGGTAAACAATTGCAACAATTTTTCTAACAAAATACTGTTATTAAACAAAAAAATAAACAGTTTGTGCCCAGTTGGGCACTTAAGTCATATCATTGAGCACAGACTGTGCTCTTACCTGACTAGTCATCTTATTTTGCAACAGAGAAAAAATTGTTCCTGTCTGAGCTCTGAATTATAAAAACAACATCTGTCTTATTACTGTGATGACATTTTGGTCATTTGTAGCTGACATATTTGAAAATATTTCCTTCAGGGTTTTGCTTACATAGTTGTCGCTAGGATCAGCTCAGTCTCTCTCTCTCTGTGTTCCTCTCTGCATCCATCTGGGAGTGCAAATTTTGGTGCTGTACTGCATGTGCTGAGCAGACAGTGGGACATGTAGTGAAGGAGAAGCTGTCTGTGCCCTCAGACAGCAATGGCTCTGTGGTCACTCTGTGTGTAACTGCAGATGCTGAGTGTGACAGAAAGCCTTTGAGATGGAGTCACTGTAATATTTTGTGTGGTGGCTATGGCATGCTGGATGTGCAGCACCCTGAGGAGCAGAGACATTGATGCAGAAGCATCAGGCTCTCAGCTCGTCTGGCTGATTGTTGTTTCATTTGGCAGGAGGGGCAGGAAGGTTGGGTTCTGCTTGGAGTGATGCAGCAAGAAGTAGCAAGGCTATCCTTGCAAAGCTCAGGGAATTTTCTAGTCAGGAAATTGATGTTTTAATATCACTTTTCTCATAAAAAGTCTAAGGAGAAGCTTATCCTCATAAGGGTTTGACAGAAACAAAGGCAATGTAAAAGGCAAAACAGGAGCTCCATCCCTCAAAAATCCAGAGAAAACAAACAGAGCCCCATGATGTATTTCCAAGAGGATTTCTACTTCAAAGGCCTCCACGGCCTTGTTCTAGAATTGTGCTCCTGGTCTCAAAGTCCACTATAAAAGGCACTAATGATCTCTTAATCTGACCTTAGCTCTCTAGTCCAAGCCTAACTGCATCAGGAAATGAGTCACACTTGAGAGCACAAAATGGTATGTTTTGCTTTTCTGTGGGTAAAATCTGCCTCATCCTTTGAAGGTGGCCATGGCTCCTTTTCAAAACCATGATCTCAGACATGTCTCTGAACTGGATTTTGTGATCAACAGACACATATTTCTTGCCTCAAATAGCAAAGTCCTTCAACATGTGAAAATGAGATAAACAAGAAATCAAATTCCAGTTCCATGTGCTTTTGCCAGACAGAACTAAGTCCTGGAATCCTTTTAAAATAAATGATAAAACCAAACAATTTGGTATTCTTATGACCTAGAGAATGATACTGGGGTAGAAAACCTCCTGCTGGCTGTCTCTTTGTTTCAGGTTTCCTTAAAGCTGTACACATTATGGCTCCTGGCACAGTGCTCTCCTGCTTTCACCAAAACTGAGGGAGTGAAAGGGGACAGGCTGGGACAAATGGCCATGACTGCACTTCCCTGTTGCCTGTATCTCAATACATATCCCTGTCTCCCACCTCTTGCACTTGGAAACACGTTGTTTCTTGTTGCTGTTTTCTGGAGATCAGTGAAAGATGCAGTGACCCTGGCACAGCTTGGGAAATGTGATGGGTGTACAAATGGGTTTCCCTGAGCATCACTTCAACCCTTTTTGCTGCTGCTTCAAGAAGGTGACCCCATCACTCTCTGAGATCAGACAGTGCAGTCAGTCTGCTCCTCTCTGTCACTCCCTCCCTGCCTGCCTGCCTGTGGCAGAGATGTCCTGCCATGTGTCACTGGTCTTATCTGTGAGAAAAAAATGCCACGAGTCCTTGGTCAGTGCTACTGACCTGCTGTGCTGCTTCAGAAGAGTTGTCAAGAGCAACTTGACGTGGCTGTGGGTGGGAGAGTCTTCATGCAGAAATTTCCTTTGTGAGGAACTTCAGTAACTACAGGGACAGAGCAGCTGAGCTCTGCTTCTGGTGCTCAAGCATGGGAAGAACTGGAAGGAGACAAATATGTCTTCTTCTGATAGCAACTCATGAAAATTCTCCTGAGTAAGTAATTTATAAGGTGACAAAAGGTAATATTAATGAAAAGCTCTTGAGGTGTTAGCAGAAATCACAGCTGAGATGGACCCTGTGACAGACTGGTAGTGTTAATGTAGACCAAGGCCTGTTGAAGAGCTGTTGAGGTGCTTTACCTCCCAGTCCTGGCAGGAGAAGGTCTGCAAGGTCTCTCAGGTCATCATGTCCACACTGTTTGTCTCTAGCTTGACAGCAGGACCTGGGCCCTAATCCAGATTTCCAAGAGGTAAATGGATGAGGCAACAACTTTGCTTTCTTTAAGCCATGTCCATATTTCTTGAAGGATCATTCCTCTAACTTCCATGTTTTATTGGACATGAGAATTCCTGCCAGACACACATAGTTTTGCTGCATGAATCTGTTCTTAAATAAAGGTGTCATCTAACTTTTTGCCCAGCTGTATATTTTTAAAATATTGGTTGCAATTACTCCAGCCAGTGAGAATGTTTCAAGTCAGCAGTCCTCCATATCAAATTATACCCCTTTGCACCGTGGGCTCAAGGCCTGTTGGCATCACTTATCTAGGAGGGAAATGCCACCAGTTTGAGTGTATGATTGAAGCAAACAAGTACCCAGCAGCCTGGTGTGATCGAGATCTCTCATGTGCATTAGGGTCCCATTAGCCCAGCCAAGAAAACAGATGAAAAGTCCTCCAACATAAAAACATTCCAAACCTGAACCTTGGCAGGAGCTGAAATACAAAAATTTGGCCCAAAGCCAGATTTAGCTAATGGAATGGTATGGAAGGTGGGATTTTCCAGTATGTGGGTCCCATTACTGCACTAATAAATACATTAATTATTTTTTCAAAAGAAAAAGGCAAGTTCATTCTGGGAAGCACATAAGGCATGGTGAGGTTGAGTTCTGAGTCTGGCAGCTGTAATAGAGGCAGATATTAAAATTTTAGCTCTGCCTTTTCTTTAAAATACCCTGAAAGTCTTAGAGAAGAAAAGAAAATAAAAAAGCATTAATGCAACTGAGAAAAATAATACAATAAAGACTTATTAGAAATCTTTTTGTCCTTGTTTCTTCTTCCACTGAACATCTTCCTTTGTTTCTATCTTCCTTTGGTAAAACATTGTAATTTTTTGTAATATCTGTGAGTAGCTTGGTAGTGGTTTTGTACTTCTTAATAAAACTTACTGTGCTCACAGTCTTTTCATTGTCTTAATTGTCCAGTTATTACCTTCAAAGGCTCCCTTTTATTCTCTATATCTCTTTCCTCTCTAGTTTGCTAGATTCGTTTTTTTGGCCTGTGCTGAAGTCCTAACTGAGCACTGCATTAAAACCTGTGGAATTTTTTCACACACACAGTGCCACTTGGACTCAAGGAAGCGTTGAAGTGTGTGCTTTATTTTAAGACCTATGGATAATTACCATGAAAGTTAAATATTTTCTCAAATTCTTCCTTGAGTGGGGATGAGGGGCCTGTCTGTGTGTAAAGTGAAACTTTTTCTGAGCACTGAAAGTCAAGGGAGCCATTCAGCATGCCCACTGTCCCTGCTGCCAGAGCTGCTGCCTCCCTGTGCATTCCATACAGGCTGCAAATACAACCCTCTGCTAAGGACCTGCTGTTCTTTAAATGCAGGCATCCATCAGAAATGGCTTGATGAGAATAAAAATGAAAAAAAGAAAAAAAAGAAAAAGGGATTGTGAATTTCTTTGTGCCTAGACCTGTTTCAGTGGATTGGTTATCAGTCCTGATAACTGTTGACTTTTAAGTGCTGCAGTTGGACATGTGCTGAACAAAATGGAGGAAATATGGCCTTGGATGTGTTTTTGATGTGAATATCTGTCATACATTTAGATGTGTGCATGCCTCCTGCTTGATTCATGCTTGCCAGGAAGGGGTCATTGGGCTGAGAGCTAATGAACTGCCATGGTAACTCATAAATTGCTTGGAAAACCCTGCAGTTCTACCACATTAATAATCCTGCCATCCTGCTTTATGAGGCAATAAGCTGAGTCCCAGGGGCCAAGTGCTTCATATCCCAACGAGAGAGCTGTGCAGGTAAAGAACAAAGCCTGAGCACAGGGGCAGCAGCCACTGCTGCTTTGGGTGTCTGGTGCTGCTGGGAGACCAAATGGGGTCAAGGAGAAGTGGCTGAGGTGCTCTGGGGTGATGGGGGTGTGCTGACCTTTGCTTTCTCTGAGTGCTTGGGAAAGCAGCCTGGCTGTCTCTAAAATGTGTTTAAATAAATGTTCTTTCAAGTTGGACTAGAGGCAGGGTCTTTGTTGAACAAGGCAGTTCTGAGGTAGTTGCCCTCGTGATGATGATGAGGAGGAAGGGAAAAAAGCTGCACAAATTCTCTCCTGTCATCTCAAAGGGACTGTGCTCTGGTCCATTAGCTCCTGTGCAGTAAATCTATCAATGCCTCAGGCTGGAGGAATGTAATGGTTCCTTTTGCTCTTAAAATTTATGAATTCATGAATGTAGAAAATGTATTTTTATCACTTCAAAAGCACTTTCTGTTGCTATAAAACCCAATTCCAAGACCTGCATAAAATAGAAAAGGAGCAATTCCAGACTTCCAAGAAAAAACAAAAGCCTTTTACACCCCTTTGAAACAGGGCAATGCAGGCAGGGTCTTGCTAGAGAAAGACACACACATAATGTGTAATGCAGGCTTTCTTTCTTCAAAACTTGAAATAAAATTTCTGTTTACAAACAAATAAACCTTTTACCTCTAGGGATGTTCCACTGAATGTATAATGTCTCATAATGTTTGTTTAACAGGGCTTCTTGTATAATGCTGTGAAACAGAACTCACAAACATGTAAGATTTGAAATTCATGGCCACAAAGTTCGACCTACCAAATAAATTTAGAACAGGATAATGATATGATGTAATTCCATGTGGCTACTTTCATTGTTAAGACATGAGTTCAGACATAGTTTAGGACATCTATTCAAATCCTTTGTCATATTTTCCTAGGTCAATAGAGGTTTGTCAAGTAATTTTTGTATCAAGCCTATGCTTCTCTTCAAGCTATATATTTTATATTTTGAAAAAAGCTATCCAGTCTTCATGTAATCACTACAAATATTGAAAAATTCATGAAGTGGGATTTATTTGACCAAGTGTAGACATATAAGCCATAGAGATTTATAGTGTGTACATCCTCTTCCAAGAAAAACTCCTTTTACAGGTAATGTGGAGAAGCAGCTGCTTTTGAGGCACAAGTCATCTCATCCCAATGTAAGTGCCTGAAAGAGATGAAGTGCATATTTGAAGTGACAGTTCTCCTGTACTGACTGTAAATGGAGCTCCTGGTGCTTAGCTGACATATTGTTGTCTACATGTAGAGCCTCCACAATGCAGATGTCTGCATCTACATCCACTCACCCCGGAAGTGTTCAAGGCCAGGTTGGATGGGACTTTGAGCAACCTACCCTGGTGGAAGATGTCCCTGCCCATGGTGGGGGTGTGTTGGAACTGGATGAATGTTATGGTCCCTTCCTACCCAAACCATTCTGTGATTCCATGGTTTCATGACCTGGTTAGATGCTTTCAACACCATGTTCTTACACAAATGTTTATTTTGGTCAAAATCATAATTTCTGTGTAATGATAATACCAGTGTTTTGTCCTTATATTTATTGGCTTCCACTCTCACTATTTGACTGATCTCTAACTCTTAAAGAATTATCCATGTAAGAAAGTAACATTATTTAAGTTCTTGGGAAATTACCTCTAGCCATGAGCGTTAATGCTGAAAAAGTTCTCAAATAGCAGCTTGGTGTCTTGCACCTCAGCTCATGGTTATATCAATCTCTGTACTTGGGTTTGGAGAGGGATTTTCCTATTAACTGGTTTTGCATGGGATTGAGGTCCATTTTCTGCATTTCATCTCTATTAGTTCCCTAAATGTTTCCAGGAGCTAGGATGGGGTCAATATATTTGCTGACTTCTTTGACTGGCTGGTTGTTATTTTAGACTTTTGTTCTCAAGGTCAGATTTGTTCTAAACTGTCAAGGACTGCATCCAGTGGTATGGCAGAGGGGGCCGAGTAGATTTTCCCTGGTGAAGTGACATTTGTTACCAGTTTCTGCAAGCAAATGGACTTGCTGACCTACCTTCCAGAGTTCTGCATGTTTCCATCCAGGTGAAGGAAAAGCAAGGAGCTTGTTTTCCTTTCAGAAACTTAGACCTCACTTTCAGAATTACTCATACTTCAACAGAACCTGTTAAAAAAGCTGTGGCAGTGTAACTAAAAACTGCACCGTGATGGGTGACCAGATAGCTCAAGGCTGATGTTTTCTGACTTCTGAGGCTGTGATTTTATCACCTTTGATGATAACTTAACAATTTTTGTGAATGCAGTTTCATGCATCTCAGAGAGAAGCAAAGAGGAAATCCCTCAGTCAGTGAGGCTGATCATTTGGATTCATGGCACGGATCTGTTGGAGTTCATGGATTACCTCAGGATAAAGACAAAATGCCATCTCTTTTGCTGGCCAGGGCTGAAGTGAGTAGGGCACATGCTTTACTAATGGGCTTGGGGGTACCTGCTCAAAACAGGCCATAGCAGCTCTGCTATCCTGCACCAAGGAGGAACACGCTATGGGGACAATGAGCTGTTTGTGTTTAACAGCAGCGATTGCACAGGGATGTGAAACTTGACACAAACAGTCTCATTAGTTTTGAGATGAAGGCTGGTCAATCAGGTGATTGAAAACTGTCATTGTGCTGGTTCTGTTTGTCTTTCCTTACTGTACAGCCCAGGCTGTATCTTGGTGTGAATCAACCCAGGAGAGTCCAAACACGCCTGGCCTGGCTGGCCCAGACACAGCAACTCTTCATTACCAGGGCAGAATGAACCTGTGTCTGATACAGATTAGGGTAAATAAATTTTCTGAGGAAGCAGAGCTCTGCATCTCAGGTGGAGGAGGAACAGGTAATTCTGTCACCTCAAGGGAAAGGTTTGAAACTCCTTTGATTCCTGCAGAGAAGAAATTGAGGCTTGGAGATAAAAATCATTGCCTTGGGGATGGGGAGGGAAGAAGATGGGGCTGGAGGAAGCAGAGAGGGAGTTCAAAGGACACTTTTTTATGATGATCCTAAGCAGAATGAGCTGTAAGACAAGTGCTACCTTACAATTAGGCAAGGTTTTCAAGCCTGTGGCTGTGGTTCTTAAACTCTGAGAGAGCTTGTTTTATGGAAAGGGTCCCATAAAGAGTTAGCTAAAGTACTCTGCAGCCCCTGAGCTCCACTGTTCATAAGGTGTGCGCACCTAAGACCTTTAATCCTTTTATTGGTATATGTTTTGTAGATTTTATTTTGTTTTCTTTCATTTGGTAAGGACTGTGGCCTAAAAGTCAGAGGGGGAGAATGCAGGGAAGAATGGTCAGTCTGTTGTAGTGAAGTGGTGATAGGAAGGAGGCAGGTTTTTCATTCTGGTATTATTCATATATTTTATAAATTTAGAAATTTAAAAAATGTTTTACAATGGATATGTAGTTTCCACTGTAATAACTGTAATGCTAAACTGTAATGTAACCAAGATTTTATGGTGGCTGACACAACTTCGAGGTTACTAAATAGATTTTCTCATGGAATGATTTCCTCTGGTATAAATATGCCCAAGTCCTTGAGGCTAGACAGCAATCTGCCATCTAGAGAGTGGATTTCAGGCCTGGGGTGGATCTGGAGGGTTCTGCCTGGCTGTCCTGAGACCTCCATGCTTGAATAGGAGGGGTCAGTCTCAAAATCACTCATGATGCACCCATGATTTCACCCCAGAAAAGCAGATCTACCTGAGAATGATTGTGCAAGATGACATCTGAATGTCATATGTCTAAAGGAAATCTTTCAGGAGCTCTGGAGAGAGAGAAGTGGAGCAGAATTAAAATTACATGGGTTATATCTGTGGTGATTTTTTTTCCTGTAAGCTTAATCCTATTGTATATGACTTTCTATTCTTTGTCATATCGATGCCTTTAATGATGCTTTAAAAATTCTGACCATGAGTAAGGGGTAGATATCTATAATTTTAACACCACAGGTTATATTTTTACCTGGGAACCGCATTGAATAGACTCATAAATGGAGTTACTCTTGTGTCACCATGCCTGTTAAGACCTGTGCAGATTTCAAATATAGTAAGTAACAGGCATGTTGGCAGGTATGAGAGGTCTTTACTGGCGAGGAGGTTGGCAGCCAGTCTGCCAGCCCTTTTCAAGCAGGAGACTGCAAGCTGCAGCCAGAGGAATGTGTCAGCACTGAATGGCTGACCCCTGATTCGGTGATCAGCCTAACTCCTCCTAATTGAGGTTAATGCCAGAAGCACTGACACCTTGGTGCTCACTCATTAGTGCCTGGGGGCTGCTGGAGATTGGTGACAGCTCAGTGAAACACGCATTAGATTAAATTTAAAGGGAGCGTTTGACACTATGACCAATTAAGATATATTTGCATTAATGTATATTTACCTTCCCTTTTTAAAAATGTATCAAGACAATGACATTTCCTTCCACCCTTTTTAGAAGGATTCACAGCTGGTGCCTTTCTGCCAGCACATGCACATTTCTCTGCTGTGCACCTACCACTGCCCTGCTGGTTTCTACTGCCTTCTCTCCACTTTAATGTGAAACAAATAGGAAATCCTCTGCGATTTAGAAAATGAAAATTTGGAATATTTTTTCCTGACCACGAAAAGAAAATTAGAAGACTAGGACAGAGAGAGGAATAAAAAATGGCAGTTTTTTGAAAGTCACCAAAGATGCAAATATATGTGACCTCTGTAGTGGTGTCTTGGTACAATTGAGGTTTGTGAGCTGTTGCTGTAATATAAAATCAATATAATAGTCACTCAGGGGTGTCTATAACCCTTTGATGAGAGCTACATGGGCGTGGGTACGTTTTAAGGATGTAGTTTACTGGTGAACTTGTCTAGGTAAATGGTTGAACTCGATCTTAGACCCTTTTCCAGCCTAAATGATTCTATGATTCTGTGATCAAATGTTTAATTTAACTGCTGGGAAGTGCACTAATGAATGTTACCACACCTACAGGCATCAGCAGGGATTGTTGTGCAATGAACTCATCTGCTAGGAAGGGCTTCCTGCTATGAGTGATGTTACACAAGCAGGGCCAGCCAAACTTTGGGAGAAAGTGTTAAATCTCATTTTGGGTGTCGAGAACATTTACACAGGGGTTTGTGTCATGGCAGCTGAACTGAAGAGCTCTCAACTCTCTTATCAATGAATATTCTGTGCAATGTATATTCATTGTTAGATGAGTACATACATGCTTTGTTCTCCAGGTGGAATTCTCACCATGGCGTGTTTCCTGCCTAATCTTTGATTATATGAAAGAAAAGAAAGCAGTAGGATATGGCAAGTTAATTTCTAATTTACTGCTGTTTTGAACCTGAGATGTGGCTCTCCATGGTCAAACCACTAGTCCTGTGTGGACTAGGCAGGGAGGAGGGTGCTGTGCCTTATGTGAATTATGTGGTTTATAACAGCTGAATGATAATCAACCTGGGTCTCTTTAGTGTTACTAAAAGTAATTTCTCTTATTCCAGTTCAAGTTTGTGCTTGGGAGAGGCCAAATAATGTCAGAGTGTAGAGGCTGATATTTATGTGTCTTCTCACTACCTGTGATCAAACCCAGCCTTACATCATCCTTCAGTACTATAAAAGAACTCCAGGGAATTACTCTTTTCCCTCACTTGGGACATTTTGGTTGCATTTCTGCTTTATCTCTGAGGCCCAAGGTATGGGTATTTTATCTTATATTTGTAGGGAAGTTTTGGAATAGGCTTTTATTGTCATGCTGCCTGGTTGTTTCTGCCCTGGTGCTTAGAGATGGGGATGCCAGTGAGCCATTTAAGAGTAGACACCTGCCAGAAGTTCCTCATATCTGCTCAGCACAGATGACCTTTAGGGGGTCACCCTACCTTACAGTGGGGAGGAGATTGCCATGGAAATTTTGTTCTTCATGAAACTTTCCTTAACATTCATCTGGCACTTCATTTCTGACCTCCTTTTTGAGACCTCCATTTATTCAAAATATCCACACCCCAAGAGTTAATGCCCCTTCAGACAGACACTTCAAATACTGTTGACAGTGGCTACTTTTCATGTCCTGATTTAGTCACTGTTTAGCTAAGCCATTCATGTTCAGCTCCTTTAATCTTCCCTCATAAATCAACCTGCCCAGCCACTCAATTATCTTTTTGTGGCTCTTTTCCACAATTACCTGTATCTTTTAACAAACACTGAGCAGGCTTATGATTATTTTCTCCCTGGGGGCCAACAGAGACTTACAATCTCTTTGCCATATATTAGCCATGACTGTTGTTTCAGCACTGGGCAGCAGCAGCACCATTACCCGGGAGGAAAAGCTCTCTGCAGATTCAGTCCCAAGTGTCCTGCTGCTCAGTATTTCACTTACTGTCCCTCATTTAGGTGAACTGAGCCAAAAAATGTAGGAGTTTCTGAATGTCAGAGTAGGGAAGCATTTCTGCATGGGGAGAACAGGATCAAGGGGAGCAGAATCAGGATCCTGTGCTGGCTGGTTGTGCTTCCAGCTTTACTGACACACAGGCCTGGGGTCTTAAGGATGACTGATACTGCATAATATAAACAAGGAAGCAAATCCTACTAGATCCCTTCCAAAGATATTTAACTAAATTCCTTGCCCATGAGCCCACCCTGGGCCATCTCTTATCTTTGAAAGCCATCTCACAGCTGCCTGCAAAGACTCTGAAGGCTGGTTAATCCCAGCAGATGGACCTTGGGGTCTGTGCCTGGAGGGCAAGGAGCAAGGGTGGGAGGGCAGAGTCTTGGAGGTCTCTTTATTAATCGGTGTCACTCCATTTTGGTTCAAGCCAAAGCCTCAGGGAGAGGCAGAAAGCTGGTATGCAGCTTCATTTGGAGTCCAACAAACCTGGTTTGGGTCAAAAGTTGCCCCAGCCTGGATAAGCTCATAGCTTGCATGGACCCAGGGAGTATGTATCAAGGATGAACCTGTAAATGGGGATTGCACTATTTAGTCCCTGGATCATATGTATTTGCTTCAAGCTTTGATGAAATTTGCAAAGTATTTTCTTTAGAAGAAAAAAAATGCTTCTTGGGATGGACAAGAAATGGCTTTTTAAAAGGGTCCATAAAAAATTAGGAAGAAAATAACAGCTTACAAAAGGGCAACCCCCTACAACATCTCTTCCCCCGATGGTAGTCAGCATGGTCCAGTGGAGGGGCACTGGCCTAAGAGTAAGAGGTTTTCTGCTTAACCCTGATCAATCATCAGCTCCTTGGGCAGTCCCTGTGCTTCCTCCTGCCTGGCCTGGTTAGACCCTGGGGCTGTTTGCTCAGCATCTGGCAGGAGAGAGCAGCAGCCTCCCCACCTCCCTGGCGTTTTGGTTTGTGCATCGAGTGCAGGCATGATCACACAGATGTGAGGTGTCTCTGCTTTCAGTGCCTACAGTTGCTGTTGAACTTTATTGACATGAAACTTCAGAATGATCTGGTGTTAAACTCCTGCCTGACGTGTCCATTGCTGTCATGACAAGTCACTCAGTCATGAATTCAATGACAGTCTCACATTTATCTTACTTTTTTGTTGTTGTTTCTTATTGCTTTAATTTTTATTACTATGAAAAAGAACTAATATTAAATTCTCTTCCTCTCTACTTTTTCCCCAGTGAAAAAAAAATCAAATCACTAGGGATATACCTCAGGATTACATACTAAGACACGCTTTTTAACATGCTGCATATTGATCAAAGGGTCTGACTTCTGCCATGTGAAAGCTGTATCTGATTCCTACAGGGAGGAAAGGCAGATTTTCTCCTCTGTGCTATTAGAGATGATCAAAACCTTTTGCAGATGCCTTGGGTATCAATGAAGAATGAAGTATAGGATGTTGGTGCAATGCTGTGGCTCCGTTTTGGGATGATTGAACCACCTAGTAAATTGGAGTTGGAACATGTGTAAGGTAAATTTTCTGTCAGAATCCTTAGCTTGTTACAGTACTAACAAACAAATGGATTTTCTTTCCTTCCTCACCTCATAATTCTTTGTCCTTTAAGTTGTGCTGAATTAGATATGAGGGTACCCTGACAGTACAGAAAATTAAATGGGGAAGGCACAGATACTGGTTTGTACTTTCTGTTTTTCTTTCCTTCCTGTTCCCATTCAGCGTTGTCAGGGCAGTGATTTTCTCTTAAGCAACACTTAGGCCTGTGCATATGTTTGCATTTAATTTCCAGATGGGGAGGCAGGCCTCTAATAACAGTGTGAGCTGCTGCTTTATGGATCTGGCTGGCTGAGTGAGTTACCTTCTTTTGCAGCTGGCCAAGAAACTGTGCCCCACACCCGGGATGCTGACACACTCATGGCTGAGCCAGGCTTTTGGGCTCTCAAGCCAGACTGGTGCAAAAAATGATTTACCTGTCCCAGGCTGTGAAAAGGTTCACCAGCTCTTTACATACTTGGGGCTCTCGAACCCAGGGTCATACAAACTGCTTAACTTTCTGTCATGACTGCTCTTCATACATGTTTTTCCTGAAGTCTTAGGCAGATTTTATTCAAGGAAATGTATTTAACCATTAGCATTGACATTTTGGTTATGGCAAAAATATTTTCCTGTGTAGAGGGACTTGGAACGATCCTTCTGTTTCTCTGTAAGTGCTTCTCTGCAGAGTTCCTGAAGGGGTTTCTGTGTCTCTGTGCCTCAGGGGTCTCATCCTGGCTTGGAGAGTTGTGTTTTCCTGAGGGACCTTACTTAGCAAGTTGTAGGTCTCAGTGTAGCTGGGTCCAACCCACTTTGAAGATCAAAACTAAGGTTTGGACAAGCAACTTGGAGTCTAAGTAGAAGGTTGGAGTACTGAGTGCACATTGATCTGAATAGGAATGCATTTGCAAATAGGTGTGTTATTAAACAGGCTCTAATGCTGACCAGATGTAGCTGTATAATCAGCTACATATGGACTAGATACCTTGGTCTCCCTTTGTAGTCAGTATTTGAAAAGAAAAAGGCTTTTCTATGTTGCAGTTAATCTCATTTTCAAGTAGGTATCTCAGGTACCCCTTACAAGTGCTTGTTTCTCTCTCATTTTTAAAGGGACCCATGGTGACTGGACCAGATCTGAATATCTGCATTGCTGACATTTGAAGTTATGCCAGATAGTTCTTATCTTGAATATGTTTTCTACAAAATTATCTATTTTCAATAATTATTTCTCATTATTTTCCTAAGTCTCGAACCTCATGATGTCTAAATTAACTTCAAGCACATTGTTGATTACAATTTTACTAAATTGCTTCAAATTATTTATTTTTTAAACATATTAGTCTTTGACAGTTTCACATCTTATTAGCAGAAAAGTAGAAAATTAATATATATTTAAATAATATCTGCTTTGTGTAAATAACATCTCTTCTGAAGAGTTCTGAAGAGTTCAGTGGGTTTAAACCCTGTTTTGCAGGATGGGATTCAGGTTTTGATTCTGATTCTGAATGTAACTCTCTAAAGGTTTCACAGCTCTTGCTGTAGCCAAGGAAATTTGTTTTTGTACTGACTAGATATGTAGAGCTCAGTAGCCCATATGTACACATAAAGTGATATTTTAGACAATTTGGTTTATTTATAGATCCTGCCTAATATTTGCACAATCTGTCTTTGATGTTTCAGCCTAGGGCCTTTCAAAAGCAGTCAACAGTCATATTTAACTGGATCATGGGTATTTGACCAGCTGGATTATTCTTGGATCAGTGCTGACAATGATGGGTTCTCACACACGGAATGCCCATGTGGACAGTTACATGCTGAATTCCCAGCTTCTTGTCACTGTGCAAAGATGAAACCTTGGGAAGAGTTTGTCTTTGTCTGAGAGATGCAGTGGTCATAATATAGTTTCCTTGCTCTGGCAGCTGTTCCTGTGGAGGACACAAGAATGGAGGAGAGAGGCATATTGTTATTTATTTTTTGTTTTTACCCATCTTTGAAACAGCAGATCCCAAAAATGGACATGGCAATGATGTCCTTCTTACAGCACAGAAAAGCAAAGATTTTCTTTTTTATTTTGGGACATCAAAGGAATCCATGTCCTTCTGAAGTGCATTTCCTTTTCCCAGTTTGTGAAAACAGAAAACCTTTCCCAATCTCTTGTTTCAGTGGAAGCTTACTCAGCTTAGAAGCAGGAGTTTGCTTTTAGGGCTAGAGTTTGCAATGTTGAAAACATGACAATTCTCAAACAGAAATGCCTTGAACCAACCCAAGAATAACAGCTTGTCCCATAGTCAAAGCTCCTGGTGGTGTTTTTGCGCTGTATCAGCCAGAATGCTCCTGCAGATCCAGTTTCACCAGCTCTGTGTGGTGTTTGTCCTCATGGAAGCTGCTGGGGTGACATCAGCAGGTCCATGAGCACCTCCAAATCCCGCTGCTTCCTGGCTGCCCAGCCATCCTGTGTGCCCAGCTCTGCAGTGGGGGGTTCTGCCTGGTTTGAAGGACATGCTGCAGCCAAGACTGCAAGGAGCTGCTTGCTTGGACACCCTGTGTCACCTGAAGGCCCCTCCAGTGAAGTGAACACCTCCAGAAACACAGGGAAACTCTCCACTCTAAGCAGAGCATTTAGTGCATGCAGCTTCAAACTAGATCCAGTGGTTTGTGAGGCTATACCAGGAACTACCCAGCCCTGATCTTGGTAAAAGCCAGCACAGCCTAATTAGAACCTTTTCCAGCTGGCTCCAAACCCATCAGCACCATCAGCCAGACTTGCAGCATGCCATGCTTGGCCACTCCACTGTCCCTGCCCCATGGAGGTGTCCTGGGAGTTACTGGTGTTGGTTTGGTGCCTACTGGTGGGAAATCTCTATGCCAGATGAGTCCCCCCAGCTTGCAGCTCCCAGCATCTCCTGTGCACTTGGTGTCTCCCAAGCAGCAGAGGGGGCAGGGAAATAGTCTGAATACATCAAGAAGGCAGCTGTGACCTGCCAGGCATCCCTCATACTGGGCAGCCAGATTGGAGATTTAACTGTGTTTTGGAGAGAGTCCCCACGGGCTACAACTGTACAATAAAAATGTTCCCTGGCCCTAAGGGCAAGTGGCAAGGCATGGCTCACATTTGAATAGAGGAAATCGCTATACCCAAACTAGCTGCAGTGAAAACTCCCTGGCTTATGCTGTCCCGTGAGCAATGCCAGGGTGGAGAACGGACCAAAATATCTCTGGAAATTTTATAACTTACAATCTGTGTACAATTCCAAGCCAGTTTTATTGATCTTTTTTCTTCCTGTCCCTCTTTGTTTATCTTTCAGTCTTTCTGGGATAACGGGCTATGGCATTCATGAGCCTGGCATGCTAAAAATCATCCCTGCTACAGATCAACACAGCTTTACTGTCGAAAAGGACTATGGGGCTGCAAAAAGAAAAAAAAAAATAGGGAAAATATTGAGACTGTCTGGGCCCTGTGAGTTGGAGAGTGAATGTGGCACTGGGAATGGCGAGTGAACCCTGAACTTGGCTCCCATCATAGTGAGAGAGCAAGAGAGGAACAGAGAGGTGAGGGCTGTGCCCTTCCACTGCAGGGGAAGCTGCCCCATTTTTTGTTCTTGGGCTGTTCTCAAATATTTTTGTCCAGTTCTTTCTCTCATTTTTTGTTGCCATAAGGTTGGCGACACAAAACCAGCTAATGCCAGTTGTTCCTTCTGTCCACAGGACAGGGACACTTGGCTGCTCAAGTTTCCCTTTCTCCTTTTGCTGTTCTCCCTCTCTGAGAAAGGAGCAGCTGTTCCATGCACCTCTGTCTGGGACTTTCAGAGCAGGAGAATGTCTCTTCTCTCACACTAATGACCTTGTCCATGATTTCTCAGCCTACTTGGAAGGAAAAGAGATTGGACAACATCCATCATTATTTAGATTGGCAGTGGAAACCAAACTTAGCTAATTTGATAACTTTGAAAAATACAGACTCCTCAGACTAGTGTTTCTTTTGGACATGTGCATTCTAGTAGCATTTAATTTATTTCTTTAATTACCCCTCCAAATCTTTATTAAATGTTAGCAGTTCAGTCTAAACTCTGGTTTTCTTTGAAGGTTCTTGGGATCAGATCCTATTGCCAAGAGAAGCTGGGACATTTCTAGTCATTAACTAAGAATGACTCTGAAAGGGGCTTTGGGATCAGAAATATGGAGATTGTGAAGTAACCTGCCTAGTCAAAGTTTGAATCCCTTCTTAGATAACAGCTATTGCAGGGAGAAACTCCCTAAACATAGTGTCCGAGTGGCTCCCAGGACCTGCTGCAAAATACTTTCAGATGAGTAAACAGGTTTTGAGTCAGGTCTTGGGTGACTCTGTTCTGCAATAAACATGGCAGTAATTGTACACCATGGTGCTCATTTTGGTCACCATGATATTATTATAACAGATTCCCAGTCCACAAACACACCCTTTCCTTTGCTAGCCCAGCAGATCCTGTGAACCAAACATGCTGCTGAGAGTTACAGATAATGTGGTTTCCCTGAGCCTTTCAAACATGTCATAAAACCAGAGGAGTTGCAGTAATCATCATTATTAGCAAGCAGACTTAGAGCCTGAGTCTGAATCTGCTGTGAGTATAAACAACCTGTGTTCGTGTGCATCCTCCCTGCCTTTGGTGATGAGTGTTTCACTGTGAGATTAGGGGATGAAGGCTCTGAGATAATGATTTCAGCTGTGTGCTTCTTAGCACTGTAGAGCCCATAGAATATCAGAATATTTATTGCTGTGACTTAGTTGCAAGCTCCCTGGAGTGGACAGGGGTTGTGGACCTCATGATAAATAACACACGCTAATATTTAGCAAATGATAACGCAGACCACAGGAAAATGGGAATAGAGGAAAATATACTCCCAAGGGCTGACAACTAATGCAAAGAGCCAAGAAATAGTTTATAGTGGGAGGGAATTTCCCCAGCTTCCCTCCTCCATGCATAAGTCACTGCATTATGGATGCATTGTAGAGGGCCCAACATTGATCCCTCCAGCACCAAAGTTACTCCTGGCAGGAGTTCAGAACATACAAACTCACAAGGCCCTGCAGGCAGAGCAGACCTGATATTTTCCAGCCCCAGCTGGAAGGTGGTAGAGCCTATATTTGAAGCAGATGAAAGGGCTTGTGACTGAAGCTTAACTGGTTGTTTATAGGGCTTCTCTGATGCGTCTCTGCCATCTGCCTCACGCACAGGGCAGGCATCTTACCAAACCACTTCTCTGTCAACCTTTCCCACTTAGCCCCTTTCCAGAGAGTTAAAAAATCCTCCATCTTCTTTCACCCTACCAACAAGGACATATTTGTGCTAGAAATCTCCTTCTGCCTGGGATGTGCCCGTCTGGAAGAATGCCATTCCCTGACCGTAAGCAGAAATGTGTCATTGCAGGGGATGAGGCACGTACGAGATGATGTCAGTGGGTGGTGGGTGAGCCCTTCTGGGATCAGGGGCCCTTGGTGAGGTATTGCACATGCATTTGTACAGACAGCACTGCTCTGGTGAGAGCTATGCCAAATTATGTCAGCCCTTGAGGCAGGAGGGTTTGTACAGCTGGTAAGGGGTTGGGGTAGGCTGCGGGCTGGGGTGACCTACAGCCCCTCTTCCCTTTTATGGCCTTTAAAAGAGGCAGCTGGAAGGTGGATGATGCCAACCAGCTGTGCCTGCCACTTCCAGTCTGGAATGGGGAAGGGGATGGGCATAGTGAATTCCTGGTGAATGTGTAGAAAGGAAGGAGAGGGAGGAATGAGGGGGAAAATCACAGTCTTGAGACATGACAGGTCTACAGTGGATAAGCTTCCCCTTGGTGCCTGCAGGAAATCTGAGTCATTAGAGGGTGACAGATGCCTTAGCAGAGCTGTCTGTCCTTTGGTGATGGAAAATGTCCACCCCATGCAGCACCACTGTGCTTAGCCCACAGCTGAAATGAGCAGACTCAGAGGCAGAGGGTGGCAATGCCCAAGGGCTTTAGGTGTTACTTTGGGGTAGAAGTAACCCATGAAAAATGATGTGAGTAAACAACTGACTGCGAGAAGTAAGGCTTTGATTGCAATTGAATTTTATTTTTCCTTCGATTGTGGGAAATACAGACTGTCAGAAATCAGTCATTCAGTCATGACACTTCTGAGAGACAAGGATTAGAACTGCAGACTTGGGCTCATAAGGTGAGAATTAAAGTTTCCTCTGTGATTATATGGAAACTGCAGTAAAACATACATAAAACCAAATTGCGAGTCATGCGTTTCAGATGCTGGAAAGGGAGGAATGATGGATAGCCTGTGGCAAAATCCAATGTACATACGTGTGACTGCAAAAGATCAGAAGGAGGCATAAGCATCTGATTTAGAATACTTGTAGTGCAGAGGCAGATTCATAGCATATGTTGAGAGCTCATAGGAAACAGGCCATGCAATATGTGATACCACACGCAGAGAGAGCCAGCACTCTGGAAACTTCCTTCTCCTGGGAAAAAGATCATGCAGCAACATTTACTTTTAAGAGGCACCCTCATGTTTTATATATTTGTGCTTTCTGTCGTGATATTTGACAGCATTGCATTTCATCACTTGGAGGCACCCTGCCTGGGAAGGCAGGCCTGGAGAGTACCTGTGCTCTGCTCAAACCCCTCTTCTGTGGCTGCATGCCATACTAGTCCCTTTATTTGGCCATTGTGTGTTCTGAGAGCAAATTGTGTGTAGTTGGGTTGAACTAATGAAATATATCCTGAGAGAAATGCACTGGAGGAGGACACCATATATTAATAGACCCAAGGAGCAGATCAATGGGATGCTCACAAATAGCAAGTCTGAGCCTTCCTCCTGAGTTCAAAAATAACTTAGCATGAAACCTGTACACTTTCACACTCCTGTGTTTTCAAATCAAATTTGATTGCCCTAATTGAATGCCCTAATTAAAGCTACTTCTAACCCTGATTCCTTACACATAACACAGGGGAGCTGGCTGTTGTGCCTGTGCTCTCCCTCTGCCCTCCCTGACAGTCTTTTTTATGAGCAGATTGGAGCACTGTGCATTCACCTCTGGCTGTGGGCAAGCAGGAGCCTCTGACAGTGTCCTTCCTCTTGCTGGAGTGGAGGTGACTGGTGGAGGCACTACTCTACCAGACTAAAGTCTCTCATCTGTGATGACACAGACCCTTCTGTCAACATCTCCTTCACGCTGGATGAAATATCATTTGGCTGGGGCCAGGGGGAGCAACCTTCCTCCTTCAGATCTATTTTCCAGTGAGTTGGGGCTGCTTTCAGGTATTGAACAGGCAGCCAAGGCCTCTTACTGCTCTTTGCTGATACCATCACTCAGCATCCTCCTGCAGCATAGCTGGAGGAGTGGGGGCTCTCTGGCTGCTTTCCAGCCACCAACAGCTGCACGTTCCCCTCCACAGAAGTGTCTCTGGTCCCAGGGAGATGACCTGATGCAATGGCATTTGGAAAGACCTGCAGCAAAGAAGCAGAACTGGGAGGAAGGGATCATTGCTGGGATAAGAATGGTGGAAAAGACTACAGGAAAGAAACTGGCAATGAGAGATATGGTTGGCAATGGGAGAGAAGTGGGAGTGATGGGAAAGGAATGAAAGAGAAAACTCTGAGAGGAGCAGTTCAAGCACTTTGTAGATAATACAGGATACCTGAGCCAGGATTTAAATTTTTTTTTTTTAATATTCCAGCTCTGATCTGAGTTACTGCAGAAGAATTGTTTTATTGTTGTGTGCCTGACTTTCCCCAGTTATGAACCAGATAATGGCCATTAGCAAACCTATAGCAGGTGAGGGCATCTTCAGATCCAAGCCTGGAAGTGTTGACACTTGAGCATTATTGATAGACATGTGGAGACAGGCTGTCTCTGTGAATACTTCTGCAAAAATCTTCTTGAGTCTCTTTAAATTTGGCAGCTCCTAGAGCACATGCACTATACCTGAAGCACCTTCACAAGGTCTGACACTGGTACTTATGCCCTTAACTGTTCTGCCAGCTCATGACAGGTTTTTCTGTGTCTGGTGTCATGAGGGGAGGAAGCAGCAGAGCTTGGAGCACATCCTTAAGGACCAACCACCCATAAAATTTGTCTGCAGTTCCAAAATTGCAAGTGAGGTCTCTGTGTAAACCAGTCCTGGAAGCCTGGCCAGTCCTGGTGACCTTACAGAGGTCAATTACTCCCTAATTTCTTTAGCTCTGCATTTAAAAAATAAAATATGAGGATACTTTGCAGAAGAGTGATGAAGGTAAGTAAGGTAAAATGTAGGATGTGATGAGATATATTCAGAATCCATGGAAGTAATCAGATAAAAGTTCTCCATTAAGGTGGATGCTGTTATCTGCCATTCATCTGCCATTCACCTCACTGCACTCCACCCTCGGTCACTGATCATTAGCATCACTCAGAGACTTGAAGTGATTTCAACAAATTGTCTGAGATGTGCTGCTTCTCATTTCAATAGGTCTTAGGCAAGAGAACAGGAGAAAGTAATGCAATGTCACAATGCTGATAGCAAGCAAGTCACAGATGCTGATACCAGGAGACTTATTTAGTCCATTTTGATATTTTTTGTCTTGCTTTTCTCATCTCATCAAACAATCATTGCTGTATTCCACAACTGTGTCTCCCTTCGGATCCACAGCCCAGGCCTGCAGCTCCCTAAAGAACTGGCTATTTTGAAGATCTTCACCATGTCTTCAGCTTTGTTCACATCTCTTTTCAGAACCTGAGTAAGTGGTGAGGTGGAAGTATTAGTCACTTCAGATGGAAGTATTATAGACACAGTTCTGACTATTATAGACACAGTTCTATTTGATGTAGGCTGCTGCTTGTGCTTCGTGGCCTCTGTGTGCAGCAGGATGTTGGAACTGGTGGGACATAGTAGGGAGCCAGGGATGTTCAATAGTCTGGTGTTCAGTTACTTGAAAGTTTCACATCTTCTGAACCAAGGCAGTATTTGGCCTTTATTTTCTCCTCACTTTGCTGTCCCAGAGCTGCTCTGGCCAGTTACTTATGCCAGTCTGAGTCACACAGCAACTGGACCAAGCTTCTCTCTGCATTAGTTTCTGGAAATGTTTGTGCTTGGAAAGGGTATGGCCCACGTAGAAGACACTTCATTTCCTCCAATTTACATCATTTTGCTGCTCAGATGTTTGGTTGTTTTTTGGGGTGTGTATGTCTTCAAACTTCCAGAACTCTGTTGAAGCAGCTATTTCATGACTGGTGATGGAAATTTGTACTTGTGTTTGGTGGAATGATAAAAAAACCCCAAAACAACTGACTTCTTTCTTCATGACCATGATTCCCCCCTCCACCTTTAAATCACAAAAAGTTGACAATTCAGACATGAAGCTGATCCAGAATCCTGTTCTTGTACTGAGGAGACCCCATATCCATGGTGGAAAAGGAGTTCTGATCTGTGCAAAGGGTTTCTGTAGGCACTACAGGCAGAAACTTTTTCACATGCCAATATACCTTACTGCTCTTCCTGTGGGTTAGCTGACTTTCACCAAGTTGGGAAACATCCATAGAGTGCCATGAGTGGAAGTGACATATTTACATCGCCTTGTCTCCTTTCATCCCATTTTAGACCTCAAACTGTCTAACAGCATTAGGAGGCCCCACAGAATGAGAACTTGAAGTCAGTACTGCTGGATTTACGGAATCTCTGTGCTATCTCCTGACACTAACATTAACTGAATACATCAGGAATGGGGCAAATTTTTAGGGATATGGGAAACAGGAAAATCTTAGAAATGAAACTTGGGAAACCAAATCTACCTGCTATGTTTGTCATGCAATTAGTCAAGGAGCCGGCTCATGAAGTTGTCTCTGAATAGCAGAAGAATCAAATGAGAACCAGAAGACAGAGGAAAATATGTTGTATTGATCTTTACAAATGAGCAGTGGTCATTAAAAGAGTTAGAAACTATCTGAAAGATTTGGCTTCCATGTCTAGTGAAGGAGTCTAAACAAGGAAGGAAGAAGAATTTGCTGTGCCATGCATTCACATGGAGCCCTATGTGTATTAGATAACCCTCAAGAGAGTTGTCAAAATGGAATGTAAATGATGGAAAAAAGAGGGGGTGAATTTTGTTGTCATGGAATACTGGAGAAAAGACTAAACAAGTCTTTCTTTACTTTTTAAAGACAAAGTAAATCTGTAAGCAGTTAAAGCAAACCTCATCCCTGGTGAAGAAGAGTTTATTAAATTTTCTGTGTGACTCAGAGCACACTTTAATTATCAGTTTGATTCCTTTAGTGGCATGTAGGAAGGATGTTGACTTCACCATTGAAAAGGAACATGGATGACACACACATAGATTTGTAGGAAGGAAATCCAGACAAAACTTAGCTTGATCCAACTGCAGGCCAAGTAGATGAAAAGAATACGGTCATTTAATCTGTATAAATAAGATGTCTATTCATGTGCTGAGGCAATTAATGTATTGTTTCATGAAGACTGAGCTGAAAATTTAATTTAAATTGACTGGAGATGAGGATTATAAAGCAGACTGAAAACAGGCTGGAGGCACCAGAAACACATAGTGATGAATAAATGCCAATTCTTGGTGGAAGATACCTCAGGGGACCAGAAAGGAACAATGTTAGACTGTTTTTGTTTAAGATCCATATTAATGGTTTGGAATGAGGGTTGGATATGGTAGGTCTTTGTGAGATGGTGCTCATCTTGGGAGAGATCATGCTTTCCAAAGCACTTGTACTAATAACTTTTGATGTGGCAAACTTTGGATGAATCAAAATCACAGAAAATGGTGCCAAAAAGTTCCGTCTGGGGACCTTACCCAGAGTCCCAATGTCCCAGATGTTACCCATCTACCTGTCTGTGGATACTTTCCACAGAAATTTCAGTCATGTGGTTCACCATTTAGAGCAAACAAATTCTCTTAGTTTCCATTAGAGTTCAACCTCTCCCATTTATTTATCTAATGTTTGTCCGACTTTGCCTACACTGGATTCTCCATACCAGAGCCTCCTGTCTGACCCCATGGACATGTTGTTTCACTGTCCTGGATTTTGAACACATATTGTGATTCTAGCAAGAATCTTGATACTAATAAATATTTCAGACACAGGGCTGGTGACGCAATAGGGACCTCTCTTTTCTTTCTTTACTAAATTTACTGCTCTCCAGCCTGTTTCCAGAGGCCTGGGAATTACTCAGTGAAAGCTGAACTTCAGGGTTGTCCCTTTGGAATTATCATCATTGCTTTGAGATGGAGATTCAGTCCCTGGAATCACCAGGCCACTGTTACCTCTGGTGTTCAGCTACCATGCTGAGGGGAGAAGGGCATGGTGCTGGCTGAGAAAAGGGGTGGGCAATGCAGCTGGACTTGCTCTGCACATCTGGGCGAAGGAGCTGGGCAGGTAACCCTGTTCCATATCTGGAAAGAAGTGCAGGGAAGGAGCTAAAGGGAATGCAGAGCAATTTTCCCATCATTTTGCAATTAATTCCCTAGCACTGTCCAGCACTAGCTGTAAGGTTCTGTTTTTATTTGTTCATAAGACATTGCTGTGCTACTCCAGAAGTCCTTCACCCCAGTGTGTGTCTTCTACAAGGCTCAGGAAGAAATGCAGTGAGGTTGTCTGGGCTGGACCAGTTCTGCAAGGCTGGTTCATATTCATGCTGTGAACTCCCTAGGGCAGGGAACGTCCTAATGGGTTTCATTTACAGAGAGGAGTTGCTCAGGCAGGGGGTATAGCTCAGTGGTAGAGCATTTGACTGCAGATCAAGAGGTCCCTGGTTCAACTCCAGGTGCCCCCTCAGGTGCTGCTTTTTAGGTCAGATATTAGAAAAACAATTTTTTTTTGTGAGGGTGGTGAGGAACCGGAACAGGTTCTCCAGAGAAGCTGTGAATGCCCCATGTCTGGAAGTGCTCAAGGCCAGGTTGGATGGGGCATGGGCAGCCTTGTCTAGTGAAATGTGTCCCTGTCCATGGCAGGGGATTGGAATAAGAAGATCTTTAGAGTCTCTTCCAACCCAAACAATTCTTATGATTTTATGATTTTTTGTGGTTTTAAGGAAACACATGCAGTGCTTAGACACTGAGTAGCAGGATTGAGATTGTGAAGGAAATTAAAGCATGCACAACCAAAGGGATGAGCCACAGCCAAAAAGCAAGTAAAGATGGAGAGAAGGAGTACGTGTTAACCACAGGAGCACATTTACTTCAGCCCCTGTAAGAATCTCCATTTTCTCTGCATAGTCTTCTGGTTTGGGTACAGATACTGCAATCTTAGGGTCACAAATGCCAAATTTCCCTCGTCTTCTCCAGTGCTTGGCTGAAGGAAACATTCCTCACATATTCCTGTGCTTAAGTGAACATTGGTTTGGGTTTTGAGTGGGAGGGATGACTAAGGACTAAGAATTAATTGCTTGATTCATTCTCTGATTATTCTTTACAAGTATTAGGAAAGGTGTTATTATCTACTGAAAGATCACTATTTTAATTGTGCTTTGATGAAAAGAGAAAACAAGGCAATCAGTTACTCAATGTGGTCCATTAGTAGAGTATTAAAGACAAATGCAGAATCCCATGAAACTTTTCTCAAAGATGACATTTATTAGGTCATAAAATAACCTCCCACAGAAGCATTTGAAGCCCTGTCACTTAATGGATAAATTACTGAGGCCAAGAGGTCATAAGACCTCCCTAAATTAATTGCTGCTTGAACTGGAGTGAAAATTTTAAAAAGTTGATTTGAAGATTCCCAGTGACTGTAAGTATCCCACAACCCTTGCAAAATTGTCAAAGAAGCCAGATTTATGTCTATTCTGAATGTCTAGATTTCACTTATACCTACTGGCCACTATGAGATGTTTTAAGGTTGAAGAAACTTCAGTTCTCTCTTTGAATACTTTGAGTCTGTGATTAAGAAACCTCTCAGCCTTTTCTTTGTAAAATTAAAGAGGTAAATCTTCTCATGCCTTTCTCCATAATGAGGTTTCCCAATTCTTTATTAATTCTTGTGTCTTTTCCCTCAATTATTTTAGTTCCTCAATACCTGCAGCCTTTAGAATAGGTTCTGAATACCAGCAGCAGTTGCACCAATGCCAGGCTGGGTTTTTATAAAATTTCTTCGCTGCTTCTACTTGGTATTACATCTCTAGTACACACATTATGCTGCTGAAGATGTCTGTGTTACACCACTTAGATTCTATCACTTTCTAGGCTTTTTCCAGTTTGCTTCTGGCCTCCTTTCTCATGCCTGAGAAACAAGTTCTCCATTGCTTAATCTTATATTCAGGACTTTACTGAAATTCGTACTGTTGGCTTGTGTGCAGTTTCCTGAATTCCTCTCTGGATTGGTTTTCTTTATTGTCCTCTGTATTCCATGCTGCTTCCCAAAATTCCACAAACTTACTAAATAATAGTCTAACCTTTTCTTCTGTGTCACCAATAAGAACACTAAATAACAACTGGTAAGACAACATCTATAGGGGGCTGAAAGTTCACTTGCTGAGTGAACGTTTGCCATTTACTATTTAATTCAGAAAGCTATCAGCTGGTCTCCAATTAACATACACTGTACTATGTTTATTTTAAACCAGACAAGTACATTACTCAAGAATTCAAATTTGGTGCTCTTCAAAAGCCCATTGCCTCAACACTATTACTTTTATCAAGCTCATTTGTAGGCTCATCAAAAAGCGAGACTGGATTAATTAATAAGACTCCTTTTCCATTACACGTTGTTAATGTATATTAATTATTTGTTGAGTCCTGTCACAGTTGTTCTGTGATTTTGCCCGTGATTGATGTGCTACAGACAAGCTGAGGATGATAGGTCTAATTACCCCTTTTTAATGTGTGTGGTGCATGGAGAGCATCTACTTATTTACCTCCTAAAATCTTCTTCAAGTTTCAGGGAAGCATTGTGTTGCAGTGAGTTGTACACATACATAACAAGCAGCTACTGGATTTCACTAAGGGATTTTAATTTTTAATACCATTCTGAATGTGTCTGTTGGTTTTTATTATTGTATCATGCTCCCTTCTGAGTAGCTAGCTGTTTGCATTTGAAATCTCTTGGGTATGTGCTTCTTGAGAAAAAAAGACAGGAGCAATCTTTGGAAAGATCACCTGACCTGGTCTGAACTCAACTATGTTATTTTCCATTCTTTTCCTGCACCCATCAGATGAGCATGGGAACATCTTCTGGTAGTGCATTAGGCAATATGATCATACATCTTTCAACTATTGTTTTCATAGCCTCTCCTCTGGGGAAGAGTGTTTGAACTGCAGCATATTATTTTCTTAGGATTTTAAGGCAGTTTGACTTTTGTGAAATGTGTATCCTCTTACATATTTTAGAATCACAGCATCATTAAGGTTGGAAAAGACCTTTCTGATCATTAAGTCCAACCATTAACCCGGCACTGCCAAGCCCACCACTAAACCATGTCACTCAAAGCCACATCACATCTTCTAAATATCTCCAGGGATGGAGATTCCACTGATGCCCTGGGCAGCCTCTTCCAATGCTGGGCAGCCCTTTCAGTGAAGACATTTTTCCTACTATTCAATCTAAACCTCCACTAGTGCAACCTGAAGCCATTTCCTCCTGTCCTATCACTTGTTACCTGGGAGAAGAGACTCATCCCCAGCTCACTACAACCTCCTTGCAAGTACCTCTGCCTTTTCCTCATTCTTTTTTTATTATGTTTTCCTCTGCTTCCAGTAAAGAATGGAGATTCTTGACCCTTCTTTGGTTGGAAATATACTTATAGAAACATTTTTTACTGTTTTTTACAGCAGTAGCTGCACTTTTATTTCACATGACAGATGCAAAAGAATTGAACCATGTACCTTTAGTGGAAGGGAATTGGATTTGAAGTAGTCTGCAGTTCCCAAAGTTTCCTATTTTTGAAACTGCAGTACAGTTTCCCTTTGCACATCCAGGTCTGTGATTATTTCCAGTTTGCTACTCAGGATCCATCCTGGTTTGGGAAAGCCTGTTCCTGCCCTGTAGGGAGTAAACACTTGCCTTGCTGAGGGTCAAGTCTGCACTTTCTATAACCTCTATTAAAATGAGAAAGCATCAGCAGTGCAAAGCAAGAGAGAGGAAGAATTTAATCACTCCTCTCTCTGTTCCTACCTTTTTAATTTTCAAGAACAGGATCCTTGATCTCCTTTTTCTTCTATAGCACATGGGACACACTCATGGCTAAGTATTTACTGAATGGATTTGGATTTGGGAACAAATATTCAGAATTAAGAACGTGGAGAATTTGGAGGTTCTCCAGGGAGTTTTGCACCTTGATTTAAATAATTGTACATTGCAAAATTATGTCACTTTCATCAACTTAGTGCAGCAAAGATGGTGTTGGTATCTGTGGTACAAACTGACTGAAAATCCATTCTGCTGTTAATAAATGGTGTCTGCAAACACAGTGGCATTTTGCTGTTCTTAAGTATTTGCCTGCTTTTGGCTGTGCTGTGGAAAAATAATGCCTGCTGGAGTGTTTCTGCCTCTGCCTGTCTTCTGATTGTGACCCGACATGAACTCGTTTATGTAATGCTCCTAGCAGCCGTGCTGCTGCTGGAGACAGGGCTGTTCCTGTGACCAGAGGTAGCTCCACATCCAATTTTAAAGGTTTTTTTGAGCCATTTGACTTAACAAATGTGATGCCAGGAAGGAGAAGGTTTCTTCCTGGGCATATCACTGGCACTGGAAGCCAGGAGTGTTTTATCTTCAACTCCTGTGTCAGGCAAGCTTGTAGAGAAGGGCTGTGTTTGTTCTTTTGTCTTGTTCTCTGTTGTCAAAGTCTCCTTGTTTTCTTGTTCTGCAGTTCCTCCTCTCCAGCAGATAAGGGTGAATATTGCAGTGAGGTGATTCCTGTTTGATAGGTGTGGGTTGGGAAGATTTGATGCCTTAGCTCAGGGTGGTGGAGTTTCAATCAGCTGCCTTCACAGGAACTTGCTACAACAGTCCAAGGCTCTGTGGCTGACGTTTCATGGTTTGGTGTCATCATCTCTGCAGGAGTCAATTTCAATGTGACAAAATAAACAATATTTAGTTTCAGGCCAAGAATTTTCTTCATCATTTATGTTTGTGGAAGCCATGATTTCTTTAATGTAGCACAAATCTAACATATGCAGGGAATAGGTGCCCTCCAGATGTGCTTCCAGGCCTAAATCCAGGTCTAGAAATCCATACCATACTTCATTCAAGAGCAGCAGAAGAAGGGCCTGGATATCCCTTTATTTTTTTGAGCTGCCTCCATATTTCAAGAGCAGAGGCTTTGCAGCATGAAACTGTAATTTAAGGATATTCCTTTGCTAATTTCAAGCACTCAATTCTTTGAATTTTAAGAATTAAGTGCTCTCGGGGTGGAAGTGATCTCTCTCAGCTGAAGTCTCTTAAAATAATCTGCTGGTGATCAACTGTCTGTGACCAGATATCTGGCAAGAATCATGTGGCAAGAATCAGATCTGTAAGTCCAGCATACCCCCCTGAAAGGAGTTTAGACTGCCCCAGTGGAGTGTGTTCCCTGGGACAGCAATTCTGTCTCATTTCCATGCCACAGACTTATGGATCCATACACAGCAGACCTCAATGGGTACCGGGTATTCTGCTTGTTTTTTCTCAGATGCTAAAGCTCATATATAGGGCTTTACCCCCTTCTGTTTTCTCTCCTCATTGTCTTTTGTTCTTAATTTTCTTTCTTCTCCATTCCACTTTCTATATGGGTAAAATGACACATCTCAGCTTAGAATTTATGTTCACATGTACTTGTCTTCTGTTCATGCTCATGATGGCTTAGACAGCCTGAAGGGATATTCTGTAATTTAGTGTCCATTCATGTGTGTTTTCAGTACTTCCCATTAAACAGCAACATGCAGAAATGTTGGCAAGAACAGAGATAACAGAAATGCTGTCCCCACTATTCCATGGAGTACACAGCAGGAATTACAGGGACAAATTTGCCTAATTTTCTTCAGGGACATCTAATCACTTCAAAGGCACTCCCTTTGACTGCCCAGTTTTTTGATCTCCCTGTGAGCTGCTTCAACTTGGAATTGGGAGTGTTTGGGCAGATGATGTCAGAGACACTTCAGCTGTCATCCCAGCCAGGGAAGCTCTGAGAAGTGCCATAAAATTCAATTATATCCCTGTTTATATTCCCCATATCCCTAGTTTATATTCATAGAGAATACAGAATACAAAATGGTATGGACATGTTTGGGCTGGATCCACACAGTAAGACTGACACCCATGGAACCTCCAAGCTGATGTGCCTCTGGGTGGGGTCATCAGTTCAGCAGATGATGTACCTGCCATCATTTCACTGCATCTGGACCAAGCTGGTGCATCTCCCTACCAAATGCTGTCCTGCTGCATGACTTAGCAAAGCTTGGCAGGGCATCAGCCTGGAGACCTCTCCATGTTGTGACACAAAACAAATAAAAGCTATAGGGCAGCATCCAAATTTGTATTTCATTTGGGAGCATCCTCAAAGGCATTCGGTGCACTTCTGTCCTTTCTTTCTTAGGTGTCTTGTTATACCTCTGGCTCTCATGGCTTAAGGCAAATTTTGCCTTATTGGCAAGCTACCTCATTTTAATATCCTTTTTTTTTTTGAATTTGCAGAACATAAGCATCACTTTGGTTTGCTTCAGATGGCCAGGGCTGTATTCTACAGCATAAAAATCACTGGTAGAATGCAGGGAGTGGAACTGATTCATCAGTAATAGCATCTCAAATGCATTTATTTATTTCCTAAGTGCTCTGGAAAATGCTTTCCTTGAAAACCACAAACTGTGACACATGTGGATTGATTTTTGTGGTTTTTGCCAAATATAGAAAGCAACAACTCTGTATTTAGAGTGATTGGAGGCGTGGAGACCTTGCTGACACCTCTTTGACGTAGGATCATTCAAGCAGGATAAGGTCATACCAGAAAACTTGCAGGAATCTCAAAGCAGGATCTGACAAACCTTGCAAGATCAAAACCCTCAGTGTTCTGCATGCATTCTCCTTTCCAGCCTCTGGAGCCTATTTCCATAAAAAGAGGTTAAAGGAAGAAAGGTACTTTAAAGTTCCTCTTTGTAAATGAAATCATAATTGATGGAAAATTAAAGCAATTGATGTAATATAAACCTCCTGGTAACTGGAGAAGGTGCTAAAGAGGCTTCCCAGCAGTTATACATCAAGAAACATTCTTAATCTCCTAGATAATGTGGAAAATGAATGATATTTATTATCTACAAGTCTTCACAAGCTGAGGATGCAGTTTATAAAACTGTATTTGGCTCCCCCTCCTTTTCCTCCTTTATTGTAATCCTTCACCATGGATCATTTTACATCCAAACTCACCTTCATCTGTTATCATACTTTGGTGATTTATTGGCATCAAAAGGTTCTGATTAATAAATCTAGAAGGACATCCATCAGAGTAACTAAGAATGTGTGATCATTTCCTCTCAGGCTCTCATTAGCTGTGGCTGTCCTCCTGAGAGTTTTATCTTTGTCTTTCTATTTCCAGACTAAAGCACATGAGGCTTAAAAATAATATTTTTATGATTAATCTTTTGTTTCTCTTGCCTTTTAAAACCTTTGGTCAAGATGGAATATGATCTCCATGCTGTCAGCTGAAATAAGTAGAAACAACCCAAACTGTAGAAATACACTCTTAATGAATGAGCAGGCAAGTCAGAATAGTAGATGACTTGATTCAGCCTCCTTCATTCTAGATGGAAAATACAAAGCTCTACAGATAATCCTATGATCATATAAAATATTTGTGGGGTAGATAGGAATTACACTCAACAATGTCTTTTCCAAAAGAACTTCCTTATTCTTTATGTTGCTTTGATTTAAAATGACATGAGTTCTGGTGAAATACCCCTCTGGTATTTTCAGGTTGCTGTGCTTAGTGAAGTGGGAAAGGTTTTGTTTCAGAGTTTCTATACTAAGCTCTCTTTTTAATGAGGCACTCTTAGGTTAAAAATACCTTCTGAAAGCAACTTCCCACGTCTTTCCTGCATCAGTGACAGATTGGAGAAGAAAATGTGGAGTACGCCTGAAAGTGATAAGTTGAGGTTAGAGGTCTAGCCAAAGTCAAGTGCTAGGGAGTTTCAACTGTAGAGAGCTGATGCTTTGAATTATAATCAAGTGATTAATGTTTCTAATGCAAGTAGGTTTGGAAGTTACAAGGACTTGCAGCAACAGCTTGGATAAGAATGGTGAAACCTGCTTTTAGAGTTATTTTATTTATAGCACATTCATTAGGTTGGGCAAAATGGACAACATGTGCTTGTGTGGTTAATGATAAATCCATATGAGGACTGAACTAGTCTGCTGAGTTATGAGAAAGCCATTTGTAGGTCAGATTTTTCTGGAGAGAGACAGACTTGAGAGAAACAATTCCTTTCTGTTTGGGGGTAGTGGGGAACAGAGAGAGGGGAGAAGAAGAAGCTTTTCTCCTTTTGTAAAATACATAGGATGTTATGTTACATAAATGTTACAGATCTTCATTAGTTTTTAAAGGCCATTTGCCCCTGAAGTTTATGTAGCTGGCTTCATAAATGCCAAAAATATCATGGAGAAGAGCATATGCATGGAAAAGATTCAAATATATTTTTTTTAATAGCAGATAATCTAATGTTAACATATGAAAACTGCAAAAGCCAGAAAAGAATACATTTCTGAGGCATTATAATTTTTCTTGTGGGATTCAGGAAATCTAGAATGAAATTAAAGGTACTGAAAGAAAAAAATGTTATATAAGTCTATTCCTTCTGTTTTAATTCACCACACCTTAATCCTGCTGCTGTAAGCAGTTTAAGGTACTCTTTCAAACAGAAATAGTTTCCCCAGGTGAGAGTATAGTTAATAAACTCAGTATTTTGGCACATAGTTCATGTTATGGTTTTAGTTATAGATCTGCCAAAAGGATAAAAGAAGATTGGTTCTCTTCCTCTGTCCTTATTCAGGGTTGTGCAGGTCCTTCAGCCACAGGTCCCACTGGTTTCCACCAGAGACCATGATGTCATTTGGACTGAAAAAATAAAAAGTAAATAAAAGCAAGACAAGCAAAGACAAACAAGTAAAAGAAAACCCTTATAAATTCCCTTTATATAGCAGCCAAATATGTAAGTGTGCTATTTCACCCTAGAATCTCAATTTGCTTGTTGCACATCTTCACAAATAAACGGGCAAAACCTGTCCATTTGCAACAAGCCACTTCCTTTCTATACCTTTATTTCAAGGCAGAAATGGAAAAGTGATGTTCATTTTCAAAGAAACAAGTTGCCAAGTGAATATTCTCAAATGTGTACCCCTGCCTCTACTGGGTGTTGCTGCAGGTGCTATTTGTGAATGAGCTCAGATTATCAGAACACACTTTCAGAAAAGATGACTGATTATAGTGAGTATTTTTAGCAAGAGAAAATGGCACCTAGTTCAGAGATATTGAATTATATATATGTATATGTACAATAAAAACAAGTACAGGAAGCTTTTTCACCTTTCCTTTGAAAAGTCATTTATTACTCTCAGGACAGTCAGTTAATAAAATACATGGTGGCTTTCCCCCTCCCTTGACACCCTGTAATCCAGAGTGGATCCCTGCTGAGAAGATGTGCTTTAGTGCCACACAGCACCTTGGGCTCCAGTGGTAACTGCATGAAAACTTAATGGCCTGATCAGAGTTTACCTCATTTAGAGGCTACACAAGATGACTTGTTTCTGACATCAAAAGTTGTGACAACACTATTATAATATTTATTTTATGGATATGAAATAATCCATGTTTTGCTCTGACAGGTAAACACATATTTTATTTTTAAACCCCTTGGTAGACACAGAAAATTAGGTGCAGAGATTGTAATAATTAGCTAGGCTAATAATCCCTGGTGCAGGAGGGTCAGCTCCGGAGGGGATTCATCTCACCTGTGTTAAACTGTGTTTGGATAAAACAAATTATCCTCCACAAAGGCCAGTCTGTTAACTAGAGAGGGTCACTACAGATCTTTAGCTCAGATCTACCCTTGAGCTGTCTAAGCAGAGTGCAGATACATCCCACCTCATGGATTAAAACACTGGTTTTTGGAATAACAAGCAAGGCCCAAGTTCTAGGAATAGATGTGCTCCTTACCTTGGAGACCTTACAGACAAAAACCAGTGTGTGAAGTACAAGAAATAAGGATGCTAAAGCTGTGTGGAAAAGTTTGAGACTCACAGGGCAAGCCTGTATTTACCTAAGGCTTCAGGATGAAGAAAAAGTTTTGTAGGTCCTTTGTGTAACTTATCATTCTGAAATTAGCTATATTTAGTTTATTGTTTAAGTTAATTAAACAGCACCAGGGCCCTGCCACTGGAAAAACTTTTATGGTGTTAAATGTTATCACGGTCCCTGTTTATCCCGGGATGGGGTGCCAGCTCTATGGCATAGTGTGACCAGTAGCATGACTCAGAGATTGTTCCCACCAGGAAGTCTGCATGGGGCCATGCTTTTTTGGAGGTTAAGGGCATTTAACCCCCACTGTGCATGAGGCTGTGCCTGCTGGCCCTGGGACCAAAGACCAGCCCTGACCCTGTTTAGTTAATCTCTTCCTCTTCTCATTTTATTATTTGACCTCTTCACGATCAGATCCATGGGGAAGCAGCTATGGGGTGCTGGGCTTGATGCAGGGCTAACCTCACTTTGAAATAATGTGGTGCTATCTAATTCCCTTCTGCTGTTCTCTCTAATCTGTAAAGACCTCACAAATCTGATTTTGGCCTGGTTACCCTAATCTGCATCATGGGCTGCCCAATTCACTGACTTCAATGGGCCACACTGGACTGTGTCAGGATTTGGAGCTGATATTTGGTTTTTTGAGCTGGCTGAGCAAACAGATCTGCAAGGTCTCTTCTTGACAGTGCACTAGCTCTGATCTGAAAGGACACACAGCTTTAGACATCTGTTTTAAGGGCAGAACTATTCTGAGCTTATTTAAACTTGATACAAGGCTCTGTTTATATTTCTTTGATTAATTGAAAATAACCTCTCATTAGGGAAGTGACAACCGATACCGTACGATTGTGCTCAAGTCATTCACAGGAGTGAAAAAAATACACCAAAGGTTAGGCAGGTCAAAGCCCTTGTTTGGATCAAAGCATATGTTGAACACTGTATAAATGCCAAATCTGAAAGTATTTTGTGTTTAAGGTTGAAGTTTGGAGCAAAATGATACTATAACAATAAATCCCTAATTCAGTTTGTTAGGTCGCTACTGCATTCACAAAGGCACAGCAGAGAGGGATGCATCTGATGGAGCAACTGGATAGGAGTCCAAGTCTGTTAAAAATTTACAGTATAGGTGAGGTAATACCACATCCAGGTCTGGTAGGCACATTTGAAAAAGAACTTTAATGCAATGGAAACGTATCTTAAAAGAGTGACAGGCACGGTTTGTGGTTTGCCCATAAATCTGCCTTACCATGAGAGACTAAAAAAGCTCAGTTATTTTTATTTATTCAGGACAAGGTTATGAGATTACGTGTCTGTGGTTTTGTAAAGCTGAGGTTGCATGGCAAGGGAGCAGCAGGCTCCAGTTTCCACTCAGAGCTGCACGGCTTGGCTGCTTTCAACCAAAATATTGGAGGGTCCCCAGCTATGCCTAGGCTTGAAATATTCCTGCTGTTCTGGGGGTAAACTGAGGATGGGCTGTACCTTGGTGGGCTGCAGCCTGCTCTGTCCATGCCTGACCTGCAGCTTCCTGGAGAGACTGATGAGTGATGGCCAGGGTGGAGGGTGGAGAGTGAGGCCAGACAAATGCAGATCAGAAAGGCAGCCCTTCTTCTTGACAGGGTGATAGCCACGGAAATAACTTATCTGGGGTGGATTGTCCTTCTCTAAAAGCCTCTGGTTTGGGGGGGGATGTGTCCTTGCATGGTGTGCCATAGTTTGTAATGATTCATGTGTTGCTTTGGGATGCCATTGTGTGGCTTCAGCTATGCAGGTGGTCAGGCCAGGTGATGGAAATTATCAAATGAATGATCTCCTGGCCTTAAAATATTCCTATTAAATAGGAATATTTAAAAATTCTTGTTTTAGTGGGAATATTATATTCCTATAAAACTGATTGGTAAATGGAGATGTCTCAGTGAGGCATTTAGCCTCACTGATCTTTCTTGGCCTGAGAAAGGTCAATTTTTAGGAAGAAAATCTCTCACCACGTTCATATTTGTAGGCAGAATGGCTATGTTTATACTTGCTTTCCAGGGAAGAGTTAAATCTGCTCTTAGACCTGGGTTCCAACTGTTCCTACGGTTTACTGTATCTGGTAGGAAATCTTCCAGTAGGCTGAGGAGTGATACAGTTTCTTCCAAACAACCTTCTGTTCAATCTACAGTGACCTGATTGTGTGGGCACCTCATCCACCTTTCAGCTGTGGTGTGGGAACCAAATCAGGAAGGTGAGGACCCCTTAGGAATCCCCATGGGCTCCTGTCAAAGAGTTTATGGCACTGCCTACTGCAAGGGCAGGTGGGATTTGCAGAGCCCAAAGTCAGGCTAGGTCTGGGCTGCCTGAGAAGGATGCATTTTAGGTCTAAAGGATGCTTTAAAAACTGCAACCAAGTTCAATAGCTGCTGTGTCCTGGCACCCAGCATGTAGAGAGGTGTTCACAGAGTTTGCCTCGCTGGAAGGTTAGAGTGGATATTAGGAAAATAATCCAAATAGATTAGAAAAAATACTATTAGAAAATCAATTGGATTGGATATCAGGAAAAATTTCTTCACTGGAATGCTGGTCAGGAACAGCTTGCCCAGGGACATAGTGGAGTCACCATCCTTGGGAGTGTTCCAGAAATGTGTAGGTGTGATAGTTGGGGATACGGTTTAGTGGTGAGCATGTTGTTGTTAGTTGGATTTTGTGATTATATGATTCTGGGGTATCTATCCAACTTTGTTCAGTAAAGGCAGCTCCTGGAACATCCATCCAAAGGTTTGACTACACGCTCGGTGTGATTTTCTGCTCCTGCAGCCGTGCCACCGGCACTCTGGCGGGTGCCTGGGCTGCCGCTGTGCCGTGCCCGAGGCGTGCGGGGCCGTGCGGGGCCGTGCGCTCCTCTCCAGGCTGGCACAGCCCCAGGAGCCCCGGCCCGTCCTGTGCCCGGGGAGCAGCGGGCAGCGCTGCATTCCGGCCCTGCAGCTGCACGGGATGCAGGGGCACCTCGCTCCTGCCTGCTGCCCTCAGGCACACGCTGGAGCGTCCCGGAGCTTAGAAAAGCCAGGAAACTGCTGAAAATGGCATTTTGCTCTTAGCGTCTAGCATCATCGCACCACTCCGGCTCAAGTAAATAAACTCTGATGGGAATCCCGCCCCTACCCCCTTCGTTCTTTGCTTTAATAAAACTTGTCACAGTGATTTTTTTTTTCCAGTCAGCAGATTTTTACGCTGGTTAATGAGGGGGAAAATTTTCTCTTCCCCCCCACCCGCCCCCAGTTGCCTCCCCTCTCTTTCATGTCAGGGGTCAAGTTTGGATTGGAGCCTGGTGAAGTTTCTGTGTCATTTCCTGTTGCTGCCCTCCCCGACACTCGCTCCGCGCTCCAGCCCTCCCGCGGACGCGCAGGGCGTCCCCGCTCCCGGCGGCGGCTTCGGGAGGATGTGACAGCGCTGGGCGCTCCCCACGCTCCCGCCCGGCAGCCGCATTCCTGCTCCTGCTGCCCCCGCGGGCTCAGCTCCCAGCCCGCTGCCGGGAGCGCCGAGGACCGAACCCTGGAACAACTTTCTCCTCTGCACGCCGCTGGCTGCGCGTCCCGGGCTGCGGGGAACCTGAGGCGGTGAGGGCGAACCCATCCTTCTCCCGCAAACTTGGCAGGTCCGTGCAGGTGCGGGGGGCGAGGCGGCCCGGGGATGCCGGTGCTGCGCGTTTGGGTGGGCGAGGGGCTGCGGGGGGACGGGGAGGGGACAGGAGCCCCGCGAGAGACTCACTCCGTAGGACAGCTCAGCTGCGGGCTGGCATTGGTGCTGTTGTGCTGGTGGCTTGATGTGACTGATGGAAAAAAGGCTGTTTAACAGAGCAGGAGAGCGGCACGGGGATGTGCAGAAGCCGGGCTGGCAGTGAGCGGAGGTGAGGCAAAGAGCAGGGGCTGCTCAGCCTTTTCCCTTACGTGTTTGTCTTTCAGCTTCAGTTTAGTGTTCCCAGGTTTTTCCCAGGGCTGGCTTGCGGCAGCGTTCAGGGGTTTGTGAGTGTGTCCAGTCCCGGGGATTGCTTTTCTGAGCAGAAAGAGCTGATACATGTGGAAATCTGTGTTACCCTCGCTTGGAGGAGCGGGCACAACTCAGCTGGCATCTGTAAAATCCTGCCTGTGTTGCCTTTCCTCTGCCATTGCCTTATTTGCTCGCTGAACACACGTATATTTGGTAGGAAAACGACACAAATGCTTGTGCTTTAAAGTGGAGCAACTGTGACTTCATGTACTATTTCTGTCATTCCTGACTCGTTCAGTCTTGACTATTTCTTGGACAAACAAGGCGTAACAAACTGACGGATAAATCCCGAAGCATGTGCTGGAGCCGGTTCCTGGAGCTTCCAGAGTTAAAAGGTTTTCTTGAACTCACTGACACAGGGCAGTAAATCTCAATGTGTCAGTAAGTGAGTGAAAAAGCGCCTGCAGAACATTACACAGATAGAGTCGGTGCTGCACAACCCTGGGTCTTCACAGGCAGGGTTAGCTCCCAACACTTCCAGCTACCCAGCAGCATTTGGAAAGGTCAGTTATATGTACAATATTTACCAGCTAATTGTAAGTGGGGCAGTAAAAGCCTTGGAGCTGGCCCCAGGAGAAATGATCCCAGGGTGTTGTGTACTGGTGTTGTGTACAGTGTGTTTACCTCCTATCACTGCTTGATTCATGTTGCTCCTTCAGCTCCCTCTCATTTTATGCTGGTTTGGCAGTAGAGTTCCCTCTGTCCCCCATTCCCTAATGAGGAAGTGGTGAAAAAAGGAACAAGATGGGTATGTAGGAAAGGGGCTTTGGGCTCACCCTGAGCACTTCAGTTGCCCTCCCCTGCCCCCAGCCACGGCACATCTCCTCCTATAACTGGGGAAAGTTCAAGCTCCCTGTCCAGCCTTGGCACCCCTTGTCTTGCTGCCATAAGCAATAGGGGACCCAGGAGACCTTTAGTGACAGCTTTGCCTGGAGCCAGTTTCTAGGTAAAAGCTCAAAGTTTCTTTCACAGTTCTTCCATGAAAGGCATTTTTTTTTTTTTTTTAAATCAAGTTGAGTAGGAAATCCTCTTTTGGGTCTTCCAGTCTCCCAGACTCTTTCTGAGTGTTGTGCTACTGGAGGATTTAACAAAAAGTATTCACTTTCAATATTCTCACAGCAGGCTTATACATGTACTGGTGAGCTGGTCTCGAGGGTCTGTGCTACCACACACAGCTTCATCTGAGACAACTTCTGGGTGTTGCTGGAGTTCATGAAGGGCCAGGACACTCCAAAGGCAGTTTGGATGTAGTCACCTTGTTTCAGAGTGTAAGACAGTTTAATAATATGTAGGCGTCAGGCTGTGCCAATTGGCTTCAGGGATGAAGAATGGGCTCTGGCAGGGGTAAGTTTACTAGCAGAGACACACATAGCCAAAATTGAGTAATGAGCTCATGTAACAGAGGGAGGAGAGAAACTGTAGCAGGAGTTCCTCCCAGCACCCCGCAGGAGCCTAAGAAACAGCATTTACCTGGAGCTGTGCTCTGTATTCTGGTTGTGAAAGGAAATGGGGAAACAGACTGGCACTCTCACAGGGGTTCAACAGGCAAGTCAGCTCTGAGGTGAACAGAGTCATTGTCTGTGCAAGGTGGCTGGGGGGCTAGCTGAGCTTCAGGGGCTGCTTTGGGTGCTTGAAGAGGGGATAGGACCTCCAGTCTTTTGGAAATCCACCCATATATACAGCTGTTGAGAAATGAACCTCTATCTCTGGTGCAGTTTTTGGGAGTCAGTTTCTAAACTATCCCAAAACTTTACTTATGTTCCAGTTGGGAGGTGAACATAATTTCATCCTTGATTTTTTTTGGATTTAAATGTGAACCCACTTCATTTTAAGCTGAGATCACCCCGCTGATTTCAGTGATGTTATTCTTAATTTACAGCAGTGGAAGGCAGGTAAGAATCAGTCACTTAATATCTACTTTTTTCTGACACTTGCAAAGAAGAAAGCAAAACAAGAGAAAACCACTCAGGGTAAGATAATGATGGGAACTGGAGGGTCTAAAGTACCACCAAGACTTTTCTGGGCTTTTTTTTTTTTTTTTCTTACTTGGCCCATATCTCAGCTTTTTCTTCTGTCAATAGAAATTTGTTCTGTGCATAGACAAATGCTGGGTCCCTGTTTTTACACAGAACTGCTGTAACAGCAGCAAAGCCAAGGTCCCTGTCCTGTCTCTCTCCTTGTGTGAGCATGCCCTCCACACCACGCTGCGCTCGTGTAGCCTTGACAGATGAGCCAAGGGATGGCCATTCCAGTTCTGCTGCTTACCTTGGGAAAGTGCTCTGGAGCCCAACAGACTTTACTGTCTGGAAATATTTCCTGTTGCACAACATAAATTGTCTCTTTCAGTTTAATCCTGTTGTCTTAGATTACCTCACCGAAGTATTGCCTTGAGTAAAGCCTCTCTCAGCAGCCACTCCACAACCAGTATTCTAAGAGGCCACAGGGTGTGAAGACTCTGCAAGAAGGTGGCGTGGGCACGTGCATCCCTGCCCCCTTTCTCATCTTGCACAAGGGCAGGGCAAACAAGTCCTGATTTTTACATTGGGTCTGTGTGACTTCTCATCCCTGAGTCAGACCCCTCTGCAGCTCCACAAACCCATGATGGCCACTGAGACCCCCAGGAGAGATCTCCCATCACTGGTGGCTTCTTATGGTGCTGGTGGTCCTTTTCTCTGAGCTGCTTTTTCCCGCTTCAGTGCTTGAGCTTGGTGTGGTTCTTCCTGTCCTGCCCTGCCCGAGATTCCTCTCTGGGAGTCTGTGCTGCTGCCCACCAGCATGTTGGCTGCCATCTGCTTTAGTTTCTCACAGCTTCTCCTGGGGAACAGCAGCAGCATTTGGGGTAGCCTTGGCCCAGTTTGTGGGTGCTTCCCAGCTCCCTGTGCTTCCCCATCTCCCCAGGCTGAATCAGACACTCGGTGTTCATCTGCTTTGCTCTTGCTCAGCTCCAGCTCCAGTTCTTGTGGTATTTAAATGCTGATGCACAAATTTAGGTAACATTTACATGCTCTAGTGAGTCTTCAGCTTGCCTGCACAAATTTCTTGTTTTTCCTTCTTCTAATGCGGTGCCACTACCTGAGGACAGTGCTGCCTCCTTGCTCCAGGGAGCTGCTGATCCTTGCTCTGTTTATGGGACATTGCCATAGCAATGAGGATGTGTAGTGGAGATGGTCAGGATTAACCAGACCATACCCCTGCTGCTGGCCAAACACAGCCAAAAAGGTGCCTGGCTCCTTCCCTCCCCAAAAAGAATCCTGTTTACTTTGGCTATTTTTAAACATATTTGCTGGTGGAGCCTGGAGTTCACTGTCAATCTGAGCCTTGCCACATGCAACCCACAAGTCTTTAAAATGGATTATTGTGGAGATGGGAAGGACAGTTTTTGTTCTGTCCACTGGCTTGGGGCTACCTGCCATGATGTTGGTTGTGGCAGTCACTTGCTTCCCAGTAAATCAGCTAAAGGCAACAAATTTCTCAAAGTCAGAAGCTTTCTCTCCTTCCTCCTGACTTCTGTACTTGAACTGGTGAGAAGGAGGTGAGAGGCCTCTGTATCCCATCAACAATTCCCTCAATCATCCTCTCCCTCCCTGGAAGTGTTATTTTTGGTTAATTCATACAAGTCTGGGCCTCCTTGTCCTATCCTGTGGGAGGAAGCTCCAGGCTGGAATTTTGTAATAAAAGCCAGATCTTTCTCTGGAGGCAGAGTAGAGGAGGCCACTCCTGTTGCTCCTCCAGTTCTTGTTAGTTCTTGATCAGCTTAATCTGGCAACTGTGAGAATTTCTTTCTCTGCTGAGAATAAATTTGGCATCTGAGGAAGATCAGCATTGTGGTGCTCACTCTGAGATACCTGATTTCCACAGAGCCACTGGAGGAAATCACAGCTCAAGCTGTTTGGACCTCGTCTTCCTGATGGAAGTTCCCAGCAGTTCACTGGGGATGCATCTCTGAGTGAATCATAGGCCATTTTCACTCCTGCAGAACCATGGCTTTGCTAAAAACAAGGAGTTTCCCTCCAGTGTCCTTGGCCAGAGTTTGCTCTTAACCTTAGGAGCAGGGTGCAGTCTGTCCCCTGCCACACCAGCAGAGGCTGGTTTTCACTGCAGTGAATGTGTTTGTGTACCTGCACCTGGGAGAGTTCTCAGAGGTGTTCTGTGGTTATGAAAAGAACCCAGATCTGGCCTCTGATTTCCTCTGTGACCACGATAATTCAGCATTCTCTTCCTTCACTGAACATTGGCAATGGAAAGACCACAAATCCCAGCTCTCTTCTCTTTGCCTGTCCTTGAAGTGGGGGTTGTTTCCATAGGGGCTGGTGCAGTGAAAAGCTGAGAACATCTGAAGTTGCCATAATTTAAATATGCAGGTGCTATCTTAAATATATCTGGGGAGCTTACTAACTAAATCTGAGTTTTTTTCTTGGTCACCAGACCCAGTGCTAAGGATGGAGACACAGCTGAATCTGACCTGTAATCCTCACTGGTACTTTTCACACTGCCTATAAGACTTTTGGAGTTTCCCATCCAGACTTATTTCACTAACTTAATAAAATCTATCTTGTGCTCCTTTTATTTTACTAGTCACTGTGATTCCCCTCTGACATAACCTAAACTATGCTTGGACTACTATTTTTTCCCCTTCTTTTTTATTAATGTATCCACTGTATAGTCTTCAGAGATTTATTTTTCTTTAATGAAATCAGCCTCATTTTCCTGGCTAGTGTACTACATGAATGCCACATATAAATATATGCTTTCAAGTCCAGTCCTTTCCCTCAGATACATTACTTTACACTACATTTGTCTGTGTTAAACTGCAGTGCTGATTTATTACATCAGTGACCATTAAAGACTTCAATTCCTCTGACTCCTGTTTTGTTGTTTCTCACTGTTTATTATCCACAATGATCTGATTTTTAGAAGAGTTGGCACATTGTAAGCTGAAGTTTCTTAATTCTTTTCCTTTGCTTGATACAATGGTTACAATTAGATTAATGTGTATTTAGTAGGTTTGGATTGCAGAACAAGTACAAAAAGCTCTCCTGGGAGCCATGAATATCACATCAGCATGTGGTGCCAGGTGTGCAAAAGAATTAAGGGGTAAAGTTGTGCCCAAAGTGTAGGGAAGATCTCTTACCTCTCTCCCACAAGTGGGAGTTGGAAGCAGAGAGTGATCAATTATCAGTGGCCAGTCATTTTTTTCTTGACGGCCTTCCCTTTATGTTTTTTTTTTTTTTTTTTTGAAGAGCTCTGCAAGTGTTTTCTTCCTCTGCTGCAATTCAGAAGTCAGAAGGGTGCTCTTCAGCCTGCTAAGGAGTCTTGAACAGCACTAAGCCTGCAAGATCTGAGATATGGTCAGCAGGATTCTAAATAGCTTTCAGTCTTACTGTTTAAACATACAAATTGGGAATTCCCTTCGTTCCCTTTGTTTCCTTATTTGAAGAAGCCCAAGCTAGGCAAACCTGCCAGGCATGCTAATGCTTCCTGACAAACTGCTTCAAAACAGGAGTTTCATGGAAGGACAGCAACAGTGCAGCAGAAACCCTCCCCAGAGAGACAGAAGTACACCTTGGCCATGTTTAAGTCAACCTCCACCTTCAGGTTGTGCTTCCCTGCGTGGGTCTGCATCGCCTGTCCTTCAGGAGGATGCTGTGCCAGGTGGTGAATATCTCGTGCAACACTTGTGAGAAATTCCATGTGATATTTAGGAAAGTGCCATGCCAGCCAGCTTGTGAGAGGAGCAAGCCAGGAGGCAGGTGCCTGTTCAGATACATCCCTGGTGTTTCCAGTGCCTGGCTCTCAGCAGCTCCTCACTGGGCACACGAGGGAACACCTAATTGCCCTTCCCAGACACCCTGTCTCCTTGGACCCTACATGTACAAATTTCTGAGTCCTCAGAAATTCAGTGCATCTGACTCCTGACTCTGCTGACTGCCTCAATGCTTAAAATAGGTGCTCCAGGTCATGCTGCTGAGTGAGATGGCTACAGGTTCACTATTGTGACGTGTGGGTAAGGCTTTCATTAAACATGGATTCAAGTCAACTTTCCATAGCTTAGGTTTTGCAGGTGCAAAGGACTGGAGAAGTATTCTTGACCTTAATCATTATTTGCAAAGCAGTGTGTGAGGCACTGCCTGTTGTTACTGAGAGAAATGATGCATGTTAGAAGGGGATCATACGGCTATCGGGCCATGCAATCTGGCTTTATTTTCCAACAACACTAAATACTTGCCGATTCTGTCCGGACCTTGCCTGTAGTTTTCTAGAGTTGTCTCTGAGGCAGGAGTTTTCTTGCAAGAAAAAAAAAAAAAAAAAAAAGTATGCATCAGGGCCCTTGTTTGCTCTCTGCACAGCTTTGACTGTGCAGCTGGCTGCCAAGCATCACACAGCAAGGCAGAGCAATGCTTGTGAATCACCATGGAACAACATCAGATGAGCCAAGTGGACTCATGTGATTTTAGGCAGGGCTCAAGAATTTTGTTCCTTTAGCTTCAACCCAGGGGGCAAATTTGTTCATTTTCCTGGCACTGTAACAATGATAAACTCTCTGCACCCATTTGCCCTGAACCGGTATGGTTTGTTCTCTGAAACATTTGCTGTTCCCATTCTGTGTGACAACAGCAGTTACAGGATAGGTGGAGATTTTATGGGACCAATTCTCAGGTACATTAAGATGCTTTCACCCCCTCCTGAGTATATAAAATGTCCTTAAAGCAAGTGTAAATGTATTGACTCCAGAATCAGATAAATAGGTTCCCAACTCTGAAGTGAGTATGGGTTGCAAACTTTTGTGGGGAGATGAATAACCAAATTGTCATCTCACCCTCTGAGACAGGTGCTTAGGACAAAGTGCTGATGTCTGGTGGCCACAATGGGTATTGGAGGAAAATTTTAGGAAGGTTGAAGTACCTGTATCTGAAGACATTGAGTGCTCCAGTGGTTCATGCACCAGAGCCTTATCTGGTGGCTACCAGTAGGCTTGGAGTAAAATCACAGAATCATGGAAACACAGGGTTGGAAAAGACCTCTAGTTTAATTTAATCCAACCATTATCCCACCACCACTGTGTTCACCCTTATCCATGTCCTTAGTGCCTACACACTAGACACACTACACACTTTTTGAATACTTCCAGGGACTGGCAAATTCCACCAATTCCCTCGGCAGCCTGTTCTAATACTCAAACACAAATCTTGTGAGAGAAGTGCGTAATAACATAGATGGTAAAGTTCTAGAACATGAAATGTTAATTACTACAGAACTCACTGCTGCCTAAGGACCACTAGAGCTTTCTTGACCTTTGATTCTTTCCCCTCATGGCAGAGATCACATAGTGTGAATCAGATCAGAGATGAAGTGAAAGCCTACAGCTACCAGCAAAAGAAAACTTGACCTAGGGAGGAAGGTATTTTTTGTGAAATACAGGAATGCAGGCAAAGATAGGAGGAAAACCACCTACTAAAGAGAAGCAAGCCTGTGAAGTGGACATAAAACCTCCTATGTTGCCTTTTCATGTCTCCTGGACAACTTACAGTTATTTCTAAAAAGCACATCTTGACACAAACACCCTAAATTATATCCCTGTCTCAGTGGCTTCTTGGGACCCAATGTGCCTCACAGGACCACTGTGGACCTGAGGAGGAGACCAAGTGCAGATGAAAGAGCAAGGAAGCCTGTGACCTGCCCCAGTCCAACATCTATGACATGAGGAAGGTCATCTTTTCCAATTGCAAAGCGGGGGTGCTGCCTCAAAACCATCTGTCAGAGGTTTCATTCCTTCTTGCTTGTTGTGCCCTGGAAAACTGAAAAGCTCTATGTGATTGCTAGTGGTAATAAGGAGGAAAGGATGGAAGAAATCTCCATGACTTTTTGTTTCATATATTGCTTGAGAAAACACGTGCTGTCTGCAGTGAGACCTCACAGCATGCTAATTCTTAAAGCATATATGCAAAAGTTTGAAATTGGAGGTTTTGTTGACCCTGGAAGAAAAAGCAGATTCCAAACAGAATCTCAGGAAGAAAAATCTGTGTTGCCATCTGTACCATGAATTTGCTTTTGCTTTTCTGATAAATGGATGCAGCTTGCCTGTGTCATGTTTTTGTCCTGCTTATCTTCTGAATCTGCATAAACTTTATTTCTGGGCAATTAGAATTTCAAGACCTGGTCACAAGGTAGGCAGCTGAGGAGCTGCATCGGTTCTTCCATCCTCTCTTTCACTGAAATCTTGAGCTTTGGCTCTTGCTTTTCAGCAGAAGTTTTGTGATTGAGACTGTAGAGACTAAATGGCTACATGGAAAACGTGAACCTCCACAAGGGCTTGAACTTTGGTCTACAGAAAACAACCTGATAATTTCAATCTGCAAAGGGCCATAAGGACATTCAGATTAAAAACTCAGTATGGGAAAACTTAAAATGAAATCTCCATGTCTTTCAAGGGATTTATTTCTACCTTCATGTTTCCATTAGGCCATGGACTACTCAAGGGTATCTGTGAGGATGTTTTCCCTTGGTCCATGCCTGGCTCGTTGATTCAGCTGTGGCGCTGCCGTGGTGCAATACACAGTGACAAGTCATTTCTGTGAGGTTCAAAGGAGAAGGAGAAGAAGTCAGTGCTAAGGCAGGCTTCAGTGTTTGTGGGGAAACACCTGTGATCTGTCATTAGTTCTTCTAAGTGTTTAATCGGTTACATCATTGTGTGGAGTCTGCTGCTGTAGGATGAGATGAGTCTGGTATTGTAGGATGAGATGGAATTGTTCTGTTTGACTTCAGTCCAGCTTTTTTTTGGCCCCTTCAGTCTGAATGTAGGGTCTTTGTGGCTGCAGTTTACCAGGAGGCACTCTAGAAAAGTTCTAGCATGCATTTATTTAAATAACATCTGATACATTCTGGAGGATAAATGGTATGGAGCAGCTGCAGTGCTGATTCCAAAGACCATCATTGGCAAGAAAACAGAGGAAGGAAAGATCTGTTATGTGTGCCTGTGTATTGCCCCTAGAACAGGATCAAAATTATGAAAAGAAACTCTGGTTTTGTTTCTCCACAGTTGTTTAAGTTCACAGGCTTCCCAGGATCTACATTTCAAGGCTATCATCAACCAAATTTTGTACATTTACATTTGTTCAAAATAATTTCCAGATGGTGAGTAATTAGTGGTTAGAAATGCCTTGCAGTTTGGTGATAATTTGATTAAGTGAAATCCTTAGGAATATGAGCATTCCAGGTCTTTTGTGTTTCCCTCCTTCATTTATAGACCACAACTTCTTCCCCACCCAATCTCCTCTGTTTCAGTAAGGAGTAGATGGATCCTACTCAGGAAAGACAGGAGGATGCCTCCAGCCAGAATGAGCAGCAGGAAAATGCATTAACTCCAAAAAATTGCCACTTTAACATTCTTCCTGGAGAACTTCAAATACAGTAATTACATTCCTCTCCCCAAGAACTCCATGTACTCTGTTCTTTTGAATTAATTAATCCCTAAGTCTGAAGCATTCTGCAAACAAGTGAAGAAGACCCATGCCTGTACATTTCTATGCTGGCCAGTGAGCTAGTGAAGAAAAGGGGGTAAAAATAAAGAGGTAAATTTTAAAAGTTTACCCAATTATGTATAAATAAAAATAATTTTCTAATGTTATTCAAGGTAGGGTATGGATTTTTTAAAATAAGATGGTGAAGTGATATAAAAATATAATTTGACCTGTCAGTCCTTGTTAATAAAAGGACCATTTTCTGTTCTGCTCCTTCATTCAGAAGTGAGGGCAGTGGAAGAGAGAGTTAAGTACTTAGGTATGTTCTTTTATAAAAATCTTTGTTTTACTCATTTACTTCAGGAAATTTTTATTAAAAAATACTGATGTAAAAAAGAATGATATCTTTCTGCCTTCCTGTATAACTGGAGATTTGTGAGATAGTCACTGACCCATGTATTCCCAGCTGGTGGGAATGGATTTACAAATGTTTGGACCTAGAAACCCAAATGGATTTACAAAGAGTTGCTTGAAGTGGTTTTGCAGATCTTGTTGTGACAATGACATATTGCTCATGCTTCCAAGCCATAGGCTCAGTACCAAATCCACTGCTACCTCGGGTGGCAGAAGGAGAGAAACAGCCTCACTTTCCTTCTCCCTACAACTCCCTGACAGGAGGTGGGAACCACAGGGGGGTTCCACAAGGAGACAAGTGACAGGACGAGGGGAAAAGGCCTCAAGTTGACTGAGGGCAGTTTAGATTGGATATGAGGAAGAATTTCGTCAAAGAGAGGGTTGTCAATCATTGGATCAGGCTGCCCAGGGCAGTGGTGGGGTCACTGTCCCTGGAGAGATTTAACAGACATGTAGATGTGGCTCTGAGGGACAGGGTTTAGTGATGGGCTTGGCAGTGCTGGGTTAATGGCTGGACTTGATGATCTTGGAGGTCTCTTCCCACTTCAGTGGTGGTATGATTCCTTGCACCCTGGGGAATTTTCCAGCACTTTGCAAGCCAGCATGGTCCAGGATGTAGCAGCCATCACTGGCCACCATCTCACATCCTCTGGACACCAAAGTAGGCAAACCCAGCTGTTTAGGTACCTAAGTAAAAGCTCAAAAGGACTAGTGAGACCATTCATCTGCCTGGATAACAACAGCCACAGACTTACCTTGGCTTAAATCCCATGGCAATCACAACAAGAATCCCACCTCTGCTTTTCAGGTGGTGCTATACACTGACCTGGGTAAATCTGTTACTCTCTCTCCTCTTGGCTCTGTTTTCCTCTGGAACAGCTCATGTGACATTAGTGGTCTCTGTATCCTTGCTGGGAACCCCCTGAGCTGTAGTAGATTCTCCCAGGGAGTCCATCCAACTTCATTAGCAAGACCTGTCTATGCAGAACACATGAGATCCCTCAGGAAGATTTTCCAATTAAAGATTTTTGATTTGAAACTTTATATGCAAAAAGAAAAGTCTGAAAGTCCATGCTCAGCAATATTGCATGCATAAGGCTCAGTTAATTCACCTTGAAAGAGGCCTTTAGGAGGACTTGCACATTCCTGGTGCATTTGGGATAGGACATGGGTGAGTGCCCAAGAGCAGCACCAGATAAACAGAAAACATTGCAGCAGCCTGGCAAAGGGGCCATGGGATCTGCAGGGCCGGCGGTGCTGCCAGAGCAGATTGGTTTGCACTGCAGCCACTTTTTCTCACAGATGGGATAAAAATAAGATAGATTAAGTATATCCAAGAAAAAATAGTTATGGGAAGGCTTGAGAAAGCTGCCAATGTCAGCAAAGGGAGGCAGTAATGTAAGCAAACTTCAGAGGAGGGGAGCTGCAGAGCGTCCTGCTGGAGCGAGCAGAGGGGACTGGCGCTGAGTGTCGGCTGGATGTGGGGTGAGGGGCTGGCCGGGCGATTTGGTTGACTTGTGTTTACCAAGGAGAATACCAATGGAGAGGGAGGTTTTTCTTTTAGCTGATAAATGTGCATGCCTCTATACTAAAATGGTTTTCCCCCCCTTCTGTGGTTCTTTGAGTCAATTTCTTCCTGGTTGAGTCACTCAGGCTGATAGGTAGGTGCTGATCTTCCTGCTGAAATCTGGAGCTCCCTGCTCCTCCTTTTGATGCCTGTTCTGCTTCTCCGGGGTTAGATATACCTTTGGCTTTCATCTTGCACCCAGCTTTCCATCAGATCCTCGGGAATGGCCACTTTAGGCAAGGTGAGGAACTGCTGCCTTAAACTGGATCTTGTATGAGTGAGCAGCAACACCTCACTGTCAGAGCTGTAGGATGGTCCCCAGTGAGCACGAAGCTCCGTTTGGTTGACTGATGGAGCAGAAGTAGATGGAATATCAGGACTTTGAAGGGCTCAGACAAGAAATAGTTGCTGCTTCTCGGTGGCTCTGTAGTAACTGGTTGTGAGCTTGGTCTCAGGCAATGGCAGATTAATCTGCCTTTGTTTAGTCATCTGTGAACCTGGCTTCTTGTAGATTTCTGCTCTTTTTATCCTTTTTTTGGTTTTTTTTGGACAGTTACCACAACTGGGTCAAGGCTAATGGTGTAAAGGTCTCCATACATTAAGTCTTCAGAGGGGCTGAGCCATAGAAAAACCTCTTACCTGGCACTAAGAAGGAAAGACTTGTAAGTGCATATAAATATATGAAGGTAGGTATCAGAGGATGGAGCCAAGCTCTGCTTGGTGGTGATAAGCAGTAGGACAAGAAGCAGAAGCTGATGCCCAGGAAGTTCTGTCTGAATGTGAGGAAGAACTTTTCTGTGCCATAACCAAGCATTGGAACAGATTGTCCAGAGAGGGCATGAAGCCTCCCTCACAGGAGGTATTCCAGACCCATCTGGACACAATCCTGTGCCCTGTGCTCTGGGATGACCCTGCCTGAGCAGGGAGAATGGACCAGATGAATCACTCTGGTCCCTTCCAGCCCGATTCATTCTGTGATTGTGAGACCAAATCTGAAATGGTGCTTCTTTAATTTGCCAACCTTTACTCTCCTCTGGGGTGGTGTAAACAGTGAGGGGCATGTCCAGAAGGAATGAAGTCCACAAGATATCATTCTCCACTAAGGAGCTGTTATTTGTTGACCTCTGGAGTAGTTACTTCAGTCAGGTTTTTAAATACACTTAATTTAGACAAGAAATAATCTCAGTGAAAGAGGGTTAAGAACGTGTAGGGAACATTCTGGGGATAAACATCTGCCTCTTTTTGGTTAACAACCATATTTATTGCATTAAAACAAATACCTCTATCTGACCCAGAGAGCTTGTGGAAGGAGGCCAGAAAATAAACTGTGTTGCTACTGATGAGATAATGGATCAGAAAAAAAAAATTAAAAACTGTAGTGCTAAAAAAGTACTCAGTCAAAATCTGTTTCTCATTTCTTTTTACATTCCTCTGAAAATTAAGACAAGTGTAGTTTTTCAGCTCGGCTTCACTTTGTAGTTGGTGGGTTTTACACTTGGTCAAAGAGAACTACAACTTGTCTTTCCCACATTGTTTGAGAACCACATCAGAAATGTGTCTGAGAAGCAAAGTTCACTCCCCTCATGCATTAGGGCTGGGGAATTGATGTGCTGTATAGGAGAAAGAGTAAGCAAATACAAAGATTGTGTCAAGACTCTTAGATGGCCAGGAGGGAGCTGGATCTAAGCATTCCCTTCAGTCCTGTCCTCCTGGGCTGTCTGTCTGTCTGTGTCTGTGCAAGCAGTGTCACTGATGCCAATTGGGTTATCCCTCTGTCTGGCTGGCCAGCCACACTGGTCTCCCATCTGGGCATGATGCAATTTCCTTTGCTTCTTTATTTGAGATTAAAAGAGATACTTCTTCTCCCTTTTCCTTGTAGATAATTTATTGTTTCTGGATTTAATAACATTTTGTATTTGAAGGCTTTCTGCAGATGGATTAGGAGGCAATGCAAACAGTGCAATGACAGCGTTGTCAAAGCAAGTATCTACAGTGTAGGCTATCTGTTCCCTGATCCTCCTGTTGTATTTATTGACATTCACGTGTACATCCTGTCTGTCACTTCAAAGGCAACTTTGGCTATTGGACATTGTTTACTATAGGAAAGTTAAAAGGGAAATTGTCTTGCATGTGTTTCTGGTAGCTGTTGGTACGTTAAGTGGTGACTTTACCTGCCTGAAAGGAGGTTGTAGACAGGTGGGAGTCAGTCTCTTCTCCTAGGAAATGAGGAAACGACCTCAGGTTGCACCAGATAAGGTTTGGATTGGATATTAGGGAAAGTCTCTTTACTAAAAGTGTAGTCAGGCATTGGAACAGACTGCCCAGGGAAGTGATGAAATCACTCCCTGGAAGTGTTCAAAAATGTATAGATGTGTCACTTAGGGACTGATCTAGTGGTGGGCTTGGCAGTGGTGGGCTAATGGTTGGACTTGGTGATCTTTTCCAATCTGATTCTATGATTACAACTGCTTCAAAAATTTCAGAATTTTCCTCCTCTTGGTGTTTGGCTCATTGGCAATATATATTATTTTAAACAGTCAGACATCACTTGTTATCACCAAGTTTTGTGTCTAGGGGACCCTCCTACCCAGAAGCTTCTGTTGCCTCTCTTGTGAGCCGCAAATGGCACTTGCCACAATCAGTTAGGAGGGTTATGTAGGGATTTGCATTAATGAGACACTGAGCTGGAGATTTGGCTGGAGGTGTTAGCTCCAGCCCACCTGCTGTAGGGGCAGATGTAAATCCATGAGGTCCTGCAGGGGTATGCTACCCTAGCACATGCCATCCCACCCCTGGGAGCTGCCCTGCAGCAGTGAGTGGAGCTCTGCTGAGCTGCCTGTGGGCAGGTTGGCTCCCCCAAAGCCGTTCTGTCAGCACAGGCTGGCACCCCACGGATCAGCTCTGCTTGTGGGATGGAAAGGGACTGCTGGTTCTTCAGCCTGAGGGGTGAAGTGGTGCCCTTTTGGGCTCCCTGGGGCCCACTTTCAGTCCTGACACCTTGGGGGACTTGCCACGTGATGTGACTGTTCTTTCAGGACACAGCTACAGCTATTGATTTATTTTGTTGTTAAGCACAGAAGGACCATGAGGGAATACAGATGTCTGTCAGCTTTGCAGCAAGTTGCAGACACCCCTTTGTGGCAAGTTTGGGTTGCTTCTGCATTTCCAGTTGTCCCATTTTCTTTGATGTAGAAGACTCCCCTGAGTCTGAAATTCTTCCCTTTCGGTTCCTGAGGTCTGATTCTTTCTGCAACACTTCTCATGGATGTTTGCTTTTTTCCTAAGCAAAAATCTGCATGGGAATACTCAATATATGAAGGGCTTGCAAAGCTCTTTCCTTTGAATGCATGGACACTTTTCCCTGTGGTAGGGCAAGGATTGATATTCAGGGTTTAGCTCCCAATAAGCCTCCATTTGGGGTGGGAAGTGCCACATCACAGAGGATTTTAGGAGCTTCCTCTGGTAGAAAAGTGGATCCATCTCTAGTGGCTGTTCACAGCCCTACAGTGAGCACATCCTTTGTAATGACACATTTTTTTTCCTCCTCAAATACAGGTGTTGCTTTACTTAACTTGATTTATAACTTTATCAACCAAACTCTATTAATTCATTTTCCCAGTAAAGACAAAGCTAGTCTCTGACAAAATGGTTTTTGTTTTTGTTTTTTTTTTTTTTTTGTTTTTTTGTTTTTTTGTTTATCTCGATTTCTTAGAAGGAGAGATTAAGCAGCAAGTAGAGTACCTGGCCCCAGCATGAGCTGCTCTGTTTGCATAACCCTGTCAGCTGTGCCATTTTCCACACATCTCATGGACAAAGTGTTACTGGCAAATTGTTTATGTACAGAAGGAGCCAATGTCATGTACCTTCCCCAGTCCTGCTCACCCACCTTTTGCTAAAAACTTTATGGAGAGAGCAGCAGGGCTGGTGATAGCTGCAGTAGAGAACAGAATGAGTCAAATGCCAAGTTTTGCTGCAGAGATTTTCCTCATTGGGGATGTGACAAGTGGAAATAACAAACTGAATAAATGGGTCTGATGATGCTGGGCTGTGAGCAGGTTTTAAGCCCCCCTTTTCCCAGCACACCAGCATTTAGCCCTCAGTCTCCTGAGTTACACAACATTACACAACCCTCTTAAATAGGCCAATTATTTCTCTATGCAAGAGTGACTCAGAGAGATTTTCCTGTCTGTTGCATATGAAATATATATTTAATTTTCTCCAAGAAAGCCCAGTTTTATTTGCAATTAAAGTGAAATCAATATTCCAAAATGGCATTTCAATAAAATCAAAGTTGTAATGTAAACAAGGTAATGGGAAGAAAAGCGCTGTAAATAGATTTTTCAAATGTCAGAGAGTTGATATATATTTTCAAATATGTAACTTGATTTCACAGTGATAAATATGGGAAACTGGGAGCAGGTGAACAAGAACTGTGAAAAGAGAGAAATTGTGTGAAGGTGTCTGTGGTTCCCCCTTAGCTAAGGCAACCTGCAGGCATGTGGGACACCCCGGGTGGAAGGGAGAGAACAGATATTGTTTTTGGAACAGATTCATAGAATTATAGGATAGTTTGGATTGAAAGGAAACTTAAAGGTCATGGTGTCCAAGCTGCCTGCAATAAAAAGGGACATCTTCAGCTAGACCAGGTTGCTCAGAGTCCTGTGCAGCCTGATCTGGGGATTGGGCATCTGCCACCTTTTTGGGCAACCTGTGCCAGGGCTTTACCACCCTTATTAAAAAAAAAAAAAAGCAAAAACTGAAAAAAAGGCTATTTGCACTAAGAGCCTCTATTGCTTCAGCAAGCCAACTCCTGGTTGTTTTGTCTTAGCAGAGGAATTAATAGGGGTTAACAAAGAAAGAGAGCATTAAGGAAGAGCGGTGGGGGTCATTGCAGGACTCAGTATTGTACTGATGCCCAAGCTGATGCTGCTGGAATCACCATCTCTTCTTCACCTGCAAATCCCCCAGCTTTACCTAATGTTTCACATGCTGCACAAATGACACTCTTGCTTTTCCCAGGAAGGCACAGGGTGGTTGTCTCTGCTGAGCAGTGGCCATGTCCCAGGCAGCAGCAGCTGGTCTTTATTGGGACAGGACTTGCACAGTTCAAACTGTCACTTGCAGTGACCCACAGCAGAAACCCTTGTGATCAGAGACTTGTGAGGACATCCCAGCAGCTTGCCAAAAAGGTTTGTCATCTTTCTGGGGAGAAAAACGACTGGAAGACTGAAGAAGTTTTACATCTCCAGACGTGGAAATTGGTGCAAAGAAGACAAGTGCAGAAATGCCACATAACCTCAAAATGATTTTGAGGTGGTAGAAGAATAGCAAACAATGCTATACATATTTTGTGCTTTCTTATTCACAATATCCCTCCATAAAATGATATTTGGTAGAAGAAGAGATCATTGCTTTGGGACTGGAGTTCTCTATCCTGGTGAATTTTTCAGGCTTTTCAGGTCACCACTGAACAGGCATTTCTGAGAGTGCAGAGTTTCCTCTCTCTGGGTGAGTGATCAATGGGGTTGGTGTGTCCATATGTGATTTCCAGCAATGGGCTGAGATTGGATGAGCTGCCACTTGTCACCTCCCTGATTTTACCTGTGTGCTATAAATTTATGAACAATGGTGATGTTCTAGTTTGGGAAGGTGCAGTTCACATCACCCTAAAAGTGGGCTTGGCATTATCTTTGATGTGGGAAGCAGATGTGGTGCTGTCCCACTTTGCTGCCAGGAGTCCAAGATAAGACTCAGACCTCCCAAGCTTTCCTATTGTTTTGTCTTAATCCAGGAAATTCAGCTGGCATCTCTCTTATTCCTGCTGGTTAGAGAGACTTTGAGCTTTCATTAGATGCTGGATCTTGATCCTGGCTAATGAAAAGCAGAACAAAATCACACTCACAGTCTGGCAGGGAGTTTGAATACTTGTGCAATAGGAAAGGTCCTCTCAGGTGCAGTTTTTGCTGTATGGTTTGTGTAATGCTCAGCAAAGCCCTGTCAGTGCTGAGGTTTCCTGTTGCTCATAGAATTCCTTTACTATTACTTTTTTTTTTCTTTTCCTTGCTTTGTAGAATTTGATCTCTGCTTTAAATTATATCACTGGTAACGTGTGTGCTTTGATTATTGCAGTGTTCCTTGCTGGATATTCCCTTCCTCAGTCTCAATTTGCTTCACCTTCACTCCTAACTATACTTTCTGGGGAAAGGAAAGGATAGTTTTCCTTTGGGATTGCCAGAGATGATGGTCTTTGATTTCTATGTCCATGGCCTGAAATTGTTCTCCAATACAGCCTGTCATATTGAAATGATTTACTTCTTTCATTGTTTGAATCTCCCTGTTATTCCTTGCCAATTCTGTGTGTGAGAATGTTAATTCCTGCATTTACCAGGGTTTTCTGCATCTGACTGGACTGGCAGGTTCACATCTGTCTTTCATAAGGAGGATTTTACAGACAAGAACTCCCTGGAAAGGGATTAAGCCTTCTGGTTGTTGTTGTTATTGTTGTTATTCCTGAGTTTGTCACTGTGGAGAGGATGATAAATGCTGTGCACGAGACCCACCACGAGGAACTTGTGTCCCTGCTAGGGGATGGATGTCGTTGTCTCTTTGCCCGTCATCACCTGTATTACAATTTTTGTTAATGAAAAGCCAGCAAGTGCTCACAGTGCAACAACCTGGGCAGTGCAGAGCAGCTCTAAGGCTGTGGCTGAAGGCTGCTTGGTGATTCTGAGACAGGGTCCAAAATGGATAAAGCAGGGAGGGACTGCACATTAATACTTTCCTCATCTTAAGCCTATTTGTTTACTAATTCCCTATGGAACAGGTATCTCCTGCTAGTGATGGATAACATGAGAAGTATCACTCTGTACACTGAGCTAGCTGTTCCTATATTTCTGTGGGAGGGTCTAGATAAATTTTTTAAAACAGATAAAGTAGCAGATAGCTGGAGTTTTTAATATAAAAATCTGGCACAGCTGGAATGCATAAGCCCAGAATTCCAAGTAGTTGCCATCATTATGTGGTATCTGCAGGTAAAGTTGTGTCTGAACACCTTGAAGGGGTTTGCTGAAAGTCCTCAGAAGCAGAAAAGTCATGTTCTCAGCCCTGTGATCACACAGGCGGTGTGGGGAGGGTGAGGAAGCAGCTTTGCTTGCTTTTTACTCTGACACGGATTTGCCTCGGTGGCCATGGGCAAGTCAATTAAGTTCCATGGTTCAGCTTTCTCACTTCTGAGAGGTAAATGCTATGCTAGTTTAAAAACATTTATGGTGTTTTTGAGAATTAATTAGTTGGTGTTTGAGGCACAATAGTTTTCCATAGGGGTTTTCCACTGAGTTCTTGGTCCCTTTGCTCTGGAGGGTGTTAATTGCTGTATGCTTTTGGGATGGCCCTAATGAGATGAGAGTAAAGGCATATGGAGGTGAGTGATTAACAAAACAAGCCTGGGGTAGAACAGATTTCCCCAGGTGAGAAATTGAGTTGCTATTGGCCTCTGGATTTCCTTTTGGCATGTATTCCTGAAAAGGCTCCAGTCCAGAGAGCATCCCATGATAAATCCCCCTGTTCCTCTGCCTTGTGGCTCTCTGGGCTGCCCCTTTGCTTTCAGAAGTGCTCAGCCACAGAAGGGCAGGAGGGATCTGAAATTGCCCCCCTCTCCTATCTGTGTGGCCAGGTGAGGAAGTGAGGAATGTAATTTCATGCACCATAAATACTAATAATTCCAAGTACTTAGGACTCGAGCATGCACATTACTGTGGTGTGAGCTCTCTCCCCTGGCTGCACTTGGAGCAATCACACTTAGGACCTGTTTGTCTTGGCAGAGCTGCCCTTAGGAATGAGGTAACTTTGGAAAAGACATTCCTTCACTCATGGCAAATGGATAAAAATATCTGAACCTCCACAGGCCTGGGGAGGAGAGCAGGAGCCAGGGTAAAGCACAGAGCCCAAACCTCTGGAGCAAGGGCTGCAGGTCCCCAGCACCTTGCCACAACAGCCTTGTTGGACCAGGAATTACACAGGTGTGTCATGGGCCTCATAATGTTTTGCTCAATTTGGCTACTCAGAGCATGCAAGTTACAGCAAATGACCTCTGTCCTTGCTGAAAACCCTGTTTTGCAGCTCAGTGGCTTACATACTGAGTTTACAAGAGTGATATAAGAGCCTCTGCTCTGCCAATAGCTGTGAGAGTATCTCGAACAGTGCTTTGGGACAGAGTACACAGCACTGCTGTTAACCAGAGATGGGCTGAAGATTAATGTCCTTTTCCTCCTTTATAATAAAATTAGGCAGGCTTCTCTTCTATGACAGAAGAGATGCTGGTAAAGGCTTAAGGTTAGGGATGTTAAACTATTTCAACATGCAGGAATGGTGTAGTGTGCACTGACTAAAGGCTGATACTTGCCTTTCTTGTATAAAAGGAGCTTTTCAGAATGAAACAAAAAAAGACATAATTTCACAGCTTGAAGGAAGGTAATGAAGTGCTGCAGTTATGCCTCTCCCTGAAGATCTGTCCCCAAGCCTTCACAGGCAAAGCAAAGGGCTTGCTCAGGTAGTTTATTGTGCAGTGAGAGTTCCTGCTGCCACTCTTCCCATGCAGCTGGAACCCCAGCCCTGGGTGTTTTTATGTGTGATGCATGCACTTACTTAGAGACACTTCATAAATCACATTTGAAAAGTGACCTTTTTTTGTGTGTATGTGTTTTATTTTGGAATTTGGCAATAAACAACCCAACTAAAAGAAAAATCAAGCTTGAGATTGGCTCAGTCATCAGCTTTGGGGGAAGGGGGGCTCTGGAGATCAACATTTATAAGTGTGCAGTAGTTGGATTGGGTGTACTGGCTACTTTTTTGGCAAGGCTGATGTTGCTTGATTATTAAGAAGGATTCTGTATTATTTATGTCACCCATCTGAAGTTGCTTTATCTTTGCAGATGTGCCCTTAAGCAGGGAAGCAGAGCACAGGCAGTGCAGCCAGACTGCTTAACTTTTATTGGAAAGCACTGCTTTCGTTGTAAGAACAGCTTTTTACAGCCAGGCAGCCCCGTCTGTCCTTGTTTTCCTTCCAGGAATGCAAAGGGCTGGGGGGGGGGCAGGGGGCAAGAAGCAGAGAAATGCAACTTGGATTGAAACTCTGGGGGACCATGAAAAAAGCAGAAAGGAAAGCAAGAAAACTGTAAAAACACTGTAGTGGGGGCCAGTGAAAGCATGATACAGTCCTTAGAGCACGACAGGGCTGTAGGAGCTGTAGTTCCTCTTTCCTCAGAATGCCTTTGGATTCTTGCTATGAAAACTACTCCAGTGAGAAACCTTCACCAAGGAGGTTGGAGAGAGCATGGACATGACTTATTTTCTCTTGTAGTGCTTGCAAGGGGAAAGGCTGTACTTGTCTTTCAGACCAATGTATGGGTCCCACTCACTTCCCTGAAAATCTTGATGCCAGCCCTCAGTGCCCCACAGAGGTGCTGAATGCAGGACTGAGGCCAGGAGAGGTGTAAATCCTGACCCATGTGAGCTCTTAGGTGCTTGTGTGCATGAGCCAGGAATCAGGACCACACACCCATTCTCCCAGTCCCATCTTGAAGGCTACAGGAGCCAAATTCCATGCTGCTAGCAATTTTTCTGCCTTCCTGATCAAGACCCACTGGAGGCACCCAGTAGGTGTCTGCCTGTGGGGTGTTGTCTGAAGCAAGGGACAGTTCCTCATATTTACCTAGATGGGATGACCAGGATGGCCAGGCTCTCGTTGCCGATGCTCCTGAGAGAAGAGCAGCACTGTGGACCACCATGGCTGCTGCCAGGGACACAGCCCTTCCTCACTGGGGCTGCCAAAATGAAATCCACCCCTATGGTGATGAAGCTTCACAGCAAGGCTCTGCCCTGTGCCTTTTGGGTTCAGAGCTATGTAGGGCTGAGCTTCCCCAGGAGGAGAAGGCAAGTCCATGAGCAGGGCTCTCTGCTCCCTTCAGGATGTGGAAATTATCAAGCCCTCCTGCAGCTTAGAAGTGCAGCCCTTGTCCCCTGAGCTCCACTGACAGTATTGCAGAAGGTGGCTTTTATGTGCACTTGTTTTGTGGAGAGTGGCCGTGAGTGCTGGGCTTTGCTCTGAAGCTGGGGCTGTCACTGTGACCAGATCCTGCTGGAGAAGATGAGTCCTTCAGGAGTGATTCTGAGCCAGTGGCATTCCCAGGCATGTGCAGAGGATGCCAGCCTTGGATGTCACAGTAAGTCTAGGTGTGAAGGAATTTAGTGAGGTGCCTGGGCAGGAAGTCAGTATTTTTTTTGTGACTCATTTTGTTAGTGTTAAGCACTTACTTTCTCCCTGAAGTGAAATTATTGTGCCTGATTGCTTTGTCACGAATCCTACCTCCAGTGGTACTCCCAGGGTGAGAAATAAAATGAGGGCAAAGAAAAAGCAGGCAGAGCCCAGTCTTAGGGCTTTGTCTTTGCTAAGGCTGATGTGGTAACACCAACAAAATCCTTTATACCAGTGGCCATGGACAGCTCTGGAGCTCTCTGTCTGTTGTGGTGTCTGCAGAAAAAGACCACCTTGTCTGCTTCTCTTCTTTTTCTCCTTGTTTTGCCAGGATGATGTGTTTATTTGGGTTAGGTGTCAAGCAACATCCTCTGCTAGAACAACACCACTGGTTGCCAGAATCAGGTCACTGCTGGTCACTTGCTGAATGCTTGGTTATTTCAGGCTTTGTCTCCCTGCAACACTCAGGTGATGATTTTAAAAACGCTGCATTGTGGAAGCTCCCATTCCCAAATCATGCTTTGGGAAGAGCGCCTGGTCAGCTGGGAACAGGATGCCTCAGTGACTTATTACAGACTTTAGCTCTGCCGCCTGAAACTGAGGTGACCAAAACTCAGTTGTCACATCCAGGTAAAGGGATTTGATGTTCAAGCAAGCAACTTTGACTGAATTAGTCTGGATTAAGTCTGGAAGGCTCTGGAGATCTGGGGAAAATGACTGGGAAACCAAGAATGATTTTAATAGTACTGTGTCTATGACCAGCAGACAATTAAAGGCTGCTGATGCAGGTGGGCTTTGTCAGCATCTTCTGGTTCATGTGGAGAGGAAACTGCTCATTCCTGAGTCATGCAACTGTGAACTCCTCTCAGAAGCTTTGAGTCACCAGGCAGGGTGGACACTGACCACTCCTGACAGACACTCAGTCAGGGGAGACTCTTCTGGCAATGCACGTCCATGCTTTGCTTTCCTTGCCATTAGAAGTGTTTTCCTAGTGACTAATCAAGGTTTTCCTGATGTAACTTCTTAGCCCATGACCTGTCACATGTCCAAATGAGTACAGAAAACAGATTTTTTTTCTTTCTGCTGTCTAGCAACCTCTGTATTTTTGAAGGCTGTTTTTATGTCTCCCAGGTTCCTCCTCAGTCTCCTGCTGTTATAGTGACAGTATCAGTGCTGCCTAAAATTTGTGATCGTTCTTGCTCTTTCCTCTGGAATCTCTCATAGAGCTCCATGATTCATTTGCATTCCAGAGCACCAGACCAGGCAGAGGACTCTAGCTGAGATCTTACTACTGCTGAGCAAAAGGAAAGGGTTTAGATCTTCTTGTCTGAGGTCCATCAGCCACTTGACATCACTGGTTGTTGTTCACCATTCTGATCTGCAGGACAGCTATGCAGAAAGCTGATTTTCATCCTGTATCTTCCTTGTGGAATGTTCCTGGCTGATTTTGGTATCTTGGACTTGCCTGTATCTTGGACTTGCCTGTATCTCCAGTCTCTCACAATCACGTTTGAATTCTCTTCCTCTCATTTTATTGGAGTCCTTCCTAGTGAGGTATCATCTGAAAATGTAATAAACATTATCTATATTCCAGCATCCTGGTCATCATCCAGGTACTCTGTTTTCAGGAAAATGAAAATATTTTCATTAGAATCGGATCTAGGACTGACCTCTGTAAAACCCTGCTTGAGGTATCCTTTCACTGTGAAAAATGAATCCTTGATAACTACATAAACACTTTTCCAGGTAGTTTGATTCCTGCCCCAAGAATACACTGTGCTTCTGTAGTTTGATTATGAGAAGGTCCTGAGAGACACTGTTCTCTCCAGAACACTGCTGATGTGGAGCCTCAATAGGGGAGGTTCAGATTAGCAGTAAATTAATCCTCTGGTGAAGGCAGACCATAAATGAAATGCTAGAACACACAGTGGCCACTCTGAAAGCTACTGTTCATTTCCCCCCTCATTTTCTGAGCAGCAGCACAGCTCTTAAGACCACACAGCATTTGATGCTACAAGGCAGACAGTGCATCTTTCAGAACATTTCACTGACTTTCCTACTAGAGACACATGATTTTTTCCCTTTCCAAAAGCACCTTTCCCAAGACAGGGAAATACTGTCTAGAATGAGTGTTGGTGTTCCCACACCTTTCTGAAGAGCTGCACAGTTGGAAGTCAGCAGCCAGCCTTTGCCTGGAAAATAGATTTTATTTGCAGAATTGGCAAGTCCTGGTTTGCAAAGACATTTTTCTAGATTAAAACATAAGAATCAGATACTTACCAACAATAATAAATGAGATACAGCCAGAAAGAGTATATTATGAATTCCACCCTAGAGTACTGCATCCAGGTTTGGGGTCCTCAGCACAAGACAGAGGTGGATCTGTTGGAGTGGGTCCAGAGAAGGGACACAAAGGTATCAGAGCAGCACCTTCCCTACGAAGACAGGGAGAGAGCTGGGGTTGTTCAGCCTGGAGATGAGAAAGCTTTGGGGAAAACTCATTGCATCCTTCCAGTGCCCTAAAGGGTGTTATGAAAAGGAGGGAGAGGGACTTTTCATACGGGCAGACAGTGACAGGACAAGGGATTATGGTTTTAAATGGAAAGAGGGCAGGTTTAGATTAGATGTCAGGAAGAATTTCTGTACTCATAACACAGTGAGACACTGGCACAGGAAGCCCAGAGAGGCTGTGGATGCCACATCCCTGGAATTGTTCAAGTCCAGGTTTCATGGGGTCCTGAGTGACCTGGTCTATGCCTGAATGGCATCTCTGCCCATGGAAAGGGGATTGGAATAAGATGATCTTTAAGGTCCCTTCCAATCCAAATCATTCTATGATTCTGCAGTTCTATGATACTGCATATAAATAGGTGCTCAGTAGGAATTTGCTGTTAGGATTTTTTTTATAGTGCATTATCTGGAAGAGGGGTAAAAATTACTCTTCTTTCTACATTATTTGCATCACAGATTCTGACTTTAGCTCACCTCTGATCAAACTATTAATTTAAAATTTACAGACACAGGCCTTTTGCCTGTGTTTCTGACTGCTCTCACTGGCTGCATCATAGCAGCAAACTGCATAGGTCCAAGGTGTGGGTTCAAGCATCATCCAAATGGTTTAATTGTTTCTGTGCTCTTTGCCCTGGCTTTGCCCCCTGCTACGTAACTCTCATCCACACATGGTTTGGGAGCCAGCATGGCTCTTCCCAGTGAGCAATAACAATGAAACCATATCATGTGGGAGGGTGCAAGGGAGAAAGTTTAGCCATATGGACACAATCTGTGCTGTGCCTGTTGCCCTGGGGGTCAGAGAATGAGCCTTGACCTGTCTTGTTTATAAGCAGAGACATAGAGGCTGCAGAACCCTTGCATTGTAAGAAAAGGTACAGAATACTTCAATAACATTTTCATTTAATTGCAAGGTCTCTTTCCCCTTGTGCTTCTGCCAGGTTTGTTTTTAAGACCAGATGTTAATACTTGCACATAGGTGAGTTTCATGACCATTCACATGTGCTGAATTTATTTGGACAAAGGTTCTTTTGTGATTGAGGCTTAGCACTTTGTAAACCATGGATTTGTCTTTAAAATAGTTTTGTTTTTTTTTTTTTCATTGATATCCAATTTATGGTGTGGAGGAAGAGAAAGACAAGTTTGTTGTTTGGATTTTTGACTCATTAAATTTATTCTTTGAGCACTTGAGTGTACAAGGATGCTTCCACATGTGCTTCATGGCATGACTGGAGCTAATTACAAAGTCTTGAGCACAAAAGCAGGACAAACCTGGCTGATTGCTCCTGCCAACTGTTTGCTAAATTGTCTCATTCGATTCACTGAAATGGCAGAAAATTAAAAAGGCAAAAAAGTGACTGCTTGGATTGGCAAGTAAAACCAGCTTGCTTTTGACTGGGCAGGGGAAGAGATCAAGTATGGGGATATGTAGAATTAGGGAAAGGGAGGGAATCAGAAGGAGAGAAAAGCAGGACAGAGTAGAGGGCAAGTTAAGCCTCCCCCTTCTGTCAAAAATAGACTCTTAATTGCCTTAACTCTCTTGGTGAACACTTACTTTCTAGGTGATGGAGATGGGTAGGTGACTTCAAAGAATCAGTCAGTCCAAGAATCACTAGCACCTATTGCAGGATGGGCTGAATTGCCTTGGGAAGGTGAATTGACTCCACCTGTTAGTGACATAGGGGATTTCATCATCTAGTTTGAACTAACCTTTTAAATTTTACACTGATATTGGAAGAAGCCTAATATTGGACCAGTTCACATGTAATTATTAACATTAAAAAGTCAAAACAAGGATGAAGCCTGACATTTCTGTATGCTTAGTCTCAACCCAGGTTTCTATCCCTTCTGTAGTGGAGCTAACATTCTGTACTTTGAATGATGCAAATACTGATTAGCAGAAGCATTTCTTCTTGCTAAAAGCTGTTGTTCACCACACATTCCACACAAGACATGTTGGATATTGTGCCTGGTTTTTGTCAGCCAGTGGATGATACCAAGATGAGCAATGCAGCTGATGAACTTGAGGGAAGGGGTGCCATCCAAAGGGACCTTGGCAGTCTCCACGAAGTTCAACAACTCCAAGTTCCAGGTTCTGCACCCGGGTAATCTCCAGTATCATTAATGACTAGAGGGTGAAGGGATTGAGAGCAGCCCTGTGGAGAAGGATGTGGGGATGAAAACTGGATGTGAGCCAGCAATGTGGACTTGCAGTGTTACAAATAGAGAGAGAGTTTTTTTCCAAGACCCATGGACAGGACAAGGGAAAATGGTTTTAAGTTGAAAGAGGGCAGATGGCATTAGGTGTAAGGAAAAAAAAAATCTCTCTTATGAGAGTGGTGATAAATTGGACCTGGTTGACCAGAGAAGATGTGGATGCCCCATCGCTGGTAGTGTTCAAGGGAAGGTTAGATGGGGCTTTGAGCAACCTGACCTCAGCCTCCATGTCAGGGAGATTGGATTGAGGTGATCCTTAAGGTCCCTCCCAACCCAAACCATTACATGGTTCTATGATTTGGGCTCCTGTTAACATACTTTGAGAGGTTTTTAGTTTGTTTTATACACCAGATTTCTTTGCAACTCTCTTTTGTAGCTATCATAGAATGACAGGATCAAGTTGGAAGGGACCTCAGTGGGTCAGTCATGTTTTTGAGCAGAATTACCCAGAGCACAAGGCACAAGATTGCATCCAGATGGGTGTGGAATATCTCCAGTAAGGGAGACTCCACACTCTCTCTGAGCAACCTGTTCCATGCTTGGTCACTGCAGAGGACAGAAATTCTTCATATCCATGTGGAACTTCCTGGGCATCAGTTTCTGCCAATTGCTTCTTGTTCTGTTGCTCGGATTTCAGGCTTGTTCTGAAGTGTCTCTGTCAGGTCAGGAAGGTGTCCTGGGAAAGCTTTCAAAGTCAAAATGTGAAACAGGGAATAACTCTCCCTGAGCTACAAAGGATACCTCAATGGTAAACATTTAGTCAGAAGAGTGGTTTCTGTTTGGAGCTCAGGTGTGTTAAACCTCAGTCACTGGCCTGCTGTTCCCAGGCTGTCATTTGTTGTGCTGGAGCTGTCAGCATTGTCTGTCAGTTCTTGCCTTGAGAGGCCATGTCAGGTCTCCAGACTAGGGATGAAACTGCTTTTCTTCTGGCTTTGTGCAATAATGGTCCAAAAATGGGCCTATGAACCAGCACCTGCTCTGTCACACCAGCACCTTTAATGAGGCATATGAACTACCACGGGAATTACATCATGGAGCAGGGTGGAAATGTATTGGGATATTTGTTTTTTTCCCAGATGATACTTCTGAAAGTTCACGGACAGGTCTTTCCTAAGTCCTCACTTTGATCATTGCCAATTAAAAAACTTTCTGAAATGACCTTAGCAGCTCCAACAGGAACTGGTCCACCCTCAAGATTTACCAGCTCCATGATGTTGATTAAGAGTTGATTTTTTCACACATCCAATTGATTGGCAATTACGAGGTCTGCTTGTTACAGGTTTCCAGTGTAGAATCAGTGATTATTTTTCTCTGTTAACGATGTTATGAGCCAAGCTCTGAGCCTCTGGCAATTCTCTGAATTGCTCATCATCATCTTGAATTTAGATTTCATGATAATTAGGATGTCTGAGTTGGACGGTGAAAATGGGCATTCTGATCTAACCCTCTACCATGTAAGTTGTTATTTTCCAAGCCATCTGCATGCTGTGAAGGCAGGCTGGGAAGCTCCTCAAATTTTTAAAGGTGAAGAAGATAAAAATAAGTTTTCCTTAGCAAGTCATTCCTGAGTGCTTTGCAAACCCCATCTTGAGTGTCAGCAGGATATCAAGCAGGACCTGGTCATATAAAGCTGTAAACAGGAATTAAACACTGTGTTTTGTAGATGCACATTGCTGAAAGTTGCTCCCCACTTGCTTTTGGGAGGGTTCAAACCCTGTCCCAGCGCAGTGTGGGGAGTTTTGCCCCTTCTCTCATTGCTGGTTCTCAGTGCTCTCAGAAAAGGAAAGAGGCCAAAATGGGGCACTAGTCACAACCAGATGTTGGGCTGCCTCCAGTGCCAGGAAGTGGAGGGTGATAAATCCCAGGCAGGCCTGAGCTGGGGGGAGGTGACACCCCTCGCACATGTGATTGCCATTAACCATTCGCTCTGCTAGAGGGAAGGGAAACAGGGCAGTGAGTGATGAGGGCTCTGGGTCCCAGGGGCCACAGGACAGCTTTCAGAGGTGGCAGGGTGAGACACACTGACTTACACGCTGTCTCCATGGGACAGATGCAAGTGCAGGAGGGTTTTAAGTAGCCTTCAGGAGTCAGGAATTTGAGAAATGAGCATCAACACGAAATAAATGCATGTAAAATGTATTTATTTAGGTTAGAGGGTCTCATCTTGGAGAGAGAACTACACATGAGTCCATTGCCTACTTCAGATACTATGCCTGGTCAGGTAGACCTTCCTGCCTTTTTGCTCATTTATTTTTCATTCCCCAAGCATGTGATCCACAGTGTTGGAACAGAAACATACCCAGAGCCAAACCAGGTAAAATAAACTCTGATTCTTGCAAGTGGCTGCAGGCAGAATTCCATCACAAACAGGCAATGAAATAGGATCACAGGATCACTTGCCATATGGTAATTCAGGTTGGGAGGGAGCCCCGAAGGGCTCCGGTCCTACCTCCTGGATCAGCTACAGGGCGGACTGGGCTGCTCAGGGATTTGCAGCAGGTAGCTCATAGGATGTTGGGAAACAGGACAAATGCTGAGATGGTTATATAGCTTTCCTCTCTGCATAGTGAAAATCTCAGCCTTTAGCTTTGGGCCAATTTGGTTTTAAATTAGATGTTTTTGTTTGAACTGCAATTAAAGAGCTTTGAACTCTTACCCTACAGTCATATTCAGCTACCACCGTGCACATGGACGTGGATACAGGACAACTGGTGCAAAATGCCCTAAATTGTCTGTCTGGGAGGTCTGGGTGGGATAGAGAGAGTATTAAAAGCTAAGGAGGGATCATCCCTAAGTGTACTGGGAGAAAGATGGTTCCTGGAGGTCTGGCCCAAAGCAAGACAGAGAGTTTAAGTGATGTCTAATTTGGGGAATTCCTTAGAGACAGCAGGGTGGAACAGCAAGGGGGACACCAGCTCAGGGGAACAGGAGAAGGAAGAGTGTTGGCTGCATGAGTATGAGGGGAAAAGCTGGGGGCAGTGCAGACAATTCTAGCAGAAAAGAAAGGAGTCTGATGGTGCTGAGATCACAGGAAACACTGTCTTTGTGTGTGCATAAATAATGATAGTAATGCAGGAGCTGAAAGTATCGGAGTATAGTTTATGTTTGGAAAAACATGAGGTTAAGTGATGTTAGAAGCAGAGTTGAAGATGCATGCTTTAGCATAATGGGAAACTCATTACACATATATTTAAATATCTTCTCCAGTACATTCAGTGCTTTATAAAGGTCATGGGCTCATTTGTAGAGTTTAAAAGCCAGAAGAGACCGTGGGATCATCCAACATGATGTAAGACATACAAATCTAATTACATCTTATCCATGTACCTTTATAGTAAGCTCAGTACAATAAACACATCCCATCTTGAGGCTTAGACTTTTTCTGGAGAACCCATAAGAAGGACAAGGCACCTGTGGCATGATAGTAAAGATTAGTGATCCTGACTGTTTGAGACCTGCAGTGTTTCTATAATCTGGGGAGTGTGCTATGACTGATATGCTCACTGGAAGCTGCAGTTTGCTTCTCTTCATACATTGAGGCATCTTTCACAGACTCCATGTTTATACAGTAAACAGCATTCTCTTTCCATTTTCCAGCATTCAGGTCTTGAATCACAGTGATGCCTTGGAGTGGCTACCTAGAACAGAGATGAGACAAAGTTAAGAGAATAAAATGGATATTATTAAAGGCCTTCAATAGATACACCTTGGGCAGTCAGAAGCCTCTGAGGGGGGCTACACCCAAGATAGATGACAGTCATAAGCTTTTCAGATAGGTATCAGTTTGGTCTATTTGCATATCAGGGGTTAATTATCCAATTGCAGCTTCAGGTTATGAAGTCATATTCCCTCAGTTTGCTCATCCCCAATTAATTTTTGTTTATGCTTTTCAGGGCCCGAGGCTGTAGGATGTCCTTGGGTTCCAGGCCCAGAGGAATTGTTTTGACCGAAGTGGGAAGACAGTAGTTAACACTTCATATGAAGTTTAGAGTTATGCACTTATGCAGCACAGGATATGAAAAATATAAAGGCTAAAATCTTAAGGCATGGCAAACTCATCTCTGTGTCTTCATTTGTCTTTTTTCAAGTTAAAGCAAAAGGACTGCAAGAATAATAAAATCATTAAAACTGGGAAAGACCCCTGAGACCTGGTAAACCAGCATCACTGTGTTCACCACTAAACCATATCCCTGCGTGCCATATCTACACCTTTTTTAACACTCCCAGGAATGATTTTACCATCTCCATGAGTAGCCTGTTCCAATGCCTGACCACACTTTCAGTGAGGTAAAACTCCATCCTTTAGACAGGATTTGACTCTACTCCTGGCCTGCTGCTCTGCTGCCTGATGTTTGCTGCCACAGTTGTGTGGGCACCAGCAGACTGAGGTCATCAACCCAAGCATGCCCTGTGGCTAATGACCAGCAACAGATTTCTATTTGAATACTTCATATCTGAGCAAGTCAAGATTTATTGCTTCCCCGGGGTTCTTTTAGGGCCAGATTTTTTCATCAAGTTGTTTGTCTAACTCCATCCTCACATGCAACTACCTACCCTGCCACAAAATCAACTCTGTAGTGTTTATGTTTATTTAGAAGCATTCTGTTCCCTGTTTTGTTTTTGGTTTTGTTTTTGTTTTGCTTTGGTTTTGTTACTGGTTTGCTTTTTTTTTTTTGTTGTTGTTCATTAGAATTAACTTTACATTTATTACAATATATTCAGGGTCTAATAAATTCTAATATTGCTCCAGATAGGCATAAACAGTCTGGTATTCTGTGGATATACTGGAATTATGCTTGCCTTTCCTGTGTGAGTTATTTAAATTTGAAACCGTGGCAGTCCAGGGCATGTAAAATGTTGCTAAAGAACAAAATGGCAACAAGCAAGGAATTTATGTGTGTTAATGTCAAAAAAATGAATTAAAATGGTGAGTAATTGCCCAGTGAAGCAGATGGATGATAAGGAATGTACATACAAACTCAGAAGACCTTTTTAGAAAATCCTAAATTTTACCATTCAGACAATTGTTAATGGTTCTATCTGAAGGAAATTTGCATGTACAGTAAATTTGATGTGCAGAATCCTTTTGGCTTGTATTCATTGTTAGGGTTTGCCTTGAATGTAAGAGTGTCAGGCAAGTAATGATCATTTTGTCTCAAGCTCCTGCAGAAAAAATATGATCTTTGGAGAGCTTTGAAAAAAGCTATTAATCATCCCTGCTTCACCCACAAGGAAGAATGGTTTTGAGATTAGGGCTTTGGAGGGGCACTTGGAGGATCTGGTTTGTGTTTCTCAGATCTGTCACGAACATTCATACATCTTCAGGTTGTAATTCAAAATAGTTTATCTAGCAGCTCAGAAGAGGCAGAAATAAGTCCATTTTCAAATGCAATAATTTGGTTAGGCATTAAGCCCTCTGTAAACTCCTTTGCAGCTATGGGAGTTCTTGAAAAGACTAAACACGTGTCTCTCTGTACCAAGTTCCTACCTTTAAAATAGGAATAATATATTTCTTTCACCTTTTTACTTTCATCTTCCCTTGATTTTCTACGTCAATTATAAACATTTTGGAACTGTGTTTATGTGGTTCCAGGGAGGACATCAGTGTTGTTTTTGCCTTTGGGTACATTTGTAAAATGAATCCTAATTTGCAGTAATTTAGACTAAAATTAGAAGTCTGGGAAGAGAGGAAGTTAGGAGTTTTCAGACACATAAAAGGCTGTGGCAGAGATGTGGAGATAGCCTATTGATCACCTTGTGTGAGAGGCTAAGAGCATAAAGTCTAGCAAAGGAATTTGAGCTCTATATTCAGCAAAATGTTATAGAGGTGAAAAGAGAGATGTTCTGGAATGGTTATCACTGGGTCTACATCACCGAGGGTCTTTAAAAGCAGGCTAGATGGGATCCTACTCCGTGTCTAGAAGGGTAGACTAGATGACCCAGCAAACTCATTTCCAGCCCTGCTTCTCTGTGACACTCAGCTCTAATTTGCAATTACCTCAGGCTGAACTAGTGACTTTCCTAAGCCCACGCAGTGCAGTGTGCTGTTCAGAGGGCCAGGATTTGCTGTGCTGCTCCTCTGACTGTTTGCCAGTCAAACTCTCCGTGGACTTCTCCTCAGCAGTGCCAAAGCTAATGCTGCTCTTTCACTTTGGGATGTTTTTTCCTGAAGCACAAAACTCTACCTTGAAATATGAGTTTTCCAGCCGTGAAGGCGAACGTTTGTTTTCACACAGAACTTGAGGCAGGACAGGAGAAGGTGTTTGGTTTTCGGTGACGCTACCCACATGTGATTTTTGGCCGGGTACACAGAGTGTGGAGTGGAAAGCCTTAGGTTCCAGCTGGCTTCACTCTACAGCACAGGAGTCCCTGCCAGATTTCTCAGGACAATTTAAATCATCTCAGACTCTGGTGTGCTCTCTCTTGTGCAAATGGGCAGGTACGAGCATCTGTGCTGGGGGTCTTACTCCTTACCAAAACTTGTGGAGTTAGGTGTTAATGAATGGTCATGGGCAGGCACTGCTCAGAGCGCAGGAATTGCACTCGTCCTGTGACATAAAATGTAGCAAAGCTTCTCTTGTCCTAGGGATGAGTGGCACAGCAGGACTTGCATCCAGTCAGAAGTTTATCCTTCAAAACAGTGCAGTCACACGTATCCCAACTACCCGAAGGCAACGATCCAGTCTACAGCCAGCTGTGACTGGGGAAAGCACTAGCTGGCATGGGCCAAGTTGCTGTTGAACACTGTTTGAACATTTAAAGAGTATAAATGATACAATGAACTCTTTGCTAGTTCTTGGAGCAATGCCCTGGGTCTCCTCAGTTTGCAAGGAGGACTTACAGCAGCAATGCCAGTGCTGGGAGGACCCTGCAGCTGAGCTCTGTAGGATGCACTGGAGTTCCATCCTGGCAGAACAGCATGTCACTCAGCTGAAGCCTGTACTGATGCAGCAATTAGTGACTCACGCCAGAAATCCAGTGTTTAAACCTTCTTCTAAACTCATGACAAAGCTCCGTGCTGTGCTCCAGGTGCTTTGGCCTGGTACCCAGACACTCAGCTGGGAGCATCCAGACAGGTGGGGTGCCAGCTCTAACCCCATCTTTTGTGGTTGCTCTGAGAGCTGACAGCACTTGTGGTGTGAGCCAGTGCACCTCTAAGGCCTGGTGGCTGGGGACAACATGCCTGTAGACTCAATGTACCCCGCATTTGGGAGATATTTTGGTTGGGTTCATTTTTGAGGAGAAACAGTTGCTAATTGTCAGCTATGAACCATGGCTGTCTGAAGATTTTAAAAGGAAATGTTTTCTTCTTGACAGAGGATACATTCAATCAGATTTGGTGGTAGTGCATGTATGGCATCAGAATGAATCTTCTAATCTAATATGCAAATCAAATTTACTTTGGGTTTTTTGGGTCACTGGCTTGTATTCTTTGCTACACTCTCTGAATCTGTTGCAGGCAGCCACACAGGACCAATCTCGAACAGTTTATAACGTTCAGCATTTGACTTACAAATGGGGACTAGTGAAGGCTGTGGAGCTGACAGCCCTGTAGCCTGGGGTGGATATGCACTGGTTGTCAGCAGGAATCACACAGTCTCAGCCATGTCGGCTTCACACATCACCTCCCTGTCACAAGCTTGCTTTGGAAGGACCACGTCTGGATATGAGAGCCATGCCATCCCAGGGGAGAGGGGACATTCATTATGTTTTTGGTATTCAAACCATGACAGCCAACAAGTCTTCCTTTTAGAGTATTGTGATTTTTCCTGATGACTGCTGAGACAAGGGTAGCACATTCATTTCACTTAATTTGTCACTCAGACATAATCTTTCGCCTTTTTGGCATATTTTTTGACTGACATCTTTGTAGTGCTTGAATCCCGATCTGTTGATGCCTGACTGGTTGTGTCTGCCGGGGGAAAAGAGCAATTCCTGCATCCAGACATTCCTCCCAAGAGGCCAAGATGTGGTCCTGTTCACTCTGGCCTGGCAATGCCTTTTTCTGGTGTTAGAAAACTGAGAGCCAGACACGGGTAAGGGATAAGGGGGTTTTTAGCTTGGTATTTTGACAAGGATCCTTATTGGTGCACCACTTAGCCAAGGTGGAACGTGCTGCAACGCACACACACATGATGGGTCGTGTATCAAATTTATAGACCTTGCAAATTAGCATATCTAACAAGGATGCCCCAATGGGAGGCCTGAATGAATGTTGTGATATTCCCCCATCCGAGGAATTCCCCCCTGGATGGGCCAAATCTCCAGTTTACGGGGTATGCTCTAGAGAGCACCTTGGTTTCCCAAGGTAGCATAGGGTTTTCCAGCCTCCTGCTACGAGGCCTTTAGGATGTTTGGTCTCCTGGCCTAACAAAATACTAGGACTATGCTAGGTTATCAGACTTAAAGAATTACAAGTCTGCATGCTAAGAATACTGAGGATACATAGAATTTATATAAAAGGTATAGAAAAGGCAAAAAATCATCTGGGCATCACTGTCGGTCAGAAACTTCAGCAAATTCTGTTCAAATGCCACAGTGCTCAGTTCCACCCTATGGGTGAAGAAGGGCTCAACTGTTTTGAATTTTCCCTATACCTGTAAAAATAAAATAATTCCTAATCAAATAATTAAAGGTGCTTTGTTTGATAAAGCTCACATTTATCAGCAGTATTTTTACAGCTCTTTGCTGCCATTAGTGCTAAAGCTGGAGTACAGAACAGAGGAGAAGAAGGCTGGGTCAGGACTGATACCACAGCCAGATTTTAATCCCGCTCCTGACAGTCCATCTTTCATGGTGGCTTGTGTCCATCTGTGTTCATGTGCCAACAGTAGCAGAAGCCAGTGTAAGACATCCTATTGAGCTTTTTGTCAAGGTGTCTTTGGCAAGACTTCCATTAATAATTAATTCTAAGAGGAGTTTGTGCTCTCCAGAGTTGGAGCCAGGCCTGGGAGCACAGCCATGGTAAGCTATACCTGTATTTAGCTTGGGTGGAAGGTTTCTGTCTCAAGAGAGCTGCAATTAGTGTAATCTCTGCCTTTTTTGGAAGTGGGAGGATGCAGTTTGTTGTGTCTGTGGGTAATTGCCTTGCTAGAGCTCTGTCTGCTCCACCTGCTCAGTGCTGACAGGGACTTATTTCTCTAGGACTGTTTCCTCTGTTTTTTTTAACTGAGAGAACAAACAGGGTCTTCTGTGCTAAAAAACACCTGGTTAATAAAAATAGAAGTACAAGAAAATAAGTAAATGCAAAACATGTCTGTAAAGGATCAAAATATCATCACATCATAGAATCATAATGCGGCTTGTATTGGAAGGGACCTTAAAGAACATCTCATGCCAATCCCCTGCCTTGGGCAAGGACACCTTCCACTATCCCAGGTTGCTCCAAATCCTGTCCAACCTGGACTTGAACACTTCCAGGGATAGAGCATCAAAAACTTCTCTGGGCAACCTGTGCCAGGGCTTCATCACCCTCACAGTCAAGAATTTTTTCCTAGTATTCAATCTAAATCTACCCTTTTTAGGCAGGACATTCTTCTTTCAAGACCTCGAGGTGTTGACCTGAGGGAGCTCCATCAGAAAATGGACTTTTGTTTTCACTCAAACTGAGAGGGTGAGAGGATTTTTAATATCTGATTATAGCATCACATTTTTGGAAAAATGCAGTCATGGTCAATTGTCCAAGTGTGGCTTTGAAGCCTTGTCTAGATGGAAATGTTTGTGGGCTGAGAGTATGAGCATAGGAAGTTATCTTTTATCTCTACAGTTGGTTCTATCACAGGAAAACAAACACTGATGGGAAGCAATCTTTGCTCATTAAATCAAATGATTGATATAAGCATGGCTTAAGAATAAGTTCCACTGTAGTTTTACAGAGCAGTTGTAGTGGCATTTAGAAGAGAAAGCTTGGGAACTCAAGAACATGGGGGAGGTTTAGCTGTGCATCTATCATCTATTTTAGTTCTCTGTCATTTGCATCATTTAACTGAAATATGGAAAGATTAGAAGTCAAAGACTTCCCTTTGGCATAAAAAGGAGCAACATTTATGGCTTGAATTTGACCCAGGAGACTATTTTATCCCACCATCTTTCCCTTAAACCCTGCTGGATCCTTGATGGATGAGATATTGAGTATGAAATCCTTTTGCAATCACAGGAGCCTGCTGAACTCTCTAACACAACCTTTGTGTTCTGTGTGTTTAATAGAACAAGCAGACATTGGGGAAAGATGTGGCGATGCATTTCCTTCCTGTTTCTGGGCAGTAGAAGGTTTAGGCTGTGCTAACAAAATAGTTTGATGAAAGTAGTTTGATAAGAGTGTTCAGCTCGGGTTGGCTGATTTCAACCCCTTCATCCTCAGAGGAGGCTGAGAGCTGCTCTCCCTAGAGCTCTGACAAGTAAAATGAATGTGTCCTGCTCCATGAGGGCAGATGGTGCAGCAGAGATGGGCTGTTGGAGCAGGTACCTCTGCATACAGTCAGTATTTTTGCCACAGACATGGCTGGTCCACAAACATGGTTGTGTGCAGTGACAGGTCATAGAAGTCCAGGCAAATTTTTTCAGCCATCTTCTTTGTCTGTGGAGCATTTCAGCATTCAGTGTTTCTAAAGGGCTGTCCATTCAGATAACACACAGCTGATAACGTCCCTGATCTGAGTAAGTGTCACAGCCCTGTGTCTGGGTACAGTCCCACAGGGCTGTTCCAGCTTTCTTTGCTGTGGACAGGCAGCAAATTCAGCTCCTTGCTTGGCCTGACACATCTCCAGGTCATCACTGGGTCCTGTGTCTGTTGTGCTGCCACAGACCTGTGATGTGATGTCCCAGATGCTCTGAGCCCTGAGGAGCAGCAGTGACCTCTCAGGCTCAGACAGCTGCTTTGTCTTTGTGTTTGACCTCTGGACTTCACCGAGCACTTCTGTACCGATGAACAAAATAGTGCCAAAGCCCAGCCCAACCCTTGGCAAGGTTGGTGGTGCCCTGGCAACCTGATCTAAAGGGTGGCATCTCTGCCATGGCAGGGGACTTGGAACTAGGTGGTCTGTAGGGTTTGTTTCAGCCCAAGCCATTTATTATTCCATAATTCTGTGATCTGTGACGCTGGAACTCTGTGGACTCCTGATAAGTAACAGAAGTGACATTTTATGTTGCATGTCTGGACATGGCTTAGAAGTCAGCAGGGACTACATGCTGTTCCCAGCAGGCATTTTGGATGGAGTCACCTTGTTTTGAGTGCCAAGTGAGTTTAACGACACAAAGGTCACACTGTACCAGGTGAATGGTGTGTTTCATTTTCTTGCATCACAGCAACCACAGTTTACTTCTTCCAGGACGTATAAGAGTGGAGGTTAATGCTCCTTGTGTCATTGTAAACATTTTCAAGGATTAGGTGATCTTTATTTTATCTATCACAAAATCTTCACAGGTCTAAACAGAACACTGGAAGGACCACACACATTTTCCTTCCAAGGCTTCCTGATTGTTTATGGTGGTGAAGCTGGTGAAGGGTCTAGAAAATGTCATATGAGGAGTGGCTGAGGGAGCTGGGGGTGTTTAGTGTTAAAGCTCAGAGCAGACCACACTGCTCTCTACAACTCCCTGAAAGGAAGTTGTAGCCAGGTGAGGGCCAGTCTTTTCTACCACGTCTTAAGTGAAAGGATGAGAAGAAATGACCTTCAGTTGCACCAGGGGAGGTTCAGATTAGATATTAGAAAAAAAAAAATAAATACACTGAAAGACCAGTTGGGCATTGGAATAAGTTGCCCAGGGAGGTGGTGGAATCACTGTCTGGAAGTGTTCAAGAGGTGTCTGGATGTGGATATATTTTAGGAGTGATTATGGTGGGGCTGGGTTGATGGTTTGGACTAATTTATCTTGAAAGTCCCTTCCAGTCTTGATGCTTCTGTGATTGTGGGATGATTTCAGGCACCCTTTGCTTGAAGACCAGGGTCTGCTGATGTGGGTAGGGTCATCACTACAATATGTGAGCTCCTCTTCAGATCACAGCATCCCTCTTCCTCCTCAGCCAGGTGCTTGTTAACTTCAGGTAATTGTAGGTATTGGGTATTTAGTCTCTGACCTTTCAGAGAAGCTAACAAAACACATCTTCAGATGACATCAAGACACAACTGAAGAAGAATACTTTCTGCCTCTGAAGACGATCTGGGGAAATACAAAATCTGAGGGTGGACACTGTCTTCATGCATAACAAGCAGCACCAACCACTTCACTGCCTGCTTGGCCTGCAGGGAAACAGGGAGGCTTGGTCTTCGAGGTCAGGTACATGTCCCTGCTCATTGCAGGGGTTTGCATTAAGTGACCTTTAAAGATTCCTTCCAACCCAAACCATTTTATGATTATTTGAAGAGTCATCTGACCATGCATCTCACCTCTGTACTTTCAGTCCCATAAAGCAGATTTACAGGGTAGTATGAGCTGCATGAGGCTTGGTGCAAGACCCTGCAGTGCAAACTGCTGTGATTCCCCTTGGAAGAGCTTGGGAAAACAGTGGGAGATCAGAGTTACTGCTCATATGTCCCATTAGATGCCCGAGTTTGAATAATGTCCCAACCATTTCACTCCTTTTATCAGCTTGCTGTAGGGAGACCATCCTGAAGATGGATTTGGATTTCCAGCTCTGTGAAACTTGGCTGCAAACTGGTCCTTGGGTGCCTACAGAGTGTGGGTTGCTGTTGGGAAACTGGGCAGGCAGTTCCTTGCACCAGCTGCTATACAAACACCAAGATGCCATTTCTTCTCCATACAGTGTTTGTAATTAGTGTGCCTCTTTCACAATGAGCCTCACTTTGAACTCTATTTGTCTTAGACTTTCCATTTCCTGGAACATATTTGGAAGTGAGCTATTTCCTCAAGGGTGAAAAAAATAGCTTTGAGGCAAGATTTTTATTTAAAAATACAGATTTTTAAGATAGGTTATTTATTCTTTCACAGAGAAAATCTGAATCATCTCAAAGGTGGAAAGCTCAGACCAGCCAGAATAGTGATCCAGTTCTCACCCTCTACTAAAACATTGATTTTAATGGAATGGTAAAGGTCTAAACAAGGCAGTGATGTAACAGACTTGTACAGTGGACTTGCTGCAGTTCTTGCTGAACTGGGAGAAAGTTAGGAAGGAGGTTTACCTGAGTGTAAATGAGATTAATCTCCTGTCTTATTCCACTGAAACAGCCAATGCTTTGATCTTTGTTCAATTATTTGTTGTATTCCCCCTGTGCCCAGGAGTTATGGGCATGAATCATAGCCTTCTCCTGCCAAGCTGAGGTCAGTTTTAATACTGTAATATTTGATATATCTCATATCAGCAGTCTGCATCTGGCAGTCAACAAGTTAACAACTATTTTTCTCCTCTAGCTGTTATGATCCCATGCAGTTATTAGAGTTAAGGTGATTAAGGTGGATTACTTCAGATTTTAGGTAATGTGGATGGTTATTGGAATTGCAATTAATATCATCTTGTCACTATAACCCAAGCAGCCTGTGAGGTAGATTTTATCCTGTGCAGCTGCACTGATAGGGATTAATTTTCCTTTGGCAGCTCCAGTTTGTGAGCTGAGCCAGACCTGCAGCAAGTGTCTTTACAGAGATGGGCAGTGGCTCCTGTGGTATGAGGTGGGGTTATCCCAGCAGGGGACAGAAGTATTTTGATGGACTGTATTTATGAGTTTCTCTGCTCTTTACAGGGTCTCATAAACCATCCCTGTCTATTCCCCCCACCCAGGAAATTTGTTTGTTAAAGGTTTACGTGTTCAAAAGGTGCTCAGAGCCTCTTTGTGCTGGATTAATCCTTTTATCTGATGATAAGATATGAGGCTTGGTGGGCTCAAGATATCCAGTGGAGGGAACAAATACTGCAGTACAGAGCATTATATTCCACTCGAAAGAAGTGGCACCTTAAACTGAGTGCATGACAGATAAAGACTCTGCCCTGGGTTCAAGTTGCTAGCAGCAAAGGTATGTGTTAAAGTAATGTTTTTTCTAAGAATCCCAAAAAGGAAGCTTAAAAATAGAGGTCTTACAGTATGGAGTTCCTTGGCTGTGAGTTAGCAACCTGCATTTCCTTTGGAATATGTGATAAGAAACACTTTTAAACACATGGCAGGATAAGATGTGTCTCCATTCACATGTTTTAACTGATTGAATTCAGTAATTTTGAAAGGGAATCAATGCCAGTAGATGGGCCTTGCTACCCAAATATGCAGAAACTGGGCAGTGCTTAGCAAAGGCCACCAGAAGAAGAGCATTGCTGACCTTCCCAGAATGATCCCCTGGGGCTTGGCTGGGGTTGCAACCTGGTGAATCAAATATTGCAAGTAGTCAGAATCTTCAGAGACCTGCCAGCCTGTTAGAGAGCTCACAAGAGAGCCCCAAACTGTCCTGGAATAATTTCTGCATTAATAGGTGGGTAGGATTTGATGCAGGATTGTTTACCTCTTTTAACTTTGGAATAAATGAGAGAAGCTTTTTGCCCAGCAATGTCCTACACCTGAATGTATATCCATACATAATGTGCAAGCTTGCAGCTCAGCCTTGCACAGCTTTATTTGCACTAATGCAGCTATTTAACCTAAGGGGTTAAACTGGGGATTAGTCAGCCTATCTGTATAACTGATGGAGGGACAAATTAACCCCCTCCCATCCCAGTAAAATACCTTCAATTAGGTGGTGTGAATCCAGGTATCATTTGAGATATACATATAAATGAATCTTAGTAACATGTGAGGAGAGTGGGAAAGAACAGACTGGTTCAGAAGAAATGTCCCTGCTGAACATTTCATGAAGCCTAATAGAAACAAACACTTAGCTTTAAAAAACCTTGTGTTCTTTTAAAAAAAAAAAAATCACTATTAAGTGCTGGAAAGCTGCCACACAAGAATCCAGTACAGAGTATTCCCACAGTTTCTTCCCAGTGCTCCCAGACTGTAGCTGCAGGGCAAATTGCATAAGAGCATGGGGTAGGTGCTCAGGAACACCCTCACTGGGCTGTAACAAAACCCTGGCATTGTTTCCATGGTGTGTATCTGCTTTTATGTGGGGTCAGGAAAGTGACTGTAATTTGCTGTTTCACAAAACTGGCAGTTACTCACAGTAGCAATTGTAAAATTTGGGCTTGAAGTCCTTACTGCTCCCTTGGGGTATGCATGGAAGCAAGATGATGCATGCTACGTGTTTTTCTACCAGAAAAATAAATAAATAAATTGCATAAACCAGGCAAAGAACTTTTCACAGTGTCCAAGCCAGATTATTTAAAGCTGATGCTGTGTGTTAGGTTCTGCCTGTAAATGTACTTCTTTGAAAAAACAGGGGAGGCTTAATACTCATAATTAAAAAACATCTATAGGGTTTTTCCTCAAACTTTCCACTGTGCTCAGGAAATCTCAGCCCCAAAGGAGGATGTCTCATAGGTTATAACCATGTGAATGGAAGGCTTTAGATTGAAAACAGTTTTGCCACTTTGTTCACAGATCCTTGGATTTCAAGTTTGTTAGTGTAGCCTGGTTTCTATAAGCCAAGTGCTGAACCACTGAGGATCCAGTGATCCCCACACTGAGTTTTGGGTCTCAAACTAACTGTGTTTTTGTTCAGTAAATACTGGTCTGCATTCATCTGTGTAAAATTGAAGGTCATTTAGCCCTGTAGCTGCCTTACACAGTCTTGTTCACTCCTAATCTTTATTCCAATGCAATTGATAACCTTTCCCTGTGCAGGGTTTCCAGTTTGGGCATCTCATGGGACCCTGGGAATTGCCACGCTAAGTCAAACAAGTGACAAGAAAAAGTCACTGCCTTCAATGGCAGAGGTTACCAGCTGTTTTCCGATGACATTCCTCATCTCCTGCTATCAAGACACTGCTCTTTTTGGGAAAAACTTCTAGCCCCTTGCCTAGTTCTCTGCTGTTTGATTGCAAATAGGAAAAGCTGATGAACAGATAAAGAACTAGCACTCACTTTTGGATAAGTAGCTCTTGGATAAAAAGAAAATATTTTTGTACACAGCATAGTTTTCTGCCATAATTACCAACACTTTGATTACACAAGGAGAGCAGATGGGAAGAATCTCCAGGTTGTGCCTGCCAGCAGACACTGAGACAAAACATGGGGGAACATCCAGAGATGTGCTCATTGTGTTTTCTCTTTGAGTTATGTTTCTTTGTTGGATTGCTCTTCTGGTGCCTCAGAGGTCATCAGTGGTCAGTGGACTATAGGGTGGGTGACTTTACTTCAGAGCCCAGCACAGAAAATCCCCTAAATATCTATCTTGGTCAGTAGTTTTGGAGGAAGAATTATGTTCCTAACTCTTGGAATATAATGATTGAATCATACCAGGCTAGTTGGTACAGATGCTGAAGCATGAGGCTTCTTACTCTTTATTAAAATATTTGGGCAGTGCAATATAGCTGTAGATGTTATTTTCCCTGGTACCTTCCTTGGCTGCCTGGGCTTCTGCTTGCCTGCTGTTCCTCTTCTGTGCTTGGTGGAGGCTGGCATTGCTTCCCATCAGCTCTAGAGGGTTTCAGGACCTCTGGCCCTTTACTCCATCCCTTTCTCCCTACTTTATCTTGGATATCCTTGCCCTGGCTCTCATTTAAGTGTCTCACAGTGATAGATAATGCTCACCCAAACACTGCTTTTGGGTACACAGTCAAGGGCAACTTTCCCTGATGGTGTTTGTGCACAGCTTTCACTGAAATTTAGGGGAGTGTAATTTGGCCCAGGTTTTACAGAATTGGTTGCTGTTACTCAGCTGTTTCCTGATAACTTGCAGGGCTGGAACCACTTGGGTAGAGGCTGGCATCCTGAGTACAGAGACTCTCCCTTGCTGGTGAACAATTCCTTGCATGAGCAATGCCCTGACTGGATCAGCCACACTTGAACACACAATACTCATTCTCTGTCAGTGTCCTCCTGAGAGCCACATTTTGTGCCACATATTTCCTGAAAAACAGATAAGAGGCACAAAAGAATTTCTGCCAAGCCTATAGCCTAAATGTCAAAACTGTTCTGTATTATAAGAGTAATCACAGTACTCTGGGTTGGAAGGGACCCACAAGGATCACCAAGTCCAGCTCTTAGGTGAATGGCACAAACTTGGCATTTTTAGCACCAGGGTCTGACCAATTCAGCTAAAGTCTTGGAGTGTTAAATGTTTGACTAAAATGAGTGAAAATTATGAAAAGAAATAGGAGTTGTGTCAAAGTCTGAAAATTAGTGTAACTCTACTTTGATCCAAAGTGGAGTGTATATACTCAGAGCATTGCATATAATTCCAGGTTCTAATAAGTCTCTCTGAAGAGGCCAACAAACAAATATTCCCTAAATGCCTAAGAAAGCCAGGGCTGGTTTGCAAAGCACCAGTAAAAGTATGTAAGAAATGCAAGCTAAATAGGGGAAATAGGGAAGACTGGCAGAATGAGCCTGACTTCTTGATTCTTCTGGGTCTGGTGGAGATGAGATGCAGCAAGGTCCTACAGCTACAGATGGCAAAGGTGCCATGGTGGGATGCAGCTGAGCATGCTGGAATTTGGACAAGAATCAGCTTGAGTCTCATCCTCCTCAAGATGCGTTATCTTGTGAAAATGCAGAACTCTCCTGACTTTGGGAGCAGGCAGAATTTTACCAGATGAAAGTAACTCTTTGTATCTGCAGGTATCTCTTACAAGGCTTTCTTCCTTTTGATCCATTTTTCTTTCCAAATAGAACATGTAGGGAGCAGACTGGCACATGCGATACTTTCCCCTGTGCCCTTTGGAGACCAAAAGCCACATCAAGCAGGAGATTTATGAGTTGCTGGCAATAGATGTTTCATATTCTGTTATTACATTTCAGATGATGAAAGAAGAACAACTGACTTTCATGGCTATGAAAGCAGTAGGAAAACTGCCTGTGGACAGATCGAGCACATGCATCACTGGATAGAAATTAAGGTGTTTTATAGCTTCAAATTCAGATTTGGAAAGTTTAAGATAGCAGAAAAATATCTGAGTAAAAGAGGTGAGGCAGTTCATAAGATTTCAACTCAGATACACTCAGGAGAATAAATCCAAAGGTAACATTATGATTCATTAACTATCCCTAATTAGGCCCCTAAATTTAAGTAGACAGAATCTTCCCTGGAGGCTTTCAAAGGCACCCACCTTTGAAACACCTTTCACTGTTGATGATACAGGGAGCTTAGGAACATAGCTTATTTAAGAAGGGCTTCTTCCTTAGGGACCTACAGGGCATGGGTTGAGTTCCTAGATCAGGTGAATTGGATCTTCTAATAAGGTTATTGCATTTCTGGGCAGGCAGAAATCAGAGGAGTCAGGGAGTTCTGTTGCCCTGTGCAGGAGGAGAACCTGGGAGGAATGGTGCTCCTGTTTGTCTCTTCCCCGTGGAGTCTCAGTTGGAGGTGCAGCATTTCCTAAATCTCCTTCATCTCCCAGAGCCTCTCACATCACTGGGCCTTTTACCTGCGAGAGATTTCACTGGGAGCAAGGGTGAGACTGAGCTAATTTGTGTTCCACAGGCTTTGTTTCTGGACTGGAATTGCTTCTACTTTGGAAATAACTTCTTTGATTGCAGCTGCATGTGGAAAGGATAAGCATGTCTTTTTCTGGGGAGGGCAAATAAGAGAAAGGGTTGTCTGTATTATATTTATATTCTTATTGCACAACACTTCTGTAGCTGGCTGCTGCCAGGAGATACAGTAAAAGGCAAACCATCTGGGCTGTCTCAGGAGGAGTCTTGGCAGAGTGATCTGAAAGTTTTTATGGGTTGTGTTAGACATCCCAGCTTGTACCACTTCCCACCGGCCCCAAACCACCGGCAGAACAGACAGATTCCTGCTTTGGGCAAAGTCTGGAGGGAGGGCCCTGGTGCAGGCTGAGGGCTCGGGGAGGTGTAGGTGGCTTTGGTTGTGACAGAGCTCATTTCCCAGACAGTCTCCCTTGCTTTCTGCATGTGCTTGGAAGTGGCCTTACTGTAACTGGCATGAGTCACTTCCTCGCTATTGGTTTGGAACACCATGCATGGAAAACATGCCTGCAGCAGGCTGAGGAACTCCCTCTTGCTTTTGGGCTTTGCATTCAGTTTCAGGGTTGCAGCCTATATCCATGCTGGGTGAAATTTTTTTTTTTTTCAAAATAACCAAAGGAGATGGAAGCTGAGGTCTGGACCACTTGCATTTATTAAATCTCTGATAAGGTGTTTGGGAATTTTTGTGAGAGTTAAGGTTTTTCATGGCAGTTTGTTGATCAAATCCCAACTTTCAGACTTATGGTCTATTGCAGAAAGTCCCTTCATGTCTCCTGTTGTCTCCTGGAACAATTTATACTTCCTGTTTAAATGGTATTGTACCTTCACTCTAAATAAAATACATGTATGACATAATTAATAAATACATTTTAATAAAATAAAATATAGGATATAGGTATGTCATGCCTTTGTAGCTAAGGTACAGAGCTGATGTCAAGGTTGCTCTGCCTTTTCCAAGGCTCATGGAGACATTTGTGAGTGGCAGGATCTGATGATCTCCTGATAATCAGGTGATTATACTCCTATCTGACCAAAATTTCCCTCTGTCAGAATGTCTGGTGGTAGGGCAGGACTTGAAGGTAGGCTTTGGATGTCTGACACAACATGTGATCATGAGAAGAAGCAAAACATCTTTCCATGTGAGGCCCTGAGCTCAGCTGAGATGGAGCAAGGATAGCGGAAAAAGGTTTCAACTTATTCCTTGGCCGTGTCTGAGACCCTTGGGATAAGCCAAGGGGGTAGGCTGTGCCTCAATTTACTTTTGTTAATCAAATTATCATCTTCCACCTCCATGTTTCCAGCTACACAGTGGTGTTACTGTGTCACCAGGTGCAGTGTCTTCTTTTGTATGGGATTTTTCCTTCTTGCTCTCTGACTGTTCTGTGATATTTTATGGTCTGGCACAGCCAAAATCCATTATTTTAATAGGTATTGTTGACTGACTGCTTAGTGAATTTAGGCTTTACTGCACAAAACCCACTGTTAGTTCTCCAGTTTGAGAGAGCCATATACATGTGTACTTAGGAATTGCTTTCTTATAACAACTTGGAATCGTGAATGATCCTATTTCAGGCTGAATGCTGTGAATTTTTAAGTCTCAAAAAAGAATCCTTCAGAGATGGTACCTCTAAAAACATGCAGTAGTTTATATTGGGTGTTTACTCACAGGAATGTATTATTATTATTATTATTATTATTATTATTATTATTATTATTATTATTATTATTTTAAAAATATGTTGAGCACCAACAGTTCCTGGCCCCGACTTGCCCAGATAAAAGGCTTGGTTGTAATTTTCTTTGGTGAGACAGTAATGTTTTTGCTCAAATTGCACTCTGCTTCAAGCATGCTCAGGAGAGTTTGCTGAAGATCCTGCAGATTTGCTTTAATCATGCTGAGCTTTGGGAGCAAATGCACAGGAGAATATAGAGCAGAGGACTGGAAATTACAAGCCCCTTGTCTGTGTGTTTTAAACACTGAGCTTTCATTGATCCCTTACAGTTGACTGATGTGTATATCCAGTGAAGATGAAGGTCAGGGAATAATTGCTTCCTGGGAGTGGAAGTCTTTAAGCCTGTTTAGGACAGAGGAAGCATCAGAAAACACCAAATGATCAAATTAGCAAAAAGAGGGAATGGTTTGAATGCAAGGCTGAGCTTGTTTCCTTTCTTTGGCACAGACTCCCTCTGTGAGATTGGACAAATAATTTGGATATTTAAACACTTTCAAAACTCTGTCCCTGAGCCAATTCCCCATCCATAAAATATGGGAGCTATAGCATCAACTGTTTGGATTATGGGAATAATATATGTGCTTAAATTGAAACACTCAGCAACGCTGGAACATAATTACATAGAAAGAGCAGTATTCCTCTGAAAATAATATATTGTGGCAATTGGTTGAACCCCCAGGACTGGAGTGTTTAAAACTAGAGAGATCAACATAGGAAACACAGCAAATTATCTCATTATGGTCTTTTCGTATGTGAAGAGGCCTACAAGAAATCTGAGGAGGAACATGGACGTGTAATGACAGGCCAAAGAGGAATGGGTTTAAACTGAAAAAGAGTCGGTTTAGATTGGGTATTAGGAAGAAATTCGTCCCTGTGAGGGTGGTGAGGCCCTGGCAGAGGTTGCCCAGCAATGCTGTGGCTGCCCCATCCCTGGAAGTGTCCAAGGCCAAGGCTGGATGGGGCTTGGAGCAACCTGGTCTGGTGGAAGGTGTCCCTGCCCAGGGCAGGGGAGTTGGAACAAGGTAGTGTTTAAGGTCCCTCCCAACCCAAAACAGTCTGAGACTCTCTTCCCTTAAAGAACAGTGGTGAGGTATTGACTGGCCTTTTCCATCTCTTAGCGCTGCAATTTGGAATGTTGCTGCTTGTAGACACAGTAACTTTTTCTTTTCATCAGCTCTGGATTTTTTTGGCCACACAAGAAACTGCTTGTGTGAAAATTCCAGCAGAAGGCGTCTCCACCAAGTACAAATAAGGATACTGTCAGCAGCACCAGCATGTGCCTTTTTGCACTGTCCTGCTGGCTGCTCCCACCGACTCTGATGGATCTGCTCTGCCCCTGAGAGCACACTCTGGCTTTGATTTTCCTTCACCCCTGTTTCTGCAGAGGGAGGAGGCTGCCAGGCAGTTCAGGAGAGGTTTCATTCTGAGATTGGTGCCATTAATTCATTGCAAATGGGTAAGGCAGCTCTTGGGTTGGGAACTGGTATAAATTATTGCTAACACGATGTTGATTCGGACAGATGAGCAGTGGGAGCTGGGATTGCTTTTAAAGCAGACACAGGGGGATTATGTAAAGACCTGAAAGCCTGTAATGGAAGAGGAATGAACTTGCTGATCCAAAAGCTCCCTTGCAGATTTATAACCTAGCACCAACTTCTGCAGGTACCTTCATGGAGAGTCACAGAGATAGTGACACTTTGTCTCCGGATCAAATCCTGGCTGACATGGAATCCATGTGGTGATGTTTTAGTTGAACCCCAGGGTGAGTGGCTGAGCAAGGCTTGCCATCTGAAAAGTTACACCTAAAGTGCCACCTCTGCTTCTCAGATGCACAGCCCAAATTGCTGTAGAATTTTATTGTTTGGATAAATACCCACATCTCAGTGCTGACTGCTGCCCCCTGGGAGACTGAAAGTCTCTAGAGGCCCCCAGAGCAACTCATCTCCTCTCTTCTGGATGACCCAAGCTCATTTCTCATGTGCATTTTTAAGTGCAGGGTTCCTGACTATGAGGTGTGTGAACACTTTGATTGAAGCTGATTCTTCTCCTCTTGATCCATCACTCACTCTTCTGACTGAATTGCTTTAACTTCTCTGCTCGGTTGCATGGAGCAGGACAAGTGCCAACCCTTCCCTGCCAGGATTTCTGTGCTTAATATTGAGATAAGACTAAAATCCTTGGTACTTTTTTTCTAGTGGTTTTAATAATAAATAACTTTCCTTGACACTTTGCTTCAACTCATGCCATGCTTTGTGTCAGATGCACTCCTCTCTGGAGAATTTAAGGAGGGCATTTCAAAGGAACCAGATGTTTAATCTTTCTTGTGGAGTTGGCTGCCACATAGGAGCTAACTGGAAATTGTGAGGTATTTTACACTTGAGAAATGCTTTCCAATTCACAGTCTTTCTAAATCAAAAGAAAGCTGTGTATCATATAAACTAGAAAAAGAGCAGACTTGCTGCATGCCATCTCTCTGTGTACTCTTTGCAAAGATGGGCCTTTCCTGGCAAAATGTACTCAAGATGTTTATGGAGTCCACAGAGAAAAATGATCCCTTGAAATGGAAAAGTCAAAGTTTGCATGCTGTAGACATCCCATGCTGCTCTAAGTTGTTTCCAGAATTTTAAAGGGATCTAGTTGCTGACGTGAAGAAAAGCACCCCTTGGAATTTTTGAAAGTACCAAAGTATGTGCTAGTCAATGTTAAGCACGTGCCTGCTTTTGGGAATCTCACAGCCACCTCTGTTTTCTTTGTCCTCAGATCCATCTCTGTTTTAAGGCACCAAATGACTACCAGATAGTGTTCTTATGTCCTCAGCCATCCCAAAGAGGTAACAGCACAGCCCTACTTGATAAGGTGCTGTGACAATAATTCTATCAATGCTTCTCCTTGAATACTTCTGTATCTCTACTCTTCCTTGGGATTCTGTTGACCAGTTGCTGTCTGATTTAGCAATGTTTTGCTTTACCTGACTCCTCCCCTGGTCCTGTAGGTAGCATTCAAGTGGCGGTGGTACAGATGCCAAGATGGAAAAGCCATATCTCAGTTCTCTGGGCGTGCTTAAGAACACCCAGAGATGATGGTGTTTCTTTCCCCTACTTCACACAAATGTTTAAGTAGGGTAGTGTTGGGTAGTGTCACTTTTTTTATGAAAGATGCAGGTTCATCCAGCCTGTCTTGTGCCCTGGAGCTGGTCACGAATGCTGAGAGGTAAAGGAGATATTTATGAAGAAGAGTAAGTCTGAAAATTGAAAGCTTTTTGCTTCATTTTCTTCACTGGATGCCTATCAACAGGTTACTGGGAAGCAGTTTGGCTCAAAAGTGTATAAAGAAAAATGTTCTATGTCTTTTAAATACTTATCAGGTCCTCAGCCTGAGATACAGCAATAGGACTATTTTTGGAGGGTGCTGAGCCTAGGTGTCCTTTTGGGTGCCTCAAATTTGGCACCCAGAACTGCAGTTCTCCCTGGCTGTGGTTTGCAGAATAATCTCTGTTCTACCCACCCACTCTACAGACTTTCTGATATTTCCCTGGCACAGGTATCCCGCTCATTCCTGTCTGGTTCCTACTAGGGGATGTGTTTTTTTGCTGCCTTCCAACTTTTGCCAATTCAGTTTTCACTAGAAACCTCTGTGCCAGCTCTTTGATATTCAGAAGCAGAGGGGTTTTCTGTCTGTTTCCTGACCTAGCATGACTCTTCTAATAATGCAAGAACTTCAGTGCTGATGTCCTGGCAGCCTAATACAGGAGGTCAGTCTGTAAATCTAGTTACAATTTTCTTTGCCTCAGCAAAGACAGTAAGTCAAACGTAATGTAAACAAAGTGGTTGGATCACTTCACCCACTAGTAATGTAGTGGGCGATGCAGGCAAATTTAATGGATGCGATTAAATCTCCTGTTCCAGTCTGGCAGCTGATTAGCTGCAGGGGGCAGGCAGGAATTTCCTTTCTGATCCAGAGCTGCCCTCTTTCCAAGTTCTCCTTCAAGCTTCTGCCAAACATCTCAAAGTGCTTTGCATTTTTAATTGCGCTTCTTCACGCCCCTGTGAAGGGTGGAGATGAGAGATAGCGTGATCCAAGTGGAGCCCTGGGGAAACTGAGGCACTGGGAGGTGGCAGCCTGCTTGGAATGAGAGAGGAAAGTGGTGTTACACTTGGAGAAAGGGGAAACAGGCATCCCAGAAATCTTCTCTTGAAGCTCATGTGGGTCTACTGAACTTGTGCCTAGTGCTCAACAGTCTGTGTCTTAAGCAGTCTGAAGTCTTGGTTGTCTGCTAGGCATTAATGTATAGTCACTGACAGGAAAAAGAAATCTTTCTCCTGTGGAAATTTTAATTTATTTTTGTCTTTCATCACTCAATTCCTCTACTTTTTGAAGAGAATGACTTGCATACATATTTCGTCTCTTTGTATGGAGAAGCACTTTGCTCTGAAATAGCTTCTGGTGTTGGCTGTGGCTAAGGAAGAGAACTGGTTCAGCTTCATAGATGACTCCATTATTTGTCCCTACAGGGGAAATGAGTGAATCACTGTGTAGATTCACCTTCAATGGGTGTACACTGAGGTAGCTACACCAGCTTTGATTTCTTTACCTGGTTGTACAGCTGAAGAACTGGCCTTGTAAGGAGGAGAAAACACTCCTATTATTAGGGCATGCTTTGGTCCAAAGAAGAGACCAGAGACATCCAAAAAATATGTCATGTATTAACCCATCCTTTCATGTGTATATTGCTCATGCTGTGGCTGACAAAAGAGAGAGTAGTAGGGATTAGCTGAGTCTTCATGTTCCTCAGGAGGGTGAAAATGGAGAATGGGCCTTTCCCATCTTACAGGCTAAAACTCGATGGGAAACAATGTTTTGGATCTCACAGGGTGTGAGGATTTCTTATAGCAGGAACTTATTTTTGTGATGGATTATTTAAGCTTTATGATTTCACATGAGCAGCATCCTCTAGAGTTTGGTTTTGTGAATCTGGGGTGGACGGAAACTTCTGATGTTCAGTCTTGAGCCAGCAGCTTGATGGCTGAGAGAAGCAGAATTTCAGGCATAGCTCCCATTGCTGTAGGGCATCCTGTCCAGCCTGCTGTCATTGTAGAAACAGAGAGCTCTAACTGGAGTGCTCTGACGCCTAGAGCTGAGGCCAAAGCCTGGTTTACTAAGCTCTATTTCAGTTTCTGAGATGAGTGTCTAAACAGAACATCTGAATCTGATCCTTAGCCTAGTCTCAAGGCTTATTTGTAAATAAACAGTATCTTAATCACTTTATGGTTTCCAGCATTCTCTTGTTGAATGTCTCTGTGCTGCCATTTGGAGAGCATTCATCGTAGTGGAAAATGAGTGTCTGTTTGGGCTGCATGTGGTATAATTAACTATCAGCTGAGCCCGTAGCATGATGTGACAATTCTTATTGACCAGCTGAAATGACTCACTCTAACAACTGTGCTGTTCTTGCTCCTCTCTTTCAGTTCCCAAGAAGCTTCTGCATGAAACTCAGGCAAGACCAACTAATCAACAAGGGTATCAGAAGCCACATTTTCCACTGCAGCCAAGAGTGTTTGACCCCAATGTTATAGGGGACGGTGTGTTCCTTTCGGATGTCTCTTCTTCCAACATAGAGCGAGCTCTCCCAGGTAGCTGTGACCATTGTGGTGTTGGCCCAAACCTAAGAGTGTTGTGGTAGCTGCTCCTTTCCATCTCCTCTTTTCTGGATTTCTGTATTGCTCCTAAATGCCATCCAAGTCACAGTCAGAAATGGCTGTGACAGCTTCAAGATGTGACCAACGACTGGCTAAAGTGAACTGAGAAACTGTTCAAGAAATGCCAGGTTTCTTGGAATAGCAGTCATGGCCATGCATGTCCAAATTCATCCCAGAAATACTTTCCAGACCTGTCTAGTGGCTAAATAAATAAATAAATAAACCCAACAGGGCAGAGACAATAGATCTGCCTCATGGGATGGAGAAGTTTTCAACTGAGCTTTGAAATACAAGGCTATTTTCATAAAATGCAAAGTGAAAAGACATGAATGAAGTCAGACCTTAGCCATCTCTAGGGACAAGTGAGTAGGAAGAAGGGGTGGTGTATGAATAAAGGAAAAGCACAGGTGAGCACGTGTTGGGTTCCTTGGTGGTTTTGTGTTGTTTCCCAGTATGCAGGAGATGGTTTACAACACTACTGAAAATCCCAGTCTGTGCTCCCAGAGATTCAGCTTGAGGGGTGGGTATGGGTAGAGCTTGTCTCTGTCTACACTCCTGGCAAAGTTAATCCACAGCTTGGATAGTCAGTTCACAAATAAATAAAAACTGGCAATAACAGGTTTGTCAGTTTGGATGTCTTACTGAAAAACTGTCAAGGAGAAGAGTTTTAAGTTAAGCCCAAACAAATATTGGGATCCTGGAGAGTCTTTTAAGTGAGGAAAAATATCCTGAACTGATTTCCACTCATGTAAACATTTTACTTCTATGAATGACACCTTTTGTTCAGTTTTCACATTGTTTATTCATTCATTTTCAAAATATGCACCACTTTTCAAACAAAGATGTCATTTTGAAATTAAAACCTAGAAGAATGTTTCAAAAATAACAAAATACTTGAAAATTTCTGTAGTCTCCCTTCCTGTTTTATTTCTTTTGTTAAAACTATTTGCTAACATCAGCCTGATATCATGAATAACCTCTCTTGTGCTTATACTGTGGTGTTGGGCAAATTTACTGCTGGCTGAAAGAATTTTGTTCAGCTTTGGTGTAAACTCACAGAGAAGCCGTTCAAGTGACTGGCAAACTAAGAAAGAGTGGTGAGGAGAAAACCAGTAGTAGTGAGCTGATTAGACATTGAAAAGTCTTCAAAGCTAGCAAGGAGGAAAGGGAATATCTTTTTGTATGATCCTGAAAGCAATGGCAGACCAGGGAACCACATAGTGCAGCAACACATAGCCCTTGTGAAATCGTGTGTGTTTGTTTTTTCTGTTCTGCATTAAGTCCAGTAATTTTCTGTCTTCCATGTCTGTGCTTGTACAATCCTGCCAATGCTAAAACCAGTTTTGTGGTTTTGTGGTGCTCTTTGCTGGAGTTTAGTGTATGCAGGGCAGTATTAATTTAAAAATGTTTGATTGCATCTGTTCATTTGACAAGTTAAACGTGAAAAGAAAAAAAAAAAAAAGGGGATTCTTCTTACATCTCGCATGTCGAGAGGAGTTATCCCTTACTCTGCCTCCTGAAGACACTGTTGTGGCACGTGGTTTATAAGGGCTGCTCCACACCCAACAGAGATGGTGTCCCTCTCACATAGGAAATATATATGAGGTTATTTCCTGGTGGTGCCCTTCATTTTCCTTGATTGTGAAGGGATCTTACATTAATTAGTTCAGAGCCAGACCTCAGTCAGGAGACATCTCAGACAGGACTCAGTTATCCCCATATTTGTGATGACCTGGGGTGTTCACCTGGCTTATAGAAGGGTGGGCATTTCCCCTGCATCCCTTCTTATACCTGCCAACTCTGCATGGATGCCCTCCTTACCCTGGGGTGTCTTAGGTGTTTGTCTATGAGACATACATCAAGCTTCTGCTGCAGGGAGAGCTGAATGACTCTCTGCTATCCATCAACTAATAGCAGGATTCTCTTGCCTTAGTTTAGATACATGGTGCTACTTGAGATGCTCTGAAATATCCAATTTTTAGGTTCAGTTCTTAGATGTTAAATATTTATGCTGTGTCTGTGGATTTCCTTGGGATAGCGGTAGGGAAAAATTTGAGAACTTGTACAGGCAGATTTACCAGACAGGGAGGATAAAGGAGATATTAGAGGGCATGTTAATCTGAATTAAAAAAAAATCTGAACTAAAAAAATTTTTGAAATGTTGCTATTGATTTCCTGCCAAATGTGCCCTTGGACCCTCTGTGTCCCTTTTGCACAAGGGATCTGCAGTAACCTCTATTCTCCTAAAGATCTTGGGATATTTTACACTTTGGGATATGACACCCAAGCACTCATGTTTAAACACTTTCCTTGAAGTCCAGTCATTAACATGGTGGTAACCTTGACCATGTGGCTTTCCCAAGGTCATGCAGCTATTCAGTGGCAGAGGTACAGCTGTGCCCACATTCCTTGGGGCTGATTCCTCACAGTGACACCTGGACATCCATCCCTGCTGGTTCCCCTTGAGGCAGATTAGGAGTTGGCATCACTGCACAGATTCCTGCCCTCAGTCCTTCTCCATCCAGTATTACCTGTTCTCTTTGACACCCCTCACTTTCTGTTACTGCTTCCTTGGGCTGAGCTGCTTCCTGGCACCCACAGCAGGAAGCTGAACGTGATGTCTCGTGCTCCTGGGTTTGCAGGGAAAGGAGATGGGTCAGGCAGCCAAGGAACAGACACATCTCACATCATCACTCCTGACAGAATGCCTTTGCTTGCATGGCACTGGTGGCATCACTGGAGATGGAGCTGGCAGTGTCCTGAATTTAATACCTGCAGATAAGTGGAAGCCAGGTGCAAGTCTGTGATTTTACAGTGATGTTTGCTTTTGGCCAGAACTAGATACCCAGAGAAGGGAGCCTGAAAATCTATGATAGCTACAGTTAAAAACTCACATGGATGATGGAGCTGGATCCTGTGCACTTTTTCCTGTGTTGAAAATAATTACTGTTCTGTAAGTAGTGAGTGGTGGGGGGTGTCTGCCTGCAGATCAAGGTGTGGGGAGCCCTCAACAATGAGCTGATAAGGTCTGAAAGGGTCTCTTTGAGCCTCCTGGAATGAACTGCCTCCTTAGCTCTAGTCTTCCACAAATAAAATCAAATCATTAACCCATGTTCACTCACCTCTCCAGAGGGGAAATGGTGTCTGGGTGAAACACAATACGAACAGGCTTCTGAAGGAAGTCATAAACTCAGGTCTGCCCTTCCCCACGAAGGCTGGAGAGAAAGCACGTCTGTTTGCCAGGTGTGGATGGATCACTACAGCACCACACCAGCAGAGGGTTGGGGGCTCTGCCTGTGTTTTCTAGTCTCCCCTACAAGCTTAGCTGAACCCACTGTTGATAAAAGCTCCTTTGATTTGCATAAGAGAAAAGAAACCTCATTGTATATTTGCTGTAGCATAGGTGGGTGTGTCGAAGTGCTGACATGAAAGAGGAGGAGATGGGGGAGAGATGATGATGCCTGGATGCAGATGGGGTATGTGCTCAGCTGAAGCTCTTGAGAAGGTTTAGTTATCCCCCACAAAAAGGGGAAAATTTGGGTGACTCCCTGTCGAGTAGCTCCAGATTTCTGAGCACAGATGCTGACCTGGTGGGGATAAGGCAGGGTAGGGCTGGGTCACGTTCTACATTCCTCATTCGTCATTCCCTTTCTGTGTCAAAGCAGAGAAGAAGAAGGAGAGGTCAGCCACTTTCTACCCTGTAGACAACACTCCCCTCCTGCTCCCCGTGGATGAGACAGAAGCGCCGGGGCTCAGCAGCAGCAGCAGCAGCAGCAGCAGCATGGAGCCCGTGGGTGTCGGCGCGGAGATGGCCCTGCTCAGCAACATCCTGGCAGCCTATGCCTTCATCACAGGTACTGCACGGCTCACACCTCCCTCCCCGGGCTCCTGCCAGCTTTTTGCAGACCCTCCTTCCATAGTCACCTGCGGCTAAATCTGCCTCTCTGAACTGTTTGTGTACTTCATTCTTCTCTCAGTGAATTCTCCCTTGAAAGGCCTGACCCGGGCAGCTCTAGCAGGCAGTGTATAACAGAGTTTATTGTGCACGGCTTTCCACTGAGTCTGCTCTCATCTGGAGTTCAACACAATGTAATCTTACATGTGGTATTATTCCTAATGCTTCATTTTCCTGGAGATCAAAGCCTAGCTCATTAGGGAGGCGAGTTTGTTGTCCTGTAATTTGCAAAATAAGCAGCACTCAAATCTTTACACTGCTTAAGAGAATTTGGCTTATCTTCAGTAGAAGTGTGAAGATGAAGTAACTTGAGAATCTACTTAATTGTATATTTAAATCTACTTTAGAGTAAGATTTCCTTGGATCACAGCATATCTTTCACCCACATGTATCTTTCAAGTAACGGGGGTGGAGTCGTCTAAAAAAATTCACTTTAAAAGGTGAAAGAAAAGTGACAGAACAAGGGGGAATGCCTTTAAACTGAAAGAGAGTGGGCTTAGATTAGACATTAGGAAGAAATTATTTACTGTGAGGATGGTGAGACACTGGCACAGGTGGCCCAGAGAGGTTGTGGCTGTGTTCAGGTGTTCAAGGCTATATTAACTACAACTTCAGTATTTACGAGCTACTTTTTCATGCCTGCCAGCTAATTCAGTCTTGCTAATTCATTAAGCAGTGTGCATTCTTAGTGCCATGCTCTTGCTCTTGCTGAGATGCCCCCATGCTGTTAATCCAAGTATTTGGATTTGAAGCAGCTAACGTGGGCTTTGCACTTTGGAACCACTGAGTAGTTTAGTGAGAGTGTTTCTGCAAATTATTTAGTGAAGGATTCTTCTAAAAGGACCATGAAGGGTTATACAAATTTCTGCTCTTCTACACAACCAGAGCTGTCATCAGGATGCATTTTTTCATGACAGCCCTCAGAGTCAGGCAGATTAAATGGAATTAGTAGTGTTCGTCACAGAAGACAGCTGAGTAGGATACATTTGTTTTCTTGCATGGGTATTTCCAAGGAAAAGTTAAACGAACAAGCTTTAAAGGAGTCTTCTGTCTATCCCACTTCTTCCCCCTTACCTACAGCTACCATTTTTTTCACATAAGAACACCTACCTTCCCATCCCTACTATAAAACAAAATGCTGTTAATGTTGTGTTCCCCATCTGAACAGTAATGGGCAGAGAAAGTTGTAGGATTAATGGTCCAGGATAGCTGGGACTGTGATTCCGGGCTGCTGACAATGCTCCATGAACTTTTCTTCCACTGACCACAGCAGAGCTCTTTGACTCTATGTTGGTTTTAGGGCACAAGTTCTTGATTCATCCCTGTCACAAGAGGTCAGCCTTGGCAGGAGCCTCCAGATTTTACTGCAGCACAAACAACTTTAACTGTGTGATTTGTCTGCCCTGTCTTGTTGTGGTTTCCTTATGTGGTGTTCACATCCACTGGATGTCAAATAGGTAAACTCAGACCTCAAAAATTCGGTTTCAAGTGCTGAGTTCAGGACTTGGTTGCTTATGTTATGGAACCATATAATGTTTTGGGCTGGAAGAGCCCTTAAAGATCAGCTGGTTTCCATGTCCTTCACCATGGCTGTTAGATGGGTTTCAGTCTCAGTGACATTATGTCCAGTTTGTTATTTATTATAAAAATATTTGATGACTGATCTGTGAATTGAAACAGCAGATGTCCTAAGCCATCTTTATCTGCTGCATGTAATTTTGCCTCTGCTTTTCATGGAAATGATGGTTTTGTCATGATTTACTTTGTTATATGTGAGTATGGAGATGTTTTAGCTTGTGACTTCAAAGACAAACTGTATCACAGGGCGCAAATATAATTTACATAAAACTAGAGCAAAGCCATCCCTCTTCACAGTGTATATTTTGAACAGCAGGGCACTTGGATTTTTTTTTTTTTTTTTTTTTGTGCCTGCCTGAGGTGAAGGCACCTCAGGCCACAGCTGATGTCCATAGAGGATCCATTATAGTGGCTCAGGAGAGTCAGGGTATTGAGCAGCCAGGGAGGGCTGGTTCTGGGTCACACATCTTCCCACTGCTCCTGACCACAGCTCTGGTGCCAAAGAGAAACTGCAGTGCAAGGACTGCTCTGTTCCATGACACTGAAAACGTCCCTCGGGTGCTCTCTGCAGACTGAAAATGCTGCATTCAGGGTTTCTCCATGCTGATGAGTTGTCTCAGAATAGGAATTTGCAAAATAAAATTGTAAATAGGTAAAGGCAATATAAAAATGTGTTTTTTCTCTTGGGGCAGAGAGTGCTGGATACCCTCAGATCCAATGCAGGGAAGTTTTGCTATTTCATGGGTAAACTGCAGGTTTGAAAGGAAGATCCTCTCTCCTGGCAGTGGGGTGTTTTTTAGCCTGGGGAGAGCATCCAAAAATAGTGGGATCCCTTCTGTGCTCAATGGTGTTCACATTTTCTTCACAAAATGGCAGTTTTGGGTAGGCAGCTGCAGGTGAAGAGTGTGCAGGCTCAGTCACTCACACATGCAGAGTCTTGCAGTGCACAGAGAAGTGCCAGTATTAGCAAAAGCCTCTATGCTAATTTCCACCATCTTTTGGACTGATAGTCCCATATAAGAGCTGGGAATCTTCCTATGGGATAGGAAGATGAATAGTAAAAATCAGAGCAGGAAGCAAAAGAGGCCTGATTTGCAGCTATCATGGTTAGATATCAGAGCCATTTATGTGTCGTTCTCATCCCAGATTCCAGAACCTATTTCTTCAGAAACAGGGAAAAAGTGTAAATAATGTCAATGAGGAATGAAATTAGTAGCTGATCTAACATATAGATATTATTTAGAGTTCAGTCTTGCAAAAGACACAGAGACACCCTTTATTTGAAACCTGATTTTCTTTATAGAATTAGGTTTTTAATTAGAGGCCATCTCTGCCTACAAACCTCAGATCTGTTATTTGTTGTGGACCTGTTCCTGAGTGTTTGGAAAGTCTTCATGAGTCTCAGTGACAGCTGGAACTGTCTTTGCAGTCACAGACTATCAGCAAGACCAGAAACCTCCCTTGTGATTATATAAATATTAAACATTCAAAATGTATCAGAGCTCTTCCAGGGCCTCCTTTTGGACAGGATACTTATCCCAGTTTTGTCACTCCATTTAGGACGAAGCAGTTGGAGGGAAACCTCCACAAATTCCTGTTTTATTCTTCTTTCATAAGCAAAGCTTTGCTGCCAAGTTATTAACAAGGGGCTTCCAAAATACAGCCCAGGGGAGATTATTCCAAGTTTTAGACTGCTTGGCCTGAGCCTTATTAATAAGGGGCTCCTGGAGAGCTTCCTCTGTTATGTCAGGGGATTTCAGCAGCCTGTGGGGCTGACTGCAAATTCCCTAGAAGATATTGCTCCTACTGTTTGTCTGGCTGTGCTTAATGCTGAACCTTTTACTGGGGGCCCTCTGAAATTTTCCTCCCCACTGAGGTTTCGGAATGCATGAAGCCATTACAGGAAGCCAGCAGCATTAATGCCTAGATTGTTTTTTATTTATCGAAACAATTTATTATAATAGCAATAACAGCCTTGGCCTGGGGCATTTCCTGGGGAATTAATGGCAGTCTGGCCTGATGCTCCCAGCAGATTGTTAGCCCTCAGGAAACAAGCTCCATAATTGCTGCTGGTTTGGTTGGAAAAATAAAATAAAATGTGTTTTTAATTTTTTTGTCCAGTTTGAGTGCCTAGGAAATGGTGGCTTTTATGCAGAGGGTTATGTAGGGCATATATCTTTTGTCTGCATGGACTAATTTTAGCTTGAATCAGTGACATTTTTATCAATGCTTCCAATCCAGAGAGAGAAATACAAGGAAGGAGAAAGATAGCCCCAGCCAAAGAGACTGGCAGAAACTGGGTTCTGCTGGAAGCTTGGAACTGTCATCTACAGCATTGGAAGAAAAAGCTTCAGTGGTCAAAATCTATGTTTTAATGAGTGTATACACACATACGCACACAGGAATGCATATCAAAATTGTGCTGATTCCTGATACTCATGTCCATATACTTTTAAAGAACTTTTTTGCAAGTATAATGAGTGTTTTGAGGAGCTTCACTGTTAGTGTGATGAATCTGGGCCACCTTCAAGCTTTTGGAAGATGCTGAGCATCCATTTGCTGAAGAAGGTGCCCGGTTTTGGTCTTTACAAGTAGAACACGCAGTGGGTTAGGCTCTCAAAATCACTAATCAGCCATCAAACCCCCAAATCTAGGGTATTGCTGACTTGACTACCTTAAGTGAGAAAAAGCAGGGCCTGTGTATTTTTAGCTTAATTTGCTCTTTCTGCTGTGAAAAAAAAAAAAAAAAAAAAAAAAAGGAGATGCTGCTGTGCAAGTGGATTGTATGTACAATAAATGTCAAGACTGCAGCTGAACACAGGGTTACATCTCCGTGAGGAAGTCCAGACAGTGTCTCAGATGTTGACAGAGTAGCTATAGGAGCTCATAAATGCCACTGGAGCCCAAAAATTCAATTACAGCTCTTGCACTGCATGAAGGGCTGTATGGACGAGCACAAGCGGGAAGAAAAATGGTTGCTTAAGTAGCAATGGAGGAAAAATTGTTCATGAACTGGATACAGTAGCATGGAAAAAGGAATGTGGAGGAGAAAGGAAAGGCAAGACAAGGGCAAAATTGGGGGCAGAGAATCCACATGTGTCTGTGTCTCAGGATACAATCTATGTTTTTTTTATGAGTTGCTCTAAAGGAGCGAGCAGTGGAACTAATGCAGCCAAATCAAGCCCATGTGTGTGCAGGATGTGGTGCTCAGGGAAGTGTTCATGGCATCCTCTCAGCCAGGCAGAGCCAGGGCAGACTGCACCCAGTGCCTTCCAGTACAAACAGCCCAGCACTGCTCATTTGCTCACATTCCATGATCCAGGTGTCCCCAGAGCCCTTCTTAGGGCTACCTGCAAAAGGAGCTGGGTGATTACTGTCCTCAGTTAAATAGCACATAGAGGTAAATGTGTTATCAGGTAGGGACTCTGCTTTTCTGGCTTTTTTCTTTACTGTTTACATAGGACTGGATGGGCAGCAGCAGCTTTTGCATTTTCCTCCTACTGCACAAAGGAGGCTGCAGTTTTGAGTCCTGACCCTTGAATTCAGAGTAGCCATTGCCTTCAATGCCTTCACTCAGCCAGGCTGCTGCAGGGGCCATTGGCACATTCTCCTTGCCTGCTCTGGTATCTTCTCCTTTGCCTTTGGAATTGTACTGTCTCACTTTTGTCAAAATATCTTAGTTTAAAGCCTGTGGCTTTGGTCTTACTTGACCTTCCAACTACTGCTGCATTTCATAGAGATGTTTGGTTGGAAGATACCTTACAGACCATCTAAAGACCTAAAGACCATCAGTTCTAACCTCCCTGTCATGGGCCCACTGGCACATTCAGTTCAGCTTGTTCTTTGCATCGCAGCCAAGTTTGCAGGAGGCTGGTCTACCTCTTTCTTTTTTTGGACTTATCTGCTGCACTTTTCTCATCTTTCTTTGTCCTGTCTTTAGCCTGATTTTTCCCCATGTCATCCACACCAACCACTCTTGGATTAGTCTCCAAATAGTTTCCAGTCCAGCTTTGACCAACTTTACTTTAGGAGATTGGCTGGAAAGGGCAATTCTAAAAGCACTGTGCAGGGAAGTGAAGCCTTTTAGCTACAGAGATATTTTGGAGCTGAATGTCAGGGTCTCAGCTGGCAGAAGCTGTTACAGATCCATCTTTGGGTTCAAGGGAGTAAAACTCATCTTAGGAACTGACTCCATCCTTGAGCTCAAGACACCCAGCAGACACTGCAGAGTAGAGCTGGCCTTGACACTGATGCTTAGTTCACCTTTACACATTTAGTGCACCAATAAACCAGGATGATTAAGCCCAGGGGAATGGCAGTAACAACATTTATCATAATTACATGTCTAAGTAGTCCCATGAACCAAAAAAAAAAAAAAAGGAAAAAAAAAAAAGGAGGTGGTACATAAACAAGATGACCTAGTTTGAAAGGCATTGTGTATCCTTTGGAGTCTTGTTATATCACCTCAGAAATGTGGCTGTGCAGGACTCATCCTGTTGGTGCACTGACTCCAGCTCTGCCTGTGGAGCACAGGTAGGTATTTTGGTGGTCTGGGCAGGGAGCCAGCACTCTTGCCTTAGATAAGCAAATGAAGTCTATGAATAAATAATGTGCATTTTTGCCATGCTGCCAAGCCTCCCATTTCAGCTGGGCCACAGCACAGGGCATATAAAGTTTTGTAATCACCCTTATGCCTGGTGTGAAGGCAGAGGATGTGACAGCAAGATGCACTTACCTGCAGCTGGCTGTGCAGCAGCCCCGTGGGAATCCGGTTTAATTCTGTGGGCTGCTCCCTTCCCTTCCAGACAACTCTGAAACACTGCAGCAAACCCACATTCTCCATGTGGGCAAATGCTTTGGCAGCAGGAAATCCATGGTTTAAATTCCTGATTGCCCTGGGGAGAGGAGACAGGAGGGCATGGCAGTAAAAGCAGTAAAAAGAAACTCGGGCACTCCAGAAGCTGTTGTGGTGTGAGCACGGAGAGGCCGTGCGTGTTCTGTTCTTTGAAGGGTTTTTTACTCCATCATTTCCTTTCTCCCCGCAGAAAACCCCGAGCGGGCCGCGCTGTATTTCGTGTCCGGAGTGTGCATCGGACTGGTGCTGACGCTGCTGGCCCTGGTGCTCAGGGTGTCCTGCCGCACGGACTGCAAGCGCTCCTCCTCCAAAAAGCCGCCTCGGGAGCGGGAGAGCGACAGCGACAGCAGCGACAGCGACGACGACTCGGACACCACGTCGGACCTGTCTGCCCGCAGGCACCGCAGGTTCGAGAGGACTTTGAACATGAACGTGTTCACCTCGGCCGAGGAGCTGGAGCGGGCGCAGCGGCTGGAGGAGCGGGAGCGCATCATCCGCGAGATCTGGATGAACGGGCAGCCCGACATCCCCGGCACCAGGAGCCTCAACCGCTACTACTGAGCCGTGGGGCTCCAGCGCTCCTGCCCTGCTCCCGGGCTGCCCCACACCTCGGAGGGGAGAGGGAGGGAACAACACAACACGGGCATCTCCCCTTTCCCGGCAGGTGTGCCGCCTGGAGCGGTGCGGATGGACGGCCCTGACGTTTTCCCCATCTCTGTCTCCCTGACATTTTGGTATCACCCCTTTTCCCGGACACTTTCTGGTTTCGAAGAAGTGATCGCCAACTTCATTTCCGAGTAGCAGGCAGGGAGGAGACAGTGGCAGCTCCCCATGTGGGATGTGGCACTGGGCAGTCCGTGATGTGAGTGCTCCTGGCCTGGCTGGACAGGGAGGTTCTCCAGGATTTGGTCTCCACTTAGGATCTTGTGGTTTCCCTTTCCCGAGGACTGCGGGAGAATTGTGAACAAAATGACAACTCTGGAAAGATGATTTGGGGAGGGCGGGGGAGGTGCATCCTGACCGACTGTCTTGTGACTTCAGAAGCCACGAGATTAGCCTAATTAAAACCCAACAGCAAATAGGACTTGTTAAGAACTGGGGGATGGGAGGGAGGGGGATTCTTCCATCGTGAAATCATCTCGGTGCTTGGATGTTTGCCATAGTGTATTCAGTTATTTATGGCTGTCTTTTCATCTTCCTTTTCAATGGGAACATTTAGGTTTTTTACTGACACCTCAGGGATAAAATCCTATTATTTTTTTGAGTCTGCTCTCCCTGCTGGCCCCTGCCAAACACAGTCCAACCCATCTCCAACAGTGAAATTCTGGTAATATAAGAGATGTGTCAGTCACTAGTGAGAACTTAACAACCTCAAAGAGGTTGAAAAAGGTTTTCTTTTTTGTTTTAAATATATATATATATTTGAAGATGCTGCACAGGAATGTGCCTTATTATTTTTTTTGTTTTGTTGTTGTTGTTAAATTACAGTTTTCCTATGGATAGCAATGCACAATGTTTTATATATTTTATTAAAAAAATAAAATTAAAAAAGTCTGTGTTTACCAGAGGAAAGCCAACACAGAAAAAGCCATGTCTGACAACAAAATGGGTAATAAATGCTAAATAAACTCTGGTTTGCTTCAATACAATTGAATTTGCATCCTCACTTTTGGCATAGGTGTTGCTTGAGGGAGATCTTTGTAAGAGTAGCACACCTCTTCAAGCAATCAAGGCTGATGTTTTCTGCATGCAGGGAACTGGCAGCACTTTTTTTTTTTTTTTTTTTTTTTTGGCTGCAGCCCATCTATCAACTTCTGTGGTTAACATGGGCAAGGAGAGCTGAGCAACAGGTTGGTTACTCAAGGGGTCAGCTCAATGTGATTTCATGAAGCTTTGAGTCTGTCCCCCATACTCACATCATACCTGGGCCAGAAGCAAATGTTAAATGAACTTAAAAAAAAAAAAAAAAGTGGAAGAGCAGGTACAATATTTCAGTGCTTCTTCAGTTGCCGCTGGAGTTTTCAATGGGCTCTCATCACCCTCTTCACTCCCCAAGCAGCAGTTCACATCACCTCAGCTGAAGAACGTGGTGTTTCTCACATCTGCACGGCGCTGCTGCAGCCTGCATGGCTTTGGGGTCTGCTCCTCTGTCATTTGGGCATGGAAATATTATTTCCAGAACCTTAAGGGTTTGTAAGGAAAATAAAGATCCAAGGCTCTGACTATGCAGAGCTTTTCCCAAGCTTTAAGGAGAGATGGAAATGGGTGGACCTGACCACAAGATGACCGAGGATGTTATAAGGGATTGTGTGCTGTGCCAAACAGCTGCATGGTGGGACAGACCCCTGGCACTTGGGGCCTTCTTGGCACTCTTTGGGGCCACTGGGGCTTTCCCCTTGATAAGGAAACCTGCATTGGGAGTGCCCACAAATACTCCTCGTGGCTCTGGCAGGCTGAGAGCAAAGTTGAGGACCTGCAGCTGGTGGCACTGGCACTGTCTGTGGTCAGGCTGGCTGCTGAGACCTGGCTTCACTTGGGGAGGCAATTTGAGCACTGTGGAGTGATTCTAGGTCTGGTCCAGTGAAGATTTGAATGGAAAGGCTCAGTGATGGAATGGAATGTAATTTTTGCATCTAATATGTAGAAATAAAGCAGGAGGCAGGTCCCAAGGCCTAATGCATTGCCAGGTGCTTTAGCTGGAATGTTGAACACACTCTGCTGAGGGTGTTGAGGAGCAAAGACAGGGAGAGGTCAGTGGGGTCAGTTCTGTTGGCCATGTGTTTTCCCCTACAATGATACAGTCCCTCAAACCTGGTGATTCAAGGACAGCATGTTTTCAGATTTAGAATGCTCTGTCCTGGGACATAGCTTGCAAAACTGATTTAAAAAATGTTATGAATGAATGGATTTATGCGTATGATTTTCCCAAATGACTTTTTTTTTGACCAGAGGAAAGAACAACTGTGGTAAATCTAAGTATACCTGATACGCAACTGTGGGATTAAAATATCTGCTTCAAATGTAAATCACAGCCAAACTTGAGTTGCAAATGGATGAACAGTCCTCCCTTAGAATTGCTAGTGCTGCTGTAAATCTTCCAGATGAAGTTTGAAATAAAAAAGGAGCAGAGTTTAGCAGACAAGCCCACCACAGCCTTGCGCTAGGTAAAAAAATATCATAAAAGTAGTCTCATTGTCTTCACACCACAAACAATACCTTCATGTACTTTCTAGCTCCTATTTTGTCTCAGGGACTTGCATTTCTAAGAAAACTTTGACTAAAGACTGCAATCCTTTGAGCTATGAAAAGACTTTAAGTCACTGGATAACTATTTCTCAATTTGTCTCAAGTCCTTAATAATTTGTCTGAGGGACAAAACACAACCAAAAGGAGTTTAGTGGTTTGCCTACAGCTCTAGCAATGGAGCAAAACCAGTCACCTGGAGTATGGAAGTGCTGGATTCACTGGGGATGGGGTCAATCTGTATTTCTTACCCTGCAAAAGAATATCTTAAGCATATGGAGGTTTGGACTTGTCTGGTTTCCACCTTCTGTGTTGTGCTCAGTGTGAAATATTAAACACTCATAGAGCCAGGGAGCAGAGAACAGCTGCTTTTCTACCTACTTACTGTGAATCCCTCTTGTAGGAGGTTATGCAAAGCTCCACTCTCCTACTTCCATGTTTAATTCATTTTTTACATTAAAATGAAATATTATTTCCAGAATAACACTTTTCAAATTCCCCAGGGCAGATAAAGGAGTTGAAATCAATTTTTCCTGTTTCTTGCATGAAATTCCTAATCATAGACTTTTTGGGTAAAGAGATACTGAATTCATTTTCCACGTGGATCTGTTTTTTGTGCCTCAGTTTAACTTTAGAATTTTATAACAGGGGATAACAGAGCAATCCTGGACTTGATCACAGGGGGATGTCATAAATATATGACATTATATTTAAAGGAGAGCATTGCATTTGCCATGCGCCATCTGCTGGGCCCGAGGCTTGGGACAGGGGAGCCTCGAGCAGTGAGGTGCCTGTGCTGGACACTTCCACACCTCTTGCAGCTGCAGAATACTTGGATTAGTGACCACAGAGCCATGCAGCTGTACCGTGTTGGCTTAGTAAATGAGTGATGGGTTGGAAATCTGAGGGTCGTACTCCTGGGGGAAGATGAGCACATGGAAGCGATGGGTCAGGTTTTCAGGGCCTCGACTGCATGTTCATTATCCTCCTGGCTGGTGGGGCAGATGGAGCTGGTTACAGAAGTCATGGCTGTGCATGCAGAGGTGGCAGAGTGAAGGTTTCTCCAGCCAGACCACCACCCTGGTCTCCTTCTCTCTTCCTGTGTCCCCTGACTTCTCAGGGCCATTTTCCCCTCCTGCCAGCATCCGGCCATCGGCACTGACCTCCTTTGTGGGCCTGTGTTCAACGTACCCTGAAAATCTCAGTAATATGGTGTTTGCTGCCTTTCCCATGTCCACCCTGGTGTTCATATCCTCGATGAATTCCAGCTGGTTAATGCGGCATGCCTTTCCCTTCCAGAAACCACGGTGCCACTACTTAACCCCTTGCCGGCCATCCCTCCCAGCACCCCAGGGGCTACACAAATAAAATGAGCTCCCTGAGCCATGGTATTGCCAGGATGTAGAGCATATGCCTGTGGTGCTGCAGGGAATCTGAATTTCCTTTTGTGATGCATGGAGTGTCTCAAGTTTCTGGAGGTGTCACATGCAATTAATCATCTAAGACTGGCCCAGAAATTCTTCTGCTCAGAATCATTGTGGAGATTTCATAGTGAAGTTTTAATAATCTGATCTGAATTTCTAGTGTCCTTAGATACCCCCAAAAAATAATTCCCAGTGTTTCTTGCCTTTGCTTGTACACTCATTAGAAGTGGTGCAGCTTGCTCCTTCACACAATATTCTCTACTTTTTGTGGTTGTCTCAAGGGCTGTCAGTTAAACACAACCAATCAAAAAGGCAGAAATGGTTTTGGTTCTTCACAGGGCAGCTCACCACTGTGTGCTTTCCTACACCCCTGAGCTGAAGGCGCTCTCTTACTCTGAGTGATGTGGTGGTTTCGTAGTATTTAAACAAATATTAAAGCACATTGGTTTCTTTGGGCATTTGCAGTTGCTGGGCACTGAATTGATCTGTTCCAGTGACAGTGATATAATGTCACCATTTGGATTATTGCACCAGGGAGCCTGGGGCACTGGGGTGATGTCACTGGGAAGGATGTGAAGGCTGAACCATGACCATGGAAGCTGCTTGGAGGGGTGTGTGCCATGGGTGCTTTGGGAAGTGTGCTCTGGGGGCACACTTGCTCATGTCATGAGTGCCAGTCATTTCCCCAGGTAGGTCTCTCCAGATGGATGGATGGCTTTGTCCTCTAAACAAACTCGAGTGCAACTGGCCCATTATCTCGCCTGGGAGGTCTGTGTTTGCTGAGGGGAGGGATAAGATACATTCCTTGTTCAGGCTCCTGGAAATATGGACGGAAGACCTTCAGAGTCAGGTTTAATGGATGTCAACATTGATTCTCTTTTCCCTCTGTCTGATCACTGGTGGGGAGCTCAGGAGGGTCCCCAGAAGGAGGGAGGTGCTGCACCAGTGTGCTCCACACTGAACCTCTGATCAGATCCATTACTGGTTGGGAATGAGGGACAGAGGACTCCTGCTGCTGATTTATCACACCTGTAACCTCCAGACAAAGCCCCCTGATGCTGAGGCTTCACCAGGAGCCAGGGGAAAGGGGCCATTCTTTGATGACCAAAGGCTGTTGACACAGTACTGGGGCACTGGGGTCAGGACCATGAGCATGGCCAGGCAAATGTGACATCCACCGCTTCTACTGCAACCTGACAGAAATGCCAAGGTTTCCTGGCCTGCTCCTCTGGAACCAGGACCTGAGGGACATGAGGAACAATCTGATTTTTTTGTGCTAAGAGAAGTATCTGCTAGAGAATAAACTAATTTGGGGAGTGGGAGTAGGCTGGTGGTAAGTTGCCCACCTACATGTATGTGTCAGTGTCACCCTGTGCACTTGCAAATATGTGGCTGCTTCCCAAACCACTCAGGACTGTCAGAGTCATCCAGAAAACATTTCAAAGTCAGAGAATCATATAATATCTTGAGTTGCAAGGGACTTAAGGATTATCAGAGTCCCACTCCTGGCTCTGCACAGGACACCCTACAAGTCACACCCTGTGCCTGAGAGCATTGTCCAAACACTTGAGCTGTTGCTGTGACCACTGCCCTGGGGTTCCAGTGTTCCAGTGCCCAACTACCCTCTGGGAGAAGAACCTTTTCCTAATGTCCACCCTAAACTTCCCCTGACACAAATTCAGACCATTCCCCTGGGTCCTGTCATTGTCACCACAGAGCAGTGATCAGTACCTGCCCTTCCTTTTCCCCTCACAAGGAAGTTGCAGTGAAGTCTCCCCTCAGTCTCCTCTTCTCCAGGCTGAACAGACCAAGTGACCTCTGCTGCTGCTCCTCCTAGGCTGAGAGCCTTCACCAATATGGATGCATTTTTAATTCCAGAAATTCACCATCTGATTGTATGTCTTGTTGCACCTGCTTTGTCTTTTCACCTTCCACTCTAATGAAAAAATGAATTAGTAAAACTAAAGCCTCAGGATCCCTTCCAAGGTATAAGCAAATGCCTAGGTCCTGTGTTACCTGTTTTCTGCCAGCTGCTGAGGGAACATCGAGTTATGGCACTGGAATGGACCTTGGCTTCTGATAGTTCATCGGCCATTCTTCTGTTGAAAAACTTGTAGATTGGGGGCAGGGGTGGTGGTGGAAGGGAAAAAATCAAAACCTGGATTTGAATATTTTTTTCTGTCTAAGGACATTGGTCTGAGCAAAGCTGGGTGGCTGAGAAGGAGAGGAAATCCTCTGAGCTTTAACAGGGGAAATGTAGTCTTAGGGGGAACCTGTTTCTGCCAAGGCTTTGTGTTCTTTGCCAAATGCAGTCATTGCCCCTTTGGCACCTTCTGAGAGCTTCGATCATTTCTCCTGCATAAGTTTATGTTTCTGAAGCAAAAACTTTCTGAGGACAAAGAGTGATGACAGATGGGGAAAAAATGTCAAGTTTCTTTGAGCTATTAGAAAACATATTTCCTTTTTCCCCTTTTCATTATGACTTCAGGAAGAAATATAAGCTATAAGGATGTAATGGAAATTGTCATTTAAATGCCCTGAAATAGGACATCTAAATGAAGGGTATCTTTCTTTGCAGTTTCTGCCAGAGCATTCACTTGGCTTGTTTATTTTCTGGTGGTGTTTGGAGTCTGATGTTACTCTGTATCATGAGTGAAACCAAAACTCCCCACGGCACTTTCTGGGGATGCGGTGCCATGCTGGAAAAACATCCTCTGGCTTTTGAAAAGGCAGTAATTTGTACATTCCATTTCTTGCAAAAGTCTTTGAAATTCCCTTTTATGAGGAATGGTCCTTTTCTCATTTCTGGTGTGAGGGGACTTTTTAAATGAATGGATTGTTTAGAAGGGACAGAAGTAGTTCTTTTCTCTTCTGCATTTTTGAAGCCTCTAGACCACCCATGATCATCAGAGTTCAGAGGCATCTGATGGTTTTTCAGAACTGTTCTTTGTATTAATTTCATTCTTTGCTGGCCGCTCTGAAGTAACAGACCCAACTGGACCTCTGTGTGTTGCTCTTTCATGCCACAGCTCTCCTGGGTCCAAGTTCCCAAAGTGATTACAGCACCAGCAATGTATCTGTGCATTCCTGGCATTTTTAAAGGACAATTTAAGAGAAAAAGTTCAAGAGTGATCAAGCAAACCAATGTGAGTCAGAACAGGTGAGTTTGCATCCAAACTAATGCAGGATTTTTCTCCTGGAACTGGAAGCGGTCTGGCAATGACAAGTTTTCTTCTGAGAACTAACTGAAAAAGCAGAAAAAGTAATTGCTACTGATAGTGCCTTGAAGACAATACATTTCCCCAAACAGCAGTTCCAGAGGATGCTTTTCTTGGGAGGGAAAGTCTAGTGCTGTCTGACAAGACCCTGAAAGCTGCCACTCACAATCTTGGAGTGCTGCTGAGACTGCCCTGGTCCTTCCTGTAGTCTGCCAGCCTCTCAGCAGGCGCTTGTGCCTGGACCTGAGGCCAGGGCAGCAGCCCCGGAGGTGCTGGTCCCTTGTGCCCCAGGGCAGGACAAACAGCAGCAGCACGAGTGGGGCTGAGACTGGTGAGGAGGAGCCGCTCCCCAGCTCGCTTGCTGGGAATGGACTCCGGCTCATTGGTGAGGAGAGGACAGGAGGGGAGAGGGACAGGAACAAGAGGTCTGAGAAACAGAGAACTTCCAGAATCTAAGCACCTTGCTCCCCAGATCCCTCTCCCCAGCGTCCAGGCATTCCAAAATCCCCCCCAGCTATAGCCCTCCTTCTGGATGCTTCTTTGTCTGGTGACACAGGCCATGGCACAGTCTCCACTAGGTTACACCCTGTTGGATGAAAGCTCAAGCCTCAAAAGCTTTATTTCCAGAACATGAGCCACTTTCAGCAATGAAAACTTTTTCTGGTGAGGAATAAGTTCTCTCTACCTTCCACAAAAGAAAAATCTAATTTCTTCTTGGTGTGGTGGAGCTGTATGGCCAACCAGTGGGATGTGATTTACCACAGGCTTATTTATACACTGGCAATTAAATATGCTCAGTTTTCCAGGATGGAAAAATGCCACTTGAATGTGAACTAATTATATTTACTTCCTTACTGTAAATTGCCATTGAAAAGCAAAAGCAGCAGTGAGAGCAGTCAGTGTTTATGTCTAATACACCCACACAGATCTCCTCCAGTGAAAGGATGAAGGACTAAATAGTTTCTGAATGCTCCATTTTGATTTGGGCCATTTCTAGTTCATATGAAGCTATTTATAGTGACAGGAAAAAACCCCGTAGTTCTTGACTTGTAATCTGGAATATTTCAATTAAAATTGCCTAACAGGGATGAAGGGATGAATTGAGAAACCTCACCCATTTCCACAAATCTGTCTCTCTCTTTTTTTTTTTTTTTAATTTTTTTTAAGAAAATAAATGTTTTGCTGAAAACTGCTTAGCTAATCCCACATGATGGAGCTGAAGCTAAAATCAGGCTGCACATAAGACCAGAGTTTTTCAATAACAGCAAAAATTAGGGATTTGAAGAAATTAACATGTGATGGTTTCTATGTGATGGGAATTTTTTAATTAGTTTAGGAGTTTCTGAATTAATTCTTCCTTCTGGATCAGATAGAAATTCAGAGAAGATTTTGATGTATATGATATGAAAGGGGTATTAGATGGTCTGGACAGCTCCTGCTAAATGTATAATGTATAATGGGTGTCTTCCACAGGCTAAATGCAGGGTGTGCTCTGGTCCATGTGATGGTGATAGAGCAACCCAGAAATAGCATAGGGCTATCAGTACCCTGAGCTATCAATATCCTGAGTTATCAATACTCTGAGCTATCAATACCCGAATTAACAATACTCTGAGCTATTGCTATCCTGAGCTATTAATACTCTGACCTATCAATGCCCTGTTTAAATGATGACCCTGCCTATTGGGTGAAACTTCTGTCCCTGAGCAGTAGCTGTCCCAATTAATTGGTTTATTATGAAAGTAGTCACAGGAGATTTTCCTTCTATTTAAGAGCGGAGAAGCAGAAGGTCCTGAGTTCACTTCCCTGGTGTCATGCTGCCAAACTCACTGGAGGCCCTCAGTGGGGCCAGGGTCCATCACTGCTTGCTGGAGTTTGAAGGCATCAGTCACTGAGCTCAGAGAGGAAAAATGACATCTGACAAAGCATGTTTCGGGGCTGTGAGAGAGCCTGGCAGGATGGGGGAAGCTGGTGTGCATGGAGCACTTTGCCATCCCTCAGAGATGGAGCCTCTCCAGCCGCTCCTCTCTCATGGAGGCTGATAGTGTGGCAGAGGAATATTGGCAGTGAGGAGGTGTCCTGCCCCCAAAGCTCCGTGAAAGCCCTCCAGGCTGTTGGGATCGGGCATTCAAAACAAAACCAGGATGAGGGCTGACAGCCACCTCTGGGTCCCCCAGGGAAGGATACCACTGATAACAGGGTGACATGCTCTGGTTCCATTACTGCTGGGGTAACAAGGAGGCGTTTCTTTGCACATACTGCTCCCTCAGGCTTCATTTTCTGGATCTGAGTGCCGACAGTTTGCAGGTCATGGGAGTGTTGGTGTGCTTTGCAAACAGAACATTCCAAACACGCCTAAAAGGACAGCAGTGTGTTCTGCACATCTCAGAGCTGGGGGTATCCTAGGGTGACACTATGATGCTTGTATCCCCAGTCATGTGTTCTGTTTATGCTGGATATTATATTCTGTGTCTTTAAGATGGGCTGTGAGAGCGAAGGCAGGGAGAAATAGCAAAGGGTTTTGTTATCAGCCTGCACTCACTCCTCCACAGTCTGCTGGAACACAGAACTCCACTGTGTTGTCTGGGCACGGATGGGGCAGAACACCATGCTCCTTTGCTTTTTAGTTAGTTTAGCTAGCTGAGGCAGTCCAACTTTTCCCTGGACTGGTTTTCTTTCCCCTTTCTTGGATCCCTTCGAATCTGCTCTGGACCAGGACCCGGGGAGCACCGAGGGCTCAAACTTTGTGGCCCACTGGGGCCTACCCTGGGAAGCCTTTCCCAGGGTGGAGGGAGTGATAACAGAGTGACCACCCACAGGAGAGACTTTCTGAATTTGTCATCTCTTCAGAGCAGTGAATGAGTTTTGTCATCTGGTATTGTTCATTTTTTGTGCTGGGGAGTGCTTTGCCTGTTAAATAAACATCAAAAAAATCTATCTCTGTAACTTTGTCTGGGCATGGCATCATGAAATGGTTTTGTGTCTAGTGCTTGGCCACCACCCAAAGAGACTGACCATCTAGTTCAACAGACAAGACAAAGATAAAATAAACATAGAGGAAGAGAATTCAGGTGTGCAGGGGGATAACAAATGTCAGGCAATTTTAGCGTGTAGGTGGGGAAGGATCAATGCATCTTGATCTCCTATTTATGATTCTTCTATTTATGATTCCTTACTTCAGAGGTGCTTACATCTCTCTTGAGTGTATAGCTATTGCCAGTATTGGATATTTAAGATTCAACACTGTGAATAACTGAATAAATTCTCTGCATCCAAATGCCCTGTGAGATCTGCTGCACTGTGTGTGTTGACTGTGTGGACATTGTGCTGATTCCAAATGACACAGGAGTTGGGGCACTTGTCTGGGAGAAGGTGGGTCTGGGTTGTTGTAACTTTGCTCTTAGTCTGGTCAAACACTGGTGGAAACAAAGGCCCAGACTCAGATCTCTCTGGTTCCACAACACTCCTTTAGATGTCCAAGCTGCAGAACTGTCTAAATACCAGGGAGTAATGAGACACATAGATTGAAGTCTGTGGAGTGGAGCAACCATGAGGCTTAGGACAGGTCCTGTTTAGGTCATGGTAACATGGCCTTAAAATGTTTCATCAAAAAGAGGTTTTTCCTAACTATGCTTGGGTGGAAAAGCACTGTCTACTGCTCAGAGCTGAAGAAATCTCAAGATATTTCAGGAGGACTCTAACCAAATTCTCCTTGTAATGGTTGTGAGATATTTCCTGAATGCATTGATGCTGTAGAAGAATGATATTTTTGATTTCTAAGCAAGGTTCTGAATTTATTGCTGATCCTATGGAAATAACAGAAGCACGAGTGCATTCTTGTGTAAAACAAAACTACTTAGAGCAAAACAGTTATAAAAGCTGGTAGAAATTCCATTTAAATAAATCAAATATTGATAGTCTCAAGATCTCAGGAAGTGACTTGCACTGATTAGCTCAGTGCAGGGCTCTGAATATTGCTTCAGAGCCATTTATCTCAAAATCATCTCCTCTGAGAGCGGGACCTTTGCAACATGATTTATAATTGCAAACTTCTAAATACAAGATTGCCTTGGTTGTGAATTTTTTAATCTTTCAACCTTAATTCCATGTGATGTGGTTCTAGTGACATATTTTATCTTTGGTTTTATTCATAACATGGCCATAAGTTCCTTGCTGACCTTCTATCAGTGAATTCATTATGTTTCAAAGGGCACATTGTCCTTCACTGCCTCATAGCACCAGAGGCAAAACTATTTAATGGTGGTGTGTATTTTGAGTAGTCATCGGGAAATATGCTTTATAAACATGACACAGTGCATGGTGCAACTACTCACCATGGCCTGAAAATAATGAATGCCTGTGATTTTTCAGCCTACAAATTATTTTGTGACTCATGTTAGAAAGATCTGAGAATTAGCAACGTTTTGGTGTCTTTTGTATCTGAAGTCCTCACCTTGATTGCTGCTGTAGAAGTTTCTCCTTCTGCCTTCATGCATATGAACCTCTGTAGCATTGAAAGACTCAGCACCTCAGACAGAATCCAACCTTTGCTGTTGCTCTTCCTTTTTGGAGTGAGATGAGGTGATTTATTAATATTGAAGTTGTAGCGGTGTGAAAAGCACAACTCGGTTATTGCTATAACTGTTCATTCTCACCTTTTACTCACATAACTTAGAAACATTTTTGAGATCACTCCTGGTTTCTGTTGCAGGGAGCACTCTTACCCCGTGCAGAAAGGAAAACTTCAGCTGGAGAACTGGAAGCACATTAAAATGCATGTACATGTACACATATGTACAGAGAAACACAAAACTGAGTGATGCCTGATGGTCAGGCACTCCTCTAGAAAATGGGCACTGTGTATTCAACCACAATAATAACTTAATTTTACTTTTTGGGGGTCCACCTCAAAGAATTTGTAAGATTTTTTGCCTTTCTGCATAATTGTGCTTAAGCACAATTTTGTACTTAGCACTGTAAAGCTGCAAAATTTAACAAGTTAAGAGTTTGTTACCAAAACTCAAGAGGGGCAGTTACTTTGGGATGGGGAGTTCTGGTGGAACAGGACCCTGTACCTCAGCATCCCTTGGGGCAGCAGCAAACAACTCTCAAAGACTGCTGAGGTTTGTAAGGAGCTATTTTTTGCCACATGAATCTGCAGCATTTGAGAATGTACACCTGCGTTAAAAAAAAAAAAAAGGAAAAAGAACATCCAAATCAGGGCTTCACTACTGGTCGCTGCAAGCTGTTCCATCATGTTTAATATTGCAGTCTTGTCAATTGTTCCTTTGTTATTTTTTATTCAATTGTCATTGTCATTTGCTCATGAATTTCAGGCTTAACCCACCCAACATCTGTGTTGATTTATGCAAGCATTTCTTTATTCAGGTAAAGCAGATGAGTGTGCTGTAGATCTTTTTCAATAGAGAACAAATAGGAGAACAGATGGCAAAGGAACATGAATTGCACTTCAAGTGGAACATGAATTCCACTTCATGCTGCTTTTTCCCATCACATTATTTTTAGTGATTGATGTTTCATCTATTTTGTGAATGTGTATATAAGAGGTTAAGAAGTTCCTGCGCTATTAATACATTAATTAAAACAAATTAACTACAGAGAAGCTTCTACACCGATCTGTTAACAGGATGCAAGAGAATAAAATCATTAGTGTTGGAAAAGATGTCTAAGATCATTAAGTTTGGCCATTAGCCCAGCAGTGTCAAGTCCACCACTAAACCATGCCCAAAAGTGCCACATCTCAGCACTGGCTTCAATAGAGTTATGTTGATTTAGGCTGAAAAGAGAAAGTGATCAATAAACGCATCAGTGAAATCAGCAAAACCTCCACTGCAATTACTGAATCTGCATGAGTGAGAAGGACAATGTTCTGGCTTTGCTGAAAAGGAACCCACCTTTATGTCTGAATCAGACCTAGTTTTCTCACTTACCTCATATACAGAATTATATATAGACTCACCTGTGGCTTTGCAGGCAGGGCAGGGAGCAGGGACACTTCTAACACCCTGTGGATGTGCATGGACTGAGGGACAGTGTGTCTGCTACAGCAACCTTTGTCTAGCTGGGAAAAAAGTGTTGGACAGACAAACACATCTTCCCAGAATTTTGTCTGGGCTCTGTGCTATATTGAGATTGTTTCTTCTGTGCTGTTCTACAGATAAAAAGTCACACAGAGACAGAAACTTGATGCTTTTGTGCTGCAATTCTGCACTGTGGGACAGAGATGGTTAATTCAGAGTCTGGGGTGAGACAGTATGTGTCTGCCTGAAAAAGTCTTAGACCTGCTCTTCACCACCATTTGTTTTGATACCTCTGTCCTTCACTATCCCAATAATCTAAAGTTTGAATTTGATCGAGCTTCTCCTCAGTTGTCTGTAGGTCCTGGGACTTGATCCTCATTACAAGTTCTTACTGGTGTTAAGTGAAAATCAGTGCTAAACAGGAGCTTATTTACTGAAATATTTCAGGGCTGGTATCCAGTGCTTGATTAATATTTATGCTGTATATTGCCTTTTTGGGTGTTCCATTCAGGCTGCGAGTCAAGGGCAGATATTTCCAAGAACCAACAGTGATTCTGGCACTAATTTGTTTGGGAAGTGTTGCTTGGTTGTGGAATTAAGTAAACTCTGTCTGAGATACATCCTTTGAATCTTGCTCATAAGCAGCAAGCTGATCTCCAGATGTCCTCAAAAGGTTCTTGGAGCTCTGTGCCACATCTGGGCTCTGTCTGTCTGCCCACGGCTGCTCTCAGCTCAGCATCACTGGCTTCTCACAATGAAGCCTGAAGCTGGGCAGGCTGCATTCAAGTAATGGGCTGTTGAAAAATTAATCCACTCTGACAAGTTAACAAAAAGAAGCTTTGGACCCTTCTCAGATCTGTGTGGAAAACACCATTTGAGCTAAGCAGTGTCAGCTTTCCAGTGTTAATTGTAAGCAGAAAAACATGGCATGTCCATCATTGAATATGCTGTTTTCCTGAGTTTTCTATCTTCCAACTTTTCCAAAGGCAGAGCCACGTGCACAACTTAGTGGCATTTCTCTGTGTGTAGCAAGCAATTTATAATGCTCATCTTGAGCTTTAAGGGGGAAAAAAAATCTTTTAAAGACAAAAGTGTAAAAGCAGAACTAAGGAGTTGTGGGTACTACTTAAAGTGATCAGTGCTTTTGTTTAGGCTGAAAGAAGTGCTCTGAATAATAATCTTGATATTGAGCCGATGCAGGAAAAATACTTTACTAGAGAGTTTCTCTCAGTCTGTAACTTTTCAGTCAATAGAGCTTTGGCTTGTAGCAGTGTGTTGGAAAGGTTTTCATTGTTTTTCCCACTCCTCTCTTGTGAAGGGTCTAGAAGATGTAGCCATTATATGTTCTCTGGATTGCAATGCCCAGGTCTTAGATAACATAAATCTAGGTGGATTCCCAGCCCTGAGTAGGTGTCTAGGTCTCTAATAAAGTGTCCATCTGCAGCGTCACCTCCTCATCTTTTACCTGCTCTACAACTCCATGTTCAAAAGATATGTATATTCTCTGAGGACTGTCTCATTGTCTGACTTATGTTTGCTGCCATATGATGCTTGGCACCATCTTGCAAAGACTCAGAGTCAGAAATTGATTGCTGTGCCCTCTGGCATCCTCTGATCTTGCACCATGGACTGGACAGAGGTGGTCACACATGTGTATTTTGGGAGAACAAGAGGCATTATGTGGTCCTTAGATATTTTGTCCAAGTGTAACAGAACCTCTGAAAGGTGATTCAGCTCATCCTGAGGTGGTATCCTGGGCAAAACAGATCAATTATTCTCTGAGGACTTTTCTGGGCACCACCAAGCCCTTGAGACTTCAATGTCCGGTTTGTTCCTGGTCCAAGAGGGCAAAGCAATGTCTCAGCACTTTTGCTTAGGGTCAGTGAGAGAAACCTGAGGCTCTGGAGAACTTTGGATGGAGATGGTTCAGAGAGAGCCCCAAGGCATCCTGAGGATGAGCAGAGTTAAATGTTCAGGGTAGGAACCTACTTCTCCCTGCAGCTCTTGCCCCCATTACCTCACATTTTGTAGCATGTTACCCCAGAGGATACTGAATCCAATGCCTTTGGCAAATGTTGCATTTGCATTAATATTTTAGCAAATAAAAGAGAGAAAAACTTTGTAGATGTTTTACTGAATCACAGGCTGGTGTAGCAACATGGAGTTTCTACATAAGTGACATAATTAATTCTGACTAAATGAAGCTACATTTCTAATTAGATTTGAGTTTCTCCATGTCTTGTATTGCCTGGGCTTTTGGAGCAAGACTTTGCCATTTAGTGCTAAGGGCAGCTTAATCCTGCCAGAGAGGCTTAGGCTATGTTTTCTTCACATCACATTGTTTTAGTTCATGTTTTATGATTTAGTTTTAAAAGAGGTTTGGTGCTGTTGTTTTCTTTTTTGTTTGTTTGTTGTTGGTTTTTTTTTTTTTGTATTTTTTAATATTTAAAGATGATGAATAAAAGTTGCAAAAAACACCAAAAAAACACCCCCCCCCCAAAAAAAAAAAAAAAAAACAGTAAAGGGAAAAAATTAAGGCAAAACTGTCTGGATGAGAAAGCACAGCTTGCATGTCTGCTGAGAAGCAGTTTAAGGTTAGACATCTGCCTTGTAATAGGTTGCGTCTGGACACAAAATGCCAGTGTTCACCAGTAAGCCTCAAGAAATGCAAAGAGCCTAAGCATAAATTTTTTAAGGTCTTTTATAAATCATGCAATTTATTTCCAGGTGCTTTTAGTCCTGAAAACAGATCTTCCCCCTCCTTTGGGAAAGAAACTAAACAAGACAAAACAAAACCCTAGAACATTCCTGTGGAGATTAAAAAAAAAAAAAAAACAAACCATAATACTTTATTAAAAAAGAAAAAAAAGCTATGGGAAAACCTGATTATTTCTGATGAGCTCTGGCACTGGAATTTCATAGCTCATTTTATCTAATGGGCAGAAAATATTTCACCTTTGGAGGACTCCTCAGCTCTCAGTGTTAACTTTTCTTGAGGTACCTGTGAGAAAGCCTTCTTCCTCACCCCTAGACAACAGACATGCACTACAGCTGATGGAGTAAAAGAGTTTTACAGGCAGATCCTCTCAGGTGTGGGACAGGGAGGGGAATCTCCCTGCCGGGACTTCCCAAGGATACTCTGGTATCCTTAGCTGCCTTTAGCAGCTCCACCCATAGCAGCAAATAAAATGGGCGAGGAGCTGCTTTAGGCTGAGGCCAATTTGAGCTATTTAATCTTACATTAATCCGTCTAATCCCCGGTCCAGGATGGCTGCATCCAAATCACCCACTGGTGCCTGTTCTAAACTGCCTCGAGCCCTGACCTGTGCCCGGGGCGATGCCAGGAATCCAGGAGTGTGGATGGCTGAGGCCCATGTCCTCATTTCATTTAGTCCATTAAGACAGAGAACACGTTCCTGACAGGCCCAGAGATGAGGAGAAGGCAGAACTGCTCTGGATGCTCAGGTATAATTCAAGCACTATTTCCTGTTGCTGGGTAATCTCTAAGAGAGAGGTGGACTCAGACTCTGTTCCCTTGGAAGGAAGGGTTGCACATCAGTCTGAGGCAGCAGCTGCTTGGGTGGCTCTCCATGGCTGGGATTCCTCAGTGACCTGGCGAATTGGGTGTGACTCAGATCATCTCTTTTGCCTCCAGACAACGAGGGAAGGAAACCACAAGCAGATGGGAAAGAACGGGGAGAAATTCCCATGTCTTGGGTTCTCCAGCCCCTTACAATGAAAGCAAGGATAGAGGTGATAGCATGAGGAGCTGTCTGCAGAATAAGCAGACATGGAAGAGAAGGGTAGGAGAGCCACCAAGTGAGGTTTAGCTTAATCCCAGAGGGTAAAGCTCCAACTGCTTGGGGCATTTGGTCCACATTTAGCTGTGAAAGTGTTTAAATGAGTTAATCGTGGCTAAGCTCCTTGTTGAGGATTCAAAATCTTTTCACTAAAAAGCAGATCATGTTAATCCAAATAAATTTCTCAAATCCACTTTTATTCAGATTATCAAACTTGAGGGCACATTAACTGTTCTCTAACATGTATGTGCAGGCTACATGGCAGCCCTTCTCTTGTTAAATCTTTTAAGCATCTGGGTTGAGGGACAAAACAGTGTTTGGATTAACTCTCTCCTTTCATGCTCTCTCTTTTTTGGGTTGATTTTGTATTCAGTTATAAGGATGGCCTGGAACCTGATCTTTTGGAGATGTTTTTGGCAGAAGGGGGATGAATCACCCCAATTTAAAGGAGTTGTGAATCATGTGACTTCACAACTTGCTTCAAGCTTCCTTTTTACAACCAGGACAAGCCCTGGAAGCCACATAATCCTGTTGATCTGTGAACAGGCACTCAAACCCATTTTTGAGATCTGATTCTGGATGGTCATTTTTTGGACAGACACCATTTGCAAAAGCTTAACATCATGACCAAATATCTTTCATCGTTGGGGAAGCTATTAGATTTATAGTTTTTTGAGGCAAATTTCATATTTGTTAGAAGTACCAATCTGGCTTCTTTTGGCATTCCAGTCCTGTAGACTAGGAGAGAAGGACTAAACATTTCCTCACTACCTAATGTGCTATAAACAATTTATTTAAAAGCAAACGTCCAGATGTGCTAAATAATGCAGTGGGCTTGTCCAAAATACCCATTTCTGAGGCCTGCATGAATAATGAATACTGAAATAAAATGGACAAGAATTTCTAAATTTGTTTAGAACTGAATTAAGTGCTGATAAATTAACAAACACGGTTGTCAGTGCTGGTTTGGGAGCTGAAATATTCTGGGACACCAAACAAAATGAATCACAAACATTCCATGTTCTGAAATAAGCATCTGCAAAATGTCTGCATTAGCACTACTATTATGAATTTAGTCTGAAGAGACTTTCAAGCCAGAAGGGGCCACTGGATTTACTTGACTATCTCCACAACACAGGGTGTAGAGTTACACTGTGATTTCTGTCTTGAATCTTCAGGTTCTGGCTGAGCCAAAGCAAAGGGAGGCAAAAAAGAAAAGATGAATATTTACAATGGCTTGGATGAGAATAGAGAGAGGAAAACTTGAGAAGTGGAGGGAGATGAAAGGTGAAGCTCCACATCAGTATCTGGTGGTCACTCACCATATGTTGGTTTAAGGTCCAAGGTGCAGCAATTAACCTGCAAAGCAGTGAAAAAGTATTTCTGTCTCTGGCCATCAGTCACTCTGCTCACGCCACTGTCTCTTCCCATCTTTGACTTACTGCTGGGGAGCCAATTCCGTTCCCATGAGCCATCACGTTGGAGCAATAAATCTGAATTGTTTCTGGGATAAATTGTCGACTGCATGCTGGGAGAAGGAAATCCTCATAATTTCCCTTTCACTGAAGTCACATAGTCCAGATAACTGGAAGCTGAAATTAAGGATGGGACTACAGCAGAGAGTTCAGAGCAGGATATAAGTTTCTCCAAAACATGGGAGTGTTTGGAGGCATGCTGAGACAGAGATGCAAGAAATGAACATATAAGGAAATATATTCTGGATATCTATTTTGGAAACATGTTCATTGTCACAGCAAATTGCCAGACTGACAAATCCTGCTGGTTCTACAGGATGTCCCTGCAGATATATCTCAGAAATGTCCCATTAGCTTTTTCTTCTACTTGAGAGTTCCCCTGCTACTCTGTTCCTCCATGGAAAGTCTCAGAGACAACTGAGAATTGATGGGAACTTAAGTGTTGTAGATATCAGGCTGAGACCCCACAGTCAAACCATTAAACAAATCAACAAACACCATTCATCACTCATTTTGCTTCATCAGGCTTCCAGTTTAGTTGAAAACCACAAGTGGAAAATAGAGATTAAAAAAAAAAAAAAAGAAAATGGACATTTTTGCAGAGGCAGAAGTTAGGGAAATCTGTTGAGAAGTTCCTTCTGACTCTTCTTCAGAATATAATTGGAGAAAATTTCCTTATCCTCACAGTGTGTAGGTGGTCCAAATGAGATTCAACTGTTCCTGATGCCAGACTAGTATCCTGATGAATTTTTTCCCTGCCTGGGCAAAGGGACGGTCTGGCAGCTATGGGGTGTCTGCCACAACACTCCTGAGCTCTCTGTTTATCCTGCTACTTAATAGGACCCTGTAGTGGGAGACAATCTCAAACCAGCTGCAGCAGCCTAAATACCCAAGGCAGGCAGGAGAAGCAGGACTTTTATTCCTACCCTATAGAAAGGAAAGGGAGACCCACAAGATGAAAGCCAGCTGTGTCCCAGGCTGCATCCAAAGCAGGTGGCCTGCAGGGGAGGGAGGAATCTGCCCCTCTACTCTGCTTTGCTGAAACCCCACCTGCAGTGCTGCATCAGCTCTGCGGTCCACAGCACAAGAAGGACATGGACCAATTGGAAAGAACACAAAGGTAAGGCAGTATCAGAAAAAATGCAGCGATCCCCGACTCAGGGAAGAAATTATGATGTCTGGCTCCCAGTCAGAAGGCTGAAGGATTACTTTATTAAAACTATACCACATTACATTTATATACTATTTAAAGAGATACGATTCTATTCTACATACTTACTTCTTACTTACCAGAAGATGGCTCTGTGACAGAAGATGGTTGGATGGATAAAACACCTCTGCTGCGAAGAAAGGCTCAGAGAACAGGGATTGTTCAGCCTGGAAAAGAAAAGGCTTCAGGTGATCTGATTCTGGCGTAACCCTAGGGTTACATCTAGGCTAAGGGTCCCGAAAACCACAAAGCCCAGAGCTCCAGACACATTGCATGATTACATGGCATGGGTTGGGCTAATGGTGTTTCCAAGGAGAAAGCTGTGGAGGAAGCCATGTTTTGGCAGTTCTGTGTTGCCCTTGGCATGCCTTTTGCAGCTGCAGTCCGCCCGGAGCTCTGGACTTTGTAGTTTTCAAAACCCTAACCCTAGATGTAACTCTAACCCTAGGAAGATCGCTAAAAGCAGATGTAGGCTTAGGCTGGTTCCAAGGAGAAAGCTGTGGATGTAGCCATGTTTTGGCAGTTCTGTGTTCCCCTTGGCATGCCTTATGGAGCTGCAGTTTGCTTGGGGCTGTGAGTTTTGTGGTTTTCAGAAGCCTAACCCTAGGTGTAATCCTTAACCTAGGCATATCCTTGACCATAGGCACAGCTTGCTATGGGATGGCTGCAGAAGATTCCTTGGAATTTAGGAAGAAATTCTTCCATATGAGGCTTGTGTGGCCCTGGCACAGGTTGCCCAAAGGAGCCGTGGCTTTCCCATTCCTGGAATTGTCCAAGGCCAGGTTGGATGGGGCTTGAAGCTACCTGGTCTGGTGAAAGGTGTCCCTGCCGATGGCAGGGAGTTGGGAGAAGGTGATTTTTGAGGTCCCTTCCAATCCAACCTTTCTATGGTTCTGTGATTTGGCTCTGTCTGTGTTGAATCCTCTTTGCACAGACACCTTGGTCACTCATCTGGTAATGCCTGAACATTGCTGGCTGCACAAAATCCTGGCTTATAAGGTACAACAGCAGCAAGTTCAGCTTGCTTTGAGTACCAGGCTGTGATGACAGAGAGGCAGCTTGGCTCTGCAGGACAGGGCAAAGAGCACAGGGTGGCTGATTTTTCAGGTGGGCTCATTGTTATATTGATCAACAAGGTTTTGGCACAGGTTGCTCCTGCACACTGCAGGGTGGAAGCCAAAACTGTTTTTTGAGGCTGCCCTCAAATGTAGATACACCCTGTGCTTGGAAGCATCACTCTTGGATGCAGGCAACATGCATGCCCCAAAACTTGCTTTGTCCATGCAAACTCAGAGGGTCATATCTAAATGTCCTTGCTATGTGGGAGAAAGGAGGACAGTGGATGGAAGCTGTCCCCAGGCATGGTGGCCTTTCCACAGGCTGCTCTTTTGGAGCTCTGCTGGGGAGAAGAGGAGTGAGGGGGACGCCAGTGAGGTTGCCATATGGGGATGTGTATAATGCTAAACACGTGCACTGATCTTTCCAGTTATTCACTAGAGAGCAGAAATGTCGTGCTCCTTGTGCTGGGGCAGGAGGGGCCTCACATCTGAGCTGGAAGTAGAGCCAGGGCCCATAATGGAGTCCAGAAGATGAACTTCCGTGAATCAAAGGCACGCATGTTTATTTACAGTACTGCCAGCAGCAGGGAAGCCGCCCCAACAAGCTCATAAACATATTTACAGGGATTTCACAGCAAGGTTTGTAAGGAACAATAAAGCAATCACTCAGCACCTCCGCTTAGGAGCTCTTTATGGCAAGGAGTCTTGCCGAGAGCTGTGAGGCACTGGCTGAGGGCTGAGTCACTCTTTAAAGGCCTCAGACCCAGCCTGCTTCACTGAGCTTTATTGTTTTTCTCTCCCAGAAGCTTTCCCAATTTCCTCTGCTCCTGTAAGGAGCTGATCTGTTCTTTAAATCATCTGGGATGGGGATAAGGATAACTGAGCTACCCTTCCTTCTCCAAGGGGTGGAAAAGCATCTACCTTCTACATGTATTGTCTTCGAGTTTCCACGTTTTTGCAGATGTGTGAGCACCATGTCCAGTCTCCTGTAACCATCTGATCTCCAAACACCAGCACTCGCCAAGCCTGAGAAACCCCCAGGTGTTCTCCCAAAGACTGTAAATCCATGGCCTTTGGTGCTTGCATTGGTGCTTTACCAAACATCTTATACCCATAGCACTTTACTTCACCTCTGGGCTCAGAAAAGGAACCAGATTAGACTATTCTAGTCAAGTTTTCAAGTCCAGCAGATACTTTCTTTCTGCATTAATTGTTTTCCTTGACGGGGTTATGATAGCAGAGGCAGAAAATCCCCCAGGACTTGGCACCATGGTTACAAATAGGGCCAGGAGTAATGGATAGAAGTGATGCAGGAGCACAAAGGAAGGAGAATAGAAGAACCAAGGGAGAGGATTGCTTTCCTCCTTCATCCATCCCCGAGCTACTGTTGTGTTGCACCAAGTCCGGGAATCAATCTTACAAGCTACAGGCCATCAAAGCAACACTGTGCTGCCACCTCAGCTTGGCCAGCAGCCTCAGCTGCAGTGTGGAGCCTTTGGAGCCTGTGCAGGGCTCCTCCCTCAGCAGGGCACGAGAGTTGAAAGAGACTGTGATGGTATTTTTAGCAAAGAGCACAAAAGTATGTGGGAAGGGTCATGAGTTGTCCTGTGGAACAGCAGATGTTTCTCAAGACATCACGTAGGAGGGCTGATGGTCTGGAGGAGGAATGCTGCCAGGCTCTGGCATGGATGGAACCCCTGGGAAAGGGCTGGTCTCTCCACTGCCTTCGAGGACAAGTGCTTGGAATGAAAACAAACGGAAGGCTTTTAGAGGTCCCAAACAAAAGGCAAACTGGAGCCATTGCAATTTGGATATTCACCATTACTGATGCAATTCAGTGCCCCATTTTGTTTTATTTTGTTTCTATGGCATTTAGCTAGTAGCATGAACTTCTTAGACCTTTAAAAATAGCTTCTGTGTGAATAGGAAGAAGGGATTTTGGCCAAGATTTTTATTCTGACTGCAAGCTGAGGAATCATTTGGGTTATTGGGCTATCCTTGGTTTCCTGAACTGGTTGTTGCTGCTCTTCTGTTTTTTGGAGAAGAATGGGGTGGTGGCAATTCTTGGACCTAAGGCTGGAATCAGAGCTGGGAATGAGAGGTTAAGGGCAGTGCAGAGGCTCCAGACTTAGACAAGTCTAGTCCTGGCTTTGTGAGTCATGGTCCTGCTGGGAATTTGGGTTCAAGCTCTGGGTAGTCTCCTCCAGCATCCATGGTTCTGTGCAGAGTCAGCTTATGGCATACTCGAGCAGAGAATCATATAATTATTAAAGCTGGAAAAGGCCTCCAAGGTCACCTGGTCCAATAATTAACCCAGCACTTCCATGTCCACCACTAAACCACGTCCCTCAGTGCCTCATCCACATCTATTAAATACCTCTGGTGACTCAGCCTGTTCCCTGGGAAGGCTGTTCTAATGCCCTTCAACCCTTCCAGGGAAGAAATTTTTCCTAATATTTAATCTAAACCTGGTGAAACTTGAGGCCATTCCCTGTTGTCCTGACCCTTGTTACCTGGGAGAAGAGACTGACCCCCACCTGGCTCTTGTGCTTCATCTGTTTTAGTCATGTGCAAAGCTCTTGGGGGCTTTTTCATTCTGCATTTTGGGACTGTTACTGCAGTTTCCAGCTAATAGATCTTAGCTGACAGCTAACATCCATGGAGTCACGTATGGGAGTGTGGGAAATGCCGAAAAGTTGCACTATTTTGAAGGTGCTTTTCTGCTTTGTCTTCAGGGTTTGAGGACATCTTTAGGTATCTGTAATTTCCAATTTCTAAGTATCTTAGCAGTCTGAGCAAACTCACAGTAGATCACTAGTAAAATACTATTGGAGACACATCTCTTGTCCCTGATCTTTGCAGGACTAAATGACTGTTCAAGATCCCTTCTAACCCAAAATATTCTATTGTTTAATGAATTTGGATGCCCTTAAAGAAGCTAAATGTGCCAGGAGTTTTAAGATGGGTATTGATTACAAGCAAGGGTCTTATACACCACGTGGATGCGTGCTCTTTGGGAAGACAATTTCTCATTAAATTCTTCCAAAAATATCAAAAGTGTTACCAGTATTAGAAAATGGTACAGTCATGTTTGGCAAAATATCTTGAAATCCTAGTGGGGTTTTTTTTTTTTTTTTGGTTTGGTGTTTTTTAAATGTTGCCTTTATTTTGAATTATTACTGATATGTTTAATAATTTAAAAAGAGCTTTCTCTGCTGGGGTTTCCCATGTTTTCCTGTATTTTTCATTGATTGGGTGCCAGGGAAGTGAGGAGTGTGTTATTGATATGAAGAATATCAGAGAGTATTAGATTAGAGCTGTTCGAAGGAAAACAATTTAGGCAATTTCTATTCCATTATGAAATTTAGAGCATTGTATTTCCATCCCAGAGGGGACTGCAAAAAAAAGAGGAAATTGTGAGAAATTTTTGCTAGAGAAAAATGTATTGTCAGCTGCTTCACCCTCTACTGAGGATTCCATGCAGTTCTGAAAGAGCAAACATCTTCTATTGAATGTCACCAGTCAAGGATTTCCTTGGAGGCTGCAAATGCCTCCTTTAGAGCTTGAGAGCTGCTAAGAAGATAGTTCTGCAAGTGTTGTTGCACTGGAGGTTCACATTTTGCAATCACTTTTTAGAAGTCCCTATTTTCACTCTGAGGACCATTGCAAATATTTTAGGAGCAAGAAGACATTTGGCCAAGCAGCCAAAAACATAAAGCTGCATGGAGGCCGTGACCCCTCAGGTAGCAGCTCGTTCACTCCAGTGTTGTATGAACTGTGATTTAAATTAAAAAAATATCCAGATTATTTTCTGAGGTCTGTTGAGGCATTGATACATCCTTTCTCCTCCTTGGAATGAGAGCACAAGCCAAAGAAAGGTGAGAAAATATAGTCACCCTGTGCATCTCTTCTGCAGAGGAGTAAAATAATTGTTGCCTAAATTCAGTTTAATCAGCACTCTGTCCCCAGGCTTTGCTCTGTATCAGCCAACTGTAAAGCCCTAAAGAATGGGGGAAAATGTTATTTTTGGCTTTTGGATTGCATAATCTGTCGGGTGAGGTGTTCAGCAGATGACAGTGCAGAGGGGAAGCAGTGGAACTGGCTGTGCAGCTCATCCCACCGCAGAGCTGAACGTGCTGAGCCCTGAGAGCTGTGCTGTTAATGGGCTGTGGCACATAGGAAGGAGCAGGGTGAGTGATAAGGTCTGGATCTGGGCTCTGACAACTCCCTCAGGTGCCTGAAAGATCCAGTGTTTCTGCCTGAGCTGTTAAAGGGTCTGCTGCAAAAGACAGACTGCACGATGATTAGAACCATCTGTTCTTCATTCTTGCCACAGCAAATTCAATATTAAGGACTCGCAGGCCTTCCAAGAGGTTCAAACCCCTTATTTACTGATATATACCACATGTAGCACATCCATTTCTAACCAGCTTCCTCTGGCCTCTTGGTGGCCTGGGACACATACCAGGCAAGAAAGAAAGACTGTAAAGTGCTCTGCCAGTGTGTGACGGCCACCAAACAGGATCAGTAAACTCTGCAAGCCCTGGAGAAGTGATGTCCTGTGTGACCCTGCCCAAATTCACTAAATCCTTTTAATAATGTCATTAATGGCTGGAGCGCCTCTGCTTATTCCTGTCACAAGAGGAACCCATGGTACATGACTTGCTCGTGGCCAAAGAAACCACCTGGAAAATCCATTTCCACTGTCAGAGCTAGGAGGATGGGAAAGGGCCATATCTCTGTTTTCCAGTCTGCAATGTCAGGCTAGTCATAAAATCACAGAATATTTTGGGTTGGAATGGGCCTTTAAAGAACACCTAGTCCAATCCCCTTGCAATGACCAGGGACATCTTCAGCTAGATCATGTTGCTCAAAGCCCCATGCAACCCGGCCTTGAATGTTTCCAGGCATGGGGGATTTCTACAAAGTCTCTGGGAAATCTGGGCCAGTATTTTGCCATCCTCAATGTGAAACACTTCTTCCTTATATCTGATCTAAATTGCCCTCTTTCAGTTTAAAACCATTAGCACTCATCCTGTCACAACAGGCCCTGGTAATATTTGTCAACACTTTTCTTGTAGACCCCCTCGAGGTACAGGAAAGCTGCTATAAGGTGTCCCCAGACTCTTCTCCAGGCTGAACAATTCTTTCTCTGCCAACCTGTAATCATAAATTACTGTGTTATGTCTCCTTAATTCAAACCAAAACATAACCAACCAACCAACAAAAAAAAAAACCAAAAAACAAAACAAAACAAAACAAAAACCCCAAACCAAAACCCCCCCCCAAAAAAACCCCAAAAGAACAACAAACCAAAAAACAAAGAAAAAAGAGGAAATTCACCCAAGATGTTTAAGTTTTTGGCTGCAGGAGGCAGCATATCTGTTAGCATGGTTTTGACCATGCACTAGTGTGGTTCCTTCCATTCACTGCTGACCTCAGTTGGTCCCTGCTGGTGGCACCACTGGGGTCTGTGCAAACCCCAAGAGATTTTTCCTATTCTGTGTCTGCCTGCCTCCCATATCAGCACTTTCTGCCTGTGTGTTGCTGTCTTTGCACCCTTCTCCAGCAGTTCCCTGGCAGGGATATCCAAACAGAAAATCCTCTGCTCTGCTGCTCGTGGAAATGCCCTGTGCAATAGATGGCTTTGATCAATCTGCAAAATAGCTGACACTCAAGAGAAAAGCCTGCTCCCAGATGCATAAATATGGATAATCTGTAGTCCAGGGGAATAAAAAGCTGTTGGTCTGTGCTGTGCGTCATGACAACCTCAGAAGCCACCTGGACACCCAGAGGTCCAAAGGGTGGAAACCAGCACTGCAGTGAAATGATGCCAAGCAGATTAGGAAAAAAATAGAAAATATCAAAATCCAGTGCTTAGAGGCAGGCCCTGAGATCCATATGCAGGCATCTAAATGAGTGATTTCACATCTGAAGGTATTGAGCATCCAAAGTGGCCATGAAAGAGGGTGATATAAAACTGATGTGCAGATTCAAACAAAGCTGAACACCTACTTGATCGTGCTCTTATCTGCTAAATCAGAGCTTCTATTGCAAAATAATTAGTGTCCCCATACTTAATGCATGTTATTCAACAGAGCAAATTACTCTGTTCCCCTAGGTCTAATTAAGAGCTAAAAGCAATTTTCAGCAAGTTACCAGACTGAGAAGGCTGTGGCTGTGACATAAAACATGAGAAACTGTTTCTTAGCTCATATAGAATAACATCCATTATTTTAATTATTAAGTTTCACCTGCTGCATTATTTTTTGTAGTTCAGTTAATAACAAACAATTTTCCCTGTTTGATGATCCAGGCTTGGCACTGAGAAATGGGTAAGATTAAAAATGAGTGAATTCTAGTTAGATTGAGCATCTTACAGCCTGCCTTGGGCTCTCCACTGACTAACTGATTTAAGAAAGCCACTCATTCATGATGGGGTTTAGATCCAGCAAGAATGACTAGCTATGCCTCTAAAGCAATGCAAATTAAAACAGGTATCTGCAGGGACAGCTAAATGCTATGTCAGCTCTCATTTTCCTGGAGAACAGGATTTTCCCACACCACCTTTTTCTGCCCAGCTGCTTTAAATTAAAGCCAACTCTTCATGAGCCCATTTTTCTCTCCCCGGTACCAGTGTAAATCAAAAGCTAACCCTGTTAATGTCACTGGTGTAAAATTGGAGGAAATGAGAGAAGAATTAGCCTGGGAAAAATCTAATTTGCTTCTTGTGCTCTGTCTTTCCAAGTTCAATCTAGATTAAAAATATTCACTGATGTATACAAATGGGAAACCAGCACAGCACACCATCTGTCTGGGAGTGGAAAAAACAGGACTTTTTCTCTACCTCCCAGCCTTGCTATAAAACAAACAAAAATGGACAAGGCACTTCAGCAGTTTCATGCTAAGAAAGCATGAGAAAGCTGCACAATACCTATGGATTGCAGTTCAAGGCATCTGGTACAAGCCAGGCTTTGGAGTTAACTGAAACCTGGGACCTGCAGGGTTAATGTGTGTTTATATAAGCACCAAAAGCTGTCATTTTAGTTCTCTTCCATTAATATTTGCTGTGGCCCACATGTACAATAGAGCTCTTTTCAGAAATGACATAATGTAGTGTTTTACAAAAAAAAAAAAAAAAAAAAAAAGGCAAAAAAAGCAGCAGCGAAAGTTTTCTTTTCATCCTGTGAATGGGAAATGTGTCTTATGTGCTTCAGCAAATTACTGCCTGGAGGCAGAACAAGCTCTTTGTAATATTTTGGTGCAAAAAACAGGTACCTAGTCATCCATCCAGCAGGGTCTCACATAGCTGTGTCCTCAGGAGAGAGTTGGATGCCTTTGAACTTTCTTTCCCAGCAGCACTGCTGCATGGAGTTGCACTCTAGAATGCCATTCCTCTCTCAGGAGGTCTGCTACAGCTGCAGCACACGTTTTATGGGTTCTGCAAAAAGAATAGTCCCCCAGAAAATACAGTAGCTACATTCAGGTGGGTATTTTGCTCGCCTGTGTATTCTTCTGACAGCCACTGACAAATGTGGATGCTGTGGTTGGAACAGGACACACCCGATGCATCTTTCTCCTTATGAGGAATTTGGCTGCAATAAATCACATTTTCAAACAGAGTTTGGGTGAGGTGACCCCTATAAAGAGTTTAATGCCTTCAATGAGGTTAAATGCAGGGGATGCTTGACATGGAATTTATATATTTAATGCCACGTCTCTGTGGGTCAAAGCAGAGCTCCTGAGCTAGACCCATCCTAGGGACTGGAAATGCACAGAAAAAATGACATCAGACCCAGACATTTCCAAGCCCTGAGTCACACAAACTCATCAGGTCTTGTCTGCTTCATGAAAAGGTGAATTTACCTGCAAAGCAGTTATTCAGGCAGCTGGGCTGGGGTGCTCCTGCCCCAGCCTGGGCTCACAGTGCATGTGATGGATTCAGCCAGAGGGAGTGGGGTGGCATTTACCAGAGCAAAGTTAACCCATGGGAATTCACTGAGGGGTTCACATCACAATGGAGAAAACCACCCAATCTGTTCTTTCTGATGTTTTTGTGTAAATAAATACTTGGAAGAAAAGATGCTGAATGAAGTGAAAATGGTCTTTGAAGTCTCCAAGGACAGAGTTGTTTGAGCGGTAGTGATCTAAGTACATGACTGGGGCAGAGTTTGTGGACAGAGATCTTAACTGGCCCTGCAATACTTGTCTCACTCAAAAATCACAGCACTTAACATTCCTGTCAGTAAACCAGCCCTGATCTCTCATTACTGGGTCACAGAGTGGAAGGAAAATCCTTTCATCTTGCTACGGCTCAACTTGATTTTCCAAGTTTCCAGTGGATTATTGGAGTGACTGATGGTGCAGCCTTAGTGATCTTTACCAGCCTTCCCTTGACAGCTCCATGGAGCTAAGAATTGACTCCTCACTGAGAACAGTTACTGGATAACCTGCTCTTTTCTTTGTCACACTCTGTCCCACAGTAGAATGCATTTCTCAAGGAGGAAGAGCTGGGTGTCTGTTTGCTTAGAAACTTCATTTTTTTAACCCAGCCTGGATTCCATGAACTGGCTGTTACTATGCTTTCAGAGCTTCTCAAGAGCTCTGAAAGTTTGTCGGTGTTTTCTGATGCTTTCTCATAAAAAATGTTAGTTCTCTCACTCTCCACCATTTTACACAACATAAATTCATAGTCACAGAGTGGTTTGGGTTGGAAGAGACCTTAAGGATCATCTAGTTCTAGTCAAAGTTCTTGAGTGTTAGGTGTTTTTTCCCAGTTATTGAATTAATGACTCTTTTCTGTGCTTACTGCCATGGCTTTTTCAACATGGTTTTGAAACCAACTACGTGCAGCTTTCTTTATTTCAGCCACCTTTAGATAGATATCTCTACTTAAATACTTGCCCATCAGTTGAAGATATCTCCACTCTTTCGTTCAGACTCTCTTGAGTTTTACCAGACCATCTAATTAAATATCACAAGACTTCAATCAAACCAATTCTTGTTAGAGCCTTGTTTTCATGTGGTAAAAATGTGGGTGAGCAAGTGACCTGGCCAAGGTGGAGGCCAGCCTGGTGCCTCGCAGTTCTTCCTCTCTGGGTTAGGAGGCAGGGTTGCCCACATGCTCTTTTGCCTTGAACTCCAGCCAAGTGACATCTTCAGTTCAGAAACAATCAATTTTATTGCTCTCCCATGTAAATAAAAGCTGCATATCGCCACTGGGTGACAAGCAATTTCCTCCTACTCCCACACGTATAATAAAGGAGAAAAATTGCAGATGACATTGCTGTAGACTGACATAGAAAACAGCAATTTATGTATTTCTCGAGGGAAAAAAAAGAAAGATTAGGGAAGACTGTGCCTCCCTATTAAAACTGCAGCTGCACATTGCCAGTGCAATGCTAGGCTTGCAAATGATTTCTTGGAAAGATACCTTAATTTTTATTCCCCCATAGCACCAATGGAAAAAGGGGAGAGAATAAATACAGTGGCAAAGTGCACCCCTTAGTGGGTGTTTGCAGACACCATCCCGGGCCTGCCTGGGAGCTCTGAACAGAATTCTCATGCTCTTTGCTACACACTGGGATGCCCAGACCCAAAACCCTGCAGACCTCAAACCTGATTCTCTGTCAATTTCTTCTCTGGATGCAATAATGTGTCAAAACAGGACAAGTCTGCACAGGGGAAAATGTGGGGATTCAAGTGTGAAGCCTGTGAGTCTCATTGGAGTTCCCTTCAGGCCAGCAAAGAAATCCTCGACCACTGAAACAGGAGACTGAGCCACACCTGAGCCGTCTCCAGGCCAGGATTAGTTTGGCTCAGAATTAATCTTTTCATTGCTAAAATGAATCTGCCACTCCTGTGTGCTTGGAATACATCATCCTTCAAGGTTTACCACAACAAAATGGTGCTATTCTCTTCTGTCTGTGTCTTGACTGTCTTGTGCCTGGTACTCAGAGCAAAGTGATGCCATTTAGTTTCTTTGGAAACTTTAAATGTTTTTCATCTCCCCTAACTTTCGATGCCAATCATGAAGACACACATATGACATACTTAACTCACATATGAACTATTTAAAGTGGGGGGTCCTTTTCCAGTGCCTGTAAAGAAATGCAGCTTTGCTGGTGGTGTTCTATTTCAGATATCTACCTCAGGCCAGGAGGAACCACCTCTGTTCCCTTCATTTGACTATAAAATATCTTTGGTCAGTTCTGACAACATTATCTGCAGACTAATCCTTCTCCCTTTCTATCAAAAGTCAGTTCAATGCTCTCATAGGGTTTGTTCTATACTCCACTGAGGAGGGCCACTCAGGACAATAAAGTATGGCAAAAAAAACCCCAAACAAACCCAAACAAACAACAACAACAACAAAAAAACCACAATCAAAAAACCAACGAATAAAAGAGGGAAGAGATAAAATATCTTAAAACAGAGAAGGACATTCAGCTAGCCCAGACTGCACTCAATTAATAATAATAAAAAAAGCTATGTTTTCTGTCCCCATCTTGTCTCTTGACTATGAGGCAGCACAGCCTCTGTAAGAATAGCCACTGGGGTCTGCCTGCAGCTACCTGAATCCCTCTCCACCGAAGCCTTGTCCTTAGAGCAGAGTAATTGTATGAATCCAGGGAAAAGCCCATGGCTCCATCTAGAGGGGAGAAAGAAATACTGGAGCTTCTGGATTGTGGAAATGTTTCACCTCCTTCTGTGAGGAGTGCTGTCACCTGAAGGATCAGGTGGACATGGAGATAGGCTGGAGGGAAATGGGAGGGCAGGTTTTTGAGGCTGGAGAGGGAACTGTGAGAGGAATAAAACAGATCCAATTACTTTCTCTGTGGCTGCCTGCAATCAATAGTGCAGTGGCTCAAGGATTAGATTTGAAACCATCTGTCTGGAGATGATGGAAATGTCGCAGACAAGAAAATATCCATGAAAGTCATCCTCTAAAGATGTGCCAACCTCTTGAAAAGTCTGAACAGTCTCTTTTTTTTTCCAGCTCTTTAATTTCCAAAAACTTACTAAAAGCGTGGTGATTTCCTCCAGCAATCCTCCCCACATGTCCTTTGGTGACACCCGTACCCTGTTGTGGCCCTTTTCCTGCCTTGTACATTCTCCAGGGTGCAAAACCCTAAAATGTTTTCACCTTTCTAAGAAACTCTGTAATTATCAAACTGTTGCCAAACACAAAAACTAGGTGTTGGGAATTCTGTGGTGTGAAAACCAGTAACATTGTCAGGATCAGCTGATATCTTGTGTTTATGTCCACTTTACAAATGCGTGATGCCATCTGTGCTTGGCTGCTTCTCAGAGCTGGTGCCTGTCAGGATAAAAGTTGTTACTGAGTTATTCTACAGTGTGACATTGGTCATCCTCATAGCTCTGTGCACTTAAATCTGTTGTGGGTGCTGTGCATCCCTGAGTAGGTTCTGTCTGCAGCCCTTTTCCCATGGCAGTGCCCCTGCTCTGATGTTTTGGGAAGGACCCAGTGTGGGCCCCACTTATCCAGGAAAAGCCCAGATCAGAGGGGTGCAGGTGTGTGTGGGTTAAGCTCAGGACACTTCAGCCCCATCCACAGCAGCAGTGAACCTCTGAACACAGCAAGATTCACTTTGTCCAGAGCTCCCTGCAGAACTGTGTGGGTGAAGCTGGAATGTCCCAACCCTGTGATGCCCAAGAGACACCACAAAGGGCTGGTGCAGGGGGCAGAGCTCTGTGCTCCTGCCTGGATCCATCTCTGTGCATCAGCCGAGCTCCAGCAGGGGCAGTGAGAGTGAGAAAGACAAAGGCCTTGCCTGTGAATAAACCTGGGTCCCTTCTGCTGGCCAAGGTGTGGAATGGAGGAACCACCCTCATCACTGCAGGGTGAGGAGGCTGGCCATGCTCAGAGAGGGTGGCACCAGTTCCAGGGGCCCCTTCTGCATCACAGCAAGTCACACCTTCATGATGGCAGCCCAGCTTGCAGCCTCAGTGTGCTTTTTGTGCTTTTTGCTGCTGCTGACCTCCAAAAGCTCTGACCAAATGGAGCAATACCGCAGGCACACAAAAACTCTTCAGACATAAAATCATGGAATCACAACTATTGAAATAGTCCTCCCAGATCAAGTCCAACCTTGAAAATACCCCTGTGCCCTCTAAACCATATCATGAAGTGCCACATCTACTCATTTTTTGCACACTTCGAGGGACAGAGACTCCATCACTTCCCTGAGAAGCGTGATCCGATGCTTTGCCATTTTTACGGCGAAGAAGAAATGTTTCCCAACATCCAATCTGAGCCTCCCCTGGCACAACTTAAGGCCATTACCCCTCGTCCTATCAGACATCTTTCAAAGTGTTGGAGGGAGCAGGGAGATGGGCAGGGTCGGGAGGATTCTCCCTCGCCCTGTATGGATGCTCAGCTGCATCCCCGCACGGTGGCAGGAGCTCTCTTCGGCTGCTGCTGCTGCAGCTGCAGCGCCCGGAGCCTCTGGCTGCCTCTTGGAAAGCGAGCAGGGATTTGCAAAGGCATAGGCACCTGCAATTCCAATTAGAGCTGCGCTTCCACTTGTCCATCGCTTCAGAAGCGAACAGAGACTCCAGCTCTGGCTTGAAGAAATGTTCAGAAATATTGCTGAGCTGACATAAAATGTTCTGGTGTATGTGTGCAGTCAGATCTTTCCTGCATCTGCTCATCAATGGTATGTTCAACACCAGGAGAATTATGAATACATTCATTCCAATCCTACATTCATTTGTTTTGTTTTCCTTCCCCCATAATTTTGCTGATGCAGGCTGCTGCTGCTGATGTGTTAAATAGATCTTTGCACAGAGGGGTTTTGCTGGTTTGGTCCCACTGCAATCTATGTGTCAAATGAGAAGACAGAATCAGTGGAGCACATGCTGCTGGAGAATGCTGTAGAAGTTTTAATGCTGGAACTAGTGCTGATCTTAGGATTATCTCTAAATCATCTTCAGTAGACGGATGCCAATCTGTCATTTTATTTTGTGATGCTGCAAAAAACTTCACTCCGTGTGCTCAGGCTGAGAGCTGGCATTTTTCAAATGAGAAACTGCAGTTTCATCGATATAAAAACTTTCCAAAAGAACATGTCAATTCGATTACTTTGTATTCAGAAAAAGCACACCAAAGCCACTGTTCTCAAGTCCAACTATTATTGGCTATGTTCTTGGAATGGAACCCTGCAATTTTTTCTATTACCAAAAGATTGGTTTCTAAATCACTTTCATTTAACAATTAAGTTATAAATTTCAATAATGGTCTTATTTGCCTTTCTAGATAGGTTGGAATGAAAACTAGAGTGATTTTTAACAGTTTGATTCCCAAGTAAAAAGAGAGGGAAAGGCTTTTTTCTTTTGCAGGAGAAAAAACAACTGTGGTTTTCAAGGCAGTTTTCATTCTGAGACTGAAACTGTGATGAAAAGTCTTTGATGAAGATTGGGTGTGTATTACAGGGCCCGAGACAGCAAATCACCCTTCTCTCCTGAATTCAACAGCAGCAGAGTGAAACACAGCAGGTTTCAGGACTGTGACCACTCACCACTTCTTATTGCAAAGGGCAGCCAGCCTCAGCAAATCTGGGAAGTTGGGAGGGTCTTGTTTTTCCAACTACGTAACCACAGCGGATGTTTAAGCAGATTTGTTCTTAGCTTTGTTAGGAAGTATCTGTTTCTTTTCTACTTTACATTAGCCTTGGTCTTGAAACCAGGTCCACCCACCCATCATCACCTTCCCCTCTGCACTCTTTCAAAGCTTCATCGCATTAAAACCCCCCTGTAAAATTCAAGTATTTGCTGGCTCACCAGAGAAGATGACTTGGAGAAAATTGACTACGGGCAAATGCATTGAAAGAAGCAATTAAAAAGCAGTTCAGCACCATTATGGAACTTCTTCCAAGTGCAGTTCTTCCTGCATGAAAAGCCTATGATGAATGGATTGCAGAAATGTCATCCTATTTTACTGCTGTGTAATAATAATAGGACTAGTGGAAAAGTTCAGGTAATGCTGATATTGCTCTGGAACAAATACAAAGTAGGTAACACACAGGAGTCCATTTCATCCCATTTGTCATGATTCTATGGCTTTTAAAATGTAAGAATAACAAGCCAAGCCAAATACTCATCAGCCATAACTATAGCTAGTAAATTAAGTGGGGACTGTTCATTTTCACTCATGTGGCTAATCCTTCTAACTCCCTGCTTTTCAAAAGCAGTGGCCATGTCCAAACTTTGAACATCAGGGATGGTCCCTGGTCTGTGCTGATCCTTGCACAGTGAAAACATATTTCTGTTAGGAATAAATAATAAATGCTTAGAAATATAAAATAAAAAGAGGGAAAATACCCTCAGTATTTGAATTCACCCTGAATTTGGCAATCTGGCTTTGTGATGTAAGAAACAAGATGGATTTGGTTGCTGCTTCATGTTGGAGTCCTAAACAGACCTGCAGCTACTGTTAATAGTAAAATTAAACGCTGAGTCTTTAAGAACATGATTAAGATTATTTTCCTGTTTACTGAGAGCTCTTGGCTGGGTGTCACTTTTGCCACTCTTTCTTCCAGAACCACTGACCCCATCTGTGTCTGATGGGGTCCATGTGCTGTCCTTGGCATTGCTGGTGTCCAGGCTGTCACCATAACCTCTCGAGATTACATCCCTGTGCTTGTTCAGGAATCCTAATCCAGCTGCACCATTCAATGTTCAGTGGGCTCCTGCAAACACTTTTTCCCCCAGACTATTGCAGCTGTTATTAGACTTGATTTCTCTTTGAATTCTTTTCTAAGTCCAGGCATTTCCTTCCCAATGACATAGTAGGCACAGGGGACAACTAAAGTAATGTGTGAGATTTATTTACAAACTGGTAAAATCCATATGCAGAAAGGGGAATGGAGTCACTGACTCTGCTGACAACTTGTATATAAATAATTCCCAGTAAAATGGAAGGCAACATACGTTACACTTGTATGTTGAAGTAAAATATATTAAGCAGGAAATATTTATTAAAGTAGTAATTTTTAAAGGCCTCCTTCTCTCTTTGATGTAGGTACCTGTAAAAAATTAGATTCATGTAAAAGTTCTACATTTGGATATGGACAAGTTGACTCATTTTCCATTTGAACAGAGAGGAAATAGAGAAAGGAGCCTGCTTTTTCATAATAACTGTGTTGGTTATTGTTTTCAGCTAGGATGGACAACATCTCATCTCCTCAGTCTGAAGTTTGTCAGGTTCAGAAACTCCTTTTTCAGCTAGAAGTCCTGAATCAGCCAACTATTAACTAAAAACATCTGCAGGAACTCCCTACTTCCTACTGCTTGAAACAGTGAAGACAAGACAGCAAAATTTATGGGGACAGAGAGAGAACAAGAAGTGAAAATTTGGTCATGAGGCATGACTGGGAAATGGCAGGCTCTGCTCTCTGCTCCCAGGCTCTTTTATAAAAGATTTCTCAATAAAAATGCATGGAGCTCCTTGAGGCCCATGAGCACAGCTAAGAGAGGCAGCAGCCAGCAGATGTGGCATCTTGTGCAGCAGCCTCTCCCTGGGACATTTTTTGGGGACAGTGGCACAGGAACCCTCTGAGTGTGGCTGCTGCTGCCAGGTAAGGAGAAGGACAAGGTCAGGGGAACCACAGAGCTCTGGAACTGAGGGAGCTCTCAAAGCTTCCACAGAGGAGTCAGCTGTCCTTGGTCCAGGGTGCCTGTAGGCTTTGATTCAGCTGACACTGAATGGAGGGCCCAGTTTTCTGCAGGATGTACATTTTGTGCATTCAGATCCACACATGGAACCCTTCTTGCTGGCCATAGGAAGAACCAGGTTGTGAGCCATAAAATATGGGCTGTGCAAGGCATAATCATACAAGAAACCCTAATTATCTCACCCTTTCTTCTAATCAGCTCCTGACTCTTACAGAACCATGAATGCAGATGGTTATAGGCATATACCTCTCTTTGCACTGCAGCTGTTTGCATTTTAACCTTCCTTTTAATATCTTCTTATGACAAATGTGCAGTTCTTGAATTGCCCTGTTTGTTTCTAGGTGACCATCAGGTGCTCAAATACTCTGCTCTGCACTGAGAAGGAACATTATGAACGTCTAAAAAATGACATTGCTGACTTTAGCAGATGTGCATGTTTTGTAATTGGTCCAGAGATGGCATTTCTCATATTCAGGAGGGCTCAGTTCATATCATGAATTAGTGATGCTATTGTACATCTTACAATATTTTACATAATTAAACGTGACAATGCCATTTGATATGGACAATTAAACTCGTATTTGTGAGCAAAGTGTAATTAACAGTATAGACACTGTGCCATTTCAGAATTTGCTTTCAGTGGGTCTAATTACTTCACATAGCTAAAACACATTTGAAAGTTTATCTTTAATTTAGTTATATCCTTTGCAATTAAACCTTTTAAGACAGCTAGATTAGAAACAGAATGTTAAAACATGAAGACTGCTAGAATGCATACCCAAAAGTTCCCATTTTTTAAGTTATTTCACTAACAGATACTGCAAGGAAATTATACTCTTTGTAGAAAATGCATTTTATGACTTTATAGAGAACATTTTCCTTTGTAAGATCCTGGGGAAATGTACTTCCTGAGTCATATTCTATGTCTCTGATGACTTCTCTGTACATCGAAATGTTTCTTTGAAATTACGGAAAGATTTATCTCAAAGTGTGCACCAAACTTGTTTTTCTAAAAAATAAGGGATATCATCTATAGCTGCAGTGATAATTCATGCATAAAAACATGGGACATTTTACAGCTATATTTGGAATTTTAAATTAAACACTGGGCACTGGGACTTGATTGCCCAATACATTTAGGGGAGACCCCTGATATTTCCCCATGTGATTCTGTGCATGCTGAGGAGTTCTTATTTGCTGGGCATCATCCATAATAACCATTTTGGTTGCATTTACACATTTTTTTAATAAAATGAGAATTTAATAGCATGTCTATGGTCATACTGGGCCAGTTAAGACACTGTCACTAATTAGCTGAGAAGCACAGATGTCAGCTGCCTCCCACAGCAGTGGGCTTCCTGATGCCATAGGGCTTGAGAGGTTGAAATGCAAGACTGTGCCAGGAGATGCAGAGCTATTGATTCAGCTCCTTCATGACTTTAATCCCAATATTTCTGAATTGGGACACAGCTGAGAATGGCAATAAAAAGAATTAGCTATTGTTTTTTGTCTTACATAATATTATTGAAACATACAGGGCAGAGTCTTTCAGATTGTACGAGTTTTAATCAGAGGCTCAGAGAGTCAGAACACTGTCTGTCCACCCACTGCTCCAAAGAATGCTTGTAGGTGTCTGCTAATCCAATGAATCTAAATGTTTTCAGTTTAAATGTCTACATCTGAGCTGATTTTCTAGGCTTCTTTCACAGATAATAGAGAAAAGCAAGTACTTCTAATCTCCTTCCTTCTCACTTAAATTTCCAAAATAGCTCAGATGACTCACAGGCCATTAAGTGCATATTTATGAGAAAACACCAGAAAAAATTAACTGAGGAAAACTAGGCTGGAGCTAATTCCTGGATGTCACTTAGAGCACCCCTCTGCTGAAAGCAAGACTAACTAACTAATGTTAGATCTGATTGCCAGGGGCTCTCTATGAGCTGTTTTTTGCTGGCCTAGAAAAGGGAGTGATTAGCTGAGACATGGATGCTCATATTGCACATATCCTCATGTAAGCAGAGGAACTCTTTCCCCTCTGGCTGTTTTTGTGTGTGTGCTTGATGAGTGCTCAGATGGCCTAGTCTTCTAGCAGCTGTCAGGAACATCTGGAGCACAATTAAAAGTGGAAGAAAAACTGTGATGCTAAATAAAGAAAAGCTATATATCAGCCCACCAGAAACGTGCACAAAGTTGAACTAGTTCCATAACAATTTACCAAAGAGACACCTCTCTCTAGAGAAGTCATGTTCAGACCTTTTCAAAATGCACTTGGCATGTCAAGTGCAATGATTTAGGGATGTGATTGAGTTTGAAAATTAAACTAAATTTAAACAGTTTGAAGTTTAGTGTCTGAATTAGCTACTGACATAGGGATGTGTATAGGCTCTCCAGGTATTCTGGCTGTGCTGGAGTCAGAAGAGTTGGAGACATTGAGTTGCCCAGTGACTGGGGCTGTGGCATGAACACGTGTCTTGTGTCACTTATGGTGCCCTAGGATGTCCTATCAATAATTCCAGATGGAGAAGTCTTTCCTGTAGGTTAGCACTGAGCACTGGCTGGTGTCTTCCATCTCCTTCCATGATGTTGGGTGTCTTCAAAGGCCAACTGAAATACTGAATTGTGTGTATTTCCACCCACCTGCCAGGCTTTTTTAAGAACCATAATTTCTCTGAGAATTTAAAATGGCCCCTGGAAAATGCTCCCTCTGGATTATCCACAGTCCTCATACAAGCTGCAGGAAAGTGCACAGAACATAAAGGTTTCCCTCCTGAGACCAACACAGCTCAGCAGAGTGTCATAATAATGGAACTGAAGTCCTTAGGGACCTTCCACTATTCCCTGGGAATTAAAAAAAAGAAGTGAAAGGCTTAGTGAAAACATCTGTGCAAAGAAGTACAGCAGATATCAGTGCCGCTGACAATTTGCCTACTGGTTAGTGTGGGTCCAGTTCCTGTATTGCTTTGAGTCTTCATTTGCCTTTAAATTAAATTGAGATGACACAATTTCTAAAGGCTTTGAGATTCTTGAATGGCAAGGAAGTGTAAGAGCTGAGGAAAATTGTTTAATGCTTAAAATAGGAAATTAGGAAAGATTTCAGTTCAAATTGCTGCTGGATCTTTTGAAAAAAGAAATTTCTGAAAAAGAAGTGCTGGGTAATTGAAAGGAAACTATGCTACAATAGTTTTAGAAAAAATTAGAGAATGATTAAACAACTAGGAGAGCAAGGGCAGTTATATGACTCCAAGTAAATAAACCCCTCAGTTAAGTAAAACAATTAACCTCATTTTTAGCTCAAAATTTTGCTTGCCTGATAAACAAATAATGTCTCTTTTTATTTATAAAAATATTAATAGGATGTGATTGCAGAAATGACGTTTCCCTGCTAACTTCCCACTATATTTGTGAATGTGCAAAACTCTGCTGGATTTTTTACAAATCTGGATCAACAAGAACTGGTCAGAAAGACTAAAAGAAGCAAGATGCCCAAGCAAAATGTTTCCAAATTTTTTACATTACAGCCTTCACCACACCCAAATATCTAAAGTACATGGTCAGTTTTGATGACTCTATTTTCGATGAAATTCAGAAGTAATTCTACTGATATTAATGGAATGAGATGATACACCATTCTCACCACATGAGGTCTGGGACCAGATCTTTATACACAAACTTTTTTTCCCCACTTTTGTCAGTCCCATAACTTCATTTACCAAATGTATTAAGATTCTCATAGAAAAGCGGTTGATGCACCAGCTGGATGAAAGCAGACAGTAGAATTAAAACTGTCTGAATGGTCATGCTCAGAGGATGGTGATCAGTGGAACAAAGTGGAACAAAGTCTTGTTGGAGTCTAATAACTAGATTTTCCCTATTTTCAGCATGCTCGTAATTTAAAACATATAAAAAAATCCTACTGAAATTGGTAAAAATTCCTTCAGTATTTAAAATTATGCATGTTTAAGTGTTTCAGATGAAAGAGCAATTCCAGATTAATGGGAAGATAAAGCTCAGCTGCACAGTGACACTTGGACAGGATATATAAAAAATGCCTAATGAATTTATTGTGGAACATAATATATCTGAATAAGGAAAGCAGATTTCATGACTGCCACAGAATCTGAGGCTGCTTATAAAATTCTAAAATAGAGTACATTTGAAATGCAGTAATTTTCTTTTTTTAATTGAATACCAGGAAGGAAGTGAGTTTTGCTGAAAGCGAGCCAGCTATTGGCATGCTGCTTCAGCAATCTATCATAGCTTTGCAACTTTATTTTCTTGTACAGCACAACATATAAAAAGAAAGCAGATACATTTATTTACCTCGAGAGTTGTCTGAACTGCCCACACACCAACACTGGAAAACAGGAGAGCAAAGTCACCAGTCAGGTTTGTTCTCCTGTGTGTCTTGTTGAATATCTGGCAGACCTGTGGGATGTCTTGGATACCCACAGGTGTCTTGGATTGTGCTAGGAAGTTGTGCTTCAGCAGCAGAGTTGAGATCTGTGCAGATGAGAGAAGCTGCTTAGACACTTCCAGTGCCAGTAGTCAGCTGGATATAGACACCTCCAGAGATGGGTCAGTCTTGATGTCAGAATCATAGAATGGTTAGGGGTGGCAGATCATCGAGATCATCTCAAGGATCATCTTGTTCCAGCTCCCCTGCCATGTGCAGGAGTGTCCACCAGACCAGGTTACTCACAGCCCCATCCAGCCTGGCCTTAAAGATCTCCAGGACTGGTGAATCCACAAACTCTCTGTTCCAGTGTCTCACCACTCTCCTAATAACAAACCTGGGCTATTCTATGCTCATTCCTTCATCTGCAAGCTCTCCACAATAAGCACCTGCCTTTCCAGTGAAAAGCTTGGAGTTAATTGCATTATTTCCACAAATTGTCAAGAAGAACCCCTTCATCCCTGTACTCAAGTCCTCATGTCAGCTAATCCATTTTTAGGATTTCAAGCAAGGATATTTCTAAAGCAGTGGTTTGTTTTGGAACTCCTGTAATGTTCAGGAGCAGAGAGTTGCTTCAAGTCTCTAGAAATCTCCAGCAGGAGTTATGCAGTTTTTCCAGATGCTCATCCTTTATGGGAACTAGTAACTATTAAGTTACATAACAGAGCTTCTGCTGAACTTTTCAGATTATTGGGTTAATGTTTCATTCCTTAATTTCAGGTACTTGTACCAATCACCCACCTGTTACCATGCTTTTTTTTTGTCCTGCTTCTCATAATACCTATTTTCAGTTGCTCAGTTGAAGCAAAATGAAACTTTCTATGCAAATTCCTCCTTTAGAACTGTGGCATTTCATTCTGTAAAAGGAACTAGGTCATGGAGCTTGTCAATATTTTAAGCATGTTAAGACACAAAGGGATTAAAGTATTAAATACATGCCTAACAAACAAGAACACAATGAATTATAATAAACTTACATTAAAATATAATTTAATAAAAAATACATTTCTTAACCTGCAAAGGGCATGTAGCTTCCAAGTAAGAATATTTTTGGTTATTTTCAAAAAGATAGCCTGGTGATTTGAAACAGTAAACCTTTACTTGAAAGTAAAATACTGTTCGGCCTGGAGAAGAGAAGGATCTGGGGACACCTAAAGCCCTAAAGAGGCTACAAGAAATCTGGTAAATGTGTTTTACAGAGGGAAAGAAGTGATAGGATAAGGTCTTTAAATTGACAGGAAGCAGGTTCAGATTATATAGTAGGAAGAAATTCTTCATTTTGAGGATGGTGAGACACTGGCACAGGTTACTCAGAGAAGCTGCAAGTGACCCATCCCTGGAAGTGTTCAAGGCCAGGCTGGACGGGGCTTGGAGCAACCTTGAATAGTGGAAGGTGCCCATGACATGATCTTTAAAATCCCTTCCAACCCATCCTTTCTATGATTCATCTCCTTCACCTGCACATGTGCCAGCTGTTACTGCACCTGAGGAGTTTAGCCTGTTACTAAACATGAATGAAACCATGATTGACCCCTCCTGTTTCTGTGTTAACTAAAATATAAAGGGTGAGGATCACCCCAGGCTAACTTTTGCTGTCTAAAAGCAGGCATCTAGTCTATACAAGACATATAAGTTTTAAAAAACTCTTAGAGATGGGTGTCTCCAGGAGGTGAGATATCCCACATTGAGGTAGACAGCCAAAAGCCTTGTCCAAACATATCTCATAGGTTACCTGCTTTTCTTCATCACTTACAAGCACAAGTAAAACTTTTCACTCTGTAGAAGCTCAGTCCTCACGTGTGTGTATTAACATTGCTACTGTTCAAAGGCATATGCTACAATCCCAATCAGGTTGGATTCATTAATGATTAAAAATAACTTCCTGTGGTAATGTTAAAGTCTCAGGATTTATGGGAGCCGAGGCATAAATCCTGAGCAGCACAGGACAGGCTGGCAAACCCCAAAGTGATTTCAGTAGATATACAAGAGAAACCTCTCTCAGACCATGTGTTTCTATAGCTTTCAGACACTGAGATAGAAAGAAGTTACTTGTGCAGGCAGAGTTGACTTTGAGGGATTTGAGGTAAATTCAAAAGGCGATGTTAAGAATTAAATGTGCAGTGATCAGAGGCAGCAAGATTGATTTAAGATTTAGGCAGGAGGCAAAAGCCTTTAAATGAAAGGGTCAGGAATTCTGTTTTTATGAATAGCAAGGCATCAAGCCAAGCAAGATAGAAGCGTTTCTCTGCATTTCTTAAGATGAGTCTGCAGAATTTCTAATCCAGTAAATACACAGACCAATGTACTGTCCTTCCAGCCCTTATCTGCTGATCTAGGAAGGCAAATGTCTTTCCTTGTATTTCTGCAATAGAAAGAAATGTGCCCAGTTCAGACCAGAAATATTAAATCTGTGCTGCTAAGACTTACATTAGGGTATTAAGATAGTAAGTGCAGACCAGATAGCTCCCAAATAAAGCAGCTATTCTGATCTGTTTTCTTTCTATTATATCTAAAAACAATTCTGTTCAATTTTGTGTCTCCAGCATGATGTATGGTGATAGTGCTATTTATTTTAAATTAGATTCTGGGCTCTGAGCTAGAAGTGAGCTAAATAGTGTTGAGCAGGGCTGAATTTGAAATACAAAGACAGTAATCCATTGTTAATCTCAAGGTTTTATGCACTAAATTTTGCAATAACGAAGTTTCCTTAACCATACTTTGCCACCACACTTCAACGTGCATTGAAGCACTTTTATTGTTGAAGATGCTCCTTATACCTGCCAACTGACAAAGATAGCAAATATTGTTTTCTCCTAAATAAACCAATCCTTTGTGGCGCCATAGAAAGGAATCATATTGTCCAGCTGTTATTTCAAATCATATTGTCCAGTTATTATCTCAAATAACACCCACCCAATATTAATTTATATGTATTAAGGTTTTACTAAGGGCTTAGCTAGAGAAGAGGAATGTGCAGAGGAAACACTCACTCAGACACAGGCATGGGAGTACAGTTTGAGAAACAGAAAGATGCCTTTGAAGCATCCAGAGGGGAATTTCATCTGCCTCAGTTTGGAGGTTTAACTTAGGCAGATGACTGTATGGAATCTTGTCTCATTTGCTGTGTTATTTCTCAATGATTTGTGACTACATCATTCACAGCCTGTCTCTGCTCATGGCTTCTAGCACCTTTTAATTTCTGAGGCTAAAGACAAAATGCTTAGGATCATAGAATCATTTAGGTTTGAAAAGAACTCTAAAATCATCAAGCCCAACCATTAACCCAGCAGTGCCAGACCCACCCCTAAACCATATCCCTAAACACCACATCTACATGTTTCTTGAACACTTCCAGAGACAGTGATTCCACCACTTCCCTGGACAGATTTCTTGACAGATTCACTGATGTCAGATAACCTGGCACATGTGTAACAGTCTTGGAAAGTGTAAGAGAAAATTAGTATATCCTAAGTATTTTTGCTCATGTTTAAAGATAGCTTTATTTATTTATCAAGGCAGCCTATTGTAGAATTTTCAATTTGAACAATGATAATATTAACATATAAATACAATTTTAAATCTAATATAAATTGAATATAAATCTAATATAATAACTAAGTTTTCTGAAACTCACATCTCTTTAGAAAAGATATATTAACATCTTAAAAATCCATTCAGTGAGGTGAGATTAAAGGTTTTCATTGCTCATACAGGTGTTATTTTTAATTTGTCTCTCACCTTTCTTCAGAAATCTCACCTGCTTCTGCTGATCTGTTACAGCAAAGCTGTCAGCAAATGCCAATCAAATGCCAGATGGAAATAGTGAACACTGTGAAAAAAACTAAACAGAAGTGAGTGGGTGTAGGAGCCTGGGCAACCAGGAGTCTAAGCATTGCAGTGTCTCAAAACCCAAAGATTCTTGTGAAAAAGGGCAATTTAGAACAGGATCTGGCTGGAGAAAAGGCCATGCAGAGGTAGGGCAGCACTTCTCTTGGAAGCGACTTCCCTGTTTTGGTCCATGGGGACTGCACAGCACAGAGCAGTGCAAGTGCAGGAATGGGGCCAAGGAGTGGGCAAGACCAGCAGAGTGGGGTTGGGACCAACCAAGACCCTGAAATCGCTCCAACCCATTTCCAGAAGGATCCAGGAGAAGGGACTGTGCATGATAACTTGTTTGCATGAGAAGTGAAAAAATCAGCCCCAGAGCAGGGAAAACTGACTACAAAAACAGGTCCTGCCCTAGACCCTGGACACCCAGGGCTGGGGTTTTACTTTCCTCTCCTATCTGATCTCTCTCTCTCTCTCTCTGTGTCATTATTTTATTCTTTTACTTACCTTACTATTCAAAGATAGGTGCAGAACAATACCAATTTCCTTGCTGAGTGTGTATCTTGCTAACAAAACTTGTAAAGCCATTTGGATTCCTCTGGCTTTTGCTGTTCTATTTTGACTACAGGTATCTACAAATCTTGGGTGTTGCCTTTTGCTTAGGAATGGGACATGACAATGGGGGATTCCAATCCCTCACTCAGGACAACTTTTATTTTGGTTTCAGCTTTGCTCGAGGGTCACTGGGATCATAATCTGCCTCCTGACATCTGTCTTTGATTGCACATCACAGGGTGAACATCCAGGTCATATACTGAACTGTCTTAGAAGCAATTCCACAGCCACATTTCTCAATATTTGTTCTCATCTGCAATTAGTCCTTTTGAAAACAAAAAAATAAGTGAGTTGACCTAATGGTTTAAAAGATTAAAATATATATTCTGACAAAAGCATAGGTTTGATTTATCACTATTTTGTGTAAATGATAATTTTTTTCTGTGAAAAGCTGAATCAGATCTGGGATTGACATTGTGATATTTGGGGTTGTTAGCAATAGAAAAAGATCACAATAAAAATGCAAGGAGTCAATGGAAGTTTTTATGTGGAAAAAACCAGTACATTGAAAAAAGTTAAATTATATGAGGCTTGATGAGAACATTCTGTTTGATTTGTGGCAAAAGTTTTATTTGTCCTTAGCATGACTTTGGATTTTATTGGTTTAGAGACATCTGAAAGAAATTTCAGGTAAATATAAAATAGAAATCTTTCATATTAGAAAAAAAAAAAACGTTTGACTTTCTCAAAGAGGTGCTTGACTTCCTCAAAGAACATCCTTTCATCCCAAGGCATCCAGAGACGTCATGTCCTCCTGACCAATCTTCTGGGTGGAGGCGAGGTAAATACTGATCTTGCTTCCCAAAGAAATCCAGCTGTCTTTTCCTTCCAAATCACTTAATTTTCTGCTCTGCAGGCATCACCCTGGTGTCTTTGATGAGGCATTGAAGCAGGAGTGGGGAACAGCCTGCAGCTGGAGGCAGCAGGTTACACTTGTACCTGCAAGCAGGAATTGAACCTAACCTCTACTGGGTGTTTGCAGTTCAATGAGGGGCCCATTAGTGCAGTATTTCCACTCACATGCATTTTCCTCTTCACTACTACTTACCTTTTATTACTTATCTTATTTATTACCTTCATCGGGCGAAAGTGTCCCACAGGAAATCTTTCAGAAAATACAATTTCTTCTAGGGGAGAATTTATAGCCCACTAGCATTTTAAAAATTGTCAACTAAGAGAACCAAACAGGCATCGGTTAATATATATTTTTAATGTTCCTAATGAATCTGTATATGGCAATTACAAGCAAGGGAGTTAATTTAAAACATATGGTTTATATGCACAGTATATCTTGGAATTAATAAAGCACAAGCAGACAAGTGAAATCAATGTGAAGAAATATAAGCAACATGTCTCATGTTAAACACCATTTCTGGCAGAAGTCTGTGTCAAAAGCACCTTATAATAATCTTTCTGTGTATTCTATCTCTTAGCAATTCTCTGTTCCAAAATCCTACAGCAATACTGAAAATGAGAACTCTCTGCTAGCATGAAATCGATGTGCTGCTTAATGGCTCCATCAGGAAGTAGCAGACCCTCCCACAATTGTTATATGTAGGTATTTTCTACACTAAGTATTTATGTGGCCCCATGAGCCCAGAAATATTTCCTACTTCCAAAAGTAGGACTGCAGATATGAGGTACAATACTCTGCATAAAACCTACCAGCCCAAATCCCATCGAATAAAAGAGATCAAAAGTTATTTTCATTCAGACAAGCTTTGAGTTGCTGTTTTACTGAGGAGGAAAGACTTGTGTAATTTTTATTTGTTTCAGGCTGAGTCCTTTGATCCAACATCTCCCTCAAACCTGCTCCAATGCCTGCTGTAATATGAAAGTTGAGAGTAATTTTTTTTCCAGAAGTAAGGTATTTTCTGTGCCTTTTGAAGCCGTCCATCCAAGTTCTGATGTCAACACTGAATTGCCAAGAGGAGAATCATATTAGACTTTTCTTGAGGCACAGAGTGAATTGACATAAATATGAGTTATCTGTTAATATTGTTGTTTTTGTTGCCTGGCCTGATGACTGTCACTCCTATCTCCAGTGCTGCCCAATATATTCAATCAAAAAAAGAACTATGTCTTACCCTTTTGGGTAAGGTGTTGCAAATAATTTCTTTGAGTCAGTTGATTCATTTATATTACTGTTTTTGTTTTCTTTGTGCTGATATTTCTGAAGCTTTTCCTTGACCCTGGAAAAACTATTTGAAATGAATGTATTTAATTTTTTTTTGTAGTGAAAACCATGCTATGACTTCAATTTCAAAATGAATTGATAAAAGTTAAGATTGTCTCTATTAGAATTGCTCTTCAGGACTATTTGCAAAAAGAGTAAAAGTTTCTCAGATATCTTTTAATAGAGTAAATTAATAATTTTATTTCAAAAATCCATCATAATTACAATACCTGCATTATTTCTTTCTTTTCTGCTGTAGAATGAGATGAGGAGTTTTAAATTTTATTGAAGAAGAGACACTGTTGTGGGTGTATATAACTGTTTTTAAAAGATTGCACAATTTTCAATTGCCAGTGCTTAAATAAAAGATCACGGAATGAAAGTTCTTCTTCAAAGATATTTTCTTAATTTTCCAAGCCTAACACTTACTCTATTTTTCAGTTCAGTGTAGAAACTTAGTTTGCTTTCAATCAAATTTTCTGTATTAGAAGTATGGTTATACATAATAAAATTTATCTGATTTCTTCCTTCTGGTTTATTGTGATTTTTTTTCTTGCACTACTGTTAACTGAGAGCTGCATGTTGAGACCATAACCCTACATTTCTAGATGCTTAAAGTTAAGCAGCCATCACCCAGAAAATCTTCTAATCTAAATTACACAGGCAAACAAAGCATGAAAAGAAATCAGTCTGATCCTTATGTTATTGCTCAGGCACTGAGGTTAGTGGAGATTAGTGGCAAAGTTCATATTGGAGTGTAAGGAAGATGAATTCTTCCCTCTCGTGGCTGCAAGGCTCCCAGGGCTTACACTGGAGGACAGATTAGCCCTGGATAAGCAGGTACAAGCTGTGACCCCATAGGTTCTGTACCAAGGTGATTTCTCTGCTTGCCTCTCTTAAGAAAGTGTGAAAGATGGCAGTGAGAAAAAAATCCAGAATTCTCTGTGGCATTTGCATAATCACATAGATTATGCAAATTCCCTTGCATTAGAGTGTATTTTGACAGATTTACTACAATTTTCAATTATTACATTCACATGCTACAAGGTTTCCATAACATTTTAGTGTTATATAATGATCTCTGAAGTGCTCAGAAAGCATCATTGTTTTTCTGTCTCTCCCACCTAGACCCTTTGATCATTCCAAGGAAACATTCTCATGGACTGACACTTCCTGCTGTCAAAATATATTTCCAAAGGAAAGCTGAGTGACTGCTGCAAGCAACTACTCTATAAAGAGTTGCTGGGAAGTTAAGAATTAGAGTTTTGTATTTCTGGAGAGTTTATTTTCTGAATACTGATGGGACATGGCTCTACCAAGTAGAACCGATTGGCATTCACATTGCCCGTCCCTGAGATAAGGTCAGGTGCAGCTGCCAGCACTAAAACCATGTCAGCTTCTTTCAGTGGGAGAAAAGGGCACCACCTGCTTGATTAGGCCAGATGAGATGCTGAGGAATAAAACTACAGCTGAGAAAGTTGTGAACCCTCTGGGACCAGGGAAGGCAGCAACTTTTACTTTTCTTCCCATCCATGAGCTCAGGCAGCACACAGTTACCTGAGCTTGCAGTGGAGAAGTCCCTAGGACAGCTTTGGATGAACTGTCTCAGGGAAGAGAATTTGCTCTTGTTCTCAGCAGGCTGAAATAAGCTGATTCAAGCTCTGCATGGCTAAACCTTGTTTTGTGTTTTGAGTATTTCTAATTTATTTTGCAGCCTTTCCTGTGGACTTGCCTCAAGTTGCATGATTTGATTTGCTTGCGCTATCCAGCAGGCATGTGAACTCCTGTGGCATTACAAATGGGGTAGATGGATATTTCTGCATGGAGCTTACAGCTTTGGAAGTATCTCAGTTTCCTGCTTTTTAACCCCTTTTGGTGCACACATGTGAGATTTTCTGAGCAGGAGGGAAGGAGGCAATTGATCACCTCGCACAGATGCTGCTTTTCCCCTTGCTATGGGAACTTAGTACTGCTAAGAGAAAAGGGCGGTGCTATGAAAATGAAGGGCTCTACTCCTTTACTCCAAATGAGAGATTGAGCTTCCATTTCCTTGAGGCCTCAATATTCTCATGATCCTGCAAGAATATAATAACCTGTTTATGGGCTGGGAATTAAGTTGCAGGCCAAGCAGTTCTGCTGACTGTGTAGACAGTAAATTTGGAGGCAGTGCTGGAGAGCATCCTCTGCATCTTTCTGAACTAAGAGCAGCCCTCTTGAAAAAGGCTTTCTCAGGCATGTTCAAACAGGCACACTGGTCCAGAAAATGCTTCTGAGATATCCACACCTGCTGAAAAGGGTGAAAGGTGGAGTGAGACTGGATGTGGAACCTCTTTTGCTCATTCTTGCTCTGGAATCCTCGTCCTGGAAGTGGGAAAGACATTTCTGTTATTACAAATAGTAACCAAATGTCTCCTAGAAAGTCCAGAGGAGAAACAGGGAGATGATTAAAGGGCTGGAGCAGCTCTACTGTGAGGAAAGGCTGAGAGAGTTGGTGTTGTTCTGCTTGGAGAAGACTCCAGGAAGACTTTCTCATAGACTTCCAGTGAAGGGAGCTTATAAAAAGAGAGCAGGAGAGGAACTGTTTACAAGGACATAGAGTCATAGAAGAAGAGGTAATGGCTTAGAACTGAGAGAGGGTAGATTCCAATTAGATATTAGGAAGAAATTCTTCACTGTGAGGGTTGTGAGGCACAGGTTGCCCAGAGAAGCTGTGGCTGCCCCATTCCTGAACGTGTCAAAGGCCAGGTTGGATGGAACATGGAGCAGCCTGGTTTAGTGGAAGGTGTCCCTGCCCATAGCAGGGGAGCTGGAAGGAGATGATCATTAAGGTTCCTTCCAGACCAATCCATTCTATGATCCAAGGCAAATTATGCAAATGAGTTCAATGATTACATCTAGAAGGCAGCATAATGTCATGCTTCTCTTATTAAGTCCTGCACTTCTTATTAATTTATCCATCTGGGATTTTAGTCTAGGAATAGTATTCTAACCCTTGCTAATGGGTAAGAACCCATGCTAATGGTTGATAGGCTTTTAGTGTTTTATCTGAAGATCCTAATTCTTCTTTCCATCTTGTTTTGAATCCCTGTTTCCTATATAATGTATGTTGAGAGTGGTGCTCTTGAGGTTATTGCTCCAGCATAACTTGCTCATGACATCTGTAATGAATTGGAAAAGCAGCTGAACCAGCTTTTGAAAGAAAGGCAGTGGTTCACTTTCATAAAAGGTTTGCTGACCCAGTGATATCACTGACTTCCAGAGAAGAAGTGCAGAAGGTTGCTCGATAAATTAGGCATAAAAAATGCAAAGAGGAATTCTTTTCCTGCCTGGTTCAGGGTTGCAGAGCAGCTGACTGCCTCTTACCTTGTCAGCACGCACCTCGTAGATGTTTTATTGGCTGGGATTGTCATCCCATTAGACCTTCAGCCACTCAGCCCCTGGGCAAACTGTCCAAAATTCCTTGTACTTGCCTCCAAAGTATGGGACAAACATGAACAAATAAGGCAATATATATATAGAGAGGCTTCCTGGAGCTTTTTCCTTGATTGACAAGTGTGATCACAGATAGGTTGGATGTGCCATCTCTAGCAGACAAATGGGAGACCTTGCTGCTCTCCAGATCTGCTTTCAGCTCAGGCTCAGGGGGTCTCAGGTGGGCTTAATGCCAACTCTAAAGCTGTATGGCTTTAAAGCTGTGAGTGAACCAGGAGCCCTCCCTCATGACTGGGAAAAAAGCTGGAAAGGGGGCTGGATTTGTCATGGAATATCATAGAATCATAGAAACATAGAATACACTGAGTTGGAAAGGACCCATCAGGATTATTGAGTCCAGCTCCTGGCCTCCCACAGGACACCCCAAGAACCCCACCATGGGACTGAGAACATTGTCCAAACACTCACTGGACTCACACAGGCTTGGTGCTGTGACCACTTCCCTGAGGAGCCTGTACCAGTGCATGACCACCCTCTGGGGGAAAAACTTTTTCCTCAATCCAACCTAAACCTGCCCTGTCTCAGCTCCAGCCATTACCTTCAGTCCTTGTGCTGGTCACCAGAGAGAAGAGATCAGTGCCTGCCTCCTGAGGATGCTGAAGACCACAATGAGATCTCCCCTCAGTCTTCTCTGGGCTGAACAAATCAAGTGACCACATCCAGTTGTTTCTTGAATTGTCCCTGTGATGGTGATTGCACCGCCTCCATGGGCAGCATGTTCCAAATGCTTAACCACTCTTTCTGTGAAATAATTTCTTCCTAATGTCCCACCTGAACCTCCCCTGGCACAGCTTGAGGGCATGTACTCTTGTCCTGTCACTTTTACCTGGGAAAAGTGCCCACTCCCCCCCTGGCTCCACCTTCCTTTCAGGAAGTAAATAGTGATAAGGTCTCTCATGAGCTTCCTTTTCTCCAGGTTAAACAAGTCCCAGCTCCCTCAGCCGCTCTTCGTAGGTCATGTGCTCCAGACCCTTCCCCAGCTCCGTTCCCTTCCCCGGACACGCTCCAGCCCCTCAATGTCCCTCCTGAGCTGAGGGGCCAGAACTGGACACAGCCCTCGAGGTGACCCCAGCAGTGCCCAGCACAGGGGACAGTCACTGCCCTGGCCCTGCTGCCACACCATGGCTGGCACAGCCCAGGTGCCTTTGGCCTTCTCATGTTCAGCTGCTGTCACCAACACCCCCAGGTCCTTCTCCACTTTCCACCCACTCTGGCCCCATCCTGTAGCACTGCAGGGGTTGCTGTGACCCAAGGGCAGGACTCAGTGCTTTGTGTTATTGAACCTCACCACTAACCTCAGCTCACCCTGCAGCCTGTGCAGATCTGAAATGCATTCTCTTAACTGAGACCAGAGAGGGTCAGAGGGGATCTTTCAGGAACTGAAAACCTGGATTTAAAAATGTATTTTGGTATATTTAGGTGTCAGCTGGATGTCTTGAAAGGCTTAGAGCACATTCTTCACAAGTTTTGCAGGTGGAATTTTTTTGCATAATTATAGATATCTCTGTCTGACCAAATGCCTGTCAATAGCAACAGGAGAGAAACTGGTGATTTTAGAGAAAGTTTTGTCTGATTGCAAAGTAGATGAGGTGAGAAACAGCTCATATGTTTTATTTGGTAGTGATGCCCACGTCTCTTTTACTGACTTTGAAGAGATCTTTCATGACTAGATGATGTTTGGAGAACTCTAATCTAGGTTTCTAAAGTTATGGATCCCACATTAAGTAGTGAAATAACTTCAGAAATCAGGCACTTGATGAGCTGAGGCTGCCCTTGGACTTCCTCTGAAGCAGGTGGTAAGTTAATGAAAAAGAGAATGGGTAAATCAGCCTGGCTGGGTGAATGAATAAAGAAATGTGACTACCAGAGGACAGCGTTTGCTTCTACAGTTCCTATCCAGAGATGCTCTCAACATATTTCTGGACTTGTGAGTGAATCCAGACACCTGCAGCTGGGGTTTACCAGGACTCCCAGCTCAGCTGGGGCATGGAGAGGTGCAGCACCTGCATTTCCATAACAGCCACAACAGGATTGTCCCCAGACCCTCCTAATAGCACCCTGGGTGACTCCTGAAAAGCCCACATGGAATTGTCTGTTAAAGAAAGGGATGAACTTCAGAGGGTGGGAATTAAAATCAGAGCCCCTCAGCTCCCTCTGCCAGAGTTTTCTATATGAAAAGTGGGACTAGTTTCACTGTTGATAGCCTTTAACATTTTGTTCATGCAGATCATAAATTCTTAAGAATGGGTTTTATCTCTTGTCTATGCAATAAAGGCTTAATCTCAGCAGGAACATGTGGGTTCTCAAATAACTCAAGTAGTATGGTATGTGATTTACTTACTCATAAGGAAGCAACTCATTTGACTTTGTTCTAGAACTTTAAAAGACCATGTATCCAATACTCTGCCCACCACAATAATGACAATAACAATTCCCAAATGTACCATATAAAATTGTTAGATTTATGAGAGCGCCTGGTGCTTTTTGGACTCGGTTTTCACAGATGTCCTGCAAATAATTCAACTCCACTCCTCCCCCACCCCTGCCAAACCTTAACAAACTTCACTGTGTTGGAACTGCAAACAATTTCTTAGATATATAGCTCTGAAATAAGTGTTCCAGACAGTATGCTTTTTATTAACTTAAAAAACCAAACCAAACCAAACAAAAAAAAAACCAAAAACAACAACAAAAAAAAAACCAAACCCCCCCCCAAAAAAAAAAAAAAAAAAAAAACCCACCAAAAAAAAAAAAAAGGAGAGTTTCAGTACTGGCAGCTCTCAGCCAAGGAGCATGTATCTTTTAAAATGGTAGATAATGTTAATTTAGAAGACATGAGGCCTCTGCTTTGAGAGTTCAGGATAAGCAGAAGGTTCAAAATAAGTTATTAAAAATCAAAAAGTTAAACATAGTGATCTTAAAGGGGAACATGCATAAATGCAGATAAAAAAGATGACTTTAGAATGAAGAAATAATTTCAGAAAATGAACCTCAATGAAGTGGCAGAGGGAGCACTTTGCAAGGAACCAGTTCAGCCTTGGTCACCAGGAGATGAGTGAGAGGGGGCTCAGTGTCCAGAAGGATGCTCAGTTCCCAGCAAAGCTGGCTGCACCTCGCCCTTGGTGCTGCCACCATCTCAGGCTTTACCTGCAGATGAGCAGTGGAACCCTGTCCCCTGGGAGATGCTTCTCACCTCCTCTGGCTGGGAGGCTGGGAAGTCGCAGGGATCAGCCCTGGTCTAGCTCCAAAGCCTGGCTTAGAACCTTGCCTGGCCTGTCAGCACTGAGAGGCCTCCCAGGATTTGCTGTCAGAGCTGAGCTTTCTGCTGGGTGCTGCCTGGCTTGGTGGGCAGCTGGGATTTACACATCTGTGCCTGCTGGGAGGCACAAATGTGCCATAAATTGATTGCACATGAGTGTTGGAAGTCTTCCCTAACCCTGACTATGGGGGCTGCTTTCACTCTATTGGGAAGGAAATACTGCAGGTGTCCCTGGAGCAAGGCAAGGCTTGGCTCCATCCCTCAGACAATGGGGCTGTAGCCAGGCTGAGGGGCAGAAGTGCTTGGTCCTGAGGGGAGTGATGCAATTCTGGGTGCAAATTCAGTGCATTAGTCTAAATGCACACAGAAATATTAAAGTAATTAAATTTGGATGCAGAGAGCAAAGCAGGTCTGGATGTGTTTTCCAAGGGTGAATGTGCCATTGGCTTTCAGTTCCATTTCACTTACAGACCTGGTTTTTGGTAATTAAAACAGCCATAAATCATCTCCTTTTAGCAAAGGAGACGCCACTGGACTTCCTCAGCTCACAGCTTCTCATTACAGTCTCTGAAATTTAAGCTTGGATTTAAGCAAAATATACCAGGGTTTAGCACAGCACAATAAAACTTGGATCTAAGGGATCTGGAAGGTACCTTAGGAGGGAGTCCAACTCATGAAGGGTTTGGGGGGCTGAACTACATTTGCAAAATGTGTTGAGAATTGAGTGGATCAGTTGGAGGTGTTTTGTTCTTGTGCAAGCAGCTACCACATTATCTTAACCATAAATCTTGCCCTCTCAATTTCATAAACACTCAGCATGCAGCAGGACTTGCTTAATTTTCTCATTTGATTACCTGTCTCTGTTTAATAGGAACCATGGAATTCTACAAACTAATGCAAATATATTATAAAACTAATTAGCTAGAACTACTGTGCTTGGAAAAAAATGTAGGTTGCCATATGCATATGGCATAAAATGTGCACTTTGGTTTCTATTGTAGTGATAGCTTTCTATCAGCACCAGTCACAGACTGGCAGACAAATGAGAAAGGATTTCAAATGCAGCTTTAATTGATGAAATAGTTAATCTGAAATTAGGATCCTGCCTCTCTGCAATTGTCAGTCACACATGGTGAGTTTCCAGCTTTTGAAGTACATTTTGCAGATTTTCTGCTGTGCATAATTTAATATGGTTTTCTATGCACCTGCCTCCCAGCCTTGTCCTCCCCACAAGGACTGACAAATTCTGAATCAAAGTGAGAGAGAAAAAACCTGTGTTTCTAAAATGGGCTGAATTACCATCTGGATCAGAAAGGGTTGATCCTTAGCTGTCTCCCAGGGTACAAATGGGCCTCACTGTCTGCTTATACCACTTTTGTCATCTTGGTTTAAACCATTGAAGTAAAAATGGAGTATGTTCTCAGCTGGTGTAAATCCATAGAGTTCCAGTGACTTTAGTAAACCTATCCAGATTTACACTAATTCTTCCTCAAATAATTTAGGGCCAGAAATTTTTTCATGTTCATCCAGCCTGGCAACACAGGTCAGGAATTCCTCTGCTGAATCCAATAGGTTATGGGTGAAATAGAGCATAGCTTTTAAATAAGACATACAAGACTGGAAGATTATAAAGAATAAGTGACTATAAGCCCAAGGTATGCTGTGGTTGCTCTGAACTGAATTTCCAGAATTGAACTCAACTCAAGAACTCTGACAAGGAGAAAGCTCATCACATATCCCTGTTAGCCTTTCCTGATTCCCTCAACCATAAAAATACACTTGTGTTTGCATTTTGAAATTCCCCAGGGCTGAGATACATCTATTGGATTTGATTAGCCCTTCATCAGTGATCTTGGAAAGCTCTCTACATATCAGATATATTTCCCTTGCACAGAGTATTTTAGTTCCCGATAGAGATATTCCCTTACATTTTCCCTAATTTTTAGGATTGAGCAAGCTCCTAAGTCACAGAGAACCACTCCTGGCTTGAATTGTCAGGAAGTCAAATTCCAGGGGAAGAAAATGATCTTCTGGAGTTGTTTAGAAATTCCACTTGACTGTGGGCAGTTCTCCACTCCATGTTGCTTGAGGTGGTTTCCCTCTGGGGTAACCACTGGTGCAGGAGATGGAGATATGGAGCAATTTGTCTTTTCCCTAGGGTTTAATGAGGAATTTAACAACACAGCAGGATCATGTCCTGGCTGCTGTGCATGAAGGCAGTGCTACTCACACCATAGCTTGGTGGAGACCTTGCTGTTTTCAGGCTCTGGTGAAAACCTAAACTTCTGCTACAATTCCCACCATCAGCTCAAGGGGTGGTGAAGGCTTGGGTGGATTCAACGTGTCAGGTACTCCTGCAGAGGCCTGTAGAAAAGAGGGATGATATGCATGTCTCAAACATGGGCAGAGGGATAGCTGTGCAGCCAGCCAAGGATGGTTGGTGATAATACACTGAGAAAGAACAGAATGTGGCTGAAGAAGGGGCCATACAGAGATTAGGCAACATTTTTTTTCTGGGACAGCTATACCCATTCTGGCTCCTGGAGATAAGCACAGTACAGCACAGGGTAAGAGTAGGAATGAGCCTGAAAAGTGTGCCTGGACTGTATGGGGGAGCAAGACCACCAAAACCCCCTGAAGATGCCTGTTCCATTTCCAGAAAAGTCCAGAACAATGGATGGCACATGTAACGAACTTGCACAGAAAGCTGCCAGCAGACCCTCAGCTTACAGAAGCTGTCAATTGGTCCCTGGAGCTTCATATTGATTTCAGTGGAAATATGCCAACCTCCATTGCAGGCTGTGGCTGTGATCCTCCACATCCTCTGTCTCCCAAATAGTGTCACTTCACCTCTGCTTTGTGTGGTTGTCAGAACCAGGCCCAGGGGACAAGGCAGTGGAGAGCCAAGCTATTTATTTGTTTGTTTAAATGTCTTAATTTTTTTTTTTTTTAATGGTCAAATTGCAAACAAGTGAAAAAAAGAAAATAGACTCTAACCCCTGTGCCAGCAGGCAGGGTTGAATGGCAGACCAGCCACTGGTGTAAGCAATGTGTAGAGTGAGAGGAAGTCTGACCAGGGAGGGATTGATTGAATTGGCTGCTTTGCTCCAGCTTTGCCCCAAGCTGCCCTTGCTTCCATCTGCTCCATGTGCATCATCCTCAGGAGCAGCTGATGCAGAGCAGGCCAGACACATCCACAAGTCCTAATTGCCACAGATGAAGTGTCTGCCATTGTGGACGGCTCACTGGGCTCTCCAGGGCACGGATGGGACAGCTGTGGATGGAGCCAGCTCAGATGGCATTGCACTGTGAGATCCTCTGCTCTGTCTGTCTGGGAGATGGGACCAGAATGCTTCAGCAGATGAGGAAACATGTCCCTGGTTAGGGGGTGATGATAGCATGGATTCTACCTCATTTGCAGCAGGAAATTGAACAGGGGCAGATGCTTGCTTAAGCAGATAATTTGTCTGGTTGTAGCTGCTCCACTTCAAGACAGGAAGATATTTATTTGCTTAGTGATGGATAACTGTACCTCGTCAGTGGCTGAGCACTGGCCACATACAAGCTGGTTCAAATCCACCCTCTCAAATCTCCCAGTAGGATTTTTATTGGGATTTTCTAGTTCCCAAGTGAATATCCTGGCCTGAAGACTCTTGCTTTCTGCATGTTCTGGTTTGTTTGCTTTGTTTTATTTTCCTTGGAGGGACTAGATGAAGAAAGAAAAGTAGTGTTTTATTTTTTGTGAATGAAATGTGTTCTCATACTTCTCATCAGCCTTTTATCACAAGTCAAACATTCTTGTACATCTAAATAATGCAAAAAAAAAAAAAAAAAAAAAGAGAAAATTACCTTGTTGTTAATGTGACTACCTTGGTGATGAACTTGTCATATCACTGCCCTTTATTTTCCCTCAAGGCCTATAAAATAGATATTTGGCCATATCTTAGAGATGTTGAAAGGTACTTGAGAGTTTACAGGTTTCTGTACTCTTGAGCAGGAGCCAGCTGGAGCCACTTTTGCACATGTATAGCCATTTTCACAGACTCTAAAGACTGTTATGAAGTGTCAGCTGTATTGATGATTTCATGAATGAAAAATAACTCTTTGTTTCAGTTCCATCTATCCACACAGTTTCTGCTGAGTTTGAGGAGTTTCAAAAGAAATGCACTTTCCTGTAACGTACAGTCTTCCAAAATGGTGTAATTATCTCAAACACAGCATGTGCTAAAAGCCCTATAGAGAGCTCTGTGAAAATCCCTTCATTGATTTTAGGCCTTGAACCAGAAATACATTTTAGTGAAATTACTGTTTGCACATTTGTGCCTTCTCAGCCATCAGAAGGCATTGGCTTTCCCTGGACATGTCCTGTGAAAAACTTTCCATCCACTCCAATAGCACTTTTACCCCAGTGGCTCCGTTGTGAGTCGCCTCCTTCATTGTTTCTCCCAGGGATAGGATGTGAAAGAATGTGCAGGAACGGGTCAAAACTGTGCCAGAGAAAGTGTATGTTGGACATTAGGGAGCATTTCTTCACCAAGAGGGTGGTTAAACACTGGAAAAGCATTCTTGGAGAGGCAGTCAATGCCTCAAGCAATCTAAGAAGAAGAGTTTAAGATGAATTTGGACAATGCCCTTCCAACATCTTGGTAAGTGAAGTGCACAGAGATCCATCCCCCTGCTCCAAAAATTTCAACTGGCTGTAACAGATTTGGATCCTCTCCCACGGCAATTGTAGTCTGCAGGTCACTGGGGACAGCAAACATCTGCTCTGGAAGGTGAGAAATGGCTGAGGGGAGTCTGTGGGTTGCAACTTCTTTAGGTATAAAATTAAGCATGGAAGACATTGTGAGTCATGATCATGGAATCACAGAATTGTTGGGTTGGAAAGAGACCATCCAGTCGACCCCCCATGCCAAGGCAGGGTCACCTGGAGCAGCTGACACAGGAACAGTCCCAGGGAGGTTTGGAATGTCTCCTGACCCTCCCTGGGCAGCTGTTCCAGTGCTCTGCTACCCTCCATGTAAAGAAGTTCTTCCTCATGCTGAGCTGGAACTTGTGTTTAAGGTTATGGCCACTGCTCCTCCTCCTCTTGCTGGGCATCACTGAAAAGAGTCTGGAACCATCCTCTTGACACCCACCTTTGAAATATTTGCATGTTTCTTAGTTTCCTGCACCCTTAGGTTAGGGGCAGCCTTTGGGAAGGGAGGACATGACCACTCACAGTCACAAGCTTTGTGGCCTCAACTGTCCCATGTCTACCTTTTCCTAACAGACTTTTCTCCTGCTAATGCAGCACTTAAGATCTTTCTCAGCACTGGCACACATGTAATGTGGGGGAAGGAAGTTATTGTTCAGATTTGTTTACTTTTCCACCCTCTGGGTTTGACAGGGTGCCAGAAAGCAGGTGCATAATTTGACAAATGCCTTACTGTGGCATCTGCCTCCCCTCTACATCCTCAGATCGTAATTTTCAATGGATTGATGTACAGCATCTAAAATACAGGAAATTCAGCTTAGTGACTATTTGATTTCTCAGTTACTGGAAGAATAAAAAAAAAAAAAAGGTACTGAACAGCATTACTGGACCAGATGGGGAATTTACCAGGTGCATCTGTAACTCTGTAAATATGGAACATTCCTCCTGTGCAGTTACTTCACCCTGTGCTAACTGCCTCATGCACTAATGAGATCCTTGAGCACAGGATCTGGAAGAGAAAGCCTATTGCTGAATAAGGTGTTGTACACTCTTCTACTCACAGAAAGAGAGGTCTGCACATCAATGACTTCTTCAATTTCCTGACCAAAGGAGGTGGAAGGGAAGATTGTGTGACAAATGAATATGGTAGGGAGGGTAGAGGGAATAAAAAGTAAACACAGTGCTACTTTAAAGCAATATTAGGAAAATGGGTGATTTGGGATATAAATTCTGATTTCTGTTCTCAGTCTCTCTCTCTTTGGTTTTTTTTTTTTTTCTTCCTAAATATATTCACTCTTTGGTCGAAATATTTTGCTTTCCTTGGCTTCCATTATGCCATGGTTTTCATCTCACCCAATGCTTCTCTTTTGTCTGTCACACCACTCCTTTTCTTCTCTAGCATGTTTTGAGTCTACCCTATCTTCAGGAGATGAGGAGAACCACATGTTAATCTTCTCACCCAGCTGGAGCTCACTGCTTAAGATCTGTCTTGTTCCACCCATGTCCAAACTGTTTTCCTTTGTGCTCCTCACATGGGGCCTCCTATTTCAGATCTTTTTGCTTTTCTGTGGATACAACTACGCTGCTTAGAAAATCATGCCAAGGTATGAGCTAGGGCCATATACCACTGATTTTTCATGCTGCATAGCTGCTAGTATGTGCCTAGGACAGCTTTATTCCATTTCAAGATGCCACTGACTGTCACTGTGCCTTCCCAGACAAAGTCTAGTCAAAGGGGAAATCATACATCACGGAATGAAAAGCATTTTGGGCTGTATATTCAACATCAAACCAGGATCTGGGTCCTGCCTTCTTATACCACCCCCCAAAGATGTCCCTGGAAGCTTTGTGTTATTGAATGCCCCTCACATATCCTCAAGCCAGTGCCACAACTTACAACACCTGCCCTGATTTTCCTTCTATCAAAACAACAGCCCCATGGGGTGCAACAGCCCTCCCAGAATTTGACCTGGAGTATGCACAGCAAATAACAATAAATGAGTCTTCAAGGCACCTCGGGGAGAACACAGCTATGAAGTGTGCTGGGGGCAGGTTCAGCTGTTTTGTCTCCTGCTTTATTTAGGGGCAGAACTATACCTGTAAGTTCCTGTGACAAGGGCCATTGTTTGTTTTGGAATTGTAGTGATGTTACCTTGTCTCTCTTTCTTCTTTTATATCTTTTAACTTTAATTTCTTAAGGGAGCACAACCTGATACAGAGCACAGGTTTGGGGACAGATCCTTTGCCCTTTACACTCACCTCTGTGCTGTGTCATAATTGAAACAAAAAGCAACAACAACAACAACAAACCAAACAAAAAACCCAACAAACCAATAAAGCAAGATAAAGCAACCTGAAGCTTTGTTCCTGGGCACAAGGAGAGGTACAGAGCCAGTCAGTGGAACTGGGAGGAGGCAGCTGATACCTGGTGTGGTCCTTGCCCATGGTGGAAACATGAGGAGAAATCACACAGAGGTGCCTGATACGAAGGGGACAAAAAAGCCCCAAACAGTTCTCAGGAAATAGAATCACATTTTTCTGCTGTTAATAAGTGAGGACCCACTCTCTGGCCTGGAGGCTAACTGGCAAGGTCTGGCAATAAACCATGCAGCTCCTTGACATCAAGGAAAGTAAATTTAATGTGGAGCTAAAATCATGCTTCTCCTTTGCTGATAAATTCAGCTTGTTTCCTGCTGTTCAGCTGGAACAAATGCTTCCATTCCCTCTGCCCAGATATCAAGCTCAGGAAACAGCTGAAATCCTGGAAGGGCACTTTTTTGCTTGCAAAACATAAAGAAATGTAGTGGGAATTTTTTTTTGTAAGTTAAACTGTTTTAAGGCTGGTTTGGTTTTTGTTTGTTTGTTTTTATTTTTGTTTGTTTGTTTGTTTTTTATTTAACCTGTTTTAAGACTATTTTTAGCCCTGGGAAGTGCCTTTCATTTTGTAATTTCTCACAGTCATATGATCTTTATTTAAAAAAGCAGACATGCATGAACAGTTGGTTTTAGTGACATCAACAACAGAATCAGAGAAACAATTACATAATGCTTTTATTTCAGCTGCTTACACTTGTTTTAATCAATTAATATTTATGGTGCACAGCTAACTCCCACGGGAGCTGAATATGCTGGACTCAGACTTTGAAAATACAGCTGCAATAACTTAATTTGTTTGCTTCCAGGAGCAAAGATATCTGTTTTTCTTGTAGCAGAAAAAAAAAGAGGAAATGATGAAAAAAGGAGCCTAATGACAAAGCTAAATGCCATCATATTTATACACTGAGGTGAAAATATGGAGGAATAATCTCCCCTGTGGATTTGCTCTGCTCTTAAGCCATTAGAATTGCCTCAGATCTCTGCATCTGATCTCTGCGCACAGTGAAGAAAGGAAACTCAGCTAAAGGCTGAGTCTTCACTTCTTCTTAGAGAAAGGCTAAATAAGGCTTTTGAATTAGGAAAACAATTACCATTTCCATTTAAATTTTCTGGAGAAAGAACTGTTATTAAAAAGCACTCTGTGGTCAGTCTGGCAGTTTTTCCATTGCAAACCAAACTGATATTCAGAACTGTGGAGTTCCTACACTGGAAGCTATTTTAATTTCTTAGTCCCAAATTTTCTCACACAAAAGAAATCCCGATCAGACCATGAATTTGTTTATAAGAGCAACCCTCTCTCACTAAAACAAACAGCGCATTTTTACAAAGAAGTGCAATATTTTTCTGAGCAAACACGTTGCAGTTCAGTCAATGAACACAGCACTTTTTAAATGGCTGCTGCAGAGAAAATCTGAAAAATCCCAGTGGAGGAATTTTACAAAGAATAATTCTGGACTATGTTATCAAGCCCCCTCTGCTGAGGTCCATGAAACTAAGACCACTCTCAGTCTTGTAAAACACTGTGGATTTCCAGTTATGTTAAATGAAATTTATAACACAGGTGAAAACCAAATTCTTTATGTTTCATGTCTGTTTCTCTACTTGTTTCTGCTGTCATGGATCAGGTTTGACTATACCAAAGGTGTCAGAGTTTTATTACTTGAAGTGGAGCTACATTAGGTTACTCTGTAACAGGGCAGATGTTTGTCTAGAAGGCTGTGGATGGACTTTTTGTGCTTCATTTCTTGCCTAGACCAGCAGCAAGCTGACAGAGATGAGATGGAAACAGTGAATCAGGACATCAATCCCACCCAAATACAATTCACAGATGAGGAGAAATCTGTCTTCATGAAGCCCAAGAATCTCATTTTTACACCATTAGATAAGCTGGGAAGATGTTCTTCCAAGACACTGCAGCACAGTGTGATGATTATTAGCTCAACTCAGTGCCACAATTACTACAGACCATTTAGCAGAAATGTTTCCCCTGTTGCCATCCATTATTCCAGTAGGTTCAAAAATGTCAGTGCCTGCAGCTGAGGGCACTGCACGTCGTGAAAGAAATATGATTATGTGTGACCAACAGCTCAGCCACACATTTATAATGCAAAACCTCTGACAACACCTTTCTCATTGAATATTAAGGAAAAGGCTACCACAGAAATCAGATGTTGGACCAAAATTTGATTTTTGTCATCATCATTAGTCAGTTACTTATCACATGAACAATTTTTCTGTCCTCTTGAATTGGTTCATCTCACCAATTTAGATGTTTTCCTCATCTAAAATTCCACTGTCCAAATCTGAGCCACTCACCTTGGATTATTTGCAGAGTCAGCACAGAGAAATATGTACTTCCAGTGGATGATTTTTTCTCATCCTAAAATAGATATCTGGGATGGCATAGAGAATAATTTGTTTATAAGTAACTAGGTGAATTTGCTCATCTTACCCTAAATATAACAACAACAACAACAACAAAAACAACAACAGCAAAACCAACAGCAATAATAATAACAACAACAACAACAACAACAACAACAACAATAATATTTTGTATTCTAATAAAATAAATTTTCTCTTAAAGCCTTCCTAGCAGAGTGACTCTGGGGAGGCTGGGAAGATGTGGAACTTTGGTTCCCATGGGAAGGGCAGTCAGAAGAGGAGGCACTGCTCCCTCCTGGCACTGCACAGCATCCTTCACTCAAGTCCCTGGGATCTACAGCATGTGGAGTGTTACTCCACTGAGCTGCAGAGGGATTTGGGTACCTACTGCTAATTTGGGAGATGTGCCTTTCAGTGTCAACACTGCAGCTATTTCTGTCAGTAGACTAAGGAGAAACACACCTGAACTTCCAACCTCCCTTTGGGATTGTTACAACAGTAGCTGTATTTGTTTAACAGAAGTAATTTGAGTGTTTAAACTAAATATATTAACTGACACCTGGAAATAATCTTTACTCAGTATTTCAAGCTGTCTACCTTTAAAAGGAGTCCAAGTTCACTGTGCAGAATGGTTTGCATTGATAGGCACTGAATTTCCCCTCTAATAAAGGGCAGCAGAAATTATCTTTCTCTCTAATTACAAAAGGGAGATAAGGTTATGAACCTACAAGATGCTTAAATCTCTCTAGAAAGGCTCTTAGAGATGAGATCCTGTGTGATGGTCAGGTAATGACACTCAAAGCCAGAAGCAAGGTGACAGAAGAGCACTGCAGCCTGCACACTGTCACCACCTCAGAGCACACAGGCTGCTGCTCAAACCTCCAGCCCTGTGCCTGGTCACACTGGGGTGCTCTGGGGATGCTCCCACCTCTCCTGTGCAGTCCCCTCAGGCAGAAGGGAAGAAGGGAACAAACACCGATTCCCTCACAATATCAGCTGGTCCAGTGATCAACAGGAAAAAAAATAAAACCTTTAAAGTGCATTGCATGAGAGAAAAAAAGAGAGGATTTTTGGATTTTCTGGGTGGGTCAATGGTGACAGGCTTTGCAAATCCTGGCTTTAAAGAAATTACTCAGAAACCCCATGTAGCTCTCAAGAAAGTGCTGAGGAGGCTCTTGAAGAAATCCCATTTCAATTTGCTTATTTAAGTTAGTAGAAAAAAGACCTCCTTGTTATCTAATTTGTTGATGAGTTCAGACACTTTCTGGAATGATTTCTTGCATAATTTACCTTATTGATACATTATTTATAAGTCCTCATTCAATTTTGGGCTCAGGGTTTGGATGTGAGTCTTACATAATGAGTAGCTGGTGTCACCTCGTGTCAGAGGAATCAAAAGTGGTTTTGACAACCCTGGGATTGTCACTAAAACAGCAATATAATCAGAGTTAATTTTTCACTGCTGAATCATTGCAAAATGCTCCCCTGCCATTCCCTCACAAGAATCTAATAAATTATAATGTCCTTTATCTGTTGAAGAAAACAATTTGCTAAGGAGCAGCAGCTCCTGGCTAAAATGCTCCATAAACTGAGATCCAGTATCTAGGACTGGAAAAAGTGCTTTCATGATGTATTTTTTAATATTATACATCCCCTTCAATCTGGATACATGGATTTGGGAAGACCCACGGTGTTTGCACCATGGGCTTCAAAACAGGGATATTCTGCAGACTCCTCAGTAATACACACGGAATTTAAAGAATTCAGCGAGCCTTTGGATTCTACACTGTCCCTGGGAGCTCAGGATTTCCTTTCACTTTCTGGAAAAGTGGTTAACAACATATACACATACTGAGAAGGGTGTATGTATATTGACAGAGTCTCCACTCACCGTGGATGGGAAACACCCTTTAGTGACAGGCACATAATGTGTTTTGATAGAGGGGATCAATTGGTTGCTTGGGATAATAAATCATTTTCTCTTGTTCAAAAGTCTGGAGCTAAACAGCAAAAAAACTGTTAAGCCTGTCCCACTGTGAGCTGAAATATTCTGTTTCTGCCCTGTTGTTTTGTTTAGCAAAGCAGGAAAAGAATTATTACTTGAGGTATATTCCATGCAAGTTTGTTTTCTAATCTGTCAAGCTTTGAATGAGGCTGGCTCCACTGTAGGAGCCTTTGCTGCTAACTTCAGGCAAAGTGAGTTTTGAGTTTTCAGCTGTATTTGAATGACTGTTTAGAAATGAAGATATGTATTTGAAATGGGTTCTCAATTTCCCTTCAAAAGGAAATAATTGCTTTTTATTAAAAAATTGTTATATTTGTGCCCTTAGTTGCCAATACTCATGGTGTGCTGCTCTTCATGGGAATGCATGTGAAGAATCATGTTAAAATTCCCTTTGATGCCCAAGTATCAAGCACCTTGTGCTTTACTCCTTTTAAAAACAGATTCTTCATTCTTTCTGCCTGTAGACTTCCAAGAGATTAGTGGGCACTATGGTCACATTTCCAAATGTCCCTGCACCCTTCAGCACCTCACACAGTTTTTGAAGGAAAGGGCAAGTGCAGATTTCTTCCCATTCTTGGACTTGCGCTTTGAAAACAATATATTTTTTCAGACATTTTTTTAAATTATTCATTTTTTTAGAATCTGGGATTGGATTCAGTGAGCATTTATTCATACTGAAGATTAATAAAACCCTCAAACTCTACATAAACAGACATAATCACCCAGTTTCAAGCAGGTTGGCAGTCAGTCAGTGACCAAACATTTATTTAACCCCTTTGCTGAATCCCTATCGGAGTCTGAGGAGCATCACTCCCCAGCTCTGTCCATAATCACCCTTCCACAACAATCTAGTGGGAATTTGTTAAGTGGTGTATTTCAGGATGTAAATGCAATGGCTTCTGCCAGCCCTCCATTTGCACTTGCAGGTTTGTTTGTGCACTGGAGGCTGCTCCCAGCTCCAAGCTGTGCCTGGCGAGCCTGGAAGTGAGCAAACACTTTCTGCTACAGATCAGAGGCAGCAATGCAAACAAAATGTCCTTGTGGCAGCATTCCCTCAGGTGAAGACAGCCCACAAAGGGAAAGGAAAAGTGAAAGGTGTTGGTTGGGACAGGTACTGTTTTGAGTACCATCTGTCACTGGCAGTGAAGTGCATCTTTCCAAGGACATCCTCTCCTGTCACTCACAGGACACCCGGCGCTGACACCAGGGGAGGATCTAAGCCAAAGCAGAGAACTCCTCAGAGGGCAGGAGCTGCTGCACATACTGTACTTGAGGAAGGATGGATGAGCTACAACTTTGGCCACCAGCTGCTGTCCTGCTTCTGGCTTTTCCTGGTCACAGTGTGAGCTCTGTGCCCACCTACCACCAGGCTCACAACCCATACTGAGCAAAGCAGGGCATGGATAGATGCTGTCTTATCCAGCCATCTCACTGCAGAAAACACTGGCACACAGGTCTTGTTTTTTGCCTCCATATTGTGGGACTGGGATAAAGGGAGCATCCATCCTGACTGGAGTTGGCCAGAAAAATTAGCATTTTTTTTTCCTAACCCCTTTCATTCTATAACAATGTTTGCTGCAATGGGGTTTGAAGAGCACAATTTAGGAGAGTTTACTCATATTAATGGAGAAATTGTCTATACTAAAAACAGCAGATAAAAGTGTGGAAGTTGCGCTGAATGGGAGAAAATCAGTAGAGGATTTAGAAATTTTGAAGATGCCCACTGTGCTCTGAAAAGCGAAAGATGCTCACCTGAGCCAAGGGGCTGCAGATGAATCACAAGACGGAAATCCAGAGAGGGGGAGTCTGGTTGTAAGATCAGCCCAGCAGCTGAGAGCAGGATGACAGTGCCAGACTCCATTTGGTTAGGGCTTAGGATTACCTGAATGGCAGAAAAAGGGTGAAAATAAGAACTTTGGAATTTGATTTTATGGGCACCCATTAGCTCAGTCACTGTGACTACTTCTGGTCTCAGACCTTTATAAATTATTGTGCTGAACATTTTGTGTAGAGAATTTAAAGATTTTTTCTTTTCTCAAGTGCTGTTTGAGCACAGGTTTATTTTCCACTGGTCCTACAGAAGAAGGTGAAACAAAAAATAGCTCCTTGACTTGGAATGAAAGCTTCATTCAGACTTGCTGGATGGCAAGAGACTTTGCTTCAAGTTCCTGAATTTTAGCAATGGTCTAATTGCAGCAGGTGTGTCAGGAGCTTGCTAAATGCCAAAGGAAAAAAAAAATTAAGAAAGAAAACAAAACAAAAAAAAAAGTAGAAAAAAATAGAAAAAAGAAGAAGGTGCTGCTTAAGTTACTTGAATTCAAAGGGAAAATGATACACTGATGCACTGTTTTATTACTTGAAAGTGCTGGAATAAAGCATTTTTTTCTGTGTTACCTCACTGTGATTGTCAGTTAAATAGAAGAATTTTGATTTGCATTGGAAGCTGAGCAAAATGTTCTAAGATCTGTTTTTGGAGGATATACATTCAAATCTTGTGCCTTGGCTTTATCTCTCAGATGGGTAATTTCTGAGGTTCGGTAAATATAATCAAAAGGGCACAGACATATCATGCTGCACCAGTTTCTAACAGCACAAGCACCTGGATTTTGTGATGATTATGAAACAATTCTGTCATATTTGCAGACCTATTTGCATTGCATTTTCAATGAAAGTGAAGCAGAAAAAAAAGGAAAAAAGAAAGGAGAAACCTCAAAGGAAGAATAGAAAACTAAAAATACACCCACTCTCTCTGTGTTTTCAAACTAGAGCAGAGCATCAGAGATGAAAGAATCTGCTTTTCTTTAATCGCACAGTGCAGCTGCCTCATTGCTGCCTGCGATGTGTCTGTGTCACAGGAGCAAGTCTCACCTTTCTCCAAAAGCCACATCCTTCTGACAGCTCTGATAAACAGCAGGCAGCCAGCCAGGCTCACCAGATCTTTCAAAATACCAACCCTGTGAACCCAGGAGTCATTTCTCCAGGAAAGCTGTAAATCATAGCCCAGCTCTGCTGGCTCCAGGGATTTCAGAGAAGCAAAGAATAGCAAAGCAACTACCCCTTGCTGATCTTTCCAACTTGCTCCTGTGTGAGCATCCCAGCCCCAAGCAGAGACAGCTCTGTCTTGCCCCTTTTCAGATAAGAAATAGTTTAAGTTGAACAGCTGCAGAGGAGGAACAGGCTTGTCCCCTTTTTGCTGCAAATGAGGAGGCAAATCCCTCTGGGATCTGGGCAGTCTGGTCATTCCTACCCTGGGCTGGGCCTTCCCCACAGGATAACAACAGGAAAACATACAATGGAGCTTTTGGGGCACATTCTCTGAGTTCTCATTGCTTTAAGGTCAGGGACCTCCTATGCCTTTTTTTGAGGAAAGAGCATTGAAAATGGTTCTTCCTCATCACATGCCACTCCCAACATGACCAGGCACATCAGTGGATTAGGCACAATGGTGGAAAGCAGCTGAAGAACCACATCCTCACAATCTGTGTGAGCTCCACCAAGACAATATTTAAAGATTATAACAAAATTTTCATTGTGTAAAAGGAAATAAAAAGATTGTGATGCAAAAACTCTATTTGTTGGTACTATTTTCTCATTGTGAGTAGGGTAAAATTAACACCTGGGGGATACTGTAAATATGTCTAATTCTGATAAAAAGTAAATGAATACCACAAATCTTCAGCAGTAAACTAGTTAATAATGTATTGATCCCCGAATTACAGGGTAAAAGTACAAGATATCTTTTTTGGAGGGCACACCTCCATTTTCAAGCATTCTTATTCCCCCTGGATACATAAATCTGCATTACCTTTAGCACAAGGTAATAGTGGTTGCTTATCAAAAATTTATTAAAGAGTGACTTAATCACGTAAATGACACCAGGGAAAAAAAAGAAAAAGAAAAGATGGGTGGCTATTTTCAAAGTAAACACAGCAATGCAATATTTTTTCTGACTTCTGTAATGCATAACAACTAGGTACCAATAAGGTATAGACCAACTTCACTTTCTTTGTTTATGCAAATATTTATTTCCATATACAAATATATGCATAAGGATTAATTATAATCAGAAAACTTAATTATAATCAGAAAGCCTAATGATTATCAGAAAACTTAATTATCACTAGCAAAATTTACTTTCTCTTTTCAAGGCACTGCCTTAGTGAGGTAACTGGGATGTGAATCTGTTACCACTGAAATCATGGATTTAAAAAAGTCCTTGTGAAGCAAAAATCAGGCTCCTAACTCTCACCTGTGCTGCTTCATGGCTAATGCACTTACTCCTGGTTCACCAACCTCTGCTTGTCTTTCTATTGTGCAAAATATCTTTGTAACTCACTGTATGTTAAAATTGAGAGTTGCTTGGGCTGCATTTTTTCACCTCATTAATGGTGATATTGCAGCACAACAAACTGGAGCAGGCACCTCCTGAGTTAATTCCAGCTGAATTCAAATAAAGCACCATGACAGAGGCTTAAACAATCTCAGTGAGGGATGCACAGGAAGGTGTGTGTCAGGTCTGTTGAGTCAGGGCTGGTCATTTCATTATGAACAGGCCCTAGAAGAGGAAAATATACAGGGGACTCATAGAGCATCAACTGATACCAGAGATCTTCTTCCTCAGCTTCACTGTGCTCGACTGTTTTATTAACTTGCATTGTCAGTTCACCATAAAACTACGTGAAACTTGCAGAGAGAATGGGCAGCAGAAGGAAAAGTTTGAAGACAGGGAGAGTGTTCTTGTTGAACTTATAGAATCAATCACAGAATGGTTTGGGTTGGAAGGGACTTTAAAGGCCTTCTTGTTCCAACCTCTTGCCATGGGCAGGGATACCTTCCTCTTGACCAGGTTGCTTCAAGCCCCATCCAACCTGTCCTTGAACATTTCCAGGGATGGAGCATCCACAGCTTCTCTTGGAAACCTGTGCCAGTGTCTTATCACCCTTCCAGTAAAGAATATTTTCCTAATATCTAATCTAAAACTGCCCTCTTTCAGTTTAAAGCCATCACCCCTTGCCAAAAGTCTCTGCCCATCTTTCTTGTAGGTCCTCTCCAGGTACTGGAAGGCAGCCATAAGATTCAGGGTCTTCTAATGCTCCAAATACTTCCTTTAATAAAATGTCATTAACTTTACAATTGTAGAAGTCTCTCATGTTAATCCCTAGCACATGGAGAGGAGACAGAAGGAAACAAAATGTGTCCTTTTCTGTTTCAATGCCAGACCCATGGCCAGGAGTTTCAGGAGTACAGCTCACTCCGAGATAAATCCATGGCTCTCAGAGTACATTTTCAAAATATGGCAGTGCCATGGCCTCTGTTGTCTAAGCTTAGACCAGTCCATCCATGTTCATACTAATAAAGACTTTATCTTCTGAATTAGGAATGGAGCTGCACATGAGGAATGGTCATTTGCCCAAATTAACCCTCAGGATAAGCTTGGAAGGTTTATTGAGTTGTGCCTACAGTAGCAGTTAAGCCTAGACAAATTCTGAGTGCAGGCTTATTGGTGTTATTCAATTGTAAAAGTGAACATTTATGTTACCAAAAGTGTTCCTGGGCTCTCTGTTCTGTGTTTCTTGTTACTACTGCAGAGATTTCTGTATTACAGAGGAATTTTTTTCATATCTCTTTTGTTTGATTATGACAAAATTAAATCATAACCGTGATTTAGACATCGCTGCTTATTGTTGCAGATATGACAGGGATGCTAAAAACAATGTTATCACCTGCCTCATCTGATATGTGTCCCTTAAGTGCTAAGTGTACAGTCCTTTCCCATACCCCTTAATGTGGTGTCAAATTAATTTTAAGCTTTTTACAGCACAGACTTTATCCCCACAAGTATTGTTAGGTCACCTTGGTGTCATTTCTGCTTCCTGGATAAATGAAAACAAGGATGAGTGAATCAATTAATTACTGGGAGAAGAGATTGTCCTATTCAGGTGGTCCTGAATGAAAAGGACAGTTCTGAAGTAGCCTGGCAGAACTGCCACCTCTGTCTAACTCAGAACCAAAACTGTGATTTACACCCAAAGCTCCCACTAGCTTTGTCCTGACTTGTGTTCATGGCTTGAAATGTGTCTCCATTTCTCCATATTTGGGTTGTGAACAGCTCATTTTTCTCATGCTTTAGAAAAACTACAAGGGTGACACCAGTGCAGAATTGCCATCAGTCTTCAGAAGGATGTTCTATTGATTTCAGATTAGCAAACATCATCTTGGAAAGGCTAAAGTTAGCCTGGTCTAAAGGAAACCAGACTGGAAAAAATGGTGGCAAGGGTCTTGCAAAGCACGGTTTTACTCAGGCCAGGAGCACAGGGGCTGATTGAACACTCTCACTGCTGCATTTGGCAGAGGGGTTTTCTGTTTTATATTTTTGTCATTTGTCAGCTGGATGGATGTGCCACAGACGAGGAAGCACGTTGTCAGGTTTAGACACTCACTGCAACGTAAAAGCAATAGAGGATTCTCTCTCAAACTGGGGAGGTACTCAGGAGCTCTGCTTGCCCTCCAAGACCAGTCTTCTCTTGGGTGCCATCTGACAAAATATTTAGGTATGAGCTATCCAGTAGGTCTTATGCATGTGGGTAAAGTTAAGGAACAAGCCAATTTTCCAAAAAGATGGGAATTTCAGATGCAGGCTCTTAACTGTAAAAAATAACATTATACTCTAAAGACAGGTCTTTTTTGTATTTATGTTCTGAGCACATTAGGATTTTTTCATTCATCATCCTTATGACATTGGAAATAGCACAGGGTGGGGCTAGGCAGAAAGGTAGATTTGAACCTGAGCACTCTGATGCCTCTGTCTGTAGATTTACATGATCTCGGGTGTGTACTCCTGCAGTTAATTACATTTATTCATCATCCTTTGATGACATATTTCCATTATGTTGCATCTTTCCCGTGTCACTGTGTGCCTCTCAGCACAGATTGGTTTGCTCTGAGGAATAAAAGGGAAATAATAACAGTCTTTCCACCATCACCCGTTATGATCTGGACTTTTAATGTCCATAAATAAAAGTGATGAGGACTGCTGTGCACTCCCAAGTCCATGAAATTTTCTTTGTCCATTCTAAAGAAAGGGCTTAAAGCATTGAAATACTATTTTCTTATCAGTTTAAGATTTTCCTATGGGAAAAATTAGATTTTCTGCTGGTAGAGAAATTTCTTTGGAGGTCTTCCCAGACTTTCTCTCTTGTAATATGAGAAATTTTGGCTTGCTGAATGATGAGGGAAGAAGACACTGAACTGGAACAGCATTTCAAAAAGTGCAATACCCAGGTCATCCTCTTCAACAACAAATAAATACGGAGGTGCAGAGCAGTGTGGTGACTTCACTGAAGTCACCCAAGGACAGACCCTTGTCCTTTCCAGTGCTACCACTCACCTCTCCTCTCTCCTCTTAACAATACCATGTGATTTTTGGATATTGTCAGCCACTCTGTCAAACACAAGAATCTTTGGACAAAGAAAAAAAAAAAAAAAGAAAAAGAAAAGAAAAGAAAAAAAAAGAAAAAAAAAGTCAAGAGGATTTCTTATCTTCTTTTTTTTTTTTTCCTTAATAATTTCTGAGAAGAAAAAAGGCAATTAACTGAGCAACTCCATCATTTCTCATGAAATGTGTGCTCAGCCCAGGCTATAGGTGTGAAATTTCCCAGAAACACCTGAATTAAACCATCCCTGAGTTCCAGTGAGCTCTACATTGGTTCTAGTAGGTGATGGATGATGCTTCCCTTCCCTTCCCTTCCCTTCCCTTCCCTTCCCTTCCCTTCCCTTCCCTTCCCTTCCCTTCCCTTCCCTTCCCTTCCCTTCCCTTCCCTTCCCTTCCCTTCCCTTCCCTTCCCTTCCCTTCCCTTCCCTTCCCTTCCCTTCCCTTCCCTTCCCTTCCCTTCCCTTCCCTTCCCTTCCCTTCCCTTCCCTTCCCTTCCCTTCCCTTCCCTTCCCTTCCCTTCCCTTCCCTTCCCTTCCCTTCCCTTCCCTTCCCTTCCCTTCCCTTCCCTTCCCTTCCCTTCCCTTCCCTTCCCTTCCCTTCCCTTCCCTTCCCTTCCCTTCCCTTCCCTTCCCTTCCCTTCCCTTCCCTTCCCTTCCCTTCCCTTCCCTTCCCTTCCCTTCCCTTCCCTTCCCTTCCCTTCCCTTCCCTTCCCTTCCCTTCCCTTCCCTTCCCTTCCCTTCCCTTCCCTTCCCTTCCCTTCCCTTCCCTTCCCTTCCCTTCCCTTCCCTTCCCTTCCCTTCCCTTCCCTTCCCTTCCCTTCCCTTATTCCCTCTTTTTTCAGGACAGAATTAAAGGAGCACCTGGAAGATGAGAATAAATAACATTCACTACTTCTTTTTCACGGAGAAAATAAGCTAATGACAATAAAAATCTGATTTCCAGACACTGCACATGCACCCTGCAATCTTAAATATTCAAGACTGGAAATAAAATGTGAGCAACTTCATGCACATTCAAGGAACACTCAGAAAGAGACCAAGATTTCAAAAATGTCAAAGTTAAGGTTTTAAATGAATTTTTGATTTGCCTGTCTGTGTGGCCATGTGTAGAAATGGCCCATAATTCCATGGGCACATTTTATTTGGTTACACGGGGACTTGATTTGCTGGATTTGATGTGATCCTCTCATTATTTATTGCAGAAGAAGAAAAATAAGTAGTGGTGGAGACAGATCAATATTCTGCTTCGTTAATTAAAGGCAAGTCAGCATAATTCCTTTGAGCAGGTTCCATCCTGGTCCCCCCTGGAAGAAGTTCATGATCAGAGGGATTGAAGAGCTCAAAGCAAACTCGATGCTGCTCAAGGCTGACCATGCTCTGTGCAAATGAACTGGTGTTGTCCTGATTTTTAAAGTGTTAAGTTTTCTTTTATAGTCCTTTAGAAAGTTTTAAAGTTATTTTAAAAGTTTTCTATACCTTCTGATGTTTACATATTTCTTCTAGACTACTCACATGCTGTTCATGTAAATAATGATTGTTTTATGTTCTTCTTTGTAGGAAGAAAAAAATGATAGACTGTTAGTTTGACCCGTGTGGTTAGAGAAGTAGCAATTTCATCCTCCAATTCACTGTCACTTCAAGAATTCTATACATTACAAAGTCAAAAATAAAATTAGCTTTTTTCTCTTTTAAACTTACCAAACTTCTGTATACTCATTTCATACCCAATAACAACAAACTGGACCCATAATTTATGTGCTGAACTCTGAACCTTTGTAAAGAATTAACAATGGAAAGGCTTTGCAGTTTTAAACATTTAGTAAAAAATTTGTGCTTTTCAGAGAAATAGAAAAATGTGCATACCTGATACTCAATTGATTTTCCTGTCAGAGCTGAAGGATGAATGAACCTTCCCAAGGAAAATCTGTAGGACATAGAATATTGTATGCACTCACATATATTTATATCTTTTGCATGCAAAAATGGAAGATCAAATTAATGCTCATCTTCCCTCCCTTTTTCACCATGGGGGAAAAAAACCACACAACTTTATTTTTTTTCCTGAGACTTTCCTTTAAAAATCTTCTAATCAAAAAAACATTCTTCTTTTATGGATATTGATTCTTTCTTCTTCTCCATGGAGGTTGAAAAGGGTGCTAAAAATTATTAAGTTTTGACCACAGGTTTTCTCAGCAGCATGATTTTCATTCAGAGTTAGTGTCTGAGGGATGAATGACCAGGGATCAATGTTTAGTTTTACACTCTGTATTGGTTTTACTATAGACCATATCAAATATAGATGACAACAAATTAAAATAATTTCTATTCTATCTTCACATCCACATGTGCCTGAACGGTTTGTTGTTGCCTCTTTATTTGTAAAGTTGTGAATTGAATTAGAAATAAGCACTGTGAATGTGTAATATGATATTTTTCTGCTGGCTCACATTCAAAATTTTATATAAATCTGAGGGATTAAATTATCAATTTTTCCAATGCTCATAGTATTAATTTCTTTATGAAAAAGAAAAACATAAATCAGAAGAGTTGTCAGGGCATACAAGGAAACTAAAATACTTTCAAAAACTTTCCTTATGAAAAAATGAATTATTCAAGAGCAATTTTCTCGGGTTCAGGGTGTACTGGGCTGTGTTCTCTCAGTTAACACTAAAACCTCTGAGTTGCAATGCAGTGATGTATGTCAGGACCTCATCCCCTGTACAAAAACTGCATTTGCTCTCATGATGTGACTGTTTGGGATCTTTTAGGAGAGCTATTATTGACATTTCAGAGAGGAGCATGGGAGCAAGGAACACAAGACAGTAAAGAATAGATTTTTCCCATGTTCTAAAAAATAAATGCCTCAGTTAGGGGAATTCCAGAGGGGTATGATGACCCTGAAGTCATAAAAGACTTTTTCTATGTCAAAAGACTTTCACTATGTCACAGATCTTCAAAGAAAGAATTTTTGTGCGTCTCTTCATTGATGATGGAGGGATTTCAAAGAGAGATTTCTCCAAGAATGTAGAGTAACACTTGGACAGCTCACTCACAGAAGTTTGACACCCCCATCTTGCACAACTACCTTTGGTAGCCACTGATATTAGCAGAGTTAGGACTGTGCCAATATCTCTCTTCTGCACCATTTATGCCAGAGGTGTTTAGGGGCACTGCAGTTCTGCATCCATTGCTCTCTTTCCCCCACATCATCCGTGGTTACAGACCTACAAACCTACACTGAGGTCTTTAATTCTTCTGAATCTCAGTGAGTGAAGAAATAATAGTTTCATATAATTAACCAAGAATCATATTCAAGCAGTATAATCAATACGGTCCATAAAGATATCAAACAATGAAAGTTCTTGATGGTAGTTCTTCATTCTCTTACTAGCAATGGCCATGATGGCCCAGCTGTTTTCAGGTTTGTGTGGCTGGTGGGTGTAAGTTTGCAGAAGAGCTGTTGAGTTCTGCCACATAATTACAGCTTGTGTGAAATTTTTTCTCACAATTTGTGTGAAATTTTTTCTCACCGATTTTGTGAAATTTTTTTTCCCTCACAATTTTATCACAATTTATGTGATTTTTTTTCTCTTGTTCCAAACCAGATAACTTAGGTGAGGGCACTCTGTCAAACAGCCCTCTCATCCCCAAAAGCACTGTTGGTCCTAACAGTCAGAAGAGATGACACCCTGAGGCTGTAGAACCTCATTAGTTCTGCCTCTCAAATAAATGCTACAGGGAAATATTAATAGTGAGGGTACTTCTTCATCAAGAAAGTTGGTACCTAAAGATATCAGATCCTAAACCTCCCACGACTTTCTTTAGAAACCGAGGTTTGACATGTGTTCACATAACAGAACAACTACTCCATGGCAGAAAGAGAGAAAACTGAGAGTAGTAGAGTGAAATCAGTGGAAGCCTCAGTGGTAGGGAGAGACCTGTGCTGGCTGGCACAGAGGAAACAGGTGACTGTCAGCACCACAGATTTTTTAATAAAGTTATTTGAGAAGAAAATCAGGCATGGAGATGAACGAGGCTTACCTGCAGAGAAGACAGCCTAGCCAGGGTAAAACTGTGCCTGTAGCTTTTAGGACACCATTTGTCCTGAGGAACAGTTGTGGCTGCCCTTCTCAGACACCCAAGGCTGGACCCTGCAAACATTATGAGACCACCAGGGTGTGTTTGCCTTCTGCCCAAAGTGCTCCTGGACCACTCTCTTTTTGCTAGAAGCCTAAGCAAGTGCACAGATTTCTCTCTTTCAGCCTCCAGGCAAACATGGGGTGGTTCCAGCAGGGTGCTGGGACACTCAGCTGTCCTTTAAGTTGGAGCTTTATGACTGAAGTGTGTGGTGCTTCCAGCCTCAGCTCCTTCATGATGTTTTTGCCTTCATCAATTCCTGCTTCCAGAAGGAAATCTTCCATTTAATGTAGAGGGATGCCTCTGGCTTTGCCCTGTTGCCAGTGTCTTCAAAAGCATCATAATTTTTCATTCTAATTAAAAATGAAAAGTCATCAATTATCTATCGTTCTTGAGCACAGATCTGAGCTGTGCTTGAAATACCCAATTTCCTGGTTTGCCTCAGTATAGCCATTCTTCCTCATGGTTAAAAAAGAGGGTGATTCTAATAAGATAAAAAAGCACCATTCACACTTATTCAATCCAGGCTCATTCATACTTTATAGCTTTCAATTGCAGGAGATAATTCCTCTCCATTATTACTTTACTTACATGTCCTGCAACCTTCCCTTAATCTCAGGTTCCCAAGTTCCCTGAAGAATACTCTTTGGACACTTTGCTGTTTTACTAATCCACTAATAACAGTGTAGAATGGACTGAATGACCCATGTCCATGGGAAAACACAACCAAGTGCTCAGTTCCAGAGGGATGTTTTTCATATATTTGCTCTGCTTTTTGAAAAGACACATCAAACTGAAATAATAATGATATCCTCTTTCTGCAGAGTTTTGTTGCTTCCCAATCCTTGCTTTATTTTGCCAAAAAATATGATCTGCTGATTTTGGCAGGATTAATTATATGCTAATGCTTTGCAAATGTCTGTGTTTAGCCAGAAAACCTTTGAAAAATATTAGGTGTAAAAAAATGTAGAATATTGCCCATTATGCCTCACTTCTCCTACTGCTTCAGCAGCTCACTGCTGCAATAGCACATTTATCACCTGAGCAAGGTATGAAATCCATTTCTGACTAACAGAACCATGAAGGAAAAAATGCTTATTTTTTGGAAAGTGCCTGTGTGCTGTTCACATTGTGAAAATGACTGGCAGTTTACAAAGAGGATCTGTAGCTTTCTAATTAGTTTCAATTGGGTAGAAACATATTTTTACTTGACAGTTTTGTTACACTCAATTTTTAACAGTTCATTTTTTCCAGGCTTTGAATATTCTGATCAATATGATCTCATTATTTTATCTTAAAGAGTCCTCAATTTTGATGGTTTTCAGTGTCTGACTTGGTAAATCAATCAGAACTACACACTGATAAGAAAGGAAATCCATCAGAAATGAGATTAAATCCTTGAAATATTGTAGAAAACTTACAAAGTAAATAAAATTTCAAAATATATTATAACAGCAGCTGAGTTCTGATAAGAAGCAAGTCTCACAAATATTTAATAATATTCCAAATGAAATATGAGCCAAAATTAGTAATGGCTATTGCTAATGTGGGAGAAAAGATGTGTTGAACCAACATCAACATCTGAATTTGAATTTTTATGCCTTGTTTAACACATAGAAGCTTCTAGCCAGGGTGGTACCCAGCATTATTTGCCTTTGATAGCAATAATATGTGTATCAAGGTGATGGGGGCTTTGGGAACCAGCAAAGGGCACTTGACAGCTGAGTCTGCCAGCCAGCAGAGCCAGCCAGAGCAGGCTGGCAGTGCCAGGGAATGCTCCTGAGCTGGGAATGGCACCCACAGCACTGCCTGCATTGGCAGAGCAGAGTGAGGCAGAGACCACAGAATCACAGAATTGTTTAGGTTGGAAAGGACCTCCAAGACCACTGAGTCCAACTCTTAACCCAGAACTCTGTTCTGCACTAAACCATGTCCTCATGTGCCACATTCATCAGTTTTGAGACATTTCCAGAGATGGTGATCCCACCACTTCCCTGGGCAGTTTGTTCCATTGCTTGACAATCCTTTCAGTGAAGAAATTTTTCCTTATTACCTGATCTAAACCTCCTCTGCCATGACTTGAGCCATTTTCCTCTTGTCAATTGTTACCTGGGAAAATAGACCAACCCACCTGGCTGTCCCCTCCTGTCAGGAGTTGTGCAGAGCCAGAAGGTTCCCCCTGAGCCTCCTTTTCTCCAGGCTGGGCCCCCCCAGCTCCCTCAGCTGCTCCTCCTCAGACCTGTGCTCCAGCCCCTTCCCCAGCTCCGTTCCCTTCCCTGGACATGCTCCAGCCCCTCAATGTCCCTCCTGAACTGAGGGGCCAGAACTGGACACAGGATTTGAGATATAACAGATGCTGGCAGGAGCTGCATAAATTCATGGAGATATTGGTGAAACTGGAAGTGAGGTGTTTGAGGAGTGAGATGGTGCAAAAGACATTTTAGGGCAATCATTCCTTCCTGTTTCAAACAAGGGTCCATATGTGGACCTCCAGGGAAGAGCTCCTGGCTGGTGCCCCAAGAGGAGCCAGAGGATGCATTGTCAAACACAGGGTTGATAGAAGCAATAGGTTAAAAATACTTTTTTTGCCATTGGTAGCATGTCACTTACTGTCTGGATACCTCCCAGATCCAGATTTTCTGAGGCCTCATTATTCAAGGAATGACATTAACTAAAAATTGATGCTAGACATCATGCTTCTGCTTGGGGCTTCCCCCTCAACCCTCCAATGTGCTGCAGAAGTGCTGCACATGCACAGATCTGACTGTGCTATCAGTCACCCTCCAAACTGATCTGGAAACCTGAGCTGGGAATGAAAAAACAAGATTGCAATTACAAAAAATAATAGAAAATCAGCAGAAAGTAGCAGAAAAAAAGGGTAGGTTTAAAAAATTATCAGCGCTACTTGTTATGTGGCTTCCAGGTCCACTTTTTTCTGGGTTGTATTCAAGATTTTCAGTCTGTGTTATGAAACCTACTGTGCAGTCATGTGGATCAAGACAAGCTGAGCACTCCTCCTGCCTGGGGTTTTTGGACCACTCTGACATTTTTCAGACAGACACAGCTGTGCCAGAGGGGTTAGAAAACTGGAGCAGTTCTATTACAGTGTTAATTTCCATGGGTTATATTTCATTTTCTTCTGAGTGAAATGAAATTAATTGGCCTTTTTTTCTTTTTTTTTTCAAGTGAACTTTAAAAAATTGTGTGAGTTGATGAAAAGTCTAAGTGCTTTTAAGTATTGATGGAGCTGTTGTACTTGCTGTGGATGGGAATTCTTTCTCTGCAGTGCTTAACAAAATCAAGACCTATTTCTGTGATGTGGTGTGTTATTCTATGTTTTATTTATTTGGAGTCTTTCACTGGATGATTTAATACAAGATGCTGTAGATAGTAAAATGTCCATTAGCTTAAAAAAAAATGTCCAGAGAGCTAATTAAAAATTATTCTATTAAAAAAATGAAATAAAAATTCTTTGGCTTAGGAATTAGTCTCGGTTGCAAATGGTTAAATTCTGGGAGAGTGTACCAGTGAAATAGTAAAATATACTAAAATATGTTACACTTTCCTTGGACAACCTCATCAGCATAGACTGCAGTGTTGGTGTAAGGGAAGTGTAATATGCTTATAATTCATCTCCTTAAAAAAGTGCCACATGAGGATGGAAATTGTATTTGGATCTCGCTGTTATGGCCTGTGCAGTCCTTCATGGCACAGAGGTGATGGGATGTGGATTAAGTGAGCATAAAGATCTCTCTCTTTGAAGCTGCAAGCAGCATCCTATGGGTGTCTACTTCTTCATTACCCTGTCTGAAAACAAATTGCATCTCTACCTGATCAGGGCAACTATTCAGGCTTGTCATTAAATTCTGAGAAACTGAAGAAAATAATTAATAGATTCACAGCATATCTTGTTCTAGAAGGGAGCTTTGCAGGTCTCCAGTTCAACCATCTGCTCAGAGCTGATCTAACTTTGAATTTATCTTGCTCAAGGATTTGCTTCCTTTCAAGTCCTGAATGTCTCCAAAGGCCAACAATTCATGATCTCTCTGGGACCTTGTCCTCGTGCTTAATCACTTAGAATTTATTTTCCTCTTATAAAACCAGAAATTCCCCTGCTGCAGCTTACATCTGCTGCATTTTTCCTTTGCACCATTTGGTTTTGAGAAGAGCTGGTCACCCTTTCTGTGGTGGAAGAAAGCACCAAGAGCCATTCATAGAATCGCAGGATGGTTTGGGTTAGAAGGGACCTTAAAGGTCATTAATTCCAACACCATGCCATGGACAGGGATGCCACCCATTACATCAGGACATCCTCTTTAGGCTAAAATCCCCAGACAGTTCACTCCAGCCTCCTCCAGCAGTGGCTTTGGTAGAGGTCTCATTAAAAGACCAACACCCCCACCCAGGGTGAACCAGCCCAATCCTGCTCAAAGGCAGCTTTGAAGACGATCACTGTGCCTGAAGAGGTGAGAAACAGCCCAGGACAAACCTGCTGAGCCGTCAGCTGCAGAGGCAAATGGGGAAGCCAAGATTCAGATGCTTGTGTCTGGATCTGGTGAAACAATTCAGCTGTGAAAGCTGAAATGGGTGGAGATAAATGAGCAGTGAAGGCTGCTCTGGCTGGTTTTTACAGATGGTAAGGAGGACAGCACCTTCTCAGTGCTGAGGTGAATTTTGGGTTTGTCTTGGCACGGCTAGGCACTCCAGAGATTGAAGCACCACTGTAAAGCAATCCTCTGGGAAATTAAACTGTTGATTACAGCATAGAGAGCTGTAATACGATTTATTTATTTTATCAAGAGCTTTTTGTTATTGAAATTGCTATTGATATGTGCAGAAGTGTTCTTAGATTGGCAAAAAGTTCACTCAGAAAAGTTTCTCTTAAGTGAGAAGTAACTTTAGAAAAGAATTAAGAGAGCAAAGTTCTTCTAAATGTCAAGGGAAAACTCACCTGAAATCCCCCCTGGTGACCAGGTCATGTTGCAAGGAGTGTGAGTCTGTGAATATTTTGTGTCAGGATCATTGAACTGGTATTTCTGCAAGTGCAAATCTCTCCTTTTCCTCACAAAACCCGGCAAAAAGCCTCTTTTGTCTGCTGCAAAATTAATCCAAGTAGTACAGAATCAATAGTTTTCTTCCCTGGTTGGCTCTGATATTACGCTCTCACAGACTTCCAGCCTGTGTCCACAGGATATAAGAAAAAGCTTCTCAGCAACAAATCAACAACATCTTCTTGTTATTTGCCATTTTATTTCAGTGGCTTTATACATTTATTTTACAAAGCATTTTTTAAAATAAGTGTTTTGTTGCCTTAAAATTGGATAAAGCTGTTCATATAAGAATGATACAACTGCTACAGGCCTTTTACCAAATAAATAAGAGCTTAGAAAACTATTCTTGTTATGGAAACTGCAGTAAATAAAGGCTTTATCGGCCATGAATGAAAGTTTTGCAATCACATTTATTTTCCTGAGGTTTATTTCACTTCTAGATCTATAGAATATTTCAGCTTCTAGAACTAAAATTCTGGAATCTTTCATTATCACTGAAATTCACTTGTTTATGCAAAGGAAGAGCAAACAGGCAAGACATGCTGCTGTATTTTAGGTCAAGTTGCAGTACTGAACAAATTTCCAGTTCCAAGAATGACATGAAGAACTCAGTTATACTGGGCTATACTGGGCTTATGTTTCTTGATAACTCCTATTGCTCCTTGAGTTTTTTTGATTTCTCTCTGTCAAAAAAATGTAGGATTTGATCTTTGGCCATAATTAAGCATGAACCATGTAAATAACTGTGTTTCATTTCAAGGTCTTGCACTTCTGAAATCTGTTTTCCTTTTTAGTGCAAAAAAATTATTGAGTTTTAAAAGTTCTGAGGTGAACCATGGCTGATATTTCTTGTCTTGATTTGATGATCTAGAGGTGCACTTTGGTGGGCTGGGCAGTACAGTGAAACAGGAAACCTCTGATAAATGAAACCCTGGACTATGGAAGCCCTCTGTGAATAATTTTCCAGCACAGGTGCTGTTCATATTTATCACGTTGCTATTAAAAATGACCTTTCCCCCAGCAAATGCATATTTGTACTGCTTATAAAATATGGGGCTTTGGAGTGTATCCTGCATTGGTTTGAATCAAAACTGACAGAGAACTGGGGGCACGTTACCATCCCCTGCATCTGGTGTCTCAGTTTCCACAAAAGATCCCGAAGTGTTGAGGAAGCTGATGATGTTGAAAGCTGCTTAAAGAAAACACTTTTTTTCCTGAAACTGGGTCATATATAAGAGTTCAGCTGCTGCTAATTAATTTTACTGCTAGTCTGCTGTCACATTTAGCTTATCATACAATGGACCTTCACTGTCAGTGCTCTCTCACCCTCCAGTGTGGATCTCAGCCACTTTGTCCCAAGGTCAGACGTCTTTATTAGCAGTTTTCCCTCAGTGTATGGGCTGTGAGCTGGCTCATCTGCTCTGATGGTATCAGACAAAACCTGACTGCAAAGTCTCCTTCAGAGGTGACCTCCCAAAATGAGCAAGGCACCATTCAGCCGTAAAAGTGATGTTAAATAAAACCCAAAACACCAAAAAAAAACCCCACCCCATAACTAAAAACCCACCCAGTGGGCTTTGCTGCAGGTTTTGTGTTGCTCTGGGGTACTTGCTGTATAAATTGTGTGCTCTTCACTACTTGTCTAGAGGTGGAGTGATGTATAGACTCCTGTCACAGACAAAACTTTACAGTCTCATTCTCATGTAGAATATTCTGAGTTGAAAGGGACTCACAAGGACCATCATGTCCAACTCTTAAGTTTATCCCATGCAGGGATGAGCCTCATGACCTTGCTGTTGTCAGTAGCATGCTCGGAACAGCTGAGCCAATCTCAGTGGCTGCTCTCTGCCCCACTACAAGGCAAATCTGGTGGCATGATGAGTGATCTAGCATGAAAAAGAGTATTTCTGACCTGTTTTGGCTTTCACATGAGAATAAATGTGACACACACCTTGGCTGCTGTTAGAAACATGCTGTACCACCTCCTACCCAGACTGAAAGTCTGGGTTATGGTGGTTATGGTCTCAAGTTGTGCCAGGGGAGGTCTAGGTTAGATATAAGGAAATGTTTCTTCACTGAAAGACTGGCTAAGCACTGGAGCAACATTTCCAGGGAATGCTGGAGTCACCATCCCTGAAAATATTGAAAAAACAAGTGAACATGGCACCTTGTGGTATGGTTAAACGTCATGGTGGTATTCAGTCAAAAGCTGGACTTGATGATCTTGGAGACCTTTCCCAATCTTTATGATTCTATGATTCTGAGACTTCATTCTATTGTTCTGTGACTTCAATCTATTATTCTGACTTTTTCTGAGTGTGAGGAGTACTGGACTAACGCTCCTTAATATTGATGCACTGGACCCTCACCAGCTCGACACCTAACAGCCCTGGTAGAGCAGGGAAAGTCTCACCTGATTTATGGAAAGGCTCTCTCAGATTTACTGCAATGCATTATAACAATTTCTCTGTACTTCACGGTGCAAAATGAAGATGTGGATGTATTTTGCTGTAAATCTTAGAGGAGCACAGAGAATAATGCAGCCTTTGATTTTTTAGTTACTGCCAGTCTGGTAAAGGGCTTTTTTTTTTTTTTTTTCCCTGACTGTAATTGTGGTAGAGCTACTGTAGAGAAATTACTCTTTATTTGTTTGAATAACAAAGACTCTGGGTGATATATTAGATCACCTATTGAGGTCTTTTCCAGCTTATATTTCTAAGCTCCTGTGACTCTTTAGTGATGACAAAAGCTAAGGACAAAGATTTGTCTCCTAAGAGCTTGCAGTAATTGCAAAACGATTGTCGAATATGACCTTATGGACGAATTTTACAGTTTGGGGACAATGGGCTGCTCAATTCAACAACTTTTTTCTTTCCCTTGGTGCTGTTTTTCACTCTTGATGAAGTGCTCTCTTGGTGAAGCATACTATCATCTTTCATGAGCACCAATTGGGGGAGCATTAAGTACATAACAGAAAAAGCCTGATTGTGTTCCCAGGGTTGTGTAGGTAAACTTTAAGGTTGACTTATGTGTGAGCAGAATTTGTCTCCAGGGACAAGCTGCCTCTTGCAGAGAGCAGCAAACCCTTGTTTCACTGCTCAGACTTGCACATGTGGGTGTGGGTCCCAGCGTGCTGAGCAGAAGGACCCCAAAGCACCAGAGCTGACCTGATAATATGGCAATGTATTTTTCTTGCCTGGCCATTTCTTTCTTTCTCCCTCAGCCATCTCACCAGCTCCAGGCAGTTCTGTGAGCTGCAGACTCTCACTGTGGAATCAGGGCTCCAGTCCTCCCCGTAAACCAACTGCAGAAAGTGCCAAGGTGTTTCCTTTAGTTTATCAGTCCCATATCTACTGCAATTAGGTTTAGGTTTTTCTGTGTTCCCACTCTAGATGTGAGACATTTTCAGAAACATTCCTGTGATGTACCCTGTCCTAGAGTAAATACCTGGGAGATACTGTCTTGTGTATGTTTTCAAAGATCAATTAATTTCAACATAACTTTGTCATAGAGAATTTGTGGATTTTTCCACCTGTTTGTCATTCTCGCACGTGTGTTGCTATTAAAGAGTCCTTTTCTTTGAGCTACAAAAGGAACGTTGGTCTTGTTATTGTCTTGCATTGGGTTGCTCACTTGATTTCTGAAAAGCAGGACTGAAAATTGGCCAGAAATTGTCCAGGGAACTGAGGCTATCAGCCTGAACCTAAATTTTAGGGTAATAGTGAAACACTTCTGCTCAAAGTAAATATCCCCATTTATTGAGTCACCAGTGTTGTTCATGAGATGCCTTTGAAGGCTTCTAGAGGGAAATCCTGTCTGACATCCCTTGGCACCAGCTACTTAGGCAGGTGCAACATCTCACTGGAGATCCTGAAGAAAGATTGGCTTGCTGAGCATCAGAGAGCAATTAATCTTGTAAACATGTATGTCAGGGTAAGAGAAATTACCCTCTGCTCCTTTAGTTTCATCAGGAGCAGCAGGATCTAAATCCTCCATCTAGGCAGACAGACCTTTGATACCCAAACACGGTCAGAGGAAACCACAGCTCCTGAACCTCAGGCTCATTTACTGAGGGAAACTTGAAACAAACTTTTACCCACAGGCAAGTCCAAAACCATTCTGTAGTAAGATCAGGTTTAATACTTTTCTATTTTTTCTATCCAGGTTTTGTAAGGTTTATCTAAAATGATAAAACACCTCTGCAGCCATCCCAACTGTTCCTGTGCAAGTGAGAACTACCTGAATTACTTCATGTTGTTCCTTTCTGGTCTGAGATTTTCTGAATCGAATCCCTGATTCACTGCAGAGAGAGTGGTCAGGCACTCAGTTTGCTGAACTCCACTAGAACTGCAGAAGTCTCCTGCAGGCATTTTTTCTTTCCTGAACTCTTTCAACTCATATGAAAAATCACTGTCAGTAAGTAAAAAGCCGAATAATGAGGGGATGGCCCCATGTCATAGATCCCTTTGAGTGTGAGACACCTATTGCCATTTCCTCTGTGAATGTTGATGTTTTCCCTTCTTTCAGGCTTGATCAGGCAAAATACTGACACTGGGAGAATCACATATATCACCTCTACTCAGTACAGTTTGGGAAAGTAAAGTACCGTCAGTCATGAGGCCATGGACAAATAAAATAATTTGCTGTGAAATGCTGCTAAGGAAAACCACAAATTAAATAAAATTTTCTCTCTCTGTTCTCTTTCTCTTTCTCTCAGACATGCAAAAATTCATTTGCACATTGCCTATAAGGAATACATATTGTGGATCCTCTTGCAGTGTAGTCTGGGGGCTATGCCTTTCCTCTTTATATTAAATGAAAATAACTTATGACATAGTTTAGTTACAGTTTTGTCTTCTTTTCCAATCCAAACTGAATGCTTGCTTTATGCTGAAAAAAATCTTGGACCTCCTTAAGTATCAGTAAAATTTTTACTGCACAAAGATATTTTGGAACAGCCAGTAATAAAGTGGGCAATATGATCTAAAAATGAAAGAGCTGATCCAATTCTTTTGCAGGCTGTGATGCTTCACATTGGTCAAACAATAGATTTGCTTCTCTAAATCTTGCTTTTGACTTTCACTCCCTGCAAATCTTCAGGGGACCGTTACTGCTGAAATAAAAACCGAGTTGGAACTTCATTGACGTTTACCTTTAAAAATAGCTTGTGTGACGAAGGAACAAGACTGCATTGCTTTTCAGTCTAAACTTTTATTTGTCATAGTCATCAGCTTCTGTAGCTGGAAGAAGGGAAGGCAGGTGTGTTAACCAGATGGACAGATGGAACAAAATGTCACTGAATTGTGCAGGTATGGAAACAGAAGGACCTAGGACAAATGACATTTTGGATGGAGGGTGACCCAGCCAGCCAATTGTAGGCAAGTTATTGTAATAATTGAAAGAAACATCTAAAAAAATGTTTCAGGATGCAGGGAATGCTGCTGAATTCTTGCAACTGCTGTGCTGGGAAAAGGGAGAACACAGGCAGATCTTAAACTGGAAGTTTAATGCACAAGGGATGTGTCAGAGGGTTTCTTCAGAGAAGCAAGATACAACCTATTTATTCCCTTCAGCCATCCTGTCTTAACTAGGACATCACCTGTAGTAACTTCAGATCTTTGGGGAGCATCCCTCATTTCAGGAGGGCTGGAACTATCAGGGATACAGAATCAAGGAATCACAGAGTGGTTTGGGTTGGGAAGGACCTCAAGTCTCATATAATTCCAACCTCCCCAGCATGGACAAGATTATGCTGTTCATATCCCCATTCTCCTTTAAACTCCAAACTCTTCTTCCCCTTTTCCATCCTCAACTATATCATCCCATATCTGAATGTTTTTTCCTTGTTTCTTATTCTAACACATGATCTGCTTATTCTTCAATTTTTATGTTTGTTTGTCTGTTTGGTTGGCTTTTTTACCAGTAAAAAGTAAACTTCCTAACTCATGTAATGCACAAAACCAAACCAAACCAAACCAAACCAAAACAAAAAAAAACCCCAAAACAACCCACCCACACAAAAAAAAAAAGTTTCTATTATTAGTCCTGTGTGCAAGATTTTATAATTAAGGGCCTTTTCTGTTACTACTGTTGTATAATGATTATAGTTGCAAATGACAGCCACAGTGAGATTTACATTTTGGCTGGACAGCAGCAGGGAACATGGCATTCTGGTACTCAAACTGTTGTTTCTGAGAGGCCACAGAGACCCTACAATTGGTTGCTTTTCACTAGAATTCTAGAATCTATTTTTAAATAGACACAGTTCTTGAAAGAAAATCACATTAACCATAAAAATAACCTCAAGTCTTTCAATGCCAAACAGAGAAATTTGGTTCTCCCTCCCCCATAATTAAAATGAAAAAAATTTACATAAACTTCAAAGACTTGGTATTAGCCCAAAGAAAAATAAAGGAAAATGTATTGGTTTTGGTCTTCTTGCAAAGTGACTGGCTGTGCAGTCTGGTGCAATTAAACAGATACACAAAACAAGTATCCTAAATATTCTCAATTTACTATTCAGACGCATGACAAAAGCAGTGACTGAGGAAGACCAGAAGACACTCACATAAGCCCACTGTGACCTGACTTGGATGAACTATTAGTATAAAGGAAGCTCTGCTAAAACTTGGAATTCAGACCAAAGGCAACAGAAGACACAAACCAGTGGCTCAGCACATATATGTGGAATTCATCTTCATTTAATCTCATTCATTTGCATTTTAAAAGCAATTTATATGAATACAACTGGTTGGGGAGGGTTTGAGTGGTTTTATTTTAGTAGCTGCACTTATTGATACAAGATTATCAGCTAAAGAAAACAATTTCTTTCTATGTCTTCACAGAACACCTTCAACAAGAAGGTTTATATTTTAGTAGGGTAAAACTTTGATGCATATGTTGTTTGTGTGTACCATAAAATAAACCCCAATTTTTCTTTCTCCTAAGAAAAGTGCAGCAAATGATCCTCTGCAGTAACCACTACTGATATTTTCACTTCTTTCCATTTAATAACCCTCAATTTTTTCAATATGGCTGGCATGTTCAAAGACTTTAGTGAAATAGGATCACCTATTTATCTTGCAGTCATTTACCTGTAAAACAAGATATTTATAGTTTTGTGACAGTTTTAGGAGGCTGCAACATAAGGTATTGTAAAACTCCAAGACACCCATTCATATTGTTCTTTTTCCCAGAGATTTCTCTCCCCTCAGAGACACCTCAAACTTTATGGGTGTCTGCTTTAGGAGACAGAAAGGCAGGAGCAGCTTTGGTGACAGGAAGAAAATGGTAATTGCTTTTTCACTTAGAAATAAAGACAGTCAATTGCATTTCTTGGGTGAGATTAAAAATCCTATTTTTCCAGTCCTGACCCAGTCTTCCTGTAGGTCTGCAAGATGGTGCTGCTGACTGTCACGACTGTTTACATTCATCTGTTATAGGCCTAAAATCAGCACTTTTTCCACAATACCAAGAAAATTCACTTGTATGTATTTTAGTGGTATGCAGACTTCTACACTGTGGCCAGCTTTCCAGCCACACATTTCCTGACACAGCCCCTTCTTCAGCTGATTCCTGAGCTTAGCATTGGTATGTAGTCTGGTCTCCCTCTTTCTCCTGTGACAGGAAGTCAGAGATTACGTGGAAGATGAGATCAAAATTTACTTTATCTTTGGTTAAAATCACCTTCCATGACTCAAAACTGTCCTTCAGTCAATTCCACTGCCTACAGAATGGAATGGGCCCAGTTTTTGAGAGTCAATGTCAGTGGTATTACAGTTAATGTGGAACCATCCTCTGTGGGCTGAAATAGCTGAGCTCCTTTGGGATGAAGAAGTCTCTGAATGCAGAAAAGACTTTCATGCTTTAATTTATACTAGTTCAGGTAAAGAGTCCATTTGGGATCATTGTCTGTTTGAACAAGGATTTCCAACATAATTAACATTATAACTAAAAAAAAAATATTTAAGTAGAGCCATCTGGGGTGTAGAAATTAAAACAGTGGAGGGCTCCAGTAAACTTTTTAGGTCCCTTGCTATCTGCAAGTATCTTTTCAAAATTCTCCTGCCCTTGAAACACTGATCTAACAGACCCCAATACATTCATTAACATGATATGGATGTCATGCTTCCCAAAGCATATCCTAGCAGGACTGGAGAGCAGAAAACAGGAAGAAGAGACTGAAGGACATATCCAGGTCAAGAGGAAATGTCTTCAGGTTGCAGTGGAGGAAGTTTAGATTGGATATCAGGAGCAATTCCTTCACTGTAGTCAAGCACTGGGGCAGGTTGCCCAGGGAAGTGGTGGGGTCACCACCCCAGGACTATTTAGAAGATGTGTAGCTGTGGCTCTGAAGGACATTGTTTAGAGGTGGACTTGGCTGTGCTGGCTTAACTGTTGGACAAGATGATTTTAAAGGTCTTTTCCAACCCACATAATTCCATGGTTCTATGGCACAAAGAACAACAGAGGAGCTTTGATGTGGGGGATCTTGTGATGCACGTGGTTCCCTGCACAAGGGCTGTCCACCTCCCGGTGGGAAAAGGGCAGTCTGGGTATAAAGCAGAGAGAGTGAGCAAGAAATCTACCTTTACCCTGTAGCTCCTGGAAGTGTCTGTAAATTCAGCAAATCCTCTAGTTTAGGAATCCAGAGTGCTCTGACATTGCACTAATCACACCCAAGAGAGATATTATCCCTAAGAGAAACCAGGAACAGACAAGCTGTCAGAACCTGGCTGGAATGTCCCCATAGGAAAGGGAGAATGTGACCATGTTTAGCCTGCCCAGTGTCACAGCAGTGGGATTTCCCTGCCCCAAGGTGAGAAAATACAGCAAAACAAATGACCTTAAGAGGGTTCAGAGGAACTTAAAAGGGATCTGTGCATATTAACATCTAGGGAAATGCCCTGCTTTCATATGTGGTTATCTCTCTCTTCATTCCTCTTACACTTTTCTGCTCCCAGTAAATATTCCCACCTCTCTTCAATCTTGCATCCTTATCAGTAGGGAAGGGGGAGATGGCTCCTGGGCTGGAGGCTGTTAGATTTATGTTCTTGTCTTTGATTCTCTGAGCCTGTCACTCCCTGCCAGACAGGGCTATTAGTTCTGAATCCCTTCAAAGGCAGCAGCAGCCTCTGTCTGATACAGAGGAAACGTTAAGGTCAGGTACTGAGAAGCCCAGATGCTGGGGAAAGTATACCAGCTTCTCAATGGCAGCAGAGAAATCCTATGCGTCCTTGCAGAGGGAAGGGGGAAGATATTTGAGTTAAAACATGGGAGAAATGCTGGATTTGCTTCTGAATTAGTTGGGAAAACATTCACATTGTACCACTACCAGCAGACCATCCAGTGCTGGGAGCTGTTGTGGAGCTTTGGGACCAGCTGGCACAGCCAGGCTGTGCCACACCATTCCCTTTCCTCCAAAGCTTCATGGGGAAGGTCCCTGCTCTGAACTGATTCCCAAACCGTGTTGGGGAACCAACCATTTGGGAAGCCACTGGCTGCTCTGGGCCAAAACCAGAGGGGCTTTTTTATCTTTTTAAGATAAAAAGATAAAATCATGGATGCTGAATTCTTGCACCTGTGCTCCAGTGTTGTTAATTTTCTGGTATCAGCAATGGCAAATGAAAAAGAAACTAATGCTTCACAGACAATCTAATTTTAGAACATTGCAGAGGTGCAGGACCAGAAAACCTTTCTTTTCTCTCAAGTTAGAGAGAGCCAATATTTAATACTGAGGGCTCAGCACCCCAATAAAGATCTCTTCATTTAGCAACAATACTGAAAAGAAAATAAAATGCAAACCTCACACCCCCTCCATGGGTCACTGAACTAACTAAGCACTTCAGCCCAGGATCCTCATTTTTTTGGGGGCCACAAGCCCATCATTTCAAGCTGGGATCACAGAATTTGAAGTACTAGAAAATCATGCTAGTCATGGTATCCCTTTCAGATCTAAGGCACAGACTAAAATTCTCTTCTTACCACAGTTGTATGCATTTGATATATTTAGTGTTGTCAACACACAGGAAAAAATGCTGCTTTTGCTTTCATTGACATTTCAATGTTTTTTTATGATTGATGTCAAGGGGATATTTAGGTGCTTAGATGTCTATGACATCTATTCCCACTGTTTTCTCTCCACAACAAGAACAACAAAAAAATCCAAAAAACCAAAACATTGGAAATTGAGCATACTGTTTAATAATTGATTACCATCTGTGATGAGAAGACAAGGGAAGAAGTTGTGAAAAATTTTATGGAACACTGGGTTTGGAGAGATAAGTGGTATAAATGGCAGCTGTTTTTAGTGGCAACCCTGAAGGTAAATTGCTGGAGTAAAAACTGATTAATGTCTTTATTAATAACCTGGATGATGGGGCAGTGCAGTGTCAGCAAGTTCATGGACAGCATCACATGGATCATCTGGGGTTCATATATGGAGAATGTTCCTGTGTCAAGGGGCATAGGCAGGTTGGGAAAAGGTGTTGACAAGAGGTTTCACAGCAAGACATGAAGAGGAAATATCACCTTTATGAATTGGCAACCAATGGCCTGAGACCAGTCTATGTCCCAATAAACTGTGAAACCAAGGACATGTTAAAATTGTCAGATTTGGAGTTAAAATTATGACCATACACAGTAAGATAAGAGAGCAAATTTCAGGTTTCCCAGCATGGCAAAGGAATATCTGGAGTTACAGGAGATCTCCTTTTTGTCTGTAGCACTGCTGATTGATTCAACACTTGCAGGCATTGCATATTTTTAGCAATAGAGCCACTGTGCTTGGAGGTTGACAAAACTTTCATGAAGAAAAATGCCATTGTCAGTTTATCGTCCTTCACAGTTACCTGACATCCCTTAAAAAAATAATCAGGTATTTGTGGAGACATTGATGATTACTGGAATAGCATTTTTCATATGATCAGTACTAGGGAGTTTCTACCCTGATAACCATACTATGATATTCTCCTTGGTTAAGAGGCAAAACCTATAAAAGTCAATGTATTTTCTTCATCATCTTCATTAGGATTTAAACCAGGCCACCATTAAAAACATGGAATGAGGGGATATAGATAACTCTGTGATCCTGTGCGTACGGGGGTTAATTGAAATGGACATTTTGCAAGTCGCATCATCTTTACTGGAATTTATTTGGTGGACATTAAAAATTCATAAGCATGTTAGATGAAAAGTCAGCGCTTCTCATGAATGGCTCATTAATTGGAAAGGTGTCTAAAGTCAGCAATGATCACACTTAGCCCAGCCAAACTGGGTCTTTCTTTGCATTTTGCAATTTACTACTGCCAAAAGCAGAATACTGAATTAACTGAGCACAGATTCATACTGATGAGATTCCTCTCACCTTATTCAGGCATAAGGTGAATAAGGAATTCTATCCTTCTTGTTTTTCATGCCTGTAATGTGTGTGTCTGCATCTGAAAAATCATCTTAGACATTGTTTAGGCAAGATGGAAAGCAGTGGGCAATTTTATCTATTTTAGCTGTCTTTGCTAAAGTGAAAGTGAAGCAGAAAGACTCAGGATGGTTCACTATCCATTGAGTTCAAAGGGAACCTCCATTGAGTTCACTGCCTGGACAATTAGAACAAATACTGATATTTGCTTTGTAGATGACAGCATATGGCCAAATGGAGGCTGCTGTGGCCAAAAGGAACAGGCACAATGAGTAGGAGATTCCTCCAACATACTCAGGATCTGAGGATCTTCTCCTCTCAGGAGTGTGCTGCTCTGAATTACTGGTGAAAGGGGCCACCTCACTCTTCCCATTGATGACAGGAGGAGACAGGCTTTTAGTCCTGACATTGTGAGCACTCCATTTCCCCTCCCTTTGCTCATGGGATAGGGTAGCAGGCAGTCACAAGCTAAAGGATCTCAGCCTATTTATCACACATAAACCTAAAAATGGCTAGTCTTAAGCAGGTGACTTGGGATGCAAATGTTTGCTGTTCAGGCCACTGCAGTCTCTTATTTCTTTGTGTCCTTGTGTAGTTAATGGTGTGTCTCCACTTGTCAAGGGAAGAAAGATGGGTTGTGGCTTTTCTCTGTGTGGTGTATCTTTTCATGGTGGGCATTCCTTCCCTCACCCCCTGGCTCCACAGGGGCACCCCTCTGTGTCCTCTGCTCTAGTGGAGGGAGGATAAATGATAACCACATTCCCATCAGGTGTCTTGGTGTCTTCATGGTGTTCTTGAATCTGCTTTGTTCCTGAAATGTCCTATATTCTGTTGAATCAGTAACTGCTGATGCAACATCTGCTAAAACATGTGCTTGAGGGAAGGTGACTTCTGCAGTTCTTTTCTTAAATTCAGGTGGCAAATGTCCAAAAATCTGTAGACGCACATGAAGGACTTAATTATAGCTGGAGTAAGGACTGACCTCATCCTCTGGGCCTAAAAACCTTTGCTCTGTCACTTAGGAGAACAAACTAGTATAGGAGCACTGCAAAACTAAATTTTTGTTAAAGTGTCTATCCAGAGATACTTCAGACTTGAGCAGATACTTGCAAATGTTTGGATTGGGCTGTATGATAATTATTCCCTCTATGGCAATTATAATTTCTTGGTAGCATTTCACTCCCAGGATACAGACTACCGCACTAGAAAAAACAAATATGCAAAAGCAGGTACATGCTTTTGGTGAAAAAAAATCCATAGACACCTCTACAAAATAATGTGACATTTGGTTTAGGAAGACACTGACTGACAACAGAAAAAGGGGAAATTTTCTTCACTTTGTGTATCTTAGACAAGTTAGTTCTTTTAGAAAAACTTGCTGTTGCAAAAGACAAGATGAAAAAAGCATAAAAATCAATAACCAGAAAAACATGTTCTGATTTTAAATGTTTTCTTTTACAGAGTATTTCAATTAAATAAATTATGAAAACACATGTAGGTCTTCCTAGAGGAATAGTTAGATGAAACGCCAGATCTCTAACCAGGTTATCACCTGTTTCTCCTATAAAGATTAAATGGTTTTCACCCTGTGTCTCATGTTCACATCCTTCAAGAGGAAACAGCTTTTGAGCATCTCAGAAAGGAAACCCATTACCTAGAAATGAACACAGCAAATGTTTGAGCTCAGCCTCCATCAGGGTGATGCATACATGTACCCCAGGGTTACTCATCACTTACCAGGCAAAGGAAACAAGGCTCTAGGAATTTGGATTTTGCCATATCCATTTGCAAAATTGCTTTCCTTAAAGGGGTGAAGAGGAAGCTGTCAAGGTTCTACTTGCAGTAGTTTGGTTTAGCATTGGATTTAATTTAATCCAATATGTTACTGTTGAAGAAGAAGAAAGCATAATGGCTGCAATACATTGGCTTGCCACATTAGGTCTGTGTTTTGTTCAGGTCCACCTGGTGGTTAACTGTAAATTGGTTTTAAGGCACTTTAATAAATGGATAAATGAGCTACAAGTTTTAAACTGGAATTGTTGCAATACAGTTTTGTTAGATCCCAAGGGGTGAGGATGATGCTATTACACTGCAGTGCTATTACACTGTATTTTATGTTCCCTGTGAGACCTAACAAATGATTAGTGCAGTGAGCATTCCAGTCACCATTAAATATGATGGCATGTTTTACTGGTGGAATTAAAAAGTAATGCCACTGTTTTTTGCAATGAGTCGATTCATATGCTTTAAACACAAATCATGTTCAAGGAAATATACTAATAATGACATGCCATTAGCTGATAATTGCTGAACAGTACATTTAGGTTCAATGTTGTTTAGTTCAATGGATCAACCTCAATAACAGACTTGGGGTAATACTTGGGGTGTGATGTGGGTGCTCAGAATGTACCTGCTGGGATGAAATGCCCTGTGAGGTCACACACAGCCCCTGGGGGCTCTGCTCCCCACCCTGGCTGTCCCTTGCTGGGCAGGTGCTGTGTCTCCATTCCAGGGGAGGAATTGTCCCAGCCTGGGCAGCGTGGTGATGACACAGGGCAGCTCCTGGCAGTGCCAACCCAGGTGCTGCACTTTTCACTGGAAGGTGTCTCTTCCCCCATTACACATTTCTAGGCTTCTTCTACACTTTTATTCAACCTGGTCCCGGCTGTGTTGTCAGTCTCTCTGCTCTTTGGGTTCTTTATGTGCAAGAAACTGGGAATAGAGCCACCTCATGGGGGCTGAAGGGTCCTTTGTCCTGCACTAGGAACTGGAGTGGGTCCTTTCCCAGAGGGGCTTAAGTGCAGGGCATGACAATGTGTGACAGGATTGAATGCTCCGTGGTGGCAGCTGCTGTGTGAGAGTTTTCCAGCTTTGCAGGGGGAGAGGAGGAAGAGGAATGCAACAGCACATCCATACATCAGACCTCTTTTCCACTCCAGACCTTCTGTTTGCTTATTTATCTGAAAAAAACAGAATAGTCTGGCATATCTGGAGACCTCTGGAGGCCTTCCAATAACTGCATGGTATACAAATACTTCAAACTATGAAGTTCCTTGCTCTAAAATGGCCTCTTTTTCCAAATGCAGCCTTTATCTTGTCTCACACAGCAGCAAAGTGCATCTGTGCCCAAATACCTCTTCCTCTGTCAGCCAAACTGCCACCTCTGCTGCAGTTGTGTGGAGCATATCACCAGTATTGCTGGCATGGAAGCAAGAAATACTCTGGATTTATAACAAGTTATCAAAGGTGTTTATAATAAATGTGGGTAATCACATCTGAGCAGAGCAATTCATTCCTGTACTAACTCCACTGAATTACACCTGGGATAAATTTGAACTATTATTTATTGTGTAAGTGTCAGCAACCCAGCACAGTAACTGAGATTGTGTCTGGGGATCCAGATGGAAAAGATCTATATCTTTTTTTTTGTCCCCTGTTTCTCATATTGTTCATAGATGGATGGCTCTGCTAGAAATTAACAGTGAGGCTGATGACTTTATTTTTATTGAGCTGAACAAGTCAAACAACTTGTTTTCTCTTCTCAGAAGGTTTATTTTGGCCTATCTTGAGACTGAGAATAAAACCCTGAAGCTGTTCCTAGTATTGATAATCAAAAGCACAAAATATACTGTTTCAAAGTCATGAAACAGTATCACAAATTCTGATTTTTTTACAGAAGAAATGGTCTCCTAAAGATTTTAAAACTTCTGAATGCTTTGGGTCCAAGGAATATACAATATTTGTTTCTTGCAATAGCTTCTGCCAGGCATATGGGAAAACATGAAAAACAGAGGTCGTTTGATATTTCCATTCTGTCACCATTCTTGTAGCTGGAGCTGTACAATAAATGTCAAATATAGGAAGAGTTTTAAGAATGTCAGGGTAGATAACACAGCTTGAATAGCAAGAGACTCAAGGGCAGCAGTGTGACCTTTTGTCTTAATAATTCTAAAGAAACAATGTTCTGTTGGGAATGCGGTGTTTTCTGAGGTGAGTACTTCTCATTTTGTGAGGTTATGAGTAGAAGTTTCTTAGTTAATTGCATTCCCTGGTAATTTGGGTCAGAGAACAGAATGTTTTGGGTTGGAAGAGACCTTAAAGAACATCTCATTCCAACCCCTTGCCAGGCCCAGGGACAACTTCCACTATCCCAGGTTGCTCCAAACCTCATCCAGCCTGGCCTTGGACACCAAGGGATGGCACAGGAACTGATCACCAACAAAACACACCTTGTTTTTGGAGGTTATTTCTATTTTTCTCTTCAGTCAGCATTAAACTGAGGAGTACTCTCAGATGTACTCGCTGCTCAGAGTTTGTCCTCTTCTGTTTTTTGGTTTTGGTTTTTTTTTGGTTTTTTTTTGTTTTTGTTTTTTTTTTTTTGTGGTAGAAGAGCTTAGTCATATTTATCTTTCTTTATACTTACAGGTTTATCACAGGAAAGAACAGTTTTATTTATCAAAGGCATCCACTTATTTCACTTCTTTTCAGAAGAGCTACTGTGCTGTCATCTTCGAATGTTAGCTCAAAAAACCAAAATAAAACCCGAAAACATCCCCAAGACCCTGAACCCCCCCCACCCAAAAAAACCAACCCCAGAAAAAAGGGAGCTCAAAATTGTCCTATGACACTATGACTGTACCACCACCACAGTTAAATATATTCCTTTCAGACAGGTTTTGAATGAGGTAATTTAAGTAGAGGCTTATTTTAAACTTGTGAGTTTCTGCTCTTATAACTAAGAATGTTTGGAAAAAAATGGGAGGAAGGCTGGGAAAGAGTCTGTGTCTGTCTGTTTGGAGAGAAAAGAAGACAGAGATGTGAAGCTTTTTGAAAAGAGGAAGAGTTAAAGAAGAACATATTACTTTTATCTACCCAAGCTTCGGAGGAGCCATGCATGACATCCCACTGATTGGAAATCCAGCCACAGGATATTGAGGATATTCAAGCAGCAAGTTTTGTATTTTCTAAAATCCTTCCAATTCAGCTATTTCTTTGCACCTGACACTGAATCACAGAATTTCTTGTGATAGTTTTGGAGTCACACCCCGTCCTAATGGAGATGCTGAGGAGTAACAGATGACTTGCCAGGAGGAGGGGATATTTTAGGATACCAGGGAAGTGGTAAACACATAAATAACCTTTCCCTCCTCTTGTGACGTGTCTGTGTGCCCTGCCCTGGGCAGAGAGAGAGAGAAGCAGAGAACAGTAAATCATTCTGCCCTCGCTCCTCCCAGAGGAGAAACACCTTAGTGCCTCTCTCTGATGGACTTGATGGGAACATTTTCTTCACTTCCACAGCATGAGTGATCCTGCCAGGAGCGTGGGAGATGGCGCTTGTGAGGAAATAATTTCCAAGCCTATTGAAATCCACCAGCACCACTTCTGAGTGCAGCTGTCCCCTCGCCTGCTCTCAGGTGCCTTGCCTGTCTATTTTAGAATGCTCCCATTGAGGCAGCACATCCCCGGCTGTAGCACAGCACAGAAGTCACTTCTTGTGGCAGAGGTGACAATCCTGTGTCACAAGGGGTGCCACAGGCTGACATTTGCTGCTGGTGTGTTCAAGCAGTCTGCAAAACACGTGCTGCTCACGTCTGCTGTGTGCTGTCATATCTTACACCTGGGGATCAATGAGTGCAACCTTAACTGCAGAAATGGTGACTGGGAAACACTGCAGGGAGAGACTTCATTGTCTGGCTAGATTAATATCAGCTCAGAATGCTTTGGGAAGGAGATAAAAAATAATAGAAAAAAATAAGGGTGACTTTTGTTGCTTGGCTATCGCTGTGACATTTCATGGAACTGCTGTTGAAAGTCAGTAATACCCAGGGACATGCTGAAATTACTATTTAGCAATAAAAATATGGGAATTCTTGGGGTAATTTTAATTGCTCCGTATAAGGCAGGTCTGCATCTCAACCTTGAGTCCTACTTTTTTATTCTCTATCATAAAAAAGATACAATAGACAGAGAAATTGTTCAGGGAAAGGTGATCAAAAAGAAAGGGAAGGTTTTCTTTTGGGATCAGGCCACTGTGGTACTTTTAGACTGGCCACACAGAAAACACTAATTTAAAAAAAAAAAAAAAGGATATGTACAAAGAGCAACTGTGTTGAATGATCTTACTAATGTTATCCAGATGGTCAAACCTGGGACCTTATTAATCTACTAAAGTTTTAATGTGGCTAATGGCAAATTGCCATTTATAATTGCATTATTCCTTCCAAAAAACCACTCAACAAACTTAAACCCAAATCATCCTACCATAGGTGATGCTGTCCTCAGATGTAATGGCCACTGTGCAGTGAATTCCTGATTTTTTCTCTTCTACAGCTGCTCTGCAGCTTGTGCAGACTAAGGACCAAGGTGCAAGACTGTTTTTTTGGTGTTTTTTTTTTTTTTGTTTTGTTTTGTTTGTTTGTTTGTTCTGGTTTTTTTTTTTGTTTTTTTTTGCTAGGACTCTTTGTTCAACTGTAATGCTTTTAACTTCAGAGAGATGGACAGCACTGTCCTTCCAAAACTGGACTGATAATATCTTGGTTTCTCCTTGAGACTTCTAACTCTGGCTTATAGAAGTTGCCACAGCTCCTTTGATATCTGTGGTAAGACACTGATTTGTCTTACATGATGCCCTGGTATTCTTTTGTTCAACAGCTCTTTTCAATTTTCTCTGCCTGAAGACCTGATTTACTTTTTTGCTATTAGAATATCTAGAAGGGAAGAGACTTTTTGAAGGCCTTTCTTCCCTGGAAAATTTACATGGAAGCCATTGAGCTATAAAGTTGAAGTTCAAAAAGTGCAGTCTCACCTGACTGCTATCTCAGGCTTCCCTTTTTTCTGCCTTTATTAATGTTTCAGCTTAAGCATCCCAGACTTGTATATTTTTCATCTTTGACTTTAGTCATTAACCTGTACCTAGCTCCATGTCCCTCTAATTGGGTTTTAAACAGGTTGGTCCCAAATTATTTCTATGCCCCTCTAAAACATGGTTACACAAATAGTGCTGACAAATTAAGCTAGATCTGCTGCAGACTTCTATTCAAATGAGAAAAATAGGATTTTGTGTACTATATCATCTGTACCACAAGCAAAATTCTCCCCCCACCCATCCCCTAATATGACTCTAGAGACATAAAAAATGACATGGCAGAGAAAAACAGTGGGGAAGAAGAAGAAGGAAATTAATGCACAGAGGCAGGGAAAAAATGAGGTCTTCTGAGCACAGATAGTTAATGAGATGGAGAGGTGATGCATGATGAGACACACGCAATATGCTGGAAGGAAAAGGAGATACAAAAGAGGAACATATTATTACAAAACCTACTTGTTCTGTAACAGATGAAAGAGTGAGTATTGCATTGTACTCACTATCAATAACACTGCTTAAATTGGTTGCTTTGTGATGCTTATGACATAGAGATGATAGAAATCTCTAGTGTTTCAGTAGTGTCTTAGGCAATACAGCAACTAAATAAATGTAAACAGTAGAGCTACAGTTCAATTGCATCTTCTTACAAATATTCTCTAACTCCAGATCCTCTGTAGTGTTAAATAAGGAGCTGTGCTGATTTAGTGACCTGGATGATCCACCTCAGTGTGTGAGTTCAGAAGGAAATCTCTCTTCCCTGACTACATTTAAAAAATCTGTAGGAAAGACTTTGGTGTTATTTGCAGCAGAATCCATCATGGCCAGTTACCAGCAGTGTGGTTTTGTAGCTACAACATCCTACACTGCTCCCTACCAGCCCAGGACACCACTGTGGCACAGAGTAGGACCTTGGTTTGTGTTTCAGCTTAAGAATATATGTGTGGTGATGGGTGAAAAATATTGCAGTGGTAAACTCTGTCCATTACCTGCAACATATGATAATTATATCAAATGAGTTTGCCAGTAAAAGTTAATGACCAAAACTGTCTCTACAGATTTCACTTTGTTGCTTGGGATTTTTGCTGTGATATCTTTGACTAAAAAACCAGGGCTTTTTTTGGTAAGGTATCAATAAGCATTTGCAAAACCCTATAAAAAAGGCAGCAAGGTGATTCCACAATTTCTGGAAATATGCTGATGCGGGGCTTTATATTTATGTGCTAATTTATTAGCAACAGTAATTACATGTTGGATTTGGTTCATTCTAGAACTTTAATGTAATCCACAGGCTGCTCTATAATCCTCAGAAGATAAAAATATCCCTGCAAATGCCTGTGTCTTCACCTTCTCATGCCTTGTTGGAGGACCCAGTCTGTCATTTACTCAGAATGCCCAGGTCACAGGGAGATGCATTTCCCAGGTATCAATCCTACAGGGACTCCAGTGGGACCAGTATTAGTGTAAAGAACCCATCTGCACTAAAGAGCATAGCAAGGATTCTTATTTTAATGCTCTGGTAAATGTGGATCACTGCATATGTCACAGGAAAGAATATTTTCATCAGTAACACCACAACTGACTTTACAGGTTAATGGTCTTCAAGATGCAGAGGGTGTAAATATTTAGAGTCACCCAGACCTTTGGATAATACAGCTCTAGAACCAGAGAATCTGTTCTAAAGGTACTTCAGGAGGATGAGTGGATCTGTGTTAAAGTGCAAAATGTTTTTGTTTTCAGCCTCTGTAAGGAGACTCAGATGAAATCCTTTCCTTTGCTGGACACTGAGAATGAACCAAAGCTGGTTCTGAAAACACTGTTGATCAAGAGATTTAGCAATAGAACAGTCTCTAGATGCACATTTTTTAGCATTCAAAACCTTGTTCCTAGCCATGGTTTATAATGGCTGAAAGACATAAATATCAATGCTTCACTGATTTGGAAGCAGAGACCCAGAGAAGATTTCCAAGTTACCCAAACTCTGCTGCATCCAGCACCTCCAGCTTTCCAGCAGATGGTCACAAGTGGAAATGTGGACCTGCATGGTTTGTTAGTGTTTACACTGGGGCAAAAACTTCAAAGCCTTGCTTGACTGGAAGTGAGATTGATTTTTTTTCCCTCGAGTTTGCAAGGAAAAAATAGTTTAATGAGGGATTTTTTCCCTCTTACAGAAATTCCAAAGGGTATAAAACTCCTCTTCATCTGCACTGTTCTTTCTTATTCAGAGCTTTCTTTTCAATGCTATGCAAGGTTTTGACCTTTTTTACCCTGAAAAATCACCAGGCTGATAACAAAAATTCAAAGCAATCAAATGCACTTCCTCCTCAAGGAGAGATAAAGAACATGAAATTACCATTGTCAAAGAAGACTTTTATTTGCCAACAACTTGGAAAGGGCTTTGAATAATGAAAACACCACCACCTCCTTATGCCTTTTCAGATGATTTATTTCCTTTGTCCCTTAATATCTAACAGTGATCATGATTCAAATTGAAAAATCATCTATCATCTCTCACTTTGTAGTTAGGTGTTAAAGGACAAAGAAAACACATAAAGTAGGAAAAAAAAAGTCAGAGCTGAGTATCCATTGGCTTTTCAGTTGCCAGCACATTCATTTGGTACCCTTTGGAAGGTTGAACAAATTTAAAAAAAAAATTAAAAAAAATTATGCATTTCAGTGAGGCTGGAAGATCATTAAGATAGTTAACTCCAGGAAGTTAGGAAGTCTGGCCCTACATTTCACTTGCAAGTTGGTGAATGATATTAAAGTCTTAGGGAATCCAGTTAGGATACGGAAGTGTTATTTCAAATCAACCTCAGGAGTTAAAATGGGAACCCCTGCCCGCACCTGATGAAGGTGAAGTGGTCATCTTGAGGAAGGGGTGAGGCTAAAGGCCTCTCGAGCATTAGTTCAGATGATATTGCAGCCAAACCAGAACTGGGGACATTGCATTTTGGAATGGGTGTGTACAAGCAGCAGTGACTCTTATGAAGGAGAGACTCACGCTTTGGGAGGGTTTTTGTACAATATCCAGCCTCACGGTCAACTTGGGCTGTCTGCTCCACTGTGTGGGGAAGAGTTTTGCAGAAACACAGTGTTTTTTCCAAGAACTTGTATTATCTTTACTCACACACAGTTCCCCCTAGCTCATGTAACAGTGGCAGCAATGTAAAACAAAAGCTTGGATCTAGAAGTTGTACACTCCAGGGACTCAGATTCTCCTGGCCTTCTGGCCAACACAGAACTTACCTCTGCTACAGTCTGGCCTTTTCCAGAAGCCCAGATACTTTTTTTAGGGACACGGTTTAGTGGTGGACTTGGCAGTGCTGGGTTAATGGCTGGACTTGATGATCTTAGAGGTTTGTTTCAACCTAAATATTTCTCTGGCTCTATGATTTGTAGAGGAAGGGTAATACCTCCCTGCAGAGAGTATTTCTATTTTTAGGGAGGCTGTGTGTTTGCCTTGCTTGCTGCTGCAGTCACATGCTTACACATCTCTGCTCCAGCCCATCTGGCAGCTGCACATGGAAGCAAAGCCCACATGCCAAGCCCTGCTTTTTATATCTTCATTAGCAAGGGAAACCTTTTGATCCAACGCACCTGACACAGGGGGAAAAATGGGAAATTGCCATTGTTTGACAATCTGGCATATAAATATATGATGAGGTAACTTCTCATGACATTAGAGCATACAGAAATGGAAAGAACAGTGGGAGATTGAAATCTGTCTGTTTTAAAATTGCAGGCATACGGGGCTATGGACAGCTGGGTCAAGGATTGATGCCGTGGAATACCAGTTGCAAAGGTTCAGGAGATTGTTAGCGAACCAATGGCTAAAAGACAATTGCACCAATGGCTTTTTGTGTACCCAGTCTGAGAGCAAAATACACAAGCCCACAGGAAGGATCTGGAAACGTCAGGGACCTACAGCAAAGGGCCTTGACAATGTAGGTACTACAACAGCAGAGGACTTGCCTGTTGAAAATACCTGTATGATTCATGAACTTTGCTGCAAAGGAAGGGGAAACTCTCAGTTTTGTGCAATTTCCCTTTGCTGAATAGATGTCACCTGCAGAGATAAAACTTAATGCAGATAATACTATGTATTGAAATATCAGCAGGCAAAACAGCCTTGCTAGTATAGGTAATTGTATACATCACCACGTTTCCATAATTTACAACTATTCTCTGGCCTTGCTCTGTGTGGAAGCAAGAATTCCTCATGTCCCAATTCTCATAGCTGTCAGTGCTCCACTTGTACTCAAAGCATGTATTTTTCTCCCTTTACCACCTGGATCATGACAGCCTTCACTTAGAGTGGTTTTGGCTCAAGCAACAGTGATTTAAACGTGTTAAAGTCAAGCTCAAGATTTCACTCCTTGTGACTCATGGCTCAACCAAGCATATGATGCCATGGGAGCACATGGAGGACACTAAATGACCCTTCTGGAATTATTTATGGAAGGATTGGGAAGGGCCCACTCACCATCCTTTTGTGTGACATATTTTTATATTATGGAGTCATTCTAATATTCTGGCTTGCTTGCATAAAATGCTATCAGTGAAAACACCAAAAGGCAAATATGTCCAGAAAATTATGATTTAAATTTAGCCCAAGAATTCCAGTTTACACATCTATTTTTTCTTTCCCTCTGTATTACACTGTTGTTTGGACTTATGCTTTGGACAACAAAGTTTGGCCCTCTGTTATTCTGCAATTAAAATTAGCTATCATGTTATCTTTCTCTTCTCTTGATTGACTCCCATTCTACTAATTCTCAAAATAAGTTTACTTTTTTTATATTTAGAGTTTCTCAAATCAGATCTTTTGCAGATCCCAGAGTCATTCCATTGTTATACAAATGCCTTAAAGTACATAATTTATATGACAGGCGAATATGAGAGTACTTTTATTCAACTTTTAAAATACCATGCAAACCTTCTAAGAAATAGGTATTGACCAGAAAATTGTGCAAAAAAGCTGATTCTTGATGATTTTTTTTTTTTACAAGCAGTAGTTGTATCCTGAGGATTATTTTCAAAGACGTTTTCACAAAGTCTTTGGATTTTAATAAGGAAACAAATTGAGTAGTCAGGCACTGAGAAAATGAAAGGTGAACTTGCAAGAATCTTTTGGTCAATACTTGGCAGTGCATTCATTAATTATAACTGTTATTATTGCTTCTAAAAGAACTTTCTTAGACTTATTCCAAATAAAGTTTGAAATACTAATAATTTATTTCTCTAATATTTTTCTCACCCTGCAGCCACATAGCTCCCAATTGTAGTCATTATTACATCTACCCTGTTCCACCTAACAGAGGAATTAGTCACACAGGGGCCTTTTTTATTAATGAAAACAATTCTGTGTGAACCACTGTGTAGTGGGAAAAGCCCATATGGGAAGGGTTTAAGGTGAAGGAAACCAGAAGGAGGAAAATCAGGGTCTGCAGTGAAGCTATATGACCTCATCTTGAGCAGGAGATTTGCTGGAGCAATCAGCTTTGGGCTTCTAACTTGGAGAACTTGGAATCATGTTCCTTCCCTGGAAGTGTGCAAGGCCAGGCTGGATGGGGCTCTGAGACACCTGGTCTAGTGGAAGGTGTCCCTGCCCATGGCAGAGGGGTTGGAAATAAATGAGTTTTGAGGTCCCTTCCAACACAGACTTTTCTATCATTCTATAATTCTCCTCTCAGGATCAATCCTTTGCCTCATCTGCAGGGAGAATGCAGGAGCTGGGATGTGGCTCACTACAGGAAAATAAATTTAATCTAAGGTGAGACACTAGTGGGTCTCACTGAAAGGAAGCTCTTGGTCTTGTGCCTGCCCTGCAAATTGTGTGAGAGGGCAGGGAAATAGTGCTTTCCTGCTCAATTCAGTTCTGGGAGAGGGGAAATTCCTGCCTGGTTCCATTCCTTAGCAAGTCTCATCTCTCTGGTTCTCTTGAGGGATTTCAAAGCACTCTTGACATGAATCACTAGACAAATATGAGTTATCACTCTCCCAGCTAAGATGTTGATGTAGACTTGCCACAAGCAGAGGGAGCTTAGCTCAAGCCATGGTCTTGAGGACATGAAACATCTTCAGCCTAAAACTCAAAACCTAATAAATTCTTGCTGTCCTTTAGCTCTGTCTTGACTCTGCTTGCAATTGCCACAAGAAGTTACCACAAGTTATGAGGCTGTGGAATAGATGGGGGATGGAACATACCTGGTCAGCAGACTGACCAGCTCTGCTCTTGCTGTGGTGGTGGAGCACTGCTCTAGTTCCTGCCTTCAGAGAACACAAGTTATGGGAACAGTGCCTTTGTACAAGGCTTAGAGGCCCTGCAGGGGAATGAAGGATTTGCTGTGTGTGCAAGACAGAGCTAAAAAAACAACCTGACAAATCCAAAAGGATGAGGGAGGAAAGCACTGATGCATTTTTACTGTTTAGCCTTCAATATCCAACTCATTTTCAGAGCTTGTTCACATGGGGGGATGCATTCCTGCCCAAAGAAGTGTTTTCTCTGCCCAGAAGGCTGGGGATTTGCAAAATACTTTGAGCAGGCATGGGAACATCATCCTGTGCTTATGCTAAGGCCAAAGGTTTCTGCTCTTACTTTGGGAAGAGCATTAGAGAACTCCCTGCAGCCTCTGCTCACAAATGCCAGGAAGGAAAGTCCAGAAGTGAAAATGTCTGTTTCAAAATGGTATTTGATTGACTCTTAGGGAGATAGTAATGCTATAGATTGCCAAGGTCAAGAATGCTGATGCATTTTCCATTGTCAACTGGGAAAACAATCTCAATCTCAAACAATCTTACTTCACCTGAATGGGAAAAACTTCTGTTTGACTCTGGTGGTTTCAGAGTCAAACACCTCAAAGTGTTGAGGTGGTGGGGTATGTCTGCAGATTGTATTTTGGAGAAAAGCAGGTTTGTGCTGCACTGTGGCTCCACTGGTCTGTGTCATATCATGCACATGGATTTGTGCCAGAGTGGTAAAATACAGAGCAGTCATAAGAAGATCTCAAGTTGCACAGTGTCCTGTAACCTACCATGGTCAGAAGATTGGAAATTTCATTTCTCAGGAAATTTCCATTTCCTGTCCCAAAATAAAGTTTAAAAAAGTCATGAAAAAAAATGCTTCCAGTCAGAATGTTCCATGGTGTCACACTGTGACACGAAATAACTCACAGAAGCAGGCTAGATATAAAAGGAAAGAAAAAGAACCCAAAAAGGCAAACTTTATTTTCTTACTCCACTATATATACAATAGCAAAAATGACAGTGGATTGGAGGGTGAAACTACCCCCTCTCCAACCACACTGGTCAAACCAACAGTCCATCAGTTCTGTCCACCCACAAAGAAGAATGCAAAACAATCATTAGTTACACGAAAATGCGTGAGAAAACTCAGTTGAAATAGGTAAATATCAGAAGGCATAGGAACTTTTAGAAGAATTTTAAAACTCTCAAAAGAACAGTGCAACACCATGGTTCACAGGGAGAGGAAGGATATGAGAAGGAAAATTGGTGTTTGATTTCTTCTGCATTGCCTTCTGAACTCCAGCTGTTTGTGATTTGGAGTAGCTGGCTGGTGTTTTAAATGGGTTAGCCAAGAGAAATTCCAGACTCCACAATTTTCAACATTCCTGAAAGCCTCATGTGCATGTTTAAGGGGATGATATAAATTTCTTCTGTTAGTCTAACAGATCTCCTGTCATCTTGAGTGGACTTGCTCCATGATTTACTGATGACCACCTGGCATTTTCCTTTGCTAATTTCATAGAACCTGAGAATCAGAGAATCATTTAGGTTGAAAACGACCTTTAAGATCTCTGAGTACAATGTTAACTCAGCACTGCCATTCCACCACTCAACCATGTCCCCAAGTGTGACATCTCCACATCTTCTAAATCCCTTCAAGGACAGTGACTCCACCACTTCCCTGGGCAGCTTGTTCCAGTGCTTGACAATCCCTTTCTGTGAAGAAGTTTTCCTGATATCCAATCTAAACTTCTCCTGGTGCAACCTGAGGCTGTTTCCTCTTCTCCTATCATTTTTTACATGGGAGAAAAGGCTGATCTCCACCCACCCATCAGGGAGCTGTGGAGAGACAGAAGATCCCTCCTGAGCCTCCTTTTCTCCAGGTTGGACCTCCCCAGCTCCCTCAGCTGCTCCTCCTCAGACCTGGGCTCCAGCCCCTTCCCCAGCTCCGTTCCCTTCCCTGGACACGCTCCAGCCCCTCAATGCTTTTCCTGACATGAGAGGCAAAAACTGAACCGAGGATTTGAGGTGTGGCCTCACCAGTGCTGAGCACAATGTGGGTGATCCCTTCCTCAGTCTGACTGCATTTAACTGCCCCTAATTATTTCCTTAGGGAACATGTGCCTGTTCCTCTAGTTTGCAGATGAGGATGTCACCCATTCTATCTCTATTGAATGCATTCATGGGATGAATGGAGCAAAAGGAAGTCATGTGTTTTTTAGATCTTTTCTGAAATTTGTCTTCCCTTTTAAATATTTCAGTGAAGTTCTGAGGTATAAAAAAGTAGTTTCAGTTCAGTCAAAATAGGTCACTCTATTTTTGCTTAGTGTATAAAAAATGAAAAAGGTTCCAACGAGGTAAAATGATAAGTTTTTATTCTAAAATTGATAATATTGGACATTCAAATATCATAAGAACTGTCTTGCTTGACTGTTTAGTCCCCTTGAATCTCTCTTTGGTGTGATTTCATCAAGTGTCTTGTCTGTTGAACAGGATTTTCTGTCTCTGGACCCTTTTCCATCTAGGAGTAAAAACAGCATTGCAAAGGTGTAAAGAATTATTTTTTTCAAGCTTCTCAGCCTCATCCCACTTCTGCCACACTGGCTAGCACTAAACTTCCTCAATAAGAGCAGAGATTAATCAATGTTTGTTTCTTGGTGGCTGCACACATGCAGGCAGGCTGACTGCTAGTGTGCATTAGCAAACTTCCACAGGCCTCTTTGGCTTTTTTCCCACTGATTTTAGCCGGGGAAGGAGTGCAGGATTCAACCATCTGAGTTGTTTGGCTTATTAACTCCACTGACAACAGAATGGCTGCATTTCCTCAAGCCTTTAAATCTCAGCAGCCGCAGCTCTTCCAGCCAAATTAGCAGGAACAGGCAGCGAGAGAGAGGCAATTCTGATGGAAGATGTGGCACCGCTTTTCCCCTGTGGGAGCGGAGCAGAACGTCATGCATTTATATGTCTGCAAATGAGCAGGGGCACGTATCCTTCATGAGCAAATGATCCTTGGTGGTATCCAGTGGGCAGCTGGGCTGGAATTAATATATTATGCTCATAACAACAATTATTCAGGGAAAATTGCATTATTTGGAGCAATGGAAATGAAGGAGAGTTGGCAAAACACTATGATTTTAAATTATTTTGTTTTAAATAGGCATTGAACGTGTCTGGATTGCTGGACTTGGTTTGGGATGCTGAAGAGAACACCTCAGGTTGTGCTTATCTCTCTTTATGTCAACAGTTTGATCTGTGCTTTCTCCTCATGGATTGGTTACTGCTGGGTGTGAAATGCCTTAAATTACCTTACCATAATCAACAAAAAAAATTATAAGGCAGTTAGAATCCCTGAGTGCCCCTTCCACACATTAGGGTTAAATATTAGGGATGGACTAATATACACAAAGCTGGTTTTGTCTCCAGTGTATTCAGGGAGGTAAAGAGCGGAAAATTGTGAAAAGAGTCTCCCTGCTCATCTGACTTGCTTCACTGCATGTATGTGAAAACACTGAGCAAAGACATATGAAAAAGGTTGTTTTTACACTAGAAATTCCTAAATGAACAGCACAAAGCCTTAGCAGAAAGACTAAAATATTGCAAAATAAGAAAAAGGCTTTAGCAAAGCAATCAGATAAAGGTTAGTGGAGCCCCCAGTGAAGTGAATAACTGGGCTGGGTAGTTCCACCAATGCATATTTGCCTAACCTGGGCTGTGAGAAGTCTAGAGCCAGGTTCCTCTGCTGCAGGCTGCCTCTGTGATTGTGAACTATTTCCTTTGCATTTCCCATCACTCAGACTCCTTCTTTAACACCTGTAAACTGATGTACATACCTGGCACAATGTTTGAAGTATACGTATTTAGTGTTTTTCTTACAACTAAAGTCAAAGGAGTAAAAGAGATTACTTTGGTGGTCTTGGCTGTATCTTCAATAGCTAATTAAATGGTGAGCAAGAGATTTGAGTAGTTGAAGCCAATTGGCACAGAATGACCTGCATCTATACTATTAAACTATTTTAACCTTCAAATCAGGGTGAGTGCATCCAAAGTGCCGATTAGGAATAGCTCCTGCCTTATGTTAATTTCTGAACCACATCCAGGAGTTGTCTGGGGGGACTGCATTTGGCCAGGCACCATTCTAACAATATAACTGCATTTAGACAACTGGGATTTAGCACCCAAGTGTTAAGAACAGCCTAATTTTCTGCTGTGAGATTAGCACTTAGGATGCTAATAACACACTTGGTGATTTTGCAAATGCAAAATATCACTTTCCATTGGAAAAGAGAGGTTTGGAGCATGTACTCTGGGTTATTTTTAAGCAAATTATACCTTCTACCTGCACAATCCATTGAAATAATGATAGCAACCTAGTTTCTGACCCTTCCTGTAAGTGCTTGCTCCCAGCTATTTAGAAAACCTCTCCAGCCCTACAACGTGACACATCATGAAGATCAAATGCTGTTCCCTAGTTTCTCTCTTAGAGAACTGTGGAGAGGTTCAGGGCTCTCAATAGAGCAGTCTTAATCAACAGCTGCTTCATTTGTGACTCTTGACTTCTGTCTTTCTATAATGAAGAACACTAAAATATTCATTATCTAGGTGCAAATGTTTGAGGGTGATTACATGTAGATATGGTGGTGCCTGCAAATCCTCAGCTGAGGAGAACTGGGGAACAAAATTTTGTATGTCAGAATCAAAACTGGAATTTGGAAAGACAGAGACACTATTTTCCACAAGTAATGGAATGCAAAGAAACTGAGGACTGCGGTTACAGGAAGTCAATAGTTTATTTACAAGTCCAGTTTTCAGTAGCAATGATTTCTAAAAAGTTTAAGAAAAATGTGAAAAATAGAGTAGTTGCTAAAAAAATAAACTTGAAAGAATTTATGCTGCTAAGGTAGTCAGCAGTTTCTTGCTTGACTGGGAAGTCCAACCCATGGGATGTCTGGAATTCCTATTCATATACTTATTGGGAAAATATTTATAAAGATTTCTCCTAAATTATGTCAAACAAAAGAAAACTATAAAGTCATATCAGTACACAGAGTAAGCTATTTTGTACTAACTAGTGTTATTTTTCCTAAGGCTAGGGAATTATGTTTCTTTATTAACATCCTTCACTCTCTGGGCACAGAGGCCCAGGAAACCTCTTGTTCCCACAGCAGGAGTGGGGGCTGATCTTGAGCCATGTCATTGCTTTGCTTCCAGGCTCAGTGGTGACTGGGAGCATCAGTCTGTCACAGGAGACAGATTAGCTGAGGCTGATTCGTTCATCCTGATGAAACAACGTCCAGGAGGACAGAGATCACTGGAAAACCAGGTGAGGAGAAGTGAGCAAGGGTGTGTGACCACCAAGGAAATAAAGACTAGAGGGTAACAAATGGCATAAATGTAAGAAAAGTCTGTGAAATGACCATTTAGCTTAGAAAGAAGGAAAAAGCTGGAACCTTCTGTAAAGGTGCAGTGTACAGCACAGCTTTGTAAGAAGGAGTAGAAATGTGTCCAGTGGCAGACACTGCACCAGTGTTCACCCCAGCTCTGAGGTCAGCTTGCACGGAGGATGCTGCCAGGTGTGCCACAGCAGGGGGACACAGGCACTGCTCCTTGGCCTGTGCCAAGGGACTGGTGGCCAAGAGGAAAGAGTGGTGCAGAGCTATTCTAGCAAGGCAGCAGTGGAGAGATTGACTTCCAGCACTTGGGCCTGCAAATTCTAAATTAGCTGTTGCAGACACAGCCTCAAAGTCTGTTTTCTTGTGCTCCCTTTTGAGGGTGGAGCCTGACAGATCTCTTTTCACAGGGACACTAAATATGCAAAACTAAAACATCATAATTCACACACTTTGACCCAGCTCACAGGGCAGTAATTGAAAAGCAAGAGAAAACAACAGCAACTCTTCATGCTGCAGGAGCTACATCTGTTATTTGACTAATTAGTGACACATAATAACCCATAAGAGCCTTGGCAATACAAAAGCTGATTTAATTCTGCCCAGTCTCCTCAAAAAACTCCCGATCTCACATTCCATTTGTAACTGCAGAGGTATGTGTAGCATTCCTACCCATACAGTGTTGGGAAGCAATGCATCTGTGTAATGATGCTTTTTGAGGAAGAGGGAGAATAAAATTGCTGTGTATGGAAAGGCAGACATGTCTTGCATAGTTTTGTTTGCAACCAGAAGGAAGATCAGTCTCTTTGTGCTTCACATGACCCATGACCAACCCTGTACTAATCCAATGGAGTGGGCAGGTACTCAGAGGAGAGCCCAGAGTACAGAGGAGGTGAGAGGGCTCTGTTATCTGGGACATCATAGAACTGGAAAGACTCAGGATCACTGATCTTTCTGTCTTTGCTTGCTTTGGTTGAACTTTGCTTTTAGGTAAGATGTGTTTACTCAGCACTTTTTGTTTAGACAGTTACTGATCTTATCTGCTAAGGAAGAAAACCATGGTGGCAGCAGAAACTGGCAGCTGTGAGTTAATATTTTCTTTTACATGTATTGATTACAATGTCAAAGATTCAAAACCAATTCACTTAAATGTCACTAGAGAAAAGGAAGTCTGTCAGTGCAACGGAATATTGCCAAACTAGAGGAAAAAAGCCAAGCCTGACTCCCCCATCCCTGAATGCATGGATACATATGGTACCAATAAGACAACCCTGTCTTAATATCAACAACAAAAATAAGAATGAAAAATTGGTATGAAATATACCATATCTCTGCACTATTTATATTGAAGCATATGATGAATTCAGAAATTATCTAAAATTCGCATTGCAAAACTTTTTGACTGATTTCACAACTTCCCCAACTCTTTTCTTACATCCTCTTTTCTCTGTTGTAGGTCTATAAGCTTGCTGTCCTGTTATCCCAGCAGCATGCACATTTCATTCCTTCCATGAGATACAGACTTACCACATCTCTGCAGGGATTTAGTGCAAAATCATCCTCCTCCTCATTGCTCCAGAGAGTGCTATCCCAACGTTTTCATTTCCTGAAGCTGCAGACGTGTTCTGGGCCCTGCTGTGAAGGGTAGCTCAGAGCCTGCAGGACTGTCCCTGCTTTTTATTCCATTCCCCTCCTTGTAATCTGTAACCAAGTAGGTAAATCTATCAAAGTACCAGAACCAGAGCAGGGCAATTTGCTTTTCACTTAAATTACATGAATCAGTATAATTTTGCTTTTAGGCTGTTCACACAATGGATTATTAATGCCTTGGGTGTCCAATGGTCTATTCCATTTCATGGAGTCTATAGATGCTCCATATACCTATTGCAGGCATCATCTTCCTGTCTTTAATCATCAGAGATGGTGCTGAGGAAAAGATCAAACCACCTGCTTAACAAACAGATTTTGACTGTTTCAAGTCTGGATTATGAACAAATCAAAGTAATTGCATTTTAGGTACACTTAGGCGTTGAAATTTAACTTTAGGGCCACAGTTATTTTATTTTGATTTTAACACTGAAATGTTTTACTAAGAAAATGTGGGAATAAAATAGTTAATATCTTTTTCTGTCAGAAAAGCAACCTAATACCATCAAGACAAACGTGCCAGCCCTCATTTCCATATCTGGGTGATAAATAGCCTAAAATCTGTTGCCCAACTCCAGTCTGGACAAAGCTTTATATCTTTTTGATAATAGAAAGGAGGTTTTCATTCCCAAAGGGCTTTATGTCCTTGGACATTGATGGGTGGTGAGAAGGAAGCAGTTGCTGGGGCTGGGATGTCTCTCTCAGTCCACCCTCATATCCTTGGTGTATGCAGGACTATAAATGGTGCCAGTGGGACTTGGACCCATTTTGACTGGACCCCAGTGGATGCTCTGCTGCTCTCCACCACCTCAGCTCCCTTTAGGGTGCTTCTAGCATCCCTGAAGTAGTGTTTGGTGGGCAAAACTCTTATTACCACCTAGTATGGATTTCAAAGTAATATTTTTTCCTCTGGGGAGAAAGCCACAGAAATAAAGGGTTGAAACAACCCGAATAGCTTGTGCAGGTCTTCTGGCAGAAGAATCCTTCTTTGGTGCCCTTGGTGCTGGCATTAAGAGAGGCTTCTGTAGCTTCCTTGGAGGTGGCTGCAGGAAGACCTCTCCCCGTTATCTCTGGGCTCCTCTAACCTTTAAACACGGCCAAGGGAGCTGTGCTGCCAACACATCCATCCTCCAGGGATTCCCCATCTGATTGAGGCTGGGCCAAGGAGGTGAGTCAGAACTGCAGCAGACAGGCTGCTCCTCTCCTGCCCGCAGCCTGCCAGGAGAGCCTTAATTGATGTGGGGAAGAATTAGGGATGTTTCAGGCTCCCTCACTGCAGGGGAGGTGACAGCTATGGAAACAGGCTGTTTTTAGCAGCAGGACAGAGAATCCTGACTCAAAATTCTCTTTCTGGGGAAGCAGGCAAGTTCTGTGTATGTTTATTGAATTTGCTTGAAAATGGGTTGAAGGGGAAATTATGCTTGTTGTGAAACAAATATATTTACACAAAAGTGAGAGAAATATCTTAAATGTTGAAAAACTTGTTTTGACCTAAATGAAAGTATGGAATTCTTTTTTTTATTGTTAGAAACAGCAGCTCATGTCAAAATTGGCTGAGTTGAAAAAAAATCAAAGGATGTTCATAATGAAAATGAAAAGAACAGCTTTTACTTTGATGCAAAATGGATTATTTGGAAGGGTTCTCTTGGTTTGATTTTTTTTTTCTTTGTTTGAAAAGAATAATTGTCTTTGACTGAACCAATTGTCCCTTTCTTTCTCCCTTCCTCTCACTTTTGAGAACTGACCATTGAAGTGAAATGTTACACGGTTTTCCAAAAGAACCATGAGGCTGTCCCTACCCTGGAAATGTAATAAATGATGTCTCTATAGATTTGGGGGTTTCTTGCTTGAGCTCTATAGCACTCTGGTTATTTTTCTGCAGTGCCTTGGCCTAGACCAGCATCCAACCCATATTCTGATGACAGGAATGCAGTAGATTGAAGAACACCTTGTCACCAGCAGAGATCAGCTACTGACTGTCCCCTTCCTGGGCAGGGCTTCCTCATCTGGGCACTCTTCCCTTGCTCTGCACTACTGGAGGATACTGCATGCTGCTTCTGGATCAAAAATAGTTTTGATTGGCAGCTTTCTCTGAAGAGAAATTGTTAGTGGTGAGTAAAAATTGTGACCTGCAAGCAATTTAGTCTAAGCAATGCCTAATTGTCTGGGGTTAGTCATTAGAGCCAGCTATTACATTTTTCAGTGTTGTTATCTCACCCACCATCGAAAGGGAAATAGGAGGAGACTTGATGACCAAAGAGCTATCAACCTAATTATACTGTGATGAATTCCTTTCAAATATGTAGAGCATTTAATACATTCTAAAATCAAGCCATCCATAATTAGAAACCTTCCATAACACACACAGGAATCTAAGTCCCAGAAAAGCTGATTAATTGTTAATGAGGTTTCTTCACTTGCTAGACAGGTTGGAAGAGGAAAGGAAGCAAATCTGGAGGCAGAAGCTGGCATTGCTGTGCAGATGCAATGAAACTTTGCTGTTTGCCAGACCAAACTTCTGTTCTGTGGCTTTTTGCTGTCCAAGCCCTGTGGCAGTTTTGCTCAAGCCAGTTTTGTCCACCAGGGAAGTGATTTTTGCTTTTCCCACAATTTCAGACAACAGATGAAATGAAAATTGCCCCAGCCTGATTGATGATATTGTAAATTGTAAAAAAAGGGTTTTTACACCACTATATGAAATTCGTGCTCAGCTGGACAAAACTTGTGATGGTTTTTAAAATGTTCATACACATCACCCATTTACTTTGTAAATGTGATGTTTTCAGTGAATGTCCAGCATGTTCTGCCCACAAAAGGATCCGATGACTCTGACACCAGAACATGGAGAATAATCTGTCTCAGGTGTTTATACATGGGGAGTGCACACAAAAGGGAATGTCTTTTTTCAGAGTAGGAAGCTGGAAGTGGGCCCATGGATGCTCAGTTTACTGCACCATTTTGCTTACTGCATATTTTGCCTTTCCCCCAACTATTTTCCGTTTTATTTTTCTCAAAAAAACAAACTCTAAATGGCTCCACTCATTCTGACCATACAAATGTCAAAATACTCTTATTATTGTACAGTGGTTTATGTGTTGTTGCAATCTCTGATGAGTTTTGTGGCTGTTTTGTCACAATATTCATAGAAAATGAAGCTCAGACCTTGGAAAATGTAGACAGTTCTACTAAAATATATATTTTTTCTCCCTCTAAAAGTGTTATGAATTCCAGGCTTGATATCTGAACATTTCCCAAAGCAAGAACAAAATGCTTTGTGCCCTGTTTTTGTTCCTGGAGTGTATTTTTGCAGCAGAGAATATATGTTTGGAGCACAACATTTGAGAAGGTCGCCCTGAAATGAGTCTTTATATCTTGAGTATTATTTGGAAAATAAACTTGGAAGAGGGAACAGGCTTTAAAAACCATTTCCTAATATGTTGTTTATGTTCAGCTGTCTGAGTTCCAAGATATCTAAATGAATGAATGTCAGAGACCTAGTCAGAGTTTATTAAAAAACCAGTGAAAATATACACTTGAACTTTTACTTCTGGGGAAGGTTCTTGGTAATCTGCATTTCTAATTATTTATTAGATGAATGAAAACTGCACATCAGGAGATAATGAAAAGGAAATGTTTATTGTTCCCAAATTGAATGTGTTGCAGCAAAATGGAATTCATGGCATGTCTGTTCAAGCAGCATCAATAATGCTGGGCAAAGCTACTCTAACACGGGGAGATGCCTCCTGCAATTTAATTGTGGGGAGCTGTGACTGAAACTGGAGACATATATTTATTCATATTGCATTTTTTTCATTTTTTACTTGTTTCCTCTTACATGAAAGATGGAAGATGATGGGCACATCACAGTGATGTTTGACCCAACATTGGGGATGCCCCAAAGCTCTATCCTGTTTGCTCTTGTGGTCCTTCAGGCAGCTGGAAGCTTTCTGTAGCTGTGAGTAAAGGCAGCCTTACAATCACACCACACACAGTCTCTGTGTGAAGCTTTTCCCAAAATAAAGCTTGACATTCTTTTTTTTTTTTTTTTGCTGGGGAAAGGGCAGGAAGGCAAGTTGTACAAGGAGTGCATAACTGGGTTTTCTGCTTTGGAGAAAAGAAGGCTGAGGTTCAGTCTTCTGCTCTGCAGGTTCCTGAGGTGGGGAATGGGACAGGGAGGTGCTGAGCTCTCTTCCCTGGCATCCAGAGGCAGGATTACTTTGAAAGTCTCAATAGTGCCCCAGAGGAGATTTTGACTGGACTTTAGGCAGCCTTTCTTTACCAAGAGGGTGCTCCAGGACTGGAACACCTTCCTAGATATGTGGTGGATGCCCCAGTGTTTAAGAGGTATTTGGACAATGCCTCTGGCAAAATGCTTTAACTTTTGGTCAGATCTACTGTGGTTGGGTGGTTAGACTAGGTGATGGTTGTAGATTCCTTCCAGATGAACTATTCTTACTCTATTTATGTTCTAAGTAGACCAGAAATCTTGCCCCCAAAAATGAAATTAAATGAAGTTTTGCTAGGTGAAAGCATGTGTATGGGGGTCAACTTTTCTCAAATATATATAATTTTTGATTCAGGAAAGGGCAAAGATTAAAGTGTGATTGGAACATGGCCTGCTAAAACTGCACAAGTTAGTGCCCTTGTTTTTCTTTGCTTCCATTCTTAGTCTCAGTTATATCTATTCTTTGGAAACATGTTTTTCATTCAAAAAATCCTATTAAAATACACAGCTTCTAATAAAAAGACTTTTTATATTTAAAAGGCCTTTGTGCTTTCCTGATTTCTATAGCATTTAGCCCAGCAGTTTAAGTTCATCTCTTTCAGGGCTTGAACTGCTGTTGAAATGAGAACATTCATAGCATTTTTCCAGTGAGTATTTATGTTATCATCCTAAATTGTTACAGAGGAGGTATAAACGATGCCTTCTGATAAAATACTTAGATTGCCCTTTGTTATGTATATTTAATCAAGGCAGTACCAAGAAGCCTCAGTGTTTGCAGAAGAGTTATTTCAGCCTTATCAGAAACATGCACAAGTGGCACACAATAGATGAGGAATTCACCATAAAATGAACAAAACCAAGCTCTAAAGTGAACAACTCCCATGAACAGCTCTGCCATGGGGGCTGGATGCTGCCTGACACTGAGCTCTGGGTTCTATTGCACCAATCACACTTTGAGAGGTTCCTGGGCATTTTACAGCACGAGTAAGAGCAGCTCCTGTGGAATGATAGTGGAATTACAGAAACACGAGGACTGCTGGATGCTTTCCAGGAAAACTAAATCTGCAGTTCATCTTTACCCGTGCTGGTTTTACAGCACAGGGTTGCACACTTAGCTTGGTTCCTGTGGATCTGGAGGGCTCTTTCCCTGCACAGCTATTGCAGCAGCCCAGCTAAGAGCAGGATTTAATATGAGAGAAACTTCATGAGTCCAAACTTATTTTAAATTATTCTGCTTTGATTTTCAACTTCCTTTTTTTTTTTTTTTTTGGGAGGAGTAAAATAATCACTTGGAAGCTTTTCCAACAGCCGGAAAAATAATTCTGCATATTTTTTTATACTTTGATAAAAATACTTTTCATAAAACCCAGCAATAAGATGCTCTCAGAAGTGTAGCTTGAAGCAATGAATCACTTCCTTTTTAAAGACATAAGAAGAATCCAGAGTAGATGTTCATAACATTAAAATACTTATTGCAGTCATAAGGACTGTCAGCAAATGGGTTCGAATTACGCCTTGAGCTTTTGGGATTTTGTGCCTGCAAAGAGTCAAAGACAGCATATTATTTTGTGCAACTGTCTCTGACATTTGGCTTTAGGGAACAAATGGACTAAAGCAATCCCTAGGGTGATTTTATCACCTCCCTGAGGTATAAATTTGCTGTAATGTTTTTGTTCCTTACTGTTAGTGGTTTTTATTTTTTAAAGAGGGGAGAATTCCATGATTAAGTAGCTGTTCTGCTATTGGTTTTTGAGCTGTGCAAGGCACGTATCTTCTACTATGAAAGAAAGAAGGAATTCAACACACATGGTCTGGATGGAGGCAACCAGCAGGGAGAGGAACCTATTTAGTTTTTTGTTAAAGCAGCAGCATTTTTTTTTCATGTGTTTTTCCAAGGTCCTACCAAAAAAAAACCAAAAAACAAAACAAAAAAAAAACCCCAAAAAAAACCATTCTCTGTACTTCTCATGCAAATAGGACCTTATTAGTAGTGTTTATCCAGCTTAAGAGAAGCAATATTCCTACCTATGGGTTCTGCAGGGCTCCCTTAACCCACCAGGAACAGCAATTGACTACCTAATTCTGACCCCCTAAAAATGCAAAATAATTGAGATGACTGGAAATAGAAAAGACATTTGGGATTTCAGGGAAAGGACAATTTAGGGATGACATCTGCAGCCAGAAGGGGAAAACCAAAGTGTGCAAATTGCAAGTGGTTTAGGAAACAAGCTCAATGACAAAGCGTCTTTGGGGAAATAAAGTTTGGGAACCCTTGAAAAAAAGAGGAATGTCAATTAAAGTTAGGGAGAAATTAATTGAATGAATGTGCAAGGAAGAGAGAAACATCAAGATTTACTTGAGTACCTGAAGCACAGCCCAGATCAATTACTTGCTGCTGTCAGCATCATCAGTGCAATGTAAGAAAGATTGAATGCACGCTATAAAATGCACAGTTTAACAAAGTTCAAGCTATTAAGTAATTAGAATATAATATGTGAACATGCTGAATATGCTTATTTAAATGTAAATGTTTATTCACTGTTTATTTTTAGTGCAGAAAAATCACCCGTCTTGTTTAGTTGCCCTTGCTGTTTCGTACACTGCTGATCTATTGGATGCCTCTAAGCCAACATCCAGAGGCAGCTGCTCCTTTATCAACGGCATCCAGGGACTCCTCTTGAAAGGCCCAAAGTAACCTGCAAAGGAAACAAATTCAAGGTGGATAATAAATATACTGTGCTCCAATGGGCTGAGGGAACAGCAATATTATATTTCCACAGAGAGATCACTGATCTGGCCATTTGTCAGTGATGTTAAAGGGCAGAGCCTGAATGCAGAGTCATGAAATAAGGTTTGGGTTTGGAAAGATCACATAGTTCCAACTTCCTGCCATGGATGCCTTTCACTAGACCATGTTGCTCAGAGTTCCATCCAACCTGGCCTTGAACACTTCCAGGCATGGAGCATTCACAGCTTTGGGAAACCTGTGCCAGTGCTTCACCACTTTCAATAAATAATTTCTCCCTAATATCCAATCTAAACCTATTCTCATTCAATTTAAAGCCATTCCCCCTTGGCATTGTCCTTGCCCTTGTAAAGAATCCCTCACTACTCAACTAATATGTCTCACTGGGTGGGAAAGATTAGCCACAGCAGCAAAGGGGTTTGTTAATAAATGGGGAAATAGTAAATTCAAATGTGAAAAAGTGGAAGTTATGCTGTCTGTTGCTGGGACTTGGCAGATCAAGCTGTCCTAGGTCTGCCGCTGGCAGATTGTATGGCCTCAGGTTTATCATTTCACCTTGCTTGTGAAATAATGGCAAAGCAATTTATACGTGTAAATATCAGAGGAATAACCACTGCAAATTCCCAAATGAGTGCCACAATTTTGCTCCCAAATATGTCTTCCAAAATAACCATGGAATGTGAAGTTTGCCTGCAAGGTTTGTTTTTCTGATGTTAACACATGCTGATCCAGAACCTGGCAGAGCTATGCAGAATAGTGCTCACAATGTGGTTAGTCCTAGTGATTTTAATCCCAACACTTTAAAATCAGAGTTTGCCAGCATCCAGTCATCCTAGAAGGAAGGCAAAGAAAATGTTCACCTGTTTGAAATCAAAAGCTGTGGAGATACCCATGTTGGCCAGTAACATGGAGAAATAAATCTGGGTGCAGATTTTGGGGAGATGCATCATATTTAAAAGCATACAGTGAGGTACCAGCTTTAGTGCTAAAGCTTTTATCCTAAAGTTCTGTGATGTTCTTAGTCTTTTGTGACTGCAAGTCTTTCACCAAGTTCCAGATTCTGAAAAGTACAGTAGAACCACTTTGTCAACAGCATCTTATGATACAGGCTGTCTTTATAGTCTCTCAATCTTTCTTACAAAAGAGGTGATCTGTCTTGGTTGGAGATTAGTATCCTAAAGAAACAGTTGTGTCTGAAAATATTCCAAAAAGAACCACATCATAGTTAAAAGCCACATCAAGGTTCCACCACAATCTAAGCTGGATGCTCCAGGAAATGAGAAGAGGAATGCCAGTGATGCAGAGCAAGCCTCAGACAGGAAGGTGGGCACTGAAGCTCCTCCTCCATTACAGACATTCTGAATGACTTGGGGATACCAGCACCTCTGTCTACATCTCTGACCAGCAACAGAGACAATCCCTGAGCACAGGAACTTGATCCTCTCTTCTGTTAAATTTTGTGCAAAGGACTTGGCATGGTTTTGTCTGGACCAAATACAGGCTCTCAAACATTTCCCAAACACTGTCTGGAAGTTAGCAAGGGCCAAGGACCATTCCTACAACAAATTTCATTTATTTCTACAATAAATTAGGCAGGGAGACAATTCTAGAAACACCTGGTCTGAACACCATGTTTGAAAAAGGTCCAGTGCAATGTGTTCAGAAGCTGTGTCCAGTCAAGATCTGAACATCTCCAAGGATGAGCTTTTCACAGCCTCTCTGGTCTCCTCTTTCAGCACTTAATTGCTCCCAGGATAGAACAGTTTTTCGCAGGTAATTTACATTTCCTGTCAATGTCTAGTTTTCCTATAATTGTATGAACTCCCCAAAGGCAGTTTGGATGTGTTACCCTGCTCTGGAGGCTAAAGGGGTGTAACAATAGGCACGTGGGCAGACTTTGTCACTTGGTCTCAGGGCTGAAGAACAGGTTAATAGAGATGTAACCTCCAAGTCACGGTTCCCATCGGTAATTTGAATGTATTAGCATTTAATTGGAGGGATCAGATCCCATCATCGTGCTTGAATGCATGGGTACCACAAGGGATACCCTGTGTGTGGGTATGCAGAGCACATACTGCAAAGTATGCAGATCTCTACAAAAAGAACTAAAAATACATTGATCTGGCTTTGTATTGTTAAAAAATGCTCTTTTTTTTTTTGTTTGGTTTGTTGGTTTGTTTGTTTTTAATCACTGTGTCCAGAAATGGTAACTCCCAAAAGTCCTATTAAACACTTAAAAATGTGTAGTCTGAGCCAAGCAACTGCAAGGAGATAAACAACTAAACAAACAGTCTGTGGACATTCAAAATATTTTTGGACCTTTTGGGTTATGTTAGGTCTATGTAGGAATACTTAAAAATATTCAGAAAGAGGAAGAGTTTTATTGGTAGATGAAGCCTGACTTTTGGAGTGTGTTCCTTCTTAGTGCTGCTAGGAAAACACAGGTCACAGAGAAGGAGTGACTGGAGGACATGTGTGGGACCAGCTCTCATGTAATGACCAGCACAAAATCTATGGACAAAGTCAGTGTTGTTTTGGGCCTAATGCTTTTCCTCTGTGTAAAAGCAATTACATCTTCAGGGAAGAGACACTTTGAGCTGTGACTTGCATTTTCCTATGCAGTCATCAGCATTCTGCACATATATCTTAGAATATTACTGATATGAAAGTTTGTCTTGCAAACAAGACCAGCTGATGGAAGATAGTGATTGTTTCAGGCAGCAATAAAAATATAGGTTTTTGCTTTTAGAATAGAAATTCACTGATAGACCTTACACTGTGCCACACAGCTAAGCACAACCTCACTCCAGTGAGCACTGCATACACAATAAATAAATGTACCAGTATAAGACTGCCACATACCACAAGAAAGTAATGTAAAAGAAGATTGGGGGTGAGAGGCATACGAAACAGTTTGAGGAAATGGATTACACCCTGCAGTCTCATTGAGCTTTCAAACCCACCTGGTCCTTTCCAGAGCCTCAGAGGATGATGGATCCAGTTCTGATGGATAATAGCCTGGCTTGGAGGCATCCTCAGTGCCTTGCAGGATGTTATGTTTGATGTCTCAGTGCTTTGGCCACTACTGTCAGTCTGTCAGTTTTGGGGCAGAAATGGCCTAATTATAAGATGTGTATTGATAGAAGTCAACTGAAGCATTCACATTGCGTTAACCCTGCTGCAAAGAGAAAAAATGTTAGGTAAAAAGCAGATGGAAAAAAGTCAGATAAAAAATATGTTTGCTATTTTTCTGTAAATACTAGTTTTTAGTAAAAGACATTCTTGAATGATTCTGCAGGGAAAGTTCTTTGGCAATGGACGATGACAAGAAAACGATTTTATGCTTTGCAGTGCTAAGAAACTGTTATCTTCCCTCTCCATTTTGATTAAAAATATAGACATTTTGTGGCTTCTGCTTTTGAAAACACGTTTATAAGATACACTTAACAAAACCTGTGTACAACAAAAAGGGCTTTCCCAAAGATCATTATTTTCTCCTGAAACGTCTTAAAGACTATCTGGATATTGCTATTTCTATGTGCCAGACTTTGTCTCAGACATAAATAAACCCTGTAGCTGTAGCCCTGATGGTCTGTACCATAACTTTTTTGTCATGTAATCCCCCATTTTAGTACTCATAGACCAAGACACCATCATCTTTTATAATTTGGCTGTATTTAAATTGGTGGGAATTGAATGTGCAGTGCAGCTTCTTGCTAGTCAGCATTGGATGAACAGGATGCATTCAAATCTTATTGGAAAATAGAAGTCTGAGAGACATCTGAAAAGAAAAAGGAGTCTTGTACCAGACTGTAGAAAAAATTACAAAAACATGCCCTTTTTAAAAATATGACAGGAATGTCAGTAGATCAGCGCAATTCTATAGCATCATGTCTGAAAGGAAATCCCAGTGTTTGAATCATAATTGCTTTTAGAAACTTTGAAAACTCAAAGCTGAAAGATTTTCCTGAGAAAATAAGATGGGATATTTTAAAAGAGAAAGATCAGAATGAGTAATGCACTAAGATCCTTTGAAAATTCCACTTTATGACCTCCAAATAGGTCTCATTTGTGCCATGCATGGAAACAAAATAATGCCCAGGACCTACAGACCTGGGGCAGTGCTGGTGATCAGGCAATGATTTATCCAATGTGACAGGTAAAATGATGCATTTTAGTATGACTTCATATGTAATGTTACCTTGTTGATAAAAGGATCAAGGTGCTGCTGTGGGAGGTATTATGAAGTTTTGTAGAAAACTGGGTTTTACAACCAAGCTACATCCAAAGGACAATTGAAAGAGTCCAGCAAAGACATGGCATAGGTGTCAAACTCCACAGTTCCTGCTCCAGTGTCATGATTTTTTCAGTACATTAGGCAAGAAAAGGGTGAGAGATGGTGGGAATTATGGATATCAGTCATCCTCAAGGTGAGGATGAGTGAAATATGGAAAACCATGGTGTTGCCTTTATAAAAGACAACCAGGGACCTGGTTCAGGGAACAGCACGGCAGCCTGGTCTCGGCCGGGCTGCTCGGGCTAATCAACAGACGCATACACCAATATGGCAGACGGTTGAAAAGCGTTTATTATCCTATCTCGTGGGTTTAAATAGTTTTTAGGGGTCTTTGCTACGTCAGAGGGGGGTTGGGGGTCTCAGGGGTTAGTGGGTAGTGGAAATTTACCAGGGCAGGTGTGGCTACATTCTTCTGAGGCTTCTGGAGTTAATAGATAAGTGGGGAAGAGAGAGAGAGGGAGGGGTCTATCTTTCCGTGACATCCCGTGAACTTCCGCTCCGCCTGTCCCTATCTACCACATCTCCCCCCTCCTTATCACATATAAAATGAGGTAGTCGTAGGTATAGGCATTGGAGTGAGGTACAAACTTGCAACTTGTTAAGGAAAGGGTGGTTTAGTAGATCTGGGTAGATTTTTTAAAACTACTTCTGAAAGCGAAGAGACTGATTTTTCTAGGTAGGAGGTGGATTTCTCGATCTTCTGCAGGTTTTCGTCAATGGTCATTTGCAGCTGAGAGAGTTTGTGTTGCTGGGTTGCAATGGCTGAGACACCTGTGGCTGTGCCAGCTGCTCTTAGGCTAAGTAGCATTGCGATGGTTAATTTTTTTTTTTTGTGGAGTCTGTCAGGTTCTTCGAGAAGGTGGTATGTCTTTTCGTCTGAGTGATGCAGGACCTTAGAAACAATCAGAACTTGAACACAGAAATTGATAGAGTTATTAAACTTGGCAAGGAACATATAAGGATTCACTCTGGGTTTCTGGCAAACTTACATCTCAAATGTGGATGGGACTACTTACTTATTGGTCTTCTGTGGGGAGTGTCCCACTTGCACTGGTGGGGGGTACTGGCTGTGGAGTAACTGAAGGGGGTATCTAAAGCATTGCTTTCGTAGAAAAGGGGGTTTAATATTATAGCAAAACTAATAGGGGTTAGTCAGGTTTGATTTGGTTTCATTTAGGGTTAGTAAGGTAGCTTCTAAACAGGCTGGTTATGTGGAACACGAAGGATGGGGTATTTATTATGGTGACTTTTTTGAGCACTTTGTTACTTGATAGATGTTGCACGACCCACTTAAATAGCTGATGAGGGTAGTGGCTTGGGCCAGCTTGCCTCCCGGCCACAAGCTTCTAACAGCAAAATTGCATGAAAAAAGACACTGTGTATGTTCGGATCTCACCACCGTGGGATTCTCAGGTGTTGTCTGGCAGTTTGGTGGTCTGTCATCTTCTTCTGGAGCAGGGATGTGTGTGTCACTGGGATGGTTCACAAGCGTGTCCTGCAAACAGAACTCACAGCCTCTCATTAGTTTTGTTTTGAGGGTCAGGTTTGGTTGGTAGCAGTGGGTGTGCAGCAGTGGCTCTCAAAGTCTCACCACGTGGGGGTCCTGACTGCCACAGAGGCGGCATGTCCCCTACATCCCCGGGGGCTTTCTCCCCACTTTCATGGCTAGGGCTACCCAGGGGTCCCGTATCGGGGCATTCCCTGCTGGCCCAGGGTAGAGGCGCTGCTATTTGCGGTGGGAGGAGGCTGGGTTCGCCCGCGCGCTCCCCCCCTGTCGGAACTCAAAATGTCCCTCAGACATTTTTAGAGGTTCCAGGCCTTGGTCAGAAGCATTTTAGACCCTGGCAAGCAGCTGAGAACAGCTGTGATTTTGAGTTTGAACCATGGAATGAATTACCAACTTTAAAGGTGGAACAAGCAGTCACAGAGGGTTAGATGATATAGTAAAAGTAGTCACAAATTAGAGGGTAAAATTTTTTAGTATTGTACAGGGGGGGTTTTAACACCTGTACAGGGGGGGTTTTACTTTGTACAGGGGGGTCAGGAGTTCTAAGATGGAGGAAAGTGGGCCTGAACCTGTTCTTCCTCCTTCTTCTTCCTTACCTCCATGTTCTTGGTGATGTTGGCATTTTTCTATTGGTTTAGGCTAGGGACACACTATTCAACGTAGATGATAGATATTGGCACATTATTGTAAATATAGTACACGTAATTTCTGGTATATAATGTTTGTACGATCCCACTGAGGGGCAGAGCCCCACACACTGCCCTGCAGGACAGACCTGTGGCAGGGCAGCAGAACATGTTATAGATAAGCAAAAATAAACAACCTTGAAACCAGCACAGACGAATTATGCCTTCTTCTTTGGCAACGGGGCAGAAAGACAGAGGCTTTCTACAATCTCGGAATCACCAATACCCACAGATTCCGACACCCCCCCCCCCCCGTTCCGTGTTTCCGGGGGCCGGGACCCGCATTCTTTAGCGATTGTGACCGCTTTTCGGTGCGGCCTAGAACTCTATTCGGTTTTGTTTTAAACTGTGCTGGTTCCGTATCTTTTGTTTTGGGGTCCCGGTCAGCCTCCGCCGGCTCCTCTGAGCCGGCAGAGTTGTCGCCAGGCTCCGCGCCGGAAATGAAATGCCAGGGCACTTCCGGGGCTCCGCGCCGTTTTGTTCGGCCCTGAGCTCGCTCCTCCCCGTGGGGGTGGCGCCGCTCCCGCCCCCCCGGCTCGCCGCGCCCCCTGCGGGGGGTGGTTTTTGCCTTATATGGTGGCGGCACCTGGCGCGGCCGCTGATTGGCTCTGTGCCCCGAGCCGCTCTCCGCCCCTTTCTCCCGCGCGCGCGCGCCCCTGAAATCGCGCGGTTTTTGAGTTTTCGCGCCGAGACTACTAGTGCTCCGCCCCCCTCCGCGGCACCCGGCGCCATGTTCAAGGCAGCAGCATGGCCACGCTGCCGGGGACTCCCCCCGAGCCGCGGCCCCTGCGACTCCGGCCTCTCTCGCCAGCTCTCGCCAAAAGCGCCCCGCGCGTGGCTGCGCCTCCGACAGCGGATCTCTGATCGGCGGCGGCGTCGGGACGGATTGGGAAGCGGCGGCTTCTCGGGGTTTTTCTGCGGCGGGGGTTTCCCGGGGGTTTTCCGCGGCGGGGGTGTCCTGGGGGGCTGCCGCGGCGGGGTTCGGCGCCGCTCGGCTCGGCGCGCTGGCGGGGAAGCGGCGCGGAGCCGCGGGCAGGTCCGGGTCCCGGCGGGAGCGGGGCCGCGCCGCTCGGAACGCGCCGCTCCGGGGGCTGCGCTGCCTCTGCCGGGCTGGGCTGGGCTCAGCTCCGCGGCGGGGCCGGGCTGCGCTCTGATCCGGGGAACGGGTTGTCGCGCTGAGCCCCTCCAGGTCTCCGCTGCCGGGTGAACCCTCCTCAGGGACGGTCTGCGCTTTCGCCCCCGTCCCGAGCTCGGGTTTAACTAATAAACACATACGCGCTGCACTCTGCGTCTCTTGTTTTTCTATTGCCCTGTGCGGGGCTTTTTCTACTTTGCCCCGTGCCTTAGAGCTCTCGCCACTGCCTGAGGATTTCGTTTTCCTGGCCAGCGTGGCTGTACACTGTTCCCATATTCCCGGATGCATAGCATCCACTGAGCATTCAGTTGCTCCAAGCTCAGGCAGCCTTGCTATAACAAGATAAAAGTCCCTGAGCTTAAACTCGATACTCCTTTGCTTCATACTTACGACCCATGCGACGCTGCCCATGACGCTCGCGGGTCCCGGGGACGTCTCCCCTTGTGCCTAGATACGGTCCGACCGTTCCGGCCGCTGCTTCTGTCCAGGTGTATCCCGTCAGCTGGGCAAATTTTTCCTTTTTTTTCTTCTTTTGTCCCGGGTTTCGGCACCAGTATGTTGCCTTTATAAAAGACAACCAGGGACCTGGTTCAGGGAACAGCACGGCAGCCTGGTCTCGGCCGGACTGCTCGGGCTAATCAACAGACGCATACACCAATATGGCAGACGGTTGAAAAGCGTTTATTATCCTATCTCGTGGGTTTAAATAGTTTTTAGGGGTCTTTGCTATGTCAGAGGGGGGTTGGGGGTCTCAGGGGTTAGTGGGTAGTGGAAATTTACCAGGGCAGGTGTGGCTACATTCTTCTGAGGCTTCTGGAGTTAATAGATAAGTGGGGAAGAGAGAGAGAGGGAGGGGTCTATCTTTCCGTGACATCCCGTGGTAGTCTTCCGCTCCGCCTGTCCCTATCTACCACACCATGGATACATGCAGAGATGGGGAGAGTGGGAAAGAAAGGAGCTGCTCATCTGAAGGACACGGTGGAGTGGATCATGTGTGATAGCAACAAAACAAACTGAAAAAATGCTCTGCAAGGAGTGATTTGGTTCTATGAGCTTAATCTCCTTCTCTTTTAAAGTTCATTCAATGTGTCTGAGGGTTGTTTCTGTTTGTTTGCTTTTTATTTTTACGATGTGTCAGGATTCAAAGCTTAAATGTATGGTATTGCAAGATTATAGCTTGATCCCAAAAGGAATACCAGGCAGGGACTGCTCTGTGGGCTGGGTTTATATATCAGCAAGCAGGAAAACATGGCTCAAATAGATTTTTTAGCAGCAACACAATCCCTTCAGACAATTTAGAAACTTTCACCCAAAGTAATTGCGCACAGTCAGCTTCTAACATATTGAAGTCTTTGTTTGAAATCCAAACATCTTTGTTTACTTCTTTTTCCCCATAGATTCATCCACAGGTACTTCATTACCTGTGCATTTTTTTCTGACTGTGTAATATCTAGGAAACTAGTGATTTAAAATTGCAAAATCCATTTGGACTAGATTTTTTTCAGTCAGGAAACACTGTGAGATAAAGTAAAATATGTTTAAGAAAGACATCTTTTCCCAGGATGGAAAGACCTTTAAGAAGCTGGGATCTTCTATGCACAGAATTATAAATTCTGTGGGCTGAATATGGGATGTGAAAATGCAGAAACTTTCTCAGTCTTCTAAAGAGAAGAATAGTTTTGAAGTTTTAAAAAGTTTTTTTTAATGGTTTGAGACTTATTCAACTTTGCTATTTCTGGATTCTTCTGCTCAGAGTCCTTGTACCTCCTTTTCTCTGACCTGATCTTATTCCATATCAACAAACCATCCATAATTGACTTTTTTCCCTATTGGCCCCAGTTTTGACCTCGATATCAAAGTCTGGTATTCCCAGAACTGTTGCCTATGGATACTGTGCATACCGCTGCTGGTATTACAGACAGGTTCCTTAGGCACTGTGGCCTTGCAAGACTTTATTTCCCAAAAGGTCCCCTTCAATTATCTGTGAAGTTTGGCCACTTCTCATGTGCCTTTCCCTTGGCTGGCAAAATGGAGGTTTGTGAAATGGGAGCTTAGTCATCCCTCGAGGTGCTGTGACTTTTGTCAGCTTTGCGCATTGCTTTTGCCCCATCCAGCAGTTTCCCATGTCCTATTCAGACAACTCATCCTCAGCCTGGGGCGGAAGGAAAGATCCAGTCATTTCCTTACAGCCCTAAAAAGGATCAGAACGTGTAGAAAGCTGTGAGGAGACTGAGCAGTACCAGTCTGACATTTCCATGACGAATGGTTTTCTCCTTTCCTGCTGAATCTGCCTTTCTGGGACAGAGGAGGTGCCTGCTTGTCCCTAACAGTGAAGTTCTGACCTCCTTCTTCATTACCCTGAAAGCCCCATGTCAGTATTAGCATGTTTGGCTTAGCTAATAATGCGTAAATCAAATAAACTGAAGCAAATTATTTCCTTCTCTTTTGGATTTCTTAATTTCTGTTAGTGCTTGTGAAACTCTTGTGGGTGTATCTGAGCTCCTGTGTGCTGTTCAGGGGAATTAAATGTATGGTTTGAGTCAGCACTAATGTAAACCTCTTGCCAAAATATCCCACACAGGGCTGGGAGGGAAGACCTTGAACGCTGTCCCTGCACTGCATGGAGAGCTCAGAGGAGCAGATGCAAACACTTGTGGTCCTCACACTCTAATTTTTTCAGTTCCCTTATTGAATTCTGTGACTTTTCATTTCATAGAGAGAAATTCCTCAGCTTGTTTTCGTTCAGAGTTACTGCTCATTAAGAACAGGCACAAACATTAGACTTTTAGGATATAGATTTACAGCTATTATGGTGGTAGAAAAAGAAGAGAAAATGTATTTGTGAAACCAAGAGAGGATGAAGACCAGCTCTTCAAATCTGCCAGTGATTTCAAGAGCCTTTGTTTTCTGATCCCCAGCAAGGAAAGGAATAAGTAATTTACAAGCATAGTAAAACAGAGCATTAGTTAAACATGGATAGTTACTAAAGTGACTATTTTCAATTTTTAAATGGAAAGCCAAAATATTTGTTTCTGCCTAACATAGTAGAAAAATTAAATAGAAGTGGGAATCTTGCCAAGAGGTCTATTGCATATTAACAAATGTTACTTTTGGATCACTATGCAACTGGACAAAACCCAATTCTTCAATATAGTAGCTCAGTAAACAAGTGTTTGGGGCTTTTTAATATTTTGATGGCAATAATGTGTCTGATACTGGTTGCCAGTTCTGCTAAGGATCAAATCGATGGTTAAATTATTAAGCAGTAGTGATGGACAATCTTTCAGGGGTAATTGCTTTAACAGTAATAAAAATGAGTGTATAAAGTGTAAATTGTACATGCTGACACCTTTGTAATGGCAACTGCTGCTTTTGAGAGCTCTCTCGGCAGCTATACCATGTTATACCACACAATTGCTAAAATACTAGCACTCTAACACATGGAGGGCAATAAGAAAATCTGGATGAAATGAATTTGGATGTTCTTGTCTGTCTTCCCATGGCAAACCTCTCCTCCAGGAAAATACTATTACTCCTGGGGATCTTGTAATTACCCTCAGAAGAATCCAAGTAATTTATCCTTGAAAGTGGAACTGGGGATTGAGCCTGGGAGATATTATCCATGAACAGCCCAGTGAGCTGCTGCAGCCCAGGAAAGCAGCTGGGTCCACACTTCATCCAGGGGATCTGTTCTCTGTTCTCTCCACTGTGTCCCTGTGTTCCTTCCCATCAGTGGAGCCTGTCCCAGGCTTCTCCCAAGCAATGAGCTTTGAGGCAGCATCTGTGATCAATGTCCTCTCTTCCCAGAGGAAGAAATGTGTGCAAGGAGTTCTTCAATCTGGAGATATTTTAGCTTTCTCCTCACTGGCAGCTCTTTTGATGAGTAGATGTGGATTCATTGCTGGGGACACATCTTCCTCTTCTTTATGTTTTCTTTTTTTGTTCTTCATGTCACCAGTCCTCTGTCAATACATATACTTTGATGTTAAATCCCTTTGTGACCTCATCTGATTTCTGCCTGTGGGACACAACTTTTTTTTTTTTTTTTTTCCCTGGGGATTTGTGTGAATAGGTCCTTGAGGATACTTTATAAGGAGCCTGAGAGATGCTTGCCAGCAAGTAGCAGGTCAGAGAGGCTTGGCTGCTGTCTCCTTTTACAAAATCTGTTAAAATTTGTTACCCTTTCAGTGGGAGGTTGTGATGATAATCACTTTGCACCTGGGAGAAATTCTGCGATAGCTTAGATTGCTTTGAGCCCACCATAGAGTTATGCTGCCTTTTCTTACAGAAATATGACTTTTTTTTTGTCCCAAAAGAATGGGATCCATTAAGCTCAGTTAGTTCAGTTTCCACCCAAAGGTTCTTGGTGGTGTCAGATAATGTTTTCTCCCAGCTAACAGAGTGAGGGTGCCCTTCACCTCGATGAAGCTGACAAGCAGTAAGTGTTAAACTGCAGAAACTCCATTTCTGTCACTCAAGTGTCAGAAATGATAGATTTACTGGGCACAAACCTCCAAGAACTTTGAAGCTGAGGGTTTGGCTGAGTGTGAGTGCTCTATCTTGTTAGCCACCTTTACTAGCATGAACAGGTTTGCAGCTGTGTGTATTTCTATATCAGCCTAATCTCTTTTCTTCCAGGGGTTGGGCCTTACCCTTTAATACTACCATATTAAAACCTCATTATGGTTTAACTACATCCATATTTTTTAAGGCGCTGACAAAGCTTCTGCTGGCACTGGAAAATAAATCATAATAAGAACACTTATGGCAGCTACCTGAGTCATCCCAAAAAGCTAAAAACAACAACAAAAAGAAAAACCGAACAAAGTATCCAAACCCCCATGATTTTAAATCCAGGTTGTTGGGGGTTTTTTTGTTTGTATTGTTTTGGTTTCTTTTTGGGGGAGGGGGGCAGGGAATGGGTGGCAGGGGGTTGCTTTTTATTTGGTTCGGGATTTTTTTCTTGGTTTTTTTGAGGAAGACCCTAAATTTCTAGTCTAAAACAATTTAACTATTCATGGATCTTTAGTGTTCCCAGTCCCTGAAGCCAGAAGCAGAGACTATAAACACACTGGAATGCTGAGAGAAGAATCCACCATTAGCATCAACTTAATTTGTTGCAGGACTTTGGGAATTGCTTTGCATTTTCTTCTTTAGGTTTTAAGAGGATTTTAGCCCACACATTATTGATTTATCTTCATTAGGTGATCCAAGGTGGTGAGAAGAAGAGGAGGTAGGTAGACAGATATCTGTTAAAACACACCTTAAGGGAATCTTGCAAGGAAAATGGAAATAAGGATCTTTGGTTGTAGTTGTTCCCATCACAGGTGGCACTCAGAGCTAGGACAGGGAGAGCTTTATGTTTGTTTTGTACAGACTTCAAAACCATGGATGCCTCTTGCTAAACCCCTTCTGTAAAGTGATGAGGGAATTCTGTGTTTCACTGCAAAAAAAAAAGAAATTATCTTAAACTGCTAGAGGGGGAGTCAGAAAAAATACCTAGAAGAAGTGAACCTACTAAAAGAATTTAATAATGCCATGTTTACTCTCTTAGTTTCATGTACAAGTCTGTCAGTCCATGCTGTTCTTGCAATGCCTTTATCCCTCTGCCAGAGGACAAAGCCTGACACATTCCCACTTCTGTCAGCAAAATAGTTCAGCCAGTGTCAAACCTCAGGTTTTCTGTGGCTTCTGTATCCACCTGCTGCTCCTGCTGCCACTATTCCAACTCTGTCAGTCCAGACAGAAAAACTTGCATGCAAAACCTGCTGAGTATTTAATCACTGATGCTGCTTGTGACCATGTGTGTCCTTGCTCATTCTGTCTCAGTAAGCATAGAAATGATCTGATTGGCAATATAATAACCCTGCAAGAGCTGAGGGACCTGGTGCAGTCACCGTTGGCATTTCACAACATTCTCAGCTTACACTGATGGTAGCAGGTGTGGGGTGTATTTTGGTTTGTATGGATTAGTGAGATTTTCTTCCCTTCTCAATGACAGGCATGGCCTTTAGGGCTTGTCTACTAATGAAAGTGTTTCCAGCTCTACAGCCAGAAATTGGGCATTCTTAGTTTTATTTGACATCGATCTGTTATCTTGAAGTGAACAAGCTGTTAAAGGTTCAGATTTCCAGATAATAAAGATTATCTTCACTATCTTTGACAAATGTCTCATTGACACGGAGGAGCTCCTGAAGGATCTAGCAAAACTAAGTGAAAGGTAAAGAACGTGGCAGAGGAAGATAAATGTGCAATAGTTCATCTGTGGAAAATAATGTAAATCACGTGTCCTCAATGCTTACAATCAGCTCACAAGAGATGCCTTGGAATCACTGCTGGAGGGGTCAGAAATCACTGTCTTTATGTGGAACAGAGGAACAATCAGGAAGGGCAGAGGGGAATGGACTAGGATATCTTTTTAGTGCTACATAAAACTTCCATGCACCCACACTCCAAGGACTTGGGGTCTCTACATCTCAAGAAGAATGTCGTGGGGGTGGAAAAAGAACAGTGAGGAACCAAAATTTTTAAATCATGAAGGTAGGGCAAAAATTCATTGCAGAGCTCTTATTTATGAAACTCTCTGTGAAGAGCAGAGTATTCCTTGGTACTTGTAGGACATAAATTTTGAACAAATTTTTAGTGTTTTTTGTTTACACAGTGAGTAGTGAAACTCAGACATGAATGAGAATGTCTGTGGTCTGCTCCTTGTACATGAAGAAAAAATAAAAAAGAAGTTAAAATCCTCGAAAACCCAACAAAGCAAAAAGACAAATACAAAAGCAGTAAAAAAGAATGCCTTTAGTCACCTCTATCCAACTCTTCAGAGCTATGGGACATGGCCACCTTCTACCTTTCAAGGTAGAGCAAGTGGTGCTGCCAAAGAGCAGTTGTTTTGGATAATTAAGATAATCAATACTAGCAAATCAAACACTACCTGGGGATTTTCTAAGCACTAAAACTTAACCCTCTGTATTGCCAAACTGGCAGCACAGTTCTTGGCACACCTTTAGCATGGTTGGCTTAGCAGCTGAGGGAAGATTTTTGCTTTCATTTTGGGCCTTAGCAGAGACCAGGGACCATTTTCAGTGGACATTTTGGACACAACCACCCTGGAATGGGTGGTGGAGATTCTGACAGCCTGGCTCTGAGCAGAGAGCTCTGCTTGGCCTAAGGGTGGCTCAAAGAACAAATGTGGGCACTGTATATCTTACTGGAAGAGTTATAACCAGAGTGGTGATCTGTGGCTCAGATATTCCTGCTGACAATGGGCTGTGGGTGTCATGTAGAATTTTGGTGCCTCTGTTACCCACTGAGGCTACCATCCACTGTGTGTGGCAAGTCAGGCTGCAGTGTCTGATGAATCAGGGAGAGGCACTTATTTTTGACCTCTGCTCTTGCTTTTAGTTCTGAAGGACCTGGGAACAAATGCTCCTTCTGGCCCACCCCATGTTTACTGATTGTGTGACCTGAGCCATACATATTTACTTGCACAGACAATTTTTGCATCACCACCTTGCCAAGCCAACTGTCCCATTTTTCTTGTCTATTTACACAAGAGGGTAGTTTTGCACAGCTGTGGTTCAGTGAGCTTGTAGAGTAATCAGTTACCAGGCTCATGGATTTTCATTGCACCTGTGCTTCTGGGAAGTGCCCAAAGATTCCTGTGTGGAGCCCTGTTATGCCCATCTCCAACTCTTTCTGTAGCTGTGAAGGAACAGCTGCTTCGAGGGCTGTGTGATTTACCAAGCATGACTACACCATTTGTGCAGGATGACAATTTTAGTGAGGAAACCACTTTGAGGGGTCAGAAGGGGGAAGGTAAAATTTGAATGAAGTCATAAAAGACTATCACAGACAAAAACCACTAAGAAATTCTGGAAGTGTTTCAACCAACGAAATAAAAAATTTTGAGTTTGGATTTTGTCTCCTGACCATAGTTTTCAAAATGAATGTACACCCAGTAATGAAGGAACCATTCAATGTGAAATCTGACATTCAGGAGGTGGGTGCTGATATTCTTTGTTTATCTCTCCTATAATGAGATATATAAATCAGTTAACAGAAGCTGTACCAGAGCTTTTGGATGTCAGGCTAAATCTCTGCCTACCAGAGGGACTAGAGTGCTTTGTATGCCTCAAAAGATGATGAGCAGTTAATCAGAGCAGAGTTTCGCCTTTTAGTAGCTTTGAAAGATTGTGTTACTTTTCACTTTTGGTTAGGGTGAGAAATGCCATGAAGAATTTTAGTCTTGGAGCTGTTCCACACTTAGAACTGTTGTACCAAATCAGGCCTGAAGTTTACTTGGACTGGTTTCCAGTGGCTGACAGTGGGCAGCATCAAATTACACAGAGTGATATTGAACCACTGTCATCCTCCTTCCAGCAGCCAGATGTTGAATAATCTCCACCTACCCAAATAAACACAGTTAAGATGTGAAGAATGAAAATTCCCTTACAAAATATTCAGCATCACCACTCAGTAATGATTTAAGATAATGAAATTGTGAACATTAACAAATATTTTTTGATCTGTGTTTAATTCTTGCCCTCATGAAATATTTTTGCCTTCAGACACCACCATAAAATTTATTCCTGAATTCTGCAGGTCTGCAGAAAAGGTCCTGAGGGTCCTGTTGGACACCAAGCTGAACATGAGCCAGCAGAGTGCCCTGGTGTCAAAGAGGGCTAAGAGTACCCTAGGCTGCATTAGGCAAAGTATTGCCAGAAGGTTGAAGGTGTCTGTGATCCCGTGATTTTTAGGTAATGGAATCAGCTCTGACAGCATGGGTAGAGAGGGACAAGGATTTGTACCTGGGCTAGACCCTGTTAGGGGCACACCTGAACTGACAGCTCTTAACTACAGTGTGGGCAGGTAGGAGTGTAACCTGGGACCCACAGTCTGCCCATGTGCTGGGTTTAATACCAACATGCTCAGTATGAAATTAAATTAAAAACTATTGCATTGCTTTTGTCACTTCTCCATTAACAGTAGTTACTACTGCTACAAAACACATTACTCTGATCATGAAGAATTGTAAAATTCCTGAAGCTATGGTAGTTTAATTGCTGTCTGTAAAGCATCAAACACAATGGTGAGTTTTCACAGGCATACTGATCATTACATCAGTATTACTAGTGCTAAAAATATGAACATTGAAATTATTTCTGAAATCTAGGGCATGTCTTGGGCATGTTACTTCCATGGGGTGGTGTAGCCATGCACATATATGTCCACATTTTCTGACAGTCCAGACACACCCTCCTGATATAAAGTAATTGTTCTTTCTAGGATGAGGTATGGTATCCTTGTTGTAAATGTAGTCATGTAATAATTAATATAATATAATTAATATAATGTGATATGATATGATATGATATGATATGATATGATATGATATGATATAAGTCTATGATAGTGACACTTCAGACAAGTTCTGAATAAGCCTGGAAGGCAACTAAATACATGAAATTAATTCCATATAAAAGTAGTTAGATCTTCCACATGATTAACCCACACAGTTTCAAAACATGCCTTGGGTCAGCTTGTCTTACTGGTCTTATCCAATAGATTTCAGGATCAGCAGAGCTGGAGTATGTCCTGGTTACCCCTGTGGATAAATTGAATTTTGGTAGATGCTGCAGGCTGATCTTTGCACAAGAGAATTACCTGCACTGAAAAATTCTCTGCTGATTAAAAGCAGATTTAATCCACCCAGGCTGAAATTTTAGGTTAAGTAACAAAAACCCAGTACCTCTACTCCATCTGACCTGCTAGAATCCAACTGGACTTTTAATTTTAAATGTCTACTAGGTTTTCTTTAGATAATTTTGAAAAAACTTAGGACAACATAGAAATAGCAGGTATTGAGGTTCTCTTACTCACAGAAATACCGTCACCATTTAAATTCTCACACAAACCAGAACATTTTTCTTTATCCTCTTGGTCCATCTGAATTAAGTTTTGCTTCAGAGTGGGTAAGTGTGGGACTCATAACTGTGAGAAGTTGTGGAGACTGAAGATTGTCTGACTATCTACCTAGACATGAGTTATAAATCTGTAAGTTGTGGGTGCCCCATCCCTGGAAGTGTTCAAGGACAGGCTGGATGGGGCCCTGGGCCACCTGATCAAGTAGGTGGCATCCCTGCCCGTGGCAGGGCAGTTGAAACTAGATTAACTTCAATGTCCTTTCCAACACAAACCATTCCATGATTCTATGACAGGCCCCAAAAAATTAATCAGAGGAATTATTGGCAGGGGAAAAACGGCTACGGAATGACTATTAAATATGCTTATCAATAACATTTAGCTCTGAAAATGCCAAAATGCAGTTTGCTAGAAGTTTCAGAGCTGTAAGGGGTGGATTGTTCTGTACTGACTTTATCCCTTGCCCCTTTCCTGAGGCTCATGCTACAAGCCTTGAACAGAGAATAGCAAATTTGATTGTCATGGGACTGCCATTCTTAGGAGTCTTCTTGCTCAGAGTGTGCTCTGGTGCAGCGATTTTGGGACCAGGGCTACTTTCAGTGTTCTCCGCATCAAACAGAAATTTCTTTCAAGAGAGACAAGTAGAGTGATGATGTCTCAGTAAGGCAATTACATAAGAAATTGAAGAACAGAGGAAACCAAAAATAATTACAGCTATTTTAAGGATCTGTATGCAAAAGGTATTGTAGTATTGTGATAGGCAAATGAAAATGAGAGGGACTGGTGGTAAGGAATGATATAAAGAGCAGTTTTTCTAATTTTTTAAGACAAAAATCTGTTGTATTTGAGGGTCAAGTGCAGGCTACTATTATTAAGTATTTAGGATAAATTTGTTTTGGAGAAACACCAGATGCTTACTAAGTATCAGTGAGGGAATGTGGAAAAGAACATTACTAGAAATGGCAATAACAAAACAGAAGTAGGATATAAAAATGCAAATAAACTGCTTTTTGCTCAGCATATGGCATTGTAGAAATACAGAATCAACCTAGCTATGAGCTAGGCTAGCAAAAGATGCTTTGCATTTACATTCTACAGAGTTAAATTAATGAGGTTACTATTAGAAACCATATTCCAGAAATGTTAACCTTTCAATGAGCATTTAGGCTGTGAAGATTTTTCTTTTTCCAAGCTATATTCTCTCTGAAATGTGGATGTTCTCCAAGTTTAAGGAGCGTGATATAAACAAAAGACATTATATTTCTGCCTGCATGCTTAAAATGTAAGTGCCATCCTTAGAATTGCTACATAATTCACTTTTCTGCTACATTTCTCAAAAAACGTGGTCAAGTAGCAATACTGAAGACAAAACAACATCTGCATTTGAAGTGAGATACAATCTTCTCAAGCTGTTAACAGAGGAGATGCCCCTGCCTTTCTGAAAGGTTGAAGTCAAGACTTTCAGCTGAATATGCTACTTCTTTCATAATAACACCTGAATTTTAGCTGGTGTTTGCCCATTTATTTCCTCTTTGATTGCCTGGCTGGTAGCTGCTTTGCTTAATATTAATTTCCCCATGGCCAGTACTAAAACCCTTCTATATTGTAAAGCTGTTCCCATCTGAAAGCTGAGATGGACTTTCTTTGACAATCAGTGCATTAATATTGTGGTATCCAGCAATAGCACAATACATATTTAGGTTCCACTTCAGCTGGATTTTAATGTTTTCTCCTGCTCTGGATGTAACCAAAGTGATACAGGGCCTCATGGGGAATCCATTCAGAGTAATTTCATTTAAGCTCTTGCTACCTTCAGCTCTGCTCTGAAGTCAGCTGCACTGGTAACTAAAAGACTGATATGCATCTGCCTGCACAGATTGCTTGATGATGATCCAAAAGCACAGGTGTAGCTACTCCCCCACGGTTATTTCCCATCTTCAGGTATTCAGCTGGCTGCTCTGGGCTTCCATTTCCTCACATTTGTCAAGCTCCTACAAGCATTTTTTAGTCTGAAGCCTTTCAAAGCCCTTGAATTCCCTGTCAGCAAATGGTACAAAAACGCAAAGCACTGCAAGCACAAGGCAGCACGTTCTTTATTCCAGAGAAACAGGGAAGTCTGCATGAAGGAGAGAGGATTGCTGAGAGGAGAGGAGGTACAGGAAGCATAAAAAGCAGCCTCTTCAAAATTAGTTCTGCTGACTTGTACAGAATAGAACAGACAATTTCATTGGGAGGTACCTACATGATCACCCAGTCCAGCTTTCTGACCACTTCAGGGCTGGCCAAAAGTTAGAATAGGTTATTAAGGGCATTGTCCAAATACCTCTTAAACACTGGCAGCCTTGGGGCATCAATTCTCCAGGAAGTCTGTCCCAATCTTGGAGCACCCTCCCTCCAAAGTACATCAAAGACCTTCCCTTCATCCATTGGGCAGATCATCTCTTCATCAATGACATCAAACTTTTTGGACTGGACTTTGTGATCCATGCCTGATGATAGAATTATTCTTTCAGTAGTACCCAGTATATTTATGTCCATAGTTTTTCTGGGACATGAAGTTAGATTAACAGGCATATGGTTTCCTGGTCTGCCCTCACACCATTCTTGCAAACTGGAATAACCGTGGCTAATTTGCAGTCAGCACAGACCTTTGGTAGATGATCAGGATATCATAACATCCATACCCAAAAATGATTCTTGATTCTTTCTATTCTTGAGGCTTTACACCTCAAGCTTACAAATAGAGTGTTTCAGGAAGAGAGGAGCCCACAAGAGCGTGTGACCAATGCTCTGACTGCCCTGACCAAGCTGCTCGTTCTTCCCCACTGCATTGCAGCCAGTGCTCCCCGCCTGTGAGCAGTTGTGGTCCTCATCCTGCTTCATGGTAGGCTGTGATCCCCTCCTGAGGATGAGCAGCCTGGAGTCAGACATGGAAAATGTTGTAATCATCAGCACTTTGGAGAAAGTAGAGGCTGTTTAATACTTCTTTACCTTTCTCTTTGTTATAAAATATTTAATAAAATATTTTAGTCTTGTTTTGTTTTGTATTGTTTTGGGTTTTTTGTGGTTTTCTTTTTTTTTTTTTTTTTTTAAGATGGAGTTGTGTCTACTTTTTTGATATATGTGGCTAAAAAACCCTAGCTGTTTCCAGCAGTCATTGCCTCACCCTCCTTTCCTCCTTTTTATCTTTCTCTCTACCTTCTTGAGGTAGGTAAAATGGATCTCTGTACATTGTATTCTCAGCTCCTCATACCTGCTGATCCAGATCTTCACTGTGCATTTTATTGTAAAGAATACGACTAACACTTGCCAATCCTGACCTTGTATTTTCTCTGTGGGGAAGACTGTGTGTGCAGTGTGGTGCTTGGGTTTGGAGGTTAATTTCTTGTATCTATTCTGATATATGCTTTGGATAGCAGTTTGTACTTTAGCTTGGAATAGGTTTAAAAGATCCTGAGTTCCTGCATTGTCCCTGACAAATCTCTGCTGGGCAGAGAAGCATTACCTGTCTGTTCAATGTAATCATTCCCTTTGAGAAGTGGAGTTGTCCACTCTGGGCTCCAGTCCTGAGCAGGGGGATTCTGTTGCTCAGGACAACTGAACAACTGGATGCTGAGAGGTAAAGGAGCAGTTTCAGCAGGGGCAGCTCTCCATGGCACCAAATCGTTAATGCACTTTTAGTTCCTTCCAGGGAATTCACAGAAGTCAGGTCACTGGCCTGGCCTTTGCAGATGTCCCTGGCTGAGCTCACCTGGGAAGCAGAGCTGAGCTTCCCTTTGCTGATCTGCAGATACAACAATGTCAATTTGCCTGCTCAGTGAACTGTCAAGGACTCCTGTTTGGAGGGCACTTCTGCAGAACAGCTCATACCTTTCCTGTTGCTCAACAAAGGTGTGGGAGGGTGCTTAAATGGATCCACTGGGAAGAAATCTTTGAAAGCTGTTTGTCATTAAAGCAATTTTTTTTCTAGCTTTCACATTAAGCAAACAAACAAAAAAAAAGGACAGAACAAATTGAGATGGCTGGTCAAAAAAAGGATAGCTACTGATTCTCCTTCTTTCTGGTTACCTGTTAATTCCCTGCAGAACCAATGCAGAGGTTATGCAGAATCCACCACAATAAAGAATTGATTTCTGCATTTGAAGTGCTGCTATATTAGTAACTAACCAAAACCAAAAAGCTTTTTCAGCTGGATGATTTCTTGCCGATTTTGACTTTTTAATGCATCTTCTTTAAATCAGATTAATTCTCCTTGCACAGGACTGACATAGTAAAATTTTATGAAGAAGAGAAACGTGGCTAAGGTTAATAATTTCTTCCTCAGGCAGGGGTGTGGGTAGCAGAAGTGAAGGATCCAGAGCCAAACTGTAAGATGCAAAGGGCTACAAAAAATGGAGAAAAGTAGCCACAAGCGGTGGTGGCTGCCTGGACCAAATTTCTGTTTAATTCCCAGTCCATGGGCAGTGATGCTGATCACAGCTGGCTGCTGAACCCAGCTAGAGGAGAAAACTGCTCACCCCAGAGCAGCCGTGCATCCTTCGTGATGCAGCACAGAGGTGATGGGGCTGAGCAGTGCCAGGAGCCAGCACCATGGAGAGAACTGATTGAACAGGAGGTGTGTGGGATCCAGGGGATCTGGGTCTGCCTTGCTCCTCTGGGCTACAGTGGTTTACCTGGGAACTCATGGGAGAGACAAAAACCCATGAGTCTAGAGATAATTATGCTTTTATTTAAGAAATCCATCTTTGCTGAGAAGCACAATTCAGACACCACTGTGGGGTTGTAAAAGAGGTATTTTACCTGTAAGGGGTACAGAAAGTCACTGTGGGCTTTTATATAAACATGAGATATCTCTGTTACCTGCTGGTATGTGTTTGCAGCCACAGCTCTCACCCTGCACCTTAAGCAAAGATCTATTCCTTTCCCTGCTTACCTGTTTGCCAAGGTTTGGGAAACAAAAATCTTCCCCTTTGCACCATGACAATGGCTGACTAATTCCCAAATCACTGCAACTCCTGAACAAAAATATCATGATCCAGCAATGAAGGAAAATAAGTTTATACACAAGATGTAATTAGAACTGGCAAAGATGTTGTTTGCTATTTGGAAACATCCTTGACAATATTTTCCTGTTGTTTACTTGTAGACTTTATGTGTTTGAAGAATGGGTCTGAAAGGGTAAAAAGGAGAATATTTTGCTTTGACCCCTCAGCCATGGAGCCACCCCAGGGACAGCCCGAAGAGACCCGGCCTGGGCAGTGTGCTCAGCCCAGAGCCTGGGTCAGACAGACTGCTGGATCCCATGATTTGACTCTGGGAAACAAGGATGGAATGTGGGAAAAAGAGGAGACTGCAATGCAGAATGGTAACTCACACCCAGGTCCTTTCCAAATTATGCAGTTTGTCCTGGTAATTTTCAGATCCATGTTTTCCTTTGTGCCATACCACCTTTCCCTTTTTCCTGCCTTGTCCTCAGTGGCTAATTTTCTCCATTCTAGTTCAAGAGGAACAGTAAAACTCCTTTTCTAGCTTCTTTGATGCATTTCTGCATCCATCATTCTCAATTTTAAATTTTCTCCCTGCTGTGAAGGATGCAGCACAGCTCAAGGCTTGACATCATCTAGCTAATTTGGTTTTCTGACTTTTGGTTAATATTTTTTTTTCTCATAATTATGTAGTTTTTCTCTACCTTCCTCCTCCACTGTCTCCTTTCTTTTCTCTCTGCCTCCCTCCTATAATCCCTGTCTTCCTGGGATGAAGGTTATTTTAGTCTGAATGCCTGTTGAAATTAATTTATTTCGCCTACCACTTCAACTCTGATCCCTGTATGTTTAGAGTGTTATGTGCTTTTTCTTCTTCTGTTGATTTCTATAACTGGAAAGAATTTTCATTTGCAAATGGCTTCAGTTCTCTGTCTTTATTCAGAGCACCAGCTCACTTTCTATAATTTACCATAGATTTCTGATAGACACGTGGCTACAAAGCACTTCCACTGACTCACCAGATGAAACACCTGAATTTTCAAGTCTGTGAGGAAAACATGGTGATTGCATCCTAATTCTCAAAAATGCCATATAGAGTGCAATGCACAAGTTGGAGAAAATGCTCTTGGAAAATGAGTGAGAAGCTATTTGAATGGAAATAGCACAGCAGATATTTAAGACCACCTGGGAAATCAGTGACCACTTAGCCTGACTTCAGTAGGCTGGAATGTAGTAGCAGGGGACTGAAAAAGGAAGTATTTTGGGGAAATGAACCTGCTGAGCAAAAAGCACCATGAGTTTGAGACATTAATCACATCTGACAAAAACTGTGGCATCTTGGGTTATTACAGGGTGTGTGGGTGAAACTCATGGTGGATGCAATCCATCTTTTCTTGAGTATTTGATGCATTGCAATCTAAACCTCAGAACACTGCAGAAAGATGATGATGTGATTAACATTGGCTGACAGATCACATTTGCCAGTGCACAAACTTGTTAAATGGAAGCAAGGGTGGAGGTGCTATTTGAGCAATAGCATTTAATAAAATTGTAAGAGGTAGTGGACTTTGGATCTCAACAAGAAAGGATCTTAGACAAGGTCCCAGAAGTATGCATTGGACCAGGATTTTTCAGGTTATTAATTCTTGGAATTACACTTTGATGAACATGGTGCTGTGATGGGAAGTGGTGCACATGGCAGCCAGAAGGAAAACTAAAATAGCTGTTAAATGCTCTGGTGACAGTAAGAGCTGATAGGAAATATTTTAAAATAGAAAGAAGCCGTGTGATATACATGAGTGCTCTGGAAAGATGACTACTGTGTTTCTTTCCAAGGAATCTTTGGAAAGTGTTGAAACACAGCAGTTATTTGAAAGAGTGACCTATTAACAAAAGCAAGTGCTCTGCAATCAGGAGGAGATTGCTGCAAAGCAGAAAATGACCTACTTACAGCTTTGTTTCTGAAAGTCAGAGGTCCTTCAACTGATTAATAGTGCAGCATTAAGTAATGCTCATACTGCAACGCTTAATGTTTTTATACATCTCAGGCTGGTTTTAGAGCCCTTTAGTTTGCAAGTATCCCTCAGGGGAAAAAATCAGCATGAAAATACTGAAAACTGAGTTGTTTAGAAGTCATCCATTTAACTTAAAGTGTTTGTATTATGATTTAGCAATAGGGAATTTTTTACAAGGCTAATTTGGGTGGGATTCCTCTTACCCTGTGATGTTGGAATTTGATTTCTGAAATGAAATAACAGTTCCCTTCTGAACGAGATTCTAAGACCTTGTTACATGCAGAGGAGCAGATATAATCTGTGACATCTGCTGTGAGTTACTCAGTTCACTCTAGGTAGGTGTCTGAAATGAATCACCCACTGGAGCTGCTGAAATCACCTCGATTTTTCCAATGCCAATAGAGCAGGCCCAAATAACTAACCTTAGATATGGTAATTTTTTTTATATCTACAGGATAAATCCACTAAGACTATGGTCTGCAGAGTTTTTAGAACTGGAATACTTTATTTTTCAGCATTTTAAGACTCACTTTCTCACTACAGATGCCACCATCATTGTGCTGACAAAAAGTATAAGCTGTGGTCATAGTCAGTACACTGAAAAACAGTCAAATCAAATTAGAATGTGCCAAGAATCTATTTCTCAAAACTTTTCCCCAGTAGTTGTTCTGATTTAAAAACTTAATATCATTCTCACCAATTAGTTCTCATGCCTCTCAATTAAAACAGATTTAAATCTAATAACTTCTGGTCTTCATCAGGAAGATGAAAACCAGACCTCAGATCTGTGGGATGAAATGTCTCCTTCTAGTGCCTCATCACTCTTTAAACATGTAGTAACAGGACTGTATTTTCTCTGAGACATCAGAAACACCAGTTGACTATGTTAATAGCTAATCCTCACCATCCCTTGACACATTTGAAAGTCTTCATGCTTCTTATGATGAAATAAAGGATGGAGAGCAACTTTTTACACGGGCATACAGTGCTAGGGCTAGGGAGAATGATTTTATACTGAAGAGGAGAGATTTAGATTATAGTATAGAAATAATTATTTGCTGTGGGGATGGTGAGGCACTGTGGGTTCCCCATCCCTGGAAGTGTTCAAGGCCAGGCTGGATGGGGCTTGGAGCAACCTGGTCTGGTGGAAGGTGTCCCTGCCCATGGCAGGGGGTTGGAGCAAGATGATCTTTAAGGTCCCTTTCAACCCAAACCACTCTATGATAATGTGGTTTGATATTGGATATTTTGCAGAAGCTTAGAGTAATAAAGGTTTCAAGTCAAAATCTCCCATGTATTTAGTTTTGGAGTAACTACTGGGCTGTTGTCCTCTTGCAGCTCCAGCCCTGAAGGAGGCCTGCTGAACACAAGCTCCCAGGTTTACACACTGGGATTTTGGTCTCTGTTAGGTACATGTCTCCCTGTCTGCTGGGGGTCTGGTGTCCCACAACAGTCACTGGAAAGGAGATGCCAGAGGAGACAAATGTTTTAACACCTCCTATAGTGTTTAATTGATTACAGTTACAGCCGGATCAGGGAACTGCTAATGGCCTGTGAAACCATCAAGAACAGAAGTTTAATTTGAAAAAAAAATATCCAAGGGCTGCTTGATGGCCTATTTGAGCAAGTGAATTTTAGAGGTGAGCTTTGGTATCATTTGTATCATTAGTAAGGAGCAGCTCATTCCCATGTACCTGCAGCCTGCTGGTCACTGAGGGTCACTGGCATTTTTACATTTGATGTACCTTAAAACACCTGAGACATCCACAAGAGAGTGGTAGATAGATGTGGCTCCTCCTAAGACTGGGAACTTTAATCCAATGAGGAGCAGCTGAGGGAAATGGAGTTTAGCCTGGAGAAAAGGAGGCTCAGGGGCCCCTCGAGGCTCAGCACAACTCCTGACAGGAGGGTGCAGCCAGGTGCACCACCTGACAGGAGGGTCGGGCTCTGCTCCCAGGGAACAAGAGATAGATTGAGAGGAAATGGATTTCAGGTGCACCAAGGGAGTTTTAGATGGGCTATCAGGAAAGGTTTCTTCACCAGAAGGATTGTCAGGCACTGGAACAGGCTGCCTGGGGACAGCCATCCCTGGAGGTATTTAACAGATGTGGCATTTAGGGTGAACCCCTTTACTGCTGGGTGTGGCAGTACTGGGTTAATGTTGGACTCGATGCTCTTAGAGGTCTTTACCAACCTAAATAATTCTGTGATTCCCTATGACACTGTGCATATGTGAGATCTGTGCCACTATGCAGAGGACTCTGGAGGGCAGGTGAGACACTCTAGCACATCTCAAATGACTTGCCAAGTTGTGCATGAGCAGCTGATTCAATCTCCAGCAGGGATCCTCCACAAACCAGCTATTCCTGTGTCACTATTTTAATTTTCTTAACCTCAGAGTAGAAGAATGTGGGTTTGAATCTGTGGTTTTATCTTTAAATTCCTAAATCTGCAGAGTCCATCTCTTGAGATACTTTTATTCAAAGAGGCCCCGTTAATTTCCTTCTGAATCATGCCAGTTTGTCATGCAGGCATTTTTGTGCTGTGGGGAGGAAGAACAGTGTGAAGCACAGGGCAGTCTTAGGGATATAAAGTGGATATCAGATAGTGTTCATTGAAATTCCTGGTGCATAATGAAGAAACCACTGAAAAATCACCACGCAGAGTCCAGAATGTCAGGGCTTGTGTCTGCCTGTTTACAGAAAAGAGTGGGAGACATTAATTACTTCACTTATTGGACCACTGTGAGGTCCTTGCATATTCTGGGTTGAAAATTCACATGAAACCATACAGAAACAAGGTTTAGATGTGATAGATTTATGTGAAACTGAAAAGTGCGTGAAAGAAAACTCAAGAAAACCCAGAAAAAGATCAATAAATGAAATTAATTTTCCTATAGTGTACAATTAAGACTAAAAAATACAATAAATTAAGAAAAAAGGTTATCCATGACATGAATGATGTTTCTTACATTGCTCTGGACACCTAGGGGGTGATGTCAAATCTCTTGATGCAGCATTGGAAATAATAAACACCAGATGAGAAGCAGCTCATTACTGTCTGGTGAAGGACTGGGCACTCCTGTCCTTCTCAGCCCTTGCCAATGGGCCTTGGCAGGGGTGGCTTTGGGATTAGATGTGCTTTATCTCAGTGCAGAATAACAGCTCCTGCCTTCCTAGGTCAGGTGGGAACCAAGGGCATTTTACATCCCTCTTCACTGTTGTTTAGGTATAGTGAACAATTCCTGCCTGCTGAGGATGTTTTGACTACAGATTAGGTGTGCAAGGGAAATGGTAAATGCTCTGTCAAACACAGTGCATGGGGGCTGAATAAAACACCATGGGAAGTGAGGAGCACTGCATTGATGAGGAACGGATTATTTGACCAAGAGAGAACTTCATTACTCTTCTAACTTTTTCACATTCCCCTCACCTTGTCTTGTTCCTTAGCAATAAAAGAACATTTCCCCTGTTTTGCATGCACCCACCACAGTGCTAGCCAAAACAGACCAGGCTGATTAAAATCTTCTGAGGTGACTTCCTGAGTTGTGTGAGATACACTTTCATATTTTTTTCCTAGCATCGGTATTATATCTATATTTATTGTTGTTTTACCATTTCCTTTGAATATTAGTCCCTGATTTGTATTCACAACCATGAAAATTAACTAACCAGTTATAGGACATGGGGCAATGGTTTTAAACTGAAAGAGGGTAGGTTTAGACTGCACATAGGGGAGAATTCTTTATGATGATGCTGGTGAGACACTGGAACAGGTTGCCCAGAGAAGCTGTACCTGCCCCATTTCTGGAAACATTAAAAGTCATGATGGATGAGGTTTTAAACCACTTGATGTAGGGATTAGATAATCTTTTAAGCCCCTCTCCAACCCAAAGCTTTAATGAAATGAAAGCCCCAGTTAGCTAACCAGAGTTCTGTGCTGTTTTGAAGCCCCAGACCTGTCACTGAGCTTTCCTTTCTGCTCACCCTGGTGTAGATGCTGGAGGTGTCAGAGGCAGTGGTGATGCATCAGTGAACACGCAGCAAACACAACAGAAAACGCCACAGTTCTTATTTATTGGTCAAAAATAAAGTAGTATGTCCCATAAAAAGGGGAAATCTTGCATATGTTGGAGAAGAAGGAACATTACCTTCCATTACTGGGAGTGACTTAAGAAGTAATTTCACAGCAAATTATGGAAGTTAAAAGTATTTTGTTATTTGGCGTATGTTTGAATACACTTTTTGTGAAGTGCTTGGTATTTGCTGATCTCTGGAACTACTGAAATGTTTTTTATGGTATGTTACTTCTGTGAAATTAGGAGAAAGTTTTACTGTGCTGGTTTCTTAATTGGGTAGTTCCCCACAGTGTCAGGAAAGAACATCTCAAGGCTGATAAAGAGAAGAAATGTAGCCTAGCAGTTTGAAGGACTCAATTGTTATCAAAAACTTACTTTTAACTATGTTTAAGTTTATAAGATGCTTTGTTGCAGGGAAAAATAAGGAATAAACAGTTCTTCCTGTGCTGGAGGCCCTGAGGGAAAAATATTTTGCTCTAATGACCTACAGCTCACAAGCCTGAGTAGACTAAAGTTGCTAAGGGAAAAAAAAATATATGATGTTTCTCTTTCTGATGTTCTTTGCCAGCAGGGAAAAAATGATGTAAATATTTGTGTTCTATTGACACATTTAGTCAAAAGCCCCAGGGACAAGCTTTCAGATGGCGTAGTGTTTCATAGGATAAAATCAGGCAACTATTTTCTATGGAACTTAAACTTATCTACAGATAATGAGAGATCCAGCCTTGTTTGGGCTGTATCCCAAAAATCTGGTTTAGTGCAGGTGCATGTGGTGTAGTTCATAGACAACTTATGAAGCCAAGATGCAATGAGAAAGGGGAATCCTATTGTTATTTCTGGCTTGAAGGGTATTTCTGCAAGTGCTGCTCAGTGCTACCTTCAGATATTGTCCATGCCTGGTATTTATATGGGACACTAAATCCCTTAAACCCAGTGGACATATCCTAAAAGTCCTAGGGTTTGAAGTCAGTTCTGTTCTAAAAATCCTCTCTGTCCTTGGGCATACAGTGTGGTTTTGCTGTATAAGTTCTCTCCATAAAATGAGAACTTCAACAAGTCTGTTATCTATTTATTCTGTAACCTCTTTGAGGCAAGCATTGTCTCTTACTGTATGAATATACAATGCTTTGCATAATGGAGTTTAATCTGAGTTTCTTTAAAGTACCTCTGTTGAATAATAATGATTAATCAAATTGAGTAAATAATATTTAGAAAAAGATAAAATGAGTTCAATGGTTTACTTTCTTTCTTCGTAGGAAATGAAATGCAGAATTAATCAGAACTGAATAGCACCACCTATTTAAAAGTGATGAAAGAAACTTTTTACATACTGCAATATTAAACTTTCAGTCTTCTTATTGAAAACTCTTACTTGGGTTTGCATTTCAGCTGAATGAAGGGAATGATTCTCAAAGCAAGTTATTCATGGGTATTTTTCCTGGAAGCTATCCAGTGTTCATCCTGTAAATGAATGCTTACCACAGTGACACACACAGGATTACTCATGAATATGTGCAACACATCTATCTCCCCAGAATATGTCTCCTCACAAAGAGAAGGATGGATAGTGAATTAAGGAGACAAGGCACAGGTAACTTGGTAGGAATAAGACATATTCCATATGGACATATGTCCATCCAGTCTCTGTGGGGGAGGATTCACCTCTGGTTCCTTCACACCTTGAGCACTCCATTCCACCCCAGAGCGAGCTTGAGTTTCCCTGCACAACTCCCCTTTTTTAGGGTGCTGTCCTTCTCACTGCACTGGCACAGCAAGTCCAGTAATTCAAGTAGACAAGATGCAATTTTTTAAGGCTGGAATCAGGAAATTATTCTGTAATTATGTAGCATAGACACAAGAATCAAGTTAAACTTAATAATTCAGGTACTTCTGTGATAGCAGAAAACCTGACACCTCCTAACTGAGCTCACTGGGGGCCCAGTGTTACAGCACCATCCCATTGCCTGTCTTAGGCTGCTTTAATAGGAATGTTTGCCTGTGTAAGCTGTGATCTCACAGCTTCCTGGGCCTGGTCACATCCTTCTTGCTGAGCAAACCTCCTCAGCAGCTCTGAAATGGTCCATCCCAGCAGGCTTTTCAACAGCAAGAATTGTTCTGGATTTTTTTGCATAAAAGCTGAAATTGCTGATCCTTTTCAGCAATTTTCTGAAACAGAAAACATATAGTGAGGGTAGGGGTTCCCTCCATTTCCCTTCTGTCCTCCTTGTATTTGAATTTTTCCCTTCATGTTCCTTGGCACAGGTAGTATAAAAGACAAGTTCAGGAGTAACTTCAGCAGTTCATTTGCAGGCTCAGTGATGTTATGGTTGAGCACAGCCTGTGGAAGTGGCAGAAGGTGTTCTGAACTATCCAAACACACCTGCTGTCCTGGCTGCTATAAACAGCCCTGAAGAGCCAAACACTATTACACTTCCTCAGTAGAAAGAATGCTCCTGACTTGGCCTCCTGCAGCCCAGCCACATCTGTTCTCTCCCAAACACTGCAAGCAAGAGGAAAGCTGAGGTGACACAGGAGGCACTGGAGTGCAGAGGAGGGGATGCTAAGGTGTCAGTGAGATGGCACCTTCACCTTCCTCTTCATGCTTAGATGAGAAAATTTCTTGATGAAGGGACTGCTTCTAATGATGTGTTTATATAACATTTTGGAAAATGGGGTCTTGTGCAAAACTGAACGTAGCTCATCATGAAAATTAGGGATGGGAGATATTGTGAATCTTTATGGGCAGTGGAATTCTGGTACTGGATAAAATACATGAATCTTAAATAATGGAGGCTAGAGAAAAGGACATTGTAGGAAGAGAGGGGAAAGATCAGGAGCTTCGTTGGAAGGAATTATTAAAAGACAAAGGGAAACTTCTCTCATCCAGACAGAGAGAACCAGAGGCAGCCCTGAATTTGGGCTTGATTCTGAAAACTGCTGAAATCTATCCAGCTCTCATTGCTTTCATGTAAGATTTTCAGTAAGCCAAGAACTGGACACAACAGGGTTATAAAGTAGATTGTTGCAAGGTAGATTATTAGCCTCATCTAAGTCTTGCACCTCATATATTGTGTTTCATGGACATGGAAAGCCCATGAATGAGGAGTTGATTCTCAGATAACATGAATCAACTGAACTGTTAATTTATGGCAACTACACTAGTGATAAGATCTGACCCATACAGATTTTGCTTAGAAATGAAATATGCCTATTCAGAAATATGTTTAAAAGACATAATTAGTTAATGCTAATTGACTATTTCTAAAGTTTTCTTATTATCCCAACTGTAAATATGATGAAGGCTAGAGTTTACTTAAGAAACAGACAAGACATATCTCAGAAAAGTGTCTTGTCTTTCAGAGCAGACATTTCTCATTCAAACTGGAACACTACAGGCATTGAAAAGACTCATAAGAGAGAGTCCTTGTCTTGGACTGTGATTTGGGCATAGTACAGGTGTGGTGAGTAGACAAAGGTGAGGTGGTAGCCAGATGGGGAGTGTGCAACAAGTTTCCATTTAGCAGAAAAGAATTCTGCATTACTAAAAGAGAGTTACAGCAGCTTCTGAGGGTGCCATGAGCAGTTAGTAATTTGCAAACACAGATGATGACATGCCCAAGGGTACTGACTTGTTACACTGGAAGGAATGAGGTACATGAAGAAAGAGATGGCTCTGAAAGACAGCCCACCTGGGAGGGCTGCAAATTCCCACTTTAGCCCAGTGTGACCAGCTGCAGGCAGCAAATCTTTCTTGACACTGTGCAATGGTCTCTCCTCTCCCTCTCCCTCTCCCCTCCCCAGATGTGATTATTCATAGTGCTTTACTTTGGGTAGCCTTTTCAGCTGTGCAGAGATGTCTGTGCAGGAAACAGGACAAATAGAAAACACAGCACTTAGCAGTAATTTCTGCAAACACCTGCCCCAAATATGCTGACCTACAGAACTGTGACTCTCTTATGATTTTGCACAAGTACATAACACCTTTCTGTCTGTGATCTTCTGGGAATGCTCACAAAGGCATATATAGAAAAAGAGATGATGAATGGAAAGGACCCTGCTCGAGTTTCCTTGTGGGATAACCAGTGTGGAAAAGGCAGGACTGAGTCACTGGAGTGAAATACAACATTCCACTGAGGTGTCAAGCAATGATTTATCCCTTGGCACACACTGCAGTTGTAAGCATGCTGCCTTATATTACATTTAGCTCTGTCTTTGTTTTCATTTATCTGTTTTTAAGGCTGATTAACAAAACCAGTAAGGCCATGGGGGAATTGGATGATCTTCTTCCCAAGAAATTTTGTCATTTGGGAAGCAAAATGTCTATTCTGAAGGGAGAGGAAAAAAAACTAGAACTACTGAACCTCCCCAGTTGCCTCTACAATTCTGAAACATTTGTCTTGATTTTAGGCTTTAACAATTACTTAATGTTATGGAATATGGCATCTCAAAAAGTTAAAAAGAAGTAATTTGGCAGAAGGAGTTCAGATACTCTCAAAACATATCATTATATCTTCACTTGTTTCAACAACAAAAAAAAAAGCTCCTCCTTTGCTGCTGATAAAGTACTATATTTGGAAGGAAAAATTACTGCTGAAAAGTATCTGCATGGCTTCCTTATGTATTTTCAGGGTTTTTTTCTTAGAATGGCTAAAGTCATGCAGTTCCTCAGTGCTATTTATAATTGTACTTACAATGGTGCTTGTGATGGAGAGTTTGCAGGCAGGAACACAGAAAATCTTGGATCTGAATGCCTGTAAATGAGAGGAAATGAAGCTGGGTGAGGCTGAGATCCATTTCTGGCTGTGATTGAGGCAGGAGGAAGTTCCCCTCATTCTGGCACCTGCTGAAGTTCACAGGCCATTTGTTTCAGCATCACTTGTGACCAACACCACCCATCTGCATCAGCACGAGTTCAATTGTTGTCTCCTTTAATTAGGGCAATACTGTGAAATTCCAGTTCAGGGCTTCATTCAGGAGGTAGAGATCATAAAAAATATTTTTTCCATCCTGTTCCTTGTGTGACATTTAGTTTAATCACTGTGTTCTGCTTGGGCTTTTTACCTCACATGGTGGCCTTTGCAGCAAATGAGATTTCAATCAGCAATGGGAGACCTTACCCAGACTCCAGCTGCCACTGCAGAAAACCAGACATTCCTCAGAGGTCCTGCATTTCCCACTCTTCTGGGGGTGCCACAGAAACCGTTCCAGACCTCAGAGCACAGCTGAAATCTAAGTTTGGATGGCTGTCCAAAGACCTACTTTGGACCACCACCTCAGCGTGGGGAAGAAAATTGGTCTTTCCATAGAGCTGAAAATGAGGAGGGTTCATTACGGTCATTTAACTTAATCTCCTGATTATCACAGGCCATAAACCTTTATCTTTGACCAGGGGAAGGTGGGGTGGTAGACTAAATGGATTAGTCTTGGTCGTTGTGGTATTAGCTAGCTCAAAGAGAATTACAATCCCTTAATTACAGCTATCTGCAGTGGGCTTAGGTAGCTTTTGTGCCCTTTTTCCTGCAGAGAGGTTAATTGTTCCATTTCAATCTCACTTTTTCATCCTTTTCTCTTTTGCTGCCAGCGGATCTAAAGTGAATCAGTGCACACCCTCTTGAAAGGGTCTGGCTTCTTGTTTAACTACCCTGATGATTTCAAAAGTGCCCTTCATCATTACCATGTTCCCAGCAATTCAGTGTGCAAAGATCTGAAAAGTAAACACAATGGCCAGGCAGCTAAACTGCAGCTGTTTTTCTGCATTTGAAAATCCGAATTCAGTTTACTTAAGTATGAATTCAATCGATTAATCATAGCCTGAGAAAAGTCAGATACTTAATGGGTGCTTGAGAAAAAAACTACTGTATAATATCATGCATATTTGATGAAATTCAGGCAAACCATTCTCCTGGAAGATCACTTATGTTTCCTATCTGGTTAGGGATTAATCTCTCTATATACTAACTGTTGCCTCAGCTTGCACACACCCGATAAATAATACATCAGTTTTGGTATAAAATTTGCATCACACTTTATGGATTCCAGAAACACAAAATTTCAGAATTTTGTGTCTCTGAAAAGTTCTTGTGACTTGAGTTTTGGATGGTAATATGGAAAGAAAATGTTGTCCCTGGATTTAAAGATATGTGACCTGCAGAAGAAAATGAGACCTTGGAATTGATTTGAGAACTGTGATGGAGAACAAAGCTCTTGCTGATACTCTGCTTGCTTTTTCCTCACAGTCCTAACTAAGCTGAAAATATATTTTTTTCTGCCATATCACATCTTCATTAGGTTGTTCTCTGTGTAGGCATAAATTTCTTTCTCTCCTAAATATAATGTATCTCAGTTTGTAATGTTGGTATTTTTATTCTCCTAAATTTGGGCCTAGTATAATCTGGAATGTGCTCTGCATCTACATCCATCTGCACATCCATGCAGTGCATTTAGACAGCTCAAAAACTCAGTATTATGGCAAAGACCACCTGAGGGTGAATATCACAATCATCCTTGCAAATCTGCTGGAAGGCACAGAGGAATCTTAAGCTGGGTTGAGAATTTGTGCTTACTTTCCAAATGCAGAGTTTCAGAGGAGGCTACAAAGGAGAGAGATGTCATAGAAGAGATGTCAAAAGGTGAGTGCTTGAAACACCACAGACCTATTTGTTAATCTTTTGTTGCTTGAGATTTAAAAAAAGGAGCCTGAGTGAGTGTCGATAGGAAGAATTGGAACCAAATTCCACAGGAGGGTAATCCTTTGATAAAATAAACCACAGGGTTACTTCTAAAAGTGGGAGCCACTCATTATGTTTTGTGTTGCTGCATCAACCACATCAGAAGGTGCTTTACAAATCTCCACTGAGCACATTTTTGTTTTAATCCATTCTTGTTCAAGTCCAGGTCTTAAAAACACACTTTGTTTATTGCAATATTCTCACCCAGGAAGCAGGGTAGATTTTTTTCTATGATCTTGGAAGTTGTTAATGTAATTGTTCAACACACGAGAATGTTGCCTGGGAAAATGATTCACGATTCTAGAAGACTGGCAGTGTTAGCAGATTTTCAGGATTTTTCAGGCTGTGAGCACAGACCCACACTGATCTCATCTGTGTCTGCTGTCTGCTGTTATCAGCCAGGTCAGTAATGAAGGGATTGCACTGCTTCTCTCTAGAACAACCTAAAAATTAACCAAGATGAGGTACCACTCGATAGCCAGCAATCTGAAGAATGCAAACTCATTTCCTCTTGGGTGATAGGCAAGTAGGATGGCTATTCCTCATTGCCTTTGCTCCTTGTCATCTCTATTACCTTCCAATTCCCCCCCCAGGGGCCCTGGTTGTTAAAGAAAGCACATGCAGGTATTTGGGTATGAGCATATCCCTCCCTACAGCCCTCACAGCCCAAACATGTACAGCAGGAAACAGAAGTGGGGTAAAAATAGGAAAAGTTACAACACTGTTTATTGAAAGATATCTAACTTTTGGTCTGTCCAAAAGGCAGAAGAGCCCAGTCATGACCCAGACCCTAGAAAATGTCAAGTGTAGTAACAATCAAATAAGCAACAAAAAGGAATTACAAGTGTTGAAGGAAAAGAATGGTTGTGCAAGAATAACAAAATAGGACATAAATAATAAAAATGTTGAAGTAGCAGTTTTGCAAGGGGATGGCCTATCAAAAGAAAGGTCCTGGAAGATACTTTTAAAGATCTGGTGGAGCAGATCTAATGGACTTTTAGCAAGATATTTACCTGTTACATTAATTAGATATGGATGTCTTGGACTAGAACGAGTGGTGCATCTAGTCCTAAATTCCTAAATCCATACAAGTATCTTGTAAATGTGTATTTTGACCCCTTCTCTACTATTCTTTTTCACATCTACTGTCTTAGAACTAGGCAGCCAAGCTAGAATATTGCAAGATGGGAAAGGCCATCCCATGTACAAAAAAGTGCACATTTTCAAATGAGACTTATGCTTATGCTTCACTAAGCATAACTTAGTGTCACTAAAGTGCTTGTCACTGAAATGGGAGCTCCTATACAACCTCTCCCTTCTCCTTTTCCTGACTCTTTCTCTCCATCCTTTAAAACCTTCCAGTCTCAGGTTTTGTGGCTGACAAAATCCATGTCAGGTTGTTTGGGTGATCAGCTTCAGCTGTCAGAACATGACAGCTCCCTGGAACTGAAGTGGCAGGAGCTCTGGAATGACAAGGAACACCCTGGGATCACCCAGGCTGGTATTAACAGTTTAAAGGAGAAGCTGCTCTGAGCCAGCAAAAGTTTAGTGTTTCAACCAGCCAGTGAAAGATTCCAAATTAAGTTCTACTTATAATTGCAGGACACTCTTTTTCCTTGTCCTTGCTGAAAACAACAAAACCCCACAAACCTTCTCTTAACACAGTGAAGAGCTTTAACACAGTGAAAGCACCAGTCAGTAAAACTGGAATTATTTTCCTGGGAAAAATCTATGATAGTTCAATATTAATATTTTATATGGTTGAGTTTTAGGGATTTTATCTATTTACTTTGCTTTAGAATCTGCACATACTCCCATACGTATAAAATGGCAGTGAGGCAATTTGTAGAGGTTGTTCTAAAATCAACATTGCCTGCATTGGTGAGGCATGGAACTTTCCAAGTAATTTGAAGGAAGCAGAAGGTGCAATCTTGCCTTGCTTCTTTTAAATAGCTTGAATAAATGCAAGAAAGAAAAATGGGAGTAGGTCAGGAAGTAATTAAACCTGTTGAGATCCAGATGAATACCTGACACTGCTCAGGATCCTCCTGCTAGTTCCCTTAGCTGAAAAATGCTGTAGGATCACCACAGGAAAAAAGTGTTTTAAAAGGGGGAAATATAAAACTCACTTCAGTACAAAATTCCAGACTTTTATTGTAAATGAGCTAGAAAAAGTCTTTAAAACACTGAGAATAGCTAAAGCTTGTACTATGGATGCATGTTGAGACAGAGGTACCAAACCCTTGTTCAAATGGAAACAGTAAAATCTAGGAGCAATGTGGGAGCTGACAAAACCCCTTGCTCCCATCTCCTGTCATGTCTAGCCACATCAATATAAGATAAACCAGAGGCACGTCTGGCTTGTCTAATCTCCAGAACAATGTGGCTACATCCCAACTTTCTTTGGGGTGGCCTCTCTTTCATGTGACCTAAAAGTCTCAAATCCAACCACTAACAAAGTTCTGGCTCTTCAAAGATGAATGGAATAATTTAGGTACATCCTCCTAGATTAAAACACTTAATAGGATGAGTTAATTTAGGAAATGAGGTGCCCTGGCCTGTCTCTATAGTGACCACCTCCTCCCTCCAAATCTACCTGCCCTTCCCCCTGGAGGTGCATCTGACTGCATGACTGGCCAGGTCCTAGATTAGGCACACGGGTTAGTTGTTTATTTTCAGCACAATAAACAACTGAAAATTTTGCCCCTTAGCCTTGGCTTTGCCTTGGTCACTTTTGTCAAAACTGGATCATTCAATAGAGTGAAAAGTGTTGTATGTCTCAGCCTTAGATCACTCTGAAAGTCCCAATCTCATGGGGCTGGAATATGATCCTGCAGAGCTGGAGATACCCAGTGATGTCACAGCTCATTCTCTTCCTATTTGCTGCTGCAAGGAGGGGAAAAACACAAAATAAAACACAGTGTTATTTTGGGATCACAGACATCCTCTCACCACCCTCTGATCTTGTTTTTGTTTTATTCATTTATTCAAGGCTATATAGGGAAATCTAACTTAGCTAAGGTTCAAGGGAATGTTAATGCTAAAAATGATCCATCAGTAACATGTTTAGAAACATTAGAGTCACAAGTGATGAATATGTGTGCAGTCCTAAATCCATATCTGAATTTTTCAGTGGCCTAATTTTGAAAAAGATGGAGCATTTCATAGTTTGATCTTATCATAGAATCATAGAATGGCCTGTGTTGTAGGGGAACTTAAAGATTCTCCAGTTTCTATCCCCTGCCATGAGCAGGGATACCTGGCAGTAGAACAGGTTGCTCAGAGCTCCATTGATTGAACATTTTCAGGGATGGAATATCCACAGCTTCTCTGGGAAACCTGTGCCAGGTCCTAACCACCACCACCCTCACCACCCTCACAGGGAAGAATTTCTCCCTATTATCTAATCTAAATCTCTATTTGAAACACTTTTTTCCTCTGCAGCAATTATCACCATCTCTGAAAGTGCTCAGGTTTACCTTGGCCAGCAGGTGCCCACCCACACAGCCACACACTGACTCAGCCCCCCTCCCAGCAGGACAGGGAAAAGAGCTGGAAGAAAAAAAGCCAAAAAATCTTGTGGGCTGAGGTAAAGGCAGTTTAAAAGTGAAGGGAGGAGGAGGAGGTGTGTTTGGCCACAGCTAACTCATAGCTGTGTCATCAGCACTGCTTTAGTCACGGATCCAAACTGGAATGCTATGGAGGAAGTCAGCTCAGTCCCAGCCACACTCAGTACACACCCCTGCAATTCTTCCACATAAAAGCAGATATAAAGTTAATGAGCCTCATTATCCCTGTCTCTCACAATTCTTGCTTTATGCTAATGTATGCTAAATGGCTTCTATAAAGTTAGCCTGAATTTGTAGAGAAGTAAACGAGAAGAGATTGAATTGTTGCCTCCCTGCCCCAAAACACTATTGGTAGTTTCTTCTGTAGTGTTCTCCCTTGGGGCACCCTAAAGTCAAGCAGAGGAGCTGGTGCAGAACCTGCCATGGCATTGGTGCCTTCCCATAAGCAGTGAGCACTCCTGTACAAGCCCAGCTGTGCTGGTGTGTGTGACACTGAGGAAGATGGGTTCTGGTGAATCCACTCCAGCAGCCACCTACACCAGGCTCCCAGGAACGCTGCCCCAGCCATCCCATGGGCTGCTCTGGCTGGGGAGGTCAGACCTGTCCGTGGTGTGCACTGGAGGGTGGATCAGACACCAATGAATGTCCATGGGATGAAATAGTGTTGGGTCAGGCAGAGTTGGGGTCCTCAGGCTCCTGCATGATGTGGATGCTGTCCCATGTTCAGATTAAAGTCGGGGTTCTCTCACTCCTCAGGGTGGAGTTGCCTCACCTTTGGATTGGCAAGGGAGGATCCATTGTGCCCAACAACCTCTATGTCTTCTGTCACAACTCAGTGAGAGCTTTTTTGGAAACATAATTTCAATTAGGTGGAATACTCCAAATTAAATGCATAAAATTAAGTTTTAATTGCTTAGATACCTTTGGCCTCACCTGATTACCTTTTGCCTGCTGTAAGGAACATGAGTTGCTTTGAGGCTCAAGTCTGTTCCCCTTCAACACCCTCCAAACATGCAGTTAATTGGAGGGCTATGCCATAACTGCTCCTGGATCAAAACTCCTTCTAAAAAATAAGTTTTCAGTTGCAATATCACCTGTTCCAATATTGATACACATCAAAAGCAGTAAGTGTAGAGACATAATTATTTCCTAATAGGATTTTAAAATAATGGAATCAAGCTACTTTAGGCATATCTGTTTTCATTGTCTTTTCTGTCTAATTTTACATGATAATTATATTTATTAAACAAAGGCTGGCAATGGTGTTAGCACCAAGTATATGCAGATAGCAGTTTCAATCTTTCTTGTGTTTTTTAATTACTCTCTGATGTAATAGACCTTTCCTCTGCATTATGGGTCCCAAACACAATTTTAGAAGTATATTTGAAAACTAATAATACTGCTATATTTTCATCTGCCATTGAAAAAAATTCCATGCCTTCTCTTTGGAGAGGAGCTTAAAAATACAGAACAATTGTTAGGACTCGGAAGACACTGATAGAAAGATTGGTGAATTGTAAGAAATTCAAAGAATAAGGAAAACTAATACATGTTCTTGGTACTGACTGCTATCAAAAGGATTACTGACCACTGGGAAATGGGAATTTCACTTGTTTTCATTTGTGCACAACCCACATGAGTAAAAACAGGGAAACAGAGTAAAAACTGCAAATATCTGAAGGCTGAAATTTTCAGGGAGGAAGGGACTGTAAAGCCATTGTTAAAGAACATGAAGGAATAAATGTCTCTTTGGGAGAGAATCTGTGCCAGGAATTGTTTTCCTTTGCATATATCCTGCTGTGGTGAACAGTTAGCTGCCAGTCAACATGGAGATTCATGGGGGAAATTAGATCCAAATTAATTTTTCAGGACATATCTGAATAATATGAGTTGTCTCCCAAGCAAAGACTGTGCCTTCCATCAGCAATATTTGGCATAAGAAACCCCAGGATGTGGATGAGATAAACTCTGTACAGTCATCCCCACTTTATATGTACATTAGGGCTGGATGAGTCCAGATTGTGAGGCAGGAAAAAAAATAAAGAATAAGAATAATAAAAATGTCTAGGTTGTATACTAGAAAAGGTCAGTTTGTTGCTCCCTTTCTCTTTTTTTATGAACATGGTTTATTTTCTTCCAGCAGTCTGGAAAACACACCATTAACAATATCCTAGGGAAAAAAAAATACCTCAAAATATTAAAATCTCTTTAATTTCATGAACAGAACTTATTAAACAGCAAATATAGTATAGAATTACTTAATTCTGTTTCATGATACATAGCCAAATTAATATTCAGAAGCTTTACATTAAAAAAGAACAAGACAAGGAGAAACACTTCTGGAGAAAATATCTCTGTTGGGATTTATTCAATAATTTTAATTATTCTATGTGTTTATTACAGAACTGTTTTTGTAACATCTCAGGAAGGAGAAATTAGATATTAACATAGCTGGCATCTTCTGGGTGTTTCTTTCAGCTCTGTCATACATTTCATGACAATAAAGGTTAATGCTGGGGTCTGAGGTGGTTGTCATGTGTATTCTTCAATATCTCAGGATATCCTACCTCAATATTTCTCCCCTTCTTTCCTTTTAATTCTTCTTCCCTTGAAGACAAAGCCCTGTGAAGTTAAGCCAGGACCAAGGCCAGAAGAACAACAAGGAGGTGTTAATTCTCTGGTAGGACACTGACTGGTGAGTGGGCACAACTGGAATTTGGGTGTCAGTTTGCAGGAATTAGTTTTTTTAGGTGATGCTCTAATCACAGAGTCACAGAATGGGCTGGAAGGGACCACAGTGGCTGATCTGGTCCCGCAGCAGGAAGGTGGGACCAGAGCACAGGGCACAAGACTGTGTCCAGAGGGTTCTGGAGTATCTCTTGAATGAATATTCAATATATAATGCCCAAGAAAGGTAGGACTGCTGGGACTCTGCGGGAGTTCCTTAAGTCCCAAGATAGGACAAGACTCCCTTCAGCCTGGTCATTTTCTGATTCCATGACATTTGTTCTCTCGTTTCAATATCAAATTGCATTGTTGAATATATTTATCATGGCACAACCCACTTCTTCAATCTCTCCCCCAGAATTTTGTACAAAATTCTCCATCAGTACATCATTCTGTGGGTGAGTGCACTAAAGAGGAAGCAATCCTGTGGAAAAATTACAGGATGCTGGCACAAGTGGCCAGATTACTTATATTTCTAGCAGTGTTCAATACCTTGGAGTTTTTTTAGAGCATGCAGGCAGTCCTGAAACCTGGAAGTTTAGCTTGTTGTGCATCTCTAGGGAAAAGGTGGTGCCCATCATGAAGAAAACAGAGCAGGGAGCTGTTCTACATGCTCTGAGAAGTTTCAGCCTGAGCAGGGTGACATTCACAGTTTTGAGATTCTTCCAACCAGCTTAATCAATTCTGAAAAACAGATGGGACTGTATGTCATGGGGGTCTGAAGGCTTTTGCTGCAGCACAGAAAAGTGCTTAGAAGTACAAGTTCTTAAAAGGGGTTATTACCCAGTTGTGATAGTCCTGAAATGAAGGAATAGACTACAATGAAAACTGGTAATGACTTTAGCATTTTAAAATGGTCAAATAACGTTTGGAATGGTTAACTAGCAATATTTAATAGGCATATTTTTTTAAAAGATGCTTTTCTGGTCTGGAAAGCCCATGATTTCTGCCCTCAATTTACCACAACCAAATGTAGCCTTAATGAACATATTCATTATTGTTGCAGCTTGGAAGGAAGAAAAAAACCCAAAACCCCAAACCATGAACCCCCTGCCCATTGCATTACAGCCATATTACTTCCTGGTTTTGGATGAGGACTACAAATATGGATTTCATGTCAGCTGTACAGAGAGTGTCAGCATTATGTTTTGCACTTGTCTGCTTGCTCATCACATTTTAATTAATGAGGGCATGAGCCAAAACAGGTGTTGGTAACAGAACAGACAGCAGCTGGCAAACAATTTCTAGATCTACAATTGACTCATTTATACCATTGTTCTGGAACAGAGGGTTCATAGATATTACAGAGAAGGAGTTCATGTCATTTTACAGAGGAGGTTATTATCAGGCTGAGCTGTAGAGGCACATGAATTTTTTTCTATTTCTGTTTTGCTAGATTTTTTAAAATTACTTTTTCTCAGGCTTAGTTCTCGTGGTAAAACTGTGAAAAGTTTAGGTTTTTTTTTGTTTTTTTTTTTTTTTTTTTTTTTTTGCCAGCAGCAGGCAATTTTTATTACTAAAACTATCTAACCAAGGAACTAAATGGCCTTTGAATAAAGAACCCTAAATTCATTTCATTACCATCTATTTTTCCAGAGAGAAAGTGGCATAAATTGCTCTGGAACTAGAGCTCAGCAAAACTCTTTTCCAAATCTGTATCTGTATAAATTGCCACAGAATGAAAGTTGTATGAGTCCATCAAAACTTCAAACACATTATGAATCTAATAAAACTCTAAACTTTCTCATTCCGGCGTCCCAGGCTCTTTAAATCACATAACTGACTTTCTACATCCTTGCTGTTACTCATTCCAAGACTTTTCAGATATTGGTCTTTAATTGTGAATTTCTGGCCCATTCACTGGAAGTTTACAGCTGGATGTCTAAAGTGAGCAGGCAAAAATCCCATTAATCCACAAAGCCATCAAGGGTAATAACTTGGTGTTATTTGCCACTTCTGCACGGTTTTGTGTCACAGCAAATTCCATGAAGTAACTAAAGAGGGAGTCAACAGACCAAAAGAGAAAAGACCAGGTTGTTCTGATCAAATCATTCCTCAGGTCAGTTAACTGATTATTTTGAAGAAATGTTTCATGTTATAGAGCTAATCAATGGCTCCATATTAGAAGCGTAGCAGTAGAAATAGTGACCATCACTCTGGTGACACAACAAGCACAGAAAGGGTGCTAAAAGAGGAGGAAGCAATCAGCTTTGATGCTAGATCTGCAAAATGTGACCTCTGAGGCTTAAGGAGTTGAAGAAAACTTAAAGAAAAACTTCTTTAATGTCTTCAGATCCTTCCTTATCCTTATGAGCCCTGGAGAGGAAAACACACACCCTGGGATGCCTCAGGATGGTCAACTTGCTTGTCCAAAGAGTGGAACATCTTGACATTGGTATTGATGATTTCCTTGAGACAGCTGTGGAGATAAGAAATTTCCTGATCCTTGAGACTTTGTTCTTTGCCCACAAGTATTTAAGTTATCTGGCTTTGATACCAGCCACATTAGAGTCTCAGTGGTGTATAAACTGCAGCTGAGACCAGCCAGGAACAAATTGGTGTCAGGATTCCGGCTCAGGCACGACCTCCAAATTCCTGTGTGGTTTCATGGCCAGCACAGCTCCTGGCACGCTTTTGGCATGTGCTAATTAGCACAGCCACAGACAGGGCCCTGGCACTGGCTGGGGATCACATTTCTCAGAAACTATTCCCACTGGTAAATTAACTTTAGACACTTTGTTTCAGGGGAAGGAGAGTTTTGATATATGACCATCAGTAAAATCATGTAGTTTTTGGCCTCAGAGAAATGTCCTTAACAGCTTTACTTAGCAGGATTGGCAGAGCTTGGGGGAGCAATGGAAAACTAAAAAGCTTGCAAACATCCCTTGAAATTGAAGGCTAGATCTGTGAGTTATTGCATGAATGTCACAGCACAAGGGAGTGCAATCTTTAAGCATTAAGAGTTTATGTCCTGAATGACCCAAGAGGCCACAGGAATATTAGCTGTTATACAGGATATTATTCTGTGCACATAATATACCTGGAATAATTAACAAAGTAGTGAATTTATGTTACTACAGTAAATTTATACTAGCCATAATAATTTTAATATATGCATATGTCTTTGAAATTATAGCAGCTGTAAAACTAGTGCTTTTCTTTATTAAAAACACCTAGATCAAGGAGTTCAAAGAAGGGCCAAGGACCAGATTTGTCAGGTAGCAATTGTGGTTTAACCCCAGTCAGCAACTGAACTCCACACAGCCTCTTGCTAATTCCCCCTGACTAGGAGACTATTATGATTAGTTAAAGAAATAGGATGGAAATTAAATTACGTTGGACTAGGAAATCACTAGATTTAATATTACTTTGATGGGGAATTGGAATTATTTTATTAACTAGTGAAGTGTTAAATGGGTTAAAAAATGGTGCCAGATCTCAAAGAGATGTTATTCATTAGCTATTACCTGTATGGGTCCTTAGATAATTTTGCAAGTCCATTTAATATTTTTATCAATATTTTAGGAAATAAAAATGCTGTATGGCTAGACTGACAGACAGTGTGAAGACTGACATAGCAGCAAATATGGGGGAAGTTTATAATTTATTAGAAATGTTTGAATATCTTGGTTTCAAGCCTAGAGATTTCAGCTTTTCCCACAGTAAATCTATACTAGATTAACTGAATATCTTGATCTTATTGACTGCATTGACTAGATCTTCATTTCCTGTCTAAACTTAGACATTTAACTTTTCAGTGTCAATAAACAAAAGTAATACACAGGGAAAGAAGGGGACAGGCTTTGTTATGGCATGTGGAGACTTACTGAGGACTTGAAAAAGATCCTGGGGTCTCTAGAGTCCAACCTGCAAAAAATACATTTCAGGAATAGAAAAGTGATCCTTCCCATAAAAAAGGGTGTGATAAGTTTGGTCTAAGCCCTTTCTAATTGTGGGATACCCATGTTAAGTTGTGGAAATAGTATCAGGGAGAATTCAGGAGAGGATTCAAATATTGGAAACCAGCTCTACAGAGTAGAGCTCTATGGAGCTTATCTAATTTACTTCATTAAAAAAAAAAAAAAAAAAAAAAAGGACATGAGTTAATCCCTATGTGCAGTTATTTCCATGTAGAGATGTGTGGCAGCAGTGAGAGTTTCAAATTTATGGACAATGCCTTAACAGGAATCACAGGCTGCCAAACAAAGGCAAAGAAAATTGACCTTCAGATAATCCATTCCTGTATCTTATGTAATAAGGATGGTTAAATGCAGGAGTAGCTTATGGGGAGAGGAAGTTGAAGATACTGCCATCAGAAAGATTCTCAATAAGAATGGGGTCTTTTAAGAGAAATTATTTACCCTCTGAATATGGTATTTATGCTGGTTCACTCTGTCACTAGATTTTGTACCCATCTTTTTTAGATGCAAACACTTCTAATCCTCTGAATAGGTCAGATAAGATATTAGCATGAAGATAACCTGAAATTAATTATCAGGGCTTTCACTAGTCATCAGGAGCAAAGCAATTATAAAAAACGGTACAATGGAAATTCCTAGATTATATTTCTGAGAAATGCATTGTTAGCCATTCATTTGTGACAAAAAGATGAGTGGTGTGATGCAAATATTCTGAAAAGCCACATTTTTAAAAGTCAAATTTGGAACATATGCCTCAAAACTCAGCATCAGTTTTTGTGTGGAATTGATGTCTTGATGTGTTGTTATTTAGTCCTTCTAAAAGCTAAAATGAGGGGAAATGTTAGGCTGATAAGAAAGAAGACTGTCACTTATGGTTGATGGGAGATTTTTAAAGCACAAACACAATTTAGTACATTTACTGGAAAGTGCTTTTAAATGGCAATAGTAAAAAGGGGAAAAAATGCATTCTCTGCTTCCATATTTTTTCAGTGTTTAACTTTAGGATGCAGAATGTGCTAGCCTAAAAAACCACCTGTAAAATGAGTATCTGGAAACACTAATGTACCTCTAGGGAAAGTGCCATGTTCCAAAAAAAAATATTTAACATATTTACTCCAACAGCAAAATCTGTCACATACTGACCTGCTGCTGCTTTCACGTGTGGCTTTCACATTCCCTGGACAGGGAGACATAATTCTGTCTCGCAGGAGAAGCACAGAGAGAAAAGAAAATAATCTTTATCTGTGCTCCTTTGTTTTTCCCATGTGGAATGTGGTATGGAGATTGTTTACCTGAACTTGATTGGATTCTGGTGAAGGTTGGTTGGGTTCAGTGACCAGTTGGATTCAGCTGTGTCTCGGACTCTCAGCAGAGAAGTCATGAGTTGTTAGTTGACAGGTAAGTAAGAAATAAGTATGTAGAATAGGAATATATCTCTCTAAATAGTATATTAATGTAATAGAGTATAGTTTTAATAAAGCTATCCTTCAGCCTTCTGATCTGGAGCCAGACATCGTTTCTTCCCTGAGTTGGGGGTCGCCTGATTTCCATAATCACATGCAGGCTGCAGCCATGGTTTAGTGTCCTAGAGTTATTTCCTCACTTTTTACACCCTTTGGTGTGGAGCAGAGTTGATCTGTAATCATGTCAAAGCCCCATTCTATTACTTTGCTCCAGTTTTTCCAGCACATATTTTATTTTATTTTCACCTTACCCAGGCTCTTGCTCCAGCACACACTTTTCTAAGTGTTTTTCTAGCTTTCCTAGCAGTATAAAGTAATGCCTACTTATGTTGGTGCCAGGGGGGTTGCCTTGTTTTGGGTGTTGTGGTAGCACAACAAACCAGGCAGTTTTCCTTCCTTTTGTTAGCTGCTGAGTTCCCAACTGCCTTTAGATAGTTACAGCTCTCTTTCAGAGCCATTTCCTCCCGGACTTCATACAGCAAAATGAGAGCTGCACTGGACAAAGCACTATAAAATAGGCTCCTGAGAGCAATGTGCAGTGCCTTGGAGCCCTAAGAGGTGCCTTGAATCTCTTTTCTGTATTTCATTCCCTTTAGCACATTAAGGTGAAATGTTTCTCAGGGAGCTTGCACCAAAGATCTGGGAGCAGTGCAGGAAAACAGCAGGATGGAAGTGAGCTCTAGATGGGCTGGGGGCTGTTTATCAATATCTATGTCCTCTTCAGCTTGGGCTGCACAAAACTCATTTCTCTTGCAATAAAAGAGACTATGAAGGTGAATTAATGCTTGGAACTGGCTTGCAGATGTTATCAGCAACCAGGTGATAAGAGGATTTGCTTTGTGTGTTTGCCACAGCAGTTATGAATGGTAATTCCCTCATTAGGAAGCTCTGGAGGGTAACAGCAATGAAGGACTTACTGCTGAACTGGAACTCACAGTCCATGGTAGAAGGACAACACAGCAAGAACCTAGCTACTAATAGGGAAGTGGGAAAGGAGGGAGTGAAAGAAGAAGAAAAAGGTTCTATGTATTTTTTTTTTTTTGGTCTTGTTATCCCTGTCCCTTCCATTTCCATAATCCAGAATAAAAATGAAGATGCAGTACCGAACTGTTTCTCTAAAAGTCTGAAATGTATGTACTGGATCTGCTGTGTTAGATCTGCATACCAGCAGTGATGGTGGTTTTCCCAAAAAGGATTCCTTCCTTCCTTCCTTACTTCCTCCCTTCCTTAAAAAAAATCTTCCATAAATTAAGGGTTACTTTTGTGCAATAGATTTCATGTCAAAGCAACCCTTTTTAATTTCTTGCCCTTTGGGTGAGCTGCCTCTTTCTCCTCTGCAGAAATACCTTCAAGCCAGCTGTCTTTGATTCATTTGCCTTTCTGTTCCCCATGGAGTTTGTCAGATTAATCTGACACCTTCCTATGCTCCCCCGCTCCTGAACTCTGTCCTTCAGAGCTCTGTCAGGGTAACAAAACTTGCCAGGGAACTCTCCCACCCCAGGTGAGGGTTTACCTTTTAATGGCCAAAGCTAATGAATGAGGCCACAGCCTCATCTCTCTGACACAGAGATGAGTACTTTTTTGGAGATAGCTCCAGCCTAGGTGCTGTGCAGATGCTAAAAGGGTGCTGTTTTCTCCCCCCTGAATACAGACGCTACATATTTCAGAGCAATTGCAAGGCTGGAAGTGCCTACTTGGCTACTTAAAGGTTCTTAAACTGAACCCTTAATCTCAAACCACCACCCCTGCTTGTGAGGGGTGGTGGTTTGAGATAAAGGGTTCAGTTAAGAACCTTTAAGTAGAGCAGCCAAGCACCATTTAATGAAAATTAAGATATTTCACAGGGGGTATCTAGACCCATCCTCTGGTCGTGAATTCAAAGGTGTGGTGAGGTGTGTGTATATTACTGAGCTCCCAAATCTCTCAAGTCATGCCAGTGACCGATTTGGCAAAGGAACTCCCTACCATGTTCCTTCTGCCACTTGTCTTTTTTCACCCATCCTTCTCACTCTATCCCACTTAAATCTGACTCTGACAAGTTTCAGCCACTAAAGTGAATGCTCAGATGGCTTTATGCAATTTTTCTAATGTATCATTCTAGCCAAGCTCTTTTCACAAAAGAAAATCAAAGGTGAGCCCGAGTTCTGTAAGGGTCTAGCCCACATCCCATTGACTTCCCTTGGCATTTGTGCAGGTCCTGGCTCGTGACTCAGGCTGGTATTTTTCCATGTTGGAAAAAAACTCACAAACACTCTTTTGAGAAGTTTTCAACAGCTCTGAAAGCAACATGGAATATATGTGCTCTAATATAGCTACAGTATTTTAATTGCAGGCATCTGCCATTCAGCTAATGCAGATATTCGTGGAAATGTTTACTTCATTACTGCATTACAAGAACTTAATTAGGCTGACTGGAGACTTGAACAAAGGAGGCTGAAAAGGCATCAATTACGTGTGTTAACACACTGAACAGGGCTCTGAAACTCAGACCCCAGCTTCCATCAAAAGGGGCTGTTCAGGAGCCCAGGCTGGCGATTTCAACCCCTTCATTTAGCATGCCCCAGCAGGGCTGTGCTCCTCTGGAGGCAAAGAGAGCCTTTCCTGCAGAAACTGGGGGCTGCCTGTGCAGCAGGAGAGGCAGCAGGGCATGGGGATGAGCTGACAGCATCCAACCACAGCAGGGATGTCACTCCCAGCCAGCAATCACAGCCTGCGAGCACCAAACCCAGAGTCAGGTGTAGTGCATAGATAGAGATTTTCCATCAAAAGCCTCTGTGTGTTTAAATTATGACATGGGACCTTTACTTATTTAAAATTTACAGCAGCACTGTGAAGAAAAATAAAATACTTCTGAAAATAATTTGGATATGCGTGAGGTATAACATGTTCGCTCAGCCTTATTACTCCTAAATCCCAGTGAAAACTACAGATGCATCCTGGTAAATGTGTTTCAAATTGTTTAAAATAAGAAATCTTTGAACAACAGCCAAGACAAACTGGTATTATATATTTTGGATCGGAAGAAATTATTTTTATTGAAGAGAAAGTATTAACACCACTGCTTCTTTTCAATATTCCCTAAAAAGTTTTAGAATTTGTATTGTTTTTTTACCAAATTTGGGCTCAAAATAATTTGGAAAGCAGTCAGTCTTTTGTTTCTTTCATGGCAATAACTATATGATTTAAATATATTTTTTAATATTAATGGGATCTTATGTCCTATTGTATTATATCACAGTAAAATAACAGGCAATTAATAATAAGTAACATTCTGAAGGTGAAATAATGTAAAAGTAAATAAAATTAATTAATACATGAGTAGAAGTAATTAACAAGTGGAACTGGATTTTAGTATAAAATTACTGCAAGGGCTACTGAAAGCTCTCAACACTTTTTATATGACTTTGGTAAAAGGAATTTTCATCTGATTCAGATAAAGCTGCACAATTGTATTTGTGACAGATGCTCTTAAATGTGTTACTTTGTATTTTCAGATCACAACATTCAGCGAAAAAATACTGTCAAAATACTGCCAATACTGACAAATATTGGCCAAAAAAGAGTAAAAGTGTGTGTTTCCCAGTGATATAACACCACATCCAGTTCACCCTGCTGCTCTGAAAGTCACACAGTATTTAGAACTATATGAGAATACATAACTTTATCACTTGCGTGGTGGCTTGTATTAATTGTGACCTTATTGTCACTCAAGTATTTTTCATCTGGGTGGTTGAACTGAAACCCAGTTTGACTGATTACATTTGTGGTGTTTTTCTGGTTCTTTCCTGTGTAACATAGTATTAATTCTGGTTATGATTAGTACACCAACCAATTTGAGACACTGTGCCATGTGATGTATGATGATATTTTCTTTCTGTTGTGCTTTGCAATGATCTTTGCCATTAACACTGCTAAGGACAAAACGAAACCAAGAGAGGCTGCAGCAGCAGCAGAGACCAATAAAGATAAAGCTCTTGTGTGTGTTGGGGTTTCTGTTGGAGCACACAGGACTGTAAACAGCGTTCCTTTTCCATAAAGAGGAAAACAAACAAGCTGGCGTCGCTTTGAGGATTGCAGCCCCATTGTCATTTGTGTGTGCATCTTTCTTAGCTGATTTTATTTAAGAGTGGGTTTTTTTCCCTTTAGTCTGCAGCAGTTGTATTAGATGGAACTCTTAGACAGAATTCAGATAAGCCATAATCTATTGCTCCTGCTCCAATACTGTGGTTCCAACTCAGTCCATTGCTCTCTTGAATAAAATCATTGAGAGTGATGTGGGTCAGTTGATAAATTCTCTTTCCAGAAGATCTTCAATCCAGAATTTCTCCTGCTTTGAAGAGAGTCTGCAGTACAGAAGAACTTACAGAAACCTCAGGGGAACTAATGGCATTAAGAAAATAAAAGTCATTAAACAAATCTGCTTTCTATTGGATTTCGCTTAGTAAAATAGGCATAGCAACATCAAATCATTGTGGCCTAGGCTGGCATTTTTAGAGTGACAAAATTTTTATTGCTTCATTTCAAAATAACTAATTCAGATTTTTTACATGCATTACAGGAAAGCCAAACTCAAACCATATATCTTGAATATGTTGTAAGACTGTTTTTATTTCTCCTCCCTGGTTGGTTCAGTACGTACCCATCATTTTCAGTGGTTTGAAATAAAGTTAATTTTCAGTCTTGAAATCTGGAGTTGATCTGCTGTTTGCTGTGGATGGGCAGAATTGCCTTACAGCATGGAATTAACAATTTTTTGTTTGTCTGTTTTTAATTTCTTAGGGACTGGGCCTACCTCAGGCTGAAGACCATGACTATCAACATAAAGCTTGATATTCTTCTCTAGATGTCTGGGAATGTAGAAGTCAGATTAAATAAGATCCCTCAATTTAATCACTCCTGAAGCCTCTTCTGGACATCTACAGTTGGAATATTGTACCTGCAGTGAAGACACTGTTTTTATATTCAAATTCCAAAAATTATCACAATAAGATGTAGAGAATGATTTTTGAGTTACCATTGTGAGTTGATTTCTCAAGCAACAGACAATTGTCAAAGTTAGGATGACTGGGAAACAAGTTCATGCATTTTGGTGAGAGTTCAGCGTATTTGTTTTAATGCTGGTATGAAATTTAAGATTAAAAAAAAACTCCAGCACCCCATGAATCTCACTGTAAAGCTGCTGATTACACAAAGCATAAATTTATGAGGTGCATCATTTCCTTTACAGCCAACACTCATGCTTTAATTGAGTTTTATAAATCAGAGTATTGGCATCCTAATTTTAAAACACCCCACAGATATTTTCTTTCTGTTCCCATGCTGTTATTTCTTTTCTGCTCACAGATGGTATTCTGACATTTCTAATATATACTGCATTTGTATGATAGTTTCCCAGAATATTTTGATAAGGAACTCCAAAACCAATTTAGTCAGAGAGCAAATCTGATGTCAAACTGAAAAAGCTTTTCCTTCCTATTTTATTTTCCTTTTTTTTTTTTTTTTTTTTTTTGCTAAAAGGAAAGAGAGAAACAAGCAAACTTCTTTAAGGAGATGAAAAGATAGACTTATCTTTTTCTTGTAACAACTGAAATCTCTGAGATATGTCAGGGCTTATCCTGACATGATTCTTGCCTATTTACAATTAAATTTGAGAATCCTTTTGATGCTTTATATTTCTTTCCTCACATGCAACCTCTTTGTTTCTGACCTTACATTCCAGATCATTTAGGTGTTTTTAATCTAGTTTTGAAGGTGAAAATGCAGCATGAATTTAATACAGCATCTCTTTGTCCAAGTTAAGTTTTTTCACAGGAGTATTCCAATTTCTTTGGTTTTCCTGAGTGACGTTCATCCTTCTGAGTTTTGGATGTCCAAAAATTATCTGTGCTCTCCAAGGTGGCACCTTAGTTCCCTCTGCAGGCAATGCAAGAGGATTATTCACTCTCTCTGTCTGAGATCTTTGGGGGGGAATCAAATGTTTGCACCCGACAGTCTTTCAGTACTGGCTGTACTGGAAAACCAGCATGTCCTACCAGCTAGAAAAGGAAAGGAGACTCCCACTTCTTGAATGCAGGAAGTTACCACATAAGAATTTGCAAAATCTGTCTTTTTCACAAAGGTCACCAAAAGAAAAAAAAAAAATCAGAAATGTCATCATGTATCTCGTACGCTTGTTTTTCAAAATAATATTTTAAAAGAAATTTCCTAATATTTTGAGAAGGATCAAAAATTCTGAAATGTCAAAGTGCTTATCTAATGAAATTCAAACTTTCAGGATCTAGAATATGGAAAAATTGAGGTTGAAAAAGACTTCTACGCCTATTGAGGCTGATGTAATGATCTCTCAACATTGTGTAGAAGCTCAGCTCAGCTCATAAGCTACACAGACAGCCTCCACAGCCCCAACCAGACTTTCAGAGTAAGACCCTGAGGTTTTAATGACATTATCCTGAAAGCAATGCCAAAATCATTCTAATGATTTCAAAACCCGGAGATGAAAAACTCGAGAGCAAGACTTATGAGAAATCAATTCAGAGGAGAGAGAGGGAGTGGGGATAAGGTTCAACTTCCAGATTTTCTGGCAGCACCACGTGACATCCATGTGAGCCATGGCATACCTCCAAATGACAGAACAATTTAATTCCTTCTACTTTATTCCTTATCCTGCGAGATGTTATTCAGTCCTTAGGAGTGATGACAAAGCACCGAGTGCACATGAATAGTAATTGTACACGAGCGTGATCATTACAGGCAAATTTAGTGCTAAGTAAAGAGCTGTGCAGCACAGAACAGAGGATCTGAAACTGCAGGAACTTCTGCAATCCTCAGAGATGCTCACCAGATCTTAACAGCAGACTGCAACAGATCTGGGTGGGTTTTTTACTTTGAAGATGCTGAGTGTGATTGTACGTACTCATTTATATTTTCCAGAAATTTTAGTCAATACTTTCAGTGTTGTCCACCGAACCGCATTGATTTAGATTAAATTTTGTTTCAAAAATCAAGAGACCAAATTTCAAAACACCTCATGTTAACATTCTAGAGGTTTTGGAAATTAAAAGTTTTGGTGTTTGTTTACAAAACCTCTTTTAATTACAAACTGTTATTATTTTCATAAAAAAAGGTAAAGTATGAGACTGATCAAACAAAATGATCAGAAAAAGTATTTCTGCAAATGTGAAAATCTGGTTTGGTTTTTTTTTTTTTTCCCAATACAGCTTGTGTACTTATCCCGCATTCAGCAATGCTCACTGACATTATAATTCTCTGATAAGCAGACATAGAAACAGACACACAGACATTGTCACCTTCACAAAGAAATCTCTTCCAAGTAAAATATTAATTAATAATGCTGTTGTTTCAGGGAGGGGAGTAAATGCAGTTGATAAAACACCAGTTAGAGGGTGGGAGAGGGAAATGTCAAGATTCCATGGCTGTGAACTTGCAAAGCTTTCCTGGACTTTACTGCTCTATACAGAATTACACTGCTGAGACGTGACTGATTAACTTGCAGGCTGCATGATTCTTTTGCAGCCGAGAGGTCATTTAAAGATAAAAATGCCCCCTGAAAGTCCTGAATATCAGCAAAGTGAACTGGCTAAGGACACAGTTGAAGGGACATTGGGATCCCAATACTGTAAAGAAAATGTATCTGTCTAACAATTGGCTTTTGCTCCTCTCCCTCCACAGACTTGCCAAGCTTGCACTGAGCTTAAGATTGAGGTTTTGGCCTTCACTTTAAGCTCTTCTCATTATTTTGCAACACTCCTGACTGTCCTTGTGCCTCTCAAACCTAAAGCAGAGAGTGGTTATTTGACTCCCTGTGCCAGAAACCTGTGTTCATCCCATCCAAAGAAGAGAACAAAGTTGGTGAAGGCTCTTGAGGACAAGTCTGATGAGGAGCAGCTAAAGGAAGCTGGGAGTGTTTAGCCTGGAGAAAAGGAGGCTCAAGGGGAACATTCTCACTCTCTGCAACTGCTGAAAGGAGGATATAATGAGTTGGGGCATTTTTTTTTTACATTTAAGTAAATATTCTATCCTCAGTTTTATCTGGCAGCCAGGAGACTGCCATGGCAGAGCACCGATTGTAGAAAATTATAAAGGACATTCACCACATGGTGTAAGATGCCTGGTGAAGCACTCACAGTGTTCTATTCCGTGCAAGAGTTAATTTCCATGACAGAGGAGTCAGAGATATCATTTAGCCTGGTGTAGCTGATGGCCAATGGTTCTATCATGTAAAGAAAGATTGCGGGATGGAAAGGCCATAAAATAGAGTGAAAACAATCAGCCTCACCACTAAACTAATAATTCATATTTATTTATATTAAGGATGACAATATTCTTTCTGGCACAGCTTATATGGAACCGAAGTGCTCCTGCAGAGCTCTTTCCAGTGGCAGGCAGACCATGAGGGGAAAATGTAATTTACTTAGCTTTTTGTTATACTCTTACACAGGTTGTATTTGCTTGCAGTTGTTGTTGGTGACAGCATGCTGCTAAAAATGGACATTTACTATTGCTTGAAATTGGCATTTTTGTGCTCATATGTGGTTACTTAGAAAATTTATACAGCAAGATCACCCATTCACGAGTTTGTGAAGACTTACTGGAGCCCCCTTCATCTTCAATGTTTCAAATTCGTCTCTGAGGCGGTTGCTTCGACATTTGATATGGTGCAATTTCAAATCCTTCCAAGGGAAAAGCTATTAAGGAAATCTGTCTAGTGAACAAGTTATTTGGAAATAAATTTTGACTGCTTTTGAACTGTTCTCAGCCTTTAGAGTCCAAAATGCATAGGAAACAACAGAAGTGTGTTTACAATCACATATATACAATTAATAGCTGATGACAATCAGGGAATAGCAGTGTGTTTATCTTTTCAAAGACAAATATTTATAATGGAAACATTTAATGACTTTAGCATCTTATTTAACTGGCCTTCCTTTCCATTGCCTGGTCTAAACATTGTACAGAATTCTACTGGCACTAATTTCTGGAGTAAAACATTTATATCAGTGTTGTGTAACATGCTGGCCAGGTACCCTCACAGTGGTTAATAGGAAAATGTCATTACCTGATGTGATGGCAAAGAAAGAAGATGGTAAACTCATTTATTTGCTGTGCCAGTGCAGGTTGTGAAAAGTTGGCACAAAGTTTAACTCCGCCATAGGGGTGGGTGAACTTGGTACTTATAAACTACAAACAGAGTAATCCTGCAAAGATGGACGTGGTCCTTCTGAAATCCCCTTTTAGGTGGTGACAGACTCCTCAGTGTTTGAGTCCTGGGACTGGAATACCTGAAAGAGTCTTTTTTTTCCACAGAGGGGCAAGCATATGCTTTTATCTTCAGTCTAATTCATCTATTAAGTATATACAGAAGGCAGTCTTTATAGTTTCACAGTTTAAAGGAGATGGGCTGCAGTCTTCCAGCCTCCCATGTGGCATTTCCCTCGGTATTTTTTCCCCTTTTTCTGTTACTAGCACACCTCTAGCATGTCTAATCAATAGTGCTGCCTTGTACATGATGCTGTTCCAATTCACAAATCTTTTCCCTTGGTGGACCCCAAAGCTCTCCATAACAACATGGAATTTCCAATAACTTGAATCAAAGTGAACCAAGAAAGACTAATTCTAAAAACAATCAAGCATGTTGTATTAAAAAACCCCATTTAAATCTGAAAGAATTGGTTACTTTTGGCTTACTTAGCCAGACCTAAGATGTGGTGGTTTTCTAACCCTGCTGTGTTCAGACATCATTTTCACTCCTGTGTTCCAGGAATATATTTTTGTCTGTTTGTGTGTACATACAGCATATAGGCATACATTTTAAATGTCAACCTGTGTAAAAAAGGCCAGTCCGAGAGACTGAGATGAAGACAGAAACTTTTAGAGGTCTGTTGTCTTCATTTTCCAGCAAATACATTCATTATAAAGCCAAAAGAAAATGAAACAGGATTATTAAGTATGGGAATGGATTTAAGGAAGGTCTTTGATCCAAAAGAAAATAGACATTTAGGCCAAACTGTTGAAGGGAAGAATTGTGTAAGCATTAAAGATTAATTAAAATTAATAGTGGAGGGAACAGTGACTACATTTCTCCACCTGAGCAGACAGTGCTTCTAAAAGAAATCTAATAAATGTGGCATGAAACAGAAGTGACAGAGCACTGGAGAAGGAGAGGAGAGGAACAGAGTTAAGAGGAAAGACAGTCAGGAAAGTGCCCTTTGGGATCTGGAATGGCATTCACTTAAAAGGAGTTCACATGGCAGCAGTGCAACGTGGTTGATAGTGCCTCGTTCTGGCTTTGAAAATTCCTGTAATCGGATATTCCATTCCAAAAGATATCCCCCAGTGTCCTCACTCAGAGGCAGCAAATAGACAAAACTCGGGAAAGATGCCATGGGACACTGCAGAGTTTGATAAAATGAATTTTGGCTCATATTAGTGGGATGTTTGGCTGTTGCTGAGGGTTTCTGGTGTTGGCCTGAGGAGTGATAGAGTCAGATATAATGGGAATGACATCAAGCATGATCCAGGGATGGTGTCTTAACAAGAAACATGCTCCCAGCAGCACCACTGCTACTGCTCCTGGATGCTGTCAGGTGCTCTGCTGGAGGAAAACAGACATGTTTGCACCAGAGTTTTATATTGTGTTTATAATTAGGTCATAATTTGTACCACAAGCAGAGCTTTTAAGGTAGTGGAGAGAATGCACACCCACCCCTTAGAGCCTAGATACTATAACTGATTTATAGATGTAGTTACCTTTATGGATGGCAAATGTTCTTCCTTGTGATATATTTAGGAATGTGCCTGAATATTTCCCAGGAAGGGCTTTGTTATCAGCCTTCTTCTGTGCAGACAAGGACAGATCATTTTCTTAAGGTTATGCAATAACTCAGCAGGGTGCTTTTCTCTTGTGGTCTTCCTAGAATATTCCAATAGGGACAGCAATGGGAAATGAAAAAAAACCCACAAAAACAAAAACAAAAACAAAAACAAACAAACAAACAAAAAAACAAAAAAACACCAAACCAACCCACTTGAGGAACATTACTTCTTTGCATTTACAGAACTGCTCTGAAATCCTGATGCTGAATTCACATACTTGGAAACTGTTTTCTAACTTAAAGCAAACTCCAGAAGAACAAAAATGGACCATCCTAGTAGATTATTTGGCTTGCTTCACTCACTCAGTTTAGTCTGAGTTGACTGACTTTATAGAACTAGATAAAGACTAGTTGTAGACTAGTAATAGGTATGAGAACAGCTTTAATATACTGGTACAGTCAATAATATTAATTGGTTTATTCAAAAGTTGTATCATTATAAGTGAAAAAATACTCAATGTGTAATTAATCCAAGGTTATCTTATCAGCAAAGGCACTGGAAACAGAAATCAACATAAATATTATTATCAGTTTACTTCTTCAGTCCAGAGCTGGCCACTAATTGCTATAGACATATTTTTGATCATTTTATTCACATATGTTGTGTTACTATCAGTAAATTAATTATTCCTTTTTATTTTTCCTTATTCAGAACACATTTGGCGTAACTAGAAAAGGAAAAATGTTAAACACCAAGTGATTCAAAGTGCTAAGTCCAGCTAGTGGCTGGCTCCTGGTGACATCCCATAGGGATCTGTTGCAGCATTTTTGAGAGAAAGAGGGCATGAATTGTGAAAGTTGAGCTACTCCAGGCTAGGCCTCAGATTGAGGCCTGGTGGGGCCTTCAGGCCTCTGACGCAGTTAGAAATTCAGAGGTTGTGGCGCAGATAGAAAATAGTCTTAAGGTATTGTAGGGACCACCGGGTGTGAACTAGTATAGGTTTTATGGTGCACAGTGTAGGCCGTTTTAAGGAAAAGGTAAACAATGTTAGCCTACCAATCAGAGTGTCTTTGTTTCTGTAAACTATGTAGAAGCATATATAAACTACCGCCTGATTTTGAATAAAGGGAGAACGTTGCATTAATCATATTGATTGGATGTGCGTTTGTCTTGTCCAGTTTCCCGTTTTCCTGAGGTTCCCTGGCTTTAGGGATCCATACTGGGGCCAGTGGTTCCTGCTTAACCACCTTAATAATTAATTGGATGATGTGACAGAGCTGTCTCTCAGCATGTTTACAGAAGATATTTGCTATTCAAGGAGACCTTTCCAGGCTGCAGATATGGGCTGACAGGAGCCTCATAAAGTTCAACAAAGGCAAAAGCAAAGTCCTGCCCCTGGGACAAAGTAACCCCAGCACCAGATGGGGGCAGGGACTTCTGAGAGCAGCTTTGGAGATGAGCAGCTGAGGGTGCTGGTGGAGCACAGGCTGACCAGGGACCAGCAATGTGCCCTTGTAATAAAGAAAGCAGCCCCTCCTGGGCTGCATCAGCCAGAATTCAGCCCTCATGCCTTGTTAGACTCATCCTTCTCTCTGGTCAGCACTTGTTACACCCATCTGGTGAAAATCTGGTTAACCATGTCCTGAGCTCTCCAGTGGAGGACAGGCATGGAGATACTGGCCTGAGTTCAGTGGAGGGGACTCACTGGATGGAGTAAGTGAACCCTCACAAGATGGATGGGGAGCAGCAGTATCAGATGTAAAAGAAGAAACAGGAAACTGAGTTTGTTCTGCGTGAATTTAAAAAAGAGAAACCTTCAGGGGTGATTTTTTGTCTGTCTGCATCTCTCTGACTGGAAAACCAGAGAAAACCAGGAGACTTTTCAGAGAAGTGTGCAGTGACTGGAGGAGAAGCTGTGGATCCAATCTGTAACATGCAGAATTCAAACTCAATATAAGGAAATTATTTTTTACCGCGGGAGTGATCAGAACTTTCTCACAGTTACCTGCAGAGGATCTGGAATCTCAATTTTTGGAGATGCTCTCTTCCTTACTAATTCAAGTTCCAAGAAAAGGTTAAAGGATTGTCTTTTTTGTCAAAACTCTAAAAATTACCTTGCAAAACACTTTGTATGCAACTGTTGCAGAAAGGAGGTCAGATTATTGGTCCAGTTTCTGTCTCTAAACAGAACCCGTTTATTTTCCCAAATGTATCTTAAAAAAAATATTTCTTTAATGAAGTTTGCATGCCCAACTTGCCTTACTGAATTACATCTGGGATCATCTCATCTTCTTCAGAAGAATAAAAAATACTGATTTTAGTGCTGCTGCTAACTCTAAGCAGAAGGTGAAGGTCTGGTTACATTAGTTATTTTGCAAAAGTGGGAAAAACATGCTTTAATCCCTTAGATAGTGGGATCAGTATTTTTATGGTATTTCCACTAGACTAAGAACATCTAAGTGGACAATTACATTGCAGATGTCAATGTTGTGTCAATTTAATCCCATGCTGAAATGGTGCTACAGCACCATGCACAATTAGGGCAACACCAGGGCACTACAGTTCAGCCTTCTCTATTTTAAATCACTAAATGACTTGTTGAAACTTTTTTTTTCTCCAGTCTGGCTCTCCCAGGCAGCTTCTAAACACAATTTGAAAGTCAACATTAGGCAGACACTAATTCAAACAGAGATCTTTGGAGGTTAAGAGTGTTTAAGGGTTGGGACATGTGGAAAAAGAATGGAAGATGGGTGAGAAATATTGTAAATATGCTCAAGTTACTTGCAGCTGAGGTGTCAAAACCCACACATATTATGCTAGTTGTTGTTTGGCCTTGTCTGTTGGACAAATAGAACATCTGTGTTTAGATAACAAGCTTCTGGCAGGCTTAGAGGCACCCTATCAAACATGCCTGTGATTTCTGCCCTGTTGTGGAAAAAAACAGAGCCCAACAATAAATTACACCCGTGTGGATGCCTGGACTATAGGTGAAACCAGCAAGTTTGTTGGTCTTCCAGCATGGATCAATCTCCATGGTGCCTGCATTCTCATTTGTGTGCCTGTGCTTGGGTGTTGCTTTAGGGATCTCCTGTTTGACAATGCAAATATATTTATTCTTTGCATTTATCCATGGTTCTGTGGTTCCTGCTCCTTATTCATGCCAGGTGACATAGAACACAAAAAAGGACATTTTACCTCAGATTTAGGAGAAAATCTCTGGTGCTGGTTAATTTGCTAGTAGAAGCCAAGGTCTTCTCATGTTTATTCTTCAGCATCTTATCTGTACAATAACAAAAAATAAATATTTTCTCTCCCTCTTACCTATCGAATTGCTCTTTCCTTGTCTAGGAACCATCTCATTCACAGGGAATAAACAGCACCTCACACAGCAATCTTCTCATCTCTTTGGAGTTCTAGACAAAAGAGAAATATAAATAATTAACAGAAATAGTAATAACAAGAGGCCATCTGTCCTTTTGCACCTGTTTTACATTCTACAGAATGTTAATACCAAAATACATTCATCAACTTTAATAGACATCTGGAGCATAATCATCCAGCAACCACTTGTATAAAAGTTACTGCATTAAATAATTATCAGTGAAATATGGCAAATAAAAAAATTGTCTTTGGAAGCACTGAAACAGAAACCAGATTTTTCAAGCTCCAAGAATTAACACAAAGAGAAGTACAGCTACCACCAGGTTTTGCTGCTGTATAGTCTTTGGTGTCTCTTTTTCAGACAACTTAATTAGTCTTTGTATGAAACTCACTGGCATGAGCAAAAACTTCTAATGCTGGGGAATTTGATGTTGATCTCACTGTTCTAGTTTCTTCCTTCTTCCCTCCTCTTCTTTTTTTCATGCAGTTTGCAAATTTAAGAACATGGCTTACATTCAAAATGTCTCCTGGCTCGTTACTAGACAGACCCAGCAATGCTGATTCTGTTCTTTCCTCTCATTACTGCTTATCATTGTGGAGTTTGCAAATAACTCGTGGGACTCAGTAATATCCAAGAGAACAAAGACTGTGTCAGAAAGATGAAGGGCACCTGAATTGCAATGAGGTAGCAAAGACCTGCTTTTAGATCAACTGTGGTGTTAACCATTGAGCACAATCTGCCTTCCTTCTGTCTGGAAGCAGAAAATAGAGCAGTGCTGAGACTTTATTTCTGTATAAGGGTATTGCCAGGAATGCTGATCTAGGATTGGTCATTCTGTGATGTATTTACACATTGGCACAGAGCAGATCAGACGCCACTGAAGCCAATATGTTATGTCCTTATATATTTCAGAGCTCTGTCTCAGGTTCCTGAAGCCTTGGAAAGCAAGTAAGGTAATTTCCATCCCTTTAGCAAGAGGTTTTGGTGCTATTTTCTGTGGCCTCCAGGCACTGAGCAATTTGTACATGCAGTACAGTCTCATTTAGAGGAAGTAGAAAATGCCATGTTATAAATAAGATATACATGACAGTCCCTCCTCAGGTATTAGATGTCTTTCTGGAGACCTGATTTGATCACCCAAGTGCCTGGGTCTTGCTAAAACATTTTGGAGTAAAGCAGAGACCTGTCAGTCTTTTCCCATAAATTACAAGATCAGGGAACTGCTTCACCACTCTGAGTCCCAAACACTTTCTTCCCAGAGCACCAAAAGACAGTATGTTGGTAAGATATGACAGAACAACACACAAATAACATGCTCATGGTTAAGCTAAAATACCCCAAATCCCGGATTAATTGCCAGTCCGTAGTTCCCATGGCCTTTTTTGTTTTGTTTGTTTTTTTTTTTTTTCCTTTTTAATCCAACAGTGAATCAATGTAGTCACTGAGTGGCATCAACACAGACTTTGTGTTTAATTCCAAATTTGATTTCTTTTCTAAATCCAGTCTCACACAGGTATATTTGCAAGTTACTTCTGTATTTTCCCCCAAAATAATTAAACCCCAGTTACTCCAGAAAGTCTCTACTGAAGTGTGCACTCATCAGAGACTGAGAATAGGCTGTTGTAGGGGATAAATGAGCGGGAGGACAACAAAACAAAACAGGTTATCCTGCTAACATAGCAAAGATCACCTCCTTCAGGAATTGTCTGGTTAATAGATGTCATACTGGCCTCTTGCTGGCTGTTTTAGGAAGTTTCTTTCCTATCATCAAGCAGCAAATGATGCAGCATCTCTTCTCAATATGAAAATTCTCAAAATAATTTGAATTTAGCATGGACAAAGCACTCAGAGTGTGAAAGGAAAACTAGTAGCAGATGTACAAGGTTCTCAGATATTTGTTCTGTGCTGATATGTAAGTAAATAGCAGATGTTTTTGAAGTTTCTCATCATTACTAAACGATGAAAGGGGGAGAGGACACTCTAGATTACATATTCACTTGCTCATTTTAAATGCCAATCATTACATCCATTTAAATACCAATTAATTAAACCCATTAAAACACCTCTGTAGTTCATTAAACGTTTTTTAATTGCTGAATTTCTGCTTTTTTCATGTTTTTCTGAGAGCTACTATTACTTTGAAAACCTTCAGTAGGTTTGTGTCTTTAAATAATTGTGTCAAAAAAGTGGAAGAAGCCAATGGGCTGAGTACACCAGATGAGCCAAGCAAGGTGTGTCTCCACCTGGGCACAGCTTTTGCAGGCAGGGCTGCTGCTGGTCCCTGCCCCAGGAGAAAGGGCCAGGCCCTTCCTGCAGCCTGAGCTCTGCATCGAATCACAGAGCTCCCTGAATGGCAGGGGACACACAAGGATCACAGTCCTGCACCGGGCAGAATCCCTAAGAATGACACCATGGATTGTCACACACCCAGAGCGTGTCCAGCTGCTTCTGGAGCTCTGTCAGGTTTGGTGCTGTGATCGCTCCTGGGGAGCCTGTTCCAGTGCCCAGCCACCCTCTGGGGGAAAACCTTTTCCTCATATCCAACCCAAACCTCCCATGATTTCAGACTGTTCCCTCAGGTCCTGTCACTGGTCACTAGAGGGAAGAGATCAGTGCCTGCCCTTCTCTTCCCCTCAATGAGGGGCTCCCCTCAGTCTCATCTCCAAACTTGTGGGAATCCAAGGCTTCCCTCTGGCTGCCCTGGCAGGTCTGGGACCCTGGCAGGGGTCAGGAACCCCCCTGGACAGAGCCCCGAGAGACACTGTCTGTGATCTCTGTCCAAGGAGAGGAGTTTTCAATCTTACAGGATGAATTACAAGCTTTGAGTGTTTGATAAGAGTAATAATTAAGTGTGACACGGGTGCAAAAGTAAAATTTTAAGTTTCTAGATTAGGGGTTCAGAGGGGACAAGATGGAGGAAATTGGGTGTGTCTTGTCCTTTTCCTCCTTCTTCATGCCCTCCATGTTTCACTGTAGTGTTGGCATTTTTCTATTGGTTTAGGCTGGGGACACACTGTTTAACATACATGATAGATATTGGCACATTATTGTAAATATAGCACAGGTAGTTTCTGGTATATAATGTTTGTAACATCCCACTGGGGGCAGAGCCCCACACGCTGCCCTGCAGGACAGACCTGCGGCAGGGCAGCAGAACATGTTAGAGATAAGCAAGAACAAACAACCTTGAAAACAGCACAGACGAATTATGGCTTCTTCTTTGGCAACGGGGCAGAAAGACGGAGATTTTCTACAATCTCGGAATCACCAATACCCACAGATTCCGACACAAACTGAACAGACACAAACTGAAGTGCCTCCAGCCATTCCTACAGCTTCCCCTCCAGAGCCTTCATCATTTTTGTAGCCCTCCTTTGCATGCTGTCTAATATCTTTATATTCTTCTTATGCTTGTGGCAGCCAAAAGTGCCCCCAGGGCTCCCGGTGAGGTGGGCAATCCCCTCCTTTGTCGGGCCCCAGGACATGGCTGCTCCATTTATCCACCAGGGCTCTTGTGTGACATCTCCAGACCCAGCCTCTGCCTTCAGCAGCTCTGTCTGTGTGGAGGTGTTGGCAGCCCTGGGCAGGGCAGCCTTTCCCCCCTGCTTTGCCTGCAGGGGATGGCAGAGCAAGTGCCCTTGGTCTGGCAGGAGGCCACACACACAGAGGTGCTCATTTGCTGAGTTTTGTGGGCTTCAAGTCTCTCCAGTCAGCCCGTGGAATGTCCTTCTGTCAAAAAGTTGCCCTCTCTGCACATCCTCCTGCCTCAGAGGCCAAACAAGCTGCCATCCTGAGCCTCGGCTCAGGCTCAGGCCCTGTGCCACTGCCCAGGGTTGTCCTTGGTAGGGGTGAAGGGTGGATGCCATTAGCCCTGTCCCCCCAAATCCTCAGTAGCTGCTCTGGAGTGCTTCTGGAGGGTCTTGGCACTCCCCTGGGCTTCCCTGCCCAGGAACTCCCCCTGGGTACGCTGTGATCCCCTGCCCTGCTGTGGAAGGTGCCAAGATCCTCTGCGAGTGATAAATACAAAAAAGTTAATTAGATTGCTAATTAAATGCCATCCAAGATTAAATGATTAAACATTTATAGGAGATTTTCTAAAGATATTCTCCTTCAGAACTCAGTGAGCCAGCCTGGATTTAATTTTTGCAGCAATATGAAGTGCCAGTCCCTTAAAAAAAGTTTCTCCTGCCTTCAGTGGGTGCTGTGCTTGCCCAAGGGCAAGACTGAGCAGTGTGACAGCTCTTCTAGAGGTTTCCAGCCCCTTCTCCTGCTTTCTTCCCAGAGGATCCCCTTAGTTCCTACTGACAGGATCCTTTTGATGTAGTTATGCCCTGCCCAGGTGCTGGATGTGCAGTCTGATGTTGCCATGAGATCTCACAGACACATCCGTGCTACCACACCTGGGCTCTGAAAGGGCTTCTCTCTCAAGAGAAAGGAGTTCTTGCAGGGCAGGTCCCAAACATTCAGCTTTGCCCTACACTCCATAAAACAGACACAATGCCGGCAGAGATTATCAATGAGACTTCTGAGAGCCCCTTTTAAGCGTGAATTACAATGCTGATAGCAGATTTCATTTGTGCTTAAGTTCTAGTCCAGCTATTCCCATCATCAATGAGACAATAGCACCTTTCCATCTGTGGCTGGGGGAAGAATTTGCTCCTCAGAGCCCTAAAAGCATTTTTAGTGTTTTTGTAGAATATTCTCATGAAATATTTTTGAAGTGTCAGTAATACCTCTGCAATCCCAGAGATAATGGGATAGGTCAGACAGACATTTGTGCATTACAGACAACCCCCGAAACAATTTCAGCTGCAATTCCTAACCTGCACTTGGAATATGTCTACAAGAGCTGCTATTTTTGCTGCTGTTGCAGTCACTGAATCAGGGATCTGAGAACTAAAGAGCAGGAGATATTTCTTTTAGGAGTTGAGGCTGTTTTTGTCTTGCCCTTTTGGGATTAGGGTACAGGATGGATTCTGTGACACAGACTCCTCAGAGCTCTGCCTGTACAAAGCTGTTTTCTGTGTGCTCCCCTCAATACTTTGGGTAGTTTGACTTTATGGAAAACAGAAGTTAGTAACTTCTGCCTGCAGAAACACACTTAAAATGAAGACAGCTTCTCTTGAGCCAAAGTGCTGTTTTATAAAAAACATTGCATTTGAGGCACAGCATTACTAGTAAATTCAAGTGATTACAGCAGAAGGAGTATTTGTAACTTGAGTAACAGGGAATATTAATATATCACATATGTCCCAGAATGAAACTGTACAAAAGGTTTCAGATTAATCTTTTTTCCTTTGCAAAAAAACCTCAGATTTCATGATATTGCATAGTTTTCCAAATTCCCAGTTCCTGAAACAACATCAATAATGTAATTGGAAAATAGTCACCTTTCTTTAATAACAATGGCCAAAAAAGTATTGATCCAAAATTATACAAATTTTCAGATTTCTTTGGATTTAGCATTGGAGAAATGTCCAAAACTGAAATAACTATAGAATCGAAATTATATTTATTTCTGGATTTTGCCTTGAAAATCAGCAAAAGTTATCTGAAGGTTTTTTTGTTTCAACCAAAGGCCTCTATTTTTTTTTTTTCGCTTGATCTTCTCCTTTCCAGAAGCATTAACAAACCAGAAAAAAAAAATTAGTCTTTTACACTGATTTACCCCAGTGTGCAATTTCCAGCACCTGCAGGATTGAAATACGATTGTTTTTTTTTGTCCCATTTAGAACCAGGAGGTGACTCATTCACTCATTCTTGGCTCTGATTGCCAGGATATCATTACCACTGTCATTTGCAGTCACCAATCTCTGGGCACAGGAAATTGTAAGCATCTGCACATTCTTCCAGGCCTCTGACGACACAAATACCTTCAGGCTGGATGGCACTGAAGGACTGAGCAGAAGACACCTCCAGTGTCCTGGAATCACCTCCAGTCTCATGGTGCCATTGAGTGCAAGCTCACAGTGTCTGATGGGAAAAGGGGTAAGAAATTGAATGAAAACAGGCAATTTAGGAGCTGACAAAAAAAAAAAAATCAAACTGGATTTTCTTCTGTTGTGTTGATTCTTTTGTGGATAGGTTTGGTTTTAGTCATTCCTTTTCACTTGAGAATTTTTATAAAAGGGATTTTCAAAAATCAGACCTCTTCTAACTAAGGACCTACTGTTATCTTGATTTAAGATTATATCAGTTAATACATACTGTCATGAAATCCATGTGCCATTGGAAAGAATTGGATGAGTGTACTGTAGTTGTCTTTGCTTAGATATAATCAATAGACTCTTATTAATCTCTTCTCATAAACTTCACCCAACCTAAAAGCCATCCCAGGTGGGCCTTGAGATGACAGTGAGACTCAAAGAGGGATGGATTAAGCTGTATGTTATCAATTCCCACACTATCAATTTTTATTTTTGCCAGAGTGATAGATTTATTTCATGGCACCTTCTTTATCATTTTTATTCTTATCAGATGAATATGGTGCTGGAATTTTAGATGACAAGTGCATAATACAATTTTGGCCAAGAGCAGAAAAGGGGGAGAGTAAAGCTAAACAGCCAATGAGGTCCAAAAAGCAGAGCTCTGACTCTGCAAAATGTGCTTGCCCAAGTAAAATTGATGCACATCCAAGCCCTTGGGGGACCAGTCAGTAAAATCCTTTATAGTTTTCTTACCTCTCTGATCAGACTGTAATAGAGGAATTGCACCAATTTCTGTTGAATGTGAGCAGAAGTTCCAAAAAGTAATTTTGCAAAAGGTGTCAGCACTATTTTTCCTTGTCAAGGTATCTAATCCTACTGATTCCCATGTACCTGCATAATCTGAATCACCAATTTTAATCATTGTTTTGGAGTTGCTTTTCTGCTGATTTGTGTCAGAATGCGCTTCATGCTATTTCCCTCTTTTAAAAGGCAGCATTTGGGAATATTCACATACTCCTTTAGGCCCTGGCCTTGCTCTGTGAGAGCATAAGGGGCAATGGAGCTTTTCACTGATCACACTTCATTGCTGTCTGGATAGGAATTGCATGCTTCCAAAAGCACAGGCTCTGCTAGAAAGTGCTACTATTGTGTTTTTAAAAGTGGAAGGAAAGATACAGAACAGTCTGGTGTTGCAGCTGAAGGTCAAAACAGTCTCCAAGAATTCCCAAGTAAACCTGCATATGTACAGCACACACAAATCAATCCAAGGTCTAAAGTTGACCTCACCACTCTTAAAAACACCATACAAAGATTAAACTGAAGAGGAATGACACATTTTTGGTTTCTATTGAAACCAGAAACCAAATTTTTTTTTTTAAAAAAGTATTATTTAACCCCAGGAAACATATTTCACTGCAATTTCAAGTGGGCATGCCGAGACCCATCTACCTTCTCTTAAAAAAGCAAGAGCAGCAGCTTCGTTATTCAGTTCACCCAGAGATAATTGAGGGTACTTTCTGGAGTGAGGAAGAGTAGATTGAGCTGGTTTGAATGGGGATGAATCTAAGTAAGAGGTTTATTTTGACAAACCCAGAGTGTCTGTGCTGCACAGGCACCCACACTCTCTGATAGTGGCTGGTGTTGTTTTACATGGGAGGTTTAGGTGTACCCTGGGCAGACCCCAGACCCCCTCAGCAACTCAGAGGCTCCAGGCTTAGCTGGTGCAAAGAGCAGAGCTTCCAATGAGAGGGAACAATCCCTTGGGAGCTGGCTGCTGTGGAATAGTCAGACCAGGAGAGAAGCTATTTTGCACAGACATTTGCTGGGGTTGGTTCATGGGATTTGTCTTTGGCAGGTTAACACCGTGAGAAACAGCTGACACTGACAGGGTAACATGTGTAGAAAGCAAATCATAAAATCAGTTAGGTTGAAAAAGACTTTCATGATCATTGAGTTCTTTGACTGAATACCTTTCCCCATAGCACTAAATGTCATGTTCAGTCATTTCTTAAACACTTCCAGGGATGGTGACTCCAAAACATCCTTGGGCAGATCATCCCAATGCTTGAAAAACCTTGCAGGGGGAAGCAGAGCCAGCCCTTCTCCAAGGATGATCAGGAGTCAGGGTTGGCATGGCTTTCTGCTGGTTGTTGGCCTTTGGGGAAAATCAAAGGATTCTGGCCAGTGTCAATTTGCAGTGACAGAAAACTAGCAAAGTCTTTCGACTCTCCGTATTTTACATTCGTGACTGAATATTAGTTTAAAGTGGGGTGGCTGTGATAAAGCCCACCAATGGTCCCTGGCATACCAGCAAGTGCAGTGTGAGTATTTGAATGGCTGCAGGCATTACACCCCACAATTCATGGGCTTTGCCCTTCCTTGGCATCCCATCTCTGGGGGATAAAGCGAGCTCTCCGTTGGACACCCCTGCGGCCAGGCAGCTATGACAAACACGGTTGTGTTGTTGGCTGAGCACTTAGCAGAGGCTGTGTACATAACCCTTCCTCTTTGCTTTGGCTCTCTGGCAAAGTACAAGTCAAACTCCTTTCACCACCTGATCGTCTCAAAGAACATTTTGTAATACAGATACCACACAGCTGAATGCAGCCACTTCTATCTAGGGCAGCCTGATCTTGAAGGGATTTAATGTTCAGATGAAGGGAACACGACCTTCCATTTTTAAGCTTCCATTTCAACACTGTTTATAATTAACTGCATGCATAGGGCTTCATGTACTTTGAAAGGCTGAGGTTATGCTTGTGTTGCAGAGCCAGGGGAGACAAGCTTGTTGTCCTGATATACTTAGACCATCAAGCTGCTTTTCAAGGAAGAGCTGAAAAATAGTTTTAACTAGTAATGCTATAATACTGTAATGCTTTGATGTGTGCAATGTGATGATCAATTGACTGACCTGGTTGAATTTTTAAAGTAGACCATCAGATTCAGTGTGTTTGTGGTTCTCGTTTGTTTTGATCCTTACAGCCAGAGATGGCTGAGCAACTGCCAGAGGAGGGTGCTACCAAATAAAAATTCCCAACAAGTTTCCAGATTCTTTCATGCCAAGCTTTTAGAAAATATGAATAGGCAAGGAAAGCTGGAAGCCAATGGAACATCAGTCCCAATACTGGTTGATTCAGACATGTTCACTTCATCAGTCTCCTCTAGATTCATAGATAAATTTCCATGCATCTTTTAGTGACACCTTTCCCCCAAAGATCAGCTTTAATTTCTGGGAAACAAAGCAGCAGCATTGCAGCTTTCCATGCTAGGTGCATTTGAATTACAAGGATCTGACTGCTTCTCTGCCTCCTGGGCCAGGAGGACAAGATAACTCCAACAATAATTGCAATTGAACATCTCAATTACAGTAGGAGCAATTTTCCAACCTGATTACTTGTGTCAGGTGATAATCTGTGAGCCCTCATGCACAGTGCCACTTGGAAACAGCCCTTCTTACAAGACTGGTTTGTCACACAGCAGGAATATGATGCTTTGCTTCAGTATTTTTTAGCACCATGAAGTCACTCTTTAAATATTAGCTGAATGTGTTTGCATTGTTAGTGTTTGGCCTCAAAAACTGTCTCCAGTGAGCTTCATAACAGTCCCCTTTGAAATTAGCAGACAACACATTTTGTCTCAATCAGGTATCAGAGCAGATGAGAAAAACTCTGAGGCAAAAAAGACTGGCAAAAAGTACTGACTTTGCTGTTTTTTTCAGGAAATCTAGTGAAATTTCATTTAAAAACCCAGAGAAAAACAAAGATAAATTGTTGAAAGAGTAGTTTTGATGTTTTCAGAATTACTTAAAAATATTTTTACAATGTACTTCAGATTCATTTTCTAAAGGTTGAGAAAATATTTCATCTGTCATGAAGAATATCTTTCTGTTCCTTCAACTGAACATTTTAGGTGGATTTTATTTAGTTAAATAGTTGTTATATAAGATCCAGTGCAATGTAGCGGAAAAATAATTGATTGAAGAAGCAAAACTGACTCTCCACTCAGGTATTGAGTGGAGCCTACAAATGCTTTAATTTGTGGTATTTGATTTTGGATAGGCCAAATCTGTCAAACTGTCTGAATTTGGGGGTACATACACAGGGAGAAAAATTCCTTGTCCTTGCAGGAGACTGTGGCAGAGGTACTCCCTTCAAGCAGCCACCCTGCTGAAACCAACAAAAATTGCAGGAGCCATTCAGTAATCTTTTGCTCTGTTCCTCAGCAGAGGAAAATACCCTTTTAATTTCATTTTGGAGAGGAGCCATTTCAAGGCTTTTCAGCACTGCAGGCAGGAATGAGATAAACTGCCTTAGGATGATATCCAAAGGATGACAAAATTCACTTTTGCTGTGGCAGCAGACTTGGTTCAGGAAGAAAGGAAGGGCTTGCTGCAAGTTTGGGGAAAGGACAAGAGTACAGAGCTGAGTGACATCAGCAGGCTCAGTGTGGATTTAGGGTGCTGCAAAGGTTTAGTGAGCTCTGAGACAGTTTAGGTGGGGAGCAGAGCCTCCCCTTGCTTTGGGCAGCTGTTGAGGAGGCAGCAAAGCATCGCCTGCAGTGCGGTGAGAGCAGCCAGCCCTTCCACCCTGCTGCTCCTGCTGCTGAGCATTGATCTATTGATCTGTGCTCCTGGAGTCCTTCACAAGTGGCAGGATGCTCACTCCCAGGAGGTGGAAGCTGCTGCGAGTGAGCAGAGCTGCTCACAACAGGAATGTCACAGCTCCAGAACCTAAACCCAGCAATTCCCCATTCCTGTTGCATGTCCCAGCACAGCCATTCTTACACTTGACCTACAACTTTTCCATGGGGGAAGGAAACTCTCTAGTGGGAGTGAAGAAATACCAAAAGGCTGGTATTTGTGACTCCATCATGTTTCATGGTCTGGGGACATTTCCTTGGCTGCACTGTCACCCTTGGCTGTGGTCCCTCTTCTGGCACCAGGGTTTTCTTTAATGACACTGGCACTCTTGGTTGTTTTGTTATATATATTCCAATTTCCACTTAGTGGTTTCTGCTGACCTGATTGGATATTTGTGCACTAAATTCACTGTGCACAGTATATAACCTATATGCCATGCAAACAGTGTAAGACCTTTTTGGAGTGGCCAACTGTTTTTGAAAAAAAAGTGCAAGACAGAGAATAATAGAATTGGCCAAGTGTAAAATCTTATATCTGGCATTACAGAAGTTCATTCAATCTGTAGAGAAGTTGGAGAAGGACTGAGAGCATGTGCCAGTGGGTAACTCCAGCTCTTCCCTTTCATTAAACCATGCTGCTGAGCAGTGATTCCAAGAAACTGCACATCAAAGGGATGACAGAACTTAGCAGACATATTTCTGGGAAGCTGAAAAACAATCAGCATCACTTGAAAACAGCATCACCAGAAAATGGATACAACCCCCTATCATTCTCTGAGAAATCAGAGGAGGCTGGACAGCAACCATGTATCTCTTGCAACAAAGAAAGAATTTTATTTTATAAAACCAGTGTTTCCTACAGTAGTCAAATATTGTTTCTTTGGTATTTAACACATTGACTGTTGCAGGAAAACCCCTTTGCTAGGAAGGTTTGCCAATTCCAGTTCTTCCCTGTGTTAGCACCTGGCATTAGCAGTAATAATTCTACAGATTCCTGCATCCCCATCATCTGCAACTGGCTCCTCTGAGAGCTCTGGATGGGAGGCTCTTCCTGCCACAGTCTTTGAGTGGTGGAGAAGCTCAGAGCACATGCAGTGATTTAGCTCCTCAGGGATCTGGGCACAGGGAGGAGGCTTCTAAGTTTTATTTCTCCCTGAGTGTCCCACAGGCTGTTTGTGCTACGGGAGGAGGTTGCAGGACAGGCTGCAGGAAGGCTTTTTAGCAGTCACCAGGGAACTGGGAGGGACAAGGGCTGGGACTGGTGCTCTGGTGAAGGAGCTGAAGCTTTCTGCAGCCTGGTGATTTCATGGCTCTGGAGCAGTCAAGGTGAATAGCAGAGCTGTGATGGATGTGCAGCTGTGTGGATGGCTGCTCAGCCAAGCTCTGTTTATCCATCCTGTACCTGAGCATACAGGACAAATTTTTCCACACACACTCAAATGTTGACTGAATCTGCTTTCTGAGTCAGGTAATGTGGCATGCAGAGGACATCAGCACCACTTTGGTTCAGGTGCCCCAACTTTCTTATTTGCCAGATGCTGCCTGGTTTCCTGCCCTGCAAATATCTATACCCTAGTATGAGAGAAGAAACCACACATCTCCTCCAAACCAAAAGCCTTTTGGCCATGGAAATGAGGCTGTTGTACTGGCAGAGCTTAACTCTGGCCTTTTTTTTTTTTTTTTTTTTTTTGGCAGTTATCTTATAGAGAAGATCTTAGAAGGTGGGGAAGCAATAAAGCTGGCTCCCAGGTGTTTATGGGGATATTTAGCATGACCGACCAAGCTGAAGGTGTCTGAAAACTTAACATGCTGCTGAAATCAAGAGCAGCCCTGATGCACTTGTGCTGCACTGAATGAAAGAGCCCTGGCAGGTCTGGCATAAACTGCCCATTCCCAGTTTGATGTGTAAGAGAGCAGGAGCTGAAAGAGAATCTCAAAAAGGAGAATATTGACACATGACAGGGATGTTTCTCAAACTGTGGGTCTCCATCCCTGAGGGTGTTAAAACAGGACAAAAGGCAGTAAAAGAGATAGTTCACATAAATCCTGGCAGTGCTCAGGGAACAGGACAGCAACTGCCTCTGAGCCAGGGAGTGAGGCTGGCTGCAACTCATGGCTGTGAGGAACACTGGAGAGTGAGGAATGAACTTCAGACCTGATCCTGGGGGGATTTAGCTCTGGAGGCAGAAGGGAGATTGATAAACCTGTTTCCAATGGGAGAGCTGTTTGGAATGTGAGCAGAAATTGAGACAGTATAACAAGGATCCGACTGAATTTTCTGTCTGGGAACAATCAGGAAAAGAGATCGTGCAGAAATAATCCGAAGTGTTTCACTAATTCTGACTATCCAGACATGAAGAGTGGCTAGCTGACTGCAGTCTTCCAACTGATGAATTTGCAAGTTGCCTTAGGAAACTGTCTCAGTAACTTTCCCTTGTAATAGGAATACATTTTCTTAACTATTATGGTGCAGTATTATTTTTTTGTGTTACAATAATGCTGTAGAGCTCCAGGCATGCAATAAAGTTTATCTGCATTAGTGCCCCTGATTCTGTTTGTCTGGAGACTGTAAAATAGAAGACAAGCCAGCAGGAGGAATGCTGTGCTGGAGATACTACAGAATATCCCTGTACCCAGAATATTCTGGGTACCACGGGATAGCTAAAGAGCATGCCAGGAAAGCTATTAAAATAAATATAATGAGGAGAAGCACAGTAAAAAGAATCCAGGAAAAAAGAAAATCAGCAAGTTTCACAGAAAATGAGAGAAATAAATAAGAATGGATAGAAGATGGGAAAGAAAGATGTGAAAATTAAAAAAAAATCTGGTTTTAATCTGAGTTCTGTGCAGCGTGGAGACTTAGGAACTCTTGGCTGCTGCACCATTGGCAGCTATGCAAAAGGAACACCAAGGGCAGCTCATCTGTTCTTCTCTTACTCCTCTAATGAAGAGAGGCATGCTGCCCTGGAGGCCAACAGGAGCTCATGGGTCAGTTTATTTTGCTGCTCATTTTCAGTTTGGCTTCTGAAAATCTTCCAGGACAACTTTATTCTTGCTTTCTCCAATGCTTTTCCGACTTTGCATTCTTCAATGTATTTCTAAAATTTTGATTATTTTTTTTAAATTAAACCCTTTTGTTTTTATTTTAGCCCTTATACTCTGCCTTATTTCTTAGTAATAGCTAGAAAATTATACTTCAAAAATTGTGATATGGAAGGGGAGGAGGGAGAGCTTCACTGATCTGAATCTGCTGACTTAATTCTATACAAGCTCCAGCTAAGGGGAAAGATATTTCTGAGTTCACTTTGAAAATTTAATTATAGATTTAATTCTATACTACATGTCTTTTGTGGTGCTACGGGAGTTGGCCAGCTTCATTCTGAGACCACTCTCTATCACCTTTAAAAGGTTGTGCTCTTCAGGATTTCCCTGGGGATTGCATAAAATTAAAATAAAATAAAATAAAATAAAATAAAATAAAATAAAATAATAAAATAAAATAAAATAAAATAAAATAAAATAAAATAAAATAAAATAAAATAAAATAAAATAAAATAAAATAAAATAAAATAAAATAAAATGGTGATAATTTCTCCCACCTGAAAAAAATAAAGGGGGAACTGACTGTCAATCTTAGTCCTTGTCAGGGAGATGGCTGCAGGAATTCTCCCAGGAATCCGTTTCCATGTGTATGAAGGACACGAAGGTGACTGGAACAGCTCGATTGGATTTACAGGGTTACACCTTGCTGTACTGACCCCATTGCTTTCTCTGAGGAGAAGATGGGCTCTGAGAATGACAGGACAGAAGTGGTTGTTTCTTCCCCTTGTCCTTAGCAAATCCTTTCACAGTCTCCCACAGTGACCCTGCAGACAGAACGAGGGGGTGTGGCTGGATACCTGGAGAGGAAAATTGCATATAAACCAGATCAATTTGGCAAATTGGTGGATTACAGCAAATTGCAAAAAGTTGGGGGAATAACTGATCACCTATAGGACAGGGTTGCTACTCCAACACTGGCTGGAAGAAGCTTTGCAAGAAAGGTCCCAGGGGAAAGCAAACAGAACAGAATTCAGCAGTATGCTATTGTAGTGATCTGGAGCACCCAACCTATAGGGAGAGGCTGAAGGTGTTTGGTTTATTCAGCCAGGAAACAGAAAGTAATGGAGGGGATTCACCGAAGTCTCCCATGTCCTAATGAGTGACTGACAGGAGAAACAGGCTCTTTGCAGAGACACACAGTGAAAATGGACAGCAGGAAGAAATTACAATATATTCTTTTCAATATGTTCTTCATAATGAAAATGTTAAACACTGGAACAGCTTGACAAAAATGGCCTCAAGTTGTGCCAGGGGAGGTTTAAATTGGATATTAGGAAAAATTTCTGTACTGAAAGGATGGTCAGACATTGGAATAGCCTGGCCAGGGAAGTGGTGGAATCACCAAACTTGGAAATGTTCAGAAGGTGTGTGGGTCCATCACTTGGGCATAGGGTTTAGTGATGAACACAGTGGTGCTAGGCTAACATTTGCACTTGATCTGAGAGGTCTTTTCTAACCTTAATAACTTTATGATTCAGTGATGATAAGGTTGGAGATTTTCAAGATCTGAATAACCTTGAGCAATCTGACCTTGCTTTGAAGATAGCTCTTTGAGGAGGAGTTTGGACTAGACCTCCAGCTATTTCTTCAGATGCAGTAGCTTTTCCTATGATTCCATTGTACAAAGGATTTCAATGGCATACTGACTACAAACTATAACTCTGCCAGCACTACCTAACACAGCCACTAGCGAGAGATGGGAAAATTAATTGTTCTTGGTTAGCATTTGTCATATCTGTGTGGTCAACGCACCTCTGGGGAACAAATCATAGAAACCTAGGCTGGAGCAGATCTCCAGAGGGACTTAATGCAATATCCAACCTCAAGCAGAGATGTTGCTGACATCAAATCAAGTCAATCATACATTGCTTGGTTGGATTTTGAGAATCTCAGAAACTGGAAATTCAACAGCTTCTCTTGGCAAGCTATTCTAGGCCTGCACCACTCACCTAGTGAAAATAGATTTCCTACTAACCTACATCAACCACCCAAGCTGCACTTTATGGCTATTGCTGAATGTTTGACCACCAGCCACTATTACTGAGCTGAATTTGGCTCCATCCCTTTTAAAATCCTTCAAGTAGTCTGCAATTAGATGATTCTTTGGATTCCTTTTTCCAGGTTAAACAAACTCAATCCCCCCATCTTCTTGGCAGTTGTATTGTCTAAGTCCCTGACAATTTTGTTAGCACTCTGCAAGAGTTTTTCCAATCACCTCTTAAATAGGAGACCCAAAGCAGATGACAACATTGCAGGTGTGAATTTCCTATAAACGAGCAAGAGAAATTTACTGCTGAAGAAGCCAATTACGCAGTTTGAAAGACCCATGTGCAGAATTTTGTGTTGTTTCATTTCTGAACACCATGAGATTTCTGTTGTTCCCATGCTCAAGTTTATCAAGTTCCTTGTAAAAGTTTTACTGTCATTTGATGTATTTCCACACATTGCATCTTCACCTGCAAATTTGCTGAAGATGCATTCTGTATGATCATTCAGGCCAGTGATAAAGATGTGGAATAATATTGTCCCAGAATCACTCCCTATTGTACTCCACTTAGTAGCTGCCAGCTGGATGCTGAACTATTCATTACTGCCCTTTAAGCCTGGTAATCCAACTAATATCCAGCCCATTTAAGCTCATTCATCCAGCCTGTATTTTTCTCAATCACAGAAAATGCTTTGCAATCACATGTCAAAAGCTTTTCTCAAGATATTTTACCACCACTGCTTTTCACTAGAGCACTCACTCAGGGTGATGGGGTTCAGCTATAAGCAGTGGCTGGATGGGGCTTGGATAATGCAGAATAAATTACTGATATCAGCCATCAGGATGGAGGTTTCCAAAGGGCAGTTAAGGTTTCAGACCACAATCACACAGGAAATATTCCCAGGCAATGTGACACAAACTGCCTCCGCCTGAGAAGTGGATTTTGTGCATGAGCTTTTCCTCAGCTTTGGCTGAGCTGCTGGCTCCAAACCTAGTCTGGGACTCTTGGGATCAAGGTGCAGTCAGAAGTGCACATCCCATTCCCTGACTGCAGACTTGCCACACACTCCCTGTCACTCCTGAGTTTGGGTTGTGGTATCTCGTCTGTGGGTCTGTTTCTTAGCAGACTTACCATTAGCTCTTCAAATATTAGGTTGAACATGATGTTTTGGCCATATTTTATAGAATAGACCTACTGCTACACAGTGTTGCCCCTTCTTCATTTGCAACCACCACACATAATTGAGCACAAAGAAGAGGCTTCCTGTTAAATCAGATGTGTCTGTGTTAATTGATTTTCGTGAAGAGTCAGGTTCCTCAGCTGGCCCAGTGTTGTGACAAGCACACCTCATGCTCTTTGCAGTACACTGTGACAAGCCCCCTTCCTAACACTGGGACCAAGGCTGAAGATGTCAATCTCACAGCCATGTTCACCCACCTCCTTGTGAAGAAGGCTCTGCTTCCTTTGGATAAGGGTAAGTGATGTGTCCTGAGCTGCTGTGGGTACAGAACTGAGACCGGCTGCAGTTGAATGATGCTCGTTTCAAAGCAAAATTCCCTCATATTAATGCAATGTCCCGGAAGAGTGCATCACTAATCCTACTTCTGCACTTGTACAGAGAAAGTGCAGCAAGGTCACTGCTTCTCAGTCCTCTTAATTAAAAAGCAGACCTCATGATAGGCAATTGTCCCTCAGGCCCAAGGATTTGCTTATCTCTTGCAAGCTCTGTAGCCAAAACTGACTTTATCCAGAAGTGGGATGAGAAGAACTGAAGAGCAAGACTCCCTACCCTTGGTAAGCCTTGTACTAAGCCTCACAGAAGTAAAAACACATCTGCAAGATGATTTTTAACCTAGTGCAGGAAGCACAACAGTGTGTGGCATCTTAACAGCGCTGAGGCATCCCATCATGAGTCGCCTGAGCTCCAAGTGAGGCCAGAGACTCCCATCAGCTTTTTGATTCACTAATGCTTGCAGAAATATTAAGTGAGCAGCAGGTAGCATCAGCTGAGCCCAGAAACTAATAAACTTGCCAAAAAAAGTGGAGGTCTCTCTGTATTTTACTGCCAGCTGCATCGTGCTTCATCTACATGAAACATAATACAGTCCACTGGGATCCATGAAATTGTGTTAGCACATCAGTAACATACTTGAGGATACACTTGTATCCTCTCTTGTGTGCACTTTTACACTTGTAAATAGCTCCCGTGGTACTACAACTCCTTGCCTGGCCTGCCAAAAGATACACTGCAGAAAAAATCTGATCGCTGTAAAGAAGTCTGAGAAAAGCAAGTTAAAACTTTCTACAGCCCTTGCTTCTAATTTAGCTGCCATCCTTCAGTCAATACTGACTCTCTTTGGGATCCTAATAATATTGTCTTTTCATTTGTCTTTGTGTACAGAGAATTTTAACACAGATTGCTATCAGTATTTATTTCTACAATAGTAGATATTCAAATACCAAAGATATGATGGTGTGCAGCTATTTTTTTCTCTCTCAACATGGCAAAGAGAGATGTTTAACGAGGTTATATGGCAGGCAAGGAGCAAAGAAAATGTGATAAAATTATATGGGGATTAGACCAATTAATCCATAGCTCTCACTAATGTGATTTGCATGGGCAAAGAATATATAGTTTGCCCTGTAATATTTTCTTAAGACACATAGGATCATTTATATCCTCCTTTTCTATTCAAAACAAAGGCAATAACTGCATGTTCTCAAGGAGAAGGCTTAACACATATATCTCCTTTGCAATTTCTTCCTGTAAACCAAATATAAAATGGCTGCCAGATGCTCTGGTTATGGCTGTTAGAGATTTATGGCTTCAGCCCACAGGCAGTGAATAGAATAAGCAGCTAAATTTAAATATAATTTTATCAGTATAAACACAGAGACGTGAAAAAAGGAAGACTTATTGTATGCACGGAATAAACTTCAAGGGGAAAAGACCACTGGGAACTCAAGCAGGAAACTCTGAGAGCAAATGACCTCTTTAAACGTATTTTAAGTAGAACAATCAAAATTGTAGTATTAAAATTCAAAGCCAGAGATGCAATTTAAGGAGATGTGGCTGTCATCCTTTATGGGAGAGCTTGCACAGCCCACTTGGCAAACAGCCTGGACAATTGTCCCTGTTTGCCTGGAGTGTCAGAGCACACAGGGACCATGGATAAAGCACACAAACTGGAGGCCAGTGTGCCCCAAGTGCATCATAGTAAGAAAGATGACCATCAGCCATATGAAATAGTAACTGGTGATAAGTCCTTTTATCCTTATAAAAGGATTTCTGAAATGAAGAGTCATCCCAAATAGAACTAAAGGAGTGGCAGGAAAATTTGCATTGTAGTAGAGAGATCTTGAAGAGAGAGGAGGAGCAGAGTGGGCCTGGTTGGGTCTGCCAGCATTGCCCTGTGACATCACCAGCCTGCCCAGGCTGGGCCAAACACCTCCCCTGGGATGCTGCAGGGATGGGTACCCAGCCAGTGGGGACAGCACAGTTAGAAACCCGTAGGAGTTAACATCTGTAAATATCCAGTCCTGTGATCATCTGTCACACAGCTGCTCCTGACTCTGAGCAGACACCTCATCATTTGGCAGCTAATCATGTGTTGATAAAAAATTAATAAACTGCTTCTGTTCTGACTTAGCTTAAACACCTAAGTAGGTTTCCCCATACAACAAACTCTCTCATAATCTCTGACTTCTCTCATCTTAGAGTACATTAATACAAGCCCATGTCATCTATCTCCCACCAAGTTTTAGGTTCCTTGTTCTGGCAGATAAATAATCATAGACCCCCATTTCTGGAGCTAAATTAATCCTGTGGAGAAAACTATTTGCCTATAGCATGTGCTTACAGACTAATCTTGTTATGTTTTCGACATACTCTTCCTTTTGCAAGTAATACTCTTCCCTTTCCCAAAACCAAAGTCACAAGGGCTCCCAGAAGGATGATCTCTTAGGAAAAAAACAAAAAAGCAGCCAAACTTCTTGTCACCATTGTCTTACAAAACTCTTTGGTTTCCTATTCTTCCTCCTCCTGAAATATGTTATTTCAACTTATATTTAAGTGTAGCACAGTGAAAGTCTCTCACACTTTATGCATTGAATTTTTTCCCTTCAAGATTCTGTTCCATGGAAAACAGTTGTTTTTAGAAGTGAGGTTCTTTGGTTTCTCAGAATTTACTTTTGATGACCTTGGCAAGCTGGAATAAAACAATATTAAACCAATGCACCACTGCAAGAAATATTGTATTGCAATTTTAACAAAGCAGTAGCACTGATTTACACTTTTAATTGAATGCCACAAATGGACCTGCACCTGGATGAAGAAATATGGCCAACAGAAGCTCTTTTTTTATTAGCTTTCCTCTTTTAATTATGACTTTGTCTCGCTATATGTAGAGACAGTTGTTAATTTCCTGGACCACTGTCACTCAGAAATGTTTAGGACAAGCTGTCTCCTCTGATCACACATTAGCAGGTATGATTCTTCCCTGATTAGCCTTCTGGTCTGTGCATAATTAAAACTGGAAATATTATCAAAGCCAGATTGAGAATTATGATTGATTATCTTTTTCCCTAGAAAAGTAATTTTGGAAAAATTATTCCATATTTTTGTGCTCTTCTCATAGATTTTAGTTTTCTAGTCTTTGTCTATAGCTGTCATACACCCATTGCCCCAGTTTTTCAATAAAAATTATAAATATGGCAATTCTGGGTGATAGCTGTCATAAATAAAGTTGAAGCTAGGAAAGCAAACAACTTTGATTCTAAAATTTTGGAGATGTTCTTACTATGAAAAACAATTGTGTATTCTTGGGCTGTTTTTCCCTATACAACCTTTGCTACATATCTAAGCTTACTCAAAGCTGGCTTGGAGACAGCCCAAAGACAAATTATCCAAAATCAAGGCATGTCCTTGGCTGCTTTGTTACAGTGGTTGTATTTAAGACCAGATTGGATTATCTTTCCTAGGATACAGAAATTGCCTTTCGTTTCCCCAGGGAAGGTTTGCATTAGATACCAGGAAAAAAAAATCTTCATGGAAAGAGTTGACAAACACTGGAACAGGCTGCCCAGAGGGGTGATGGAGTCACCACCCCCAGAAGTGTTCAGAAAATGTGGAAATGGCACTTGAGGATGTGTTTCAGTGGTGAATATGGTGGTGGTGGTAGATTCACAGTTGGATTTGGAAATCTTAGAGGTGTTTTTCAGCATTAATGATTTTATGTTTCTATTATAATAAGTGTGGATACCCTTAGAGTCAGTAAAGGCTCAGAAACCAGTAAGAAGAGCCTAAGTATTGTTTTTTCTCTTTGCTTTCAACTAGGCTAGGAAAGTTTATTTTACCACTTATAATTACCTCTCAAGGCAAAATGACCAATTACTGGCTACAAAGCTTAGTAATATTCTTGTTTGTCTTCTGTGTTGCCTACTGTTGAGAAAATTTAACTTTTCAACCAACTTCTTAAAACTTGACATCTTGACTCCTAGCTGGGCTGTGCAGCACAGAGGCACAGTCTGGTGCAGATGTGCTTGTTCAGGGTGACAGAGCCAGGGCAGACAGGTCTCACAGTCTGTTAGGGTTGCTCAGTAACAGGAGATGCCTCTGCTGGTCTTGGAGCACCATTAAAATTAATAGAACTGGCAACCTGCCCAACCAAACAAGAACATTCAGAAGCAGACTTCAGGTTTCTAAGTCAAAAAATTCTTTAAGTCTTTCTTTCTCCTTGGGATTAGGTGGAGATCTCCCCATCTGCCTGCTAACCTGAAAAGCCCCTTTTCAGGACTTAAATCGATGCATAGTCTCAATTATCTTAAATATTGTTGAATGCATAAAATATCTGAACATAAGCAGAATTTATGCTGAAGAAGGAAGTGTCTTTTAGCATGAATATAAACTCTTGGTGGAGTGCAACAAACATGGGTCATGAGGCTCTGGGGGTACAGTGAACACTTGTTGTGGTTCTTTACAAAGTTGTGTTTTTAAATGAAATTTCATATTAAACTCAGCCAGCCTTTACTGTGCCCAGCTCACTTTACCTGTTTCTAAATAGGAGTTGTCTGGAACTTCACAAAGCAAAGGATTAGCTGTGCCATTCCAAATTCTCCCTGCTGTCCCCACCTTTGTTTCACCCTGTCATAGGCTGGCACTGTACAGAGTGCACAGGAGTGGAGGAAGAGCGCAGGAAATCTGTGGTGTGAGCTCATGGGACATCCTCCAGTCCCAGCTCCCTCCCATGGGCAGGGACACCTGGCACTAGACCAGGCTGCTCAGAGCTCCATCCAGCCTGGCCTTGGGCACTCACAAGGATGGGACACCCACAGCTTCTCTGGGCAACCTTTTCCTGCGCCTCACCACCCTCACAGTGAAGAATTTCTTCCTAACAGCCAATCTAAACCTGCTCTCTTTCAGTTTGAAGCCATTCCCCCTTGTCCTGTCACTCCAGACCCTTGTAAAAAGTCCCTCTCCATCTTTCCTGACTCCCTTCAGGTCACCCTGAAGCTTCTCTTCCCCAGGCTGAACAATTCCAATTCTCCCAGTCTTTCCTCATAGCAGAGCTGCTCCATCCCTCTGATCATCCTGGTGTCCCACCTCTGGTCTCACTGGAGCACCTTCACATCCTCCCTGTGCTGGAGCCCCAGTGCTGGATACAATTACCAGGCACTCCACAGAAGGAGTGTCTCAAATTAACCCAGAACGACTCAATTACAAAGGAACTGAAGCTGTTCCGACTCACTTTGCAATGCCCACAAAATGTTAACAAGGAAAGGAGAATGGAAACAGAAAACAACACTTCTAAGTTTGCTAGACAAATATTTTCCCTTACAGGTGGCTTAATACTTGGGAAAGCTCACAAATAGAATTGAGCAGGGAACAAAGCAGATTAACTTACACAAGGAAGTTCAGTTGCTGAGTTATTGGTTTTTTGGTTAGGAAAAAAGGCTGAACATCCACATAGAGTTTGTTAAAGTTCATCATCGTGTGCTTATTATTTGGTTTTATGTGACAAATTATTTTAAAATAACATGAATAGATAAGAAATTTAAAGTATTTTTTCACTATTTCGCCCCTAAAACACCAAAAGAGATAGTTTTAAGGGTATTGTAGATGCTTCCCTTTATACAGAATGGATGCAATGCTTGTTTCCACTGAAACTTAATTTCTTAACCAAATATGAAGAGGCTCTCCAGAGAAATTGTGGAAGTAATGGGAGGTGTCCCTGCCCACGGCAGGGGTTGGAACTGAATAATCTTTAAGGTCTCTTGCAACCCAATCCCTTCTATGATCCTATGATTACCTTCCCTCCAAACTATTGGGTGTATAATATCAACCCTTCCTGCACAATTAAGCTGTGAGAACTGAGGTAAATTCAGATGATTTCTGGAATTATTGCAAAGCACTTACTGGCTCTGCAAAAGCAAGTTTAACAAATGTACAGATACACTGAGATTCATTAAAGCAATGGTGCTATGGACAGTCCCACGATGTGAATATGCTGATTAGGCATGAATAGTTCTGGACTTCACAGTGAATTTTACTGAATGAAATAAAGCTTTTTGAAAGAAACAAAATAAAGGATTCAGACCCATTGGAATGTAATATTTTTTGACTATTAAATGTCAATATATGTTTCACACTGGGTATTAGTAGAGTCAAGTGTTAAAATAGTGTTGCCTTCACTGCAGGACACTGTGACACTGCAAGACAGGCAAGCCTCACAAACACACAGAGACTGAGAATGGTAAAGAGGAGAAAAACGCACCATGAACCACTGAGCACTTCTAATTTGTAATGGGTATCTAATATTATTCTCCTCCATCTATGGGTCTAATTTAGTCTTAATAGAAACAGCCATAGCTCCTGCTGAATTTGATCTTTAAGTGAAATGATAAGAGGGGATAAAGGCCAGACTTGCAAGGTTACAGAATCTAGTGATGCCCCATTACACTCAGTTAAAAAGGGCTAAAAGTGACACTTGCAATCATTTGAAAATGAATGAAAACAGGGCTGAGATGCATGTTTTTTGTAAGAATTTTTTCCCTTAGCTATGAAAAAGGGGGTGTTTGAAAAAAAATACTTATTTGGGGATACTAAAAATTAGATTCCATGATTGGTCTTTGTTTGTTTGTTTGGGGTTTTACATATGGAATGAAAAAAGGGAGAGAAGAAGCCCTCTATAATTGGTGAGTTGAAACACTGGACTGCTGCACAAAGTGAAAGACACTTAATCTAGTCGATTTTATAATCCAATATAGCAATTCACAAGCCACAGAGTCCCCCAAAATATGTTTAAAATGCAAATTGCACTGATTTTATTTAATCTAATACTTTGGATACCTGAGGGCTTTTCTTCATCCCAGTGCTTTCCACTCTTTGATTATGCACTGTGCTCAGGCAGGAGAGCAAAAATTCTTCCACCAACACCAAGGAAAAGTCACATATAAGGTCTGGCTTGTATTTTTCCAGACAATCCCTCTCAGTCTCTGTTTCTCATGTGTTTCTGAGTATCTACTTCCACAGTCTCCAAGCAGTGGCCTGTGGCCTTCCAGTACTTTTCCTTGGGTCCTAAAAACAAAAAATTATCAAAGCCACAGCTCCACACGTGGCATAGGCAGGAGAGATAATTTGTAAAATTTACATGCTGACAAGCATAAATCAAAGGACATCAAAGAGTTTATATTAAGCTGCAATTAAATAATTTGTTTGATGTATCATTTCTTCTGAAATTTACAGTTATGTAACCCTCAGCTCTGTGGCCCAGACCTCAAGTAACACCTCTCATCCCCTTGCTGTCATGGTACAGATGCAAAATCCCCCAAATTGCTGCCATCCCATGGCTGATCCTGGAGCTGAGCTACTCCTGGAATCTGCCACTCCTTCCATAGACAGGGAGAAGTTTGCTCAGCTACATCAGCAGCAGTGGCAGCTGAACAAGGTGATTTTGTGATTGTGAACTCTCACTTCCCCCATGTGAACAGCAAAGCAGGAACTGCTGCCAGCACATGGGTGGGAAAGGAGGGTGCAGATCAGAAAATGTTCCAGCTTTGGAGGACGAGTGTGACTGTTTCCAGAGGCAGATCTGGGGCACTGGCTGTCCTTCACTCCCTTTGCAGCCACCTCAATGCAGAGTCCTTGCCAGGGCTGCCAGCCCCAGGTGACTGTGGCTTTACTATTTCTAACAAAGCAAGCCCTACTTACTAAGCCTGAGCCAGACCAGGAGTACGTTCTCTGGAACACAAAAGGAAGGCAAATCAAAATATTTCTGCTGAACAACCTGGTGTTCCTAACTCCAAGGCTCAGCTTCTGGTTCTGCTTCCCCAGTCCTGCAATCCAAGATAAGTCTTCCTTTTTCTTTGAGAATTAATAGGGCTGAAGTAAGTAATTACTGAAAATTCTCTCCCTCGGGAGATCAAAGCGCTCTCGTCATTTGAAATCAACTTGAGGAGGGACATCAGTATTAAATGTGAGCTCATCTCCACAGTGCTAAAGACTTCCTCTAGCCAAGATACTCAATGGAAAAAGAAAAACACAGCAAGACGAATGAAAATTTAAAACCTCAGCCCATCTTTGGAGACTATTTACTCACAGAGGCTCAGCGTGAGAATAGTTAAGAGGTGATAAAGTCCAGCTCAAGGAATGGACAGGTCAACTGCAACTGGGAGTAAGATGCTGGTAAACTGGGAGCTAAAAGAGAAAAACTCTTTTCTAAAAGGATCTGAAAATTTTCTATGAATATGTATGGATGCTTTTATTGTACTCTCATTATAGTGAGAAATATTGCCAGCCCAGTACTGAATTTGTATGAATATTACTTTGTTTCATAAGTTTAAAAACAGTTGGACCTTGATATGGGAAAACTCAATCCCTGTCAACAATGATAATTTCAAGACATATCTAATTCTGCAATAGCATCTCATGGCTGGATTTTGGCTATAAATGTTTGTTTTCCATAAAGTGAGAGAGACAGAGAGCACTGCAACATGCTCAGAATTTCTCTGTGTTTCTGACAGAAAAGCTTGGGAATAGAACTATCAGAAAGAAACAAATTACTATGCTGAGCAGAAGGGTAACCTCTGGTTTGAAGGGAAATCATGGAGAGCAGATTGGGAAAATGTTCACTGGTGACATTGCACAATTCTTGAGAAAGAAAAATAAGATATGAATGGGATGGCATGGAGAACAAAAAAAGGAAGGAAGGATCACATCTTAAAAAAAGGCAAGGGAGTAAAGGAAATATCTACAGTTAGTCTGTGAAAAACAAGAGCATAGCTGCATATCCAGCTTCAGGCCAAGTCAACCTGGTTGAAGTATCACTTGAGATCATCTGAGCCTTGTGATGCATTGCTGAAATAGTTTTATGCATATATATATATATATATATATATATATATAACAACCCAATCCCTCATAACATCAAATCATAAAATCTTATACTAGTTTGGGTTGTGAGAGAGCTTCAACAAGATCTAATTTCAATTCCCCTGCCATAGGCAAGGACCCTTCCACTATCTCAGGTTGCTCCAAGCCCCTTCCACCCTGGCCTTGAGCACTTCCAGGAACTGGGCATCCACACTTTCTCTGGGCAACCTTTGCCATTGCCTCACCACCCTCATAATTAAAAATTCTTATTTTCAGTGGGACATAGACTATAGTAGGAAACGGTGCAACATCCTCCAAGAGAACCTGCCAAGGTGAGAGCAGAACAGTTGTGTGTGCTGACTGAGAAGGGGAAGGATTGTCATGTAGCCAAAGCTGAGATATGGTGCTTATAATAATTGTCTTATTTTAATACAGAATTCCTTAGGTGCTCACAGTGGAGCTCCACTGAGCATAGGTGTCTGGGGTTACCCTCTCTGGCTTGAGGGTGACATCCCAAAATGCATAGGTCTCCTGTAGGTTCAATGCTGCATCTGCCAAATGTGTCTGGTTACCTTTGGATACCCCAGTGCACCTCAAAGGCTTTGTGTCTGTGGCTGAATTGAGCCCTGATGTGCCACGTCTTTCCTTCTGAAACAGGTCCAGGACCTGAAAGACTTTCTTTTCTCAAATGAGATATTTGGTGAGTTTGATGGGCTCTGTGGGCAGGGTTCAGTCTCAAGTTCAAGCACAGTACAAGAGTCTGCATGGAAATGTCTAGAGAGGGGAAGAGAGCAGCAGAGCTTGAAGGGTAATTCAGCCAACCAGTCACCAGGTGCCTAGTTTAGGGAGACCTGAGTCACTGCTCCCAAAATGAGGAGCGGTAGAAATGTGTTTATATATTACACCTTTGGTTTTGGCAAAGCTTTTCCCTACAGAATCCTTCTGCTTCTCTTTCTTATTAGAAAAAAATGTGTTTTTCTATCCAATACCTCTACAGCAAGAGTTGTTTGTTGGTGGTTTGTTGGTTTTTTTTTTAATAGGTGAATAGATGTTGGTGGGAGTGTCTCAAATATACACTTGAAAATGCTGTACTTGAAAATGAAGTCTGAAAAGGCCTAGAATTTTTAATAATTTAGGAAAAAGAAAGACCTATCTGCACAAGAAAATCCTTTCAAGATGCTGTGAGGACAAATACTGCTGCAAAGCTGGAAGGAGGCCAGGAGAACACAGTAAGTTAGAAAGACAGAAGAGAAAGTAAATGAGGGAGTGAAAAAATAAGGCACAAGAGAAGACAGCTGATAGAAACACAGAAAAACAGGCAAAGTACAAACACAGACTTGAGGAAAGATGTAGAAACTGTAGAAGACACATACAAGGATGGTGAGAAAAAGAGCAAACCCCAAATCTGGTGTGCTGTAGCACCAACTGGTTGAATGGGATGCTGAAGAAGAGGGCAGATTAAACAAAATTCTACTTTTGATAGTAAAACTGTCTTAAAAATACATGCCTTCTCCTTCTTCTCCCACACATATCACACATATTCCCACCTCCTTAGCTATCCTGCTTGGAGAACTTCATTCTGTTTCCCTGCTCATTTTAAAGGGCTGCATTTCACTTTTAGGCACCTTGTATTTCTGTGCTTCTGGTTACAGAGTGGCCTCATGAAGAGTGATAGCAGGACAACCTTGACCTGCAGAGAAACTCTTTGGTTACCCATTTCTCTTTTCCCAAAGCTGTTCCAGCTGGGGAAAAGCTTGTGATCCCAAAATCTGGGCTAATTCTGGTTCCTCATGGCAGTCCTCATTGCAATGCCAGGCCAATAGATGTGGTCATTCCAGAAAAATAAAATCATAGAATTTAATTTTAAATGTTTGGGTTTTTTTTTTTGTTTGTTTTTTTTTTTAATCTTGTCCTTACCAAGTAAACTGTTGGTAAGAATGCCACAAAGAAAACAAGAGTACATCTGGAACAGCTGCTGTTTGAAGGGATGTGATTTCAGCCACTGTGTGTTCTTCTCAGACGTGGCCAAAGTCATGGTTCTGTACATGCTGAAATCTCAGTGCTGCAGCCACAGTCTGGCTGACCCCAGCACTGGGGGTTCTCTAATCTAGGTTGTTCTCCAGAGGATAATGTCCAATGCCATCAGTGTCACCAGTAAAAGGATAAAAGGAGGAAAGATGCTCCCCTTGTAATTGCAGCCATTACTCTGTAGTCTGCAGCTCAGAAACCACTGGTACATGACACTCCCAGGTTTTAGTGAGGCACAATTTAGAACAGGCTTAATTCAACTGCTGCCCACCAACAAAAGCTTGTTGATGACCATGTTTTAGGAGTGCTGTTGGTTGTGTGCTCTCAAGTGGATCACCAAGAAAATGAAGGCAGCAGCATAAGGGACAACACCTTGAGAAGGTGCTGCAGCAAGGTGAATGAGTAAATAAGGTGCTATCAGTTTTGATCACATTTTGATACTGCTTTTCTTCATGAAACAGCATGAATGTTCAAGATTCTATTGAAATATGAGGATGCTAATGATGTCAGAGTCAAGGAATGTCCAGACAGTGCTTTTAGTCACATGGTTAATTTTGGGTAGTCCTGCATGGAGCATGGGTTTGGACTTGATGATCCTTGTGTCTCCTCCAACTTTACATACTCCAAGTCCTTGCTATCTTACTAATGATGCCAATGATCAGATTGTACTGAGAGGTTCTCTCCCCTGAGACAGTAAAATTTTTACTTCCTAGTGTCAAGGCTTTTACAGGGTTTGGCCTCTGCAAAATGCCCCATCAAAGAGCAATCTAGGATAAGTGATGAAGCACAAGAAGGATTAATATTGCACTGAGAAGCAGTGTGTGTATTTTACAGAAACAGATGGCATACAGAAGTATCTGTCAGGTCATTTTGACCCAGATGAGTGTGATTCCTCACAAAGCAAATAAACTGAAAGTATTACTTGCTTCTTATTGCCTACACTTCATTATACAGTTAGAGCTGGTACCATAATGAGAGCACAGACCAGCTCTGCACCAGCCCTGGAGCTCACACTGCAGAAGCAGATGAAGCTTCTTTAGAGAGTTGGGCTGATCAGGGCACAAAGGTTCCAAGACCAGAAGTTCAGCCAGAAAACAAGAAAAATACAACAGGAAGGGAAAGAAAGGCATAAATATTTGGATGCATTGGGGAAAGTAGCAGAGATTAAAACAAGTTCTGAAGCTTGATGACATATGACAGAAAATCAAAGCAGCTTTGTTAGTTGCCTGTGGTTGCACACTTATAGCAGTGGACAATTTTGTCCTTCTGTGTCCTCCTACAAGTACAAACACCTATTTCATCCATAAGAGGAATTAAACAGTCTGTAAAGTTGAAAGAGCTAAAGTAAACACTCATAGAAAGGAACAACTGCTACTGCTTTGAGGATCTGCTTCTTTTTAGGTTGGGTTTGTTTGGGATTTTTTTTGGTTGGTTTTGTTTGTTTGTTTATTTGCTTTTTTATTTTGTTTTGTTTTGGTTTTGTTTTTTGTTTTAAGCAGCTGCAGTGAATTAGAGGACGAAGGGGCATTTTTGATGTTTCTGGAATTCTTTCTTGAAGCAATGTTTTGAAATATTTGATATAAATCAGAAAACACTCAAAGCAGAATGTTTGGGCATGGATCTTAGGATCTTCAGGACCCACGAGGATGTCTGGTGTTGCACATGCAGGTGCATCATTATTTATCCTCCGCATGTTGGAGTCCGACTCTGTGCACCAAGTGTCCAAGTACTGAAGGGAAATGCACACACTTCTGAAAGTCCTGAATGTTTTATTTATTTGGGACATACCACGTCTGCCAAAAGAAATAAGCCTCACAGGTTATGCACAGGGAAGAGGATTGAGTCCTGGTGGTCTTTGGAATAATCCTAGAACAACATTTTTCAGAGAACCTTGACAAACTCTGGGAACAAGGTTCTCCTTGCCTCATGGGTAAGCAAATGAGCTCCTGTATTCAGATATTCACATTCACCATATTCCTGCCCTGAATATGATGAGTCCAAGGTAGAGTTAACTATCTTTAGAGCAAATCATAAAGCCCTATTTTAATCTAGTGCATGATCATAACACTGAATAGTTAGAAATGCAATTGTGAAACTACTGGATGACGGTTGAGTCTAAAATTCTTCTGACTTTTCACCAAAGCTTGGTTTTGTTTGCTCTTCTTATGAAATAGCAAATCTGGTCCTACTTTTTTTGTCCTCTGTCCTTCATTAAGACTGTGTGCCTGAGCAGTGTGGTTTTTTAATGAAACTGTTGTGACATATGCAAACCCATTCCATGGTACAAACCCCACATAAGAACCTGCATGAGAAAAGGGACTATGCAGGAACAAATCAGGGGCAGCAAAGTAAAGTAAGGTTTATTCTGGCAGCAAATTGGGAAGTTCATGCATTTTGCTCATTAAAACACCTTTAATGCATTGAATGGGATCTCTTGTGGAGAATACTGCTCCTGAACATTAATTATAGGTGCCTTGTGGGAGCTGTAAGAGCAGCTTTGTTCAGTGTTACCTTGGTGCTGGCACCTTGCTGACACCACCAATCTGTTAGGAAGAGTTTGCTGTGGAACTTTAAAGCACCCTCTGCTCTAAGTGGGGTGTGATCAGAGCTGTAACGTAAACTAAACTGCTGTAGTAAATAGAAACCTTCACTCCTCCCAAGTCGTGCTAACCTCAAAATTTGTTGACTTCAATGACTTATAGAAATTCCTGAGTCAGCCCTTCTGCTGTGATTCACTGTGGTTTTGCATTAAGGGATGAAGCTTCACACACTCCAACAGACTCCAGGTTTAGTGCCTTCAATGACCACTGAAATTGAATAGGCTTATCATCTATGAGAAATATTATATTTTTAAAAAATTTTGGACTGTTTTCAACCTCTGCAGTGGGATGAGGTGAATCCCAGTTTCTATTTCTCTCCACTGACTACAAATGAAAATGGCTGAGGGACTACCTTAAAAAGAGGCATCTAAAATATGAAACACATGAAATTAAATTAATCCTTTCTATTGTATCAAAGTATATTATTTCTATTTAATAATTCTTAATATAAGAGGTTTGGGAGTTTATTAATCATTCATCCTTTGGAAGGTTCAACAAATAGAAACTCCACCTAAATTTCCTCCTTACATAGAGTATAAATTACTATTGCCACTCTTTTAGGTTTGGAGGAAAGCTTTTACTGCATTTAAAATAAACATGTAAACATTGCACAGTGGTTATCTTCTTCTTTATAGAGATCTGCCCATGTAATGATAGATAAATATTTACAGTTATTTTTACATTTTAGACTTTTAGTTGACAGAAAGAATCATTAGGGTGTTATTTAGCAGCAAGGACTTCAGCAGTGTATCCTTGAGCAGTGGAAAAGCACTGCAGTGCTGAATATTCACTGATATTCTCCCATTTTATTTCAATGCATTTTATTTGGATGAATGTGGTCTAATTTTATATGGATTCCCTTCTAAAGCTCATAAAACTCTATGGATTAAAAGAACCCTAATGAACTATGTTCTATTCAAAACATTTACATATCTCCCTTGATCTCTGATGTGTACAATTGTAAGTGCCACAGTTCTGATGATAAAATTCCCATGAACTTATATAAATAGCAGAACTATTTCTATATTTTAGTGGTGAATTTTTAAGGATTACGTTTGATTGCCATAGATGCACACATTCATATCTCATGAATTCTGAAAAAGAGAAAATTCATATCAAACTGTACTTTGGATCAGCTTACAGTGCGAGAGCTGCATGTCTAAAAGTTATTTTACATTTTATGCTCAAATTACAGTTTGGAAAGTTTTATTCTCTTTCTTGTTTTATTACATACTTTATTCTATGATCTTCCCAAACTCTATTAGCCGCCTGAGCTAAATCTTTGTATAGCAGTGTTTTACTTTCCTTGTTTCTGGCAACATTTCCAACTATAAATAAGTTATGGAGTAAAAAACCAGAAATAATATTTTTATATGCAGATATTTAAGAAAACTCACCATAAACATGTTTGGGTTTTTTTGCAAAGAGAAGCACTAATAAGCATGAAAATAATAAATTAATGGAGGTCTAGGAAGCCTTAAATCTCTTCCCACTTGTGTATGTGTTGTAGTGAGGGTGGATACAGTTCTACCTTGTCTCACACCCTTGAAATTCATTTCACCCCTCAGACAGGAATTGTGTCTATCTCCTCTTCTCAATTGTCTGTCTTTGAGCTCAGTTTTCAAATGTTTTCCTACCTGATCATATTTTTTGTAGTTAAAGTTTTAATTTTTTTTTTTCCTGAGTTTAGAAATGTCTATTTTGAGGAGAAATTTGGCCATTTCCTTCCTAAACCACTGCTGCAACCAAGGCTGATAACAGGAACTTTAGTGCTTCTCAAGTCCCCCAAATAAGTTTGGAAATCTGGAGTGATTAACAACCTCAATTAGGGCCGTCAATATTCTCTTTCTTTTGCATATTGTTTAAGTCATTAAAAGACTTCCACAGAAACAACTGAACTTGTGAGTTGGCAAGTTTGGGAGGCAATAAAACTGATTTCTAATGAGGATTCTTCTCGATGCCATTTATCATCCTGCTGTCCAGAGAACACTGTTAACTCCCATCACTCTCTTGTTTAAGTCCTTGCACAAATATTTAAAAAGAAATTGTAGTCCTAGAAAGATTCAAATATTTCACACAGACAAGACCAACAGTGACACTACAGAAGAAAAAAGGCAAAGTGATTAGAGAATTTAGTTATTCTAGAACAATTCTGGTAATTTTAGAACATTTTTTACAGAATAAATTCTTTTTAATAGATGGTTCTTATATAACCTTCCATTGAACCTTGGAAAAGTCATTACATTTTCTACCTCTTTATCTATAAAATGGAGATTTTGCAAATCTCGACAGTTTTGAGAACTAAAAACCCCAAATTTTCACTGACCTTTACCTACTATAAACATGCCACCATATTCATGTTTTTATGCATTTAGATCAACAATTAACTTGTCAAACAACAGTGATTTCCCAGAGCATGGTTTTGGAGCCAAGTCCTCACATTGGCAGTGATCTCATTCTAGCATGTATTAAACCCCAGTTGTTAAAAAAGAATTTATGAAATTGAAAAGTTGTTCATGACAAGAAAACTGTTATATGATAGTAAATAAATTAAACACTTATTTTAAATAACAGTAGTCATACGTCCAGCTATCTTAAGATAATTTTAAGATATTTTATTAATTTCCTGAACTTAATACTAATTTCAGCTTATATCTTTGTACACGATTGCAAGGTAATATATATCTAATTTTAAAAAGAAGTTATAGGTAAATACAAATAGTAAAAGTTATTTTCCTAGACATTTTGTTCTGTCAAACACCAATGAAATATAAGATGTGATCCAGCTTACCTGATACAGATGCCTACATTTAATCAGTTGAACTTTGACAGTGCCCAGACACCCACAGAAGGAAGACTGTTATGATGAAAAGGCAGTTTGCTTATTTTATCTGATTTTTCTGCCTGTGATATCTCTAAGAATCTGCTGGTTTTTACAATTTCATCTTGCTTTGCACATCCATCTGCTACAGTCTTGTGGCCACACAGGTTTTTTCACTGCTGCAGTACCAGTTTGCAAAGTAAAAAAAAAAAGTAAATAAATAGAGGCAAACTGAATTTATTGTAATTATTGGGTGGCAGTGACCTGTAAGTCCTTGGTTAAAAAGCTTGCACAGCACTGCTACAATTATAGTGTGCTCATAACCTTCTTATAAAGGGAGTCCTATGTAGGAGGCTTTTGCTCAGTGTGTATTTGTTTTTCCTGTAAGTAGCAATGGCAAATGAGTGTTTTTGGGAGTGTAAGGAATACTTTATGCATAATTTTTCAGTCTCTGTATTTCCTTTCCAAGGGAAATGCCACAAACACATCTAGCTCCAAGAGCTGCTGCCCTGTGAGCCTTGCCAGCTAACATTAGCCATGGTTAGCAGCACTCGAGTGGTTTGCAGAACACAATTACATTTGGAAAAATAAATCTGCATTTCTAATAATTGTTTGTATGGGATTGAAATGGAACAGCAGAGAAAAGTGTTTGTAAATAGAACGGACTCTGGTGAAAAGAGCCACATTACTCTTCATCCTTTTCTCCTAGGAAAAGGATGAAGCTGTGATAACTTATTTTCCTGCCTGTCAGACTGTCCTGAGTTGAAAGAGCTCAGGAATCCAAGAAGTGAACTATGTCCCATGAGGGAGGTGGCAGTAGTCAGATGGTGCCTCCTCACAGGAGCTGGGGTTCCATGGTGTCACAGCCTCACCCATGGTGGCGTTTTGCAAACTCCTGCCACTGACATCTGACACAGTTTTTTCCAGGGCTGTTGGAGCCTAAGATGCAGAAAAAAGATGGAAATACAGGGGAGAAAAAAAAAAAAAAAAAAAAAAAGAAAAATGAGCCATGTACAAATCATCTTATACTCTGAAATATCCAAGACATCACACTTTCCTCTCCAGTGGTGTGCAGGGAGCAGGATGCAGCCCATGGAGCCCCTTGGTTCACTTGTCATTTCTGAGGGAAGGAGCATTAAGTGTGTCTGGGATCTCTCTGCAGAAAACCTGGATTCCCACTGCTCACTTCATGAGTGGACATGGAGAAAATTCCTCAGAATTCCCTGGTATTAAGGGACACAGTTTACTTTTGTCCACTGGTACTGATCTTTTCTAGTGCATGGATCAAAACTGAGATAATTTTACTATCAGAAATTAATGACTTCATTGAAATAATGTCTGGTACAACCCACTGATAAAAAACCCAGTAAGGGGGAAGGTTTTTTAATTTGCTCTTGTTTGTTTGTGTGTGTGTTGTTGTTATTAGAAACAGTACAGGAATTCACATTCTTAATTTAAAAATACTAAATCCAGTGAGATATCTCTACATCACATACAATACCAGTAAGTGCATGCAGTTGAAATCCTTCCTCCAATGATTTCTAATTCCTGAAGTTAATGAAATACAGCTTGTAGAATGATTACTAATAACACAGTGGTCACATTCCAGCATCACATTCCATGATAAAGATGAACAGCTTGAAAAATAGGTTTATTTCAATATCACTTGTTTTTACTGGTCATCCTAAACCATGTAGAATTCAGCATTTTTTTTTCATACAGTGGAAACTGTCTCTTTTAAACACTTTGCTCCAGCATTTCTTTTCTATACAGCAAGTGATTCTGACATCTTTACCTGCAGATGTCTTTGCTTTATGGAGTTGTAGGATGTGCTCTGTGGCTAAACAAAAAGCAAACTGGAATTCAAGCTGAGGGGAAAGATGTGTGTGCCTGGAGCTGCAGCTACAATGGGTGTCTCCTGATTTAGGAATGATCCCAGCTATTCTGGCAGGAGCTGATGGGATTTCTGTGGGCAAGGGAGGAAAAAGGGAGGGAAAAGGGAGAAAAAAGGGAGGGAAAAGGGAGGGAGGGAGGGAGGGAGGGAGGGAGGGAGGAAGGAAGGAAGGAAGGAAGGAAGGAAGGAAGGAAGGAAGGAAGGAAGGAAGGAAGGAAGGAAGGAAGGAAGGAAGGAAGGAAGGAAGGAAGGAAGGAAGGAAGGAAGGAAGGAAGGAAGGAAGGAAGGAAGGAAGGAAGGAAGGAAGGAAGGAAGGAAGGAAGGAAGGAAGGAAGGAAGGAAGGAAGGAAGGAAGGAAGGAAGGAAGGAAGGAAGGAAGGAAGGAAGGAAGGAAGGAAGGAAGGAAGGAAGGAAGGAAGGAAGGAAGGAAGGAAGGAAGGAAGGAAGGAAGGAAGGAAGGAAGGAAGGAAGGAAGGAAGGAAGGAAGGAAGGAAGGAAGGAAGGAAGGAAGGAAGGAAGGAAGGTCTGTTAAATTGGTATGTTTCTAATTCATACTGCTTTTGTTCCTAGATGTCTGCAACAACTTAAGAAACATATTCAGTTCTTTAATATATTAATTTAATTCTAAATTTAGAAACTGATTGATTTTGCTGCACTCATTTCAGCATGGCTTTGTTTGCTTTATTATTTTTGCCCTCAGTAACACTTGTCATCAATGTTTCACTTCAAATTTAAAATATCCGCCCCATTGGAGATCTTCTATAAGAAGGAACCTTCTTCTGTGTCACAGTACAAAGGATCTAGTTGATGCTCTTATCTACTGAAACTGACTTTCTGTCAGCTGTAATGTGAGTTGCCTTCTGAAAGAGACGTGAAGCAGACAAACAATGACTCATTTTTTACTTATTTCAGTCCATTTCTCACAGTGACAATGATTTTCCACCTTTTGCAGTCTGAGGACCCTTAAAACAAGATCTGTGTAACTGTGGACCTCTGCCCAGTAATCTAAGGCAGTGACAATAGGTTTGTCACCATTTGTGGGTTATTATGAAGTAACACAGTGGGCAGGAGATGAATTGATAACTACTGAGCTTGGAGACATCAGTTGAATCCATGAACACACACTTGTATAAAACTTGCAACTGTGGTGCTGTATCTCCTTTCCCTGGTTTCTGAGGTGCATGTGATGCTTTCTGATCCCATTTTTTCTGAAATTTTTTTCTGTTTATTTAGCTGGACATGAGCTCCAAATTTATTAGATTAAATCGGAGATTTGTATTTCAGTAAAATTTGCACTCAGTCAATCAGCAGAAGTAATACAGCATCTCAGAAGGTGCACATTAATCTGCCTCAGACTGAGAGGGTCCCCATACTATAGTGTAGAGTAGAGAATCTGGGGACAGAAAACCTTTTATGCTATTTTCAGAAATGCCTTTTAGTGGCTTCTAAGCTGTGTGCTGCAGCAGTGATGCTGTTGCTCTGCAGTTCCCAGAGAAGAAAATATATCAGCATGAAAATGAGCTGGACCAGTTACTCCCCTGTGGATATGTTCTTCAGCTGAAATAAATCTCTCATTAATGGAAGAGAACTCTGAATGTTTGCTGGAAGGTGGAGGGCAATGCATTTAGCTGGAATCCTTCTCATTCTGCTGGAAGAGGCAGGATTATTTTGCTTGACAACAGAGCATCTACAAGAAAAGGAGAGAAAAGACCAGCTCTGAATTAAATGTACTTCTGGAGTGGGTTTACATTTGTTCCACTGTAATAGAGGGAAATTTTAAGAAGGGCCAGATGCCAAATTGGAAAGGAGTGAAAGCTAAAAGTGAGTCTGTTACAAGCTCAGAAAGAACCTATTTAACTCGTACATTATGTTCTCTTGTGTTCAAACCTGTCCTTTGCTGTATTTCTTGAACAGCTGTACCCAGGGTTCAGTGTTCCAGTAGGCAGGTCTTCTATTCCTTTCTTTAAATCTTCCAAGTGAGCTGTTGAATTAATCTGCCTGTCATTTGCATATAAAGAGTCTCACTCAGAGCCACATAGTTAAAAATATTTAAGAACCTGAAACTAAGAGAGAACAAAAATTCTCTTAAAATCTGGCTCCGATGGCATTCTGAACTGCAGGTTCTTCTGCATTCATACTCACGTCATACTTTGTTATGTATCTAGATTAAAATTTCAAACATAACATGTTAGTCTTCTAAATTTGAATATGCAGGAAAGAGCTGTTGCATCAGAGCAGAAAACACACACCATGTCTGGAAAAATTTGAGTTTCTGTGAGTTAAGGAGGATCTGAGCTAGAAATTCTGGGGTTATTTGAAAATATTATTTGCTGGAATTTGTTCTTCTCAGCTCACCTATAAGGAGTTGTGTTTAGCTGCTCTACCTAGAATTAACCCAAATCATATAATGATAAGTCATTTTCTGTCAATGTTCCTTTCAGGAAGTAAAAATAATTTGGAACATGTAGTTACAGGCATTATTTAAATAGCATTTAGTGATTCTTTGTTGATCCATCAGTATTCCTTTCCTTCTACAAATGCTTACAATCAAAATCTAAACAAAGATGGAGGCTACCACTGGGAAACCTATTCCCATTTCCATGAAGAAAAACGAAATCTTGAGATCCAGGCCACCTCACTTGGATTCCTCACTTGCACATGACTATAAAGTACTTAATAAAGCAACCTTCTAATGTTGGTGTCTGATGTTGATCCCTGCCAGGTCACTGGAGTGAGACACAGGGTTTGAAAGGCCTCATTCTGATGGTATGCTGAAAAGAGAAATGGGAGGAATTTGAAACATGTGAAGGAAAATGCCTGTAAGGCAACGATGTGTCTGGCTGCACTCCACAGCTGCTTGACTCTGGCACCTGGACTGTCCCTCTGTTGGCTGAATCACAGAGGAACATGTGAGGGATATAACCCCTTACAGGGTGAGCCATGCACTGCTCCCTTGGCCCAGATGATTCAATTGCTGCATCCTTATGGGCAGCCAGAACAGCTGGATCAAATGGACCTTGAGTGCAAAACTGCATTTTTTTTCCTTCATCATCAATGATGCAAAGGTCTTAGTAATATTCAGTTAATTCCTATAGGTGGCAGAAGTATACATTGTTCTAATAGTTATTAATTAAAACTGTAATTAATCACTGTTTTCTAATGAAAAGGGAGATCAAGGAATATTGAAACACATCCTTCATCTTATAAATTTCAGCAGAGGAATAAAGACCTCAACTGATGCTTATTCTAAGGCACTGCACAGTTTGTTATATTCCTCTCATATCCCAGGAAGAATGTCCTGTATGTTTTCTCTCTTTCTATGGAATCTCTTACTTTGTTGTGCTTTGCTCTCTAACTCCTCTATTCCTTTGGAGACAAGGGAATCAGGACAGCAAATCACATGGAATCTGTGGATTCACCATCCTTTTACAGAGCTGTCTAATAACATTTGCTATTTTTTCAATCTTCCTTCTGAGGCAGTTCCTAACCTCGTGCCTGCCCTTCAAAGCACAGATGTAATATTTTCATGGAACTGGTGCTGATGATTTTGATGATTTGTGAAGCCCAGCCCTGATCCAACAGGATGGAACACATCATGGGTAAGGCTAAGGGATTTTATCTATTAATAAGGGCATACTGTGACAGGACAATAAGGGAATGGTTTCAAAGAGAGAATATGAGAATAGGTTTAGATTAAATATTAGGGGAAAAAATCCTTACTGTGAGGGTGGTGAGAACCTGGCACAGGTTGACCAGAGAAACTATGGCTGCCCCATCCCTAGAAGTGTTCAGAGCTGGGCTGGATGGACCTCTGAGCAACCTGGTCTATTGGAAGGTGTCTCTTTCCAAAGCAGTGGTATTGGAACAAGATCTTTAAGGTCTGATCCAGGTCATTCTGCAATTCTGTGTGTCTATGATTTTGTGGTTTTATTGGGTCTCAATGAACATTCTCATCCCCCTATATCTATTATGTCATAACATCTTCCTTGCCATGTGGATGCATGGATAACTTGCATTCCATATGCCTTAAGGTGAGAGCAAGAACCAGCAAGAACCAGAGCAAGAAGATCCTGTCATTCTGTGTTGCAGCCTACTGAGATTTGCCTTTCTCTTTCTTCCTTGAAAAGAGGTATCAGAGATTCCCTGGTGAGGAAAAAAAATTGATTGAAAAAAATTTGAAACAGCAACTTTCTGAATGCTTTATCTGAAAAAGAAGCACCTAGAAGATGTGAATATATGATATAAGAGAAATAGTCTCACAGAAAGAAACAGGAGAATGCCAACAACAGTCAGAAGTGAAAGCATTGACATGGAAAGAATACCAGGGAATGGGAAGATCCAGGATCCAGTTAGAAGTCAGAATGTAATAATTAGTTATATGACTTTGACTGAGGTTATTCTTTTCCTCACATATAACCTCCTAAAACATATGAGATCTAGAATCGTTAGGGGCTACAAGGTTAAACTTGCAAAAGAATTGGTTAATAACCCACTTGTGTTCCAGTGCAAGGGACAAATGTTGCTCTGAACTGTGATAATAGAAATTGGGGTCATCTGCTGTTATAGTGAGAAGACAGCAGTGTAACATCTGAGCGGGTGAGATCAAGGCCAAGGTGTTTTACCTGATAAAAGGTAAATTTCATATATTATGAAATGTTCAACTCTCCAGGGTCTCAGCAGCTGCTTTGCTCATTATTGCATGGACCACTTTCCTGAGTCTTTCTACAGATCCCTTTTATAATTTAAAGCCATTTTCCTAAATTCTCCCTCTTCTCAGATGCTGAGCTCCTAACAGCTGTGTGTTGTGTGCAGGATATGAATAATCTTTTACAATATTGGCTGACAACCAGATTTTACCTGAGCCTTGTTTCTTCTTCCATGGGATTCTCATTTTGCTCTGCTATTTTACATTCAGAGTAACTCAGCAAGGTATAATGAGACAGAAATATGTGTTCTTTAAAATGGGTGGGAAACCCTGGGACAATCTGCTTAAGTCTCAAATAAAATCAGCTTAAACATTTTGTATCTTCACTGCTGTAAAGCAAATCTAATGTCACAAAGGAGCTGAGGAATACACAGAGGTCACAGTTTTAGAGAAAAGTGCTGTATTTTAGTAGAAGGATGGAATAAGCCAAGTTAACAATTCACTTCTTGTCTTTAACCTGCTATTTTAAGCTTTACATGTTTTATAAGCTAAATCAGGGAAGAGAGTGGAGGATGTACAGTAAATAACAATACAATTCTATGGCAAGAAGATGGATTAGATAAGCCTAGTATAACTCTTCCAACTCTAAAATCTGTGATTGTAGAAAATAGTGCAACTGAGCACAGTTGGGGTCTATTGATTTCTGTCTGCTGTGACTTCAAATGGCAGAGAAATTTTTCCTTGAGTCCAAACAATTCTCTTTTTCTACATCCTCTTTTCTATTACAAAAGAGTAGACATCTTCATGGGCATGGACCATCTTTTACAAATCAAGTGCTCATTTTTAATGCAATTTATTTTCTATTTTTTTGATATTTTTGATAAACAGGGTGCCTGGGCTCTGCAGACGGGATGATCAAGTGACAGACTAACTGAAATAAAATACATTTGCATCTGGGATCCCAGTCACTAGCTGGGATCCGTGTTCCAACAGAAGGGGAAGAAGCCCAAAGTTTCTTCTGCATTGCCAAGAGAGAAAAAAATCACCAAAACATCTAATACTGACCATTGGTAATGGGGCAGCGGGTTAGAACTAGAGACTGAAGTCATTGTTTGATCCATGTACTTGCAAAAGGAATTAGAAAGACCAAAGCACTTGCAGTCACAGAGGAAAGAAAAGCCTATTCAGAAGAAACCCAAGCAGGTGGGTCAGAGGAAATACATGAAATAAGGAATAGGTGAAGAGTTTGCTGTACACAAAACACAGGGAAGAGCAGCTGTTTTTGCTGAGTGATGTCTGTGGGGTCAGAAAAATTATTAAAGTCAACTGAAAGTCAAATAAGAGACACACAGACCTAGATTTAATTTATTAAATGACTAACGCTGGATGACTATGTATTTTCCAGAAGATGATGTCCTCAAGTGGACAGAATAATTTGCAGGAATCATGCATTAAGGTTGTATATTTGGGAAATTTTTTGGTGAGCTGAAAATTCTGGAGGTAGCTGTGCACATACTGGTTATCTAAATTTACGTTTGATGAATCACAGTGCCTGGTTTTATCTGCCCTTTATACAGGACTTTTGAAAAAAATTGTTTTGCATCTCACGTGGGCATATAATACTCAGAAGAATACTGTAGGCACTCTGTTGTATGAAGGGAGGAGAGGAGAGGAGAGGAGAGGAGAGGAGAGGAGAGGAGAGGAGAGGAGAGGAGAGGAGAGGAGAGGAGAGGAGAGGAGAGGAGAGGAGAGGAGAGGAGAGGAGAGGAGAGGAGAGGAGAGGAGAGGAGAGGAGAGGAGAGGAGAGGAGAGGAGAGGAGAGGAGAGGAGAGGAGAGGAGAGGAGAGGAGAGGAGAGGAGAGGAGAGGAGAGGAGAGGAGAGGAGAGGAGAGGAGAGGAGAGGAGAGGAGAGGAGAGGAGAGGAGAGGAGAGGAGAGGAGAGGAGAGGAGAGGAGAGGAGAGGAGAGGAGAGGAGAGGAGAGGAGAGGAGAGGAGAGGAGAGGAGAGGAGAGGAGAGGAGAGGAGAGGAGAGGAGAGGAGAGGAGAGGAGAGGAGAGGAGAGGAGAGGAGAGGAGAGGAGAGGAGAGGAGAGGAGAGGAGAGGAGAGGAGAGGAGAGGAGAGGAGAGGAGAGGAGAGGAGAGGAGAGGAGAGGAGAGGAGAGGAGAGGAGAGGAGAGGAGAGGAGAGGAGAGGAGAGGAGAGGAGAGGAGAGGAGAGGAGAGGAGAGGAGAGGAGAGGAGAGGAGAGGAGAGGAGAGGAGAGGAGAGGAGAGGAGAGGAGAGGAGAGGAGAGGAGAGGAGAGGAGAGGAGAGGAGAGGAGAGGAGAGGAGAGGAGAGGAGAGGAGAGGAGAGGAGAGGAGAGGAGAGGAGAGGAGAGGAGAGGAGAGGAGAGGAGAGGAGAGGAGAGGAGAGGAGAGGAGAGGAGAGGAGAGGAGAGGAGAGGAGAGGAGAGGAGAGGAGAGGAGAGGAGAGGAGAGGAGAGGAGAGGAGAGGAGAGGAGAGGAGAGGAGAGGAGAGGAGAGGAGAGGAGAGGAGAGGAGAGGAGAGGAGAGGAGAGGAGAGGAGAGGAGAGGAGAGGAGAGGAGAGGAGAGGAGAGGAGAGGAGAGGAGAGGAGAGGAGAGGAGAGGAGAGGAGAGGAGAGGAGAGGAGAGGAGAGGAGAGGAGAGGAGAGGAGAGGAGAGGAGAGGAGAGGAGAGGAGAGGAGAGGAGAGGAGAGGAGAGGAGAGGAGAGGAGAGGAGAGGAGAGGAGAGGAGAGGAGAGGAGAGGAGAGGAGAGGAGAGGAGAGGAGAGGAGAGGAGAGGAGAGGAGAGGAGAGGAGAGGAGAGGAGAGGAGAGGAGAGGAGAGGAATTCATTCACAGTAAAATTGAAAATCTCAATAGAAAACTCAGGAACACACAAAAATATATGGCATATGCCTACATATGCAGGGCAGATGCTATATTAGTAGAGGAGTGCTTAAGTAATAATTAAGGTTTCTCCCTGATGAATGTTCATTTTCTCCTGACAAAATTTATTGTGAAGACATTAAAGAAGCTGCAGCTAATTGCAGAAATACCTGGAAATTTTTCTCTTATGCTCCTGTGTTCTTTTGGATCACTAATAAACAATCTGGAGACAGGATGGCAGTGTTGACATTGGAATTCAGCCTTAAAATAAGTAGACATTCAGGTAGTCTAATATTCTGATGAGACTAATTTGTCTGCCTTCAGCCAGAAACCCAAATCTTTGTGCTGAAGGTGTTCCCCAGGACAGCAAACAGCAGAAAATATCATTGAAACAAATATTTGTTCCCAAGTTACTATGAGGAATCCAAGAGCTGTGACAGTGACAAGTATGTTGATGTGAGGACCAAGACATGGACTATGGAGAAGATGCATTTACTTAATCTGATTTATCAATGAATTCCCTGAGAAGAAACCAGTTTTTGAACTGACCCTAATCAGTCAGCAGGTTCATGCTGCAGGTGTCCTAATCACTACAGCATTTTATTCTGGCAGAATGATATTTAAAATTGTATTTATTTTTCCTGTCATTCAGTCTGGTAAGATGAATGCAGCAGGAGGTGAAGTATTTTGTTCTGATTCTGTTCCCTGTTTCAATAATTCTGAGAAATTTATTTTCTCAGCTGAAAGGAGGTTTTATGTTCATCACACTAGGATTTTGTTTTGAGGTTTCCCAGTCTTTGCTGTAGTTAAAATTAAATTGATCAAGTCCAGAGGAGGCCACCAAGATGCTCAGAGGTTTGGGGAACTCCTCATGGGAAGACTGTCTGGGGGAGCTGGGATTGTACAGCCTGGGGAAGAGAAGGCTCTGGGGAGACCTTATTGTGTCTTTTCAGTAGCTGAAGGGAGCCTATAGAAAAGATGAGGACAAAGATTTTAACAGGGCCCGTGGGTACTGGTTTTGAACTAAAAAAAGGCTGATATATGTTAGAGAAGAAAGAAATTTTTTAGAGTGAAGGTGGTAAAGCACTGGCACAGATTTCCCAGAGAGGTTGTAGATGCTTCATCCCTGGAGACACTCAAGATCAGGTTGGACAGGGCTCTGAGCAACCTGATCTAGCTGAAGATTATTATTTGCAGGAGTGTTGGACTAGATTAATAGTCTCTTCCAATCCAAACTATTCGGTTTCTATATTTCTATGCTTCTGTGATTCTATGTTCTATCTTCTATGATTCTGTCATTCTGTCATTCTGTGATTTTGTGATTTTGTGATTCTGTGACTGATTCTATGTTTCTGATTCTGTGATTCTGTGTTTCTATGATTCCATTCACTGGCTTCATGGCTAGCTGACCTGGAAGAGCTTTTCTCTGAGCTATTAAACTTCACCTCCAAGGAGGATGGCCACATACTAACTTATTTTTGAGAGCAGTTTCTTGCTCATACTAATTCCCAACCATGCCCAGGGCTTGTTTGGGTCAGTGCTCACTGAGGGGAGGCAAACACAGGATGCTGGAGGTCAGTCTGACCTGCAGAATGGTTCTCACTGGAGATCTTCTGCAAGTGTCACCAGCTCCTTGGAGAGGTGCATTTGCAATAGGACAGGGCTGTGTCAAGATGAGCAGAAATACAGGTGAGCTCACCAGGCAAGACAGATCTGCTGATTTGTGAAGGATGACAGCAGTTAATTCCTGCTGAGCTTACAGCCAGGCTGGGAACATGGGAGCTGGAAGGATACAGTGGACTATGGAACACTGAGTAGTCATTATTTCTGCTGCTGGTGGAGTGTGATTTAGGGTAAAATTCCAAGTTAATTGGATAAGCCTGTGAAAGTCACTAATAAGGGAAGAACACTGCCCAGCCTCTTATTGGATTATATATTAGGCACAATGAGTGTCATGCAGCAAGTAAATTCCCATTTTTATCATAAACAGGCAGTGAGGACTCCCTTTTTTTCATCTTCAAGAAACTTTTTCAATGCCAGCTTTGTAAACTTTGTTCAGAGCCAAAGAGTATTTTAAAAACCTAGCAGTGGCACAGAAATACTTTTCAAAGAGAAATTCCCTGCAATACAGTGCCATTGTTGTGCTACATTTTCTTTTGAAGTGCCAGCAAGAAACAATTAAGGAGCAGCACTTGTAATGTATAATTGATGGTTTGCAGGTATCTAAAAACTTAGAGCAATTAGGCCCAGGGTGCAACATTACTTATTCATCACCATCTGGAACTTATAACTTTGTAAGCCCTGCTATAGTTTATGTTTGTCTGGCAGAAATGGCAAATTTAGCATTTAAGTGTTGCATTATGCTGCAGAAGGTAAATATTTAATGGTGTCCCAACATAATGCAGCTGACTGGGACAAGAGGAACATGTTCTGTGGTCAGAACACAGCAGCATGTGGATATTGCATCAATATAAGGAATAGAATACCCTCTTGAGAGACAGGACAGAGAATATGTCCAAATAAATCCAGAGCATTTCTATTGCATCAATAGAAGGATGTGCCATTGATCCTTGGGTCACAGAATACATTATGTGGTAAAACCTGGGATTCAACTTTAGATATGATTCAGATGGGTGAAAGAGTATCACACTATTGTTTTTGATGCTAGAGTAGAAGTAGACTTAAGATGGGTAGGAAATCCTGAGGAAAATGTTTTCTTTAAAAAAAAACAAAATCAATTTATCAAGCATCAAACCTGTCCTAGTTGCTGTTCTGACAAATCTCCTACTTGAAAACAAAATAAAATAAAATAAAACTCCAACTAAAAAGACAAACACAAAGAAAAACAAAAGCAAACCATAAATCCAGAAAATTTAATTTCATTAGTCTCAAGGTTTTCTAAAGGGTGTAGTCCCTCCTGTGACAGCAAATTAATTTTTTTCTTGTATTTCCCCCCACTTAAACCAAAGAGCAAAATCTGGGTGAAACACTCTGCCTGGATCTATTCCACCATTCTCAAGATCTTGAGTTCAAAGAATGTTCAAGAGATTGGCTCGTTTTATTGCAAGAGAAATTCTTACTGCATAGAAATTCTTATGGTTCTGGAGGATCAGATTCTACTCTGCTCTAGTCTGGCAACCCACCCTGGCTCAGCTGAGCTGACTGGCAGTGGATTGATTGATCTGCTCCACCTCCAACAAGCAAAGAGAAAGGGATTCTGCATTTAACTACTATCTTTTAAAGAGGTAAGATTGGTAATATTAATTGATTTTTCTGCACTCTCACCTGTCTCACAGATCTTGATGAGTACAGTCAAACAGTTTAAAGTATTTGGTAGATGACAATGTCCTGCCTTAATGGCTGCTCTACATTCATCCATCGCCCAGTGGTGTAAAGTATGTAGGGGTAAGGTAAAGGTCCAGTTTTAATTGTTCCCATTAAAGAAGGGGACATTAGGACACAATTGCAAAGAATGGTATTGTGCTGTAGATTGTATTGACTCACAGTGATTCTGGAAGGTGCTGTGTTGTTCTGACCCTCATGGGCCAATTTTGACATTGATCATCCTGGATTAGTACTATCTACAATATCAAATTGAATGAAAGCAGGGTTCACTTTCCTATCTTAATTTATGATTTCTGATTTACTTAATTACCATCTTTCATGCACTTTTATTCATCAATTCCATTGATTTACTTGATTTGTTTCAAATGCCCTAATATAAATCTATAGCTGTGCAAACAAACTGGACTTTCTTCTGTAACTGAATTAATACACCAGCACTTCCACTTATTCAAATAGTTCTGGCTCTTGTGTCAGTCTAACTGAGAATAGAACCATGGAATCACAGAATGGTTTGCATTGGAAGGAACCTTAAAGATAATCTTGTTCCAAACCTGCTGCCATGGACAGAGATGCCATTTACCAGACCAGTTTTCTCAGATACTCATCCAGCCTGGCCGTGAACATGTCCAGGGATGGGGCAGTCCTGACCTCTCTAGGCAACCTGTGCCAGTGTTTCACCATCCTCTAAGTAAAGAATTTCTTCCTAGCATCTAATCAAAACCTGCTCATTTTCAGCTTTCAGTCATGACCCTCTGAATGGAATATGTTATTGCCAGTGTGAGTTCCAAAATGTCATCTGTTTTGCAAATAGTTCCAGTTCCTGTAATCCAGTGATGACAAAAATGCTTTTGTTTTCATGGTTACATAGAAAAAAAAAATTATGATCTATTAATTCTCAAAACTTGAAAGTGAATAAAAGCAGCACTTTGACTTGGATTACTATAATATCCTAATTTACTGCAGAGCTCAGCGCATGATGTGTAACTGTTTGAGGATAATAATAATTAGCTACTTCCCTGTTTAACATTTTATCTAGCAATATAACAACCCTAGCTAAAGCCCTGAGCAAAGAGAAACTTTGCTTTCTCATGTTCTGCTGCAGAAGAGATTAAAAGTATGCATTATTAGTATAACAGCACAGGTTGTTATTCTCTCCAAAGTGCCTTAAGCATCATTTATTAACACCACTAAAACATTAAACAACACTTTTAAAAATTTGCAGGATAGGAAAATCTGTTTTATTTCAAGTGCAATTTTCACCAGGTAGATGGTCCTGTTCTGGGCAGGACTGAGCTATATTGGTACCTTATGCTTTCAAACATCTTATATACAATGGCTGAGCACTGAGATATACATCACAGGAAGCTGGAGAGGAGTAGTGTTTATCACAGCAGGCTCAGGGGTTGATTAAGGTCTCTTCAGCCCCGAGATCTAGGTAGCAGCTGCCAAGGTCTCCATTATAATACTTTTTCTTTTTTTTTAGGTCTGTGTATACAGTGTTTGTGCAGGAGAATTCACTGTCATGAATCAGATGAGGTGCTGCACTGATGCCCAGACTGAGTCTCCTAATGAGCTGACATTAGCACCATCCCAGTAAAAAATAAACCTTTGTGGAGGAGGAAAAGCACAACCCACCGCTACACTCCAAACACAGTGGCTTCCCTCCCTATTTTTGAGAAGCCAGAGACATCCCATTGTCCCCTTCCAACCTTACCCATTTCTCTGCTTCTGTGATTCACCTTGGAGGTAACCATCCTTTGGGGAAGAGAAAATGGATCTTTTCTTCCATCACTCCAGTCTGGATCAGCAGGGCTGTGAAGTACAGCAGAACCCTGTGTCCTGACATCCAAGGCTATGTCCCAGCTGTGTAGGATACTGCAGGTGTGTTTGAATCCAGGGGGATCATTGCACTTCAGGGAAAGTCCAACACCTCCCAGATCTTCAGAAATCAGGGATGAGTATGTACAGCCAGATCATCACAGGGGATTCATCCTTCTCCTGCTCTCACTCAGGATTCCTATAGGATCAGGTGCATCTGAGGAGAAGATGCATATGTCTGATGACTTTTCATGTCTTGTGGAAATCTGCAGGAAAAATCTACCTGAGAACTGTACAGCACATTGATTACCAGCCTAGACATAACAAAAGTGAGTGAGCAGCTCTGTGTTCCTGTTTTCCCATGTGGCCTTATGCCAGTTGGGATGGCTCAGAGGTTTGACACTGGGAAGTGCAGCATGGGAAGCTGACCAGAAACTAAAGAAACTGTGAGGCAGTTGCAGCTGCCAGGGAGGGCTTGCAACAGGACTTCATTTACATTCCATTTCAAAAAAGGTCAAAATTATGGTAAACAATTACTTTTAGTGTAGTCATAGAGTAGCAAGGCTGGAGATCCTCATAACTTGGAATAGCCCTTGCCATAGATGGTGGGAAAAAAAAAAAAAAGAAAAGGAATCTAAACATCTTCCAAGCATACGTTATATATGAAGAATTTGAATGCAAACATTCAAATTTAAGTGGTTTTGTCCATGATGACTATTTGTTTGTGTCACAGACAAATGTAGGAATAACTTCCAGCCTATTCAGGAGCTAAACTTCAGCAGGATGAAAACTGGCAAAGAGGTGTGTGCTTATACCAGAGACCTGGACCCCTTCAAAAAGGCAGCAACAGCCTCAGCAGATCACAATAAACACAGTGAAAATAGGGAACTGATTGAGAACAGCAAGTAGAAGTACTCCAAAGCAACTTAGCAGGGACTTTTGATCTTTTTTATTAGCAAACAATGACATTTACTGTCAAAAGCTGCAGAGGTCATCAGCTATCCATCTCCTCCATTGGGTGTCCCCTGGCTATTTTTGATTGGATTCCCTTTCATCAGGAACTACAGACCTGTGCTGTCCTCTAAAGTTTAGCTATTGCATCACTTTCCCTTGTTCAGCCTTCATTACACAACTATTTTTCCAGCCCAGATTTATTTGTGAAGGTCACAGAGGACTGGCTGTGATAAGAGCCCAGAAGCCTCCACTTTGCTTCTGAATTGTTCTTGTTAATTCAGTGCTGATTGAAGATTGATACAGCCCTGGAGATCAAAGTCTCCTATTCCCCATGACAGCTCAAGCTTCTCCTCAGGGCACTTTTGGCTTGACCCAGAGGTATACAGGTTCCAAATCCATTAAGTCCTTCACCCTTTTCTGATGAATCTCGTTCCTGTAAGTTTTGGTAACGGTTTTGTGCTGTGAACGTCTGTTCTCCTGAAATCAAACTGTCATCTAACTCCTTCTGGTGACTTGGCTAAACTCAAATCACAGCTGAGAGTGCTCTGGAAGCCAGTTCTATTATTTTTCATAATCATTCAGTTGCTGAACTACCCTTTGAATCTTCAAGCACAGTCACTGTCAAATTTAACATCTATGAGTAAAGTTTTTACCTTTAGTTCATTTCTGTGCAAGCAATATCACTTGTTTAAAATTACTCAGAGCCTGCGATACTTAAAAATATATATACAGGAATTTAGATGAATATTGCATTTGAAGTAGAAAGACCAGGCCACCTCAGATAAATTGCTTTTTCACATGTACAGATCCAGCAAAGTAATAGAGCAACAACATGGCTGTTGAAAGTCTTGTTGGGTCAGTTATCACAGAAACATGAAACAGAAACATCACAGAAATAGGACTTACAATTATGGGTGTCGTTTGGGGCTTTTTTTCTTGTTATTAAAATGTATTTTTTTTTTTAATGTATATGCAGAAAGGCAGACAAATACAAAATTGAATAAGAACATACCCATCTGTTATGGACTTGGGCACACAGTGATATTTTTGTGAATTTAAGCCCTTCTTCTACATTTGCATAAGTGACCAAAAGTTATTTGTGTAACTTTGGTGTGCTTTCATTTTGGAAGAATAATGCTACTGTTATTATTAGTCCCAGATCTGTATTTTTTAAATATATATTTATTCATAGACAGTTTTGTAATTTTACAATTTGAAGTAAATTTCTTCCAGTCTTTGATGCACCAAAACCCATAAAGTGCTTATGTGACTCTGGTCTTCAGTTGGTTTTGGACATTGGAAAAGGTAACATTTCCTTGGTTTTGCTGGAGTTCAGGGACTGCAGGGCTACTTGACACTTGTGAAAGAAGTTCTAAGGAAAAAAGCTCCCCATGCTTCTCCATGTAGGCAGGGGGCCATCATCCTAACATGGCTGTGAGGAGCACAAGCACAGTTTGTAGGGTTTGCAATGTGCAAACATTTAATGGATTTGTTATTTCACAGAATTGCAAAATCATGGAATCACATGTTGGAAGGGACCTTGAAGATACTTTTATTCCAACTCCCTGCTGTGAACAGGGACAACTTTCACTAGGCCAAATTGTTCAAAGCCCCATCCAACCTGGCCTTGAACACTTCCAGGGATGGGTCATCCACAGCATCTCTGGGAAACCTGTGTCAAGGCCTCACAACCCTCATAGTAATTGATTTTTTTTTCCTAATACCTAATCTAAATCTGCTCTCTTTCAGTCTGAAGATCCTGCCTCTTGTCCTGTCACTCAAGGGTCCTGTAAAAAGTCCCTCTCCATCTTTCTTGTTGGCTCTCTTCAGGCACTGGAAGGCCACAATTAAGTCACCTGAAGCTTCTGTTTCCCAGGCTGAACAATCTCAATTCTCCCAGCCTTTCACCATGGGAGAGGTTCTCCATCCCTCCGATCATCTTGGTGGCCTCCTCTGGCCTCACCCCAAGAGGTCTCTGTCCTCCCTGTGCTGGGGACCCCAGAGTTGGGTGCAGAAGTCAAGCTGGGGCCTCACAAGTCTTGGATGACACATGAACAGCCCAAATAATGAAAAAAGGCTGAAGGTTAAACCTGAGGACAGAAATGGGAGCTCACCAGGACCTTGTTACTGATACAACAAAGGAACGGGGCCAGATGAGTTACAGAAATGTTCAGTCAGGGACCTCCCTCTCTTCTTGATTTACAAGTAATAGTGATACAATTATTTGATAAACATCTGATGATTAAGAATATTAATACTTTACTTATTTTTGGACCCAACATCATGACAACTTTTCTGTCCTTCAAAGAAAGTTGTTGAATGTTCTTATGACCAAAATAGACACTCTGTCCTCACATTTGTAAAACTCACATTTGTTAAAATAAAATGTTCCTGTCAGCCAGCTCTGATTCTGAAGATCTCAGTTACAGAAATTTACAACAAAGAAAAAAGATGTATTTTATATTTGTACAGTCATAGCAAAATCACATATTTTTCTTATTTCCTAAGTTGTCATTAGCCTGCATATGCAGCTGTGAAGAAAGAGACTATGCTTGCCACTTTTTGCTCTTAAATCTTGGAACAGAAATAAGTAAGAAATCATTGGGCTGAGGCTGGGGCAGTGCAGGAGACAGGGCACCTTGTAATTCTCCCAACAGAGGACCAAACCAGGGCCTGAGCAGGCAGAAATGAAACCCTGTGCACATTAAGGCTCTTGTTCTCAGTTTGTCTTTTCCATCACTAACAAAACATTTATCTTAATTTTCTGTGGTTTTAGATTCATGTCTGAAACACAAGTTTATAATGAAGGTGGCAGTGGGAAGATCCCAGTAGAACAACCTTCTGCAAAAACATCCTTAATTTGTACCTGCCCTTGTTCAGCAGCATGAAGTGCCTGCTCATCTTCAGCTGTCTTGAGGCCTTATTAACAAATGTACAGACTTATATGAAGCCTTTTTAATGAAGCTGCATGCACTTGGATTTCTGCAGTCCTATCCAATATGCTGATTGAGCTTTTTGTGTGATGAGGAGTAAAAGTCTTTCTAGTCATTCTTTACCTGAATTAGCATTGCCCCAGCTTTCACTAGAATATGTGGTTTCACAAGTGTTACAAATTCATAGTTTTTCCTGACATCTGCTTTTTGATTTCTTTTCTGGAAATACAGTGTAATTTCCATCTCAAAAAAAAAAACCAAAAAAAAACCCCAAAACAACCAACCAACCAAACCCCCCTCCCAAAAAAAACCAACCAACCAACCAACCAACCAAACAAACAAAACCAAAAAAACAAAACCAACAAAAAAACCCAACCAAAAAAAAAAAAAAACTGAGAAAATTGAAGAGTGTCCTGACTTCCTGATATCTGATATTTGCCTATTATTTATAGAGACATAGTTTCTGTTAAGGAGGAGTATTAAGATATGTGCATTCAAATTTGAAACCTAAAAATATGTTGGAACTGTCCTGTAACAACACTCAGTTTCCACCTGCTAGCATTTTCCTCTCTTCTCTAGCTGTAAGATACTATAAGGATAAGTTCTGCACAAGGACTAGAAGCTGTCATTGTGTTTTTCAGTCTATTTGCAGTGTCAGCTGAGAGTGCTGAAAGATAAATTTTACTTTTTTATGGTTAACTGATGCCCAAGCTGCCTGGGACAGCACAGTGGAAGCTGTCTGTTAGAGGTGCATTTGCATCCTTGTGTACATCTAGCTATGAACATTAGCAGTCTGACACCTCCTTTGTTGCAAACCTAATGCTATTTCACACTTAGTAGGATTTGAAAATTGAAATGAGAACAGTTTAAGTAAATAGTTTACTGTTGGGCACTGCTCAGTGGCAGGTGGACATCCAGACACACAGTGGCAGGTAGAGAGCCAGACCTGCTGCTGATAGCTCTCCAGGTCCTGCCATCAGAGGTCCCTCCTTCACCTGGCAGCTTTCTCAGGCAATTAAATTGGTTTTTTGCCCATGATTTCCCACCACAACCACTTTCCTCTCTCTGGAAAATCTAAGTGGTTCCTGCATCAGGAGGCCATAGGTGGGCAGAGATGCCTCACCAGATGGTATCAGCTCTGTATCTGAACTACACTAAACATTCCTGAACAATTAGAGGCATGGAACTTCCAAAGACAAGCCTGGAGAAGCATGATGTTATTTTCTGCCTGCTTTCTCAACTACCTTTATTGAATATAGGCTATAGTAACAGATGCAGGCATTCAAATTGGCATTTAATTTATCCTCTGAATTAAAATAGGATGATAGCGTTTAGTTCCAGTTAAAAAATTGCCAGCACTCTGTCACTAAGCCTTACTTCTATCAAAGTCACATTAGGATTCAGCTGTTTACAATTAGCAGAGCTTCCCATGCACACTACCTCAATAAATGGTTTAATAGCAATGAAAAGACCATGTGGCAAGAAGGATCTGCCCTTCTTGGGGAAGAATAATTAATTATGTAGAGAAATTAAGCTGCAAACAGTTTACTTGACGATTATATTTCTCCTGATTTTAAGTAATGAGCTGTAAAATCTAATCAATGTGCCTCCAAGGTAGCAGTACCCTTGGGCTGGAGCTGACACCACTTGATCCATCTACCTGGGAGATTTCTGGCTGATATGGCATTGGCTTTGCTTAATTAGAGATGTTATAGCTATACAGAGTCTACTGTGCACAGAGGACATACAGAAATAAAGACCTTGCAATAAAGACATGTCAATCATGAAAAGGAGAAACAGGCAGATACGAAATTAAATTGTTTATATTGCTATTTCACAATCTGTTCCTGGCTTAATAGTTTACTTCATTAAAAAACAAACTAAAAAACAACACAAAAATGTCCATCCCAATGCCAGAAACTAACAAAAACAACAACAAAAAAAAAAGCATATCCCAGAGTTAATAGAAAGTCTGAAGAATTTAGAGTGGGAAATGCAGTGTTCAGTAAACTGGTATGAGGCTACTACAGAGGACTGTTTGCTGAAATGTTAAAATAATATTCAGTATCTGAAGTTATTGAAACTTTTTTTTACCAGAAACTGTGATTTTATGTACTATGAAGAAGATAAAATTAAATTTCACCTGAGATTCTTAGTCTAAAAAGATATCAAAAAGCACCAAAGATAAGGAATTTTATGTGATCCATGATATAACATAGCTGGTGTTAGGACAGGTGAAGTCCTGGGAATCTATGTGATGACAATGAGGCAAGAAGGACATAAGATATTTTCATATTTTAATCGATAGGAAACTGCCTATTACAGTGATGATGGTGATATATTCATTAAATAAATTGTCCTCTGATTTCCTTGGGGGATTCTCACAGGACAGTGCTTGGTCCATATCAAAATCTTAAGCACTCAGACTCAAAATAGGAATGATTGATGTATGAGTTGGGGATCAAAATTTGACTTAGTCACTAAAATGGAGAATGTCTAAATTGAAGTACATGACATTTTCTCTGCATTTCACACCTGTGTTTCAAACTGCTGTCCAAAGGAAGTTTATTTATTAGTCAGGAAATTCTCTTGTCAGGAGCAAATCCAGTGGTGGCTGAGAAGACAGAAAAAGAACATGCCAAAGGAATATCTATTCTTTGGTGTTGCAAGCTGTAAAGGAGTTAATGGAGGGAAATGAAATGAGGGAGTCCAAGGGAAAAATCACAAGCTATTGCTCTCTCCATGCATATTAAATATGCACAATGAAGACAGATTGCTCATAGCAGAGTTCTGGTGCTAGAATATTTTCATATAATATGTCCAAATGAAAACATATAACTCAAAGCTGCAGTTTCATAATAAAATTTCTCTTTGCTTATTCTTCCTCCTCCCCCAAGAACACTGTATTTTTCATACTGCCAATCTGAAAGACATACAAGAGATCAGGTTTCCAGAAAAATTCTTCTCTCTTTGCAGGTATCAGTTTAATAAACTGGAAATAATGACATTTGTGGCAGCACAAATGCACCAAGGGTAGAGCACATATTAATTAAAGGAGGTTCACAGAGTAGCAGTTTTTGCTGAAGCTGGCCATTTTTGTATGCTTTTATCCCTTATAACTTCCTGTTTTCCCAGGAGACATCTTATCAGGCAAACATTGTTCTGGCATCCCAGAACATGACAGACTGTCATTAGATAAAGGAGAAGGTTAATAAAATAGAAATCCAGGTTACAAGCAATGTTTTAGCCAGAGGCATCCCATGGGTTGTGGGGAAGCAAATAGTAGACTAGTCAAATGCAGCAAATTACAGTCAGCAGAAGAGTGCCAAGTATTCAGCTCCTATTCTATAACTTGCACTTGCCAGCAGAATCTCAAATAAGTCTCTTTTTTTTGAGATATTTGGACTGAGTTTCCTGTGGTCTGCATATTCCCCTTTCAATATCCTGATATCCTGATTGGTCTGAGAGCACAGTATATTAGGAATGACTCCCTCAGAAGTGATTATGAAAGTATAGAATAAGCAAGGAGAGTTTTTTTTCTATTGCTTTCGTTTCTTTTCTTAAAGCATTTCTGAAAATGCCTGGTAGGGCCTGTGGATTTCAAGTGGAATCAGAGCACAGACTGGGGCACAGAAAGATTGTTTCTCTGGCTCATCTCTGATTGAAGAGTTTTATATTTTATTAGTGATGCTGGCAACTGCAAAGAAAATAAGTTTTTCTGCTAAACAATGTTGAGACAAACAGAAGTTACCATTGACCTCAGGCTTTTGTAGGATATGGAAATTAAACCTTTCAATGAATCAAAATGATGAGGAAAGGATGCTGCTAAATTAGTGAGTTGGAAGGTATGATTCACCTTTTTTTTCTAATTTTTTTTTTTTTTTTTTTTTTTTTTTTTGAGCTAATGGAGAAAGATTAGGATGGGGACAGAGAAATAACTCCAGCTGTCATCCACATGACCTGAGCAATGCACTGTGCTTTCTGGTGTTTATAGCAACATCAAGACCTCAAATTGTACTTCAAGAAGAAGGTAGCCTTTGCTTAAGATCTTATAAGACAATTTGGTCTTGTTTTGAGGAAGAAAGAGAGGAATTAATGTCACAAGCATTTACAACTGAAGTTCCCTAAAGGAAAGTGCAGAGGTGGAAGAAGATACTAGAGTGGATCATAAATGTGTTTACTGTCAATGCTGATTTACAATAACTCAGGATTTGGCCTTACATCTCCATCCTGGCAGACTCAATATGTGTGAAGGAGATTTTGTGCTACTCTACCTTGACTGTTCTATTTGTGAATGTGATTTCAAATGAGATAATACAGCTTAGCTTTTTCCCCTTCAAACTCCCTGGCTAAACCTGCCTTGAGTTTTGTAAAAGCAGAATTAACTTCACCTGGACTTTGCCTGAAGAGTCTCTTTTACTTCAGAGAAGCACAGGTCTGAAGAAAAAATGAAGAGCAGCCCAAGTGGATGCTGGAAAGAGCTACCCTACATACAAGGCATACCTTTATTTCTTAAAATAAGAAGTACAGGTGTGATTCTAGTGCATGATTGGTAAGGGAAGACAGGAGGTAAATGATTACAAGGAGGAGAGAAACTAAAATGACAAGGAGGAAACACAGTTTAAAAAATTGCTGTTGTGTCTGTCTGAAAATTTTCCGGTCTCCCCAAGATGGTAAAGAAAAGAAAAACTAAAACTCTTCTGCTGTCACTGCCACCTAACTTTGATATAATTATTCCATACAGAAAAACATGCAACATTTCTTTCTCAGGGACTGATCCTGGAGACTTTCTGCCAAAATTGATAGACTGCATGCATGTTTTAACTCATCCTTTCTCAAATTTTACACCTGTATTCAGGGTCATCATATCTTAGTTAAAATTGAAGTACTTGGTGTCTAAACTTTTTAAATGGATGGACTTCTCCCTCTTACCTTTTACTATAATTAATTATTCTTACCAACACAAACCATTCTATGATTTTAAAGGACAGAAAACAAGACACTCTTTCCAAGTCTACCTTTTATAAAAGTTTCTCTGCAAGTTAAAGTTTTCATGGCAATCTCTTCAGCAGAGTGGTCAGGGAAGCATTAGCCTTTTGGGTATACTTACAGCTCCTGATTAAACCTCTTTATCTCAAAATGGAATCAAGTAAAGCTTAACTGTTTCTCTTAATCAGCACTTCAGTACATTCTGGAAGGTCTGTGTAACGACTTTGTTGTCTTGCCATCATTTGCCTTATTCCCCTTATTATTTCCTGGCACTGATTCTTTTCAGAAGAAAGAAAAAATCCTCTGTATTTGGCTCTTGTAACTTCATTTTGATCAGATATGCTGGTAGGAACTGGATATAAACAATGAGATATTTCGAATCTCTCACAAAGGCAGTGAGGATCCATCTATATGGGATTTTCTGCTCTCAGTGGAAGTGCTAATGACATTTGCTTGTTGCTGCTGCATTATCAGCGCTCTGTGAGAACAGAAGAATTTCTGTCATGCAGATTTGCTGCGGAGAGCAGATTTACTATGGGATGAGGAGGTTGCCCAATCTTTTTTGCTTTATTTTTCTTTTATCATTGATTGTGTATTAGACATGGAATAGCTCCTGGACAAGGCAAGCATTTCCTTGTAACAAAAGCCCAATGCTTTTAGTAGAGACTTTAAAAACCTCCTGTGATGTGTGTGCAGAGGAACAGGTGACTGGTGGGGAACCTGTAGATCAGCACCTGCTCCACAGTTCCAGGCCTTTCAGAAATCCTTACAACCAGCAACCCAGTGCAGAGGTGAAGTAACTTAGTCTGCATATATAATTTTACTTTGAATTCCTAGTTTGAAGTAAAAGAAGTCACAGAGGTAGCTATGGTAGCTATCACAGTGGAGGTTTATGCCATAGTTGTATTTTTGTCTGTCTGCCTCTCAGGAATGATTAAAGAAGCTTTTTCTTAAACAAAAGCAATAAACAAACTTTGAATCATATGCATCATAGAATTAAAAAACCTTCCCATAAAATAGCTACTGAATGCTACAGATGTGTGAGCTTGGCCTCTCTGGGAGAAACACAAGCTGTTCTATTAGATAATTTCAAAGGAGTCAAGCAATGATTGGATCACTGTCTCTTATTCCTACAGGTAGAGAATATTTTAATGGCTATAGATAAATCATGACAATGGAAAATTTTTAAGGGGATTCAACATCTAAATCTGAAGCTAGACAAGTAGAAATAACAGAATTATTTCCTGTAAGGAGAAAAGCCCAGAGCATTCTTTACAAGTGAAAATCTTTCACAAACCAAAAGCTTTGAAAGACTGAAATACAAGCATTGGTCTCCACTACATCATAAAACTACAGAATGGTTTGGGTTGGAAGAGACCTCAAAGATCATTTATTTCCAAACCTCTTGACAAGGGCAAGGACATCTGCCATTAGACCAGGCTGTCAAATATATTACTTTATGCAGAAAGGATAATCAGATCCTAAGCTCCTGTGTCCAGTGCTATGTCAGAAGTCAGAGATCACAATTGTGATTATTATTTTGTCTTTCCCTTTCTTTGACATATGTTTTAGTGAAATTACTTCATGAATATGGTTTAGAAATATTTTATATTCCTAGTAACTGTTTCTGCATAATTCCTCAAATACTGAATGACTTTCACTTGGTGTTCAAGCTCCTTGACTTAAGGACATGGTTTCCTGAGCAGAAGTATTTACCCAGTATGAAACAGATGTCCTTTAAAGACACTTTATTTTAACAAGAATGCAATAATTTAAAAATATCATGTCAGTCTTATGATTTTAGCCATTTTCCATCTATCTTTTGCACCACTATCTTCCCTTTAATTGCTCACAAATGCTTTTCAACTCCAGTTTAAGGAAATGCTTTTACTCTTCTGAGACTACTGGGGACTATTTACAGTTATACATATGATAATTTGACAAACAAAAGACTTCTCAAGTTCAGAAATGTCTTATGCTATTTCGGAAAATCAGATCTAAAAAATGATTTCACCTAGAAAGATCCAGAAAAACAAAATCTCTTGGTTACACTGCTTGCAAAATCAGTTTCTGTATTGTCTGGAAAGATGGACATTCAGGGTTATTTTCTCCAAGTTAGATGTTGCTACAAAATGTAGTGTTATGTAGATATATTCAAATTAGCTCCAAGTAAATTAACTTGTGAAGCAGCAAGGACACCTCAGCTAAGTAGGATGTTTTAGTACAACAGAGAACTGAGCAAACATGTTGTTTCATTCCTCTGATACCCATTCTAGTCCACTGTCAGTTTTAAAGACTGCTCAAGAATCACAACTTTTGAATAATATATTACCTAGAAAGTGTTGTACAACCTGTTCCAACTTAGATCACCCATTTCTGTTCCACAGTTATAGCTGTCAGAGGCTCAATAACCACAAGTACAGCATATTGTGAAATCTGGGCTTTGTAAAGAGAGCCAGAAAACCTTGATGGAGATCATCAGTCATTGTCTTGCCTTCTGGGGCAAAATGTACTATACTTTGTGTTTCTAAAGAAGAAAACATGGCAATGCAAAGTAGTAAACAGCTAAATGAATGAGAATTTTATCAAATATTTTTGTTGTTGTTCGTGTTGTTTGCCAGACAGTTTTCCATTAGAAAATGTCATTTGAATTAAACCTTATTTTTTTTCTGACTTGGAATTTAAGAGGGGGGGAAAGCTTATGAATTTATAAGTATTTGTTCACAAAGTTCCCATAAAAATAAGAAATCTTTTAAAACAATGTTATTAGAGTGATATAAAAGGATACTTTGGATTAGATGCTACTAATTTCCAAGATTCTCTTTTATCTGTAAGTGCAGCCTGCAGGCTTAAAATCCTTGCAGAAAAGAATTTGTAATGGAATAGCTTTCTGTGTGAATCTTATCACAGGCTACACTATTCCATGTACCTAAACTGTTTTGGCAAGAAGCCTTTTGAAAATCCTGGGCATTGGCATGACACTGATAAAAATGAACGATTTACAAAATCATATTAACATTCATAAAGAGGAAATGAAGAAAGTTCCTGATTAAAAACTTGGTTTTAATTAACTAGGATCTAAATATTAGCTTAAAACATGCTGATATATTTGTGAACTTTATCAGAGTACTAATGTAGATAAAACTGACATTTAGGGTGGGAATCAACTTCTGAGAAATAGGGCTTGATTCAGTTCCCTAAATAGAAGCATCTCATGTCATATGAGAATTCCTGGAATGGCACCGTGTTTCCATATGGATGTTCTGAATAAGGAAGGACACACCAGGTGGCTCTACATTTAGACAAATGAGCTGCTTTCCTAAATGCAGTGGCCAGATTCAGCTGATAGGACGTGGGTGTGTTGTTGCTGCCGGAATGGAGGTGCTGCCAGGTGGAGATAAACACCTGGGGCAAGCTAAGAGCTTCTGCTGCAGCCAGTGAGAGCAGGCTCAGCTCAGCTGTCCACGTGAAATCATTGACCACTGTTCAAGAAGACCAAGGGGTAGCAGTGGCTGACACAGAACCTACAGAGGGTGTGTGAAGCTGGAGAGATGCTGTAGTGACCACAGTGCCTGAAGTCCCACTAGACCTCTAATTAATGCACCTGCGCTGCCTAAATGACCACTGAGCTCCTCTAGAATAAAATGCCTTAAATTTGGGTAAGATTCACCCACATAAACCTCTTGTTCCCCTGAGATGTCTTGAAGTGTCCTACTCACCTTCACTGACAGCTTCATTATGGTGCAAGTTTTTCAGAAGGCCTATTAACATCTGCTTTTTGGAAAAACACTAACTTTCCTTGCATGTAGCTAAAAACATTTCCTAACTTTTCCTAAATTCTTGTGGCAAAATGTCAGCTCTGGCTGGACAAAAAAATATGCCCCCATGGACAAGGATGCCACTTCCAGAACAGGCAGGTTTGTTTCCTTGGTAAGATTAGTGCCACGTTGCAGCTCAAAGCAGAGCAGGTAAATGGGCCAGGAGCTGCTATATGAGGCATATCCTTAGGAAATCTTTAAAGGTGCATTTCTTTACTTCAACAAGGCTGAGGCTGACCTGGACTATTCTGACATACATTGTTACTTACAGCTGATGTTACCAAAACAAAACAATTTCATTTAAGTGTTGTCATCATTCAGTATGTCACGTTAAAGCTCTAATTCAGCATCCTCAACATTGGCAATTCTGGATGTAAGATGTGCTTTCTCAATGCAGACCCTTTCAGAGCACAGGTCTGTATTTTGCTGAGTTGTATAAACACAGAATACTTCCTTAGAAAACCTGAGCAGACTGTTCTACTAAGTAATAAGCATAAACTAAAGATTCAATATGAAATCAAACTAGGAATTCATTTAAATGCTCTATTGAACTGCAGCATATTTTAATTTCACAGGCTCTGTTGATGACCTCTCATGATGCACTGGCCTTTTGAACCATAACAAAGGCTCTTATATGAAAGACATTACATACAAGAATGCACACACAACAATGCATAGCAAAGATTAGAGGAATAGATTAAAAAAAAAAAAAATGTGATTCCTTAGTATATTCCCAGGCTTTAATGTTTCCCAAGAATTATACAGTTTCTGTGCTTTTAGAAACTTTAGTGTACTATTGTTTTAATCAGTTTTCATTTGAGCATTTGCAAAACTTGTGGTATTTACAACCTCCATTGTGATGGTCAAGCTCTCCATAGCTAATTGTGTTTGCTGAGAAAAATCACTTTTGCCTTTGATTTGAACTTGTCTCCCAACAGCTTTAATAGGGGACCCTTAGGACTTCCTGTGCTGCAGAAGGTAGGAAGCAACAATCTTGTATTGACTCTATTGTCATTCATTAATTTTTATTTCCTTCAGAAGTAACCTTTTCCAGGCTGAAAAGTCAAAGCTAACTTAGTCCTACATGTCTTAGTTGTGTTCAGCAAAAAAGCCAGTCCACATTAGGAATCATCAGTTTCAGCCTTGTCTGTGTTTTCCTGGCTTAATTATAGCATTTCTGAGGTACTACAGACAAAATGTCCCTCTGACAGACAAATTATAAACATCTTACCTTCTCTTCCCGATTATCTTTCAGCACTTCACCAAAATAAAGCCAACAAACAAATCCAAATCCATCCAGGATACATGTTTTCAAGGTGATAAAAAACCTAGTGGTTGAGGATACTGTTCCTTGCTAGATTTCTTCCAGACCACAGTATTAACTAGGATTTAATAGGATATTGAATAGCAATCACACCAAGAGAGAAGGGACTGCATCCTAGGGAAAGACAAATACTGGAAAGTATTTAGGGTCACAAGAGAAGAGTGATAGAATCTGACCTCCCATTATATATTTATTTATTTATTTATAATTATATATATATTAAATAAATATATGGAAAAAACAGTCAGAGAATCTTTTAAATGTGTTGACAAAATAAGGGCAGATAGGTCATTTTCACTAGGGTCATGGCACTGGTGAGACTAGTAATGGAACATAGTATAAACTGCTAATATAAAATGAGTGTTAAACTAACACTGAATCCTCTGCAAGATGATGCAGAGCCACAATTTTTTTTTTTTTTCCAGGCTGAAAAATTCTATTTTTTGGTAAAATTTGTTTCTCTGATGAACATGAAATACTGTGGTTGCATCTAATTTATCTGCTGGGAGAAGATCCCCCAGAGTGGAAATTTTTTGGTAGTTATGACCCATGGTTTCCACGCTGCTTGGAAGCCAGGATTTTGCTTACAAAGAAGTCTGAGTGTGGGTGATGGGAGGGGAATGACATATGCCTTAGTCTCACTCTGATAAGGAGCTGGGATGGTGCCAGGGTGCCATATAGACAGAGCTTAAACACTGACTTCATTGCAGAATACATAAACCTCTGCTGGGAGGAAATACCAGATATAAAACGGGTCTTTAATCTTGCAGACAAATTCCAATTAGGAAAGCACCACACGCTTTTTACACCGGGCATGATTAATCACTGGAACAAACTACCAGTAGAATTGATGAATTCACCCTTTCTTGACGCCTTTGAGTCAAGACTGCATGCACTTCTGGAATTTATGTGATAGCCAAACACATGTTATAGTCAAGTACAATTCTTGTTATTGAGGTTAATATTGTGGGTAATCTATTTTATTTTTTTTTTTTAATACAGTAGAGGTAAAGTTAGAGGTCTTTCAGCCTTGGAATTCCTTAAAGCTGATAAAGACTCTTATTATGGACAGCACTGCTCTGTCATATATGTGATCATCCTCCCTGTATTCTTATCTTGCACTTTCCCTCTGTTGTCTGTGACAGACTTTCCATTTGAAATTTCATCTCCTTAAATCTTTTAAAGTGCCTTCATTCCCAAAGAAGTTAATTATTGAATCTAGTAGGAACTTAGTAGATTAATAAGAGACCCTAAACACTTAACTGGATTTGAGTCCAAACACATTCCAACAAGCAATAAACAAGCAATATGGAGATAAAATACCTATTATTCACCAGCAAGACTCATTCTATGTATCCTTTGTTTTGTAGCAGCAAGTTCCTCATGAGAGCACAAAACTGGAAAGTTCTGGGTCACTAAATCAAATTTCTTGATATCTTCAAGAGGTATTTGAATAGCTCTTTTCATAAATTAATCAAGATCCATTTTCAGAAAGTGAATTCCATTGTCCTAACTCTTATATTCTCCCCCCCCCCCCCGCCCCCATCTCATCCATTGTCATATCTCTATTTCCTCTTATTCCAAAATCTAATGACTATATACTCACATAGCAATTTTCAGCCCTCAAAGTCTGTAAATAACTGATTGTTCCTTACCCACATTTAGGTACTCAGTACTTATATCTCTCTGGAGCATAGGTACCAATATATTTAGGCCAAGTGACCATACAAGATTTAGTCTTTGTTTTCCTAAGCCAAACTCTTTTACTTACTCCACTTAAAGACAGGTTCTCCACTCATAACATCACTGTGTTGGCCTTCATTATTCTTTCAGTTAGAACTGGTCTTTCTTAATTGTGGATGACAATGATGCTTTTACTGAGGTCTCAGGAGGGCTGTAGATGATAGCAGGATCTCTGCATCTCCTGAAAAAAAAAGCAAGCTTTGCATTAGCCTTTTTCACAGCTACATCACATCAGTGGCTTGCAGCCATCCAGTCACTGTGCAATACATCCAAATCCCTTTACTTTTCATTAGTTGTGACTGATAGATTTCTGCCTAAAAGTAGAAATTCTTGTTATCGGTCCCTGAGGACACATTCTTGTACTTTGTGCTATTGGATTTTATTCCTTTTCTGGTACTCCAGCTCTCACAATCCAACACTTCTCCCAGTAGTGTGTCTGGCTTCTCCTTGGCATGGCCAGCACTGCCTATCTAATTTGTATTGACAAATTTCAGTGGTGGAGTTTTTTTGTTCTTAACTTATTAGTGTTCACTGTTCTGTGTTATTTGTTCTGAGTCTTCATTCGAGGGAATGAATGGTGATCCATGTCAATAAAAGAATTGCCTGAAAGAATGCTCTTGTAATGATCTCTACTGCAGCAGTAACTATTGACTGATAGGCTTGGAGCAATACTTACACAAGGATTTCTGCTTGGTCCTTAAAAGGGGTGAGAAATGAGGACAAGGGGCTTCCATTCCTGTTCTGGTAGTGCCAGTGAATGTGGCCCATTCCCGTGGGGAGCGCACAAGGGTTTGTCTGGGCACACAGAGGCTGGCCAGGTGTTAGCACTTCCTCCAGGACAGGTGGCTGCCACTCCATCTTCACAAGAGAAAACAAACCTCCTGCAAAGAAATTCTAATCTCCTCAAAATGACATGTCTGCTAAAGGATGTAATTTACTCATAAACATGCACAGGGATTTTCAGATTACCTTCCAGCCCCACCTGTGGGTAGCTCATCATGCTGATTGCATGTCTACTTGGGGGGTTATTTTCAGGTTAAATTTCCTCTTTAAAATCTGGTAATATATGTTGATTTTATGTTTAATCTTTTAACTTATTTTGATAATTATGAAAATATTGAGTAAATATTGTTGACACAGGACATTGCATATAAATTAAAATACAGTTCTGTCTTTGTTAGATATAAATACTGTGGGTTCACTCATCCTGGGCAGTTAATAAAAGTACACAAATATTCACTAAAAAGCAAAGATTATATAATCCCCAATTATCACAAAAAGCATGCCTTTATAATGTCCTTCTGAAGGAAAATTCTGCCTACAATCTATCTCAGAGCACATAGGTAAGTGCATTTCTCAAATTCTCTGGTGATTATAAACTTAAATATGAAGATACATTACTGGTTTCATTAGAAGCACTAAAATATTTCATTTCAGAGACTGGATCTTTGTCACAAGGTAAATTATTAATGTTATTTGGCATCTAATTATTTCCAAATGTTTTTATTGCTATATATTAAATTAGGGGAGACTAGAAAGGAAAGAGTACAATTTGAAATTGACTGCCAAATTTTAAATGAGATTGTTTCTCCTGAGACTATGGTGATTGGAACTTGCATTAGCAGCTCACTGAAGCACATATATTTCTTCTGACATATGTCATAGTTGGATCTTTTTATTGATGCCAAAATGCTTTTTTGTTTTAAAGTATCACCGCACAAGACTCCTTCCTAGAAATTGTTTATATTGCAATTATGTATTTTGAAATACTCCAAATATATATTACTGTTGCATTTCACGGGTATAACACCAGCTAGTTATATTGTGGTGGTTTTTTTTCCATTGCTATTTGTTTTGCAAATATAAGAACTACATTATTTGTGATTGTTTCATTACTACATCATGCATAATAATCTCTTTCAGTATTTCCATTGTGTACAAAACTGTACTCTCATGGTAATATTTGCTTATTGTCCTCCACAGTATGAAGCTGCAAATATTTGACCTTGACTAACAGGTTTGGGTGGAATAAATACAAACTATTGCCTGAATAAAAACTAGATTATATCTAAAAAGGCTGAGGTCCGAATCTTTAAAGGCTTTAAAATACCTCATTAACATTTTGATTTGTGTTTTCAAGGAAAAACAAACAAACAAAAAACCCCCCAAAAGACCAACGTATCATGTAACATCCTTATCTATGTTTATATCTATAAAAAATTAAAAGTTAGAAGGAACAAGAGATAACCTTAGGTTCTACGACTATAACCTTGAGAAGAACTTTGTCCAGAATTTTGGGTCAAACCTAAGGCTGGAGTTTGAAACATTCCTTTATTTTTTTGGTACAACTAGATAATCTGTGTTTCAATCTGAAGTGAACTGACAAAGGACTTGGATCCAAACCACCTCAAATAGCAAGCCCTGAGAAGTCTTAGCACAGTGATACATCCTTCTTCCTTGCCAATCAGAAGAGATTATTAATTTTAAATTAATTCTGCAGAAAAATGTTTGCTCAGTTTCTGATTTGAAGTTGGTTTAGACCAGCCTACCCTGAAGCAAAAGAGTGAGTTCCTAACTGCCTAAAAACTTTTGTCTTTGTGTCTTTACAACATAATCTTGATCCATAGTATGGCTTGAAAATGAGATACAGATCAACATGACTCCAATGTGGAATTCATTTCACCTGACCCCAGTCACCCATTCTGTAATTCTATGCCTCTTGAAGTCTTATCGACTCTTGACATGGACAGGGGTAACAAAAGACATTTCTAGGCTGCAAACAGTCTATCCAAAAACAGTCATTTGAAATAGGTTAGATGAATTCTACAGTTGCTAATTTTTTCTTATTGACTATAAAGGAGGAAGGAGAACATCCTTCTGAGGAATACTTTATAATGCCCAGTATCTGTTGGCAAATGTCCAAATTGAACACCTCCTAACTATACAGCTGAATTGTTCTTTAGGCTCCACAAAGGTGTTTTCTTTTGATAGATATTTATGCTCTTTCTGTCCATAAACCCAACTAGTTTAGTCACTTAAATATAGGTATCTAAATCTTGAACTCAGTTGATTTAAAAGGATTTGACAGAGTTGCTCGTAAAATAGGCACCTACCATTTGAGATATGCTTGAATACCCCAAAAATCATAGAATGTCCTGAGTTGGAAGGGATCCACAAAGATCATCAATCCCAATTCCTGGCTGTGTAATATTCAGCCTCCAAAATACCACACCACATGTCTGAATCTGCATGGAGCTAGCAGGAGAGATAAGAGGTCTACAGATGGACCCATGTCCTCCGTCCCATCAGGCTGTGGAACCTGAAATATATATTCTCACAACATTTCAAATGGCAGTAGATGCCTCAGCTTGAGGCACACTCTGGGTGTCAGAATCTAACCTACCTGTGGCTGGTGAGTCACTACAGGGGCTTGCTTTATATAAAAAGACAGAAATTTCCTAATATTGGGAAAGAAAGAGTGAAAGACCAAATTCTGGAATACAACAGAACTGCTAGTCTGTTGTGGAGTCACTTCAGGTTATACACTCGGGAGGGGAGATTTGGGAGAAGTTTCTGTGGAGGAATGGCTCTATGTTACAGTTTAAGTACAGAAATTCAGGAAAGAGAACTTTAATGATAAAGGACTGGACAAGAAAAGGCGCAGTCATAACAGCCTTGAAGATTTGAAAGTCGTGGTTCTGTAGTCATAACATTTAAGAAGCAACAATATAATAGAGGTGGTCATGTATGGGTGCTGCTTATTTTTAATGTCTTTACTGGACCCAGCTTGCATCCTTTTTTCCTTTCATCCTTTTTTTTCTTACCTGTAAGATTAAAATCATGTATTTTGAATGAAACAACATCTAATGGCATGCCTCCAGAAAATGGAACTTTGGCAAAAATGCACCCTGGAGTTTCCTAAAAAAATCAAAACTTCAAGATTAACTTGTGCTTCACAAGTTTCATTCCCATTGCAATTACTCCAATGGCTGTTCCCATTTGGTCAAGTCATGCACAGGCAGCAGTCTTTCCAAGATGCCACTTCCTAGTTTGCACACATCTGATTTTGCTAAAGAGCTCTGTATTTTCCAGTGTCAAACCAGGACAGCCTGCCCTGCTGCCAGCCACCCTCAGAACAGGCAATCAATAGCTGCCAACTCTTTCCGTGTAGGGCTTTTGCTGCCTCTCTCCTTGTACAGCCTGTGTAAGGTTCTGCTGGGGATGTGCAGCCTGATATAAAACTTTTCATTCAGATGAGCAGATTTGACAGATTTGTCTACTTATTAATAGAATAAGTTCAGCAGAATTTAGGATGCAAATTTATTCTTGGCCTATTTTTCTTTTTGCATTTTCCATCTCTGTTTTCTCCCCTGTGTTTTTTCCCTGGCTGTTTACATTCCCTTGCCTCCTTTGGTCCATATCAACAACATTAAGAATTGTAATCTTTTATAATCTCCCACAGCTCACATGATTTCCTTTGCAGTGATGGAAGGTGCCAATGAGGCTGGGAGTCTGTGATCTTTCCTCCTCACATTGTCCTTGTGGGAGGATTATTAATGGCACCCTGAAGGGAAGTGTCAGGCCCGCCTCTCCTTCAGCCGGCAGAGACCACATTTGCAACAGCAGAGAGAATAAACTCCTGGCATGGGTAAGAGCAACATTATAAGAAGCCAGCTGAACTTTTGTGGTGTCTGTACTGGCAGTGGTACTGCAGTGGGGCAGGTCACCATGGTGGACATTTTGTGAGGAACAATAGCCACACCAGCAGCCATCTTGTCCTTGCTCTGTGCTTGGTGTCTCCAGAGCTTCTTTTCAACTCGGGCCAAGCACAGCAAACACACCAGCTCTGTCTAAATTCAGTCATCAGGAATGTACTTCAGCCTGGTGAGGGAGTGACATGGGCTGCTGCAGTCCTCCAAGGGTAGTAAGAGAGTTACAGAATCATTAAGGCTGGAAAAGACCTTCAAGATCACCAAGTCCAACCTTCAACCTAGTACCACCATGCTCACTAAATGACATTGTGAAGTGGTTTTATTTTTGTTTTAATATCTACTCATTCATGTAATACTTCCAGGGATGGTGACTCCACTGTTTCCCTGGGGACTCTGTTTCGATGCTTAACCACTCTTTCAGTGAAGCAATTATTTCTAATACCCAACCTGAACCTCCTCTGGTGCAGCTTGAGGCCATTTCCCCTTGTCCCATCACAGTTGCCTGGCAGAAGAGGCTGATCCCCAAATGCCGGAGCTCACCCTAGGTCACGGGTGGCTCTGTGCGGTGGAAAAATCTCTCCTCCAACCTGTGTTTTCAAAGAAACGCTCAGTATTCTTCTGTTGTGTGGTCTCAAGGTAGTTTATTGCAAGTTATCTAAAAGATTTTCTTCTTGGGCTGCTGTGGTTTGCTCAGCAGCTCAGGCAAAGGCACACACATCCCTGATATCCTCTCTGTCTGCCGTTTTCTTCTTCTCTCCCCCCGCCCAGGGCTGCTGCTATCTTTTATATGGTACACTACATGTTAAATGTTTATAGTTTTTCCCCAATGCCTATTACCTATATTAAATGGTGCCTTTCTACTCTAAACCAATCTGTAAGTGCCAACATCACCAAGAACATGGAGGTAAGGAAGAAGAAAGAGGGAGGACAGGGAAGGCTCAAATCCCTCCATCTTAAAACTTCTGATCCCCATGTACAAAACCAAAACCCCCCTGTATAAGACTTAAAACCCCCCTGTACAGCACTCAAAAATTCTTCCCTTTACTTTGTGACTACTTCTACTATAATATCTAAACTTTTGTGACTTCTTGTTCTTCCTGCAAGGTTGGTAAATCATTCCATGGCTCAAGCCCAAAATCACAGCTGTTTCCAGCTGCCTGCCAGGGGCTCAAATGCTTCTGACCTGGACCTGGAACATCCAAAAATGTCTGAGGGACATTTTGAGTTCCGACACTCAAAGGTGCACCCTGCCAGCCCCTCCTGCTCCCTGAACTCCAGTTCAGGAGTCTGGCAGTCTCCTCCATGCTAAAGGATCTGAGGGCTGATGGATGCTGCAGGCATCTGCTGTGTGGAACCCTCTGCTGCTGGAGTCCTCCAGATATGGCAGCTGGATAATTGCTTTAGAAGGACACAGGAGCTGAGTCCTTCCTTTGCCTTGTTCTCCTCAGCTGTGGAGGGACACAGCAGGCTGAACCTGCTCTCCCCTCTCAGCAGGATGGGAGCTGCTGAGCCGATCAGGATGCACCTCCCAGCTCTGAGCCTGAGCCAGTCAGGTTATTTTGCTGATACACAGATCAGAAGGACACAGTGAGCTGTCATAAATGTTCAGCTTTACCTACCAAGGAGCACTGACCGAGACACTTTCCACACTCCTCATCAGCTTTTAAATGAGATGGAATATATATAGTTTTAGGAAATAATAAAACACCCAACTTCAGTTAAAAAAACCTACTTACTCTTTGGGAAGTGATGGGGAACTGCTGATGCCACAATGCCTGGACAATGTGCTAGCAGGGAGCTGTCAGGGTGCTTGATACACCCAAGTGTATGCACTCCTGGGAGCCAGGATTCCCCACCCACAGTTCTCTGAGCCCAGAAGCAGGATTGAGTCCTGTGGTGTGATCAGGAAGAGGGATTGTATCACCCTCACAACTTTTGGGATATTAAGACAAAGCAACACTCAAACTGGGGTGTAGTCTGAACTATTACAACAAAACTTTCTTCTGAGGAAGAGGGGTCTTTGACATCAACCTTCTTCAAAAGACTCTTTATGCCTCCCTGTTTTCTTCCTTCCTGTGACTCAGACACCTTCTGTTTTCAGTACTCTGTATTTATCTTCACCCAATAAAAGCAATAGGATGTGGTGCAGCAAATATGTTATCATAATTCAGAATTATGAGGTTGGATGAATTGGATGTCAGGGATACCCATTGAGTCACTATGACTGTTGTAAGATCTGAGGGTCACCTAAACTACTCCTCAAAGTTTATCACCTTCCAGAGTTCTTGAACAATGCAAATGTTTCCTAATAAATAGTGTATTTTAGATTCAAAGTTCTTTTCTCGCCAAGTAATTAGATCATGGAAGCTTTGTTCTTAATGGATAGATTTTTTATCCCTCTTTTATGCTTTGAGATGGATCAACCAAAACAGAGAATAAAAATTGTGACTGTCCTTTTTTCGCTTGTTTGAAATCACTCTTCAGCTCTCTTAAGTGCTTGAGGTATATTTTGGAAAAGGGGTTTAATTGCTCATGCTTTTTTTGATGCATGTCGGGTCATGCAATTACTGCTAAATAGGAATGCTGTGTAGGCACTCATATAATTAAATAGCACTTTTAAAAATCTTCCAACTCTCAGGTTTTTTTTTAATCAACCACTGAGGAGCAGTAGAACTTGAGAGGATTTTAAAATATTTTTTAACTTTGTATTTTAATTTTTTTTCTGCAAAAATATTACCTTTTTTAAAAAAATGCATTGAAAACAAATGTAACATCCTATCAAAACCTTTCTTTTCCCCATCAAACTTACGGGCCATTATTTTTTTCTGTATGCAAGTCAAAGAGGGGAGACAAAGCAAAAGTAAAACAACTGAATTTTGTCTTAAGTTTTGGAATTTTTAAAAGTTATTTTTCATTTTCCGTAAAAAACCTTCTTTTTCTCCCTGAATCTTTGCTATTTAAACATGATCACAGACATTTTTTTCTGACTCTTTTTTAATGCAACCGAAGCTATTGTCATAAGAAGGCAATTCTACATTATCTCATTCAGTACCTACAAATCCTAAATAATTTTCCTTTCATTTTAATCTTTAGGTCTGCATTAACTCTCATTTGTTCTTATTCTGAAAAAAATAAAGCATATTTCTGGAATTTAAACCTGGATCTACCAGAGGAAGAAATTTGCCTTCAGGTGAGTAGAAATGTTATGGTGGCTCATAGTCCTCATTTTAACTTTATGATTCACGATAAAATACAAATCAATCAAATCAAGATTTTTATTCTTGACAGAGTGTTTTAATTCAAGTAAAGTGGGAACAGTCAAAATATAAGTTTAAGTACCACTTACAGGCTGACAAAGGAATTTCTGAAGTTCTCCTTCAGAAAGTGGGAAGTCCAATGACAAAAGGTGAGCTCCTTATCTCACTGGAACAGATCAATGCCCCTGTCTCTGGAAGGGATTTTCCTGAGCTTCTCTGGGATGAGGTGTAGGAAGGGCTGAAAGAAGGAGTGAAACTGAGTCTGCTTTCTAGCTACTTTGAGAACTTCTTTTCTCACCGAAATGGTTCAAGGTGAAAAACACTATATCTCCTCCTCAGACTCTACCTCTGACTTCTTACTTCTTTTGAGTAAAAAATTTTGAATATCTTCAAATTAAATTGACAGTAGGTCAGGACAATAAAAACAGTATTCATTTGCCATAGATAACAATAAAAGATATTGTTTGGACAACTCTGTCCCTTTTTTGGTTTTTTTGTAGAGTCTCTTATTTTCTCCATGCTGACAATTTGGAGGAACTTGTTTTTCTATAATTCTAAGATATTTATTTCCGCAAGAGGGAGAAAATAAAATTTGAAAATTCATCTTGATCCTTAGTCTTGCAAGTAAACAGCTGAAATAGCCCAACTATAAAGCTGTGGTGTCCTCATTATCAGTTGAACTGAACTATGATGTGGCAACATTGTACTCAAACAGACAGTGAAAATAGACTAGCTTTTGTAAAGAGAATGGAAAAATTTTGACTTACTTGTGTCCTTTACTAAAAAATAATGAAAGCACTGGGACAAGGAATTTGGGCTGCTGAAACTAAGAAGAAAAGAAGACAGGGACTCTATGCTGTGCCATGGGATCTAAACTCACAATAGTCTCAATGCCTATCTCAAAGATCCTAGCTAAGGACCAGTCTGTGAAATGGAAGGTGTCATTTGCAGGGAAAATAAATTTTTGAATTAAAAAAAACCCTGACTGCTGTTCATTAATTGCATGAGCAGAGCACGGCCAGGGGAAAATAAATAGATCCTGTCATACCTGAAATAGGAGAAGGGAGGGGGGTGATGGTGGGATGGAAGAGGCAAAGTGATATAAGACATGACATGAAAGCCAAAGTCAGATAAAGTGAAAGACCAAAATAAGAAAAAACAGTGACACAAAGTCATGGTACAGTGTTAACAAGCAAATGTCAGGATAAAGGATCATGGATGTTTTCAAGCTGTCTGCAATTTCTTTCAATAAATTGGCTTTGAAGATTTGATAGCATTTCCCACAGGAAGGTCTGCAGCCCCATTATGATGTATGGTATTGGTCAACCACAAGTTCCAAGTCCTAATGTAATGTTGCTTCCAGTTCAGAGAAAAGGATCTTTTCTATTAGAAATTATCATTAATGGTAAGATGCCTGTCAGTTGACCTTTCTCAGTGAAAGTATAACTTGTAAAATCTTTCTCAAAAATCTGACATACGTCTCAAATATATACTTTGAATCTCCATTCTGGGGCCAAAACCAGTCTTAGTTCTTGCTGTAGTGAAGAGAACTCTAGGGATTATTTCTGGTGTAGTTGGCCAGGATATTTTGGATGCCCATGAGATACCTGAGCTGTTTGCATGGGGTGGGAAGGTATAGATACCCATATCCTTCTGATCTGGCATATGGAAGCCAGGTGGAATATCTGAGGGCATCTAATATAAGCAGAAGCCTGCTGATTTTGACAAGATGTAGGAAGTGAGGAGGTTGTTGTTAGACAGACATGCTGAAATCCTTTCAGCAGCCAGCTCTTGTCACTGCCTCTATATCATATAAACAGTTGACAGAACATATTGATACTTTCCAATGTAAAAATTGCTTCAGCATTACTGTTTTCCAACAGTTTAAAGTGTTGACACCCTAAACGGTGGATCTCAAAGAGAGGGGGAGAGAGAAAGTGGGTGCTGTGAAAGAAGTGGGTGCAAAATGAGGATTTGTGGGCATAGCCTCTGGCACACCTGGAAATGGAAAGTAATCCCATCAGAATGAACTCTGGATAGCAGAGTACAGGCACAGGTTTGGGAAGGTGTCTCTCTGACCCTGGTAGCTCTGGGGAACGTGTTGATATGTGGATTACAGCAGGACCGATGATATGTGAGGGCCCTGAGGAAAATCCATTCAGGAGATGGTAGGGATAAAGGCTGGAGAAGAGGGGTGTGCACTGGCTGTACTTCACCAAGGCCTGTTCAGTGGCCCCAAAGCCAGCTGGCACTTTTTGGACACAACCTTGTTGTTAAACACTCTCTGAGTCTAAACACATTCAGGATTCCTATTGGGAATATTTCTGGCCAGGACTAGTTGCTGTGTCCAGGCAGCACTGGAACAATGCTAACTGGCTGGTGACAACAGCAAGAGGGACTGTTTCAGTGACAGCCATGTGCCAAGCCTCAGATCTCTGCTGTAGCATAGTTGATTTAGTAAATGATGTTTGTATTATCCATTTCCAACTGCTTTTCTCAATGGCCACTTTGGATGTAGCCCTGTTTTGGGTGCCAGGCAAGTCCAGCTGCAGAAACAGGAGCTGCTCTGCGCTGATTGCCCTGGGGGCTGCAGAGCAATCCTCACATCGTGTATCCCCTTTCTACAACACATGCTTGAACCACAGCTTAATTCCTGCCTGAAGCACTGGACAGATTTCAGGTGTTTGATGACCCAGAAGAGCCCTGAACCCAGTACAAGCCAGAACTCCAGCACCTGAAAACCAAGTGCCACTAGGACCTGCTTGTCACCTTCAAAGAGAGGGTGTCAAACTATACCATGGAATGTCAAGATTTGATACAGAGAAGCCACAAAGTTAACTATCCCAGACTCTACTTCATCATTTTTCATAAAATTGATCTTTGCAGCATTTAGTGGAGAGGTCTTATTTCAAAGAGGATTATAATATTATCAAATGTATCATTTTTTTGATTCACAAGAAAACAAAGTTTGATTACATAAGATGATCTCAGATATTTGGACCCAAAAAGATCTGTGACTTTTAGGAGAGTCTGGTTTCCAAGATCCTAGTCAATATATCATTAGGTTTAGCCCTAATGGCTGGTCTGTGACAGTCGTGGAGAAATGCTTAGGCAGGAAGCCAAACAAGCTTTCATCAAAACATTCCCAGATTTCTGGACCAACATTAATCTGAGCTAAACAATCCTTAAAAATGGTTTGATTGTGATCAAGTGGCAAATGAAATCAGAATATCTGAGTATTTCTGACTACTTCTGCTCCTGATTAGTAAATCTCCTCATGTCCTTCCCAGGTCCCTCATTTCATTCCATCCATTTTCTGGACAGAAAAAGAAAAGTGCTAGCTTCCCACTACTTTGTTTTACTTCTCCCTGGCTGCCTAAATTTATTTTTATCTGATAATTTTCTGGATATTTTTTAACCCCTTTATTTATCTACTATCACCTGAATTCTTTGGTTGTCTAGGAAGAGCCCATAGTGAAATTTCCATTCCTTTACGCTCAAGTCTGTATAAATTTTCAGCATACAGAAGCCATCTGCATGGTTCCAGATAAAGAATAGTCCTCTGCTGGGTCATGTTTTGGTATTCTTAGAATTAGAAACAAGGACACGAGGATGTCTTCTACAGCCAAGCCTGTTACTCATACTATACTTCACCAGCTAAAAAAATCCAGAATATGTCAAGAGCATTATTTATTAAACTAGGGTAATTTCTATTCCTCTATCAGTTATGGTTAGTGGCAGCAATTGCAGATAAAGGCAGCACTGACCAGGTATGACATGAACACAGGAAGATGTGATTGCAAGGTTCAAGGCCAGGGTGAGTACATCACCTTATGATGACTGGAGGGAGCGTGTGGGCTTAAAAACCAGATCAGGAAAATAGTTGGACACTTTTCTTCTGCAATGAACCCATCTGGGTCAGATAAGGGATTTACAGCCTCTCAGCTGATTGAATTTTATCTTGTTTTGTCCTGAGGAGGACAGATTCCTTATATAAGCAGCAACCCTGGAGGTGACTGGGACATTTGTAAGGGCATATCATTTGTAAAAGCCAAGCCAAATTTTGTCTTCTTGCCTCAAGTTATGTGAGTACTTACAATAGATACATAGATTGTGTGTGGTCTGACTTTTTCTCAAGGTAGCTTTGAAATTTCTTCCTTTTTTCAGACCTGAAGAATGGCTTAAGTATCTGAAAGTTTCTCAATTTTACTTCAGTTAAATGAATTGAAAACACAGTCTTCCTCTACCATTTTCATATCTTTTATTATCACTAATAAATAATTACTGGAATAATGCTTAAAAAAACCCCAACAAAAACACAAAAAGCCCTAGTGCATCTTATCTTTTATCTGTTTCAGAACTAATGTTTGTCCCCATAATGTAACATAATTCCCTCTGGAGCTGTACTTTAATTCTTGGTACCCTTGTTCTCTTCTTACATGCTGAAGTTTCTGTCAGATTGCAGACTTACAGTAAAACTAGTTTTTCCAGTCTTAGCCAAAGGTCTTCTAACTGGTTATCACATAATTGTGTTTTTGAGAGACACAATTTTCTTGCAAGGCAGAAGCATTGCAAACAGGAGAATGCTGATGGCACCTGACTACTGCTCCAGAAAACATGGAATTGCTGATGGGATTGCTACATCAATGAAGCAGTGCTTGAACTTAGTTCAATAAGCTGAAGAGAAATACTTGAATTTCAGAAAATCACATATTTTGAACAAAACCCAGAAACAAAAGCAGATGGAAATTTAGTGATTCGGTATCTCATATTTTCCAGAACCTTCAATTTGATAGAGATGTCAGCAGTGTGAATGAGAATATCAAAGAGACGGGCCAAGGATTTGTGCACATCTCCAAGCATCTTTATTATTCCACAGTCATGAAGCTCTCTTTATTCCCCTGAAATGTTCTCTTACATAGATCAATAATTGTTGCCCTTTAGCAGTTTTTTCCCACTTTTTTTTTTTGCTTCATTTCTGTAGCAAGACTGAAGTCCTGCAAGCATTTAATGCTTACATGAAAGCTTATTCATATAATAAGTTCACAATAAGCAAATTCACATCCCATATTTTTCCAAGGAAATTGACATTACATTACCTGTGCTCATCCCTCCTGGTATCAAAACCAACTCAAGCCCCCACACTTCCATTTTGCATCACTGACTTTAGAGGGAATTCAATCAGCCTTGGAAAAATGTTCAAATGTCACTAGTTGTCTCTTATTTATAACACATTCTTATTCACTATTTTAATGCATAAAAACCTTGAAGAATAGCTAAGTAGATCAGATCACTAAACCCTGTGAGCTAAGAAAATGAATTATTTTCTCCTGTATTTTCTAGTCTGACCTCCTTGTTGGCCTACATAAAATTTTTGTCAGATTTTTTTATAGTCAACAAGGTCAGGGATAACTGAAGCCAATAAAAAGGAAGCAAACAATAGTCCAACAATAATAGTTAGAAAGATTAATGCTGGTGCTCGAGTGCTCCCAGCAAGATTAATTTTCCTGAAAGCATTAATTATTTCTTTTCCTAGTCCAGTGCTAGTTGAGTAAATGCTGTGTTGATCAACCTTGAAGGTTACAGGGGTTGATGCAGCTCTCTGCTAAACTTGTGTGTGTCTGAGACTGTGAGAACATCACACATGGCCTGAAGTCTCCTCACAAGAGGAGACTGTTACTGTTGTGGTTGCCTGGATCATACAAACACAGAATCCTTAATGTTGTAAAAGGCTTCTTAGTTGTGTTCACAATCCTTTGGATAGTTTCCACTGATCCCCATGGATTCATTCTTCCCCAAAAGGTGGATTTCTTTCATCTGATGTTGGATGATGACCACAGAGCTGCCTATACTTGAGATTCAGATTGGATATTAGCAGGATATTCTTTTCTTAGGAGTAGTGGGGTGCTGGCACACGTTGTCCAGAGAAGCTGTGGTTGCCCCATCCCTGGAAGTGTCCAAGGCCAGGCTGGATGGTGCTTGGAGCAGCCTGGGCTAGTGGAAGGTTCCCTGCCCATGGCAAGGGGTTGGAAAGAGATGGTCTTTAAGATCTCTTCCAAACCTTTCCACACTGTCTGATTCTGTGAACTGTTCTGGAGCCCTCTGTCCAGGCACTAAGCAGTGTGTCCTTTGGGAATGCTCAGTCTGACCTGCCTTAGGAGGAGCTGCGTGGCCAAGAGCATCACACAGATCTCTGCTTGCACAGGAGGCTGCGGTGGCTGCCTCAGACAAAGAGAAATCTGCCCTGAGCCGGTGCAATTTTGGCACTGTGAGGGACCAGAAGGGTGAGCAGCAGAGTTCTCACAGCCTGACAGAGCCAGCTCATGCTGTCAGCAGGGTAATTCTGCACAGAGAGCAGAGGTCCAGCCCAGACACACAAAGATCTGGTCTGGCCACACTTGCTGCATCATCTGCAAACCTAATGGTTCAGAGACCACTCTGAACACCTCTTCACTCTGCTGCAGGTTGCCTGGGGTCTGTTTAGACCCGGTATTCCAGCACTTGGATCACTGTCACTGCATGGAAACACTCTCCTATTTTGCTATTTCTATCAGCTTTTATGATTTTACTACAAACTTCCTGATATTTAGTGTTTCCCTTTTGTTTTCCTGAAGTCCTGCTACATAAATGACTGAACTTTCATTTTGAGATAAAATGCAGTCTTCTGACATCAGAAAATATTTGAAAATTGAGTTCTGCAGAGCATCAATCAAGTTAAAACAAACAAACAGAGAAGCCACACAAAACCAAAGCCCTTTGTATGATTTCAAATAATAAATTAAAGTGATTCTTGATGTTTAGAATTAACTAGATCATGATACTGCTTTTCCCTCAGCAGTCTTGGTTTTTACCAGTGATAAGCTGCTCTTTTGATCTCTATTTTTCTCTCCTGCAATTACAGGAAAAGGGGGGGAAAAAGCACTTTTCCTTCAGTGACAGACCACAAATCGTGATGTAGCATTCCTTTCCAAGGTTAAATTCTTCTCTCTGTGAATTTCCCAGAGATGGACCTGGCTGCCCTTCACTTCCCTGCACTGCTCTTCTCCATGGCCCTCCCCTATTTATCCCTCCTGCCCTTCTGTCTTCTGATGGTTCCAAGAGATGTTTCTGGCAGTTGCAGGAGGTTTGCTGCCCTGCAGTAAGCAGGGACAGGATGAAAATAAAAAGACCATCTGCTTTCAGCAGCTTTGGTCACTTAAGCAATGGTAAGCATCCCTCCCTCCTGGTTCATCAGAAAAGGAAAGCGTGGGAGCTGGAATGGGTGGGGGATGCTATTTCTGCCAGTGCTGGATACTGAATGTGTGATCACCTACCAGGACATATGGCAATTACTTCCTGCAGCTCATAATATCTCACATGAATCTTTTCTCATCTAGAACTACTGATCTTTTGACTCTTTCCATCAAGGGAAATAAAGGAGACTTCAGTCTCTATTCAAATGTTGATTGTAACTAAGTAAGTTTGCCTTGTCAAAATGCTTTTGAGCGTGGAAGAATCTGCTGCCAATATTTTCTGGGCAGCATCTGAGCCTTGCCTTACCTGTGCTGGGGACTTTAGACTTCTGTCATGGTAACCTGAACAAAGAAAGCACCAGTTGGTAGAAAAGCTTCTAAACTTCATAGGTATTGTTTTTTAAATTTAGTGGTATTATTTTCCCTTCCTTCCTTCCTTCCTTGGGCAACATAATTAAACAGAGGGTGGAAAGACTAAGGTCTACTAAAGTCTTTAAGGGTTTTCTTTAAAGGTTATTTTTTCTTTCACTTGGCTTGATGGAATACAGATTTGACTTTAACTACATGTGCTATATAGATAAACCTCTCATACAGCAGAAATCTACCTGGTTCAACAAGCAGCCTGAAAGTCCATAACTTCACACAGGTATCATATCTCTTCCTTCTGTAATATCCCAGACTTAAAGGATTTAATAACTGATGGAAAGGACCAAGGCTTTACTCCATGTGACACCTTTTGAAATGTTAATTTGAAAGGGACATAACCTCTCAATTAGAAGGAAAATGCCAAGCCCTATGGGTATGATCTCCTAATTAAAATTTGCTCTGATGACATTGTTTTGCATATTTTGTGATTGGATCTGATGCTGATAGATTTGGGATCTATCAGGGTGGAGTTTCTGATGAATAGGGCAGAAGTAAAATTATTTCCTTCCTGCATTTGCAATTTAAATAAACCTCAGCAGAATTAATTGCTTGTGGTACAAATACTTTTTTTAAAGTCATAACTGGTTTTGTGAAGGTTTATTTCCACCTCAGCTGCACATTTTCTCCAGTAGATGTGTCTCTATGAGAAGAAATTATTTTCAAATCTCATTGTTTGTACAAATGAAATGATAAATATAGATATTTTCTCAAAGATTTTTTTATCTTCACATATTTGGAAACTTTGAAACTTTTATTCACATGTTTTACTGTTGTGTCACCTGCTAAATGGAATCCTATAAAGAGCTTGGAGCATTCTCACCTGAGTACTTCTAACAGATGATTTAGCAGAGATAAAAATACAGGGTAATGAACCAATGTCCCATTAGTGACCAGCCAAGGTCAGCAGCTTCCATAAACAGTTTAATCTCATTGTTAAAAGAAATAGGGGTGCTGCTGTAATATGAGCAATTGATAGGTGATTTAGTGCACACCAGAGCATGTTTACTGGGAGAACATTAATGGAAAAAGAACCAGGTTGTGAGCATTACAAACTGACTGGAGGCAAAAATAACTGCAAAAATAAAAAGCGATAGCTTTTTACAGGAGTAGATGCACCTCAAAAAATAACTCCTTTATTTTTCAGGTACTTAAGTTTTTTGATTGTCTTTCTAGTACCTGTAATCATGACCCTTTAAAGACCTTCTCTGCTGCCCTCTTCCACTTCTCTCATTCAGCTTCTCCACCTGCCTTTACACACATCTACAACTGTTGCTGTCAGGAATTTCTCCTCTGAGGCTCCAGTCTTTTGGAACACCCTTCCTCCTTCTCTGCCTCATTGACCTACACTGGCTCATCAAACAACCACAGAGAACAAGTATATGTTTCCTTGCCTAAATCACCTCATACTTTCCTTCCTCTCAATGGTGATTTATCTCTGTATCTGATTAATTTTACCTGTTTGGTTTTTGAGGTACAGTTCTTCTGCAGGATGCCACACAAAATGAAGCTTTTTAGTAGGTTTACAGGTGAAAAAAGAAGGATAGTAAAAGCTTTTAATTTTTCTCTCTGCAGATTTCCAGCTGCATTTATGTGGACCAAGTGCACACTTTTTCATCCTGTAGAAACTGGTGATGAAGAGGTCATAGTCTGGAAATGTTTTCTGTGAATTTTGCATGTTTCATCTCACTGGATGTAAACACCCACATTTATGACAAGTGCTGTCACCCTGGCTGCCTCTGTATTGAGACATTTTTAGAGCAATATCCTTCCCATTCTAAAGCAAAACAAGTCAGATTAAGTTTCTAAAAGTATTTTTTCTTTTTCTTCCATTTAATGATAAGAAACGACCCTTGTGTTGATTTACTCAATTTTGCACACCTGCCCTGTAGAACTCCAGACTTAAGTGTCTTACCTGTGGTAACTTTTTGTGAATCACCTTCCTTTCCAGGGGGAAAGAAAAGTCATTAAGAGGAATAGAAAGAAATACAAGGACTAGCTGTACTAAGAAGTTATTAAAATAAAGGCTGAGAAGCATCTGGGTGACTCACAGGTTGGACATGCTGAACCAAGCACGAGGGCAGTGACATCTTCAATTTGTTTGCATAACACATCAAGGGTAGTATCTGCCTGAGTCTCACGTGGGAGACACTTTGGACTGTGAATTTTGGCTCCTTGTTTTAATTTCTGAGAGATAATGAGGAAGAAAAGATGCAACAAGGTTTAATAAAGAAAGGCAAGAAGCCCATGTGGCCTGATTAATATTTTTAATACAGTGCATGCATGCTATTGCAGAACTCCTGATTAATTACATGTTTTCATCTAACTAGCAACAAAAGCTTCATGCTGGGGTGAAAAATAGGATGAACAATCTCATCGGTAAAGCTGTGGACAAATATAGCACATGCAGTTAAAGTCAAATCTGCATTCCATCAAGCCCAGTGAAACAAAAAATAACCTTTAAAGAAAACCCTTAAAGACCTTAGTCTTTTGTAGTAGGCCTTAGTCTTTCCACCCTCTGTTTAACTATGTTGCCCTCTACTTAATTTTGCCCTAGAAGTGCTATAATGTTTAGAAACTTCTTCAGACTTCACAATGAGTCTGCCCATATTGAATTCTACTTTTTCTGTATCTTCCTCAGATATAATTCTGAATCAGGGCATAAAAGCTGCAGTCACAGATTGTCCTGCAGGATTTTACAGAACATTGTGAAAGAACAGTTGGTTTTGTCTTTATTGCACCACACATGAGTGCCTCCATCTCGCTAATGCAGGAAATGTGTTATCTGAGAGAGAGGAGCTCGCTCGGAAGCTTGGAACATCAGTGCTGTGCTTTAGAGCCCCCCTTTTTTCATTTTATCTATTAGATGGCAAGGCAAATTAAATGTCTCATCATGATGAAATAACAGATTCCCCAAATGTGTCCATTTGGCAAGAAAACGGCGTATTTTTGTTAGTGCACTAGCCTCAGTCCCACAGGGGGACTGACTGGCTTCCAAGCTTCCAATAAAGGAAGTGACAAGCTGGGTTAGTTGTTGCTGGGCTCTTCTTTTTGTGCTGAAAGCATTAATTTGCTTGCTTTCACAGGAGATCTTTCCCTGAAAACTTTTCCATCTAGAAGCCTACTTCATCCACAGCAATGTTAGCTGTGGAAGGAGGCAAAGAAGCATCTGTGCTGTTTCCTGCCCCTCCTGCAAAACTGCTCTTATTTGAGTCAGTGCTTTTCCCTCCTCATGGCCTTATTCTGTTTGCAGACTCCCTCATAGCTGAGCATTCTGCAACATCTAATCAGTGATTTTCCAACATTGCTACTAATTGCTTGTGCCCCTGCCAATACTTCAGTGCTTGGTAAACTCTTGAATCCGAAAACCTGTGAAATCCCAGAGCGTGCTCCTAATTCCACATCCACACACTCCTTTCATCCTTTTCTTTCCTCTGAGATCACATTTTCCACCCCCATGTTTTAGGTTGCCTCTTAAAGCAGGAGTACCAAGCCTGCCAGAGTTCAAGAAATGGATGGATGACACTCTGAGGCACATGTAGGGACTCCTGGGGCTGTCCTGTAAGGGACAGGAGTTGAACTTTGATTATCCTAATGGGTCCCTTCCAATTCACGATATTCTGTGTTTCTGTGTTTCAATGTTTCTATATTTACAAGGTGCATCCACTGAAAAAATGGAATATGAAACTGCTACAGGTTTCACAAGGTTCCTGGTAAGTCTTACTTCCAGTTGGTGGCATCTATTTTTCTGAGAGTTCTGAGCTGATGAACTGACATAAAAGCCAATATTTTGTCCTTTAGTCTCTCTTCCACATTCTAGACTTTTTTTTTTTTAACAGCAGCCATGTCATGTCTTGTCTGGAAAAGAGCATCAGCCTGTGCCTCAAGGCCTGTGGCCCCACTAAACCCCATCTCCACCAGGATCCTGCAGCACCAGTGAGCACAACCAGGGGTTTAACAGACCTGACTTAAACCAGCTGCTGTGTCCTGCAGGGACTGGAGTATCAAATCTGAACATCCTGCTCTTTATCACCGAGGTAATTAGGGCAGGCCTGCCCCATGGGTGTGCAGAAACTTGAGCAGCTCTGCAGATGGAAATGCTGTGTACTGGCTGATCACTCAGATCTTTAACAGCTTTGGCACCTCTGCACCTTGTTCCAAAGCCTGGTGCACCTCAGCCCTTAATGAGAGGGAGGGAGCATATTTGAAGGACTAAAGAGGAATCTTAACAAAGTTTTTCAACCCTGCTTCTCTGACACAGGGTCTCCATGGGACCTGTCAGTTCTCAAGAATAAATATCACAGTGTGGACATCACAAAGACCCAGTACAGTCAGCTCTGACTGGACTAAGAGAGAGATGCAGGTTTGTTTTGAAGTTCACAAAAGCAAAATATACCTGTTCTGGAACAAGAACACAGGTTCCCATTTCCCCCACCCTGGGAGAGGACAGCAGTGCATTCAGGCTCTGTGATCAAACCTGTCACAGGAGGATGGAAATCTCTAATTGGAGAGACAGGAGTGGGCTTGAACAAGGCATCACTCACAAAGGCACCAAAAAAAGTCTGGGAGATGAGGTCAAGGTGAGGTTTAAGCTTTAGTAAAAAAGAAACTATTCTATTGTGCCCCTTTTCTTCTCCAAGTGTACTTTTCTCTCTCTTCAGTGCATCTGAAGGTTATGTAGCAGAAAAACAGATCCAGGAATAACTGACATCCTTATCCTTAGCACCCTTGTACTATGTCAAATTCATCTGCACATGTTTTTTTTTTCTGTGGTTTGTAATAAATTATTTAAATATAAAATGTTAAATAAGTTGGGGGGGGGGTTTCCACCTTTATGAAAAAAGAACCCAGAAAATCTGCAAAGAACAACGAGCAGTTTTATTTTTCCCCATTGTACTTTTTATGTTCTCTTGGGTAGATCCATTCCTAGCTTCCCTCAAAAATTTCAGTACAGTCTCACAATTATTTTTCCAAATTAAAACTTTTTTTTTGTACTTTTATTTTCAATTCCAGTATGCCTCATTATATAGAAGGTAGCAAAGAAATAGAGGGGAGAAGGATGGATGATGCCAATAGGTTCAAAGCATAATTTGGTGAAAACATAACTGCATCCAAAGGTACTTAGATAGGGAAGGATATACGTAGAAAAGGTGTATGTACTGACTTCTTTTTGCATTATAAAGTGCTGAATTCTGTTTTATGGCTAGTCAATTTACAATCAATATGTTGGATGGATATAATTTAGAACAATGTTTAGACTGCTCCTACTCTTTATCTGAAATACACATTGTGTCTCTGTCCTGAAAACCAAAGTCATTAGCCATGATTTCACTTGGATTAACTTGTTGAAGGAACTTTTGTGGTTCACTTTTCCTTAGATAACATCCAGTTTCATTTGATATGTATCTAATTAATGTCTATAAAATTAGCTGAGTTCTGTTCTTCAAAAGATTTTAATTTAGATTAATTTGTTTCAATAGAATTGCTAATTAATAGCTTGTGTGGAATATGGTACTTTTTTTCGTCCATAGGCAAGGAGAAAAGGTCCATGTCGTGAAAAATATTTTAATAAATATGAAAAAAAAACACTGGAAAACATGTAAAATACGGTATTCACTAAGAAACATTACTAATGTTTGGCTATTTAAACCAGGCCATCCCTGTTTAATATGACTACATTAGATTCTATAATGTCTTTATTAGATCAGTCTTATGATATTTATACAAAATCTCATTTTCTTAGAAAAGGACATAAATCTTCATAGGCTGCAGAAACTTGCTGAATGGACTGACACATTCAAGTTGCTTTAATCAAATGAAATGGAAGTCCTTGCTTTTCTGTCCTCTAAAAGGGTAGTAAAGTGGTTGGGAGCATTGGTGCATGTGAAATATTTACTAGTTTATAATGTACTTCTTTATTTATTGTGATGCCAACTTTTTAATTTTGGGAGAACTATCATCTTTTATGATCCTATTGACCATAATTTTTTCAAAACTTGGCCTTATAAATCCTGGTGAAGCTTTTATATAAATCTATTTAGAAATTTTAATGACATATAAAGCTTCAATGATGAAAAGCATTCCCTGCATTTAATATTACTGAACACAAGGGTGCAACCATTAATCCATTCTCTTGAGCTGTCTTCTGCAATGCTTTTTTTAAAGAGGGGGAATAAAGTTATTTCTTTAAGAAGATACTGTTGACAGACAGAATAAATCACAGTTACAGTCATGTATGATGACGCCAGAACCCTCCTCTTCCTCCCGATGCTTTTGTCTTCCAGTTTACCTTGACTCATAGGCCATTTGCCATGGACTTATCTGCAGTTTAAATAACATAATCAATTATTTAAATTGATTAATAACATAAATCAATTTTAAAACAATTTAAATATAAGTAACATAAAATAATATTTAAATAACATCAATCAATTTAAAAACAATCCCAACCTGGATTATGTAGGTGGCAGTACTAAAACTCCAATTGTGTATGTGTATATATATAAATATATATATATATATATATATATATCTAAACTCCATTCTTTCCCATCTGTACTGGGCACTGACTTTACGCAAATGTTGCCCCAACAGAGTATGAAACAATCTAATTTCTGACTTCAGCTTGTTAAGGTTCTTAATTACTATTTTATTCAACAACTTTTATTAACAACTATTTTATTCATAAGGAAGTAAAATGGTTTTTGTTATGACATTGACTCAAATGGGAAAATAGTGTTAAAAAGTATTTAGTTAGTTAAAGAGTGGAAATTTTTGAATGAGATTAAAAATAATATTTTAAAAAGATGAGGGTGAGTTTTGGTTGTGTTTCAGGGGAGATTGCAGGGTTTTTTTGTTTGTTTGTGGTTTATGTTTTCTTTTGTTTTAAAAGAAAACATTATGGCAAAGCAATGGCTCCCTTGGTCACTGCTTTTCTCATTCCAAGAGCCAAGCATGTACTCTCCATCTGCAGAATTTTCATTCCTTACTCAAGACCAGAAGAAAAATTGGAATAAAACATAGGATAAGTTTATTCCCCATGGACAAGATTCTGAACCTTTACTTCTGCAGAACCCTCCATCATCTTCTACTCAAAGCCACCAAATGCTCATTGCCACACAATTTTATTGTTCCAAAGTATGTTTATAAATGCACAGAGAAAATGTTAAATACCAATGAATGTAGCATTTTTCTTACAGAGATTTTTTTTATGTATCTAAGAAATTTGGAATTGCAAGTCTCAGTTGTCCTTGTTAGATTTTTTTTTCCTGTTCATGGAAGATGGTTCCCCACTGTGTATCTTTGCAAGTGATTTTCATAAGTCTAAGTATACTTCAGGAAATGACAGATCCAGCATAAAGTATCCTGTGAAATTTAATTTTGCTGCACAAGTGATGTCAAGGTATCTTGTGTGGCAGCAGCTCCCTGGCCACAGAGATCAGGCACAACTTTCCCAGACATTTCCCTGGGGAAGGCTGTGAAAAAATCAGAGAAAAGAATGAGAAACAATTCTTATCTCCACTTGCACCTGCTGTTGTGCACATGTGGGACATGTCATGGAGATTTGTTTACCAAAGGGTGATTTATTAATTGGACACTGGATGGTGTTTGGATTGATTGACCAATTAGGTCAAAGCTGTATTGGACGGGCTGGAAGGGTTACTGAGTTTATTAATAAGTATAGTATAATATAGTATAAGATGATATAATAAAGCAATTGATCAGCCTTCTGCAATCATGGAGTCAATGCTAATTATTACCCAGCTAGGGGCCTGCAGTAACAATGTTGTTTCTTAATTTCTTCTATAGATGAAGTGACATGAAATTTAATGGTAGCTACAAGAGAAGGCAGTGGAGGAACTGTGTGGAGGGAACAGTCTGGAGAAGTGAGGTAGGAGGATGAATGAGGTCTGTATCATGTGGAGGAGATAAGATAGAACAAAAAGACTAAGCATGTCTAGATTTCTGATGGTGGCTAAACCTTATAGTCCAGGAGTCATTCAGCAAGAATTTTTGTGCTAAAGAAACCATAGTCCAACTGAATATGTATTTTTTTCTTGAGCATCATTCCAGCACAGATCATTGTGAGCTCTAATTAATAAGTAAACAGTATGTTCCTCCTATTCCCCTCTGGTTTATGGCAAAAGGAGCACAGCAGAAGACATTTTTCCTAATCTAAAACTTATGTTGCCATGTTAGCTATGTTTAAGCATTGAAATATTGATTGAAGAGAGTTTTGAGTTAAGAGCAAGAAGTATATAATGGTGTGTTTAAAGAAAAGGCAGGTTTCATGAGCACTTTTCAAGTATGACTTTCTACCGCGAAAATGTTGCAAAGTATTTAAATAATGAAAGTGGAGCAAGAATTGCAAGTTTATTTTCTCACATTCTCCTCATATCCCAAGGCAATGCAGATGTCACATCTTCATTGCTTCCCTACTCCCTAAAAATTACATCAGCATTAAAAGGCAAATGTCTACTTAATATTTATACAAAGAAAGACACTGATGGGTAACATTTCATCTGAAATGCTTTCTCGTTAGAGAAATTGCATTAGGAGCATAACGCCTTGCAAGTCTATCTAGGCCAGAAATCTAATCAAATTAACACCACTTCAGTGCTAATGAAGACTGGTAGTCATTCACCTTAATTAGCCATTCTGAATAAATATATTTTTAGCAATGTGCCATTTAGGTAGCTCAGTTCTACAATCCTGTCCAACTTCTCGTGACTTCAGTGAAGTTACAGGGGCAGAAGAAGCATCAGCAGAGAAGTAGTTTTGATGTCCCCCTTTCACTCCTAACAAAAACCAGGTCATGTCCTTAGTGAGTGTGTTCCCAATATCAAATGCAGATTATCACAGTTATAAGGTGCTATATTTGAAACACTGAATGGGACTTGCAGATTGGGGTCTGCACATTCCCAGTGGGATCTGTAGATGCTGGGAGCTGCAATTCCAACAGTAAAATAGCAAGAGATATGGCTGGGGACTGTGCACAGGGATTGGACTCACCTGCAGGCTCTTACTCATTTTGAATTTTCCTTTGGAAATGGGAGATTTGCTGTATGTCATAAAACTGTAAATAGACACCTTCTATAAAAATAACTATCGTGCATATGTATGTGGGTATTTGTTTTACAGCAAGCATGCTCCAGGGGGCTCCAGACCATAGTTGTTATAAAAATGTTTGAAATTTCATAGTATTTTAATTTTGGTGGTATTTAGCTTTTGTTTGATTATATTAATTATATTCAGATTTTTTCTTATAGATTTAAAGAGTGTTTTGGGTTGAAAGGGACCTCAAAGACCATCTAGTTCCAACCACTCTGCCAAGGGCAGGGGAGCTTCCACTAGAAGACAAGACACATTACCAGCTCTTTTTGAATAAAACACAGAACACAAACCATGCAGGTTCATTGCAATCAATTACAGGAGCATTTCAGTTTACTTAACAACTGTGAGGCCCATTTTAGCTGTAGAATTCAATCCATACAATTAGGATGAAATGAGGTGTTCAGTACTTGCTCAGATTCAAATTCAAATAAATCCCTTTAGCTTTACTAAGAACTTGACAGGTATTACATGGAGAAAATAAGCTTGAAACAGTTGGGGAAAGGTTTGTTTCACTGCCATGTTTTTTCTTGATCTGCTCACAAATTTAGAGACAGGAAGAAGAAAGGCTGGGGATCTTCTTGTTTATGTGTTCCAGAGGGAAACCCTTTCAAGCTGTCATTTAAAGCAAATATTCTGCTGAATATGGATTTTTTTTCAGATAGAGATTTGGCATTATTATGAATTAATGTCACAAACCCAGTCTCTCATTTCTCCTGCTTTATTCATTCTTTGGAAGAAAAATCTTTCAGCGTTTGTAACTCAAATGGTGATTCTGTAAATCCTTTTTTCACTTTCCTGTCTCTATCATTCTGTGCAGATGCACTGATAATCTTTAATGTATGCATATCTTCAGATATATGGACAAGATTTGCTAAACTAAAAGCAAAAATATAATTATTTAAGGATTTGGGTTCAGAAAAGGAGAAACCTCCTTTATAAATTTTCTCTGGCAGTAAAGCAAATTATGATTTTCCTTACCACAAACAAATCTTCCCATGGCAGTCTTTGGCAGTGATTGCAAGATATATGGATTCAGATTGCAGGTCCAACATGAATTTAGACACTAAAAATTACTCTTAAGGAAAAGGAAATGCCTGAGGAGCAGGATAGAGATTGTAGAGGTGCTGCCATTACCGTGCAGAATCTCAGAACTTTTGGCAAGAATATCTTTATTCTTTCCTCCCAAAGTGATGAAGCAGCAGAGCAAATGGAGGAAGCTCTCCTGTCAGATTGGCTTTCAAATTCAGGAGGGAAGGAAATCAGTGTTTCATGATGTTGAACTGGGTGCTACTGACTGCTCAGGCAATTGTCCTGATTTGTCCCTGCTCTGATGCTGACTCATTCTTGTCCTTTGAGTCCATCATTGCAGACGTCTCAAGATTACTCAATTCCTTCAGACATCTCCACGACTAAAATTTGCCCAAAGTTTGCAAATAACTCACTGCCAGAGCTTTTTATGATGGTCCAGAAAATAAGTCATTTTAAATAATGTCTTGTGCCTCTAAAAATTGGCATCCTCAGGTATCTTACTACATTTGTCCCATGGCTTTTGTTCCCATACATTTGGGAATTGTCACACCAAAACCTGCATGGCCTCCACTATGTGTGAGTGCAAGAGGGTAGAAGATGCAAGTAAAATCCATACCTTTATCCACAAATATCTTTCTGTGCTATTCCTAACACGCTATATGGTTTATTTATCTTTGCAATTGTATTGTTTTAAGGAGGAAGGTTAATGTATATATTTTAGTTCCTTCAAAGAGCACAAAGCTGAGAATCAGCCAATGTCTGATTAAAAAGACTGGAGGAGTTTTATATAGCTATAGTTTTTGGGTAAAAAGTGAGGCAAAACTTGCATAGAGAGGAAATACCTCTTATTGGCAGCTAGAAAAATAGACAAGCTTTTGCTTTCATTGGGACTTTGGTCTTAAAGCAGAACCAGAGAGCCTCAAGCTAAGCAGAGTTTGGAAACTGCTCTGGATATAACTTCATTATGTTAGCTGATTAGACAATTTCAAAGAAAAAAGACAGTTGGTATCTGAGCAGAGCAGGGTACTTAATCAGAACAGAAGTAATAACATTTGTAGCCCCTGTGGGTAGTGGAGATAGAAAGGCAGGTAATTATAGCACAAAAGCTGGTGACTAGCTGGAATGAGATTTGAGGGAAATTACTACGTGTCAGATCACTGTGTCTCTATTGATACAATTATTTTTGACGTCCAGTAGAGTTATTGATTGCGTTTCCAGGCATAGATCTGAAGATAATTTCTAAATCTTTCATAAACAGAATGGAGAAATTATACACAGAAAATACATGGAGGTAACATGGTGTTCTTCAGTGGATCATTTGCCTTGATCGATTCCATGATGGTGCACAGCTACAGCTTGGATCGTCCCTTGTCATTTCCAGGAGTACCATGATGCCATGAATGAGTAATTTCTCATTTGGGCATTCTCTGCTTGTTCATATGAGGTATTCAAGGCCTTACTTCATCATATCAAAGGTCTTTTCCAACCTAGTTGATTCTGTGATTCTGGGATAAGCAGTTTGCATTGTGTTGGTCTTTTAGAAACCAGTTCTCCAGAAAACATGCCCACATTTGTCACAAGCAACAAGAACATTTGATAGATAAATAAGCAATCCTTCCACCTGGGAGTTCACAGCACAGCTACTTTAAAATAGAACTTTCCTGTCATTTTAGTGTGCTCTGGTTTCCTATATTATATATATAATTATATATAACTTATATATATTATTATATATTTTCTATATTTCCTATGCTTATGGATAGCATAGACAGAATCTGCAATTTTACAAGCTTTCTGTGAGTAGCAAAAGTTATGAAGCCTAATTTCCTAAAATTCTGTTCATTGAGCAACTCTCTGCTCTTCAATAAGATTAAAACATGTCTTCATTCTTTTCCACTGTCCAAGGTCTTTGCATCTAAACTGTATGAAAAATTTATCTCGTGCCCAGACTGACAGAGTCATTCTCTTAGTGTTTTTTGCATGAAAATTCCAGCAGATTGGTGTACTTGATGCTTTTGCTCCTCTGTCAAATTTGTGTGAAACTGATCCTGAAGATCAGTTAAGGTTAAAAGGATGGGATAAGCAGTCACACAGTGACAGCATGCCTTTACTTCTTCCCTCTAAGAAAGCAAACTAACAATCAAGATTTGGTCAAACTAGCAAACTAACAGAAGATTTTATCTCAGCTTCGTAAAAAATGCCTCCAACTACAGGGGAGAATGGGACCTTAGTTGGCAGTGCAGACAACTGAAGGAAAACTTTCTCCAGTTGCCACTGACACAGCGTGGTAGATTGTAAAACAGGGATGTCAATAACTTAAAATGCTTGCATGGATTTGCTTTAAAACTTGCTGAGTGGCAGAACTTGGATCTTAATTGAACGCTCCTTGAGCAAAGGTGCAGAAATGGTTGGGGCAGGGCAATGATGCCCTCCAAGTTTGAAGGGCAGGTGGGTGGTTTAACTTGCACAAGAGAGGGTTTAGATTTGATATCAGGGAAAACACATTCATCAAAATATTGGAACAGTCTTCCTAGGGAAGTGATGGAGTCACCATCCTTGGAGGGATTTAAAAGATTTGTAAATATGGCATGGTTTAGTGTTGGCCTTGGCAGTGCTGGGTTAAGGGTTGGAAATGGTATCACAGAGGTATTTTCCAACGTTAATGACTCTATGGAAAGGCTGGGTCCTGGAAGTGATAAAAGAAACCAGACTCTTGGTATTTCAGGAGTCTGTGTAATTCAGGAGTCTGTGCAATTCAGGAAGTGGAAGGCTTGTCAGTCCTCCCAGGGACTGATTGAAGCTGAGAATGCAAAAGGAAAGAGCTGTTATGAGTTCCAGGAAAGAGGAACCAGCTTCACCCTGAAGGCCCAAGATAAAATCTCTGATCAATCAGGACCAAGTTGAGTTTGGTAGAGCAGAACTAGAAAACAACAGTGAGAACCTTCTAGTTATGCTCCTGAGTCCATCTGCTTTTGCAGAAGTAGAAAATGGAATTCAGCCAAACACTGGTTATTTTTCACACTGCTGTATTACAAAGGAATCCCATTTGGTATTCCCCATTCATTGTGTTGTGTTATAACATGCTGGAAACAAACACACAGACTACCTTTTCATACCCAGAGAATTTTCTGATGAAGAATAAAGTAACAAATAGTTAAGGCACAGATATTTGGGGAAGGTAGAAATAAGAGCATTGGTCTGTAGACAGAAATAAAGTATACAGAGATGTGGGTGTCTAGATGTGGGAAGTTTTATGTGCCTTATGGTAAAAGAAGTTAAAGAGATCAATGAAACAAAGTGAATACTTACAGATAAATCCCTCTGAAAGGGGCTGTCATGACCTAGGACATGAGAAATCACAAAGGTATTTTTTAAAAAATCTATGCTACAGCTTTGCTTTGCTCCCTAACAGAGAACAGTTAGGTTGGATGTGTTAGTTATGGAGATATTAAGTTCTTTGTTTATAATTTGTTTTTAATACAAGCTCCAGGGAGTCTGACAGATACTCAGATTTATGTATTTATATAGATACTAAATACAGTAACAGCAACATGATTTGGAAATCCTACAGAAAAACAAACACAAAGAACAAAAGAACACCAACAGATGTAGAAAGAACACCAAAAAATGCATTGCCTCATACTGTTTAAATTCTTCTTGGCACTCTACATGCCATTAAAATCTCTTCTCAAATTTTTCAGGCATTGACACTCTTCAGGCAGAGAAACAACTCATATTTCATAGGAGGAGGTAATTTCCTTTAAGTTATTTTCCAGAAAAACTGGATAATGCATGGATATGTACATCATTCTGCAGGGCTTTTCTCATAGCCCAAGTAGCTTCCTCCTTCTTTAGTACAAAAATGTGAAGGATTTAAAATGCTGCAGGAAGGAGAAGAGACTGCAAGGAATGCACAGACCATGTCAGAATTTGGCAAAGACCTTTTGTATAAGGTTGTTTCCAGTCTAACACTTTTGTGAAAGGGAAGGCAGCATATACTTCAAAGAGTTGCTCTTTCATGGTTGCCATTATCAGAAAACTTTGTGCAGCCACCTAGAAAATTCCTGTGAGGATTATGAGTTCTTCCACTGAGCAGCAAAGCTATTCTGTGATGGGATAAGGAACCAACCAGCATTTACTTAGAATGAAGGATTGAAACAGCAGTTGCATCAGCCAATTTTCAAGTGGTCCCTGAGGGTGAAAAATGTTGTCACAGGCACTCACGGAATAACAAAATATGAAAATCAGTCTACATAAGTTATGAAGAAGAAAAAGACCCAGTTCATTATGGGGTTTAATGGCAATGACCTGCTCACCCCTGCTCCTTCAATGAGCTGCTCACTCAATAACTCTGCAGTCCTGTTCTCCTGCAGAGCTGGGTCATGAAGGGAGGTGGTCACCAGGGGAAGCAGCTTTGCACTCTCCACACCTCCAAACCTCATTACTCCTGTCCTGTTTCACCAGCTGCTGGCTCCTGCCAGATGTCAGAGTCCTGAGTGCATCCCCTCCTCTCTGGGGGTTTGGGTGCTGGGGCTCAGGGCCCTGAGAGCAGAGGAGGGATGGGGAGATCCCCTCCAGAGAACTTTGTGGGGGGACACCACCAGGGCTAAGCCCAGCTGGGGGTTTCTGCTGGCCACCTTACTGAGCTTGGCTCCTGGTGGGCAGGAAAACAGGGAAGGGACTTGCCTTTTTTGGGAGCAGCTGAGACCTAATCAGAGCATTCAGCATTTACAGAAAGAGGAATGCAAAAATTCCACACAAATCATCTACCTGTAGTAGTGCCTGCAAGCACAGCAATTTAAAATCCTCCTGCCTCAGATACAAGCCCAGCACAGTCACTGCTTCAGACTAGCTTAAGCATTTCTGAAATTGTTTAGCTATAAAATAATTGTATTTCATGGTACAGAGCAAAGTTGTGATTAAACCCCCTTTGGGAATGTAGCATCTTGGCAAGCACACCTGTCAACCTGCAGTGTGAGATAGTGGTCTCATTTTGAATTCCCTCTGCAAAATCATCTTTGCACATGTATGTTGGAGGGGGAGAATATGTTGTGAATTTGCGACTGACCTGACAGGTGCCCAGTCAGCTGTGACAAGCAGCTACAGGGGCAGTTATTGCAACAGGCAATGACAAAATTTACTTTGGAAAAACAGTATTAAAAAAAACCCAAAAAGATAATTACTTCAGTAGGTAAAATCAAATTATTAAGTACAATCAAGGGACAAAAACTGGATTTAAATGTAAAAAAATAGTGAACTTCTTTGGGTCTTGAGTCTCACAGCTGAATCAATCGCTATCTTCGTATGCTAAGCAATATTAAAGTTACTTGAAAGACAAGCTAGATTAAAAACCCCCAAAAACATAACCCCAAATCACCAATTTGTTTCTTTGTAGGGAAAAAAATAGCATAACTAATCACTTCATCATGAGTCACACAGGGTGTATTTCCTCTCTGCCTGCAGAATCTCTAGGTGCTGTTTCACCACTGGCAGAAAGGTTTGTCATAAGCTCTGAGCAGCCCAAAACCCACAGCAGATAAATGGGCAAGGCAGCCCATTTATCTCAGTGTGACCTGATGGGTTATCATCCTTTTCTTGCTTCTTGGGGAAGATCTGGGGGAAAAACCCTAATTAGAGCAATCTAAGTATCTAATTGAAGTGTATAGAGGCATAAGAGTTAAACAAATGGATTTTGCCTGTCCTGATATTTTGAGCAGTGCCAGGGCAAGGGCAGAGGCTCCACAGCTCAACTGGGGCTTGAAGTGGTCACAGCAGCCCCTGCCAGTGTCCTCACTGAACAAACCAGAATTATTTTAGGCAATTCCCAGATAATTCCTGAGGCTTGGGCTCGTTTCAGAAAGACCAGCTGGGTGTTGTTTTGGATGTTACCAAAATGTAGCTCTATGGATGAGGACAGGGCATATCAGATAGGACCAGAGGATGTCCCCAACATTGTTTATTTTACAAGTACACCTAATGTGGGTTTGGAAACAATGATTTTCTAGTTCCATTCTGCCAAACACACTAGCATAAGCCCGTTTTTGGCCAAACTTCCCAGCTCCTCACTGCATGTATGGGGTACATGCAATGTACTGAATTTGTATGCAGTATTTTTTAAAATATGCCAAGATATTGTATTAATATATAATTATATAGAATATTAATATACACTATATAGACTATTATATAATATTCTATCTTAATGACTATCAATATTCAATGAGCTCAGTGGTAATATCACCTGAGGAAAAGCCAAAGTCATTATTTATTTAGTGGCACAATCACTCTTCATATTCTTGTATGGGAGTGAGTCAGTGAATCCTGTGTCACCTCAGACTGCTACACTTACTCAGCTAATCCAACCAATCACACAGGTTGCTAGTAAAATTTTAATTATTGAATTAATTCTTGAAAAGAAAAAATACATTAATGGCCCCAGGGGTAGCAAGGATGTGAAAACTGAGAGAAATTAATTCACCAAACTAAGGCCAGGATATGCTTATTTGCCTATGTGCCTCCCTGATTACCAGATTTCAAAACACCAGTTTTGCTGACCTCCAGGAACAGAAACTCATTGGGTCAAAAACCAGGCTTAATTTAAAGCATAAATTAAGTATATATACATTTTATCTCTGTGCATGAAATTATGTGCTGAATTTTATAATGCGCTCTTATGCTGTAAAGAATTAATTTGAAGTTGCAGGGAAAGGGACAAGGAGGTGGACTGCAAAGGGATGGATTTGAGGTCTGGCAATGTTTATCTGTATATCTTCATGAATGTCTTCATTTTCTCTTTTCTTCTATCTTTGCCCATCATATCTAACTGGAAAGTTAATTTGGGATTCATCTCACCTATCTTGCTGCCTATAATGCTGGCATTTATATCTGATCTAACCCCTCAGGCTTCCTCTTTAATCAATGGAGAAAGATGGGTTCTTTTAGTCTGCATTTCATTTGAGCTATTTTAGACATCAGCAAAAGCTAATGAGATATATTCCCTCCTAAATATGCTTATTTCTCTCATTTGAATGTGAAGGAATACTGGAGTAACTGCTGTGGGAGGAAGTGTCCACAAGTAATGGAATGAAATGAATGCCTTTGGAGCCAGCCCTGTGCAGTAGCAGCATGCAGAAAAGGATGATGGGGCACCCATCCTATGAGGAAAGGCTCAGAGAATTGGGATTGCTCAGCCTGGAGAAGAGATTGCTCCAGGGAGACCTAAGGGCACCTTCCAGTGCCTGATGGGAGACTACAAGACATGGAGAGAGGCTTTATAAAGGCATGAAGTGACTAGGCAAGGGGTAATGGATCCAAAGTGTGAAATTCTGTTTCTTTGTGTTTATTTTTTAAAGTCAGTCACTGGTGAGGGGCCACCCTCAGCAAGGCACTGGATGTGGTGCACACCAGTCCCTGCCTGGCAGCTAAAGAGGGAGATTGCTCTGAGCAGAAGCATCTGAAACCTGCTGGAAAATGCTTCCCCTTGGCAGTGGTTTGGAACACAGCTTCTGTGTTCTGCCAGCAGCCTCAGTCCCAGGGGTCTCCTTTCTGTGGCAGTGCTTCTAAGAGATGCTGGGTATGAGGCAACAACTGAGTGTGAGTGGCATAAATTTAGAACAGTTGTATTTTTCAGTGGCAACTTCCAAAAATCTCTGAACTGCAGCCATGAAATGAAGGAAAGGACTGGACCACGAGGTGCTGTAGGCTGTGTGTCTCAGCCTGGGGTTCAGCTCTCCTCCCCAAGTCCCCTGCTTCCTCTCTAAAGCGAGGGTGGATTGATAGCACAGATACCTGTGGGATTTGATTCCAGACACATAAAAGGCTTTAGGTGTCTGAATGTGATGATAGAGGCTGTGTCTGGAGGCTACATGTTCCACCTGTGCTCCACAGGCAGAAAGCAGTATTTGTTAATATATTGAGGATACTAATGCACTAATATCCCTGCTGTGATTTGTAATAATGCATTGTTCTGATTTTGGCTTGTCCAGTAACCAGAAAGGCCTTGGAAAAGAGGGGAGAGAAAGGCTGAAGTTATATTTCTTTTAGTTATGTGAGAGGCTTCCTTCTATTTGTGGGGACAACTACACTTATATGATGTTTGTTATGAGGAAAAGGAAGATGTTTCTGTTGTACTGAAGAAGTAAGGGGAGATATCATTTTAGAAATATGGGGTAAAAAATTCCTAATATTGGAGATAGATGTAGTCTATTAAAATACAAGTTTTGGGAGACTCCAAATCTCTATTTCTAATTTCTACATTAGCTGGTAATGAGCAATCACACTTTCATTGCTCTAGTTTTCTCATTTTAAAATTAGTATTATGAAACTTTTTGCATGGAGGCTGCTTAATTTACTGACATTTGTAGAGCAGTTTCAGGTCTTTGGAGAAAAAGGTCTGGAGAAGAGCTAAGCCTTATGATAACAAATAGCTTGCAAAATTCAAGATGGTTTCCAAATAACTCTATGGTAATGGAATTTTTTAAAAAAACCACAGTGAATTTCTGTGATCATTGCAACAAGTTCACTCCCTGCCCTTTAACACTACCTGTAGTAAAATAGAGAAATTATGCAACAAAGCTGGGAGTCTTGGGTGAGGGAGAGAACAAAAAAGCTCTTTCACAAGAGACTAGGTTTAGAAGAAAGGAAAAAATCAATTAACGAAGGCAGAAGAGGAAATAAAGAGGTCGTGAACTGAATTCAAGGTGGCCTTGCAGTGGGCCTGTTCTTCCTGGCCTTCACACAATGTCTGTGTATAGGTACAGCCAAAGTATTGATTCCTAATCATGGGCAACAGAACAGGCACAGGGAAGCTAAAACTGGCTCACTATTTCCCCAGGATCGTGTGGGTTTCTATTTTATCACAAGGGGAAGCTTCTGAAAAAAGGGAGATGAAAACAAATTGGGCTGTTACTCCTGCTTTGTAAATCATTGATGAACTCTTTCCACATAACATGGATGTTTCAGATGTTTTTTAGGTAACAGCAAGAGGAAGAGGCTGCAGTGATGATGAAGATGAAGAATGCACCGTGTTGATATTGTCTGGTTTGCTTGGCTTGATGAGCCAGATGTTCTGTCTTTGACTGAGCTGCAACAGCAAAGTTTCTTTTTTACCAAATAGCTGTGATGCCAGATGCAGCTGGTCAGCATGACATGAAATTTGCTAAATGACTGATTTGATGGGTAATCAAGGAAGCTGCTGGATTGTGCTGGAAAGCAGGTGGGAGATGGTTTTCTGTAGTACCACATGTAGTGGGCTCAAATTCTGAAAAACTCTCTCACCATTCATGAGTTGCTAAAATCATCCAAGAGCAGTAAAGAATAGCACTCTGCTACTAACAGGGCAATAGCAGCCCCCTTTCTTCTTAGACCTTGAGGAAGTCTGCACTGCCAGTGGACAAGATTTTTTTTCCTGGAGCTTCTGGATTTACACCACACAGTGCTGTGACATGAAGGCATTCAGAAAATTAAGTGTGAATACCTTTCCATCCTCCAAATCTGTTCATCTGATTAACTGATGCTTTTAAAAAGCTTTATCTAACCCTGTTGTGGGGAAAAATAGGCAGAACTGGACTAGAAGAAAATTTGAAATTTGCTGGGATGTAAAGCATGGTTTCCTCCTGCCGCAGGGACCACTGCTGCTGCCCAGTGCTGCAGAATAATCCTTTTCCTCCCACTCTCCAGGAAGGCAGGATAAGGAACAGTGAACACGCTTTGCATCTCTGCCAGGGATGAGGAAACAAAGGGGAATAACAATAAATCCCTCCAGCACTGCAGCTTCTTGTCTCTGTTTATTGAGGCTGTGGTATCAGATGAGATGTCACTTACCTCCCTTTGAGGTTAAACTGCCTTGGGGACACACATTCCTTGTCCCTCCAAGCTTCAGTTACCCCACTGCTTTAAGGGTTAATGATGCAACCCTTTCTTGGCTCCATGGCAGTACAGAATATTGTGATAGCTCCCAACACTCTTTTCCCCTGCAGCTGTGAAATACAGAACCCTTTCTCATGCTGGCTTGCATGTCAGTCTATCTTGACTCCAGTCTCTCAGAGTTTCTTTGTATTTTTGTATTCCATCTTCTCTCCATTGCCATCTTTCTGCTCAGGTTTTGTTCTCCTTGCAGAACTCCAGCCATTTCTCCTGAGAGAACACAAAATCACAGAATATGCTGAGTTGGAAGGGACCCATAAGGATCATTGTGTCCAACTCCTGGCCCTGCACAGGACCATTCCCAGGATTTACACCCTGCACCTGAGAGCCAAACACTTCTTGAACTCTGTCAGGCTGGTGCTGTGATCACTTCCCTGGGGAACCTGTTCCAGTGTCCAGCCATCCTTTAGAGGCAGAACCTTTTCCTAACAGCCAACATAAACCTGCCCTGAGACAACATCAATCCATTCTTTTGAGTCTCATCACTGGTCACCACAGAGCGGAGATCAGTGCCTGCCCCTCTGCTTCTCCTCACCAGGATGCTGTAACTGCAATGAGGTCTCCCCTCAATCTCCTCTTTTCCAGGCTCAGCAGAACAAGTGACCTCAGCTGCTCCTCACACAGCTTCCCTTCAAGGTCCTTCACCATCTTCATGGCCCTCCTTTGGACACTCTCTAATGGCTCAATGTCTGTTTTGTGCTGTGCCCAGTACTGCACACATTGTGGCATTGATTTTTTTGAAATGCTGTTGTTCTTGTTCCCATCTTTCTGTTTCTTTCTATATTACTTATATCAGAAGTTCCTTGCACTAAGGACTTTCTTTTCATCTGTGCTTAGCTTGGCAGGCACGGATCCCCTTTCATCTCTTCTCACTTTTGTAGTAAAACTCCTTCATGCTTAGGTGAGAAGTTTGGGCAAGGGAGGATTGGAGCCTGCAGTAGCAAGAACTGTCTTCTTGCATACGTGGGTGCTTTCAGGACCAGCTTCCAGAGCCAGAGCAAAATTTTGTGTCTTTAAATTGCCTTCACCTAGTTTAAATGCAGCACATTCACATGACAATCTTCATTCCAAATGCATTTGTAGAGTTTCTTCAGAGGCTTGTCTGTTGTGCCAGTATATCTCTGAAATTGTCCTACTAATATCAGCAGAGCTAAAATTCAACAAAACTAGATCAGGGACAGCGCATGCAAAAATAGTTTGCCACAACTTTGCAGTTGGATATTTACAGTTCTCTGCAAACCTCATCCTAATTCTTGGCAGCAGTCAAAAAAGCAAATAAAATGTTAGGATGCCTTAGAAAAGTAATGAAGAAAGAATCAGAACAGATCATTATGTCACTGTATAAATCTATGCCTTGCCCACATCCAGAATATCAATGAGTCCATCCTGAAAAGGAGCTGTTTAGACCTGAAAACAGTAGAAAGATGGGGCATGAAGATGCCAGGAAACAAACAAAAAAAAATGTTATTCAAGGAGAATGAAAAAGAGTGAAAATGTATGAAGAAGAAATGGCTGAAAGGAAAATATGATGGAGGAACCTGCAATAATGAATGCCTTGAAAAAGCTGAATTGAAGAAGAAAAACCAAATTATTTTTATTTCAGAACAGTTAAGAAAAACTTAAAAAAGTAACAGTGTTTTTTTACCTAATGCCTAAAAAAACAATCAGACTTACTGTTGGAGGTTAATTGGGATGCCAAAAATGGGCCTTACATGGGTCAAAAATTACTGGGTGAGGAGAAAAATCCAGCAAGGAGAAAGAGCCACTAAAAACTCTTAAATGTGTTAATAGGAGTGCTGTTACCACCTCAGAAATTCCATAAATAAATCAGATTGTAGCAGGATTAACTAATATGCCTATTCTGTTTCACATGTTCACTAAGCATCTGTTATTGAGCATTATGAGAAACACTGGATTGTTCCAGAGGCAGTTTGGTCTCGCCTACTGTTGCTGTGCTTATGTTACTACAGCCTCATTTTGCAGGTATGAAGAGAAAGTTGTATTCCAAGAAGCAAAACCAGAGACTGACAGTTTCCCAGCCAAAAGAGAGGTAAAATTAAGACAATTGGTTTCAGCTGAAAAAATAGGTCCCAAGCCTTTCACTTTAATATTTAAAATTTCAAGCTACAGCCAAAGAATTGTGTTTATGGGGGAGTACAGCTAAGATATACCCTATTTCATTATTAATACATAATTTTTTCATGCTAGGAGGAAAGAAGCCTGGAATACTTCTGAAGCTTTTAATACATAATGAATGTGTATCTTACGTATTCATCTTCCTATACATCCATGCATAGGTAGATTTATTTGTGTTTCTCCTCCTCCTTTCCCCAGCCCACACCATCCACTCTGCAAGGATCCCCTTGAGAGGGCTCAGTCAGGTGTTACCCTCGAACCCCTTCTATATGAAGGGGCAGAGAGAATCCCCTTCAGCTGAGCAGCAGGGAAGGATTAAATTACTCCCTGTATGAATGCAAGAAGAGCAGGCTTGATTGCAGTGGAACATATTTTGTTTCAGCACTAAAGCTCTTCCAGAGCAGCTGGAATCCTCACCCAACCCTCAGCACTGTCCATGTCTGAGGGATTTCCACCAGCTCATTGAGACCAGCATCTGCCTCATGAGGTTTGTTCCCTCAGGCATCCTCCACGGGGTTTTTTCTTGTGTGTGCCATGTTGTGTTTTGTTAGGCAGAAGTTGTCTTGGGGAAGGTGTAGGTGATGTTTTTTTAGGTGACCTCCCATGGCCTCTAAGATGAAGTCAGGCATTTATGATGTCATATGTATTCAGAGGAGCAAGGAACAGTCCAGACCTTCTACTCATCAGTGCTGTCAGATCCAGGCACCTGCATCAAATGGATAATGATCTTTCAGAACCTTTCAAATCCTTCCTTCATCCCTCCCTTAGTTCTCTCCGGGAATACAATACATATTTAGGAGGAATAGTTGAAAAAACAATACAAATCTATGTGCAAAGCACTTGAATCAAAGAGGGGACCCAGATGCCACATCCTGTCCCTGCACAGAGATGAGCTGAAGGTGCTCAGTTTAGGGCCTATATCTCCCTTAAGGCTTACAGGTGCTGCCCCTTGTTTAGAGACTTTCCACATCTTTAGGATTGTAATATACAGGTGGTAATGGGAAAATCCCTCCCCTCTAATCAGGAAATAGAGAAGCTTGGAGCCAAGTGGAAGGGAGATTAGTAGGAGTTCTGACACAGATGTAGTAAAGGGAGTGGGTGGTGTTTGATTTTCTGTTTTTAGTCTTTCTTTTTGAGATAAGACTGGCTAAGATGCTAAAATTAAATTCTGAGGGGGACTCTGTGTTTCAGCATCTTCATTAGTTCATTGCTGTGGATCTAAAACAGGCTGTGGGTGTAGGTGTTTCTTTTCTATTTTAAGTTAGCAAATTCCTCAGGGCCTTCCCTGTTTTGTTTTAAAAATAGCTGATTATTTCTTAGTCGTGCAAAACCCCCTGGAATTTATCAACTTCAGAGCTTTGCAGACCCCCAGGAAGTTTTGGGTGTTATCTTTGGTCTAAGACCACTGTGTGGTAAAGGCCTTGTTTGTGATGCTGCTCTTTGGGACACACTGAACCTGCTGGTAGCAGTTGTCAGTAGGAGACTTGTGATTTCTTCTGCCCACTGACAGCAGAGTCAGAAAGGGACTCTGGATAGCACTGTCTGAATCTCCTGAAGCAGAACATCCTAACACCCTGATGAACAGAGGTTTAACAGTTCCAGGTGGTGTGAGAATGGACCCAGCCAGGGTCAGGCCAGCATAAATAAGAGCCTTTGTGATTAATTTTAGTGTCTGGGCTGGTACTTAGGTGGGAAAAGGAGCATTAGCCCATAACTCTGTTTTTCTGTAGTGCCCAACAGCTCACGCTTTCCCAGTGCAGAGAAGGTGGGATGCTCCTAGAGGGGAGCCTGATGGTGCTGTCTGCTTTCCCTGCAGCATCTGTCTCTGAATTGCTTGAGTAGCCACACACAGTGTGTGAGACAAGAGATTTTGTTTATGCACACTGGGTAGTGAAGAGGAAAGGAGACTGGTCAGTCTGCTTGGTTTCACTGATGAGTACAAGTCCTGGAGTCTCTTCTCTGAGCCAAACAACACAGTACAGTGACACTGGCCATATTTCTGTTCCCATTCTTTGAGAAGCTGCCTCACCCCAAAGCACAGCTGAGAAATTAGCATTACAGCAGCATATGCAAATCGGTGCACGGATGATCAGATGCCTTCTGATTTCTCTCTTCCAAGGAGAATGACTTTTATTATCAATCCATTAAAATAGGATGGGCTCATAGAGGTCTCTTGCTGGAGCATGTTGCTGGAATTCTGCATGGTTTATGGAACACTAACAGAACCATCTATTGTGAAGACAGAGCTGCTGTTCATGCTCATTAAGTTCATATTCTGAGCACCTTCATGAATGAATAGGAGCAGCTATTGTTCCCATGCTGTGGTCTCTTTACAGGAGCAAATGGCTCACTTAGGTTACATCTTTTATTTCTCTGATCAAAAGCAATGGTCCACAAAACACAATAATGGCCTTAAGCCTTTCAGCTTGAAAATTTTTCCACATTTGAATAATAGGAGTGAGAAAATAATTTTTTAAAAAGTTTTGTTTTATATTCAGTGGATGAAAAATTAAAGAAATTCTCACACACCTGCAGCTGAGCTGAGTGCCTTGTGATCTCAGTCTAGCATTTGGGAAGATAGATGCACCACAGGATCTGCACCTACTCTGGCATTAGCCCTTGGAATCTTTTGAGAAGAACAACTTGAGCACTCTGGTACCTGAATGCTGGAGGAAGCTTGTGCACACAAATTCATTTTTGCTTCTGGTTCTGCACGGCCAGCCTGCCATCTGGTTTCAGTGTAGTTATTTGCTGCATAACTTGTCAGAGAACACTGCTACTGAAACAATTAGGATGTGAAAGCAAACACAGCTTTATATTTGTTTCACAATCCACAGCTATAGGATATGCAGGTCTACAAAGGTGCACAAAGCCCTCCCTCTTTAAAGGGGAAACACTGCTCCATATAACACATATCTTTGGTCTTTTCCCAGCTGTTAATATGAGTTCCTGCTCTTTTGATCCCGCTGCTGCCACCAAAGTGATGGCAGGACCACTCTTTGCACCGTAGGGTTTTGCCCCTCCTTGGACCTTACTGTGATGGGGGGATGCCTTTTCTCTGACTGCCTTGTTAATCTTTCCCTTTCCATGACCCTGACCTGGTTTTGGGATGGGTAGTAGCTATCTCCGTTTGAGAAAACCTCTCAAGACTGACGTGCTTTGAGAGCGGAGCCCTTCTAATTACATTCCTCACAGGATAACCATCCTGAAGGAGTTGCATAATCCTCCCTTGCACTGTCCTGATGATGAGCTGCAAATTGACACTATGTAAAAATAGTCGATGCTTGGCCTCTTTTCTTCTTTTGAAACTGTTTTAGAAAGCTTCTCTCTCTTCAGAGCATCAGTTACAGATTTGGTTATTTGCATGTGGTGTGACTTCCTTTAAATTCTCTTTTTTTCATAGCTCTCTCTTTTTCCTTTGCATGCCTGTAGTGTTTTGTCTGGGCTTTACTGTTTTTAATGTATAGAAAAACCTGTCTGGCTGCAAGTAAAAGACTCTTGATTTGTGTAAGATTCCTTCATTCAAAACCAGCTCCTACTTACTGCAGTTTTATGTTATTAATAAAAAACTAAAAGCCTTGTAGAGGACTAGGTCAGGAAAGGAGGACTTGGCTTAATCATATTCTTAAATGTATGTGGAAGATTGTGATGAAGTCAAAGAAAAAGAACTCTTTTCCTCTCTGGAATCTTAGCCTAAATTAAAGCCTGTGATGCTCAGTGACAGGAAGAAAAAGCTAAATAGCAGGGCTAAAATTTTGAGAAAGAGTTGAAGGAACAGAAATAGTATTTGACTGATATTCACCATGATGAAAATCTTTTCTCTGGGCCAGACTTCTTGGTGTGAATGTTCAGAATGAATGTTGAAAATACTCTGAAAACTGATGAGTTTCTGTCAGGAAATCTGACTGGTTATGACTGATAATAATGAAAATTTGAATCACTTTATAACTTCATATCACAGATTTCATTCATACAGTCTGACTAAGCTATATCTTCCTTTTTTTCATTCCTTTTGTATGCTCACACTTTTTAGGATAACAAAGACCATAGAAGTGTCTGGATAAGTAGACACTGGGCTAATTAAATCTGTGAATGAGATCAGAAATGCATTTGTGAAAGATTCTATGTAAGCACAGAAGATGAAAACGTCTTTGCTCTGACATGAAATCAACCTCCAATTAAGTGGATAAGATAAAGCAATAAGCGGAAAAGAGGTAAATTGTAACTTTCACTTACAAATTATGAATTAGAAGATTTCTCTGAATGACTCAGATAAATAGTTAAGTCAGATTAGTTTAATAAATCCCCTTACATCAACTGAGTCTCAGTAATTTATTATTCTTCTCATTGAAGACAATTCTGAGCGGGCAGGTTTGCCGTTGTTTAGCCCCATGCATGGGGACACACTTAATGCACCTCAGCAAAAATGATGCTGATACCACCTGGGAGCAATGCTGGGATCATGCCTGGTGACCATGATCAGAAGCGAATGAACAAAAGCTGATCAACTAAAACAAGTAAACAAAATAATAAGAATATCTTTTTTTCTTTTTTTCTCCTAGAGGACTTAATGTGACATTGAGATGAGGTGAATGAAATATAAATGGAAAGGCCCTTTATTTCCTGAGATACCAGAATGGTCTATGGTAGCCTGAGGCTTGTGTTATTCTGGGAGACATTCTCACTGGACAGAATGAGGAAGAATGATCTGTTTTCTATCACATCTCCCAAGCCTGAGAAAGATCACAATCCTTGCTTGCAATGTGAAACTTGTGTTCTTTCTTTTTTTTTTTTCCTGTTAGCTCTTATTTGCCTTTTCCCTCTCTTCCCTTTATTTATTATTTTATTTTTCTTGCCCATTACTGACTGAGTTTTGTAGGAAACCACATCCCAAAAGCAAGCAATGTGCAATGGCATACCCAATCACGTACAGATTTCACTCTTCTCAAAGATAGTCAGATATAACCTCATGGTCAATGCTGAGCTGAAATAATAATTAAAATTTGAGATTCTTTTTATGGCATTGGAGATAATGTGGTGTGGTTGCTCTCCTCGGCAGTGGAGTAGGATGGAAACAAAATACTGCACCCTCTTTTTACTTATTTTTTATTCTCTGTGACTATGTCATATCATGCTTTCAGAAAACTAGGATGATTCACCTCAAGTAAACATGAAGGCCCCTGTCTGTCTTAACTAACTTTTTTCTTATTTCTCCCCAAGGGGCAACTTGAGTGCTGTCATGTCAGAGTGGGAATGACATTTGTTTAAGAAGCATTCTTAATGATTACATTTCTGATTCTGTTGTCAGTAAAAGATGAGTGGTTTTTAATAGTAATTATTTTTTGATGGATTCAAAAGCTTCTATGACCAGAACTCCAAAGTAATTATTTGATCAATTTTCATGTAGCAAGGATGGAAACTCTTATTTTGGAGGGATGTTTCAATAGTGCACCTTTTCAAATTCCTTCCACTGCCATTGTGTGCTTCTGCTGAGTATATGGGAATACAAAAACACTGATGTATTTGGGTTAATGCTCATTTTTCATGAGTTATAATCTGTGTTTCATACACTTCTGAAGCACTGTATATGTAGATAAGAGCACAATGTCCATGCATAAATAGCAGCCATGTCTGCTGGTGTTTGTCTTTAACCTTCCTGAAGGTTGCATTTAATATTTAAATTTTCACCAATCTTTTCTGTATCATTCAGGGGGAGGCATTTCTTCTCTAATCAACAATATGATCCTTCAAGTTATCTCTTCGATGTTGAGAAAGGAAAATAAGGGATTAATTTCTTTACTGAAGCAGAATTTTGAGTTCTGTGTCTCTATGCTGCCGAAAGCAGAAGCCACAGTCATGGAAAGCACGCCAGTCCTCCTCTGTCTTTTGTGATGGTCTGAAGAATAGGGGAGGTTTATTGATGGGAAAGCAGTTTGGAGGAAGAGATAGGATAAAATTGATCAGATATGAATGGTGCTGCAGGAGCTTTAGCAAACGACCAGGAACAGAAAGAATACAGAAATGAAAGAGAGAGCGAACTTCTTAAAGATCATATTTCACAGTTCTTTATAGCTGGCTGTTCCCTGCTCTATATGTATTGGGGAAGGAAAAATATAAAAACTGCAAGTACAGTGATAAATACTTCTATGTGGTGCAAATGACTTCATAAATACTGAACTTGCACTTGTGTTTTATCTTCCTTTCACCAGGCACCCATGGTGTGCTATTTATAGCCGTGTAATTCACAGGAGACTGTCAATTATCCTATAGGGAATTTCCTGACTGTTGGTTGGAGGGCAGTGGAATTCCCAGCTGAATGGCAGCATTTGCTGTAACATTATGGCACACTAGAAAATGTGATTTCATTGCAGGCTGCCTACGGCTGGGATGGAAATGTTAAGATAAGAGGGCACCAGCAGCTTTTTAGCTTTCCTCCTTGGTGCCAAAACACAGCTACAATGAGTGCAGGAAAAAACCTCCACTCTCTCTTCAGCAACATTTGCTTCAGTCACATTTTTGCTGTCCTTTATTGCTGGAAGTACGAAAATGTGAGACACAGCCAAGGAACAATGCTGAGGAAATATGAAGTTTTTCAGCTGCAGAACATTACTGGCTCTGTTCTAGCCAGTTCAGAATATAAATAAATGCAGGCGAGATTTCTTCTGCCCCTCTCAGTCTACATATATCATTTTTAAGACTGCAGAATAGAAGAACTTGGGTTGGAAGGGACCTTACAGATCATCTACTTCCAACCCCTCTGCCTAAATCAGGTTGCTCAGGGCCCCATCCAACCTGGCCTTGAACACTTCCAGGGCATCCACAATTTCTCTGGGCAACCAGTGACGGTCCCTTATCACCCTCACAGTAAAAAATTTGTTCCTAATATCTAATCCAATGTGTTCTCTTTCACTTTAAAGCCATTCCCCCTTGTCCTGTCCCTCCATGCCCTTGTCAAAAGTCCCACCAGATCTCCTGGAGCTCCTTTAGGTACTGGAAGGGGCTTGAGGGTTTCAACCCTCCAGGCTGAACAACCCCAGCTCTCTCAGCTGTCTCCACAGGAGAGATGCTCCAGCAAGTGCACATTGATGGGTCCTGCTGAGCCTCTCATCAGCCAACACCCTCAAGTCCTTCCTCCCAGGGCTGCTTCAATCCATTTCCACCCAGCCCGTGTTTATGCTCAGGGCTGCCCTGACAAAGATGTATCTTCTCAAAATCTGACAGCACGATGATTAGCAAACTACCCATGACATCTATGCAACAAGATCTCTTCCTTACCTGGTTCAATGTCTCTAGTAGGCATTGATTTTTGTTCTGCCTCTGTTGAGCTTCAAATATTATCTTAATTTTACTTTTTGCTGCACCAAACCTTGAAGGTAGATATTTCTTCATCTGGAGAGACAGAGCCTGGGATTACACCATCAGCTAAGAGCACAGTCCCTGGCTAAATGCTCATTGCTGAATATTCACATCTGTTTTCCTTCCTGCTTTTCTTCTAATATTGTATAAGATCGCTTTCTCACAAATTTTGGAAGCATGTATCCCCAGTACATGAATTCCCACCAACATGTTCCTCTGCATTTCACTATTCCTTATAAAATGTGAAAATCAAACATTCTAGTCTCAGTTTTACCAATGACATATGAACAATTAACTTTTCCTTCTGAGCTTTCCTTTTTGCTCCGTGAAGACCCATCCAGAACTCCTAAATCTATTTGTGGCCCCACAGGCCCTGGTCTGTACACCTGCATTGCAGCCCTTGCTGGTGGGGATACATTGCAACAGTTTAAAAAAAAAGGAAATTTCAAAAAATAGTAATCAAGATCCCTGTTTTTGCCTGCTCTGCAATGGAGATTTAAAAATTTGCCTATTCTTATTGAATTTACTAGCAGGTATTTTTACTGGCTCAATGAATGTGTCATCCCAATCTCATAAAAAGGACAGCTAATCTCTCCATTTAATGATTTCACATTAAGGGCTACTGTCCGAGATTGGGTTGTTGTCTAATCTGTTTAAACTGGAATTTATTATTGATGTAATGTTCTAATATTTTCATCAGATTGTTCTGTGCTCAGTCAAATGTATTGTAGAAATCTAAGCACATTATATCTCCACTGTCTCCTTTATCAGCTGAGCTTGTAGTGTTCTGAAGGATGTAATCAGGATTATGTGGCGTGATTTATTTCTCAAAAGACACTGTTGAGAGGCAGTACTTATATCCATGTTCCTTACTTCTCTCTTAGATAAATGAATGCTCAGTCATGTTTTCCATTAATTTATTGGGGGTTATAGAAGTTGTTTTTTTTTTAATTTGAGTTATCCCTGCTCACTTTCTGAAAATCAGGATGTTTTAGTTTCTCCATAATTCCAGACTGTGCCTGTACCAGGTATACTGAAAATAGACAACAGGTCTGCACAATGCTCTGAGCCAATTTTATTTTTTTATTTTAGCTGGAGAATTTTCCTTCTTATAGTCATGGTATAATGTACTTCTGAGTAACTCATGGACTGGATAACTCTTTGTCATGCTAAAGTCATAAGTGTTCTGCTTCTTTCAAAATACTGAATAGAATAAGTTTGTTTTTTTTAATATATTTGACTTCTCTGCATCATTGCATATATGACTGCTTATCTACTTTTTTTAGTGTTTTTTTTTCCTTCCTAAAATATTTGAGTATTTTTAGCCCTGCAAGCCATTCTTTTAACCCAAATATAACGTTTTTCAGTTTTCAGCATTTGAGAAACAACACAAATTAAGTATTACCCTTTCCTATATACATGAACATGTCAAATAGACATATTGTAACACCAGTACTTCTATTTCTGTCTCTATTTCCATCTAACTCACTTGCAGTAATAAATCTTACAGTTCCCTTTATTGTCCTCTAAAATCAGTGTTGGCCAAAGGTGATTTTCAGAATTGTGGTATCAATACTTTTTGCCCTTTTTGGGACTATTTGCAGTGCTTTTTTCCTGACTTTCATGCTAATTTTCTTCCTGAACTTATACATTCCAGCTGGTAACAGTATTCCTTATTTTCTAGTTATGTGGTTTGAGGAAGGCTTGTGGTTGTGTTACTGATTTCTTGCTGGTTTTTGTCCATCTGGAATGCTGATTTTTCATGCCTCAGGTGTATGGCAGCATGAGGGAAACTGAATTTGCATCAACTTCTATCAAATGCAATGCTCCTTCTCAGATGCAGAGTCCTGGCACTGGAAAGGATGCTGCTGAAATATTTCCTTAGCAGCCTTTGATGCTTTTTGTTCCATTCACTTCTGAATGGGGTTTGGCTGTTTAAAATCTTTTGCTTTAACTGGCTGCTGCTTCCCTGTGTGCTCTAAGCAATGGTCAGCCAACCATCAGCCCTTCCTGCTCTGACACTGTCATTCTTAGTTGTCCCTCTCACTTTTAGAGCACACGATAAAGCATTTCACAGAAAAAATACCTTGCCATGTATTAAAGCTCAGTGCTTTGCCTACAGTATTTCCATTTGTCATTAATTTTCAAAAGAAGGAAAGTTTCAAAGCCATCATGTGAATTTTCCCTGCTCCATGACAAGGTCCCAGAAGACTTCTGTAACCCTGGAGTTTCTCAAGACGCCATGACCCCATTTTACATCAGTTCTAGCTTTTCCCCTCCACCTTAAAATTTAATGCCTCATTTGAGTCAAATAAAAGCTTGCACAGAATGTTTTAGATATTATCTAATATATAATGTATGCATCAAATTTTATCGTTTAGATGTTATTATTAGACACCTGGAACTGTCTACTTCCGATCTTTAAAACACTTGGCTGTACATCTCAAAGGAATATATTCACTGTTGGCTGCTATGAGGCTTTGCTACTCCAAAGTTAAATGTGTAAAAAGCAACTAGAAGTAATTTCTGGTAACTATAACCAGTGGTCAAGAAGTAAATTAAAAAAAAAAAACAAAACAAAGAAAAAGAAAAAAAGAAAGAAAAGCCCCAAACAACTAAAGAAATTAAGAGAGAAATTCATTCCAAATGGGAAAAAAAAAACAGCAGCAAAGACATGTCCAGGACACAGTGGTTGGTCTATTCAGCAATTTCACTTTAAAAATTGTATTTGTGAATAAATTATCCACTTCCATTTTTTACTGCTTCTTCCTGGTTTCATTTTTATTTATTCCATCTCCTTCACAACTTTTTTTTTTTTCCTTGTAAAACTTTACCTTAATAAAATTCTTCAACTCCCAGAGCAGGCAAGTTCTATTAGTTCTTCTCTGTGTTCACATTGGGCATGTTAGCATCTCAAATCCTCCATCCTTTTGTCCTCTTCAGGATTGCCTCCATATCTGTTTGTATACAGCATACAGAGCACTGCAAGCATCTTCCAGATGGGGGACAGTAGATACTACAACTTCTTTAAGTTAAACTCTGAGTCAGGCTGTGGATAGAGCTTAGTTTCCATATCCAAACCTTGGGGGCAGATATTTACCTTCTCTGGGTTTCCATGACAAGATTTCTGCATAAATGAAAGAAGGATGATCATATTTTTTATGATTTCAATAACCTTAGTAGCAAGAAGGTTCTGGAAGTAGGCTCTGAAAGATGTTTCTGTCAAGAAAAGAAACCCCTTCCAAAAAGGGAAGAATTAAATTTAAATTTAAAATAATGGATAAAATTTTCATTCACAAAATGCAGGAAGCACCAATCCAATCACCTGAAAAGTAGAAAACAGTTTGTTAAGTGTAGTGGATTAAAAATTCTCTTAGGTGAATTGTCGTGGGAATTCTTTTAGTGTGATAAATATCTTATGTTGTCTGTAATATGAAACCTGGTATTTGCAGGGAAGATTTCCTTTGACCACTATGTCTAAAATTATTCATAAGGATATGCTGAATATTTAAGATTTTTATTAAGATCACAGTCAAATATTGGTTTCAGAATTTCATTATTTCACTCTGTGATGCCTGAGCTGTCTTCTATCCACCTCTTTTCTGATTCAGCTGAAATACACAGATCTGGTGTCATTCTGTCTTCCTCTGAGCTTCATAAATATAGCTAGAGGTGCCCCTTTTACTCTGAGGTACGTGTCCTATGCATTTAAATCACAAACACTATGGGCACAAAGGCACATTCACCTTGGACCACTCCCATCCCAGAGAGGATTGGGCATCTGCTGTGGCTGAAATTGGATGGAAGTGATCCAGAACTTGAGGTTACTCAACCCAGAGACATAGAGAGTTAGAGAGAATGATTCTGTTCCTCTTGTTGCATCAATGTGTTCTGAGGCAATTCCAGCAGAGGAATCTCATGTTGGGGCCTCTCTGACTTTGCACTACTCTGGAATTTGGTTTGATTGTGGTGGCTATCCAGCTCCTCAAGCTTTATCAGTGTTTGTTCTGTATTTATCTCAGCTCTCCTTCATGGCAAAGCAAGACTCCTCTTATTTACACAGCAGTCATGGTGGTCTGATTATTGAAGGATAAATCTATCTATGAAAAACCTGCAGGGGAAGGGATTTGCTCTGTTCATGAATATATTAATTATTTCTGTCCAGCACAGTAGAACCCCTGATGCAAGCAGAGTTGAAGTCTGCCTGTAAAAACCCATTCTATGGACATGCAAGGAAACATGGTCTGTGTTCTGAAGGATGGAGGGTATGGAAGCACAGGCATTTGCACATGTGGAGAGGTGGGACAGTGGAAGGGGGATTGGAAAGAAGAGATGAAAAACATGGGAAAAACATTCTGGGAGTAACTGAGCAGCAGATGTTTGTCTTTGGCTTGCATTTTGAGGGCAGCAACGAGGGAAGGGTATCTGGCTGTGAGAGGCCAGTTAAGGCAAGGGAAGGAGCCAGTGAAGAGGCACAGATGATAAGAGGAAATGCAGATAAAAGAAAGCATTTTGGTGATGTTATGCAAGCAATTGAGTGGCAAGATGAGAGCTCGGCACATACGTGTTCTGGAGAAGTTTGTGCAGTGAAGCTATTTGTGAGGAGAGAGAAGAATCTAATTTGTTTGAACTCTACCATCTGTGGTGTAATTGCCTTATTACCAGTGGGATTTATATGAGTAAATGAACACTAGAAGGATGAAGAATACTAATAGTAGGGTTTAATTTTATATAGGACTGTCTCTGTTCATCTCTATAAGAAATATGAAAATAAGTCAATTCAAAACTATTTTATATAGGGTTATCTTGCTTCAGCTGTGAAAATTATATAGGAAATAGGTCAATTACTACAAAACTTCTACTAAGGAGGAATAAACACGCTATCATAAAAGGAATCTGATTGCTCTTTAATTGCAAAGAATAAAAAATCATGTCAATTCTAAGATACATCTTCAAGAGAACAAAAATAAAATTGGAAGCTGACATCTTTCTTCTACAAATAGTTTCTTGAAAACTGCTGGTTTGACAAGCTTCCAAACTGACATCTTCTATTTATACATAAACCCATTGCAAGATTTTTTTCCCCAGCTGATATTTGGTAACAAGGGACTTAGCAGATGGTATGACAAATTGGATCACTTCTTTTGTGATACCAAAGTGTGATTTTAAAGCCCCTTTCCCATTGAAACTGGTCTGTGCAGCTACCACTGTGGTTACAGAGACATTCCTTCACCTTCACAAGCCATGCCACCCGCCATGTCAGGCAGATATTGATGAAAGGCAAAGAGAGTTTCATGTTGTACAGAGAATTTGACCATTTCACATAAATTGGGGCGCTTTGAATGTGTGTGCATGGGGTCAGATCAGTCCTCCTTTGAGGATAGACTGATATCCTGGCATACTTCATCCACAAAAAAGGCCTAACAGTGTTCTCCCAAAGCTGGCCTTCAGCAAAGCAGCAGAGTAAACCGTACATAAATGACAGATTCCCTTTTTATAACAACCCTGCTGCTGTGATTAGGACTGATAAAAGGGCATCAAGAGGTTGGAACAGAAAAAATTTTAACTGGAGTTGTGTATTAGACACACATGCCCTACTCCTTCAGCTTCAGCCACTATTTGCATTTGATCTGGGCACTGGAATGAGCTGAGATGGGTGTGCTGTCACCCTGGTACACTGAGAAATTTAGGGGGGCTGTAGAGCTGGCTCAAGGTCAGACAGATTTCCTGCTGGAGGTTGTGATGCAGTGCAAGTGAGGGATGGGAAGGGTTTGTTCCCTCCTAAGTGGTCATGGAGACTAAGCAATATGGCTTAGGCACGCTTATATACTGAAAAATTGTCAATTTGATGTCATTGCCTTAAATAGCTGATGATTAACATTTGTTTGAATATTCCATTGCAACAGAACATTTATGAGTTCTGTGTTTGTTTTGTTTCAGGCTCCTGATGAGACAGAAAACAAAAAATGGAAAAGCAGAGACATAACGATGGGCTGCTTGTGGAGACCTCAGGATAAAAGCTCTTCTTCAATTTACTCCTGCTGTCCAATTTATATTTCACGAGGAAGTAAATGTTACAGTGTTTGCCCACAGGATTGGTAAATAAAAAAGTCTTGATCCACTTGCTTTCACGTAGGAGCCTTTAGCTGTTCACACAGAGCCAGCAGAACCCATGAGAGACAAGCACTCCTCTGGAGCAGATATGGGAGACCAGGAACACCCTAGGGCAGCTCAAATGTCTTTAAATTCTTCTTTATATCTGTGGTGTCAGTGCAGTTTCTTACATATAATTTCTTAATGTACTAATATTATTGTGATCAAATAAAATTTTTTAGAGTTCCATTCCTGCAATATCCAAGTACAGGCATAATAGATGATGATTTCAAAGCCAAACTCACTGCCATTAAGTCAAATTATAAATTGAGATCCTAACTGACTCAAGTTCCTCCAAGAAAGGTTAATTCAAACTGACTGGCAATCATTAATATTCAGTTCTTACTGTTGCATTAGCAGAACCTGGTCATAAATCTATCTTAATCAGAGTCTTCCTGGAAAATGGACAATGGGTTCTGATGACTAATACCCTGGCTGAAATTTCATGGGAAACTTTGCTAAGTATTTAGGGAATTAAGCTTTTTCATAGTCCTGCACTGAATGCTCATCTACACATGTTGCCATTAAAAAAAAAAAAAAAAAAAAAAAAGAGAGAGAGAAAAAAAAATCTAGTGAAATGATGAAGTCATTACCTCATGCTTGGATCAAAATATTATTTCTGAGTTTTTTTATGTGGCTACAACTTCTATGATGAAGGAAGGTTTGTTCTGAAAACTGACTATGCCCAGTGCAAATATAAAGTTCAGGGGAAAGCCAGTGAGTATCAGAAAACTGACAATTCCCACTGATATTTATCATCTGTCTTGCAGCTGACAAATACAGTAGGACATTCTGACATGGGAATAGTCTGGCATATTGTTCAGCCTACATGTACAAGTATAAAGGGCTGGTGTCTCAACAATTCCTCATTTTCTGGTTTCTGCTAAATTCTGTCTTTGTGGAAAAAAAATAACTGTTTCTCCATAGTCTTAATTCTGGTGCTTAGCCCTGATGCAAATAAATAGAGAAAGCCTTTTGTTACAATGAATGTTGACTCATTTGTGCAGAAATTTCTTAACACAATTAAAGTAATTACTCTTAGTCTGAATGAATATTAAATAGACTTCAGAAGAAATCTTGGTGTGGGATGCAATTGCCTCTTTCTTTCCAGATACCTCTCACATCCAGACAACTCCCATTCATGTGTCTTCTCACTTTATGAGGTCACTGAGTCAGAACTAGAATAATATTCTGTGTCATTCACAATAAAAGTAGAAAAAACTTCATCTGCTAAATGCACTAGACAGGAATTCTTCCTTCATTTACATATTTGCAAATAACAGGAGGGACTGAAAATAAACTCTAAATATAAGAAACTCTCCATCATATGAGGACTTTAAGACTAGAAAGGAAAAAAAGTTTAAAATGTGGACGTCTGCTTTATCACACAATCTTAACAATTTGGGGGAACGCGGTTTTTTACTGATAAACTGGTTTAAGTATTTGAGGAGGCTGGAATTTCTGTATAATCATCACCAGCATTTCCACTGAAATTCCTAGACTGTGACTCTGCTTGCATTTGTTCAACTGAAACATTCTCCTGCTGAGAACTGTGAAGCTTCATTTCCTTTAAAATTTTCCAGGGACAGGATGTCAGTCTAGGCAGGATGCCCTAAGGGATATCCAGAGGAACTCCAAACAATGCATTTTAAAAGGCTTGCCATGATAACTGCAATTTTACAGATCTTACAAAAAAACATTTATTGGGGAAACTTCCTTCTTGCAAATGTGATTGATACTTTGACTATTTTTTTTACTCTTTCAGGAATAAAAAAAGCACCAAAACATTTGCAGTCAAGGGATTCTTTTTCCATTAAATACCTCACTATGAGTATAATAAAAAAGTCCACTTCTTGTTTGTATGCTACAGGCTGGATTTCAGGAGAAAAATACTTATTTTTCCTACAGTAGATGTTTATATTTCAATGTTAAAGACTGCTGTTTGCTGTTTTGTTACAAATTTGAGGGGAAAATTGTGCCTATATGATCTGAAATGGCTGACAGGAATGAGATGTGATGTATTTGTATTTGCTACAGAGACGTTTTCTGTTTTGTTACAGGATCAGGAATCCTCTTCTATGGTGGACATGTCAATCAGGCCTCTGGAAAACCTTGTTTAATCACTCACCTATCCCAAGCTGAGACAACTAGAGCAAATTATTTATATGGGAATTCACCCCCACCTCACTTTAGCATCATCTGAGGTGCCTGTGATGGAAGACTTGATATTCTGTGTCATCCCTGTAAGCAACAGTGAGAGACAAAGGGAATTCAGGAGCAGCTGAACCCAGCTAAGATCTAATTTTGGGATGTACCTGTATCTCTGTTGCCCCCTTTGCCCTCTATTTAAAAAGAGCAAATCTAGCCCTTTATGTATTGATTTCCACATGTAGAAGTAAAGCATTTTCATTATTGTGTGTTCTGGTATTGTAGGCTGTTTTCCCAGGTTTTGTAAGTCAATACTCCTGCCTCTGAACTTAGGCAGCAATTTGCTTTATGGTAATATGTGAAAACAAGAAAAAGGCATTTTCATGTGAGCATGCCACTAGAATTACTAAGAGAAGCCTCAAAAATATTCAGTTGGAACCACTGGCTGCCTAAGGCAAATCTAACACTCTCCATTCTTTTTAGTCTGGAAAGCCAACCCTTTGCATTTATTTACACCTCCATGTTAAACTGATTGCCCTTCCTCTGTGCAGCTCAGGAATTATATTAATCATCTGATCCTGATGGTAGACCTGCCAGCAATGACATTGGTTCCTTCAGTGCTTCTATTAATGATAAATTTAGCCAGCTAAAAGGATGAGGTGTGTGCCTTCAGGTTGATGCTAAATTGAAATTACCACTTAGCCTGCGATGAATTGCCTACGTTTTTATTAATAGGCTAAATTCCTGATCTGACCTTTCCAAAATTGCTGAATTACTAAATCCTGGGACAGACACCAGAGTTCCTCTTACAAGGAGAAGTGTATTATGCAAACATGTAAGGTCACCTAGAGAAGAGCCCAGCTCTGGGTAACCTGTACACACAGGTGTTAGCCAAGGTGCTGTGTTGATCCATAGCTGTGGTTTATAGCTGCAGGATAATGCTCCTCCACTTCCCCACCCTTCTGGGAGTGTAACACGTGCTCCTGCATTGTCTTTTCTAGACTCATCACCTAAATTACCACTACTTGCCATTTCTAGAACTCCCCACTGTGAGCTCTTACTGTCACACTTAGAACACAGAATACCCATCCTGGCTGGTCTCTGCTAAATGTTGCTGTGCCGTGCATGTATCCTCATTCAGGTCAGAGGTCTTTTCTTGCTGCTTCCAGCCCCCAGAAAACAAATTAAAGCACTTTTTCTGTCCGTTGTTTTCATATCGTGCAGAATTCACAGAATCACAAAATCGTTGAGGTTGGAAGACACCTCTGGAGGTCGCCTGATCCAGCCCCTGATCGGGGCAGGGTCACCTCCAAACACTGCTTGGGGCTATGTTCAGTGGGGTTTTGGGTGTCTCCAAGGATGGAGGCTCCACAGGCTCTCTGGATGACCTTGATTACCCTCACAGTAAAAGCTTTCTCCTTACATTTCAGTGAGAAATGGTGAATTTTAGCATTTCTGTGTAAGAGAAGGGACTCTAAGCACAGTTTTCCATGCTGGTGCTTCCCTGCAGAGATGTTGTTTTCAAGGGCTGAATATTTTCCTACACAATAAATAAAAGACAAAGAGAGAATAATAAATGGTCCATGAATTATTGGATTATTAACTAGTAAGGCTGATATGCCCTGTAGGACTGTTGAATGCTTTGGTTCTGAAGTGCTGTGGAATTAAGGTGGTATAAATGACAAAACAACGTATCTGGGTGAATTCTCTGATGAAAATAAACACCCATATCCCACATGGCACCTTGCACTTATCCAGTTTTGGCCCCAAGTGGAGAACTCTAGAAAGAAACAAATATTGGATGACTACTTGAAATATTTGCTAAATCTTAAGGAAGCTGCAATACATAAATTCACCATCCATAGCACCATTAATGTAAACTTCTGTACATCCTGTGTTCATGATAAAACTGGAAATGCAGGTGAAGGTAAATGCTTGTAATCCTGCTGGTGTGAGCTCAAAGAAGAAACTGTTTCCTAAATAGGAGTGAAAGTCCCAAGAAAAACAAAAACTTCATCATCCTTGGCACAGGGGAAGGGATTATTGCATAAAAACAACCAATGGACAAGGCTCAATTTTCATTTTTTTTATTTTACCAAAAATGGAAGAATTTATGATAAAGAAGTTAAAAATTTGTATTATGAGTTGGAGTTAAAAATATGACTGTAATAAATAAGGAAAGCCTGGGGTCCCCAGCAGTGGCTTAACACACTGGGGTGAGTTGGCTGCATGATGTAGAGAAATCACTTCAGCCCTTGTCATGTGAAAATTTTCAGTAAAATTGCGATTATCTGAGAAGTTTCTGCTGGGTAAAAAGTACAGTTGCATTTCAGAGTGTGTGGTGTTGGCTTCAGAAGGGGAGGTGCTGAGGCAAAAAGAAAAGATGAGCCAGAAAAAGTGTCAGGTGAAGGAGAGAGGCGGGTGAGGAAGGAGTGGAGAGCTACAGCATCACACACTAAGGCACCAAGGATGCTGCTTATCCCAGTGTGAGACAGAGCAGGCACCTGAGAGCATCCTGGGGTCAGCAAAGTCATGGGGTTTCTGGGCTGGGGAACCTCCAGCTGCCTTCACAGTTTCTCCATCTGAAAATGAGGAGAGAAATATGTTATTGTACTGCTGTATGGAAAGGAAAGGCTAGCTGGTTAGTTTGTAAATTTTATTTCCTTCTCTTCATTTTCTCTCTTCCCTCAGGATGATGCTCTACTTTTAAGAGTCTGAAGGAAGGAAATATCACTCACTGTCTGTGCAGAGACTTTAGGTTTTCCACATTTTTAAGTGCAGGCTCAGGGTAGTGTTTATTATCCACCCCTGGAAACTGAACCCAGCCCTGATGCTGGCCTCAGTGCTTGGCAGAGTGGCTACATCCCACCAAACAGGTGATTCCTTGTCTATCTGTCTTCAAAATTTGTGTGTCAATCAGGGATAGAGCTGGAAGACCCAATTTACCAGTAAAGTTGCTTTTTTTTTTTTTTCTTGTTTCCAGAGCACATGGAGTGAGACTGATCAACACAGCTCATGAAATCATATGCAATCTAAAATAAGCTTTTCTAAAAAGAAAAATTTTTACCAAAAATATCAAATTTAATTTCAACATTTCCAGGAGTCATTATAAAAGTGAAAACAAGCATCAAAAAACAAAATCAAAAGTTTTGCTTTGTACAACCTGATGCCAAGTTGGTGCTTCAGCAAGTGAGACAGGATAAGATCGATTATTTCCATTTCACTGCACTCGGCTGACATCACTGGGCCTGCATTGCCAAACAGTCCCAAGCTACATTTTCATCAGCAAATCACTTTGATTCATTGGTCACTGCTTTTAGACACTGTGTTTTGTTCCTCAGATTTATTTTAGAAAAGATTATGCTAATTCTGGCTGGATAAGGAGTCACTAAATAAAGCTGGGCTTTGCCATAACCTGCAGGCACGATTCTGGATGTGCTTTCTGTGCATGAATCCAGCTCATGGTGAGTGTCCAGGAAAGTGCTGCTGAGCTCAGTCTGCAAGCAGGATGGAAATAGACTGAAGAAACTGGGACCATCCTGGGGTTTTTGCAGCCTCATCTGCCCAGGCTTGGATTTGTAAAAGCTAAAATTAGCTGAGAATTTACATTATTTCTGTGAATTCTGTATTTTCTGTCCAGAGTGCTCATCCCAAATGTCCAAGGTGCTGCAGACCCATCTCTGTAAGCAGCTGATTTCCCTAAGCTCTGCGTGTCCCATGTCAACACCTCTTCTCCTCCCAGCGGTTCCCAGATTCATTTTGGTGTCTGGCGTGGCTGCAGCTTTAGATAGTGTTGAGTTGCTCAGATTCCTCCAGCCCTATGGCCTTTTCCTGTTATTTTTCCTTGCTAGTCTCCTTTGTAGACACATCCCCACGTCACCCTGGTCATGAAATCTCCTTTTGGCAATAGCTGAGACCCCAGAGATCCACAGGCCTCATCCCTGTCCTGACACTCTTGGGTTATGCCCTACATGAGCAGACAGCACAGACCAACAGAAGCAAATCCATGGAGTGACACAGCTGGTGCTGAGGATGCAACAACCTCTACATTTCACAGGGTTTTGCTTTGGTCCAGGTCCAGGCTGGTCCAAGGGACTGCAAGGATTTGGAGCATGTAAACAGTGTCTTGGAATTGCATTTTCTTGTTCAGTTTCAGAAATAAAAAATCCCATTTGTGCTCTCTCATTCCTCTTTTCAGTGCAGAAGATGCTGGGGTAGATACTTCCCTAGAACATTCCCAACACTCCTTCCTGAGAGAGGAGTCAGGGCTGAAACAAAGCTTGCTCCTCTATGCAAACACAGCAATGTCTGTGCTATTTTTTAAGTAGAGGGAAGCAAAATTTGTCATTTTATTCCTCAGTAAGGAGAGACCTGAGTGTGATGTACAAAAGCTGTATTTGCTATTGAAAGCCCTGTATTTGTCATATGGCTCTTGCTCTCATTAAGGTAGGAGCTTCAGCTTATTGAAAAAGGCCCTTGATACAAATACTCCAGACAGGGCTGTCCCCAGATCAAATGATATTTGTCATGAAGACAGTTGTGCAAATATTCACAGTGAGGAAAAAAATGCATCAGAAGATAGATTACAAGGTCACCATTCAAGGGTAAATAATTAGGCAGAATTGTGCTGTTTGGCTTTATGTAAGAATCGTTCTCTAGTCTCTATTCTTATTACAACCCAGAGCTCTTTGGGGGGAAAAGGGAATTTAATAAGCAGTTTCTGCAGCTCCTGCCAGAGAAAGGAAACTTTGGCATAGGAATGCATATACTGTTCCTTACATATTTTCATATCACATGCAAATTTTACTGAGGAATATGGTGCTGTGCTGAGTGAGAAATGGATACCCCTAGTTGTGTTGAGAAATGCTAGCATTTAATTTCTGACATGAGATGCTGTACTAGGAGAAAGAAGAACACCTCAGGCAGACAGGCAGGACAAAGCTGCTCATCAATAAGCCAGTGAAACACAAGGAAGTGGGATGGTGTTCCTGAAGCCCAGTTTGGTGGGCTGTGCTCCCTGTCCTGGCAATGGCCTCCTGAACTAAAAGCCTTCTCACAACCCATGAGCAGGGGACAGCAACTGTGCAAAGAATTTGAACAGGTCATTGTCATCAGTGGTAGGGGCACCTCAAGACATGATTTATCTTATCCAAAGAGCTGAGGGTGCAGCAGTTTTGCACTTCAGGCCCCGGGAGAAGGGTGAATGTCCCACTTGGATCAGCTGCCCCACATTTGGAGGGGTGACGTTGGGACAGACTCCCCCACTTCCAGAGGCAAGGGGGATGTAGGCACTGCACAAAACCATAGGAATCATCCAGCACTTGTCTTTGGTATTAATTTGTGAAGCCTCTTTGCTGTTTGTTTGTTTGATGAGGCTCATTAGGGGCTGGTTGAAGGCTGCCAGCTCAGACTGCTGAGCAGGCTCTCAGCTGCACTGAAGAGGCTCCATTCCAGCCAGCTCCATGCACACACCAAGGCCGGATGTTTCCTTCCTTTCATGATGGTTTTCTTTGTCTACTTGATTGTGGACTTGATTTTCACAAGTGCTATAAAAAAACCCAACATTCTTAGTCTCAGCTGGATTCTTGCAGCTGTGGGGAGAGGGGGAGGCAGGGAAGAAGCAAAGACTCCATGTTTTCAAGAGCCAAAAGCTCCTACTCCATAATTTGTGCTGATTGCTGTCTGATACTTAAGGAAGGAGTTAATTAAGGTTCCAACTCCATTCTCTTCCTTCTACAGTACTCAACAGCTATTTTTACTTGTGGTCTACCTGTTTAGTGTCCCATTTGTTCTTGCAATAAAAACACACTTCATTGTCTTTCCCAATAGGAAGCCAAGGACTCTTTCTTTTGGTACTTTATGGCTATAATGTCAAGTGCTTGAAGAACAAGGAACATATGGAGCCCAGTTATCCAGTCCCCTTTAGAGGCAGTAGGTGCATCCACATACACACAGTGTTACAATGCAGAAGGAAAATTTACATGCACATGTATATTCAGGTGCCTTCCCTCCTCACAGCAGTTTCCTGGGAAGCAAAAGGATGCCAGCATTTGGCACCAGCTTTGAATTACAGGGGACATCATTTCCCTGGTGGGAAACAATTACCCTCTCTCTTCAGCCTCTTCCTTCTCTCCTGCACCCTCTCTACTGTCTCTTGTAGAGTTTCTAACTTTTGGTTTATTTTCCAGCACATTTTCTATTTCTGTTCATCCTCCTTCTTCCAGACCTTTGCCTGCCCTTCTGTCCCCCCTTCTTTGCTGTTACTTTGCACCTCAGTCCCAGCTGCCATTCTCCCCATTCTGTGTTGGATCCAGGCTGCCCTCTCCACTCTCCTGTCGGGCTGCCAGCTGTAGAAAGCACTAAAAGCACAGGAGAGGCAACTTCATCATCTCAGTGCTGGAGCTGGTCACATGCAGAGCCCCTGAAGGAGCAATAACCACAGGTGAAAGCCATGCTTTGCTCTGAGATACTCTGTACAGAGCAGATTCCACCAGCAGATAGGGACAATCCCTGCAGTAGGTCCAAACATCCTTTACCACAGAAAAAAAATCAGCTTTAAATCAACCCTAATGAAGATCATCCTAATAAGAACTGGAAGTTTAAACCACGGCTGATTTGGCTTAGGTTTTCATAGGAAGGATAAAAAGTGTGCTCACAGTGTTAGACAGGATCCCTCCCAAAATCACACACACACATATTAAATTTTGAATCCTGCAAGAATTCTTGGTGCAACTGTCGTCACATGTGGTTGGGTTTCATAATTTTTTTCGGTTTTTGTTTGGAAGAATCCTGCATTACTCTCTTTTTGCTTTGGAAACACTTGAATTATTTTTTCTGAGCCTTCTGTAGAAAAATCATCTCAACAGTTACACTTTTTCACACATGGAAAAATATCAGCAGAAACCAGCAATTCTTGGAATCCCTTTCATGCTGGAAAAGCAGGTCCTCTTTTCAGTAGGCAGTGGCTGTGGCTCCCTGTATGCCTTCCCACAAGGTAGAATGAAATCTGGATTTTCCTGAAAGCACCTGACTCCTCACATATAAACAACTTTTTCTAAAAGTTAAATTGGTGTCTCTATCTTGCACATATTGGAAAATGAGAAAAGGCTAGCTCAAAGAAGATGAGCCCTTTGGAGCAGGCAGGTACTGGTCCCATCTGACTTTAAGGAGAAAAAAGAAAGTGTAACTTCTCTGATATTTGGATTTCATTATGTGGCAGCTGGTAGAGTCCTCTGAAATGAGTTTTTCTTAGAAATATAATAAAGTAAAACTGGAACATAAATAGAAACCATTAAAAATATAAATCTGAAGGCATTGAAAATGCCAATACATTAAATTTTCAATTTAATCAAAGTCATGGGTCATTTAATACAATATGAAGAAAAAATATCGAGAAATGAAATCACGGCAGTTTTGTATGCTGCAGTTTGTCTAAAAGACTCAAACTGACTTTCTGTAGATCTCAAGTTGTTTTAAACAAACTGACCCACCCAGCCTAAGATATATGGGATTGTTTGGTCACTGTGGAAAAAAAAACAAAACTGAGAAAAACCCCAGCAGTTAATAGCGATATTTGCCTGTTCTTACAGTGTGTGTGGAGTCCAAGGAAGTGCATGACTCCCAGGAACAAACTTCCTTTGGCATGGCTCAAATTGAAACCCCATTAAACACAATACATTTCTGCTGATTTTGGTGTCTGTAGTATTGGCTACAAACTCTCAGCATTGTAACAGCAAATGTTTGACCCCAAGGCTGAGGCATGGGATTCTTGTGAGCACTCATGAAATGCTTGGGATCAGGAATGGGCTTCGCTCTTCTGATTCCCCCCACTTTATGCTTTGTTGGCATGTTTTCTGTGCAAAAGTGCTCCAAAACCTGAAATCATATTTTCATGCTGTGGTAGGAAATAGGGGAAAGTATAAATTTTCTTCAAGACCTAACTACTAGTCATGGAAAAAACAAAAGGAGAATAAAGTTGATGGTTCATGTAAGTTTGGACTGCTAAACTGGAGCACAGATGCATCTGGATTTTAAATGGGAAGGATGTACAAACGATGATTCCTGCCCCATGTGATATTCTTTACGGTCTTTAAAAAAAATCATAGTATTGTTTGTGTTGGAAGGGGCATTAAAGAACATTTCATTCCAATCCCCTGCCATGTGTAGGGACAACATCCACGAGTCTGTGTTGCTCCAAGTCCCATCCAACCTGTCCTTAAACACCTCTCGGGATAGGGCGTTCACAGGTTTTGCTTTTTGTTTATTTCCCCCCAACAACAGCGTCCAAACCAGCTCCCTGCAGTGTTTTTTGCTCCAGGTCTGCCTGGGGCAAGCCACACCTGCGCCCTGCGCAGAAATTCTGTGTGGAGGCAGCTGCCTGCAGCAGCCTTTGCTCCAGCTTACTCTGGGCTTTGTTTTCCACTTAAATGGGCAAGCCTTGTATCTGCTTACTTCATCTAAAGCCAGGCTCGGAGTGCATTTGATTCTGCCTGCTATCAGGGCAACTGCTGTGACTCTGAGGCTGTCACATCAGAAATCACCCATCCACACTGCTGATCCTTCAGACTGATGGAGAGTAATACACGCTCCTATCCCATGTGTTCAACCTAACCATAGGTTTGCTGTTTCTGAGCAATCAATGAAACACAGATGATAGATAACTCTTTTCTGTCTCATTATTTTCCAGGTTTATCTCTCCAAGCCTGACTGCACACTGTAAATGGCAAACACAGCTACAGTACTAGTCAGCAGTGGAATGTGATGGTTCTGTCCTGCACCATCTAATTTAAAACCTGCTTTCACCCTTGGCAAATCTCTCAATTAAAATCTCAATCACAGCTTTTCTTGGCTTCTGGCTATCATACGCCAAAGCGGAGAAACATAGTTTTCTACTAAAAAAATCAGGTGATGCTTCATCTCTGCCCAATATATTAGTCACGGAAGGAAAAAATGCATTAAAAGAAATTCGTCCTTCTTAGAATGAGAAAATTCAGAGCTTGCAAAGACACCACTCTGTATCTTCAGCTCAACAAGACAAAGGAACTGCACATGTAATAATACTTTTTTTTTTTGCACGATCACTTTAAACAGCTAAATAATTACAGTTACAATTACAAAGACATTATTTTCAGGCCTTTAAGGAAAAAACAAGGTTATGTAAGAATGAGGTGCAACAGAAATACTCATTCTTTCATATTTTTGAACATTTGGATGTGATTTGTTACTGTGTTTATATTTAAATGCTTTGTAGATCAAGACATGCTGGAGGAATTAGGTTTCACTTAAATGAAAGTTCAGGTAAGTTACTAATTTTGTTCTTTAGCTATTTTTAAGCTTGAGTTTTAACATTCTACATTTTCAGCCACACTGAGACAGGGCTTAGGCCAACATCTGCCAGTAGCACCACAAGCAGTATTGGTGATTTTGAGTGGTTACTGTAATTGGAAGATTTGCTAAAAATTGTGAGGTTAAATAACAAAAAACCAAAACATAACAAAAAAGAGTTGTTTTCATCTGCCTTATTTTCTTAGGCATTGACATTTTCAAACTTTTCCATGCATCAGTAAGAGCTAGAAAAGAACTTTCTCATGCATTAAAAAAGAGAAGCCGAGTTTCCCATGTTCTGGGAGCTGGGACTGCAGAAAGGACAACAGAATAAATTCTGGGAATTGCAATGTTCTATAACAGAAATAGTTGGTGAGAGCTGAAATAGCATCACGTTCCTTTGACTGCATAACTTTGATATTTAAATTATCTTGCTGCATTCTCTTTCTCTGAAAATTGAACCTTATGTACTTGAGAAACAATAATCTAATATCATAATAGAGTTTTATCATAGCCATTAACCAGCATCTCCAGTGGAAATAATTCCTATTATTAGTCCAATCTATCACAAGATCTTGCAGCATTTAGGACATTCCCTTGGGTTATCATTGCACACACCTTCCATAGTAAATCTTAAATTGTGACAAATCACATCTTTTTTCCTATGAATACCCCTTATCTTCTATATTTATTTGTCTTGCAATACATAGCAGATTTTTTAATGCAGCAGGGAAAATGGTGGCTAATTAATAATAGAAAAAACCTCATTTATCCTATTAGAGCCAAATCTTTGTTTCCTGTTCAGTGTGATTTAGGCATGCAGAGACAGCATGATAAATATTTTATGAGCAGAATCCAGCAAGCACTCAGTGATAGGATGCTTCCATGATTAAAGGAGGTGTTTAAACTTAGAGATAGATTCTGAGTCCCTCTGCCACAAAGCAATGCTTACTAGCACTGGAACAGGATTTCCAGAAACCCTGGACAGCTCTGGCATGTGCACCCTCCTCCTCTCCTCCACCCTCCACCCTGATAAGGAGTCTCAGATGCCCTTCTGTTTCTCCTTAAAGGTCAGCTGGCCAGCTGGCCAGCAGCACAAGCCCCTGAACATTTCCTCTCAGCTCAGTCTGCAGCTTGCCAACAGCAGAAGGACATTTGCCAAAAAGCCCTGTGCAAGTTGTTCCCACCAGGAGAATCCCCTACAACCCCAGCTTCATCCAATTCCTACCAGTTAGAGCAGAAATTTAACATCCCTCCAACCTGCTTCTTTCAAGATCTTCCCACCAGGTCCAGCAAAGACATCATGACACCTGGCACAGGGAAAGGCTGGCTGCTTCCTCCCTGCCCAGCAGGACCCTCCTGCCAGCCACCCTTCAGAGAATTACTGCTAATTGCAGCAAAGAGCTTCCTGCTCAGACTCCTGCCACTGAACAGATCTCCCTGAGCACTGAAATCCTGTCACCTGGCAGTAAACTCACCTCTCCCTCCTGGCATCACCAGCTGACTAAATGGAATAAGGACACATAAGGCAGGCTGTGCATTTAAAGCAGTCTTTGCAAAAGCAGATCCCTTCCCTGATGAAAATGTGGTGGGAACAGAACTGTGGTACTGGTTAGTAGGAGGATATTTGCTTTGGAAAACATGGTGGCCACTCCAGTATCAGGATATTAGCAAGAAATTTTTCAGTCTGAGCGTGGTAAGACACTGAAGCAGGTTTTCCAGAGAAGCTGTGGCAGCCCTGAACCTGGAAGTATTCAAGACTGGGTTGGGTGGAGCTCTGAGCAACCTGGGATAATGAAAGGTGTCTCTGCCTATGACAGTGGGATTGGAACTGGATGATCTTTAAGGTCCCTTCCAACCTAAACCCATTCTATGTTTCTGTGATTTTATAGGAAAAAATTTCTCCATGCCAAACAAAACCAGCTCCACGCCAAGTCAAACAACAGGATAACTCTTAGTTGCTGAGAAATATGAAGTGAAAAACACTGGACCAGTGGATGAAGATAATGCATCCCTTACCCTCAGTGTATTACTGAGTGACTGCTCTGTGGGTTGAGCATGGTGGGTTAAAAAAGAAGCTCATGTGTTCCCTCACAGAACAAGAAGTAATTCTTAATGCACTTGCACGTTATGCAAGAGTGAAGGCAAGTGGCAAACTAGCGGAAGCAAAATCCATTTTGTTATGACTCAGTTGGTGGGAGCAGGCTGGGAGTCAGCCAGAGGTTAAAGATGGATTTGCTTCTTTAATCTGTTCAGCCTCAGTGGTGGGGCTGGATCAGGTGCAGCTCACTTCATGCTCGGCAGTGCCTGCCCTGCTGCAGGCTCTCTCCTCCTCCTCCTCCTCCTCTTGCTCCTCATGCTCTCCTGACCCGCCAGCACCATCCCCTGAGCCTGTTCAATGGCTCCTAAGGAAAATGCAATCTCATTTTCCTTTTCCTGACGGTTTTGCTGTTTATCTGATGTTCAGCACCGAGGAGAAGGCCGGGGACAAACTCCTTCCTTGCTGCTGGCTCACAACCCTTTAGGGAGGCCCAGCAATAGAATCACAGAATCACAGAATCACAGAATCACAGAATAATGAGGTTGGAAGAGACCCCTAGGATCATCAAGTCCAACCTATGCCCTAACACCTCAACTAGACTATAGCACCAAGTGCCAAGTCCAGTCTTTTTTTAAACATATCCAGAGATGGTGATTCCACCACCTCCCTAGGAAGACAGTCAAAGAGACTGAATCCCGAGGGTGCAGTAGCCAGGCAGAAACTCTGCTGGCCATGGCTGTGTCCCTGCCCTGTGTGCCTTGGGTGTACCCAGGTGTGCTCCTGCACGGCCTCCAAGGCTCCCAGAGAAACCCCAGCACAGAGACCGAACACAGCACTGAACTGCTGACAAAGCTGATTTGTTGAGCAGCCTCCCTGCTCCCTTCCGTGCTCTGAAAGCCCCAACTGCAGAGGGTGAATATAGAAAAATGTAAACAATTCTGGGAGAAATTTTTATATTGCCATAAGTGCTGGAAGTGTCATTGATTGATCCAATGCTCTTGGATAGTAATTTTTTGTCTTACAAAAAGGCTGTTCTTACACTTTCTTTTCCCACAACATTTATATGACTCGATTTTCTGCAACAGCACCTTAATTCAGCCAATTTAAACATTAACTTCTAGACAGGGCTGAATTATTTGCAGATGAAATAACACATAAATTGCATTAGTTTTTTAGAAGACAGTGCAGATCCCAATGATACTTTTGTTCTAACAAGAAAGTCAATGCTCACTAAAAAGGTGAGTAGCCAGTAATAAACCAGAAAAAATTTACAACACTGCTACTGGTTTTTAATTGTTTTCTCTAGTAAATAAAGTGCACCCCCATCATGATGCCTGATATGCTCTACCCTTAGGAAAGACACAAGGACAATTATTGGTATAGTGGTTCATACCACATGTCAAAACAAGAAATTATGATTTAAAGAAATTCTTTAATATAATATTGAACATCCAGATACTCTAAGAGCAAAAAAAAGCAGAAATACAGAGTGGAAATAAAAGCAAATTGGAAAAAAAAAAAAAAGAAAGAAAAATTGAGAGGGATATTTACATACTTTGAGGGAGGGAAAAAGATCAGGAAAATGCAAAGTAAACTGAGGATTTTGTATCAGGTCTACATGGCTCTTATTTGGTAACTGAGAGCTTATTCTCCATTATCTCTCTGTAGTCCAGTGAAAGGCTAGATTTTCACTTCAAGCAATTAAATTAATCTTTTTTTTTTTTTTTTTTGCACTTGTTCTTTGTTTCCTTAACTGCACAATGTAATTAATGGGTATCAACCCAAATTGCTTGCATCAGCTCATTCATCTGTAAAGGCCACCAGCTTTCAATCCAATTCCTTTTCATTCACTGTCCTGGTGTAGTTATCTTTCAAGAATACACATTAATTTGTGCTCAGCTAATGTTTGGTTTTTGAAATATGTTTGGATGTGTGTGCAGTGTCAATATTTGATGAATTTAATCAGGAAATGCAAAGGTGGATTTATTGCCTGAATCATTAGACTTAGAGATTTTTTATTCTTTAGACATTTGTACCCACACCACCTTTTAAAAAATACTTTGTCACCACACAAAGGTGATATAACATTGCTGCCAGGACAGTTTTATTTATTTCAACACTTTAGCTAAGGCTGGTGCTTCCAACATCAGCTAAATTCCTTGATCCAAAGCCATCAGGCCCATGAAATTTATAATCAGCTATCCCTACCCTCTCTAACCTCCTTATCTCCCAAATACATTGTTTGCAGCTATGGCTTTTTTTGTTCTTTAAAACAAGATGCTATTAAAAAGGATTTTTTTTTTTAATTTGTCTTCCATTAGGGTAAAGCTCAGCCAGGCAAAGATAATGCTCAAACTACTTAAATTCTTGGAAGTGGTTTTGCTTAAATTCTTAGAGCCTCTTATATAGCTCAGCCTGCTTTAGATGTTTAGAGTGATTTAAACCTCCTATAGGCTCATGACTGAAACAGGCACATGTGTGCACTACTTATGGCATTTGTTCAAGGTCATTGGAAAAATTCACTTATTCTTTGTTTCCACATCATTTGGTTCAAGTCCCTTGACAAACAATAACCCCAAAGTGATTAGAAGAACATGATTAGAAACATGGTGAATGCTGCTTAAAATTCTTGAATCCATTAGTGTCTCACTTGAAAGAGCTCCATCTTGTAGGTACAATAAAAGAAGTCTGAGATCAGTAGAACTGTGTCACATAAATCTCTGCATCTGGTGGAAGAGGTCCTTAACCACAGTAGAGGGGTTGGAACTAAATAATCTCTAATGTCCCTTCCAATCCAAATCATTCTGTAATTCTGTAATTCTAGGACCTGAAAATCCTTCATGTGTAGAAGGGAAAAAAAAAAAAAAAGGTATAAGGCAATAACTTTCATCTTAGAAATTACTTTTTCCAAAAATATAGTTTTGAGCTCAAATTTTCCCGTCATAATTTGTAGGGAAACCTGTAGGAAAACTGCCAGAACTTTGCCAGAACACTAGGATGACCCTGCTTGAGCAGGGAGATTGGAACACACCCACTGTGCTCCCTTCCAGGCATACCTATTCTGTGATTCTGTGATACAGTAAAATTGTAGTAAGAATCTTAATTCTCAGGATTCTTTTCAGATGTTTTATTCCTTTAAGAAAACCTTGGCCTTTAAGTTAAAATCCAGTACAGGGAATTTGAATCTGAATAGAATTTGCTGAATGGTGATAGAAACAACAGGAATTCTGAAACAGCAGGGTTTAATGAGAGGGTTTGCTAGGAGACTCCAAATCCTGTAGATGATTGATGAGTAACAGAGGGCATGCTCAGAAATTATGCTTTCATGTAATTTTATCATTTGTTCTGGTTATCTAAACAATGTAGCTAATCTTAGCAGCTCATCTGAGCTCTATGAATTTGTATCTTGCACCTTCAAAATACCAAAAAGCCATTAGATTTGAAGCCAAAGAGCAAATGTAAATATATCTGATGTAAATATTTCAGATGTAAATATTGCAGTCTATAACAATTTCAGGGCATCCCATGCCATGGGCTAAGAGCATTTTTGAGTGGAGGTCAAAGATAATGGCAGCCGCAGTTCTCCTTGCAAGATATCCCCCTGCTTCCAGCTTTCAGTCTGGAATGGGATTGACCTTGTTCTTGTTTTGAAGAATATATGCTTGCTGGCTGCTGCTATGCAGATGATGGTTGAATGAAGGAGGAGGAATAAGTAGGGAAAAGAAGAGAGTATGGAAAAATAGAAATGTGCTGTTCCTTCCTTTCCGCCTACCTGCAAAGAGCAGCAGGGGACCAGTAACACAATGTCTTTGTCTTCTTGAAGAACTAACACCAACAGCTGTGCAGCTGTTCCTGAACTAAAGGGAGGGTCCAGTCTCTGAATATTTCAGTTTTAATTTTGTCTCTGAAGCCTTGGGATCCTGACTTCTTTTGCAGGTGTTTTTCTTCGTGATCCCTTTTATTCTTCCTACAGAGTGTCTACCACCATGGGGGATCTGAGTGCATCCCTCCAGCTATGCAGAACTCATCTGCAAGACCCCTCTGCATTGGTGAGCCCAGGATGAGGCCAGCTGAGGTGGTGCTTGGGTTTTGGCACTATTTAATTTATTAATGCAGGCATAACTGCAGAGTGCAACAGCTGCAGTCAGCAGCTCACCCGGCTGGGGACACCCGTGGCCAGGCGTGGTGCCCCACCTGTGTCACTCCTTATCTGTGATCCCTGGTGGCCCTCGTGCACCCAGCCACTCAAACCTCTCTGCCAGCGGCAGGAGCCCTCCTGGACTCACTCCTATGAGCTTGCCAACTCCCACGAGTAGAAAGCTGTTTTATAAACTGCAAATCAGCAGTGGAGATTGCAGTCACAGTTTGTCTGTGCTGCCTCAAATGTGTCACTCGCTGGGCTGCAGCAAGGGAACAGCTCACGTGGCTCAGTGGAAGTCAGCCAGACTTTCCCTGGTGGTGTTTTAGGGCTGGATGGGCTCTGGGCAAACTGGGCTAGTGGGAGGTGTCCCTGCTCTTGGCAGGGGAGTTGGAATTGGATGGTCTTAAGATCCTTCTGTCGCTATTGGACACGAAATGAGTACACAGAAGCTTGGTAAGTTCAAAAGAGAAAAAGAGCAAATTTTATCTCTGACCTCGCAATATATAGAATTCTAAAAGTGACAGTGGATTGGAGGATGAAATTGTTACCTCTCCAACTACAGTAGTCAAACTATCAGTCTATCAATTCTCTTCTTCTACAAAGAAGAATGTAAAACAGTCATTATTTACATGAACAGTATGTGAGAACTCTAGTAGAAATATGTAAACATCAGAAGGTATAGAACACTTCTAAAAGAACTTTAAAACTTTCAAAAGAACTATAAAAGAAAACACTTTTAAAATTCAGGGCAACACCTTCCAACCCAAATCATTCCATGACTCTATGAAACGTGCCAGTTTCATACCAATAAAGGCAGGACAAGCTCTTCATCTCCCCTCTCACTCCCTCTCCTGGAACTCTTGAAAAATATTTTGTACATTATTCAAGTGGAAAATAACTTAAATCCCTCAGAGAAGAAACTTTTTTCTCTTGTGATTCTCAGAGCCAAACTGCAGCACCTCCCAAGGTGGTGCTTCCACCCTGGGAAAGGTCTCCTGACAGAATGGGACATCTCCATGGCAAGAGGGCATGGCTCTGGTCTGCCCCTCAAGAGCTCTCAGTAGAGACACTCCAACAAGCCAGAGACCCAGCCAGGCTTTGGAAAGTTTGCTTTTCATCTTTCTGCTGTTAGGGTGACAGGAGCAAAGAACAATTACAACATTTTTAGTCCAGCTGACAAATTACATGTTAGCTCAATTTAGCCTAAGCACAATTGCCCAATCAAAGTCAAACCAAAACAGCCAAACAGGCTTATGTTTTCTAAAATTCATTAATCCTGTTTGTCTTATACATCTCTATAGATGACTATTAATATACCAGGTCCTCAACCAAAGAAAAGAATATGAGGTTTAGTTTTGTTTTCCTCTTCAAAGGTGTCTACATTGCAAGGCTACAAATATTTAATTAGCAAATGGAAATTCCAGTGACTGACCAGATGCAATTAAGCTTCCAGCTCATTTAAAAACTGGATGTGAATTTAAATAAGGCTCAGCTTTGTGGAAGCTGCCTCCCTCTGATGGACATTTTTGGATTGGATCAAAACAAAAAGAGACTAATTTCTTACTAATTTCTTGCTAATTTCTTACTAATTTCTTTCATCTCTGCTATTAATACAGCTACCCAGTCACTGTCATTGACAAATGGCAGGGATGTTGGTTTTTTTTTCTAAAGCTAAAAAATGCCAAAAGATGTCACAGAGAATAAAGGAAGAAGAGAGGTAGGATCTTAGACATGTTTTGCTCCAAATCTGGTGTTGATTCCTCAGGGAGCAAGATCCAGAATAACCATCTGTGTGAGTGGGGAGATGCCTCGAGCTAATCATTATATGATACCACATGGAGAAGTGGCTTTGAACTCCCAGATTGTTCCAGTTTTTAGGAGCTCAAGGCAGGAAAACAGGTCCATGGGATCCCACACCCAGCTCTCTGCTGGAGGTGAAAATTGTATCCGTAATTTAAAAGAATTAATCTCAAAGAAAACTTCAGGTTTTCTCTGCAAAGAAATATCCAGTAAAGACTTTTTTAGTTATAATAATCCTGTATAGGTGATTCCTATTATTTCACTATACAGATGAGGTGAAAAACTGACCTAGATTTAGATGGCCAGAATTATTTCCGACTTTTATTTTATTAATGTATTATTTTTATGTATTTTTAATGTAGTGACTTTTTTTTCCCCCTATGAAACACTTCAGGGATTTAGAACTCCCCTTTTCCCACTTGGTAGGAAATTCTGTCTCATAGATTTTGAGTTCTTCTACCCTATTTTCTGAAGTTATGGGCCTCCTGAAAACTGTTTGATGGGAGAAATGAAGACAGGACTAGCTTGCATCTAAGTTTTCCACTTCTGGAGTAAGTCCTTATTTAGTTTTCAGGTAGAAGATAGAGGAGCTAGAATTTAAAAAAAATATAAAGAACCACCACTTGACTTTTGTGAGCATCCTAACCACAGAGCTGTGAGTAGACTTGTTAATTTTGATGTTTTATTGACCAACATACAGCAATGTAAAATTCGTAATGCTCACTGAGCTTAATCAAACCAGTTGTCTGAGGCCAGGAGCTGGTTCCATTTTGCCCTCAGAAAGATAACCTAGTGAACCTGCCTGGCAAACAGGGTGACTTCTTCTAAGTCCAAGTGTCTCCCTTGGTGAAAGGAGGATTTTTTGGATGTAAATTTTCATGGAATCGCAGAATGGTTTGGGTTGGAAAGAACCTTAAAGTCATCTTTTCCCAAACCCCCTGCCATGGGCAGGGACACCTTCCACTAAACCAGGTTGCTCAAAGAAATCCCCATCCAGCCTGGCCATGAACACTTCCAGGGATGGAATTTTGAACTTACGTACCTGCCTCCATCTAGATGTTATTAAATTATACCTGCGTCTTCCTAAACTCCTCGCTTGGCTCTAAATTTCATTTTAAAAATCCCTAAGATACTGGAGAGCACCTGGGTGTCTATCTGTGCCTCACGTTTTCCTCCTGTCAACCCAATTCCTCACAAGCAACACTTGCAGACAGCGGAAGCACAAACTAAATCACAGGGGCTGCCAGGTTTTCCCAGATCTCAGAGAAGATAAATGATACTGGGTAGTTCTTGTGGCTCATAATGCTTTTCATCCACAGAGCATGCAGCTAATATTCATTCAAAACCAGAGAGATTTATGCAATAAAATTCTGCTCATAGACACTTCCCAAATCGCAATAGAAAAGATTGTTAGACAAAAGCCAATGAGGCAATGGCTCAGCCATTACACATCTTGTTGATGTTTCCTAAATACATACATGCTGGATTGTTGAGAAAGTTAGAGTTCCAGCAGTCAAGAGATCACATAGTTTAGGGCATAGTGAATTTTGCACTTTCCCTTGAAGACATTAATTTTAGATATCCAATACCCTTTCAGTGTCTGTGCACCTGCATTTAAAACCAGACACTTTCAATGAATCTGCAATGTCTCTGACATCCTTTAGACATTCATTTTAGGGTGAAATGAGCCCATCCAAAAAGGCCAGACTTCTCTTACTTGAGGGACAGAGCTGGCCTAGTCAAAGGTAGGCATTGGAGACAACCAGTGTTGTCAGATAAATTCTCCTTGAAATACAATTGTTAAAGCCTAGTACTGTGCTGACAGTCCACAATAAATACATATTTTTCCTTTTATATTTTTAGGGTTTTTTTTTTTATCTTTAAATATTTTGTTGGGTTTTTGTGGGGTTTTTTTTTGTTTGTTTGTTTGTTTGTGGTTTTGTTTTGTGTATTTGTTTTTTGGTTTTTTTTGTTTGGTTGGTTGGTTGTTTTTTGGGGGTTTTTTTTTGCTATAATTAAGAGATCTGGAAGACTTTGCCTATATAAGTAAATAAATTGGAACTGGGACTTGGGATCAAGTGCTGCCTATGAGTGGCCATGCTGCTTAGTGCAATGTCCATGCCAAGCACAGCCCATGGCAAACAAAACTCTCCTAGACCTGGAGCAGGGAACAGCATCAGCCAGGGACAAAGTCCCACTTTGGATGTAGCCACGTGGAGATGGGAGGTGATTCACCCTCTTTGACCTCAGCACTAGAAAAAGATCGTTGGCTAATTTTATTGGATAGTATAAACGTGGGTATTTCATCCCAAAATGCTGGAAAGTGTTGCTGAATATTTCAGAAGAAAAAAAGCCCAAATGGCTTGGACATAATACAGGAATTTGCTCAAGTTAAGGTATGGGAGCAGCGGCACATAATCATGGTGCCCCACAAGGCCATAGTTTTCCTTCTGGCTTGGACAAAGCTCTTTCTTATCCTCTCTCTTGCATGGTACAGTGAAAGACATAAAACAGGCTTGTATGCTTTTGGAGAATCATCTGTCAAATATTCCCAAGGTGGAAATATTGATTTTGCTTCTGAGGCATGATGAAATGAGAAGGCTGGAGGTGGGCTGAATGGTGTGATGCAATGTCACTCACAATTCCTTCACCTGACACCCAGTGTCACAGAAAACACAAAATGCATGTTCACCTTTATTAGTAAATATAGATTGAAAAATCTATATGAATAAATATGAGTTGTTATGGGCTCTTCACTTATTTAGTATCTTCCATGTTTTTGAGCTCATCACCTCACAAATTTAAGAGAGATGAGAAAGCTTCAAGATTTAGATTTTAAACTTTCTTTTCACACATTGCTTTTGACAGCTCTGATGACCTGATTTCCTGCCACCTCCCCGTGGTTTCAATTTGAACCTGAGCACTCAGGAAAAAAAATTCACTTGGATGAGTCTTCAAATAACTTTGTATGTTCTCTATATTTTTCCATATTTGCATGATTCCACTAATTTCAGTGAGTGCTCACACAGCTTTGCAAACTTAGGCACAAATTAATTAGGATCAGAGCTCAGCTCATGAAGTGCTCCAAATGACTTATGAAAGTCGATGATACCGTGATGCAGTTTCACAGAGCAAGATGAAAAACTTGGGAGGCCTCATGGATACCTGGACCAGTACCACCCATCGTAGCTTGATTTAATTCAGCACTGAACTTGTCTGTTTAAAGACAGCTCAGTTGGTGAAAGAGGAACAGCAGTATCCTGTAGCATCAGCAGGATTCAAAGGCAAGAGAAACAAGCAAAGGGACTTTGCTTGAATTGTTAATGAATTATGGAAATTCCGACGTTACAGAAGGAGCAGAGATAAAATGGATCATTCTCACAACCAAAGAGAGGAGAAAAAGCTGAAGACTCTGCATTTATCAGAAGAGTTGATTCTGCTGCTGAGAACATTTTGCCAATGAAAAAATTAAATGACACGAATTATGGAGATTGTTTAATGTATGTGACTGCTTTGAATAGAAGAAGTACAAAGGCATGTCAAAAGAGTGGGAAAATTAGCAGATGAATTTGGCAGCTAGCAAGGAAAGAAGGCCATGTGCAAGTCATCATGACAGCATAAACCAGTAAACAACCAGGGAGGGCTGAGATGTCGTTTGATGCAGTAAGAGAAGACTGGATGTGTATGTGGTGAAAAAGCCTCTCAGAAGAATGAACAGAGAAATTGGGCTCTGAAGAGGCTGGAAGGTGTGGGAGAAGTCTATCAGAAAGCTGCAGGTCTACAAAAAATGAGGCTAGAACAGAGCTCATTGTGCATGACTGAAATGAACAGATTAGAAAGACTTGTGGTTTTGTTCTTACAATGGCTTTGATGCAAGAATATTACCTTGTGTTATATCTTCCATTAAAAAAAGTTCTAGTACAAATTCTAATACCACCAGATGTTTGCCTCAAAGTTAAGTCTTCCTTGTGAGAAGTAATGTTATGCTTTCTCACAGAAGTAATAATGAGACTGATTTAAATCCTTCTCTCCTTTCTAGCTAGAACTTTTGTGTAAGCATCATCCCCATGAGTTACCACAATGCTCCTTCTTGCACAAGCTATACCCCCAAGGAATTGTAAGCCAGCCACGTAGCTGAGCTTGGGAAGAGGAACATGAGGCTACTGACCCATTATTCCCATGGGACACTATAAAAGTAAAATCACTGAGTTCCAGGGCATTCAGGTTTTCAACTCTGTAAACTTTTCTTTAAAAGAAACCTTTTATGGGAAAAATAGCTTTAATCAGCAATCCAGTCTTGGTGAAAGAAAAAGTCAGTGTAATTTCCCCATATATTTCTGTAAAAGAGATCTGGCAAGGTAAGAAATATCAAGACCCAGGTGGTTTGAAATGGGAGGAGGCTGGAGTCTCTACCAGTGGCCAGGTGATGTGGCTGATCAATGAGATGGAAGATGATGAAACCAGTGGCAGTAGGTAAGCAGGGCTGGGGAGAAGAAGAATGAAGAGGAGGAGAAGGAAAAAAACTCAGCATTTCATGTAGTGGACTGGGTTCAGAAGAGAGGTGACAGGGAAAAGAGCTGTGAGCAAACCATTTTAATTTGAACATGGTACAAAGTGCAAAAGATTTTTGCTTCCTTCTCTTCACTTTCAGGAGCCAGATGATTCCATGTCTCCAAGGCACCTAATAAGAGTTAAAAGGAAAACACTGGTAGGGGGGAAAAAGAACGAAAGGGGAAAAAAACCTCTATAAATTCCATTCATGGATAAACAAAGCTATATCCTCCTGTATCCACAGATCTATTAGTGTAAGTATTTTAATTTAATTTAATGCTTTGCTCATAACTTCTCAGTGTGGCATGAAAGTAATTCAAATAAAGAGGTCTGCAGAGGCATCAAATTCCATTCTCCCAGCTGTGTTGTGAAGCTTAAAGATGGTCATATCCATAGACCAAGCACTGAAGTTTGCTAGACATTTATTCCTTATATGTATTTTAAAAAACACGCCTTTTCCTTACGCTCACAGAAAAAGGTTTTTGTGTCTAAGTCTGTCAGTGGGATTCCTTTGAACCTAAACCTGTATTTTATAGAACCATTTTTATTCATAATTGTAGCTATGGGGCCTGATCCTATTTTCACACTAGAAAATGCAGTCGATTTCAATCCAGCCAGTCGTGGTCAGACTTCTGTAAATGAGATTAGAATTGAGCCTATGTCAAACACAGTAGAGCCAGAAAAAGATTTATTTCTCTCATTGAACTCTTCGGGTGAGGATTTGTCCAATTAAAATATATTATCTATTATACTTTGGACAGCATGACCAAACTAAACTAACACTCAAAATTGCATGTTTGGAAGGGACAGGTTTCTGTTTTTCTTCTTCAACATAAGATCATTTGAGAGTTTTTGTTGATCTGGGAACTTTTCTAAGAGCTGAAGACACAATTTTTAGGGCAGGAAGACCTGCCCTAACACCTTTGGCAAAAGGCCTGGGGTGTTTTCCAAAGAAATGAGTGGGTGTTGTTCTGCAGGGTGCTCTGAAATTGAGGCTTCACGCCCTTTTGTAGTCACTGATGTGTTGGAAAATTCATTTCATTCCCACGCCTTCACGAGATCTGTGTTTGTGCACTGAGCAGGGGCTGTTTTTTACTTCAGGTTTGGGCAACTGATCTGCCAAAACTTGGCCTAAATCCCCGTTGAGCAGTAATCAAATAATTGCCCTTCTCTAGCACTAATGAGCCAAGAGGTGTAGTCAAAACAACCAGCCTCACCAACAGGAGTGCATCTCCCCATCTTACCAAAAGCCTAAAACTTAGCACAATAACTCTTGCACACTTCCAGTGCCACCCCCAAAATGTCCTTGGGTGAAACAATCTCAGGCATGGTTTTCAATAACTGTGTCTGTGTCTGCCAGCAATTTCCACGGAGGATTCCCTGGAGCCATGCTCCCATTGCCAGGCCTGTTTATGAATTTTCTTGTTTGACCTTGAAGACTTCCATTCCATCTCTGAGGGAGGTGGATGCTGTGCATTCCGCCATTTATGGGATAGTAATGCCTGGACAACCACACTAAGTGTCTGAAGTATTGTCAATAGGTACCTAAATGCCCAGGGAAATCCAGGAGACATCATTAGTTTCAAGCTATTCTAGACATCCAAATATCTTTGAGAGTTTGAGAGAGATTTTTTTTCATTCTTCATTTAGTCTGTGATGACCTTTATTACTTTCCCTTGGCTTTTCCTCTGTTCTTTCAATTTCTTGAGGTTTCTGTGATGCTCCAAATACTTGGCCCTGCCTCTCAAGAGATACAAAAATGCTGATCCTATGGGGCTCTGCTGTCTTTTGCAGATCTCTTCTGCTTCCACCGAAGTCTTAAAATAAAACTCCTTTTCATTACACTTTGGCATAAATTTTTGGATTTGATATTAGGATAGTGGCAGTGTTTACCAAAACTATAAAAAGAACATGAAAAGATGATGCGATGAAGGAAGAAAATAAACAGGAACACAATAGTCCTTAAACTAGACCCTTTTAAACTTAGATATTGCATTCTAAAAGTGCCAGCAGTGCAGATAAAAAGGAATCACATCAAGAAATGTGAGACACAGCCCCATTCAAAGGACTGCTCTGTAATTAGGTTTTTTCCCTCTTGGCAGACTCACTGAATAACTGTTGAAAGAATCACTGATGGCATTGGAAGCACAGATCCAGAGCCCCTGCCACCACAGCACCATGGTCATCCTGAGACCCTTCTGCAGGGTCCTCAGGTCACATCAATGCAATGATACCCCCTCTGAAAGGCAAAATTTAGTGTGAAATCTGTCATTCTTTTGTGGATCTAACAACAGTTAAAGAGGTCACTGAACTTCAAGCTCTCTGCTACCTATTCTAGGTGAGAAATGATAAACGTTCATTAAAGCACTTCTAAAACCATGCCAGTGCAAAGTGAAACAGGTTTCATAAAGAAAACCTCTCAGTCTTTTCAGTCCACGTCTCACTCAAGTCAATTAAGAACCATTTTTCAGCACAGGGTAGGAAACAGCTCTTGAGGCTGAAGGGGTGAGTGATGACAGTCACCTCATTTACTGCTCACACAGAGCCATGTGAGCATGTACCTCAGGAACTGACAATTACTGCTGGCAGCTGCCCCTTACAGGGCAATTTCATGACAGTTAGCATTTGCATGGGCAAATATTAACTATTTATATTTACTGCAGCTTCAATAGGATTAGTGGAGATTTTTAGGCTGTGCACAGTGACTTCCAGATATGAGCTAGAAATTAAGGAAGTCAGGAAATACTATTGGTTAGAAATATAAATGGGCATTACCTGTGTTTAAATAGGGTATATTACAGTATTAGTAGGCATTCTTTATTAGTCATATGGCATATTTAAAGCAGTATTTACAGGGATTATTAGTTTTAGACAGTTTGCATTCACAATTCCATGTTTATCTGAGCTGGCAGTTAATGCACTGGGAAGAGATCTCAGGTAGTATACCTGTGTTCAGAGATGAATTTTGGGGGCTTTCAGGATACCTGGGAATAGGAGCCTCAACCTAATCATAAGCTCAGCATCAGGGAATGGCAACTCAGCATAGAAACCTTCTATTATTAGTGTATCACCTAGTACACAATCTTCTGTACTTCTCTGTACCAGTTTCAGGTCAGTCTTGTATTAAATTATTTTAATTAATATAAAGTAAGTTACTGCAGACATTGGTTTTCAAAATAGTTTAAGCAAGTGAATCTCATTCAAGCTGACTTTCTGATCAGTGTGGGAAAGGACCCAACCCTTTACTTATATTTTAATATTCTTCCCACATTTTCTCATGCTCTTTATTTCCTAATAAGTAGCAGCTCTTCCTTGACATTTTATCAAGTTTTCATACTGTTTTATTAGATGTTATGCAGCTGAAATATTGAAGTATACTAAATGTAAATGTTTAAATTATAGCCTTGATACACTGCAGATGCATTACAAAATTTACTTGTAGCATGTAGTTAAGTGCATTAAAAAAACAGAGAGCTAAAGCACAAAACTAGTCAGCTGTTCTCTGTCAATGAGAAACAGGGTTTCAAAAATACTTTATGTAGAGGCCTGGTTGATGGGAGACCATGTGGTCCTCCCTGGGCTGAACATGCATCCTGCTTTCATTGCTTGGGGGATGAACGATGGAGATCCCTATTAATCATAATAAGGATTGCAATAAATCATAACAAGGATTCTGTCCCAACCAAGGAATGAAGCAAATTCTGAATCTGGGGCTGACTGCAGAGACAAGCTAATTCATCAGTGAATTGTCAGCTAAGAATGTGCCTTAATCTTAATTACTGGTAGATCACCATGTTGGAGCCTTGAAACTTGTCTAATACGAAGAGCAAACATGGTGTCAGCATGGAGTGATGTGCTAATCTCCCATCCTGAGGTGATGCTGGATGCAAACAATTCTGCCTAAATTTGCAGGAACCTCAGAGCTATCGAGCTCTTCTTGATGTGCTTGCCCCAGATGTAACGTAGGAGGCAACAGAAAAACATTTCTCTGCCTTTCATACTGGAAGCTTTGGGATCTCAGGATCCCATGGACATGGTCTTTGAAAATTTGTCTTTGTGCATTAGAGAGAGAACATGCAGTTTCTTGCACTGAGACAAGGCAACCTGTACAATCTTGTGGTCAGGCCCCTTGTGGGATATTAAGACAAATACAGCTGACAATCATCAAATATTGATGATTTTAATATGCGGCAGAGCTGTCCAAATCCCCTCTATAATAATGGAGAAAGGATTAGATTCTTCTAGGCTGAAATGCATTTTAAGACACAGGTTACATGATTGATTTCTTTAAAGTCCAGAGGAGGTCCCAGAGATAATCAGGGGGCTGAAGCATCTCTCCTACAAAGAGAGGCTGAGCTTTGACTTATTGAGCCAGAAGAGAAGGCTCTGGGGACATCTCATTGCAGACTTCCAGTTCTTAAAGACAGCATGTGAAAAAGAGAAAGAGAAATTTTCTACACAGGTATATAGTGATAGGACAAGAGGCAGTGGCATTAAACTAAAAGTGGAATATTTTAGATTAGATATTAGAAAGAAATTATTTTCTCAGTGTAGTGAGATCCTGGCACAGGTTGTCCTGAGAAGCTGTGGCTGCCCCATCCCTGGAAGCGTTCCAGGCCAGGTTGGACGGGGTTCTGAGTGACCTGGTCTAGTGGAACGTGTCCCTGCCCATGGCAGGGGGTTGGAATGAGATGATCTGTAAGTCCTCTTCTAACTCAAACCATTCCATGAGTCTGTGACAGTTTTTATTCAAGTGAGAGAGTCTCCTTGACCTGTGATGCTGAATAAAGTTTTGCAAGTTATCATGAGATGAAAAATCCATGAATTTGAGTGTGTAAAGTGCCTGAGCTGTCACAGACACCAGCTAGTACTGGTTTCTGGTCGCATTTAAAAATGTTTATTTAAGAAAAGTAAATAATCAGTCAAAAACATTCTGTGCTTTCTTGCCAAGATCTTCACTCTAAATAAGTGCCATCTTCAGCAGTGTATTGTCAATGTCATTTATTTCTTTGTCTAATTCCTATACCAGAAACTTCTCTATCACTTCAGATCTTCATCTTCAAACATATGTAAGCAATCTGTCTTTTCCTATCATTTCTGCCATCATTATTTCCCTCTTTTGGATATTGAAGCCTGGAAGCTCATACAAACCAATTATTGCTCTTTTTCTAACTTGGCAGCTTTTGTTTGTAGTTCACAGTGTTTTTCTTTCAAACTTGTTTCCTCACAAACTTTTTTCCTTCTTATTGCACTTCTTATTTTATTTTTGGTGCCTGTGAGCTTTTCCTTTCTAAGGTGACCTACAAAAGATTTTTTTTTTTAATTGGACTTATAGTTTCTGTCTTTCTGGAATACAAAGATATTCTTTCTTTTTGTTTGTTTATTCATAGCAATTATTTTTTTCTTGGCTATTTCAGGAATGTCAGTGCTGGCCTTTTATGATTTTTCTGGATGCTACTTTGATTCTTCCCAAGGACATTTATTATTAGCTCTTACATTGCAGCTGACTGGATATGGGTGTTGAAAGTTTAATCTGTTATCTCCATAAAATATAATTACTTGTACCCACCAACCTTGAAACAAGCCGATATTTATATAAAAATCCCTAACTATTTCTCAGTGAAAGCAAAATTTACTAGTTACCTCATGCCTTCTGGAAATGTTCTCCAAAAGTGCTTACTTCATTAGATATATATCATCATCTTCCCTTAGTCTCAGCTAGGCTTTCATATCTATGTACATGTGCCTAATATTAATAAAGTAAAATCTTACAGCCTCCCACTCCCTGTCCCAGGAAGAAACATATTGTACATAATTTCCTTCAAAACTTCCTGAAGAAGATTTCACTGACACTGTGTAATTCTCTAGTTTTTAGTTTCTTATTCCAGTATTAGTGCCTGAAACAAGCTCAGGTGAATCAAATCTTAAATGCCTATTTCTCTTCACTGAGTGCAAAGACCAGAAACTCTTGCAACAATACACATTGCATCTCAAACACAAATAGAATTGTTAGGCTCCAGGTCTTTTTTCCATCCTTTTTTCTCTTCCCTTTTCCATTTCCCTCTCCTCATTCCTGGGCAAGGCTTTGTGGCTTGCACCAGACCACGCCCCATGCCAAGGACACCTTGCGCTCTCAGGAGCAGCAGTCGACTTTTGTGTGACCTTGAAAACTGCACACAGTTTATGCCTGGACCTACAGGGACCAATGCAATTTTTGACACTGGAACTCTATAAAACATGTGGCCAAGCAGTGACTTCTGCCAGCCCTAAGGGGATGCAGCCTGAGCTGGAAGGTACCTGTGCCACCACAACAAAGCGCCGCCTAAGAGAAAAACTCCTCCTGTCCCTGTAGTTTACATTTTTCACAGCTGATTTTAAAACTTTTTTTTTTTGTGATTGTCAGGGCCTTTATGTTTATTAGCTCTTCTTGCTTCACAGGTTTATTTCTTGACTAGTGGATTCTCTGTCTCTCTTTTTGCAGTTTGTTTTATTACACTGTGTAGACCAAGATCATTTAATCCTCTCTTAAGAGCAAAACCTTTTTCCTCGTAGACCTTAGTAATTTCTCTTCCTGGGTGATGAACAGTCAGGAGAGTATTAGATATAAGTCCTTTACAGGGCCTTTTTGAAGGGCCATCAATAAGAAATCCCTCTAAATGGATACTAATACTTAACGGGTAGGAAACTGCATATCGGGAAATTCATAGAACTATTTCACTCTGTGAAATATCTCCCCTCAAATTTTGCTATTATGGCTTTCATCATAAAACCATTTGGGTTAAAAAAGACCCATAAGATCATTGAGTCCAACCACTGAGTCTGACTGTTGCTATTTGCTGGAATAAACAGCAATCCTGTGTTACAATGAAGGGATCTGTGGTCTGAACACCAGTGAAGAGAAGTAGCTGTTGAATCGTGTCCTCTCCTGCTGTGGCCAACAAGCTCAATGACAGATAAATGTGTGCTGGCAGCGTTACTGGATCCATATTTTAAGCAAAAATTGAAGCCTCGCTTCTACAAAATGCTGACAAGGCTATCTAGAAAGATGAACCATTAAGTGCAGGATCCATCCTCCCTCCCTCTCTTATCTGCTGTGCTGAGAGCTCTGCACATTGGTATTTCACATATCAGCAGAAAGATCCATCTGATGAAGTTAGGAAAGTCTTCTGAGTGGCAAAAAATACCCTAAAATGAATCTCAGCCCTGTGTCAGTGTTTTAGGTGTTCTATTGCATATCATGTACCACCAGGCACTTATGCACTGAGAAATGAGCTGATCCCCTAATGCACTGAGCCCCTAAGTGTGAACTGTTGGATGCATTTGTCTTCAGCTCAAGCTGAATCCCCCCCATGTCTCTGTCCTTGCAAGGAAAGGCTGTGGGCTGACCTGAAGGTGTGGAAGCAGGACAGGAAACGAAGACCTCTGGCTGCCTTAGAGGACATAGACACAGTCCCTGAGACCAAAATATTGCCATTTATTATTTCTTGATTTCCTGATCCTTAACTGAAAGGAACGCGCCATTTGTTTCTATATAGCTCAGCAAATATTTGTGAACAAGACTCTGGATACTTTAATCCTCTCCATTCTAAGAACAGGTTGATGAGAAAATCACTTATTTTGTACAATACTTGATGTCTGTTTTACCTTAGAGATTCATCCATCCATCAAGAGCAATTTTCAGATTTGTCCTACATTTCCAGAAAATTCTGTCTGACTTGAAGTAAGTGGTTGACTGCTAAGTGATGGCCACTTGTAGATGTCAGCACCTTCCGTCAGATTTCTGAGTAATCAACTATTTTGAAAATTAGGCACAGTTTGTCTGAAGAAGGAATTCCTGCTTCCTGTGCATGAAATACAATATCAGGAGAGTCCTTGCAGTCCATGTTTCCTATGTTTTTATCCCTATACCCACCATTTTCATGGAGGAGTTGGCCACGTTTCGTATGTACTAGCTGTTAAAATGCTGATACTGGTAATGCTGGTAATAAATTATTTGGGAAAGGCAAACTAATTTCACTGTTTAATATCACATTTAGGAAAGCCCAGAAGAAAAAGTCAGGGGATTATTCTAAAGAAGTATCTTGATTAAACCTTTGTATTGAATTAGAGTGGATTGGATCTGTAGGGGAGATACAGCCACGATTTTCCAACATTTCCCGAAGCCAGTGTCCTTTTGTGCTTCCTGCTGGGTGATTCTTCAGAATTATGTATTACCTTCAGCTCTATTTAATTTGTTTCCATACAAGGGGTGTCTGACAACGACAAAAAAGTGTGCTCTTAAAAGCGTAGCCATTATAGTACCTTCTTTTATTGTCTGGTGGTTACACTGTGTTCTATTACATTACCTGAAAAATAGAGTGTCTCTTCCCTGATTAGATAGAGAGGAAAGATGGGCACTGTATTTTGTCAGAATTTACAGCAAATGATAGGGGTAAATGAATAAAATATTCTAACTTAGTATTTACCTTGTGTCTTCCTTTGCTGACTATTGAGATCTCTTCATATTCTTTCCTTTTATATAACAACCTAAGCCAGAAGCACATTTTTCTTTTCTCTTTTTTTTTTTTTTTTACTTATCTTCATCATTTTTTTACTGGTTGCTGGAACTTATGACAACTATTCCAGGTCTTGCAGCAGATGGCATTTTTCTGAGAGGGCTGGCTTCTCTTGCACTCCCTAAAATGGGGCTTTTAAATAAAAGGGTGTCTGATGTTGACCCCTAAAATCTTCTAAAATCAACACGAAGAATTGTTTACTCTTTTGCTTTGTTCATGTGTGTGGAAATGAAGAAGTTCTGTGATGGATAAATCTAAATCAAAAGCCAGAATTGCAGATTTCTCTCCCCAGAAGTTTGGCTTTAGTGCATGCATTTGTCTCCTGTGTCCCAGCAGGGTGTGGAGACCTTTCACATGAAAGCTGCCATCAGAAAACCAGCCTATGAGTAAAGAATTCCCATCTATTACTCAGTATCTATTACTAGTTCTACAAAAAACTATCCCAGTGGAAGAATATCATGGTCTACATCTCTAAAGGAGGCTGGTAGTTTTGAGGAGCCTAATTTTCAAAGTAATTAAATTACCAAAAATAAGGAAAAGCCCATTAGAGCCATTCTTGACAATTCACAGTCAAGTCATGTATCTTCCTTTTCTCGTGATAGGTTGGCTTTGGGTTTTGGTTTGGGTTTTTTTTTTGTTTGTTTGTTTTTTGGGGTTTTTTGTTTGTTTGGTTGGTTTTTTGTTGTTTGGTTTTTTGTTTTTGTTTTTTTTTTTTTTTTTTTGCAAGCCTGAAAATCAGAGTCAACTTTGTAAGTTTGTGGCATTTAGAGAGAAGGACTTTCATTCATGCAAAGCAAAGAAAAATGAAACACTCCTCTATAAATGAGCCCTAATCCATCTCCCATGCCCAATTAAGATGTCAATACATGTCTTGCCTGACTTATGTCTCCGTTCAAACTTGACATTGGTAAAACAACATTCATTCCTAATCTCCACCCCTCCCCTAAACTTGCATTATTCTCTCCATTTCAGTCATTCTGAAAAATAACACTTTCACACTCATCAGTCAGCTTATCATTTGGGCATGATATTTACACAGATGGATTTCTTTCCACTGCATCAAGCTGTTTCTAAATCTCACTGACACTTCCTGACAAAAAGCTGCAAATATTCTAATCCATGTAAGGAGTTAAATTATATCCAGGCTCTTGTCACCTGGTGTCTCAAGCTTCAATAAACACAGTTCTTCCCATTTCCTTTTCTCATGTCTTTTGCAATGTCTATAAAAATGATAACATTCAGATTAGGTGGGTTTTGCAAAATACTCCCTGTAACATCCTCAGTCTTTTTACAACTGACATTTTACTTATCTATTAGAAATTACCTGCTTAAAGAGTTTTGAAGGAATCACTTTTTCTTTCATATATGTACCGTAGCTGTAGAAATTTCAGTAAGATTAAAAAAAAAAAAAAAGATGGCTATTACCTTTAAATGCAATTATTCAAATCATTTCTAAAAGTGAATAGCTTTAAAAAAATACATTGAAACAACTAGCTCAATTCTAGCCAAATATCTGAGTAATCCTGTGAGAGTCATCCCCATCTTATTGAAAATAATGGCCTGAAATAAAGGTAAATCTGAAAACATTTGGAGCTATCCTTCTCTATAAGACTCCAAGGCACACATTTAAATGGGACCAGTGTTTACCTCTCATCTTTACTGAATTGATAATTTATTTTATTCCAGCTTGGTTACTCTACAAAATGAAGTTAATGCCTTTTAATAATGGCTGGCGCATTTAGACATGTTTACATGAATTTTACATAAATGAATAAGTAAAGTAATGGTGTCTGTCACTGCAATATTTATCATTACTGAATTGCAAGTGCACAGTTTAAAGGCCATAGCTTGCTAGCAATGAGAATCTGCACAGGTTGCTTAAGCAAATGTAATTTTTTCAGCTGCAACCTAGTGGCCAGCTGTATTAGCTGTGATTCAGCTGCCAGCAAAAGAGAGCTGTGTCAGTGTAGAGCACCTGCAGACTCACTGCTCTTCTGGGCTGTGTTACTGGAACCCTGTGCCAGTCCCATTCAGACAGGTCCAACTGACTGGGGACATTTGGGGAGCTCCTGGAGAGGGCTGCAGGAAGGCACAGATGTCCCACAGGATCCCTGTCACCTCTGCCAGAGCCAGGAGGGAATTTCAGATGTTCTGGTGCATCTCTAAAGGATTAAAGTCTGATGTGAGAGTTGTAATGAGTCCCTGGGTCATATATAAACCTTCCTGCAGATGCCTGCCATAGCTGTGAACTGAGACTGAAATAACATCTGAGATGTCCGTGTCAGCAGACAGACAGACAGAGAGGAGAGGGACATTCCCTGAAAGTCAATCAGCTCAGCTTAAGACACAGAGAATTAAATGATCCCTGAATATGTCTTGAAGATTATTTCATCCAATTGGCCAGGCTAAAGAAATGTCATAACATTAGACTTATAAAGTTTGTGGAAATTATTCCTGTCCCAAAATGAAAAAGAAGGAAATAACAAGGAAGCAGAGCTCGGAATTTTTATTTAATGTAAATCTGTCTGCTGACAAAGAACATGGATTGAAGGGGGTGGTTCATCAGCACTGAAAGCACATGACCCTGTCACACCAGCTGCAGAAATAACTCCTAAGGGCTGGTACAGATCAATCTGAATAGTCTGAGGTTGTGTTTTAGAAACATCCTGCATGTGTCAAACCCCAACATAATACTCCTGTATTTAGGTATCATTGTTACCATGTACTTGCAGATAGTCCCTCAGAACTGTGACTGAGGTTGAAAAGAAATCAGAATCACCTCATAACCCAGTTCTGACAGACTGAAAAGGTGAAAAATCAACTTTAAGGGGTTTATTTCTGAATCTACATGTGCAGAATTTGAGGATGAGTGAAATACCAGGGTGAGCCCAGCAAGTGGTGGCAGGAATTGGCAGCTGAACCAAACCCAAGCTCCAGGAAGGCAGTTAAACTCACTCCAGAGGAAAATGTTCTTACTAAGGATAGCCAATTCTCCACAGCTTTTGGTTTCTTTATGTTCAGTTTGTCTGTTTGCTGCTTTGTAGCCAGTATAAGTGAGGTGGCACATCCCCCAGATCCCAGATGGTTTTCAGTTCATGGTTCATAGGGATATGGATAGATTCACAGGAATAAGACTTCCTGTGAAATTTCCAAAGTGCACAGGCTAGCTTGGTGTAGGATTCCAACCTTATGAGGGGAAGAAAGTCCTTTATTTTGGTTACCTTTCATATTCCCAACATCCAGTGCAACACCCCTACATCTGCATTCAGCCTTATTACTCAGGTTTAAATTGGCTTAATTAGTAGCATTGATTGAAGTGAGAATCATGGGAGCGGGGGGAACTTATGTAATAATTTTTCAGTACTTTTTGCTAATTTAATTCTGAGTTGTCAAACACTTGAACAACTGTCAAGGGCTGTCAGCCATGGAGTGGATATTGTATTGGAGCTTGGGCCAAGTTCTACCCCACCCCAAGCTACTTCTAATATTAACTCAGGTATTTAGGAGAACAGAAACAGTGTTTTATACCAGTCTTATCTGAGCAGCTTGTTGTGACTGATGCCTGAGAGCAATTCCTCAAGGCTGCCTGAGCTGGAGCCAGCCTGGATGCGAGTCAGTGCCACGCTGGATGCTGAGCTGTTCTCAGCTGGCCACTCAGAGGATGTTTGCAGCCATTCAGAGCTTACATCATCCTAAGATTTTGACTTGGTGAGGTTTTAGCAGATTATTCCGTCATATCAATAGATTTCAGTGTCACTTCCTACCTATGGACAAAATCACCATGACTATAAATTTTTTGAGCTTTAGCTTCAGTTCATACATGAAATATGCCTGGGGCAGGATCTAGGTTGGTCACAAGTCTCAAAGAGAAGAGGAGATAAAAAGAACTAACTCATGAACAGACTCTGTTTCATTTCCCTTGCATTTAAAGAGATTTGTTCCAAGTTGTTTTAGCTGGGAGATCACATTCAACATGCAGAGCTGAGATTTCATTACACAGTTTATCACATCCCTGAGTTTAAATCAGGAGTAACACTCCCTAGTGCTTATCATGGCCACTTGTGCTGCATATAAAACCTACCAAAGCCCCTCCTCCATGAAGTGAAGGGGATCCACACAAACATCAGCAATCAAGGTGGCAGACCCTCCTGTGCCTCAGTGCCCAGATTATATATATAATTACAGCTGTAATATAGTTATATAAATATAACATTACATATCAATTAAATGCACTATAATATATAATTATAGATGTATAATATAGCTATATTACATGTGTGATTTTATCTGTGCAAGAAAGAGTATAAATATAAATATATATGAATAAAAATCATACCTTATGCTTTTTCATGCATAGGTAAGTACTAAATCAGGTCTTGCTGTGTATCTAATGAAATGCAAATAATGTCTCCACCAGCTTTTTTATCAACTTACCTACACACTTCCTGTGTGCTCTGCTCCTGGAGGGACAACCATGTGGGTGTGGGTGTAATATCCACAGGGTGTACAGAACTGCAGTGTGCAGCAGTTCCCTTCCCCAGGGTTTGTATTTTTGTTATGATTTTCTCTCTGGATAACACAGGAAATGTCCTATTTGAGAGTCTCTTCCCCAAGGAGCAGGATTGCAATGTCTATATTTCTCCCAGTGATCCCTCAGGCAGCTGCATTCCCTTAAACACCTGGATGTTCCACATTATGCAGACTGCTCTCTGTAAAGGGCTGGGATAAATTATGAGATTCAACTGCTGGGGGAGTAACGTAATCAACACACAAGGTCACATTCAAAAGCTTGAATGTTGCTTCCCAATTAGAGCTATGTATCAGATGGAAGGCAAGGGATTAAATATTGATGATTTTCTTCACTGGGTTACTGACTTTTTTTCAGAGAAGCAGTTGCAGTTTCTCAACCCATATCCACATGTCAGATGCATACTTCCACTAGTTGTTTTTTTTTCTTAAGTCAGAAGAATAAATCTCAAATAAAATTTGAAAAGATCCCCTGCAGTGAAGACAAACTCAAAGGTGTTTTGTTGTTTATTTTGTTTTTCCCATTATTCTTTCACATTCTGGATAGAAATGGCAAAGGTAATTAGCCACATTCCATTTCCAATTACCCCAGTTTCCTCATCCAAATTCTACTCTGTATCATTAGGGACTGCATAGATACTGCAGGACAGATTTGAGTTCACACATGTTCAAGGCAGTGGGTACTTCCAGGTGATGGGTAGGGTCTTTGACAGGAGATGTTTCTGGATGAGATCCAGAGGGAGCCTTGGTGCACTGAAACACCTGAATCTGACACTGTGAGAGATGTTCAGGACAAGGCAGCTGGGTCACTAGCACTGAACAGGTCTTCTTCCCTCTTCTGCTTATAAAAAGTGACATGTTAAAATATTTCAGTGACCAGAAGAGATTTTCAGCTGTGTCTTTCACAATGACAGTTTCAGACTGTGCAGCCAGAGCCCTCTATGCACCATTTCCTTATTTACTGACTCTCACAGAGGTTGGGGTTGGAAGGGACCTTTAAAAGTCTTCTTGTCATGAGCAGGGACATCTTCAGCTACATGGGGTTGCTCAGTGCCCTGTCCACCCTGACCTTAACCCAACCTTGTTCCTTATCCCTTTTACCAATGATTCATTGCCTCCTCAGCATTACACATCTGTGCTGTGGAAGAGCTGGGTGTAATTTTTCAGTGATTTGCAGACTCATTGCACAAAGGCACCAGAGCAGTTAGAAAGTTGGAGAACAGCTTCTGACTATCAATATTGACATTTACTTGAAAGTGTTTATTTTCAAACTGAAATATTCACTCCCTCCCCCGATAAAAAAAATGATCCCACATCACCTGGTCTTATCACAGAATTACAGACTGGTTTCTGTTGGAAGGGACCCTTAAAGGTCATCCAGCTCAACCCCCCTGCAATGAGCAGGGTCATCTTCTACTGGACCAGTCTGGACAGTGCTCAGACCCCCCTGAATGTTTCCAGGGATGGGACATCCACCACCTCTCTGGGCACCTGTTCCAAAGTTTTACCGCCCTTGTTGTCTAAAAATTCTATTTTATGCCTAATCTAAATCAAATATCTTTCAGTTTAAAAGCACTACCCCTTGTTCTATTGCAATAAACCCTGATAAAATGTTTCTTCTAGGCCTCCTGAAAGTCAAAAAAGCCCATTAAGTTTCTCTGGAACCTTCTCCTCTCCAGGCTGAACAACTCCTTATGAAATGATCTGAAGGTAATGAAAGAGGAAAAAAACAACAAACTAACTAACACTTTCATGTCAAAGCCATGAAGTCCATCATGTCCTGAAAATATTTTGTTTGCCAGGTCCCTTTGCTTAGACTCTTAACCTTTCTTGATCACTGGATATTTTCGCTGTAATAACTGCCTCATTGCATAATTAATTTCACTGGAGAATTCATTTGTACAGTCATTGCTTTACATTTTTCAATAATTAATTCCCTGCAAGTAGGTTCATATTTTTTGTATATTCCCTGTAATATTCCTGACTTGTCTTTAAGGTTACTTGTCGTAGGCACATTCTTCTCTCTTTCAGGATTTTTCATAGAGGAGCACAGAGGAAAGAAACAGAAAACAATTTCTATTTCTACTCCTTGTTTTTCCCATGTAGAATGTGTTTGAAGAATTGTTTACCTGGGGTGATTGCTTGATTGGATTTTGGTGAGGATTGTTTGAGCCTGATGGCCAATCCAATCCAATCCAATCCAATCCAATCCAATCCAATCCAATCCAATCAAACCCAACCCAATCCAATCCAATCCAATCCAATCCAATCCAATCCAATCCAATCCAATCCAATCCAATCCAATCCAATCCACCTGTGTCTGGATTCTGGTGAGGGACTCGCGAGTTGTGAGAGAGTTAGATATAGTAGTTAGAGAGAGCAGGTATGTAGTTTTAGTATCTCCTTTAAATAGTATATTAATGTACTATAGTATAGTTATACTAAATAAATCATTCAGCCTTCTGAACTGGAGTCAGACGTCATCATTTCTTCCCACCAGGTTCACCTACATTTACAATTGTTACCAAACCAATCTTCTCCCCAGACATTCTCTCTGTCCTTTTCTTGTCTCCCTCCCTCTGCCCCTCGGTCCTGCAGCACCCTCCAGTCCTCACACAGCAATGACAATCTTTGTTCCTTTCTTTGAGGGCAAATGAACCCAGTTTCAGGATGCACACAAAAATAAAATAAAATGTGGATGGATGAGGCAGTTACAAGGCTTTTTGGAGAACAATTCAAGCTAATGCCTGGCTAACTCTGATCTTGGCAGTGGCAGGGTAGTCCCAGGGCCAGCAGGGTGGGCTGGAAGTGACCAGTAAGGGTTTGTGAGGTCTGATGTTGAGGATTTGGAGGACTTTAGAGGACTTTATGAGGTTCCAAAGACTTGGAGTGAGTAAAAGGACCTGAGAGGAGATTTCAAGGTGCCTAGTGGGAGAAACATGTGATGAAGCCATTTAAGGGTGTTTTGGAGGGCTTTTGGTAAAAGGAGGTTGTTTCTCTCTTCTCATGGGGAATAATAAAGAGAGCAAGCTTGGCAACTCTTGGGAGTTTCAGGAAATATTCTGTGTACTTCTGCATCATATCACTCAAGTCTTACTCATTTTTGCTTTGTTTCAAGTGTTATCATTCACCAAATTTGTGTTTCTTCCCAGGACGGTTGTTTCTCAAACACAACCTTGATCTCAATACCTGTTTCATAATTTCACAGAAAGTGATTTTTTATTAGTTGATGTCCCCACATTTGAGGTTTCTGATCAAACAAATTATTGTTAGGGCAACAGTGCTTTGGGGTTTTTTATCTGTATGATACATGATACTGATCACTGTTAGTAAGTAAATGGCTTCTTGGTACAACTTTGTTTTTGCAAAACTGATCCTAACTCCAGACTTTTTAATCTTGGACTGGAGTTATGCCACTGTTCACAGAATGGACTTGTACCACTTAGAAAGATACAGTCAGTGAGATGGATCCTCCCCACAGTGTCTTAAAATAATTTCTTACGTCAATTTTTATGCTTCCAGGTTTGTAAATTTGGAAATATTGAAATTATTTGGAATATTTTCTGTTTCCTTTTTCTTTTTTTTTTTTTTTCCTTCCAAGTCAAATTTCTGCCACAAAGCTTAATTACTTTCTAAAGGAGGTGAAAAAAATCAAACTCAAAGAAATTAAAGCAACATATTATCTGGCTCCTTTGCTCAGTCCAGAGGACATAATCCAGACTTTCCTGATGACTTTGCTTGCCTTTGGATTAAGTTCTGACTGCAAAGTTTGGGTTTCAGGCATGTTTCCGAAGAACAAAATACTGTTCAAATCACCAGCCCCAAAGGGATCTGTGCTTGAGGGGAAAAAACAGGCAGAGGACAATTAAATGATGATATCTGGATTTGTCAGGCTTATTGAGACTTTTTTTATCTCAAAACTCACATCTTAATATGTCAGGGCTCATCAGCCTTAAATAGTCCATGATATTCCAAATATTAGGTTCTAAGTTACATCTGAAATATTATCAGTAACCATTGTTAGAAAAGTGATACACTCTTTAGGGATTAATCCAAATATCACCAGAGTTGTTAGGAGCTTTACTTTAAATACATTGGATTGGAGATACACCTGATTAATCCGCTTTTAATCTGCTGATTTCATGGCCTTTTGCAGCCTGGTATGAGTTCACTCAACCCACAATCTGCAATGGCTAGAAACTATTAATAATGGCAGCCTGACACTGAGTTATGAAATCCTTTTTCCCTGAGCAGCATCAGAGCTGGCTTTTCACCACTTGTGACTCTGCAACTTCTCCTCATCTTGGACACTGGAGGAGCTCAGGTGTGCACACAGCCCCTGAGATGGGCTCAGCTGGTCGCAGCCTGCTGCTAAAACACCAAAGCTGTGCCTTTCATCCCCATATGGGCCATTTACTTAAGTGCTGGACAAGATGATCCTTGTGTGTCCCTTTCCAATTTAGAATATTCTATGAATTTGTGAATAGATCAGATCCTTGGCCCTATTAGAAGCACAAAATCTTTGCTGTTGGAGCTCCTTATGCAGGCACAGCACATCAGGATTAGCACATTAGATGGACTCAAGATGCTCAGAAACTCTGCCCTTGCTTATCCCTCATTAAAACAAGATTTAATATGAACTTTATTTGAATGCATTAGCATACATATATTACCATTATTTCTTAATATTTCATCATGAAAACATATTAAGATAGCTATATATGGGAACTGAGTCTCTACTGGATGAAATTTGCCTGCATAATACACTCACACAGAATTCAAGCTTTCCCTCATGCCTGCCAGAAGAAGGTATTGTTAATAACGTTAAAATAAAATTTTAAAAACTGTGGAGACAGAGGTGTACATGGTTCATTGCCATGGAAAAGGAAATGAAATTTACAGTTCTAAGCAGTTAAATTAAAAAAAAAAAAAAAAGAGAAAATAAGGTAATGATTTAGGTTTAACATGTCACAAAATGACAATTCCAAATTGAAACAATAATGAGTTATGCTATATATTTATTAACATTCTTATTCTAGTTTAGAATGGAAATATTTTAAAAATTGTTTCCAATTGTGCAAATCTCAGTGTTTCTCTCAGGATTGAAACTCTCATTTGCTATTGAGTTGCAGACTCCACAAATATTGTGTACAAATTCTGGCAAAGACTATGCCTTCCCCTGGAGAAAAGAGAAATTATTCTCACTTGGCTCAAGGTCTTCCCACACTCAGTGAATGCCTGAAACAGATCTCCAGTTCCCCAGCATTTCTTGCTTCTTCCTGCAATAACCTGTGTCCATGTTCCATGTGCCCTGTAACCCTGACAAATGTTTCTCCCATGAACCTACTTTGTGAACCAGTAATGGTATTAACTCTGATCATTAAAATCAAACCTTGGAATGCAGTTTTCTGGTAGCATCCTAATAATGAAGAATAAATATGTGTAAATATGCTTTTCTTGTCATCTCAAGGAGATTTTTTCAATGGCATTAAAACTCTAAATTAATGCACTTCACAAATTTATATCAGCTTTAATCTGAGAGGACGGCAGAGGGTTTATGCTCAGCCATCTCTGTCATCAGTTGCTGCTGCAGAATTTACAGGCTCCATAGGTCCTTTCTTTCTTATGCAGAGATAAGTGTAGACTCTATAAAGCTGATAAACTTTGGCTGAAGTTTTCTCTTATAGAGGAAACTTGTGTTATCTTCAGCAGTTTTGAAGCCCTGCTATTTTCAATAAAGAATTATTTTCTTCACAGAAATGGACTCCTGGAACAATCTGCATTAAGACTAATTCCATTTGATCATATTTATATTTATTTTTACAAAGCCACATATTCGGAAGAAAATATATCTTTCTTTTAATTTCTGTACAGCTTTCAGGTCCAATTGTTCATTCTTCCTACCACCCAATCACACTGAATCTAGGAAGAGTAGCTGTAGCCTCCAAGAATATCAACGCTTGTTGCAGCTTAGTTATTAAAATAACACAAACAAGCACCTCCCCTTCACCCCAAACAAAACCCCACAGTTATTTACTTCTTACTTTAGTTCCCTTTCATTTTAGTGGTAGCTTAATAAGATAATTTTTTAGAAGATGTAAATAAAAATTGCATTTTATACTCTTTGAGCCATTCTCCAACAATTATTTTAAGCAGTCATATTCCCTTTCCTCAGTTTTCTTTCTGTCTTACATCTTTCTGCTCTTCACTTGCTGTCACTAGACAAACTCATTGGGATTTGTTACAGTTATGCTCAGCACCAAGTTATGAGAACATATCATGTTTACATTTTTGGCTAAAATACCTACAAAATTTTATATCTGATGTTTTTTGACATGTACTGATCTGTGAAACTTCATGTTAATGCAATCATGCCAAAAAACTTTAAAGAAAACAGAGACTGGTGACTGAAAGTTAAATTGCTTTCTTCCCCACCCTCTCCCACCAGATATATTTTGTATTATGTATTGGGCTTTTTTAAAAAATGCACATACTCTTTTATGTTACTGGAAAGTTAGGGAGCAAGAAAAGGGAATGTGTTTCAATGCTGGATTCCAGCCAAACTTTCTTTGGCAGGTCTGAGTGAAAAAAGAAACAGTGACATTTTCAGAAACCTCCTTTAAAGAGAGATCTTTACTAGAAAAAAAAAAAAAGGAAAAAAATTAAATTGCTTTAGCATATTAAAAAACACTAAAAATTTTAGGAGTGAAATCTTGACTTCATTGAAATCTCTGTCAAAACTCCAACTTGTTTCAATGAGACAAAAGTATTTGTTGTAAACTCTCTGATCTTGGAAGATTTTGGCTGATGGAAGTAATTGCAGATGATCTAATTTGGACAAGGAACAATCAATTAAATGATGAGGGATGTCACAATGTTCGGTAACCCACTGAAGAAAAAAGTCTTACCCTGAAAGATACCAAATATCAAGTCAGGCAGGGTTTACTGTAAAGAACAAAATTAGACTCACCCAATGTTTGTTCTCAGGCCTCTTCTCTGAGCTTGTCGGGCTGAGGTTCAGCTCCAGCTTCAGACATCTTCATGCTGGCACCCACAGCTGGTGGATTCCTGAAAGTGTTTCAATTGCTGTTAGGATCAGAGGGAAGCTGGTCAAGCAACCTGCAATGCAATTTAACCTGTGCTGCACTCAGTGTCATGATGCTGTTCCCAGCCACTCAGGGAGGAAAGCTGCTCCTCTGGAGGGAAATTTATCCCTCTGATTTTCAGACAAGATGGACTGTGCTCCCCTGCAGACCATTTGGCTCCTCGTTGATCACAGAAGGGGCTCCGAAAATAAAAATAATTGAGCTTAGGCCTCCAAATTGCCTTTCAAGTAAAAGAATCTTGTAACAGGAGGGCTTTTGCAAGCTTTTATGGCAGGCTGGCATGTCATTCAAATTGATTCCTAATAATTACAGACATCCACTTGACTCCAGGAGCTTCTTGGCAGACAGAGGATGGTGATGGGGTAATAGCCCAGGGAAAAAAAATTCTGGTTAGGAAAGAAAAAGTCAGAAAACTAATGGCAATGAAACTTTGGGATCAATAAGATGCTTGAAATTTCTATGGAGGAAACACATATGAATGTTTATACCAGCCTTGAGCAGCACCATCACCATGTAACATCATGCCTTCTGCATAGAAAATGTCTTAAAGCATTTACCCCTCTTGGCATGAGACTTTTTTTTGATGTCTGACTCCTACTTAGGCATGAATCCTTAGTGTGCTTCAGAAGGGAAGGTGGCTTAAAATAGAATCATTGCTGTTTTAAAAATAGGAAAGCTATTAAAAATAGGACATTACAGCTAGAAAAAGAAATATTTTTATAAGTAAAGGAAACTGTGAGAAAGGCAATTCCAGGAGTCTAGCATTCACAAGCTAGAAAATGACAGGGATGTAGTGTAAAAAAAGCTATGCATTTAGAACTGGAGATAAGGAAACAATGTAAATTAGAGAAATGCTTACCTTGCCATTGGAAAACAGGACAGATATTTATGTCTCTTTTGGTGGCTATACATAAGTGTTTTCTGATATCCACCAGGAGCTGTGCACACCTGCCAGAGCCAGGCAGGACCACAATGTCCTTAGTGCCAAACTTTTCCTTTCTGAAGGTACAGTTAAGCAATTTGGAAGTTGTCAAATACCCTGAGGGACTGGGAAGTAGAAATTATGGAGGCAACATGGCAAGATCAGCATCTCTGCAAGCAGGAAGCAGCATGAAAGCCTAAAGAGGAGAGACCGTAAAGCTGCCAAATTAATATTCACAGCCTCCTTACCAGGGCTGCACATCTTACACTAGAAATTCAGTCCCTCGGTGTGAAGTGAAGTCTTCTTGTTAAAACTAAAAATATTGCCTCTGCTTCTAATGAACATCAAAATCTTAAAGGTAGAGCCAAGGCAGAGCTAATGTTCTCTGGGTGAAGGCTCACAGGAAGCCTCTCTGAGGGGTAACAGAGGCAGGAAACTTAGGCTGAAGGCAAAACATAAATGAAAGTGGTCAAACAGGAGAAGGAGCAGCTCTGCAAAGGTTGATGCAAGATGATGAATAAGGAAGGAATTTCTTTATAGACACCACCATGCATTTATAAATTAAATAGAGCTAGATGGTCAAAATGCTGCCACATACTCTCAGCACTTGAAAATTTATCAGCTTTCTATCCTGGGAACTGAGTCTGCGAATTTTATTAATTGGCTACAAAAGGATATGGTCTTTGCTTTTCAAATGGTCCTGTTTATTACAACATGAGAAATCATCAGTTAGGCTAACAAGAGGGATGAACTACAGGGGTCTCTGCATAGAGAAATTATCAATACTTCTAAAACTATACACCCTTGAGATACTGGAAAATCTCTGTAGTTTCTTCCAGCAAGCACATATTTCTTGAGGCATTAGTAAACCAGAGACAGTGACTTTTCACTAGTCCCACAATTTAAGAAATGCTTGCTAAAGAGTTTTCTTTTTTTTTTTGGTACTGGAAACACGACAAAACATTATGTCAAGAATGAGCATAATTTGCCTGTTGCACTGAGTCGGTTTTATCAGGAACCGTATCTGGCCAATCCCAGAATCTTGTATCTTCATGCAGAAGTAAATTGATGCAAATTAACAGCATGGTTTTTTTACATTCCATTTAAAAACTGCATTACTGGGCACGTGGTTAGGGTGATAATTCCCCATAAGATACCTGGTACTACCAGGTTGCTCTCTTATTTGTTCCCAGCACAGCAGATGAATTATTAGCATCCATGGAGAGGACAAAATTCTGCAGTGACATCTTGCTCCATGCCCTTCATGCATGTAGGAGGCCCTTTGCTCTAGTGCAAAGAAGGAAGTAGGTCCCCTGTCCATCCAACTGCCAGGACTTTTCCCACTTCTTTACCCACTCTGATCCATCCATTAACTTTGATGCAGCCCCATCCCCTGTGTGTTCTAAGACCTGCCCTACTTTGCTTGGAGCTTTCAGTGGTGTGAGGCTGGGAATACCCACAGAACTGTAAATTCAGTACCAAAATTTGCCTAAGGGATAATGTCACTGCAATACAGTGCTGTGACAGGATAATGGTCTCCTGGCACAATAAAACTGCCAAAAAGAAGCCAAGCAGTTTATGGATAATAAATGTCAAACGGAGGTAGATGTTTATTTTCAGAACATCACAAGCCTATTATCCTGTCAGACCCTCCTGTTTCGATTTCTTTATTTCTGTTATGGTAAATGAATAATGAAAAGTAAGGAATGAGGTGTCCTGCAGGCCAGTCACAAGCTTATTCAGCCTGAAGGCTCCAGTAAAGCATTAGTTTACTTTAACATACACTTTTTTGAGCAGCTGCCTTGCTCTGGTTCACTGACACGTGAGCTTCAGTCAGACAGGAATCCCCCCACCTCTTCCAGGAGGTGTTTGTGTTCTTGTGTTCCAGTCTTGTAGCTCTTGCTTCTGCTAAAACTTTTAGTCCTGTTAATTTTCATTCCAGTGGAGGGGGGCACATAGAGGAGAAACAAGGAGGAAATATTTGTCCCTGTGTCACACTGCTGGCGTCTGAATCAGCTCGGCAGAGAGGAGCATTAAATGGGAGTCATGGGCAGAGTCAAACAGGGTGTGTTTATGTGGGTGTGATCATCCCAAATTTCTGAAAGTGGATAACAGGTATCTCCATTTATGTCCATATTGCAAATAGATGTGGGTAGAATAAATCCAAAGCCATTTTTTATCACAGAAATCACAGAATAGTTTGAGCTGGAAGAGACCTTAAAGTTCCAAATTCCCTGGAGGCAGGGACACCTTCCACTATCCCAGATTGCTCCAAGCACCATCCAACCTGGCCTTGAACACATCCAGGGATGGGGCATTCACAACCCTGTGCCAGGGCCTCACCACCCTCACAGTAAAGAATGTTTTTGACATCTGCTCCCTCAGATGAGCATTTTGCTTTTTTTTTTTTTTTTTTTTTTTCCCATTTTTATTGGTGGTGACAGTATTTATTAATTTTTAATTATATATATATAAATATTTTATATTGGTGTAGTGGGCAGGGTGTCATGAACAAGCCATGCCAGCATGGGTCTGGAGAGTGGGTATATAGGGAAGCAAGCAGGAGTACTTGAAATGGGGTGAAAAGGGTGTTTCCAATGGAAAATACACTGAAATAAAGACTATCATACAAGAAGAATGTTGTGGTGACATTTGTTCTCACAAACATTATTTTATGTGCAGCTTTCCATTCACCATCTAAGTCAAAAGGCCACCAGAGAAAAAAAAAAGCAGCATGACTAAGGGAGCTCTCGGCAGCTTTCCTGCACACAGAATGGCAAGGGCACAATATTAACCTTCAGACTTCACTCTGGCCCCTTTCTCTTCCTTCACTGGTTTTCCTGAGACTGAGATTGCTCCACCTTCTCTTGGGGGAATGGCACTGCATTAAGATTCTTTTACTCTCCTTCTTTCTTTATGGCTGAAAGCAAAACATCCAAGACAAAACCCCTCCACAGAGGAGTGATCTGGACATAAACCCTAATATTCCATGGGCAGCAGTCTGGACTTCAGCACGCCTATTTCCCAGGAATGACTTGAACAGCCAGGATTTGAAAACAGCATTTCCAGGGGAAGATGGATCTGGGCACCAAGGGAAAGGCCAGAGTGCTGTGGTAAGGCTGTTTCAGGATTATCTCATGGTAGATGGATGCAGTTCTTTGTGCTTGCTGTGACTCTTCATTGCATCTGTCCACAGAGCCTTGTTAATAAACATTGATACAGAAAGGAAACAGATGTACTGAAACATTCCACAATTTCTGCACGTGGGGATACTTCCATGCCCTTTCTGACTGGGTTGTTCTTCCCAGTTGCAGGGAGTGATGTCTTTGGTAGACAACCTGGATGAATGATGGCAGCACAAGTGACACTTCCACTCTCTAAGAGTGAGGTCATCTCACCTGATTCAACCACTTTTACACAGGCAGGAAGTGACAGGACAAGAGGGAACAGTTCTAAACTAAGAGGGCAGATTTATATTAGATTTTAGGAAAAACATTTAACTGTTTAGGATGGTGAGGCCCTTACACAGCCTGCCCAGAGAAGCTGTGGCTGCCCCTGGATCTCTGGAAATGTCCAAGGCCGGGTTGGGGGGCTTGGAGCAACCTGGTATAGGGGAAGGTGTCCCTGCCCATGGCAGGGGGTGGGATGAGATGAGCTCTAAGGCCCTTTCCAACCCAAACCATTCTGTGATTCTCTGGTCTGAAGGTCAGGGGTCTGGTCTAAACAAACCATCAAGGAGCCATCAATAGTACCTGGGGTAGACAGTCATGTCCATAGGTTGCTTCATCCCCATCTAAAGAGTTAAAATTCTAAGATTAACCCGCTGGTGAAGATGTCTTTTTGATGATTATTAAGGGACCTACCTAAACTGATAAGACTAGGCACATATTTTTAACAGCCAAAGCAATGTGAGCTGTAGCCCATCCCATAAATGAATTTCATTACTTCCAATTGCATATTATTTCAATATTGCAATACAAAATACACTCTGCAAGCTGAAATCAGAGAAAAAATTAATATGTGATAAAATTATGAAATTTAATTATATCAGATGAAATGATGGGATTTTCAATTATGTTTTTATTTCAATATTAACAGTCCTTAATATTTAATTTTAAATTCTGACACCTCTGTTAATCTACTTAAAATAAGATAGGACTGAGATATTACTTCCATTTATAGAAATAATTTAAACTAATTTCAAGAAGTTTAGGGTTCTTACCAAAGTATAAAAATGTGACATCATTTAAACTGTGAAAAGCACTGAGCAAGTAGCAGGAAGTTGGAATTTAAGAATCAAAAAGGTGGGAAATTTTTTATTTCTGTCTGGAAGGATGACATTTACTATGGTGATGCTGTGATAAAATCTTAAGGAGTTCTAAAACTATCTGATCAATTTATTTGTACATATTAAAGTTTAGCTTCATCACAGATGCAAATCATGTAATTAAAAGCTCTCAAACCCTGCTTATGCATCTAGGACATATAAGATAATTTTATTTAACTAATAAAAATTATTTTTAAAACCCTTGGTTTCTGTACTTTAATTAAATTCCTGGATCCATGTGGAAGTCATTTGGCACCTACTGTGCAGGGGGAGGGGAAGTTAATTGCATCTTTAGAAAATAAGAAATTTATCATTCATACTTTTTTAAGCAAAACAGACACAAAAAAAACAGAAAACCCAAATGAGGATATTCTGTGTTATTTTGTAGATTTTGTTATGTAAATGCATACAGATAAAAAATATCCAATATTTGCAAAAGTGTGTCCCAGATTCTGCCAACCACTGAAGGTGAACATAAGAACATATATATATATATATATATATATATATATATATATATATATATATATATATATAAAGTATTTTTTCCTTTCTCTTTGTGCTTTAGGAAAAAAACTCACCATCCATGTTTTCCCTTTTTTTCATCTCTGAGGAGGGTAAGGTTGGAGAAATATGATCTGCTCCAAAGCTGATGAGTTTTGCATCCGTAGCTCAAGACAAGGAATATTAGGAAAGTCATAGAAGGCTCCTAAAACCTTCTGGGGACAGAGATTGGGAAGAGGAAGGAGTGTGATATTGGTGGTGGGACACTGGCACAGGCTGCCCAGGGAAGCTGGGGATGCCTCAGCCCTGAGTCTGTTCAAGGCCAGGCTGAACAGGGCTTGAAGCAGCCTGGGATAGTGGAAGGCATCCCTGCCCATGGCAGGAAGGTGGAACTGGATGATCTTTAAGGTCACTTCCAACCAAAACTATTCTGTGGTTCTGTGATGATTCCATGATTCTCAGAGTATCACATCACGTTCATTAATTTGGTCCTAATATGCAAAGGGCTTCATGATCTTAGCATGGCATTCCTCAAAGACAAATTAGTTCATCTCCTTTTGGCAAGACAGAGCCATTCACAAAAAAGACAGGGCAATCAGGTTGACTTATAGCAGAGCTCTGTGCAATTAGTTTACTGCAATTCTACTTCATAATCCCTCCCCATGGGAGAGTGTGTCACTGAAATCAGCTCAGCAAAGATAAAAGAGGTTCTTCATGGGTTTCATAACCAATTCAGCAGGGCAACTTAACTGTGTGGGAGATAGAAACAGAAATATTTGAACAGAGGTAAATTTGCTTTTGAAAAGTTTTGTATATCTTTTATTGCAATTTAATTAAAAGCCATGGATAGCAAATGATGAGGTTTCCACTGTAATAAGTTGCTCAGGCATTTCATGCTGATGATAAAAGAATATGGAAGTAAAATCCAATAATTAAACTCAGCAAAGAATATCAAAGGAAAATTATTCACTGAGGCACCAATTCATGGCTTGTTCAGGTATGACATCTCATGACAGAACCTGCTTCCATGAATTCTGTCTGATGCATTTTGAGGATGTTTCTTGGATAAATGACATGATGGAAGTGAGGACTGATTCCTGAAACTTGCTGTCATGCAGATACAATTTTACAAGAGACATATAAAGAGGACTGCAGTGACGGAGTTCTCTGCAACCTGGGGAAAGTGCAGAGGCTGCGATGATTTATGCCCCCTTCGGGATGGGAGCAGAAGATGATATCACATTACACCAACCCTGATCTATCTCATCTCCCTATGGCCTCTCATGAAGAAGTAATGGAAATGGTCTTTTAACAAATGAAACAGAGGCGACCTTTTTAGTCCAAAAATAGAAATCAAAGTTTAGAGTACACCATAATACAGCATTGAGAAAGGATCTTTCAAACAGCAACTTATCCTTGAGCTGTTCACTAAGAATTAAATTTTCAACTCTGGACCACACTTGCCCAAATCAAGTCTGTTTTTGGCTCATCTCTTCATAATTTCCATCAGTACTGATGTTAAACCAAATCAGGCCTTAAAGTGTAAGCAGCAGGATTAAGTGACATGACTTAGAGACACATTCCATGTGATGTAGAATATTTTGGAAAATATCCTGGTTTGTGTTTTTTTGGGTTTTTTTTGAAATGTGCTCAGGTTGTGATGAAATGAAAACTCATTCTCCCTATTTGATCATAATCATAGCTCAAACTACTTGGTGATACTAGATCAAAGAAAGAGTCTTGACAAGTCTGCCACAGTACATCCATTTGGAAAATGAAACCATGCAGAACAATTACTTTCAGGCAGTCATTTTCTGAGTAGTTTTCTATTCATCTTACTTTAGAATTAGCATGACCATCTTTTTCCAGTTTGTTATTTGTAATAAAATAGCATTAAATAATATTAGCAGACACCCTACAGTCTAATAGTTAGCAACTTTTTTTAGCTATAATGAAGCCTGATGCAGAAGCAATTGACACTTTCTTTACAAAACTACATTTCTGCTCATTTCCTTCTATGAGCTTTCAGATATTGTTTCATTACCTCTGGTTGACTGGTTAGTGGCCTTTGGCTTACTATTCCTCCTCTTTCTTTTTAAAAAACTCCATTTTATTTTCTTTATCCTATCTTATGGGACCTTACCTGAAGTCCAGGAGTTCACAGATATCAGACAAAAATTCCAAGGTATTTTCAATTTGTTATCTGAGAATCCAATTTAAATTCATCAAAGTGTTCTCAGAACCTCTTCTACTTTTGTTCTGCTTTAATTTACATTCCTGGAATCACTTTTGGAGCCACTGATTTGATCACACCTCACCCTCTGGTTGAAAATAGAAGCAAAACTGTTATCAAATATTTATATGATGAAGAGCCAAGAGGAGCCAGTAGAAAAAAAGATTATTTAATATGATGTCCCACAGTGTCCATTCCCTCACGGAATGATCTAAACCATCACATACCTGAGGTCTTTGGTGGGGATCCATCAATGGCAGAAAAAATTGCTTAAAGGAGACAGTTTTAGAGAACCACTAAATGCAAATGGAGAAGGAGGGGGGAAAGCAGAGGGAGATGCATTTGGGTGAGGCTGAAGTGACAGTGTCAAACTTTCAAGGAATAGGTGAGGTGTGTGTCAGGTCAGAATTGCCTGTTGATCTCCCTGCTCTGTACTAATTCTGACATCTCAGGATTAACAGGTTCATTTGAGACTGGGGCTTTTTTATTCTGCAGTTGCTACCTCTCTCCTTTCCACTGTATTCCCCCCATTCCTCTCATCAAAGTCGTCTGAAATTACACTTCTGATTGTGTTCAGAACACAATCACAAAAAAAAAGAGGTTCTGTAAAACACAGGAAGATTTCAGGCCAAAGTATCTTCAGTGCCCAAGACCTTCTAGAGGAATGTTTTCCAAAAAAAACAGAATCCAGGGGATGTTCCAAAGGGTGGGAAGCCTTGTCAATAATATGTGTCAATAATAAACAGTAAATTATATCTCCTGGGAAAGCCACAGCAGCATCAATAACTGAACTGATTGGGGGGGTGTGGGAGGGGAAGGCAAAATTAATGAAGACTAAGCAAGTAAGAGGGGATGTAATTAAAACTAGTCACCAAAATTTTACAGAAAACATCTCATAAAACAAATGCAATTTAAATTTTTGATGATTTTCCAAGGGTAGCTAATTAAGGTAATAACAAAGCTATAATCTATTTAGAGTTCAGTCTGATGTTTGACTTTTTGCTGCATAACATTTAGATTAAAAAATTGGCTTCACATCATGTTCATAAGGCAAATCATAGGAGATTAAGAAGAGGGTAATGCACAAATCTGCAAGAGGATTTGGAAATTATGATGGAAAGAAGATGATCTTAGAAGTGTTCTAGACTGTTGCTAGGTCTGGTGCTATCCCATGTTTCTGGAAGGCTGGTTGCAATTGCCATTAGCTGGACTCAATTATCTCAGTGTTTTTTTCAGTCTTAAAGATGCTCTGATTGTTCTTACATATCTTTTCCTTAGGAGGGATCCAGTTTTCCTGGGTTGTGTCTCTAGCCAACAGCTGTGTTTTTGGCTCCTATCAGAGCAGTCTGACAGTAAGCACCCAAGGTCCCAGACGAGAAGTGATGACAGGTGACTTCAAACCCTTGTAACAATCCACTTTATATAATTTAGGTGATTGAATTTAGGCAGGCTAGATTTCTCCTTGGAAGCCTCCAGAGCACCCTGTCTATCTCCACTGACCATGTTGAGAATTTCAGCTCTTTTTTGGGAGGAAATTGACACTGAGTCAGATAAACTGGATCACGTCCCCTTGGATCACTTGGCCTATTTAAATTTACAGTCCAAACTGATAGGGAAGTCTGTATCATTCACTCAGCCTTTCTTGCTTTTAAATTCATTAAATTAGTCCAGTGCGACAAAAACCTGATACCACACCTTTACAATCACCTTTACTCTCTGTAGTGCATGTGCTGTGTCAAGTGTTAAGAGCATCCAGAGTTTTCATTAAGGACAAAATACGACCTGAATTAAATTTTTGCTTTGCCAGGAATTTAGGGCATGAAAATTGAATTTCCAGCTGGTGTAAGTGGAGACAAAATCACTGAGTTCCTGGTTTTATGAAGAAATAAAAGTCTTTCCTTTTTCTAACACTCTGTTTTTCTTTTCTCTTTGCCTATGACTTAGTTCCAGTCATTCATAATCCACTCTTCTATTTTTCTATTTTATAGTCATCCCACAGGAATGATGTGAAATATAACCAATCAGTATTTGTAAAGCACTTTGAGGCTATCAGGTGGAAGGAAGTGTATAAATGCAAATTGTTACTATTGCTCTTACATTGCTGCCAAGGGACCTGCAAACAGAATCAGGTCCCCATATATTCAGATATACACAGACTTAGTCACACCTGTGAAAGCCTCAGAAGATACAAGCTGAGGAAGCATAAAAGGATAGAAGTTTAATAAAATATAGGAAAAGGTCATTCACAGATTGTTTATGAGTTCAAGACTGAATCACTTTTCTGTCACAGATTTTTGTTTTATTTTGCTCCTAGCACTGTCCTCAATACCTGCTTTTGGAATATTATTACTGTGTTGTCTATACTGGTGTAATCTAATACAGCTTTTATGAAGCAATTCTTGTGACTGTGGTTAGACATTCACTTAGTGACAAGTAGGTTTCATAGGATGGCACAAAATATGGCCAAGTGTTTCTCGTCATCGACTACACATTGTCTGGGGCAGACCCAGACCTCTGTCCCAGATGTTGGCATCTATATTTGATTAGGCAAATCTCATCCTATAATTACCTCTGTCAGTAGATTAAACACTGCCAGGGAACATTTCCAAGCACTGGAATGAAATAATGTATATTCTTCAGTTTTAGGATGGTGCCTGGAATTATTCTGGCTTGAAACAACCAACACTCTCCCAATGCATTCCTGACAGTGGCTCAGGATCCAGCACCAGCCAGGTGCCTTTCCAAGGGTTGGTTTGGATGCAGCTACCCTGTTCCAGAGACAGGGATATTTCATGGCTATAGACACTGACAGGCTGTGTCGGCTGCACTTAGAGATAGAAACTGGGCCCTGGCACTGCTTGGTTTACCAGGGGAGTCACACCCACAGCTCGACACCCATCACAACTGTGACTGGGAGCATTCAGTGGTTCACAAAATTGTGTGCTGATGTCCAAAGCTGATGGAACATTTACAGCCCTAATGGATCAGAGCCTTGTCGGTACCACTCCATGGGAAGAGTGTGGCAAAGGCAGGAACAAGACCATATTCCCTGCAGGCAGCTTTCAAATGCTTCATGCTCTGCAACCACAGTCACGCTGGGTTTGGCTTGGTTTTTTGACTGTTCTTTTTCCTGTTTGTGTTCCCGGGGTTTTGTTTGTTGTTGTTTTTGCTTTAGGATTATTTATTTATTTGCTCTTTGTTAGTTTTTGTGTGTTTTTGTATTTTTTGTTTTGGTTTGTTGATCTGGCAACATTTTTCAAATGTTGCATTACTCTGTAAAAGACAGAAAGAAAGAAGCTGTGCTAATACATTTTGCATGGACTCGTGACCATGTAGGTTTGCTCTTCATGAAACAATTTCTCTGGCTCCCGGTTATAAATATCTTAAAGCAATGCAGCTTTTAGGAGTGATAAAGCACTTTAACCTCCTTTCCTAGGTAATAAATTAATTTGTTTTCATATTATTTTTTATCTTTTATTGAAACAACCATGCCCTCATGATGTTTAACAGCCAAAAATATCACTAGGAAAGTTATTGCATACCTCTTGATTTTGTGGCAGTCTAAAGGAGTAAAGTCCTGGATCTGGCTGCTCTTTGCTCCCCTCATCAGTTTCTCTCACCTCACTCTTCTCTGTCCTCACAGGATTCACAGCAAAGGCCATCTCAGGCCACCTCCAAAACAGCAGACTAAGGGGGACAGAATTAGCAGAGGCAGCTGCAATAAAGGAGAAGCAAGAAGCCTCTTAGAGGATGTTTTATGAAGGTGGTTTCTTCTACAAGATCTATGGTAGTGCCTTTCAATCCTGAGCCCATCATTGTAAACAGAAAATAACACTGCTGTGATCAGGGCATCACCCTCTGGTCTGGGCTAAGGACAACACTGCCCTCCATCCTCCATAAGGAGCTGAAATAGCACAAGGCAAGCATCCAAGATGTTGTCAGACCAAGAATTAAAAACCTCTATTTTCTTTCTGGGATTCCTGTGCTTAGGAGAGATTTCCGCCTTCCTCTGGAACGGCAGCATTAAAAATACATTACAGCACTTTCCCCAGCCAGTTTGAATACTCACAGCACACACTTGGTGTCTGTGTAAAACCCTCATGGAGGATGTGGGGAGCAGGAGTAATTGACAGTGCCACAGATCTCCATCTAGGGATGGGTTGTAGCGGACACCTTTGTCTTCAAAGTACTTTTCCAAATAGGCAGAGCCATGAGGATCAAGTCCTATGGTGACAGAAGAAATGAATATTCATTGCTTGTCTTTTATGATAGTAGGAAGCACAGCAGCAAGAACTGAAAAGATGGTGTTTAATTGTTGCAGAAGTGATAAGGAACACACATGGGAATGCATTCATTTGATTTTTTCACTCCTATGAGGTAGCTTCCTCAGTCATTTCCATTTTCTCCAGATGAATCAATATTTTCTCTCTAACAAAAGAAAACAAAACCACAACTTAACCTCCCCACCCACACAGAACATATTACTTAACTGCCTGCTGCTCCCAGCTATCTTCACAAGCTGTGTTCTTGCAGCATTTTAATTTTTCAGTCCTCTCAAGAAATATAATAACAGTAACATTATGCATTTTATGATGCTCTTATCTGTTACAGATCCGGCAGTTCTCTTCTAACACTGGAAGCTTTTATCAGGTTACAGTGTGAATTAGCTGTAAAAGCTTAGAAAATGGCAAGAATGGATTTGCAACCAAAACCAACCATAAACAATTGAAAAAACTGTCTATATCTTTCTAATAAATTTCCAAGAAAGCTTCTAATTTGTTGTTAAAAACCCTCAAATTTTATAAGATTTTCAGAATTAATCAGGGGACAAAAATTACTTAAAACATGCTCCCAAAAGCTGGATTGAGTAATTTTTTGTTTAAAAACTAAACTTGTTGTAGGAGAGACAAAACAATCCTCTCAATGTAGAATAAAGCACTGTGTTTACACACAATATTTTTCAAAATCTGCTTTTCATATGTGAAAGAATTGGCCAAGTTTATCCAACAAATATTAACTCTTTGAAAACCCTAGCTTGGCATTCTTTACTTATGTGAGCAGTATTTTAGCAACTTCCCCAACTGCTCTGCAGATGCTTAAGGAAATAAAACCCAACTAGGGAAATAAAACTTTCACTATAAAGCTGAATACTTGAAAATATATCAATACATAATCCAATACTTGTTCCTCCCATACCAGAGATTCAAAGACTCTTTAGCTTTTACACTTACCTATTACCACTGCAGCTTCCTGTGCCTCTTCTGACAGCCTGGCTGTGCAGACCTTTCAGCAGTGTCTGGTGTTTCTGTACAAAATCTCCAGTGCCAATGGGTGCAGGTTTCTGGTTCTGCAGGGCCTGACATTCTCCCTAAAAGGCACCTCAGTGTTTCATTCCCTCCCCTTCTTCATCCTGGAGGGTTTTCTCAACTATTTCAAGACCACCACATAGCACAGAAACAAAACAGCCAATTCAACCACAGTAACCGCTGGTTTTGCTTTGTATTTTTTTCCTTGAAGGGTCACCCCAGTTCTTACATCCTCTCTCCTCTGCTCTCATCCCCCAGTAGGACAAGCAAACCTCCTCTGTCTCCCCCTTCCCATCCCTGCTCTCCCTGTGCAGTGCTGGCCCTGCTGCTGTTCAGTAAAGTTCAGAACAGAAACAAGGGTTCCAAAGGGATTTTCACTTATGATCCATATTTCTAAAACTAAACTTTATAGCAAATAAGAGTTTTTCTTTCCCATTTTGAAGTAGAAAATCATAAAAGTGTATGAACATCAACTGCTAGTTGGTCTGAAGTTTGTTTTACTTGCTCTAATGTACACAGCCTCTGTTGCTATTCTGAATTATCCCTCTGCATTATTTTTTCACTATTTAATGTCTTTTTATACCATTAATTTTTACTATATCCACCCAGTGATTAAACCATAGCAACTTAAAATCACTATGTCAATAGGACCTTTTGTGCCTTTACTCTTTTTTGAATCTCCATATGACAATCTGGCTTCCAGGCACCCAATATACCTTTTTACAGCACCTAATAAGTGCACCTATGCCAACCCCTCAAGACTGTTGATAATTCTTATTTATACTATTGAGTCTCAGTAGCAATTTGATCTGAACACAGTCCACCAGCACTGCCTCATCAGAGTCAGAAGGACTGTTCAACCCTCCTTACTATATGTTACCCTGCAAGTAAATTTGGTTTGCTTTGTCTTTCTGCTCTTTTCTAAAGCTTTTTCCAAAACCATGTCTACTTTGTCTTATGCTGTAATCCCATTATTGTCTTTGTGCTGAATCATTTGTTTCCAAAGTTGTCTCCTTTCTCAGAATAGGCAACTTCAATTATTTTCCTCAGACAGACCTGCACTTTTTACAAGCTGAATAGTCTCAAATATTTTGGAGTGTTTTTAATTTCTCTCTGTGGTTTGCTGTTTCTCTGAGCTCCAGACTCTGTGAACCATCACTCAGCTCCCCCAGCTAACATCCCTGACATGTCTGTTATTCCACTTTAAAGAGGATTCATTGGATGACACCAGGGAGGATATAAATATGAGCATATCCCAGCACTGTTCTCAGAAAAGGTGCTGATGCCCTGCTTGTTTCTGAGATGTACTTCAAGCTGACTTTTTAGATCCTCCATGGATTTTGCCATTTGGGATGACCAATATAATGCACTGCTCACTTTATCATCCATGTTACCTGCAGGGTAACACTTGCAGGCACCTCCAGATCAGCAGTATCTGGGCTTAAAAACAGCCTGAATTTGAAAGGCACAAAGTGCTTGCAGCACCCATTCCAGCATCTAAAAATTAAGCCAGTTTTAGGGGCACTAATGCCAGATTACACGTTGTTACAGTGTGCTCCCAGGGACAGGCAGGACCAGCTGGCAGTGCCCTTTGGCACTATTCTACATCTTCCTGCTCAGGAAGGAAGCAGCACAGTCCCACCTGTCACTGCACAGTTTTCTTTGTCCCCTCTGTCAGCTCTGTGTTTCAGCCATGCCATGCTGGAATGCTCCACTGCAGCATCCTGGCCCTTGCTGTCCTGGTGCTGTCCTAGTATGGTCCAAGACCTCGAGAAGCTGCAGTAAAAAACCATCCTTTGCCATATCTTATTCAGGCACTAGAGGGACATGCCTGTCCCAGCGTGGTTCAGTCAGTCTGTGCTGTGTTCCTGAGCTGTTCCTGAGGTCACTCCTCATCTCAGTTACTGAGGAATTGTACACATATTACTGAAATACTGGGGAATGGCTTTAAGCTTAAAAGGGTACATGTTTAGATTAGATATTAGAAAGGAATTCTTTACTATGAGGGTGATAGATCAAGTTGTTCAGAGATGTTGTGGATCCCTATCCCTGGAAGTTCAAGGCCAGGCTGGATGGGACTTTGAGCAACCTGATCTAGAGGAAGGTGTCCCTGCCCATGGCAAGGGGCTGGAACTGGACGGTTTTTAAGGTCATTTAGAACCCAAACCATTCTGTCATTTTATGATCTGGGCAAGTCCTGAAATCCTCAGGTCTATGAAGTACCCAGTGGACAAGGCCACAGCAACCAAGAGAAGTGATTCCAGGTTTCTCCCTGCCCGACCAGCTCCCAGCACCATCTCAGTCGCAGGAGCAATAGGTGCCAAGGATCCAAAGGCTACAGACCCACAGCACCCAGGTATCACTGCCACCCACAGCTGAGACAGGATCAAAATGCTTTGTCAAGGGCTGTTACGAGCCTGCACATGTAGAAATTAGGAATCAGGCTCTGGTTTCCCACTCAAGGTCTCCCTTCTGTGTGTAAGTACAAAGGCTCCATAAAGCCTTTGCATTTAGACTTTATTCTCTAGGAGCACTCAACCAGTGGCATAAGTACATCATAAAATAGACAAAGAGCTGTAATATGTACCAATGGAGCTTAGCATTTCCTGGGGTTATTGGGGAAGGCAGTACCTGAAGATGTGCAGATAGATGGCTGACAGGGTCTTTTTTGCAGAACTTCCCACCTTAAACCTCTTCTTGTTGCCTGTAAGAATTCCAACCCACATTTGCAGATCAACTCTATCTAGGCCACTAAATAAAAACAGCCTGAATTTGAAAGTCATGATGTGCTTGCAGCACCCAATCAAATACCTAAATATTAGGCAGCTTTACCAAGGGAAGTTGTTTCCCCGCTTCTGAAAGGCTTCCGGCTCCCAAACTGTATCACTGCCTTTGCAACCTAACACAGGCCCTCCAAAACCATCTCAGTTTGGCTCCTTCTCCACCAGTCCTGTTCATCCACACAGAGTCATAGAGCTGTAGGATGATTAAGTTGGAAAAGACCTCGAAGGTCATCAAGTCCAACTGCTAGTAGCAGTAGAAGCATGTGTAGAAGGGGTGTCAGCATGGAAGGGACTGCTGAATATGCGGTTTCTTCTCCAAAACACTGATAAATACTTCAAGCTGAGTGCAGCCTGCTGTTTGTCTAGTACTGAATCAGCAGAGGCTGCTAACTAACATTTTTTGAGCTCCCCAGTTTCCAGTCACCTTCTTTTTTCTGTAGGGGTTTATTATGGAAGAGCCTTGTTCTCTCAGATTTTGCAGTGTCCTTGGTCCCATCTCCAGATAAATTTCTGCTTGACAAAACTCACTAAAACATAGCAGAAATTCGGTGAAAGGGGAGACACCAAGCAGAGAGCTGCATTTTTCGTGTTTTGCTTTTTCGTTACGCTTCTGTGATTTAGAATTACAAGTTAAGTACAAAGCTTCTGCAAAGCCATCCTGCCTTTCCTCCTGCCTTTCCTGCAAGGGGCTGTCAGCTCTGCTGGGGCTGGACCTGCTTTCCCAGGCACTCCTGGCTTAGGCTCCCAGAGGAGCGGAGCTTGCTGCCTGGAGAGTTGGTGGGCAGCTTGCCTGCTGCAAATGCATTTCTCTGCTGCTCTCCTTTGGTCCGAAGGAGCTGCAGAATTCTCCTACTCTTATGTAATGGTCTGCTGGTGTCTTTGCTTGGAAAACCTCTTTTTCAGCTGGAGGTTGTCAGGAGCTGTGTCCTACCTCTCTTGGGTCACTGCTGAGAGAGCAGCTGGCCGAGGGAGATGTGCCAGAGTGTGGGCAGCAAAAGGAGCAGCTCCTCTCCCCTTCCTCCCCTTGTGTCCAGCATTTCCCGGGGTTGCCCTGTTCCTCACAGGAGCATGGGCCAGCTCCGCCTGGGCGACTCCGGGCAGCAAATGGGGCGAAAGGGGAAATTTGGGCTGGGTGCTCTGCCTGGAGCAGTGTGTACCGTGTGTCGCGTGTACCCCCGCCCCCGAGAGCCACAGCGCGGATGGGGCAGAGCCGAGTGCGGAGGGGATGGGGGGAACAGCGGGATGGGAGCGGAGCACGGGGATGCGGGGGGACAGCGGGATGGGAGCGGAGCGCAGGGGATGCGGGGGGACAGAGGGATGGGAGCGGAGCGCGGCAGGAGGAATGCGGGGGGACAGCGGGATGGGAGTGGAGCACGGGGGATGCGGGGGGACAGAGGGATGGGAGCGGAGCACGGGGGATGCGGGGGGACAGCGGGATGGGAGCGGAGCGGGAGGGATGCGGGGGGACAGCGGGATGGGAGCGGAGCACGGGGGATGAGGGGGGACAGCGGGATGGGAGCGGAGCGCGGTGGGAGGGATGCGGGGGGACAGCGGGATGGGAGCGGAGCACGGGGGATGCGGGGGGACAGCGGGATGGGAGCGGAGCACGGGGGATGCGGGGGGACAGCGGGATGGGAGCGGAGCACGGGGGATGAGGGGGGACAGCGGGATGGGAGCGGAGCACGGGGGATGAGGGGGGACAGCGGGATGGGAGCGGAGCACGGGGGATGCGGGGGGACAGAGGGATGGGAGCGGAGCGGGAGGGATGCGGGGGGACAGCGGGATGGGAGCGGAGCACGGGGATGCGAGGGGACAGCGGGATGGGAGCGGAGCACGGGGGATGCCGGGGGACAGAGGGATGGGAGCGGAGCGCGGCCAGGAGATGCAGCAGCCGCGGGACCGGGGCATGGAGAGAGGAGTGCGGCGCGGGGATGCTGCAGCCGCGGGACCGCGGGACGAGAGTGGAGCGCGGCTGCTGCTGCTGCTGCTGCTGCTGTGGGAAGCGGATCGCCAAGTCTCCGGGCCGAGCTCTCCCTCCTCCGGCAACCGGCGGGGATGGGGAGGGGGAGCGAGGGAGGGGCGCGGAGGGGTCTGGGGACGTTAAAATGCAGCATCATCCTCCGGCCCCGGCGAATTCCGCGTGTGTGTGTGTGTGAAGGGGCGGAGGGGACGCGGCAGCCCTGCCCGCAGCTCCCGGAGCAGCGGGGCGGCGCGGGGCTGCGCGGAGCGGAGCGGAGCGGGCACTGCGGAGCCGGCGGCGCACCCGGTGCAGCGCCCGAGCCTCGCCGGGGAAAGGGGGGCACCGGGCGGGAGGGGAGGGAGGGGAAGGGGGGCGGCGATGCTGCCTGGCTTGGGGGAGGGAGGAGAGCGGGGGGAAAAAAAGGAGAGAAAGAGGGAAAAAAAGGCAAGGAACCCCCCCCGCCCCCCCCTTCCTCCCTCCTCTGCCCGGTCCCTTCCATCTCCAGCACACACACACACACACTCGCACGCACACACACACACCCCATTGATCAATATTTGGCTGTCTTGCTGCAACTTGCTGCAGTCTTTTAAAGGAGTAGTAGAGAGAGAGGGAGAGAGAAAGGGAAACTGGCAGGAAGGGGTAAGGAGCTACACATGTCACATGTGCTTTCTAAGACGGCCAGGAGCATCTGCAGGCTGGATCTGGTGGAGGATGCTGCGGCAGGTGATACACAGAGGGCTCCAGTCGTTTTTCTACAAGCTGGGCTTATTCGTGAGCAGGCATCCGGTGTTTTTCCTCACTGTGCCCGCAGTCCTGACCATCATCTTCGGCTTCAGCCTGCTCAACCGCTTCCAGCCTGACACTGACCTGGAGAGCCTGGTAGCCCCCAGCCACAGCCTGGCCAAGATCGAGAGGAGCTTAGCCAGCAGCCTTTTCTCCCTCGATCAATCCAAAAGCCAGCTGTATTCGGACTTGCACACCCCGGGGAGGTATGGCAGGGTGATTCTCCTCTCCAAACCCGGAGGCAATATTTTGCATCAGGCTGATGTGATCCTGCAGATCCACCGAGCCGTGCTGGAAATGAAGGTGAACTACAAAGGCTATAATTATACTTTTTCCCATCTGTGTGTGTTGAGAAATCAGGATAAGAAATGCGTGCTGGATGATATTATTTCAGTGCTAGAGGATCTGAGGCAGGCTGCCCTCTCCAATAAGACAACAGCCAGGGTGCAAGTGAGCTATCCCAACACTAAATTAAAGGTATGCTCTTACTGCATGCTTTTGCCAATTAAAGAGGCAGCACTTCATTTCTTGTCCTAAACAGCAAAGAGAAATATAATCATATCTATCTCTCTCTATCGAAATGTGTGTGATCTGGGCTTTCCTCGTGAAGCAGCTGAATCCGGTGCCTTGCTTTTGTTCTGGGCGAGGAGGGAGGGTGGGGAACTGGACGCTGCCGGAGCAGGAGAAGAAGGGAGCGGAGAAGAACCTGAGCACCGGCAGACCTTGCAATGCCTCGAAGGTTCAATTCATGGGGGGAAAGGGACAGGAGGTGTGTGGGGGGTTGAGAGCTGGTTTGCACTATCACCTTTTCCAGCCTCACTGCTGTGGTGGAATAATTTGTCTTTAATGTGGTCAGGAAAAGCTTTCCTCAAAGGCACAGTGAGGTCCTGTGTCTCCCTGCCCCTGCCAGTGCTGTAAGAGCAGCAGGAGGTTTGGGCCAGAAGCAATTTCAGGTGTCCTGCCTTCTTAACCTGCATGCAAAGAAGGTGAAGGGAAGTGGGAATTTTTTTTTTTTCTCTCTCAGTGTAAAAATTATTAACTCTGTCGCTGATGGATGGGCTGGACTTTTGGGATGGATCCCACCAGCTAGAGGCTTCCAGCAAAGTTGAAACAAGGTAAAAGGTGAAAGAAGTTTCAGTCCCCCCCATTAAAAGAATAAACAATTTGGCACAAATTGTCTCAGGACTATTTCCCTGGCACACAAACACCCATCTGCTTTCCTTCCCATCTGGAGCAATTCTGTTCACCAGGACTAACCTGCTGTGAGTAAATAAGGTACAAAGTTTGCAGGTAGCTCATGAAAGAAGTTTTTGTGGATTACAGTATATCTTCATGATCCCCATGGCATTGCACCAGAGGCAGGATTTATTTAACAGAGTGTAACAAACTCCCTAGGACACTATTTACTCACGGCTCAGGTCATAGGGGAGAGGACATGCTCCTCTTTGTAAACCAGAGATCTCTGGGGTTATCTCTTCCCTCTTTCAAAGAGTTCCTCGGGGGTAAGGGACATGCTCTTGCAAGTACCACCACTAAGATCCTGAAGTTACAATTTATTTCTTACTGTACATTTACCAGGAAAAGATCCCATAAAGTCAGTCCCTGTTCCGAAATCTGAAGCAGAGACATAGATTGATTTTATTTGATTGTCTTTTTCCTTCAATAAAAGTGCCAGGTGGAACAGCTTGGATTTGGTCCCGTGGCTGTAGATGTTACAGTAATTGCTTTGTACAGAGTTGTGGCTGCCTGAGTGGAGTGTGTGAAAATGAAAAGTTGTCCTTGCTGGAAAGTCCTGAGTGCAAAGAGTGCTCAGAAAAACAAGTTATTCTGGATTAAATATCCCTGGATGGATTTTATCTTCTAGTGTGCTGCAAAGACAATCCCGCTACTGCAGAATTAAAGTGAATCCTTTACATTTTGCTCAGTTTTAGAATTAAAATTAAGGTAGTTCAGTGGATAACACTGATAATCTAGACTAACAGTGTTATAAAGCAGCTTTATACAGAAATAGTTGTGGTAGTAGTCCTACTCTCTCAATCCAGGTTAATTTTCTTCTCTAGACAAACCCTAACTGATCTTATCAAAACTAGGATGCAATCACTTGCAATGTGGTTTTGTTTGTTTGTTTGTTTGTTTTCATTAGAAGATTGCCTACAGCTCCTCCTTTTTTAAAGATAAAAGCAAAGGAAAAGATAATGTGGTCTGAATTAGCTACATATTGGATTGCCAGATAATTCGCACACAGAGAAAGGTTTTCCCAAAACATAGAAGTCTAACTCTCAGCACTACCAAACACCATCCCAGCACCTTCAATCCCCCAAAGAGTTGTGTTTCATCTTCTGGGTGAGGGAACAAGCACCCTTAAGTAGCTCAGTTTAAAACTGGACTGAGCAGGGAGCTTTCTGCCCTCTTGCCAGTGAAAGAAGATCAAGCCACCAAAGCCTGTGACTAAACTTCAGAGAAAAGCCAGCGATTACAACCCATTTCTGTGGGTCCTGCTTTTACTGAGAAAGAGAAACACACTTTGCCACAATTTTCCTTCTTCTTATATGTTAAGGACTCTATTATGGATCTGTGGTCAGCCCTGAACCTGGGCTGGTCTTCAGTGATAGTGTTTCTGCAGACAGTCACTTTCTCTGGTCTCTTTGGCTCCAGCTGCTGGGATTAAATTACTGTTTTTTATAACTAATTCACTAGTTTATCTCTGTCATCTTTGCTGTCCCATCTACCATGGGTTAGGAAGTTGAAGGGCAACATCTCATGATCTCCTTCAAACCATGGGCAAAATCTTGGTTTAATCCCATCTCTCAAGCTGTTTATTGACCTCCCTCACTTTGCTCCTGTGAGCAAAGGATGTGAAAACTCAGGCCTGTATTTCTTGTTTTGTATTTTTTTTTTAAACAGAAACATCTCAGATGCTGCACCCTTTTAGGTAGATGAGTTTCTGGCTGTTCAGCAAAGGGAGAGAACCCCTGTGACTATAGCTGTGAGGTTTTGTATTTCTTCATACTTGAGTTGTGACATTAAGGAAAAGTTGTGGCTAAACCTCATGGGACTGCAAACAAGAGGGCCAAATCTGCCTGATCTTATTCATTGTGAGCCATTGCTCATCACATTCAGTGATCCATGCTCTTGGGATTCTTCTCAGCTAAACTTTCCTGCACCATTATAACCCACCAGGATCTTCTAGGCTGCCTCACTTCCCAAAGGTCATGTTCCTTGGTTAATACTGGTAGGTTTTGCTATTTTAATAATGGCTTCAAATTAAACAAAATTCTTCTAAAAAAATATGGGGATTTCAAAATCATGAAGGTGCCCCATATGTATTTAGTTTACAGCTGACATGGGTCAAGTGTCAAACTGTGGTCTGGGACACAAAGACAGTGTTAAGCTGTTCCACTTCTGCTCCATCTAGGAGCTGCAAAAACATTTTGTAGTTTATTATTTCCCTCAAGCCTTGTGAGAAACTTTTACTTATTTTCCCTTCTCATCTCCTGATGGAAGCCAAATCAGTTCAGACCTCTCAGGTGAGGCTGCCTGAAGGGTGTCAGGGGGTGAGTTCTTGGCAGGCTTCCCACAGGAACTTTGTGGGGACCACTCAAGCAGGTTTCAGCAAACTGCTCCGGTTTTGAAGCAGCTGTTATCGGGCTGCAAAATCTGATGAAACTGCTTGGCTTTTCCTGAGGAAATATGGATGTGAAGGATAATTGTTTAATCATTGCTTGCTGTATTGTTGGAAGAACTTACAGCCCTAAATATTTCTACTATCACTGTCCCTCCATAAGTCAGGAACTTGGTTTCTCCACTCATCAGAGAAGGAGCAGAGACACAACATTCACACTCAGAGCACAGACTGCAGGGTGGTTTCAAAAGCCTGAGATGGGTTTAAAATCCACTCTGGCTACTTAGGGGTGATTGTAGGCAAGTGCAGATGAACCAGGCTGAAGGAAAATGCCAGCTCTCTTTGCTTTGGGAGCACAGTAGTCTGCTCACTGCAGTCTGCAGCCTAGCCAGAGAGTGACTTGCCCAAGGTCATGCAGATAGACAGTGGCAGAGCAGGAAAACAAAGCTGGATATATGAAGTCTTGATGAAGATTTTTGAAATACTTCCTGGAGAAACATTGCTCACGCTTTCCTCAGTACAGGACATAAAAAAGATGCTCCTGTGCTTGGGGTCTGGACTGTGCCCTAACTTGCACAGACTGGACAAATCTGTGCTGAGCACTCACCGTCAGTCATCAAACTGTTAAATCTCAAGTTTTGGCAAATATCAGCATTGTTTTTGTCAGCTGGGACTTCTAGAACAGTGACTGTGTGTGACTTGGGAGACAGCATAGGAAAGAGTCCACTCCAGATCAGTAAATCCGCTCCATTCTGCTGATAATGGTGTGTGGTGTTCTTAGAAGTGAGCACATTGTGCCTCTGCCTCAGGGCCAGAATGTGGTCTGAGGCACAGTTTATTTGTTGGTATAAACAGAATTATTGATTACCTGAGGATTACTTCTTGTGTACCATGAAATATGAGGGAAGAGATTGCTTTTTGACCCCGATTCACCTATAACCAAAGAAAATTTTCTGTCCTCTTCCAGGAAAAGCCAAAAAAGGTCCAGATAAAAATAATAGAAGTTATTTCTGAACACAGTCTTTGTATGGAAGGGAAAAAAAGAAAACTATAAAAACATTTTTTCAGGTATTTCATCTTTATTGTTTCTTTGTTGCTTTTCATGTTTATTTGCTACTCTGTCTGAGAAAAGATAATAACTGAGAGCTTCCCTGTCTGAGTTCAAAATAAATATGACAACTGCTGGTTTAAAGAAACCTTTGTCAGCAGATTGGTTCCTGTAATATTGCCTTCAATTAATTAAGTATCAGTCATTTATGAACACCAGGCAAAATAGCAGCCAATAAACCAGAAATCTCTATTACCACATTTGTGATAAACACATCAGCTGGATATTGAGTCTGCTCTTGCTTAAGCTGAAGCATTACTTGCATTCACTTAACATCTTGAAACCTCTAATTGCAGTTTTGCTACTGGCCAGATTCTCAATTTTTCTCGCATTAACAGCTGTACTTTCAAATGAGTCTTGCTCCATTTGCATTTGTGGAGTCTTTCTGACTGCTCTAAGATTAATCCCTCCTCAGATGTCCCTGAGGGGGACACCTCTATGGGACAGAGAAAATATGAAACCAGAGCCCACTTCCATCAGAGTAGGCATCTATGCACCAACAATATCCACAAACTGATTATCCCTGCAGTAAAATCAGTTAGAGTGCAAGACTGCCCTAACTCAAACAAACAGATGCTTCTTCAGAAGCAGTGTGGCTCTGCACCCTTTTGTGATACCACCTGTTCCAACCCAAGCATGTGGTTCAGGATTTTGTGAAGTGCTCTGTGGCTGTTAAAATCTACCAAGTCAAAGAAAAATAATAAAACATGTTCAGGGAGAAGATCAGAAGAGGGAGGCTGGAGGCTGCAGATAGTTTTCATCTCAGCATCGCAGATGAAGACAGGATGGGCAGGCTGAGCTCAGAATAGCTGCTCAGTAGCATGAAAGCAAGTGGAAAATGTTTGAAGCATAGGAGCATCTTCTGGCTCACAGATTGGGAAACTAATTTGGGAAAAAAAAAATAAAAAGACACTTCTACTCTTCCAACTCTGTTTCCATACTGTCCAGCAGCACTGGGGAGGACTCCTGACCCTCCTCACCTGGATGGGCTGGTGGAGCTGTGCCTTTGCTGGGAGATGTCTCTGTAGACATCAGCTTTTGAAGATGTGATTAGGCAGCCCGTCTGCTCAGTTTGGGCAAGAAATTTAGTATTTCCTTGCATTTTTAGAAGAATTCTCCACTCCTCCCTTTGCTTAGTACATTAGGAAGGGTCTCTGCATTGGCTCTGACAGCCAAGCATTAAGTTAACACTCTCCTGTAAAGCAAGGCCAGACTATGAGCCCTGACTGCACTGGGAACATGAAACTGGGTTAACATGTACAGATAAGCCATTCCAATGTAAACAAACAGCAGAAAGGCAGCAGAGATCAAGCAAGGCAAAAATGAGTATTTGGGTGCTCTTTTTGAACTGCCATTCTTCAGTTCAGAACGTAACGTTCCTTGTCAATCTCTGAGGGACGTTCCACCTTCAGCTGACCAGGAGTGTAGAGAGCAAGTTCCTTGGGTGTGGGGCTCCTTCCTTCCCATCCAGCAGCGGAGAGTTCTGGCCATATAGAAGACTGCAAAGAAAATATTCTCCATTGACCTTTTGGATGACCTTGGTTGCCTTCCCCTCCCAGCTATTCCACTTTTAGTTTTGTCAGCACTTACAGGAGGACATGGCCTTTTGTGCAGTGCCAGGCCTTGATGTGAATAATAATAAAGAAGCAACTGGAAGGTTGTTTAGGAGGAGAGAAGAGCAAGATGCAATTACAAAACCCTTCTGCTAGTAATAATGGCTCATCCCTGGGGATCCCTGGGGTGGATGTCATCTGCTTGCCAAAAGGAGAAAACCCAGTAGAACTTTGCCATTTTCCCTAAAAAAGACAGTCCTCGGTGGACATAAAAAGCCATTTATTTCCTTTACATTGAATATTATTAAATATTTGGTTAAGGCCTGCAAATGTTTTTACACTGGCATGGTATCTTCTTATAACAGTCATCCCTGTGTTTTCCCAAAAGGTCTCTGTAGACCCCTACTGTACTGGCTGCGTGAGCTCTTGGAGGGATCTGAACTTCTGTCTTCAGATTTACAACAGATGGGTATTCTTGATATCTGTAACAAGAATAAAACAAATTCAGGTACCACCAAGCAAGGCAGAAGAATAAAATTTATTAACATTAGAAAAGAAGACGTGACATATGCCCAGACGGAGAGGAGACGTTATATATTCTATTATAAGGATATACCGCTTCTATTCTATGGTAGAAGTGAGAGGAATCTCGTAAGGACAAAGTTAGATTGATAAATAAGGCCAAAGAGACGTTCTTAAATTATTTATCATCCTTTATGCTTATGTGGGTATGCATTTACAGGCATATCTTAGTTGGCAAACAATGATGTAGGTAAGGCTGGGGTAGGCATTTGGAAGACAGTAATCTAAGAGCAAAATCCATATTAAACCTCTTCACACACTGAGATAAAAGATCTCTCTACAGTGGTTCTTACAAAAGAACCCGCTGACTGGTTCTCCAAGAGAAGTCAATCGAGTTGGGGAAAACGTGATCTTGCATTTGTATTGAAAGCTTTTAATTTATGCAGGCCCCGCATCCATTGCCCCTTCATACTGCAAACAGTGAGATGTGGCTGAGACTTCAGCTGTAAAACAGCTTCAAATACAAAAGAAAGTCTTCAACAATGTAGGAAAGCAGATACTCTGAGTGATGGAAAGGAGAGGGGATGACACCAAGAGGCTGAAGGAGCGAGCTATGAAGTCTTTTATACCTCTTTTTCTCACTGCATTTGTCCTGTTCTCTGTTTTCCTACCTACCAAGGGGCAAGGTGCTCATGTGGGGATTAGACAGTAAAGGAAGTTCTTGGAAGTGAGGCTGTGAAGCATCCTACAAAGGGAGAGAGCAGTGACCGAGCTCCTGAGCATTGCAGAGATGCTCACATGCAGTGGCACATGTCATTGCCCTAGCCCTGGTGTGAATTGGCCTCACTTTTACACTGATCAGGCCACTCGAGAGCAGGAGCTTAAGGTGAAATGCTGGAGATCTCTGATGACACTAGCAAGGGAGAGCTGGTGACAGCGGGAAGATTTCCATCTAAAAAGATTTACTGTAGGATCAGCTCAAGGGCAAACTTGCAATCATTTCTGGTGGCAGTTCTGGTATGACATTTTGCTTAAGTTTTTTTTTCTTCTCCTTAGAACCACTCATACATTGGTAGGCAATTCCTACACAACAGCATTCCTGCATGCCCAGCAGCAGCTCTGCAAGATACCTGAGAACCTTCACAGCTGTGAGTTGGCCAGATCAGCTTTTCTCCCCAGTTTTATGTTTTGCCACCAAACACACTCCTCCAGTCCACTCTTGCCAGCAAACTGGCATCACAGACAGGGAACTGCTGGGTGAGCATGGGTTGTGAGACTGGCATGTCAATAGCTGGCTAATTTGGAGAGAGTTTTGGTCTAATAATGATCCATAGCTAAAAAATTAGTTGGCACTACATGTGTGTAACATTTCCTGAGTACGTATGATGGCAAATATTTTGGTGTCTTGCAGAACAATTCTTCTTTAAAAATTACACGAGCTCTAAATCCTGCTTGTCTGTGCTGAGGGTATCTGAGAAGGTAAAGGGCAGTCCTGCCTTCCTGCCCCACACCTTTGAAGGCAACACACACCACTGAGATTCCTAGTGCAATGCAGTGTAAGCAAGGGGGATTAAAGATCCATCTCCAGCCTGCCACACTTATTTCCTTGTGCTAATGGTGGGACACCTGGGAGGTCCCGTTAAGGAGTTCCACAATAATTCCAGGGAAGTCCAAACCTGACATGCATCTCTCCCAATCTGTAAGGATAAACAGCAGGTACAGGGCTGGTTCTGAGGCACTGAACCCTCGTGCCCAAGTTTGGCACTGAAACGAGACAGAAGAGCTGCACTTGTGTACAACAGGGTCTTGTTTCTCTTACACTTTGTGTAATTGTTTCCACCAGTGTTACACGAGCATTGTCAGCCTGATGGGCAGGTGTTATTCTTGCCACATGCATGGTGCATTTTTGCACACGTGTCAGCAGCTTCCTAAAGGGTGCTACGATTCAGCAATGGCCACGGAGGGTTTTGCTGCTTCTGTTCTAAATGCTGAATTACCTGGACTAAATCATGCATGACCTGGCTGGCCCAAAAATCGTCATCTGCATCTTTTTCTATCTGAAATATCTATCTGAAATTTCTATCTGAAATTTCAAGTACTCTTGAAACCAAAAGCATCTTTGAAACAATGTCCACCCTGCCCCTAATTTCATTTTGAAGGATTGAAGGATAAGGGCATGTTCCCACTGTTTCATTTTGACATGCCCCTAACAAAATGTTCCTGTTTTTTTGTATTAAAAGGGTCATACTACGTAGTCTTTCAACATTTTTCCAAAAATATTTTTCTGTCACATTATGCTTCAGATTAGAAAATAAAGGAGGAAAAAAAAAACAAAGTCACTTTAAGAGGAATTTTTTCCTGTATTCAAACTTTAGGGAAGCAAAATCACAGCAAAAGAAACTCACCCAGCTGGTTGAGGACACAGCCCAGTGCCCCTGCAGACAAATTTACCCACCAGGAGGATGCTCTGGCTCTCATTAATGCAGTTTTACACTGAAGACCAAGGCACTGTATCGATGGGACAAGTGATCCTGGCTTCCAGTTTTCCAAGACAGTCTAGTTTGTAAAAAATTGTGCAGTTCATTAAGAAGAAAGATGTTGTTAGCAGTATTTCATTATGCAATTCCATCTCTTTGACAGAATCTGTGACTTAAATATAAATCACTTTTTTCCTAACCATTTTCCAGGATGATTTCTTAGAGCAGATTTTAATACATTAAACAAATACATTAACAAATACATTAACAAATTCAGTGCCAAGTAGATGCAACATGCATTCATGTGCATTTCCCCCCCTAAAATTCACAGTTCAGTTTGTTCATCGTCTTAACTCTTCGAGTGAGGTTTTATTCACAGATAAGCACAAAACATCCCCCAAAAGAGATTTCACCATGTAGACTTTTGCATCCAGATGACAAACCCACTTCTCTTTAGGAATGGCTGGAATATGTGGTAATAAACATTCTTACAGTGCTGTTTCTTTTTTAACTAACCTTAATTTTCCTGTCCATTACTAATTTCCCAGCTGAATGTAGAAAACACTGGTCACCCAGTTGGTGCACAACAGATTTGTCATGGTAAATGGCATAGAAATTTGGGACAACAGCAGAGAAATGCAAACATTTTTGAAGATTTACAAATGTCTCTCCACTCTTTTCTATCCCCAGGCTTCAAGATTAGCACAAGCATTAGGCTTTAGGTACATACCCCAAAATAAATTTCACAAGCTTGACAAGCTTAAGAACTCCCCTGGTCTCATAAAGCATTTCATTTTTGGTTTTGGGAATTCCATTTTAAAGAAAAGGGTGGGGTTTTTTTTATACTCCTAAAAGAATAAACCCTGCATCCTTATGACTTTTACCATCTTCTTTCCTTAATTATCAGATTTTAGAAGTGGGAGAAGGAGGACATCCTTGAAAGGAAATTTGTCTTATATAAATGTCAAATGCTGTAATTACATATGATCCATGGTTTTTTCATCACAATATTCACCTCAAAAGGCAAGTTAAAACAGATCATTTGTCACTACTTAACAGATCTGAACAAAGCTCCTTTAGGAACTATTCTGATACTTCTGTTGTGGAAAACCTGATTGCATTTTAAAATAGTAAAAATAACAAAGAAAAATAAGGCAGAATGGGATGTGTTTTCACTTCCTTTAGAGCAGCTAAATAAAAGATAACCAGGATAGGGAATAGCCCAGGATGAAGCTAAAAAAACCTCAGGTTCATGCCTAAACCATTTGAATTGGCTTTTCCCACAGCCTCTTCAATGAGGATAAAGCGAACACAAAGGACAACTTTCCAGGTGTTTGGTAAAGGAGCTGTTTGGGGTGTGGGATGGTGGTTTTGGTGCAGGGCTATGCATTCAAGAATTCATATTCTGCTGTGACTTCTCCTTTACATTGATTTTTCCCATCATAAAGGAGGGCTGTGGTGCTGCTGGAGAAATTCAAAAAGCTGCTGGAGTTTTATGAGACTCTTTCATGTAACATCAAGAGGTCAAACACATAAAAAGTTTATAAGGTCAGTCTAACCCATTCTCCGGCTGGTGCAGGATTATGAGGAAACCCTAATAGAGAAATTAATTCAGATTGACTTGGATGGGAAATCAGTCATTTGGGTTGGAAACAGGATGAAAGATTGTAAATGAGGAATCATGATAAATGATAATGTAACAAGTTTATGGAAGGTATCTTGCAGGGTATCTGGAGAATTTGTGTTAGGTCTAGTCTCATCTAACATCTCTATTAATTATCAGGAAATGGAATTGAATTGCACAGAAGTGAAGTTCACAGATAATATTAAGCAAGAAGGACATGTCAGCAGCAGCTGAGTCACAGAATTTATACAGATAGATCCAGAGCAGTTAGAAAGCTGAGCAGAAAATAATAACATTTTTTGAAGAGCTTTCTTTGCATGTGGGTACCCAAAGGGTAACATAGGATCCTCCCTTGGAACTGATTCATGTTAGCTGAGTTCTGCCAATCTCAAAGTGAAGGTGCAGCACTTAAATGACATTACCAAGGTCAAAGACAAAGTTGATGTTGAAGTTGGAGTTTTGCAGCCCCCAGAGAAAAGGCACTTATTTTAACTCCAACTCTGACACTGCTTTGCAAGGACAGACATTTCAGTACTCGATGTTCTCCTTCCTCCTTCACCTTCTTGCAGATCAAGCTCAGCAGGACACACACAGTTCCCTGGGAAGAGCTTGAACAGGGCTTTGGAGGCTGCAGAGGAAGCATTAAATTGTCAGGGAAGTCTTGATGGAATTTTGCTTCTGTTTGTTCCTTTTGTTTTGTTCCTTTCTAGAATGAAACAAGTCCTCTTCTGGAGTTTTGTGCTGACTGTGAATTTTTGATGGGTGATTTGATTTGGATTTGGATGATTTGTAAAAGTCCTTTTGCCATGTTGTGCATTGTTTGATTGTTTCACAGCACTTCAAATTTGAAAATCCTCATACCTCTAATGTCAAAAATTGGCTCCATTTTGTCCCTGTTGAATTTTGTCATTTCTTAATTGTATTCTGGTTGTGCCAGGGAAAAATTATGGTAGCAGACAGTCCTAAAACTTAGTTTAACAGGATAGTTATGAAATATTCAGCTGGATCCTATCCTAGTTTTTCTCCAAGTTGAGCATGATCACAGAACTATTGTCTAGGAAATGGCTGGTGATGTTTGTGAAAAGAATTGTGGAGTCAGGCCATTTCTTCTCTTTTTGTTCAAAATGTCAGGGCCTTTGCTGCAGTGGATGGGATCTCGTCTGGTCTTCAGAGTCAGGCTGTGACCCTTCCAATGAGGGTCTGTATTGGAGAAATTTGTGGGTGCTCATGCAGAGAGTCACAATAGCAACACACATATTTCCTCTAAAAGCCATTTTCTATTCAGCATCTAATCTAAAGTGAGCCAAATGTGCAACCAGAGGATAGAAGGGTGAACCTGCAGGAGTAATTAATTTCAGTTTCTCTGAACATCTACATTAGGACTGGAGAAAGTCACTATTCAGAGACATCATAGACCAGAGCAATAATATTCGCATTATGCATTACCCTTTCAGATGGTTAAAATTAGGTAAGGTGAATGTCACTATACTTTTATTTCAAATTACCCCAAAAACAGTTCCATGAAATTTGTGTAAGCATGAGGAAATGCTGAATCTAGAGATCTTTAGAGAAAAGGCTCATATCAGGTGAAGATTTTCCAAAAAATCCCAGGGAATAATCTGTGTGTGCACTGACATGAGAAGAATAACCTCCCAGAATAATTTCACAGGGAAAATCTAGGTTCCTTCTCAAGTCCATTGCAACTTTTTCTCACTCCAAATCTCTGACAGGGCTTTGAAAAACTCTTTTTGGAAATTATTATTAGACAGTTGCGAAAGAGCTAAAATACATTAATCTGAATAAGGAATTAGCTCCCACTGAAAGAACTGGAATTAAATGCCATCCTCATCCAAAATAGATTGCCAGATATCTCCAGTTTATTGCAGCAGGGAGACAGAAATTTTGCAGAGTGCTCAGGAGACAAATGTTGAAATTCCATCATCTGGAAGAGCTTTAACATCTGATTACTCTTTGGCTTGCTCTATCAGAATTTTTCCCTAAATATTTGCATGAAATCCAAAGGTGGCTAGATACCACAAGGTCCCACCATCTGCAACATTTTTGCTTTAGAATTAAAAGTCCAATCCTTCCTCTTCTGCCAGAACCAAAACCTTTCCAAATAGACTATAATAATATAAAACTGAAAAATCACTTTGTGCAGCAGGTGATTTTGAAAAACCTTTTTTTGGGTTTTTAACACCTATTGCATTACAGTAATTATAAAATGTATATTTGGGAAGAAAAGCTTTGATGTATTGCAAGGAAAAATTTGAAATAAGTTGAAAGGATGGTTGTTAATACTAATATTATTTACAGAGAATTTCTGCATTTCTCCAGAAGTGCTTATACACAGAAATTAAATATTCATCTCACTTTGTATCTTGAATTCATTTTTAACAGCAGCACTACATTAATGTACACATCTAGGAACACATATAACTTAACTTCAAGCATTTTATGAAGGTACATAAACAAGGCTTTGGGGCACTGTAGGCTTTAGGAGGACTAAAATCCCTAAGAATGAGAGTCAGTCCATTTAAGATAAAAATTGCCTTCCAAAGGTGCCCTGTCTTCCTCTTTTCCTGTAGCAGGCAGTGAAGTAGTCCTGACATTTTCACAGTACTCCTGACATTTCCAGCCTGACACCTTGGTTAGGCAGCCTGACTCAGGACTCAGAGCCTCAGTTGTGGCTTCTCATGCTTTGAGCTTTGTTCTGGCTGGAGAGGCACATCCAAATCAGAAACTCTCCTTGAAGATAATAGGGATTGTGTATCCAGAGTAAGGACAAATACCCAGCTGTGAAATACAGCCACCTTTAGGATGGAGCCTTTCAGGTGTGGCACAACTGATATCACCATTAGATTGGGGGTTCTGAACAGAGAAAATTAAAGAAATCTTCTGCCAGATGGCAGCAAGGAGAGGATAAGGGGATTAAATATTTGGTTTTCCTTTTTTTTTTTTCTTTCGCTTTTCCCCCTTCTGTTCATTTTGCATAAACCTGGATTATTTCTCCAATCCATTTCACCACACACCACATGAGCAGCTGCTCCCAAGCTTGGCAGGGAGGAGATGCAAGCTTATGACAGAGAGGAAAGGGGCCTCACCTCTGGCATCACCAGTTCACACTAAGAAATGCAGCTACTGAAGAAAGTCCAGCACCAGAATGGGAAGATTTGTGGAGCATGGGCAGCTTCTCCAGCTGTGTGTTTGCACAGCATCTTGCACTGCAGGGTCCTGGGCCCTGCCAGAACCTCACTGGTGACCAGTGATTACAGTCTGAACCGAGATCTCGGCATCTGCTGGGCTTCATTTGTGTCTTCCCAGTCCTCTACAGCCCAGAGGCTGCACTGAGATAATTTTCCAGGCATGCAGACTTTCTTCAGTGGCACCCCCTGCAATCTCTAGGTGAAGGGTTTGGGATGATGTAAAATTTCCTGATTGCCTCACACTGTTGTGTAACACTATATCACTGCAATGTGCCCTGTGCTGAGACAGTGTAAGACACCGTCTCCCACAGAGTATGACTGAGAAAACACGGAAATCCAACCCTCCTTGTGTCAGTGAACTTCCAGTGTAAGAGCTCTGCAGTGATGAGAGGCAATGGGAAGCCCAGAGAGTCATAGAATCATTTAGGTTGGAAAGAACATCAAGTCCCACAGTTAACCCACCGCTGCCAAGTCCACCACTAAACCATGTCCCCAGACACCACACCTGCATGTTTTTGAACAATTCCACATGATGCCATGGCATGATGTGGTATTCCATGCCATGATGCCATGGGCTTTAACCTTTTTTAACTGGGACAAGAATTAAAGACTTTTGAGAAAATTGCACATGACAACACCTTCATCTCTGTGGGCTACTAACACAAGATTTTACCATGAAGGGAGCACATTACAAGGTGATCTTGAGACATAAAAGCTACCTGCTGATGTTCAAATGGGGTGTCAAAAATCTCTATGAATGTACTGAATTAAAAGTAACCTGGGTCAGCAGAACCCCAGGTTTAGTTAGGTTTTAATGCATAAACCAAGGCCTACTTAAATGCCTCATTCCCACTTCCCCTTCCCAGAGCCTCATCCAGTGCCATGAAAACAAAAGAAAAAAGAATAAAAAAGGAAAGCATCTGAAAGCAGACATTTTTTTGGCTCTCTCCAGCTAACAAATGGCCAAACTCATTAAAACCCAGTGTGTGCTGGAGAGGAGGGAGGGATGCTTCACGGAAGAGAAATTGCTGCACAATGCCAAATTTGAGAAAAATAAAAAAAGAGGGAAAACTGATTAATTATCTCTTAGAAAAGGGGAATTTTCAGCTAGAAGTGTTAAGTGTCCTCAACTGTATCTGCTTTGTGCAGTGCCTTGTTATATCTTACTGAGCATTGTGAGAGTTTAAGTCCCTGCTAGGATTTGGATAAGAGCACAGCAGCAACTCGTATTCAAAGCCTGGGCTTAGCTAATCCAGTTACCTGTAAATTAACCTCAAAACCATTCTAGACTCAAAATCTTGCTACATCACACTTGGCTCTGTCTGATTCTCAGTTACTTCTTTTCTTCCTGCCTTTGATAGAACATTTTTGCAGTGTTTCAGTACTTTGGCTGCTGGTCCCTGGAGAAAACAAGATGAGCGGAGACAGATAAAATTAAAGAGATGTTTGCCAACATAAAACATAATTTAAAAAGAGAAAAGCACCCTTTTCTGTGTCATTATTGAAACCTCAGATTGTAAAGGCTTAAATGATTCCTGTGGATCTGCTTTACTGCTCACTTTTTATTCTCTGTTGTTTGTTTTTTTAACATTTCCTTTAAATGAAGTAATAAAACCAGGCAAATCCAATCCTTTTCACTTTCTGGCAGATTTGCTTCCTATTTCTTCTGTGTATTGGATTTCAAGTGGTGTAAGGAAAGCAATTAGAAGAGGCACACAGTGGGATGCTCACAAAGCAAGAGGGCCCACAAATATGTCAGTGAAAATCTGTGTCCCCTCTTTAGAATCTCCTGACAGCCACTGGATCCCATTCTCATCCACCCAAATCTCTCTTTAGTTGCTGGTATGGAAAGAAGACTTTTTTTTTTTTTTTTTTTTTTTTTTTTTGGTGCATTCTGCTGTCTTTTTAAATTTAGTAATTAGGATCTTGTTTAACCTATAGCTCCATAGACCTCAAGAAATCTAAAGATTAAATATTCTCAAGAGATCGAAAGAATTTTGGTGGAATATTGTCCTGTTTACTCCATTTGGAGAAAAGCATGATCCTCATGAGATAACAAAACTGTTGAATTTCACTGGAGTACAAAGATAGCTTTAATTCATTAATTCACTTACTTTTTGTTGCTAATATAATTCAAATCACTGCATTTAGGAGAAAGATTTATCTATTATAAAAATTGAACTGTTCTATTTTCCTCCTCTTCCCAAGCAGCTAATTTAATTTCTTTTTTTTTTTTTTTTTTCATTGAAGAGCTGGAAAATCAACAATACTCTGAGACTCCAAAGGGCATCTTTCATCTGTGTCATGGAATATACTGTCTTGGTGCACCATAGTTTAGAAATGGACAGAGTGAAAATTGGGCTAGATGGGCCACTGGTCTGTGCTGAAAAAACACTCTAATTTTTTTAACATTCGTTGCAATTTTCTTCCTTTCCTTTGAACATTTCTAATATTGCACTTAAGCTGTGGAGGAAATCAGAATTCATATAGAGTATTCATTGATTAAAAGTACTCATGATACAGATTCATTGAGACTGCCAAACATGAGAGACCATTTCCATTCTTCAAACACATTCCTGCATATGCCAATGAGAGCATTTAACTGTATATATCCAAATATTGGTGTTTTACACAATTCCCTCAAAGCACTGCTGTCAATGATTCTTTCCTGTGTTTCTCCTTGGCACAAACAAAATCCTTTGGGATGAAGAGTAGCTGTGGGCAAGACCACAGAGACCAGCACCTTTTTCTTTTTTTCAATTGCACCTGGGCAGTTTTCATGGCTTAGCAACTGGCAGAGACATAAATGTTTTTGCAGTTTGCATAGGTGGAGAGTCACAGCTCTAGCAGGCAATGCAGGAGCTTGGATTTGCCCCCACCTGGCATCTCCTTGAAAAAGTTCTGACCTGCACTGGCTACTTTTACCATCATCCTTCTTCCTGGAGGATTTAGGGTGAGTGCAGCCATACCTTTGCTCCGTGGTTCCTCCACTGGCAGGGACAGGCTGTGAAAAGCAGAGGCTGGTGCCAAGATTTGTGATCCTGGGCAGGGCTGGATCTCTCCAAAGGACAATGAATGGTGAGGAGGGAGCAGGAGCTCTGTGCCTGCTGGAAACAAGAGGACAGTCATGTTTTAATACCTGACCTGGTAGATTTACCCACCCAGGGTAACCTATGATTTCAGAGGCCTGCTGACATGGATCACCTTTGGAAGGTGAATTTGTGTCACCTACAAGGTTTCCTGAGCTACCCACCTTCCTCCTGAGTGAGCTATCCCAGCTCCCCAGGCTGCTGGGCATCCCAGGAAAGCTGTGCCCTTCACCCCTGCACCCATCTCGTGGGACTGGGGTGCTGACAGCAGCTCACCTGCCTGAACTGTCTGTGCCAAAGCTGCTTCACTGCTGTGCCTGTGTCCTGCTCCTGATGGAGGGCAGAGAAGAAAAAGACAGAGACCAGCTGTAGCCCAAAATTATCCTCCAGTGCTTGCAGTTCTCTTTGTGCTGTCTGTGACTCTCCCATCTTCCAGCACCCTTCCCACCTAGGGAGATGAATGATCCCAGCCCATGTGGGTATTGCTCATCAGCTTCAAGGACACCACTGTGTCCTTGGGTGCACGGGTTCTGCTCAGGACAGCTGGGGACAAAGCTCTACTGGACAGTTAATCTATTCCTCTTTTCCAAAAGGAACTGGGATGGGATCTGAGATGGACTGAATGGGAATCTGACCTTGTGGATGAAGGGATCAGTTTAGAAACAAAGATCTTGAAGATAGGATAAAGACTGAAGAGGTGCTGCAAAGGATGTAAAGATGAAATATAGTCTAGGAGGGAAGTGGAGTTAGGCTGGTATAGGAGGGAGAGAGATTATCTTGTATTTTCTTCCCAGAGAGATGTGCAAAGGAAGCAGAAGATGGAGTTAGAGCCTTTTTTCCTTCCTTTCTGTCCTTCCCTTGCCTTGACAGAGATGCCAATTGACAGTGATGGGATGTAGGGACAGCTTGTCCAAAGAGATGGTGGATGCCCCATCCCTGGAAACATTCATGTCCGGGTTGGACGTGGCTGAGCAGCCTGATCTAGATGAAGGTGTTCCTGCTCATTTCAGGGATTGGACCAGGTGACCTTCCAAGGTCCCTTCCAACCCTGACCACACTATGATTCTCAGAAAACCTGACAGGTTTGTTGGCTGAAGGAATAAAGTGAGGAGCACCACTCAGAAACAGCACTGCCAGAAGCTCTTCCAAAGAGAAGAGATCCCTAATGGCAGTCACTCTTTGTTATTGCACTCTTATGAATTCTTACATAATTTGATTTAATTCTAGGACATTTCTTTTATTCTCTGTTATTAATACTACAATATAAGTCCCTTGAAACACTTTTAATCTGTTCTTGCTTCTTTTATCAAAATCTAGAAACCCAAAGCTGTTGAGGGTAGGGGTACAGGCCCAAAGTCATCAGAAAGCGGTGTCAGATGGTTCTGGTTTCCTTTTGGGTGCTCTGTGTACTTCTTTCTTTCACTTAAAAGTTGCCCTAGAAGTCCATGAATTCCCTGGGAAGAGGCTGAAGGGCTGTGGTTTTGTTAACCAGCAGGACACGTCTGTGAAGGGGCCAGCATGAGCCAGGAATGACAGGCAGATCAGGCATTTTTAGCATGGTAAAATCTGGGGTCAAGTCTTAAGTAATCTCATGCCTCTGCTTTAAGAACAGAGAAATAGGCAACTGCAGAGAACAAATCTGCTTTTGACCTGTACCTCAGGATGGAGTAGATTGTCTTTTAGATGTGCCTGACTCTTCACAGTGACCATAAACCGAATTTGCTTTGTTAGCTGGTGAGCTGAGCCTCATCATTGCTATGTAGCTGGAAATTGAAGAATTCTTCTTTATTGCAGCAGAGAGTTAGACAATTATTTCCTGGATAACTTCTCATGGCCACTTTCATATAATTAGTTTTTGCTGTGTGAGCAGACCCCTTGGCCATGGTTCTGTCCCTGTTCCCAGCCAGACAAGGTGCAGCTCTACCTCAAATGTCCTGCCCTCAGTGTTCACCTGCTCTGGATGCCCCCTCCATCCTTCATCCATACAGAACAGCTGCAGAGCAAACAGTGCAGGAGCACCTACACAGCTGCAACGGCAGGAAAACTGAAAACTGCTACATAAAAATGTGGGGGGAAATGCTGACATGAATCAGCATTATGTGCTTTGCTCTGGAAAGGAATGCTGCAAGAATTTTTGGTAATGGGTGGCTGTGTAACAGGGATTGACTGGTACGAGATCTCTGTGCATAACTGTACTAGGGACAGGGATGGAAGAATCAGTTTGATTGAGGAGAAAAAACCTTTCTCCAAAGTTTTACAGTGAGGCTGAAAGGAACATGAGCAGCCCAATATGTTAAACCCTAAATGAAAGGGGATTTAAATTTTTTATTACTTTTTTTACCTTGAAAACTGGCAGCTGGCTGAAAAGCCAGCTTGCTTCATCCTAACTTCTGTGGTTTTTAGCATAATGACCTACAGTGGAGTAGGAATGTCCTTATCAGAGGGAGAAACAACTGCATTGATTTCATTAGGATGTTTATCACACAATGTATTTCAGCAGACATTCCTGGTTGCCCTTTGTTGAACAGCTTAAGCTTTTAAGATAAAATAGCATGCAAGCAGGATGGCATGCTTTATCCTAACATTTCTATAATGCAGCTTGATAATGATCTATCACTCCAGCTGATGAGAAGAAGCAGTTAAATAAAAATAAAAATAGAGATAAGTTTTCTGGCTAAGGTCCTGTAGGTGTATTTGAATGGGAATGATCAGGCAGCTGGGAACAAGGGCTCCTTTCCCCATTGCTAGGGATCTGAAAAGAGTTTTAAAACCCTTGCCAGCCCAACCTCTCCTGAGCAAGGTGCTAAGAAGGCAGGAGCCATGCCCTCTCAAAAATACCTTCAACCCTCCCTTTTTCCTGTGAGAGGAAAGCCAGAGGAGGCTGATGCCATTTGGAGCAGAGATGAATGATAGAATAATTTATGTTCAAAAAAGACCTCCAAGATGATGTAGCCCAACCATTGAGTTACCACTGCCAGGCCCACCACTAATCCCTGTCCCTCAGTGCCAGTCCCCACAGCTCCCTGCCATTCTCTGTGCTGACTACAGCCCTGCTTTCTTCCTAACTTAGAGTGATTTTGGACAAATAAAACACCCCAGCAGAGGGTAAGGCCCTGCCAAGGGCGGCTGCTGCTGCAGTGACCACACAGAACCCCCAGCGGGAGCTGGGCCTGCAGCAGCTGCACTGAAAGTATTAAGGAAACAAAAAAAAAAAGGCCACAGGTAATTTTAGTAGTGAGAGAGTATTTCTAGTGTCCCTCTGGGCTGCATGCTGAGAGGATCTGTGCCTGCTACTATTATCACTAGCAGAAGATATTTAGCTCAGTAGGAGCAGCGAGTTTCCTTTAACCTGAGAGGTCCTCAGTGCTGGAGCAAGTCAAACTTCCCATGCCACTTACACATCTTCCTAGGAAATTAAGGGTCCAAGCATCCTTTACAGATAAGTTTCCAGCCTGAAACATAGAAGGGTTTTGTTCTGTACCCATTCATTCACAATTAGTGAATCTTACTGCTGAACAAACAAGGAGTTTGGATTTTCAACCACGAGCAAGGTTAGGTCAGCATAGACACGGGTGGCAAAGTCCATCATGCTGGGGGAACAGGAAGGTGAAGCTGTTCATGCCTGTCATCTTAGTCCTCATTCTCCTCCCTTTCAGAGCCTAAATATATCAAATGACTTTGGGACAACCAGAAAAAGAGAAGGGAGGACACAAAAAACAATTTAATAATGTCCATTGAAGCAAAGAATTTTGCTTACCCCCTGTTTTAGATGAAATATCACACACCCCAGCAGGTGATCTATGTTTCTTTGCATCTTTAAAGATGCTCAGATCTGGAGCAAATTACCTGCCATCAGAATCTGGAAGAGCAGACACTGTTAACAGTTCATCAGACATTAAAAAAAAAAAAAAAAAAAAAAAGGAAAGAAAAGAAAAGAGAAAGACAGACACAGACCGGGGATTTGAAACAAGATTCCAACCATGCAAGTGACCTTGCTAAAATCAATTAACATCTTCGGTTGTACATCCTACATGGGTAGAAAATCATGTACAACCAACAGCTACTACTGTTACTTATTTGGTGGGGGGTTTGTTTTTCTGCATATAGTATCAGAGAGTAGCAGCAGATGTAGGTTAAAAAGTGTAAGGGGTCTGCAGTCTGAAACATAAAAATATGTTATTAAATTGAAAACAGCAGTGCGTGGGCCTTTGCCAGGAAGGATGCAGTAATTATTAGCAGAAAACGCCTTTTTCATGAAGAACTATGCAGAATCTTATTCAAAACCTGCTTGATTCTTCAGGCATCACTTACACAAGTCATTGTGGCCACATTTTGTTTCCCAGACCTTAGGCTTAGTAAAGGAGTTTAGCCCTCTGTGACTTGTTCTTTCACTAAGTTGGTCCTGGAGGACAGCAGAAAACTTGGGGCAGTGGATAACTCCTCTGAAGCTCCCATGAGACTCCAAGAACAGGTAGGTCCCTGTCTTGGACTCTGGGAGGTGCTGAAATTCATGTTGGCAGCAGTGGGTCTCCGTTTTTCTACGCATAATTTGTCATCCATAAAAATGGGGTGAATGAAAGACTGCTTCCCCCCATATTTCTTCTGCTTTCCTCTCTAAGATTGTAACCACTGCAGAGAAGCTGTGGCTGTGCCACCTCTGGACATGTTCAAGGACAGGTTGGACAGGGTCTGTAGCAATCTGAACTAGTGAAAGCTGTCCCTGCCCATGGCAGGGACTTGGAAAGAGATGATTTTTAAGGTCTCTTCCAATCCAAGCTGTTTTATGATTCTGTTATTCTCCAAGGGTTGTATCAGAGAAAAGCCCTCTGGTGCCACAGGTGGTGTGGTGCCACATTCATATTTAACTGGAGCAAAGGCAAAATCCTTGCTTAGATAGGAAAGGGTTTGCCTCCAGAAAGAAGGGAACAGACAAAATATCCTCACAGCAATCTAGTGCCTGTGATTTCCTCGATTCCGTCTGAAAGCTTACTCTCTATTTTGCTGACATATGAGCTGGGTGCCCTATTGTACATCAGTGTGAAAAATAGCTGTTATCTGGTGTTTCACGGGAGATACGGCAGAACATGACTTATTTGTGCCTGCTCTGCTGCCTCCTTTGAAATGTTGCCGTCGCTCGCTGCTCCCTTCGCAGGGGAAGGCAGATGGTCATCACAAAGTTTCCCATAACCTTGCCGTGCCTGCTGCATAGTGAATCAATGAAACCTGAATTACAGAGCTCTGCCTGAGCTGGGAGCTGCGCTGCTACAGAATCCTGCAGTGCCTGCAAGCCTCTGAATGTCAGCTCTGCCCAGACATTGAGGAAATGTGAAATTTCTCTCCAAAATTTCAAGGCGGTGCCAAGTGGGGATTTTTAGCTGCAAAGTTGCATCCAATGTGAGCCAGGACTGCGTTGCTCAAGCCTTAATTACCAGCTTGGAAATGCACTTTTTGTGAGCCTTCAAATGTTAGGTGTGACCTCTCCTTAGAAAGAGTAGAAATAAAAAATCCAGACAGGATTGGAATGTAAAATGCTGGGGATGAGGATTTTTTGGAGTTTGAACAGCAGCAGCTGCCCCTCTGTGATAGCTGTCTCTGCTTATGTGACATTTGCAATGAGGCTCCAGGTGATTTTGGAAGCTGGCACTTAACTGCAGTTCACCTTTTGTGTCCGCTCGTGCCAGGATACCCTTGCCAGAAGCCACTATTTTGGTGGGAAATAACAACTGGGAATAGGGAAAAAAATGAGCTTCTGAAAAGCACTTTGTCACGTTCCCTGGGCTATGGCAGGCAAAGCTGGGAACAGTGTGAGCTCCTGCCTGAAAGTAGGCACAGGTAGAAATTTCTCTGTGGGAGGATTACCTCCTTTACTTACCTGACTGAAGGCAAGGTGAGTACATAAAACATTTTAAACACTGTCTCCCAATTTCTGATATTTATTTGCATTATGAGTCAACATGCTGGAAGACATCTAAATTTTATAAAGCCTCATTTCACTGATTTTTCCTTAGAATGGGAATCATTGCTATGAACAGGTCTGGCAATTTCAGATAATGACCTGCATGTGTCACAGGTGCTTCTAGAAACGGGTAACACTGGATGTAACACATGTTAAAATGTCTCCCCCAAATGGTTCTGACCTTTTGCATGATTGCTTCCGTGTGTGTGTGTGGAGGGCAGAGCCCTTCCCAAATTCAAGCTGTCAGCTCATTCTAGTAGTGTGTCTAGGCAAAGAATGCTCATATGAGCTCGCTGCTGCTAGGTAGCTTAGACATCTACTGCCTTGATAATTTTCTGTTTTTATTAAATACAAGAGGAATAAATTTGAAAACTTATAATTCAATTTTTGTTGGGGAGAAAGCAAAATATTATTTGGTGTGCTAAAGACAATCCCTGGATGTCAACTTATTTGATGAAAGAGATAACTTGTGCTGGGACAATTTTATCATTGACTCTTATTCCTCAGTTTGCAACTGTATTTGGTCTTCTAAATCCACACAGACTTCTGTCTTGGAAGGGGCACATACAGTTATCCTACTACCAGTGGCTAAAGAGAGAGGACCTTTCTTACAGGACCTTTCTTATTAAATCCTTACCATAACAAAAGAAAAAAATAACCCTAAAGAAGTATTTAAATGGGGCCAGATAACTTTACAAAAAAAAAAAAAAAAAGAGGTCTCGTCTTGTTAACAGACAGAGACTAAGTAGACTTGAAGTGTCCTTTACTGATTGTCGTGGAGTTTTATATGTCCTAGCATTTACCAAAGTAAGTGAGACCAAAGTAAGTTTTATACTCTTGAAATGTATAAAAAAATCAGATCCTGGTTAAATTTAGGTTTAAGGTAGATTATTTTCTCTGTGCCATTGGTATAAATCAGTGAAATCTCAAATTAACAATTCAAAAAGTCTTATTTTAATTCTATTTTTCTGGAGATAGAATAGCTATTAAACTTTGTGAATCTTTCTGTATCCTGAGGAATCAGGATTCATTTTATGTACATTTCCAGCTTCTAAAACTCATTTCCAAAGTGTCAAGAAATCACAAATCATCTAGAAATTAATCTTCATCTCAAACTTTTTGTAGTAATTTGAGATTTGTCATTGTCCATTAGTTAAATGTAGAAGGTTATTCGTCTCCCATGGGGTGAGGAGTTTGCATGCAACATTTTGGTCCTGGATATCTGGGAATCCCTGAGACTGCAATGGGTATCTGAGCAGTCCCTGAACTGCAGCACAGAAATGCAAATGAGCCTATAATGGGTAAGACAGAGTTTGGCAGGGAGCAGGGACAGATCCCAAAGGCCAGCGAGGGGAATGGCAAGGCTCCTGTTGAGTGCAGCGGTGTCTGAGCAGAGCTCTTGGCTTGTCTGTGAGAGGAGACGGAGTCTCTCTGCACCACGTCGTAAGCACGATAACCACACGCTCATTTTTCTGCTTTCTCTCCCAGGATGGAAGGAGCAGTTTCATTGGCCACCAGCTTGGAGGGGTAATGGAAGTGCCAAACAGCAAGGACCAGAGAGTCAAATCAGCCAGAGCCATCCAAATCACTTACTACCTCCAAACGTATGGCTCTGTCACCCAGGACCTCATTGGGGAGAAGTGGGAGAGCGAATTCTGTAAACTGATGCACAAGATGCAGCTGGATCACCAGGATCTGCAGCTCTACACACTAGCATCCTTTAGCCTCTGGAAGGACTTCCACCAGACCAGTCTCTTGGCCAGGGGCAAGATTTTGGTGAGCCTGATGCTGATTCTCCTGACTGCCACCCTCTCGAGCTCCATGAAGGACTGCCTGCGTAGCAAACCTTTCCTGGGACTCCTGGGAGTGCTCACTATCTGTATTTCCAGTGTCACTGCGGCAGGGATATTTTTCATTACTGATGGAAAATATAATTCTACTCTGTTGGGAATCCCTTTCTTCGCTATGGGTAATTATTTATCTTCATAATAATAGGATTAACAGAGTTTAATGACAGAATTGTAAATTACATCCTGGGTTATAAAGTGCAGATTTTACTTTGAGTGAAACTCCAAGTCATTTTCATCTTTCTAAATTGGTCTGTGCCTTGCCAAAAAAAAAAAAAAAAAAAAAAAAAGAAAAAAAAACTGAAACAAAACAAAGCAGTAGAAACAATAAAAAGAAAATTACATTCCTGGAATCTCAGCCAACATGAGAGAGGGGCAGTTCTATTGATTTCTGTTACAGAATGAAGGAGAAATTGTTATTGAAAACTAGTCAGCTCAGCAGACAAAATGGATATGTGTTGACCCAACTTTGATGGGAGGCCAGCCAAAAGAGTAAGTTAAACAGGAGGGTACCAAGGAAGAGCAGATTTTAACATCCTTTGCAAGAAGGGCTTTTCTTTGAGCTCTGCCTGAAGGGCAGCGTGAGACAGGTTGGTGTAATAAGATTGATGGACTTTATCTCAGAGAGGAGATTACAGTTGTGGTGTTTGCCAGGCTGTGAGCACAGGGGCCTGTCAGGATCTGTGGCACATAATCCCTTGGTTTGTGAAATCCCAGATCAGCTGCACAGATTTCCTTTGTGTTGCACCCAGACAGGGGAAGGTGTGGAAGAAGAACAAATGTAATACCCAGCTCTTTAGGAAGAAGAATTGCTTTCAATCAGTTGCTTTCTGGTGCTCTTTGGGTCCAAGCACTTGCAGTGCATCCATGTGGTTGATGAGTTTGCTGGGAAGTTTCATTGGAAAGGCTGAGGGAATGGTGCCCAGCTCAGCATTGTTTGGTGCCCTCACATCCAAGTTTGTCAGAGTTTTGCCATACCATGAGTCTGAGCCCCAGTGACAACTCTGTGCAAAATCTCAGAGGTGACAGCCCAGAAGTAAAGGTTTCCATGCTCAATTCTGGTGGCAGGGAATCTTACCTGTGGCCAGAGCTCTGCATTTTTACAGCTAATTTCTTAAGTCCTGTTCATACTTCTAGTCCTCAAACCGAGTACTGTGTTATGGTAAGAGTCAACTAAATATGCAAAGTCACAAGCCAGAGTCGAAGTTTGAAAAAGGGTCTTATACTTTCCTTAAAACCTCAATCTCCCAAAAGACCCCTGAGAAAACTCCTGTGAGTGTATGCATCCCCAGTCCCAACCTCCTGTTTAATCTAGCCCCTAATAATGCATCTGTGTCACTAAACAAAAGGGCTGAGCTGTGGCCTCATCAGTCCTGCCCTCAGAATCTCTGGAGCAGCTGCTTGAGGTGGGAAGAGGTAGAATGGAGGGATTGGTCAAGACTCCAGAAGGGAAAGAGAGGAGTGAGGCAAAAGACCCCAAGGAATTGCACGTTTGGTTCAGCCTCATTAACAGTGATAAACAAGGCTGTGCCAAAGCCTCTGATTCAGTCATCTGCACTGTGGCAATGGCCCTGACATGGACTGCCCTGTGCCAGCTCTTCAGATGTTGTGCACGGCTCTGTGGTGCCAGAGGAGTTGATGGAAAGTGCTGAGATGGGGAAAGGGAAGGAAGCCAGCAGAGAACGTGCCAGGTTGTGATGGATGGATCCTGACCTGTGCGAGGGGTGTGGGTTTAGGAAACAAAGAATGGAGAAAAGGATGAAGAGGGGGTCATGATTTTTATCAGATTTTGGCCACTTTTTCCTTGTGTGTCAAGAGGTGCATATCAAAGGAGGAATCAGAAGGCACTGCCTTGCTTGTGCAGCAAGTTGAAGTAAAGGTGAAAAAACCCTGAAGTGATGAAGAGCATCTTCCCTAAATTGTGCATTCCTCTGTTGGTGTCTCTTTTTAGATGTCTGGAGACATGAGTAGCACAATGTCTTTGCTTGACAGGTCCCAGACTTGTCACTCCCAAAGGAGCTCCTCAATTTAAACCTTCTGTGCAGCCCCAGGGTGAGACAAAGGTCAGAGTTTATGAAAGCAGTGTGCCTTAGTTTCCCATCTCAGTAGTTCATGACTTTGTTTGCTGTCTTAGGAAAAGTAACATTTATAACTTTCTGTTGTGTTTTGCTCTGTCATTCTTGTCACAGCCACTGCCAAGAGCAAAAGAAAAAGAAAAAACAACCTCTCTTGAAGCGAGATGTTTGCAAGGATTGTTTCTATAATATTATATTGAATGCAATTCAGGTTGAATAAGAAAGCATTTATGTAACTTCTTCAGAAATTTCATTCAGGAGTCTCATACTGAATTGAAAATATCATTACAGAACAGCTTGCAATGCTTGGGAACTGCTGCTTATAAATATTAGACAACACTTTTACAGTTTAGTGGAGGAAAAGACAGGCAGAATGTCTTACCAAAGTCTAACTGGGTTACAATCTGCAAAGCATCATGTGCCTTTAGTCCCTTAAGGGACACTGCCACCTAATGAGAGCTTGCTCTGCCCAGGATACACCCAGGGCCTCACTCACCTGGGCCCTTACTGGGCAGGGTTTTCTGCTGGACTGGGCTGTCGTGGACTGATCAGACAGCCCAGGACAGAAACAGTGAACTCCCCAAGATCTGTTGATTCTGTGGGTCAATAAATCACCCTGGCCCACGTTGTACCAGTGTCCCTTGCTGCTGGCACAGCAGAAAGCAAACAGCACATCAAATAGTAATTGAGTGAATACAGAACAAAAAGTGTGCAAGGTGGGATTTCCCTGAACTGCAAATGCCAGATTTGCAAGTCAAACTTTCAAAGTCAAGTTACTTAGATTAAAAAAAAAAAAAAAAAAAAAAATCCAGGCAATAACAGTGACAAAGACCCTGCAAGTACAATGCAGAGTACATAGGCAGCATTAATTCTGACAGCTCCCAACTTTGGAACACTTCAACCTGACATTTGCAAACCATCCATTTAAAGTACATTTGTTTGGTCAAAAATACGCAGTTTTTTTTCTAGCATTCACTTTTCAAAGGATTAATTTTAATGGAAATTCTGTGATATTCTGGGCTTGTCCTTTTCCCTGCAAGGGTGGCAGGGAAATACCATCTGAATAAGCCTGGATGTTTAGATCCACAATTCCTCTTGCAGTGCAGAGCTTCTGTAGGTTTCAGTAGGTGACAGAAGCCTATAGAAAAGTGCAATGTTTAATATTTTCCTAAATTTAGACTGAGTGACCTCCACCACAATTATTTACTGCAGTCCTGCTGTGAGGGAATGGTCTGCTGGGATAAAGCACATCTCTGCTGTACTGGGGGAAGAGTGTTAGCTCAGATTGGCTTTTCTTTAGCCTTGAAGGTGAAAAATTTCAGTCTTAAGTTAGGCATGAGGACAGTGGTGGAAAATCCTGTTTGCTCTGACTCCCTCTTCCCAACCACAGTTTCCTCAGACAGCTCCTGGGGAAGAAGTTTTCTCAGTACTGTGTCTCCCACCGCAGTTGTGCGGCCATTCAGGAGAAACCCTTCAGGAAGTTCTCCTGCAAATAATTCTCTGGCTGCCAGGATCTCCTGCAAACAGGAGCAAGGGAGGCTGATTTTTAGCTGTTCATACCCCAGACAAATGGATAAATGTTGTGAGTTAATGCAAAGGTGCTTCTTTTGTTTCAGAGCTTCCTTGTTTATTAACTGAATTGGGCCTAAATGTTTTGTCTTTTTTTTACTCAGAATTTAATAATCTGCATGTGAAATTAGAATATGAGGCTGTTCTACCTGGCATTTTTCTTCTGGGACAAATAAAATTTGCAGGTTCTTCTACAAATTTAATATCAGCAGAGCTGTCATGACAGGCTGTGTTTCAGACAGAGGATAGAGGTTCATACAATTAAATTTCAGATTTGTTCTAGCCCTGGTTAGATGTCCCTATCTACCTTTTGTGTTTAGATTCATATGCAATTTCAAAGGGGTGTTATGTATGTGACATAATTATGGTTTCCCATGCCTAATCATCACTAATTAATATAACCAGAAGGTTAACTACATAATTGAGATATTATTGCTCCCATGATCTGCTTTTTAATGCATAGGAACCAGACTGATATCATCAGGGAGATAATGATTTAACTCAGCTGAGGTCCCAACTGTGTATTTTTAAATGCAGGTGTAACAATTACATCATTTTACATTGCAATTATTTTTGGCCAGTCCATTAAGTACTTCATTATATAGATTAGTGGAAATCTTATGATAAAAAACTACCTACAATATAATTATAGTGTAATTAGGCTTTTTGTACTGTAAAGTGTCTGTGTTTCTTGTAAGGCTGAATCCACAGTAGATGTGAGAAATATTTCCTGTCATTTGTAAGGCCAAACAATGAAGTCCACAAGATATTTGTGGGAACATCAGTTTGTGGCTGACACTTTAGAGAACATTAATTTCACTGAGTGCCCTACCACACACTGCAGTATTGCTGCCACTCCTGCCAGTAGCCACACTGCTGGTAGAGATGTAACAAAGAAATACAAAAACTTTAAGAGCCAATAGGCTGCCTGTATCCAGCAGTAGCCCCGTGCCTGTTTTATGAGCTCAAGATGGATGGCAGAGATTGTACTTTCAGTGCAGAATTCTGTTAAAATTTCCCATTATTCCTTCCCCAGAGTTGTTCAGATGGAAGGAGGAATCAAGGCAATAGCAGACAAGACTCCAGGCAGTTATTAGCATTTCAGATAGAAGCAATCTAACCTCTTTCAGATGGCAGTTGTTGAAATAATGACTGGTGATCATCTTTCAGTAAATTTGAGATGTCACAGTATTATATTAGCAGCAGAGTCATGGAAAATTGCAGGAAAAAAAGTCCTAGTTCAGATGAGAATTTTTTTTTCAAACCTCAGAAGACAAATGTGAGAGCCAAAGTAGAGGCTGTCACTAGTTTACCTGAACATGAAGTATCACAGTATTCTGACCTTTGCTTCAAGCAATGGACTCTCTGATTACAAATGTGACAGAAACATTTCAAGAGTGACTCAGACTATGGGTTTGTCATTTTGATGCAGCAGTAAAGCAAATGCCATATGAATCTCATGTTGCACCAACACCTCCTATTTGGATGAGGAGCAAGAGAGCAGCCCTTTAGAGAAAAAAGACCTCCTGACATAAATCCCCACCTCTCCATGCCTTAGAAATTCTGTGAATCTGCTATTCAGGTGTTACAGCAGTTCATTTCTCCACTCATTCAGCAGATCTTTAAGGGCTTGGAAGTACCTTGTCCTTAATTATAAAATTTCTCTTATTGACTTTTACAGAGGAAAATGGGAATAACAAAAAGAAAAAAAGGAAAAGGTCAACAGGGAAAGAAATTGCAGGACTTAAAAATGTTTAAATGTTTAAGATTACTTATTTGGGCATGCATCTAACACAAATAATTCATATGAATGGGTTTAGAAATTTGCCATATCTGTATATTTGTAAAGTTGATTTCCCCATAACATGGTGTATTTCCTGACAAGTCTATTTCCTGTTGCAGTAGGTGGGATTTTTTAATTTCTATAGGAAAGAAATTTCACCCGAGAACAATCTTTCCTGTAATTTTAGTAGAAGACTAAAGCCTTTCTGGGATAATCTGCTGCACTTTGACCATGCAGCCTTGTCCTGCAGCTATGTCCTGAAGTGGTGATGGTTAGTGATAGGTAACTGGTCTGAGACTGTCCTTTCCTCAAACACGAGGGGAGATTATCTCTAAGCCAGTCCTTTGGGCCTTCTCACACCCAGCAGAAAGGATGCACGAAGCAGCACAGCCAGCCTCAGTCCCAGCAGCAGGGTTTGTACCACCCAGTCCAGGTATCCCAAATGCTCCCCCCTTAATCTCAATTTCCTTTGCAGGCAATAGAGAAATAGGAAACCCCAGATGTATTTGGAAAATTGCTTAGTAGATGTTTGGGATGAGCTGTGTTAATCTCTGGAAGGTTTTATCCATCTCTGAAAAAGGGTGACTTCTTAGGCTTTGGCACCTGAGGTTTTGTGGTTTTCGGGTGGTAAAATAGGCTCATGCCTAGACTGGGTTATTCAAGGCTCTTTATTAGATGCACTTTTTCTGTGTGTTGATCTCATTTAGGTTGGACATTTGGTTTGGGCATGAGAACAAATTTCTTCACAGAAAGGGCGATTAAACATTGGAACAGGCTGCACAAGGAGGTGGTAGTCACCATCCTGGAGGCGTTTGAGGAATAACTGGATGAGACATGCAGGTCTACTCGACATGGTAGTGTTGAGTCACAGGCTGGACCCAATAATCTCAGAGGTCTTTTCCAACCTAATTGACTCTCTGATTCTGTGATTCTGTGATTCTGTTATACACATAAGTTCTAAGACATAGACACATGGATACAGCAGATATGCACAGACTGCCTTGAATCCCTTAGAGATGGAATTCTAGCCCTTCTTTTCCTGTAGAGACTCTTCAGAAGGTCTCTTATCAACCCAAATGTCATCCTTCAGGGATGGTGGGAATCCAGGGCTGCAGGTCAGTGGTTCTGAGGCTCAGCACAGGTTGAAGTATTCACCCGTGGATCACTGCCGAAGCACAGACCATCACTGCCAGATTGGTAATGACAGAGAAAATACAAAATACATTTTCTTTGTTTGTTGCTTGAGAAAAGGCAAGTAAAGTCTGGCTTCTTCTGTCTCTAGCTGGAACTCAATTAGCCCATTTGTCCCAAGATAAGTCTCAAAAAAATGTTGTCTGTTATTGTTGTTAGTATCATTAAAACGTTTTCCTCAGCTCTCTACCTGCAGCTAACAGGGTGGTAGCTGTCATTTGAACTGCTTCTAATTTGCTGCAAGCATTTCCAAAATCTTTTGGAAAAAGTGAATTGATAAGAAAAGAGACCGTGATTTAAGCTAAAAAGTCAAAGGCTAAGAAGAATTATTTGCTTTTGCACTTCAAATATATGATTACTACTCGATCAATACACCAATTCAGTTCTGATAGAGAAGGATATTTCCTCTTTAGATGCTTCACACGTTTGTCTGAACAATTCTTGCTTTCATTTTTCTACCTTTCCATGGCAATGCTCATTCCTGCAACTGGATTATTTAAGGTTCTTTATTGGATGCACATTTTCTGTGTGTTGATCTCATTAAAGCAGGAGTTTCATTCCTTGTGTTTAGTACGTATCGATGCACATCACATTTACCTTTGGCTAATTTGGGATGGAAAGGAGCTGGCTCATGGCAAAAATTATTTAGCTCCATGTATATCATCCTTAATAGTGCACTGACAAATCCAGCCTCAAATAGCACCAAGAGCAATTCCACAACCTGTTTCAACAGCTTGTTCCAGGGCTTAAAAAGCCATACATTTATAAAGGTATTTCTTAACTTTCTGCTGCTGCAATTTGCACCTATAAACTCCAGCCTCTGTCTGGCTCAATTGTGGAGTGTCATTTTTCACAGTAACTATGTATATGCAAATACTTTTATGATAGTTTATACGTAGGGCTTATTTCAATTTGGATAAAATTCCCTGCCGGATCTTTTTCTCACAGATATTTTACTATTAGTTCACACTTTCCTGTGAGCTCCATACACAGGAAGGTCAGTGATGGCTTCTGGTCTCTGCAGAACGGTGGATCTGCGGGAAAGAGCAGATGTGGGATAGGCTGAGGATGTGTCCTGTGTTCTTTGGTGTGTTGGGGAAATATTCAGCCTTGCCCTGCTGTCTCTTCTGATCTGGAAAGAAAAGGTGGGCTCTATTACTCAAAGCAGCATAAACTTAATGTTCTAGGCTCCATGAAGCAGATGCTGGTTTCTACTTGCCTTAGACATCATGGTCCCTTTCAGGGAAATCCAAAATTGTGCCTCTGGGTTTTGAACAAAAACTAAAGCCAGCAAATATATTTGTTTTTCACCTGTAATACATTTTGTGTGCAAACCATCCCTGGAATTCACTGCTGTGAGATATGGCTGTGGCTCAAAAATTCGGTGTGATGAAGAAAAGGTTGGATTTTTACACAGCTAGCTAAAACATCTTCATTATTTTGAATAATATTGCAACTTTAAACCATAACCATAAGGAAGATGCATAAAAATTAATGACCATTCTAAAAATCTGGTTCAAAAATTGGTACAAAGAAATTTCACTTGTGAAGAAATTTTCGCAGAGCTGCCTTCTTTTAGTCTCATGATTTTCCCCTGAAGAGTTCGAAAAGGGATACTCAATAGACTATTTGTCATATGCTCTAAATCAATATTTATCTGCTATATTCATGTGCAATGTTGAAAACTTTGCATAGAATCAAAGGCTTAAGAAGTCTATTGCAAATACCAAACAAACTAAAAAGACTTTACTCAGTATTGTATCATTTATATGTCCTTTGTGCAGCCATTAGCTAGTTGAGCTTTTAATAATTCAGTTTTGTCTTTCCATTTCTGATCCTTTTTCACTCCATTTCCTTCCCATGAAGTGACTTTTCCTCTCTGGTGGGATGGCTGCCTGCAGTCACATCCAGCATGCAGGACCTACACTGGCTCAGGGCTCACTTCTCTATGAGCAGCAACAAATGACAGCAGCAGCTCATGCTATTCATGCCACCGTCATGTGCCAGTGTTCCTGGCCTTCAGGGAAAGTATTCCCAGGTATGACAGCTGACTTTCCATGTGTCAGTCCTGCTGGATGTGTACAAACAGGTCATGTTCCATCCACACTTGTCTCATGGTGAGATGAGGAAGGAGATGGTGTTTTGGATGCCCAGAGTGGCAGGGAGAGCCTCTGCAGCTGAAGATGCAGACACAGGGCTGAATGAGGTAAAAACCTCAGGCCTTTGCAGCTGTGGATCACTAAAAATGCTCTTTGGTTTTTGTTCTGCAAGAGTGAGCACACTGTCCTCACTGTCTTGGCTAGTTTTCAGTGAGGATAATTGCATTTGTCTCTTCCTCCGATTCCTGCTGCTGTGCAGGTCAGATGCAGCGCTGTGAGCCCTGCCTGGATCCGAGCACTGTGCAGGTGCTGCTCTGGGAAGCAGATGCTGGTTTTTACCCAGACCTGGCTGAATTTCACTGCTGAATGCAATGGCCACATTACGTGGCTCAGCAGTCTCTAAAATCATTCTGAGTTCCCTGAGAACTCGTAGCTGTGCCTGGATATGTTGTCCTTGTTTTTTCCTGCAGTCATCCCTGGCATTTAAGTACAGGAAATTTTTTGCTCATACTCTATATTCCTAAAGTCCAAGGAGGAAAAGCATTCCTTTACAGCCTGATATCACACTTAGAACTGCCCTACACACATATCCCAGTCTATATTCAAATGCAATTTTCCTCTGGAAATGTAAAATACCATAGCTTTTCCTGGTGTTATGAACTCCATTGAAAGAAGGATATATCCTTCTTTTAAAGACAATTATTGTGCTAGCATTGCCATGAAACCATTCAGTATGCATTTGTTTTGTATTTGCATTTTGGAAACTTTGCAGAAACTCAAAACTGCAGGTACAACCTAGAGGGAGCACTTGCATTGTTTTATAAAGGGGGACCTAATGGCAGATTAGTGCACCTGGTGATGCCCTAGAGGGTGAAAAATTATGTATTTCCGTAAGTTTCTAGATTATATTTTTGCTGTAACCCTTGAGAAATTATTATCCTGCAAGGAAGGCATAGAGCTGCAAGAGGCTGAAGTGCTCTGCATACTGAGTGCAGAGCAATGAAACCTTCTGTCCTTCTACCATAACTGGAAACTGTTTTACACAAAGCTCTCTGCTAATGCAATTTAAACTTTCTAAAACTAGGCTGGGAGACTTGGGAACAAAAAGCTTGTTTGTGCTTAGAGTAGATATCAGTGGAATAGGAAACTGTGCAAAGAACAAAACCCAAACCCGTCTAAAGCACACTCTTCTTACAGAAGCAGCTGAAAGAGAAGGCTCCAAAGTACAGATCCTGGCTGCTCTCTTGAAAGCACTGCCAGAAAGTGCCATGTTGGAGCTGTGCAAAAGCTGAGTACTTTGGAAAACAACCCACCAGTGCAAATATCCCTCCTATCACACTCCCAGTCAATTTCAAGATGCCATTTTTTGGAGTGGTAACTGCTGGGCTCACCTCATCTTCTACTGCAAATGTAGAATAATAGAATCACAGAATGGCTTGGATTGAAAGGAATCTTAAGCACTATCCAGTTCAAATTCCTCTGCCATGGCCAGGGACACCTTCCACTAGAGCAGGCTGCTTCAAGTCCTGTCCAACCCAGCCTTAACACTTGCAGGGATGGGGTATCCCCAGATTCTCTGGGCAGCCTGTGCCAGGGCCTCACCACTATCACAGGGAAGAATTTTTTTTTCTACCATCTGAGCTAACCCCACCCTGTTCCAGTTTAAAGCCATTCCCCTTTGTCCTTGTCAAAGTCCCTCTCTGAGCAGCTCAGTGCCTTTTGTATTCCTTTATGTGAACTTTCAATATCTCTCCCATCAGAGCTGAGAAACAGCAAGAACTTTATCATGCAGTTAGCCTGCTTTTAAATGAATAACCTTGGAAGGATATTGAAGAAAGGAAGGCTTTAATAATCATAGATGGAGATGTTCTAACACTTTCTTAGGGTATTTGGAGTCCGACAACTCAGTTAATGAAGCAAGTTTCAAAATCCTCTTATCGTGGATTTTGACCTCTAATACACCAATTCTTTCCCTGAAGGGAAAGCAATAGCAACTCTTTACGGAGTGTTAAAGAAAAAAGAAAAAAAAGTGTAGAAATTTAGAAATTTATTATTATTTTAAAATTGGTCAGGAGATGGTAAAGTAATTGGTGGTCAAGGATGGGCAAACAAGACCAGATGCATAAACTGGACAAAACAAGGCAAAAATGTAAATCAATTTATTTAATATTTTTAAAGTAAAAAACTGTATCTGTGTTTCAGTTTTATAGCAATGAAATTGATAACCACTTAGGAGTTTTGTTTACAAGCTGAAAAAAACACTTGTCAACTCTTAAATTTCTAGAATATTGTCAGTGATCCAGGAGACCTTTTCTTGTCTTTTGTGATTTCCTCTACCTGACCCTGTCAAGTTTGCATTCCACTTCCCTAGAACCTGACACTGTATTGCCAAATGCACAACAAATAATGCATTCTTTGGGAAATCTTATATTTTAGTTATTGGGAAAGTCTCCATGGACTTCACTCTAAGTTTATTTGACAAGACGAACACACTTCTAATTTCTTCAATCAGTGACACAAATATCACTTTCATTGTCTTTTCCTGGAGCACATTGCAAGGTTTTTAATTCCCAGAGGAGATTGTTTTAACTGACATGAGCAAGGAAAAGTAAAAGCATTATGGAAATTGTTGAAAAATAGAGACAGATTTTAACCTGCAGATCAGGTTCTTTCACTTTTTCCTCCACAGTGTGTGGAGCAGTGAATTAATTCCCTATTAGCTTAAATAGGCAAAGGGAGTTCACTGCTCATCCTGGCAAGCCTTCAGCCTCAGGTGCTCTTCAAAAGAGGTGCCTTCCAGCTTTCCCAGAAGCTTTTTCCACCATCTCCTCTGAATTAGTTCAAGTATCTTAAAGTTTTCAATTCAAATATCACCAAGTTCCAGCAAAATTAAACAGTTTTTCTCACAAATTCAATTGACAAGAAATGGTGAAGAATTATGTCAGTAGTTCACGAGCAGGAAACATTTATTTCCTGAGGGAAAAAAGTGATAACTTTCTAGTTTTCATAATTTTCAAATTATTTACTTTCCAATTTAAAACCTCATTTTACTTTTCCTCTGAGGGGAAAAAGAAAAAAACAAACTGAGAAAAAAGGGGAAAAAAATCAGGGTTCAAGGAAATAAATAAAGAGAAACATCTCAATGTTCCTTTCACTTTTTAAATTATAAACACAAAGAAATAAAACCTTACATTTTGCTAGATAAGAAATTTAAGAACAAAAATTCCAATAACTTCATTTTCAAAAAATCTAATGTAAAATATGATGGTAACAGACATTTTAACACCATAAATCAAGCCTCTATCTCAAAAAAAATCAGTGCCATTTATGCTATAAATTGATTTTTAAATGTGCATGATATTATAAAAAATATGTCTTATTAGATAAACCTGATTTTTAAAATTAATCTCCATGCTTACAGGAGAAAAGAAAGCATGCTGGTATAGTCTATTTAAATAATGGCAATTTGATTCACTCTTGCACAACATTTTGATACATGCACATATTTGTACTACATTAAATCATTGTAGCTTATATTAAATATAATAATGAAATATTAAATCATAAATGCACACTCTTCCTGCTGGAAAGACATAAATAACTGGAAAAAAATTCTTCTATGGTATTCAACATCTTTCCCCATATTCTGGAATGAAAAAGAAATCAATAGTGGTAAACTTCTTGGATAATGCAAGGTTTGGCAGATAAAAAATAATGAAAACGCAGCCCAAGCACATCGTTAAGCAGCTCATTTTGTCAACATGTGCTCCATCACAGTTAAGTGCTGGAATATGCATCTAGAAACAAAGAATGTATTCACATTTGCAAGATGAGCAATTGTATCCCCAGAACAAAAAACAATGAGATCACAGTAGATAATGCAATGAATATGAATTCCCAGTGTGCTGCTGCTGTTAACATGGGAGGAAGAAATGGGAAAATCTGTTAGGGAAAGAAAGGGGAGGTGACATCAGTTAGCAGAACGACTTCAGGAAGACGTTGGTTGGCATATGGGGTGGACTCACCCAATAAAATGCAGATGTCTATTATGTATGCAGCACCTCTGTGGCACTGCTGAGCTGTTCCTAGTGTCCATTTCAAAACAGCCTGGAAAACTGGAGTCCAGCGGGAGGAATGGGATGTTCATGTAGCACTCAACAACTGTTCAGGGCAGGTGGAGATGTAATAACAGGGCTCCCATATCTGGAATCTGCAGGAAAAATCACTTGATACAAGAATAAAGACACAATTCTTTTACATGGAAAACAATTCATCACTGATCCAGTTCTTCAGAGCTTGATGGACCATATGATTAAAACAATTAAGACTAAGATTTCATTTTGTAGTGTACAGGTTAGACCTCAGAACTGTGATTTTGATGCAGAAATGAATGGTTGCAGTGATTTGGCATTTGATGAAAATATTTTTCCCTAGTCTTAAAATGCATGAAGTTTCTGTTACTGAAGAACATAAATTTTGTCTTCTGTCTGTGTAACAAATCAGATTTGCTAATGCTCAACCTAAATTTTCAGCTACTCTACTTTCTCACACTATTCCCATTTTATGCCTGCCTTTAGGGGACTTCATATAATTGTCTTTAGTCACCAGACTCCTACAAATATTCTTTCAGAATCATCTTATGCTTATATCTCTGTTGCATATCCATTATTCTGCAAGACTCATAATAAAAACCACTCTGCTACTTAGTGGTATTTTGTCTGTGACAGTAAAGACTATCACAGTACAACCAAAATCCAAATTAACTTCCAAAACCTTTTTTCTTAGAAAATTTTGATATGTGCACATGGTCATCTGGCCACTCGATATACAAAACTGTTTTGGTGTTTTGCTTCATTTGTTCTCAAAACTTTCTAGCTTTTAGGCTCTTCAGAGCAGCTGTGGCTCACACAACAAACTCTTCCAGGCCTACATGTTTTTTTGCTAATATGAATTCAACATGTACAGAAAATACTGGAAAGCTGTTATTGTTCATATGGCTCTCTGGCTTTGGATCACATTTTGCCTGAACTCATACAACAGTAGGACTACATGAGAGGTTACATCACAAGGATTTTCTCTAATGAAGGCATACTCCATCTCTTCTATTGGTTTCTGTTTTCAAGTCACTCCCTGCTACACACTGGTCTTAAAAACCTTGCTTTTCCATAAACCCTTTCAGTGTTTCTACCTTGTGGCTGTCCCAACAGAGAGCTGGTGAATGCTTATGTGTCTAATAAACCATGTGTTGCCTCTCAACAGAGATTAATTTCAGCTACTTCCCTTAACTGGTACCTTGCTAATGATATTGCTCTTTAATACCATAATATTTGCTTTTTCCTAGACATGAAAGCTCTTTTTTGTGGTTAGTAATTGCTGCACTTATCTCTTAGGGTCAGCAGCAGAATTAGTTCTTCACATCTTCAGTTCTTAGACATCCTTTTTATGTCTTTCCAGTACAGAATGGCAGTGATTCAGTGAAGCTGGTCACAACATTCCCTTCACACTGGTATGGTACAGGACAAGGCTGAGTGTTTTACGTTTATGAAACACAGTGAAGGACTAAGACTCAGTAAGAGTTCAAATTCAAGCTCTTCTTCATGGGAATTGTAGCACTTGCTGGTTCTATGATCATCACAACCTGGATTTCACAACAGATTAGAGCCCATGTACAGAATCTCAGATTCTAACACAGGGGAAGAATAGGCTGCTGAAAATTTTCTCTCATCACAGCTCTCCCTTTATGGCTTTCTTTTGGTAGCTTGCATTCTTCAGATCAATGCTGGGTACTGGATTTACAGGATAACAGATTAAGTCAATATCCAAATCATTTGGGAACCTAGTACTTTCTGGAAATCACAAACTGCTTCATAGTGCAGTCTATCTTTTGAACTACTAGCAGCAGGGAGCAATTTTAAAAGGAAATAGAAATAAAACAGTAATATTGCTTTTTTGTTTGGTTTTTGGTTTTTTGGGGTTTTTTGTTTTGTTTTGTTTTGTTTTTTACTTTTTATCCCTGTTATGGCAATTTTGTTTGCTGCTGATCACCTCGTAGAGATATAGTCACATTATTTTCCTCCTTCCACAGATTCCTCTAGTTATACCTTTTTTTCCACACTTTATTTTTGCCTTCTGTCCTCCAGGCTTCCCCTGGTCAATGTAGTTCATCAAATATTCTTCCTTTATCCTTTCTTCCACAACCTTATATGCCCTTGACTCTTCAGAATGAAACTGTGGTCTTTCTTTTTTCTCTGTTTTCAGTTACAGCATTTGAGTCCTATTTGCATTAAGTGTATGGCATGTGACCATGAGCCTCCTCAAACTGCTCTGCAAATGTCTTCTTTGGTTCCTAAGGAATTCAGGATAACAGTGTTTCCCCACTTCTTCTTACAGGCAGCATCTTTGTAAATCCCTCTGTGCCAGATGTCTGCTGCCTGCACCGGTAATCCCCTCATCAGGTGACATTGTCAAACCATAATCCACAGTCTCCTTGTTGCCTCTTTCTATTTGCTAACACTGTTCTTTTAATAGTCAAACACAATAATCTTCCAAGTGACAACTAGGGCCTCAGCTTATCTGCATGGAACAGCAGAGCAACCTAGCAGTCAGTAAGGCTAGAAGGGGAATTTGCTTCCAGCCCCATCCCAGCAATCCTGGGATATGTGCTGCTTGCTCAGCCAGGGGCTGGTTTGTGGTGTCTGCCCAACCAGCTCCCATGGTGTGGGAAAACCCAGTTTCATGTAAGGAGTGGGAGTAGGACCATTGTGAGGAACACTGAAGAACGTGACTGGCCAGAAGGCACTTGGCTCTCAACATCCACACTCCCTTTCCTACATCTTTTGAAATTTCCTCATTGCTCTTCAGATGATATAGTTGGTAAAATGAGCCTGGCTGTGCCTTTCATCTGCACCTTAGTTTTCAGTCCTTGAGGGGTGAAAACCTGCCATGGGCTGCAGTAGTCGTGTTCCTGATTGCCTAAGTGGAGTCTGTTCCTGCTCCTTCAGGCAAAGTCCAGCTCGCAGGTTTTACCTGTCTCTCAGCCCCCATCTCATCTGATCACAGGTACATAAGTGTCTAAAGGAAGGTACTCTGATGGCTAGACTGAGCTCTGAAGAGCTCCACGACGGCTGTGTCAGAAAGGACTTGCTAGTTTGGTCCTGGTAAGAGCAGAGAAACAGGAGGGTCATGAAATAGGAGAGCTCCTTGTACAAGAGACTTCAAAATACTTGATTAAAATGTATCTGTATTTTTTGTGTTAGAATATATATATATTTTTCTGGCTTTGTAGTCAGGCAAAATATTTATATGGTGTACCTGAGAAGGGGCTCCTCTACTTCACCTTTCATCAGTCTTCCACCTTCCCAAAACTCTTCTCAATAAATCAGTGTGGAAATGGCAGAAATCATGCTGGTTTTGCTCTGGCTTCTCACTGTTATGCCTGAGTTCACAGGGTAAGTCCATCAAAGTCAGTGGAATTGCCTTAGAATTTAATTTGTCTGGGCTATCTTGTGACAGATGTGCTGTTGGCTTCTGCTTTTATAATTGTTGTTCTTGTAGCATGGCCCTATTGTGTGAGATCCTTTCCAGGCTCTGAGGGCCCTGCAACATAAAATCATTCCAGACACTGAGAGAAGAGAAAACAGAGAGATTTCATCAATGCCACAGCAGAGACCAGGCTTTAGAAATGGAACGTGTCCCTTGTGGCTCCCGTGCATTGTCTGGATTGGGACTATGCCACCCGGGTGTCACAGAACCCAGGTGGGAGTAGCCACAGAGCAGGCCAGATGTCTGCTTGGGAAGGTGCCCAGGGCCAGCCACCACTGCACAACATGACAGAAGAAACTACTAAAACTACTTTCTAATTTGATTTACTTGTGGCTGAAATATTTTCTCTCACTACAAAGTGTTTGCAATAGATGCAGCTGAATTCGGTTGTAATGAGGCCATGGGTTAGTTGGCTGAGGAGGGTGTTGCTGCAGAGGTGGAGGTGCATTGCACCACTGATGTAGAGCTGTTTCCTTCATGTCTGGCTGTAAGCCACCCCCAAAACTCCGTCAGGAGGACTGAGACAGCTGCTCTAATGCTATATATGTCTCTACTATGCACTCTGGGACCTCCATTCAAGGGCAGATTAACATTTTAAAAGGATAACGAAGGGTAGCAGCTGCCTCATCTGCTGGTCTACGGACACACTCACCCAAAGAGCTACAAGCAAGAAAGAACAGCCATATTCACTTTGGAGAGCCGTAATGATATTGGGAAGGTCAGAGTCCTGCTGGAAATACCTCAGCCACACTAGACACTGGCTGATAAAGGCGAGTAGAAGAAAATTCTTTTGCTCAATGAAAAGATAAATGATCAAGAGATCAGCCCTGGTGCCAGCAGAGCTGCTAAAGGGACCAGCTTCACCAGAAAAGTATCAACAGCAATGGCAAATAATTTAAATCCCTAGCTGATATCAGCATCCTTCTGTTTAAGTCTCTAACTGAAGTCACAGAATAATTAACCTTGGCTGGGTTGTAAGATCAGTAATGTCCTGAAGAGACTGCACTGAAGGAATACTTACTGTCACATATGTGGCTAGGAAAATCACATCCAATTTTCACTAGAAAGTTGACATATGGCATTTCACAGATAAATGAGCATTTATAGGAATGAAATATGCTAAAGCTGAGATAAGAGGCTGAGCCTTTGTAAGAGAGCTCTCTTTTTCATCTCAGGTATAGGTTCAAAGTGCATCCAGAGTCCCCAGGGGGATGAGGTCCCCAAGGGAGTAGCATCCTATGGAACTCTGTCTATGCAGGTACCACAGATTTGTTGTATTTTACCTTAAAATACACAATTCCACTGCCATGTGCCTTCACACCAGGCAAGGCACTGCTCCCCCAGGAAACACTGGCAGGCAGTTTCGTACAGCTGTTCCTGCCCCTCATGGAGTGATTTTATGAAGAGACTCTCATTTTTTGGCTTAGTGGCTGCCAGCACATCTGGGACGGGCAAACAGCAGCCGTCATCACAAGACTGTTGATAAGGCTTTATCCTGTTTCATCCTCCAGCATTGCAACGTATTTAAGTAAGAAAAGCCTCAAAAGTTACCACTTAAATATGGATTAAATCCAGATTTTCTTCTTTAGGCATTTTTTTTTAGTAGATAAGGGGGTTGAAACTTCTGGGTTTTTGATCTGAGTACTGAGCCTGAGACACAGAGCAAGAAACTATAAGGTCTTTTATGCTCCTCTGCCAGTAAAACCTCATTGTATGAAAATGAAGCATCTACCTAATGGGGAGAAAGTTGTAATAGTGTCCTTCAATGATTGAAGATATTCAAGATGAATCTCAGGATAGGAAAAAAAAAAAAAAAAAGGAAAGACATTCCATCCCAAAAGAGACAACTTGAAGCTTTTATCTATTCTGATTAAGTTTTAATGTCTTAAAATTCTTCTTTGTGTTAGCAAAAATATTTTAAATATCTTTCTATAGAAATAAATTCCTACTCTGACAGAAGAAAAGGCTAAAGTGATATATTCTCAGGAGCAGCTGCTATGATGACACTGTAGTAATGATGATACCATAACATTGCAATTAACTTTAAGACAATTTTCATACCCATTTTTCACATAACTGGCAGTTCACCTACATGGAGTTATCACATTTTTAATTATTTATTCCTTGCTTAATAAGCCCATTATAGCATAGAAGAAGTAACAAAAGTATTTTAGTCTAAAATACAGGTATATGGAAACAGCTTTAAAATTACAATATAACTGAAATGCCATTACCCTCTACAAGCACTTTTATATAATGAAGTGTATGACCATGAATGTATATTTGGAAACTTTTGAAATTATCATGGTTACGAAGTGGTCATATTTACTGGCAGATCTGATGGGAAATCAAAGCTAGAGATCTTAAGTATTAGTGGGTCTTCCTTCAGATTGAATTTCAGCTACATGGGAGGGCCTGTGCTCAAGAGCTGAAGTTCATTCATTCTTATTTATTCTAAATAAAATATTCAAAAATACAGATTAGTATATGGCATTTTGCTGCTTCGCTCATCTGAGGGTTTTTTGCAATTTCAGCTTTAGCTTTCTGTCCTTCCAACATACCCTTAAATCCAGTATAAAAAGGAACAAGCTGAAAGTAAGAATCTTTGACTTATGATTTAAAATGTGAGTCTGATAATTAATGAATTAGAATAAAAACATTGCTGTCTATTTTAAGCCAAATGAAATAAAGAGGCTAGGGGGATCCTCTAATAACAATAAACATAGAACCAATTTATTTTTATGTTCTGTGATCACATACAAAAGGTCTAATATAAATAATTGCATTAGATGTCCTATTTTTGGAAAAATGCATAGCTAGTATTTAGGAAGACTCTTATTGCTCTGATTTATCTATTAAGGAAGCAAAACCCAGTTAATTACCTAATTTGCATGATATTTTGTATCCACATATATGCTGGGATGAGCACTGGGGAGAGGTTTTGCATCAATCCATTTTTAATAAGCTAATGAAGCTGGCCGGGCTGACACTGCAGATCAAATCACTGGATGCTTTTCTTTTGCTGTGCTGATCAAGGTGCAGATCAAACGAACTTGTGAGCTGAGAAAGGCAAGACCTTTCCTTCTCCAGGTCACAGATCCTGTTGTTGCACTTCATCTGTGAATCAGGAACCTGTTTGATGTCCCACACTCTTGTCCCATGGCCTTGAGTGAGGAGAATATTGTAGCTTGTAGATTCCTGTCTCCCACCTTCTTCCCTGCCTGCTCCTCTGCCCCATTGCTCTGAGGCAGGACAGGACCCTAAAACTGCTAGCCAGTTTCAAGGTCTGCTGCTTTTGCACCCTTTTTACACCCCACCTTCATGCTCTGAGGTGTTTCTCCCCATTCTTTGTCTGTCCCTACTCTTTGAGCCTGTCTGTCCCCCACCATCCTGTGCTTGCTGTGGCTGCATCCCATGTGGCTGGCAGGAGCTGCTGCCCCAAGGAAAAAGAGACTTACACAATTTTCCCTGAGGCCTTCCCAAGCCCTGTATAGCAGACGGTCTGATTTGCCAAGTAAAGCAGGTTTGCACAAGAATGCATCTTCTCTGATAATAACTATTTAAAACCAAAGCATTTGGTTCTAAACTAGCTGGTTGCCCAGGCTGAGCCTGCCATGGCCAGGCAGAGCAGCACCCCCAGGGAGTGAATTCTTCTTCCCACACCCAGGTGAGACCTGGAAATAGTTTTGAGTCCTCATTGATCTTCTCTTCTCTTCTCTTCTCTTCTCTTCTCTTCTCTTCTCTTCTCTTCTCTTCTCTTCTCTTCTCTTCTCTTCTCTTCTCTTCTCTTCTCTTCTCTTCTCTTCTCTTCTCTTCTCTTCTCTTCTCTTCTCTTCTCTTCTCTTCTCTTCTCTTCTCTTCTCTTCTCTTCTCTTCTCTTCTCTTCTCTTCTCTTCTCTTCTCTTCTCTTCTCTTCTCTTCTCTTCTCTTCTCTTCTCTTCTCTTCTCTTCTTTCTGTTTTGGACAAGAGAGGAGCTAAGGACTGCAAGTTTTGTGCATAAACTAAACTCTGCATGGTTAAAGTTGAGAGAGATTATTTTCATCCTCGGGGTTTCTGAAATACTCTCACATGCTCTATGGGATAAATAGCTCATTCTGGACACTCAGCTACAGCATAAAAGTTACAACCAGCTAAAAAAAAAAACATTGTCCTAATTACACTGGCTCATATATCAAAATATGGTAATTTGAGTGCTGAGTCACTAAGACTGCTGAGGAAAAAGAAGTTTTTACTATTAAAAAAGATTGATGAAGTCTGTGTTTTCTGGTTTTAAACAATCATTGTGAATAAGATAAAACTACATTGGCTTTTGATCAAATCAAGCCAATTTTGCTTAATTTAAATCCACCACTTTAAAAATACTTTTGGAGTTTTATTCAGATTTTTTTACCTTTGTGTCTAAGATGAATTTGAACAACTAATATGAGCATTGAAACTCAAAGAGCAATTTGAACTCCTTATTATTCAGAACAGAAAGATTGTAGACCCAGTGGAGAGTGGTAAATGCCTTCATAAAAGTTCATCTTAGCTATTCAAAACTTAGTTTTATAGACCAATTAATTGTCTTAACTATTTTTATAATTGCTAGTAACAATCAGTTGCCTAGAAAGTGATAAATCCCATGTATTTTACCTAGCTAGTGTTATGGTGAGGTGCCTGTCTCTATCAACTGACTGTAGTTAGACTCTGACAACTAATCTAGACTAGATGCACAACTTTCAGATTTTTAAAATCAGTGAAACTAATCCTACCTAGACTGATAACAGTAGATGCATTTCCACATGCTCCTAAGTTTAAAAATGCATTGTGCTTAGAGCTGGCAAAGAATATATTTTTACTCCAATATTCTCCATTCAAAGCTGAGGGTGGAAAGGGAATGATGATTTGTTTGAATATTGTAGAGGAGGAATTATAAAATCATAGGTTGGCAAGAAATTGACAATTCTAGCTTGTTGATATTAAACACAAATGTCATTTAAAGATAACACCTGCCTGAAAAATCTTGCAAATGGTGTTGTTTAATACCAGTGGAAGCAAGCAGAAAACCTATTACTTCAATTAGTATTTACATCAGGACACCCATAGCTCAATGAAATGCTTCCCTTAATGAAAGTCTTTAATACTCATGTTAAATATGACGAAAGTCTCCTGAAGAAGAACGGGCTCAGCACACATTTAATGGTTGTGCTGAATTAAGATGTTTTGGACAGCACTAGAGGACAGGAGAAGAATAAAATAACCATTTTCATGAGGAGCTCGTATAACAGACCAAGCATATGCCTGAAATGCCCCCATGCAGACTTGCTTTTACAGTCAGTGGGGAGAAGGACACAGCTACAAAGGTCAGTCATCCCTCTTATGGTCGCTGGAGGATACAGAGCATCAGCTGCTCCTTTTCTGCAAAGGACAAGGCTGTCCTCAGCTTGGGCATCTCACCCAGGGGTACCTGAGAGGACAGAGTGCCACCTCCACCAGCAAGTGTTTGTGCTAACATCCCTACCATAAACATCTGGCCTCACTTTCCTGTTTGGATGGAGAGATCCTCCCTCAATATTTTTACCTGAGTGTTGTTCTGGGTTTTACCTCCAGCAGTGTGTGGCCTGAATAACCCAGTTTGTACCAGGTCCTTGTTCTGCAGCTTCTCTGAGAATAATGTAAGATCTGTGTAGCTTTCATGTTCATGATACCATCCTCTCATGCCATGCCATGTAAACATTTTAAGAGATAAAGATATGTCCAAATACAGGCTTTAAATAGATATTGGCTGCATTGAAAAATGTTCTGCCAGCCTTGGTCTCCCTTGCACTTTGCAAGAGAGGACAATGCCAACTGACAAGAAAGAAATAATACAAGATGATAAAAGTCTCAACTCAATTCTAAGAGTAATTGCAAATTTTCTCTATTTTCTAAATGCCTTCCTGAGCTTAGTCCAATTACTGCCTGTGGGCACTTTTGATATTTTGATCCAAATTTCCTAGTTGCCAGACAGACAATGAAGCAGGGCTAGATCATGACAAAAAGGAAAATGTAATCCAAAGGATTTCGCTATCAGCTTAACTACTATTATAATAACATAGAAAGAATAACACAACATAGAGACATAAAATTCTGCAGTAATGATTCCATACTTATTTTAAATTCCAATGCTCTTGAGGAGCAACACAAAAATTCCTAGTTCTATTAGGCTTGAATTTCCAGCTCAAAGTAGCACAGAAATGTGGTGGGGGGAGTTAACATCAATCACTCTTGGTTTGACAAAGCTTACATTAATTCATCTCTGCTGTTTTACCCAATATTTTTCCCTAAGCATTATTTTCAGCCCTGGGTGATGCTCTGATGGAGCCCATTGCCTCATAAAGTGCAGGCTCATGGATCTGATCACATCTGTCAGCATTGTGCCCATACATGCACCAGGATAGCATCATTACCAAGTATGGTGGGCTCAATTTTCTAACCACAATGCTGGAAAATTACACTGGAAAAAACAGATCCTAGAGAAACTGCCTGTTCTCCTCTCCTCTCCTCTCCTCTCCTCTCCTCTCCTCTCCTCTCCTCTCCTCTCCTCTCCTCTCCTCTCCTCTCCTCTCCTCTCCTCTCCTCTCCTCTCCTCTCCTCTCCTCTCCTCTCCTCTCCTCTCCTCTCCTCTCCTCTCCTCTCCTCTCCTCTCCTCTCCTCTCCTCTCCTCTCCTCTCCTCTCCTCTCCTCTCCTCTCCTCTCCTCTCCTCTCCTCTCCTCTCCTCTCCTCTCCTCTCCTCTCCTCTCCTCTCCTCTCCTCTCCTCTCCTCTCCTCTCCTCTCCTCTCCTCTCCTCTCCTCTCCTCTCCTCTCCTCTCCTCTCCTCTCCTCTCCTCTCCTCTCCTCTCCTCTCCTCTCCTCTCCTCTCCTCTCCTCTCCTCTCCTCTCCTCTCCTCTCCTCTCCTCTCCTCTCCTCTCCTCTCCTCTCCTTTTTTTTTTCCCCAAACATCTTTCTCTATTATCTTAGAAATCACTGTGAAAATCACCTCTAGGAATAACAGCTCTGGCATTCCAGAGCTTAAGCTCTGATCAAGATGAAATCAATGGGATTCCTCTTTAATTGCCATGGGCAGCACCCTTAGTGGAACTAGATGTCAACATTTTAAATTCTCTAATCAGACTGGCATTTAGTTACTTTATCCAATGAGATGGAAAAAACAATCTTAAAATAGAACTAACTATCCAAATACATGTTTGTATTTCTGAGGATAGAATTAAGGAGTTTTGTTTAATTTGTGAGAGCTTTGCAGTTGGTTGTTTTTCTTTTTCTGCAGCTGAATCTGAGCTCTGGCAAAGTAGGAACCTACTCTCTGGGCTGATTAAACCCAGCAGATTTCACAGCATTGGCAGAGTGGGGCTGAAGGTCTCCTGATGCAGTAATGGTGCTTGCTCCACTCCCAAGAGGTAGAAGAGTATTATTTCAGGTTTGCTGGAGGCTGGGTGTTTTATGAAGATTTTTAGTGCCACATTGCATTGTTGTGTGCTGAGAGATCCTTCCTGCATGAGGAAAAGCAGCTGACACTGGCAGTTTTCAAGCAAAACTCTTTGTAGGGCAGAATACCAAAAGCATAATTGTGTTTTTCTGATGTGACCTCCCTACAAGGACTCACAAGTTCTTGCATTTCTGGAACCAAGTGAATAAAGCAGGAAAAGAATGAAAGACAGAATTTTGTCATCCTCCCTGTGCCATTTCTTACCTTAACTCCATTGAATCTGGTGTGAGCCCTCAATTTACAGCCCTTTCCAAAAGCACAGATGAAAATTTTTTTCAAGATGGTACCCAAAAATAAGTGAAAACATCTGAAAATGTAGACTGAAATCTTATTATTTCCCAAGGACACTGGGTCCAAGAGAAGGAAAACATTAAACAGGCAGATAGTAGCTGGGAAGGAATGTGACCATGATGAATAAACACACTCATGAGGAGGGCATGGGAGCAAGGAGAAGTTCTGGCAGCAGGTGGAGTTCCTGTGAATTTGTCAGAAATGACACTCCAAAGGAAACGTGGCTCTTGCAAAGAGGGAAAAAAAAACAAAGCAAAACAAAATAGAGAAAGAACTTGCATAAAGAGGAGAAGCACTAAGCCAGAAGGGAAAGGAAAGGTTTATTTAAGAACAGGCTATGAGCAGATAGAGATGGAGGTGATGACAATGAGGAAAACACATTCCAGGCTTCTTACCACCTCAGAGCCTGTAACACTGACAATCACTAGACACATGCTGAAAACCAAAATCCCACTGTTGTCATCTCTGCTTGGATGCTTCCCCACTTCCTGCACCTATAGGTATAACCAATCCCCCTGCAGGCCTTGGGCTGCAGGACATCCCTGTCATTTCTGGGAAATGCATTTCTTTCTGCTCTGAGTTCATTTCTCATCCACTCCTACTTGCACAGCATTACAACACCTTCCTCTAAAGATTACACAGTCCTTACTCAAATAGAAAGGCAACTCTGAAGTACTCCATCCCTACACAGGGAGAAAAAAAAGAATATAAAGTTGGTGTGACCAAATAATATTCCTTCCTTGATGCACATACTCTTCTGATATTTGATATTGCATTCCCTTTGCCTCAATTTTTATTTTTCTCGTAGCATAATGCAGAAACTTCCTCCTTCACTGGGTTTTGAAGACAAAAAGTCAGTAGGAGCAGCCTCCAAGTCAGACCCCTTTTTTCAGCTCATGGATGGTTTCCATGAGATGGAAATGTTTCATATGTATTCAACACCTTCCTCTGGTGCACTCTGAGGCTCCACCTGCTCTCTCCTACCTTCAGACACTCATCTGAGATTCCTGCTTGCCCAAGGCTCCCTACAGCCAAAGCAGAGGGATCCCCAGCAGGTGTTCCTGACCTCAGTAACCACTCCTCCCAGTGATTACAAGGAAAACCAGTGCAAAAAAATACTAATATAGGTGCCTGTTAATTGCCTAGAATAGTGTGGGGTGAAGTCAGGAAGCAGCATGTAATCTGAACATCACAATCTGTGCTGAGATTATGCAGATACTGCCCCTCCCCATCTCTGGGCTGGTGCTGACCTGCACTGGATGAGCCTTTCTTTGAAACCATGAAATACAACAATCACCTGCTAGATCTGGTCTCTTTCAGCATTAATCATCACTTGTTACTCCATCACGAGTCACAAAAGTGTCTGGATCTTGTCTTCCTTTTTGCTATTGGATCCCTATTTTCACAACAATTTCCACTGTGCCTTCTTCTGTCCGTGAAAATAATTCTGTCGAGTTTTGTTGGTGGCATTTTTGAGAGACAATCAGCTCAGGGTAGGAGACAACAGGCAGAAAATAAATTATCTCCTTTACAGTGAGACAGAGCCCCTACCAATCCAGGAAAACTGAAGGTGGTTTCTTATCCTTCGGTCTCTCTAAAATATTTTTCCTCTACTTTTGAATTAATGAATTGTGTACAACTCTGAGTAATGAAGCTGGAGCCTGGGAGACTAAAATATGAGAGAAAAGTTTCATCTAAGCTGTTCTGTAGAATTCTGTGATAATTGCACTCAGCATCATTCACCACTACCAGGGAATATTCCATAATTTTTCACTTTAGCCTATTTCTTTGTTGACATATTTTGCCAAAAGGGAAAAAAAAAAAAATCTGTGGATTATTTATTTGACTTGCTTAGATAAAAATACTTCTAGTTAACTCTGTAGGGTTCAGCTCTCTAACACCCTATGAGGTATCTGGTGTTATTTATTTCTCATGGAAGAACATGTAAATACAATGGACTAAAAAATACCTCAAGACATCTGTGGTCTTGCAAAACAATGCAAGTTTTTGACTGCCATATAGTCAAAAAACAATATTAGCAAAGGTACAATCCTTTATGTAATTGATAATATTTATATCAAATTTATTTTTTATTATTTTTTTATTATTTATGCCATACTTTGAGGGACAAGGCAAAAATTTTCCTTTTTTGACTTGAAAATTGTGATGGGAGTAATCACATAACCTCAGCTGGCTTCACAAGGGAAATTATTTTCTCTCTATTTAGTGCTAGTGAGAACTTGCCTTATTTGATTGCATTGTGTTCATTGAGGAAACCTAATTTAGGAAAGCTGGTCTGTAAAATCCTGCTACTTTCTTTTAACTTCAAGGTGTTGGTGTTTCTACTAAGAATGAAGCAGGGACATAAATTTATGCTGTTGTAGTTTTATAATGGATGTCTCTGGCAGGTGGCATATTTTAACGAGGTTGAAAAATCCCCATGAGCTCAAAAGAAGAACTGAGAACATAAAAAATGTTTCATAAGGAAGCTAAATTCAATATATTTAAAAACAAAGGAGGACATTTTCCAGTAGCCAACCTATATATTGAATGCTTTTATTCTCAGAAGTTTTTAAAACAAAACAAATCCCAACCATTTTAAAGGTGCTTGAAAATCTTCTTGCTCTTCTCTATGTTGTTTTTCATCCATGTCTTTACCTCTCTTGTACAGAATTACTAAAAATGGCAGTGTATATATATTGTCTAAGGGATGTGACAGAAGAAAATCACCCCTTCCCTAATTTCCATCAGGACAGATTAATCTTTGGTGCAGCTTTGTATATGACTAGAGACCAACTTTGAATAAAATGAAGCTGAACCAATGGAGGTCTTTTGCACAGGAGCGAATCCAAAGTAATTTAAGAAATTGTAGCAGATGTACTTGGGTTTAAGACAGTATAAGTGAAATGACAATTCAGAAAAGTATTTAAGCACAGACATAACTCCATCTCTGTTCATGCTTAGCTTTAAACATGCATTAAAATCCAATCACTTAAACACATGCTTAAATATTTCCCTACAGGATTCTTTCTTGAATAACATCCTAGACTCTGAAGCAATGTTCGCAGTTTATGATGTGCAGTATATTTAAGTAATGTCACACTTCTCAGGCATCCCGAATGGGAAATTTAAACTGGTTAGTGATATTTTAGAACAACCTTCCTGTTTATTATGCAGACTTGACTTGTGTCGCTGTGATTAAAACCATTTTAACTTTTCTACTAAAATATAATTCAAATTCCGTATTTTCTCTCAGACAGCTTCAGTTACTTCCACACTGTGTTTTGAACACTTAGGTCAATAGTTCTGAACAGTACCATGAAAGATGGTGAGGAAAATCAGGGCCTATAAAAAAGATGAGGGTAGATATTTTATGATTGGAAAATAAGTAATGGTTTTGAATGGAAAGAGGACAGATTTAGATTAGGTATAACAAAGATGTTTTATTACAGTGAGGCTGGTAAAACATTTTAACTGGTTGCACAGAGAGGTGGTGGATGCTCCATTCCTGCAAACATTCAAGGTCAGGTTGGATGGGGCTCTGATCAGCTTGATGGAGTTGAAGATGTGGGATTACACAACCCTTAAAGTTCCCATCCAACCCAAATGATGCTTCATGGCAAGCAATGTACATGGAATTTCAAAGCTCTGTTGGAATACCTTTTCTAGTCCAAAGTGTTATCTCTTGAGATTAGCAGTTTTCGTTCCACATCCAAGCACTTACAAAGGTTTCTCTTGAAACACACACTATGTCAATTTATTTTTTCTCAGATTCTGAAACACAAGATTTATATTTTAAATTTCAGATCTTGCCTACACATCAGTCTCCACAAAAACTCTTTTAAAAGATTAAGCTCTTTAAGATCACACATTACAGGGAAGACAATGTGGAAAAATAATCTATACCCTGTGTACTGTCTAGCATGATTAAGGCTTTGGGTATTATTTTGAAGTAACTAAGCCATAATAATTATGAGTTCACTTCCTAATATTTATCAATAAAAAGATGCCCTTATATTTGCAATTTGGAGGGTCTCCTTTTTTCACCAATGCCCAAAGACAGCAGAGGTTATAATTTGGAACTAGATTCCTGTTTACTGAAGATAGGGAAGCTGACCCAACCACCCCTGATGTTATTTTGCTATGAGCTGATCCATTACTGCAGTAGAGGCATCTCCATTTCCAGCTGAGAACGTGTGATGTGAAGTCAGGCTTCATTATAGCATTTATGCAAGTCAGTTTGGGGGATTTGCTTTTATGTTCCCTCACTTTTTTCTTTCAAAAGCCTCATTGGTCAGAAAATAACTTGTTCAAGACATTCTCAGCTAAAGAATTTCTACATGAGAGCACATGCTTTTCCCCCCGAGGGTAATGCTTGTTTGACAAAAACTAAAGAAAACAATTGACTCTGCTTTTCAGCAAACACTTGTTTCTAGGCAAACAAAAAACCAAAACAAAACCCCTTTTGATTGCTAGACATCTGAAATTTTAACCAATCTGAGATTAGTTAAAAGTTCCACCTACCTGAAACTGTAATCCATAAAAGAATTAAGGTTTCTCTTGAAAAGCTTAAACCAAAATATGAATTTTCTCATGGAGGATAACCTTTTTTTTCTCACTGACTCTGATAGTCAGAGCTGTTATTTTTAAGCACAGCTTCTTGAATACTGTGCAGTTTTATTTTGAATGAGATTTGCTGTGGGTGTGCAGCTGATTTTGTGGAAACACATCTACTGTGTTCACCTACACGAGTTCAGAGATAAGTTGCGTAAGAAAAGAAAGTGGGATGATATTTCTTCATGCTTCAGGCTCTTCTACACCCTCACATTTCTGAGCTGATGGCACTGCTGGTGCCACTACCACAACACTGCAGCTGAATACTCCTGGCTATTTTTGCAAATTAGATTTTTGTTTAGCTTAACATCAGAGAAGAGAATTTCTTCCTTCCCCCACATTTGATTCTCTTCAGAAAACATACATTATAGTCTTTGAGCTATAAAAAACCTATGCTAATGTATCTCTAATCCTGACAGATGTCTCGGGACAATATTTCAGTAAAATATATTTACTGCCAAATAGCTTTTCGAAGGTAATTGTCCGTTGTTAAAAATGGTATTTCATGGTAATTTGAGTTCTTTCTGAATTTAGGACACTTCACCATGCAAGAATATAACCTCATCAGAAAGAAAAATGAATTGCTGTGAGTGGTATCCTGCTGTAGTTTCCATTTTCCACCTTCTTGCCCAATACAGCCTGATCTGTTTTGCAGGAGAAACATATAGTGAAACAAATGCTGATTAAATCTGAGGGTTTCCCAAATCCATTTTTATTAAAACTTGCAATGTGTTTTACTGGCATTATATCTGAAAGAGAAAATCTTTGAGGTTTCTCTGCCTCCTCTTTTAAAAACAAATGTTGTCAATCTGATCCAATGGAGTGAGAAAAGGGAAAAGCACAAGAGAGGCCCCAAAGGTTTCCTTGCCTCGTGTGGCACCAGGCATGCAGGATTTGTACCTTGGTATTGGCAGGACATCCTTTGTCACCTCTGCTTCTCTCAGGTGCCAACCCCTCTAGTAAATGTGCGACCTTTTATGATTTGAACTCATCTTGAGCACACAACCACTCTGAGATGCTGTAAATTTGTCTCCAAGATGAAATTCAGGTTTAGATCAAAGTAAAGACTTGCAGAAAATACGAAAAATTATGTTCCTTCACATCTCCACCTCATCTTTGGAAAGACTGAAAGGAGGAAATAACATTCTTTGATGTCTTCTTTTCCATAGCTACAAATCAAACAAAGTCTGAGTTTTCTGGATTAATCTTTTCAATTTATATTTACTTTTTTTGTTCTTCCTGATGTATACAAGGCTCTGCCAATGTTTGCTGACCTGACAGAAATGCTTTGCTGAATATTGATTGAAAACTTGACTTCCAGACACTTTAGTTAGGATGGATGCTGCTTTTATTATAAGGCATATGCTACTTTGGAAAAAAAATTCACCTTGGGGCAGTGATATCTGGAACCAAGAACCTTCTATTGTGGTGATAGCTTGCTCTTCCTAAGAATGTGTTGCAGTAAGAAAATTAATTAGACAATGTGATGTGCAAGATGCAGGAGAAAAGAGGTGGAGAACCTTCTTGCCTTTTGAGGAAACAGGCCAAATGTGTTAATTTTCTCTGAACTGCAATAGTGGAGAGAGGCAGGCAGCAGAGGGAACACCACCCATAATGGATAGGATAAAGAAACATCACTTATGGTACCTGGTGCCTTCTCAAGCTGCTGAAGGGACTTCCAAACATGATCAGGTAGTTTCATAAACCAGAGAGCCTTTGGATAATTCCAGTCTTCTGGAACAGAACATCCAGTTCTTGCCTTGACAACTTTTAAATGTGGTATAAAAAAGACAAGATGTAAAACCCAACCACATTTACTTATATTTCCTACTTGACAACTACTGCTGCCAATATTAACTTCTTACCTATTGTATCTGCTTCTGCTCCTGCCTTCCCTAGTTGTTGTCAAATATTAATCTTGCATATTTTCTTCTTCCTAAGTAGTAAATTTACACATGGAGAGCATTTGAGCCCCTCTCCTACGTCAGAACTCTCATGGTAGCCCTGACAAGGAAGCTCAAACTCCAAGTAGGCTCTTCCGATAAGAAAGCTTTTATTTCTGTGATTTGTTTCTAAATGTTGAACAATTCAAACAGTTCAGCAATTTGAAACAATTCATCCTGGTGCCAGGCATGGGAATGAAAACATCCCAGGGCTCTTAACACCAAGCTGGTAAGTGTTGGAATGCACGAGTATAAGTTGGAAATCTCATCTGACAGGGAGAGAACTTCATATGGGGCTCTGCTCCAGAAGAGTACCTGATGTTGGGTAACTGGAGAGGGCCTGTGGGGCTGTCTGGCACCCATGCAAGAGTTGCATAGGACATCATTGCCAGACCATGATATCTGTATGAAACAATTGACAAAGTCCATTTGCAATCAATTAAAGGGAATCATGACCAAAAAGGGAGGAGAAAAAGGTGAGAAAATTGGATTAATGAACCAGTGTAAAGAAAGTGTGGTATTAAATGAGATTTCCATCTCCCCCCCTATTTTAAAGGATAACAGACAACTCCATCCATTGCAGGATATTGAAGCCTCCCTTAAAAGGGGTTCATTTTTCTTTTTTTAAATTCTGCCAAGGAGTAATGTATCAGCAAAGATGTTCATGGTTTGCCCATCCAGCAACATGGAAGCAAAACCCATGAATAAAACAAACATCTTCTCTAGACCTTCAAGTCATAGAGGAAATTACTCTCAGCCCAGGAAATGTAATTGGTCATAATAAAACCACAAAACCTCAAATGAATTTGGATATCGTAGCCTACTGATAGGTGAGGGTTAAGTTTCTCTGAAGATTTAGGAAAAATTAGAGGGTTTTTTGTTCATAAGACACATCTACCAATCAGTTAAAGGGAGAAAAAAGCACAGGACTACTGAACTGTGTTAATTATTTATTCTGACAGTCTGAACAAGCAATTGAATTGAGATAGCTTGGTGTCTCTGTTGACTAATAGGGGAGAAATATTCCAGACTTTAAAGGCAAGGAGTGAATTGAGAGTGAGTGTTTATTAATACATGGTTGAATTTACTACTCCAAAGAGAAGTTTATGTTATAGCTCTTTGGTTCTCATCTACAGAAAATAATAATTTGGGAAGGCCTTAGAATTGTTAAGCAGGTTCTGAAACATAAAAGCATTAAGATAGTAAAAAGTTAGTGGGAAGCTCCTGAAGGAGAATAGATAAGATGTACATTGATCATAATTCCTATAAAAAGTACAAACTAGAAAAAAACAAGAAAGAAATAAAGTAACTGGATAAAGGAACTTTTTTTAACAGACTAAAAAATAATTACACAGCATAAATAATTTATTATCACAGAAAACCTGAAAGGCGGCAGACTTATCCTGAACTTGTTTTATTCCATTTTTGTCTCTGAGTTTCAGTATTGTGATGCCAACTAATTCTTGCTGAGCAGCAAAAGCTTTGTGAAAAAAACAACTAGTAGGTAAAATTGAAATTCGGAAATTCACAAAAGGCCGAGGAAATAAAGGATGCAGTCCAAGGTAGTTCCCACAGCAGGTCATTGTAGGTTCTCTCTGTAGTCAATGGGATGAAATATGCACTACTGAGTCATAATTCATCTGTCCTGATTTAGAAGCCTTACTGCACTGAAATTAAAGCAATCCTCTTTTATGGACAGAAAGTGCCTAAACAGCTCACAGTTACCTGTGTTCAGATGACCTCACTCCATGTTTTACAAATGTATGAAATTACAGCAGGGAAGAAAATGGAGTCAATTCAATCCTAAAGAGAACCGAAATGTAGCAAGGAAGCAAAAAAAAAAAAACAAACAAACAAAAAAAAAAACCAACAAAAAACAACAACAACAACACCAATAATTTGTAGCTTGGATTGCCATTCTCTTAGTTTTATTCATTTTGCAACTCTGGAAGCAATGGCTGTATCCATAGCAGTTACCAAGACTGTGCTACTGTTTATTCTTTATCCTGGAGGCCAGCTGGCATTATCTGACAACATCCATATGTTTCAATTCTCCTAGCCTTCAAAAGAGAGTGGCCATATCCAAATTTCCCATTGAGAACAGTTCCTGGCCTACAATACATCCTCAACTGTGCCTGGGAACAATTTATGAGAATGTTACTTGGTCCAGATGAAACCTCTCTGTCAATCAGAAATATGGCAAATAGTTTTGGGGCGACCATTCCAGGGTATTTTTTAATGTAATGATATAGAGGTACCCACTGAAAATGACTGCATAGCACAGCTTTGGAAACTCAGGCTACAATAACCTGCAGCACATTTCAGTAGAGACAGTGGCAAAAAAAATACCTCGGTGCATGTTGGATTCAGCTCTGTGTTATCTTGTCTCCATTTTCAATAAAATATAAGATAGTTGGGAGCTACAAGGGAAGCTGATAATATAGTGAGAATGACTGACAGCTGGTGCTGATAAAGGGGAATATGTGCTGGATAACCCAAGTATATATGAATATAAGAGATACAATCAATGGGAAATGGGCATTAAAGTGATCACTGTCAAAAAACTGAAATCAAAGCAGGCTGGAAGAACAGAAAATGACTATATGATTTATTTCTGATCTCTTTATATAAGACATGAATCAATCATAACAACACAGAGCTACATTTATCATTTATTTTTTATGTCAAGAAGAGGATAAATCTGGAGTTCTACAGTATTGCACGTTGGCAGATGAGCAGTGAGGGGTCCAGTCCAGCAATGGGTGTGTCCTGACAACTCAGGCCCAGTCTCACTGGGAATAGGTGGAATGTCACCAACCATAACACGAACTAAATATCATAATCAGTCTGGAAAAATAGACTTTCAAGGAGAGTGCCAAGGAGATAAAAATCCACATTAGGGAATAATGGACAAGACCTGCATTGTTATCACCCATCTTTCTTTAACATCTTCAAGATTTTTAATCATACAGTAGAATTATTGCAAAATATAAGATTTCTTTATAGAGGAATAGCATTAAAGTAGAATTTACATTTGAAAATTTAAAAAAAAAAAGGAAAAATGAATTTTACTCTGGAACTCTAGATGTGTGTATGTCTTGTGTGACAGAATTTGATTCAGCTACTTAAACAACTTGATTCCAGATAAGGCTTTCTTGGTTCCCATTGTATCAACAGAGGTCAAAGCTGGGATTCAGCTGCTCATTGGAGATATCTTGTGCAGTTTAAGAAGCCCTGGGATATATTCCGTCTGGCCTTCAGCTATCAAAAGAAAAGGACATGAAGAAACATGTATCAAAGTATCTAAAGTATTAGTGACCATCTGCATTTCCCCCACTGGATTTCATCACTAGCAAACTAACACAGCTTTTCAGTTGATCAAATGTATTTCACTTTTCCACAAATGCATGCCATTTTCAGGACTCAGTACAATTTTCCAAGAGTATGCATTTTCTACGAGTATGAATCTAAGAGTCATGTTTGGGTACCTCAAATACTCTAGTCCTAGACACCTATAGTTGGGCATATATTTTGTGATATATTTTGGGCTGATTTTGTGTAACCATATGTTGCCAAGTAAGAAAATGTCTCGAACCCAGCTGAAAATTAAATTCCAAAGGTTTGAAAGACTACCCCAAACTACCTCGTAAACATTAGCAATTATTCCCTTAGAACTTTTACCTGGCATATTAGAACTTGTGGAGGCAGACCCCAAAATTACCTGACATATTAGAACTTGTGGAGGCAGACCCCAGAGGATGGGACTAAGAAAACACAGTACTTACCTCTCCATAGTAGCCTAAGCAGAGGGATCCAGAAACTTTTAGACTGGCAAGCCTAACTGTGAAAGCCACAAAGACAGAGAGGCAGATTGTTGAACAATCAGTTTGCAAACTCCAGTGGGATAATAAAGTTATAAGAAAGAGTTAACCTGAATTTGTCAAGAACAGATCACAAATTTAATATCCTTCCCTGATGAAGAGGCACAAAGTTGACTGTAAAGACACCCAAGGTTATTTATTTCAGTTGTTCTTATATTTTCATTTTCCCATAAATAATGGATGCCAGATCATTAGTCCATCTTCATGTGCTTTTTATGTCTTGCATGTGTCAAATGCCTCTGTTTAATATGTGGCACATTTCCCAGGAAAATGTCATATTTTTAATTGACACCCTGCAGTAATTGCCATACCTTGGCAAGAACAAAACAAGACAATTATATCAGAATTTGTGATGGAACTATTGCCACCATAAGAAATTGCTCACATCCTTGAGGCATTCCCCCTTCTTGAATCACAGTTCTACACCTGTGTCTATCATGAGTAATATTTCCCAAGTAATAAAAAATGGCTGCAGTCAATCATTGATGTTATCAGCCAGATTTCCCCAACACCTACACTGGTATTCAGAATGCTGTGATCATTAAACTACACTGATGTCAAAGAGATACAGAAGAAAAAACAAAAATTCTTGATTTACAGAAAAAATCCACAACATTCAAAGGCCCCATTTAGAGCAAAAAGAACTGTTCAGTAAAATGACTCATGAAGAACCAAAATCCTGAGGATTTAATATGAAAGTTATTGACTAGAATTTGTGAAAACCCAAAGCCTCACTCTTAGTGCTTTTCTGTTAAAGGTATTATAAGATAAACGTCTACAATGTTCAGTGTTTTTTCCCACCTCAGAATTATCTTGGTGTACTTTTCAGTATTGGCTTCTAATCTTATTCTATTACCTGAAACCTGCAGCAAATTATAGGTTTGCTTGCAGCAATTTTTTAAGCAGATAAAAAGATGCTTATATATTAAATTAGCTTGGTGCACTCATTTTTCTCTGCACATAGCCCATCAGTGCTTCTTCAGCAGTTTTAGTTTAAAGAAATTCTCAAGAAAATCATTAAGATGACATTCCTGAAGTTGAGTGTAATAAATTTTCAAAAGTTTCTGAGGGAAAGCTGTCAAATGTCAATATGTCTATACATGCATACATAGTGGAATTTTCAAAATTGTGTTTGAAGTAGAAGAAATTACTTAGATGTCTATCAGTCACTTTAGATGTCTACATACATTTTTAATTACCTCTTTAATGTTAAGAGTGACTAAAATGTCATCTCACCTAGAGTTATTAGCCTGAAAATTAAACTTCTAGACTCCCTCAAAACTTGGTGATGTGAAGTGGGTGTCCCCAGAGAATCCATCCCATCTATTTTAAGTTCCAGTTAATAATTTCTTTGTCTAAAGAGGAAGCTCAGGTGCCTATCCTTGTCTTTGTACCTTTGAAGACTAAACAACAAATACCAGGACAGATCATGTTCAGCCTTGCAGACAAATCAGCTGGGGGTAGGAACTGCGGGACCATCGAGCTGGTTCCTTCCTGTTTTACTTAATTAGAGACTGAAAAATGAAGATGAACAAGCTGAGCATGTCAGAAGTTGGAGTAGGAGTGTGTGCACTAAAGTACCTTGAATTCATTTGAAGGGTTTTCTCAGGCTTTTCTCTTACAGAGAAATGTCTAGGTTCTTCTCACAATTTTTTCAATATTTCTTTGAAGTTGTTTTCAGTTTCTGAAGTCTACGAACTTACATTTAATCACCCAGGGATTTTCTATAGAGGTTCTTCATGCATTTGTAAAATTCATGCTCAGTTGGAGCATCTCAAGTTTGAAAAACTTGTATCCAACTCGCCATACCTTTCTTGCCAGAAAAAGACAAGGGGAAAAAAAGAGAATGGCTTTGACATAAATGTTCAAATTGGCCTGAATCCCTTTTTTAGAGTCTTGGAAAATAATAATAATAAAAAAAAAAAACAGCAAAGGAAATGAAAAAAAAATCCCTACAATAACAAATGATGAAAAGTATCTCCTTCCTGTCAGTAGATCAGTGGAAAGAACACCTACACTTGCTTAGATCCAGTTCAGTGTTGATTCCCTGTCTGCCTGAGAGAATTAGTGCCCACCAGTTCACAGTCCATCACAGTCACTTCATCACCATGCAGCAGAAGCATTCCGGGGGAGGCTGTACCTATCCAGGCACTGTTATTCTGTCCTGGAAATATTCCTTAAATCAGTGATTGATTTGAGATGTCTCTGGATTTAGTCCCAAATGAGTGACATAGTCCTCAAATGAGACATTCTCTGCTCTCTTGCTTTGTCTCATTTGACTTGGTTTAGGCATTTAAAGGCACTTTTAAAGCCAACTCCTAAGAACAGGAAAGGAAATAATTATGAGTTTCTCCAAAAAAAATAATTACCTGCCACATTTGGACTCTGTAAACTTATTGCAATCCAAACTTTATGGTGCAATACAGCAACTTGTACTAGGAATAGCATGGCCAGCATGACCAGGGCAGTGATTGTCCCCTGTGACTCCCCTGGGCACTGGTGAGGCCACACCTCAAATCCTGTGTTCAGTTTTGGGGACCTCATGACAAGAAAGACATTGAGGGGCTGGAGCATATCCAGAGAAGGGAGTGGAGCTGAGGAAGGGTCTGGAGCACAGGTCTGATGAGGAGCAGCTGAGGGAGCTGGGAGGGCTCAGGAGGGACCTTCTCTCCCTCTACAAGTCTCTGATAGGAAGGTGGAGCCAGGTGGAGGTCAGCAATAAGGCAATAAAAAACAGCTTCAAGTTTCACCAGAGGAAGTTTAGATTGGATATTAGGAAAAATTTCTTTACCGAAAGGATGGTCAGGCATTAGAACAAGATGCCAAGGGAAATCATGGGGTCACATTCCCCAGAAGTGTACAAAAGTGTGTGGATGCAGTGTTAGAGATATGGTTTAATGTCAGGTATCGCAGTGCTGATTTAATGGTTGGACAATCTAAGATGTCTTTCCCAATCTTAACAAATCTGTTATTCCAGAGTCAGATACAAAGGCAACAATTCAGTCCTGAAAGAACAAAGATAAAAGAAAATCCCACCAAGATTTTTTCATTGTTCTACATCTACTCTCAAATAAGACTAAGACACTCATTTTAATACTTAATACTTACCAACAAGGCTAAAGAAATTCTTTCACTTTAATATAAAAAGAGAGGTATGTGGGAAGGAGGCATGAACAGCAGTGATGGAAATTGACGCACTTAACTACAATAAAAAGGTTTTCAGTTATATCATTTTGATTATCTGCTTCTTCAAGTCAATATTCAAGTCAAATGGTGCCTGTGCAGGTTAGAGTCTCTCCAAAATCCTTTCTCAAGGGATAGTGTTTGTGGTGTGAAAGTGTGAACAAGTACCCTAGCTAAGTAACCTGAGAGAATAGGCTGAAAAGTACCCTTGACTTAAGTATCTTCTGTACCCTTATTTTTTAGTTTAGATTATTCCTTCTTGTGGTCCAAGAGCTTAAAATCGCTGCTTTCTTTGAATGAAAACTTGTGATTTCCATAGAAACTTGCCTTCTGTTTAAAGTAAGTTCTGGGCTGACTGACCAGTATTAATTATTCTACTCTTGGAGACAAATAGGGGTCACAGAAGAAGTAAGATCATTCACAGAAAGGCTGGATTGGGTTTTCTGAGAAGCTGCAAGAACCAGGGGAAGTCACCAAGTGCCAGGTGCCACCCTTCAACTAGGGATTGGACCCTGGAGAAGAAGAAAATTACACCTGAACAAACTAATCTGCAAAAAGAAATTGAGAAAGGCCTGTCAACCACCTATGCTAAAAGTTAAAAAAAAAAGGAGAAAAAAGTCTATACAGGAGAACGAGCATTTTGGGTCTTGTTCTATTTAGTTCACACCTGGGAGCTCAGAAAACAGAGAGGAGATATATGAACCCATCCTGCCTACATCTGGACTGCTGACAAGTCTGCCTGGACACACCACCTCCCATTCTGCTGTTCCAGAAGTAATAAAATCTGCCATCATCATCGTTCTGTTAGCAACAATGGCAAAGAAGAATTTTCTGCAAATTGTTTGTGAGAAAATTAATTGACAGCAGGCTTCTTGGCAGTTTGCAACCATAACATTTGTATGATCTGCTGATGCCACAGTTTTATTCCCTGCTAATCAGATATTGCTCTCTTTACTGTGCAAGGGCATCTCTTGTAGCTGTTGTTGGCATGCAGAAGGCAGACCTTGTAACAGCAATAATTCCACAACATCTTTCTGTCTATATGGGCACATATTGTCTCAGAACACTCCATGGAGACAACCCCAACACACCGCAGCCAAAATGTGACCATCTGCTTGATCACTTCATGATGTGGAAATTCAGCTTTGCCAACCACTTCCTTGGATCCAGGACAAATCCCTACCTCACCAAAGGAGCCAATTCCTCAGTGATAATTGTGGTCTTTATTTAGACGCACCTGGATTGACCCACCTGGCATAAACGAGTTGTCAACATCTGGAGCTCTGACTTCTTGAGCTTCCTCTGGGTCAGTGGAAGGAGACAGACACCTGTAGATTTCCAAATAGATAAGCTACCTAAGGCTATTCTAGATTTGAACAGCAAGGAGGATAATACCTGCCCTGCACATGACAAGGGGTGGTACGTCAGGGTTAGAGAAACTCAGAACTATCCAGGACCCTCAGCCTGTTGCTCTGAGATAAGCTGAGTACACTGGAGAACACTTACAGAAAATCTGAAATCTTACAGAAACAGGCCAGCGTCTCCTGAGGTAACAGAAGCCAAAAGGAAAATATCAGGGAAATATTTCTAAGGAATTTAATGGGTGTTCCTTAGGAAGCCCAGCTGAAGTGCCTCTACATGAATGCCTTTACACCTAGCATAAGTAACAAAACAGAGAAACTGGAAGCCGCTATGCTGTCAGAAAGCTGTGACCTAGAGCCATTCCTGAAACTGGGTGGGATGAATCCCATGACCAGAGCATGGCTATCAGTGGCTAAACATTGTTTAGAAGAGATAGGGGAGGAAGCAGAGATGGAGGAGATGTGGGTCAGGTGAAGAGACAAGATAAGCCCCTGAAGTTTAGGCAAATAAACTTCCAGCTCTTCAAGAAGCTAGTCCATGTAACCCCAGAGGAAACTGTCCTTAGGGAGCAGAACAGAGCTAGAGGATCTTTAAGGATATCTGCCACACAGAAAAAGACCTGGCAAGAAATTAGGGAATGAAGGCAAGAGACCAGCATGGCTGAGTGGGGTCAAACCAAAAGGCAAGAAGAAAATGTATGAGCAGTGGGAGCAGGGACAAGTATCCTGGAAAGATTATAGGACACACTCAGTTGTGTAAGGATGAGGTGAGGAAGAGCAAGGGACACCTGGAGCTGAACTTGGCTAGTGACACAAAGACTAACAGGAAGGGCTTCCACAGACATGTTGGCCAGAAAAAGAAGGTCAAAGAAGGCAAAAAATGCTGGTAAACTGGTAACACCAGGCCAGGAGAAGGCTGAGGTACTCAGCAGCATTTCTGCCTGAGGAAAGAGCACAGGACTGCAGTGATCTGATGCTAGAGCAGCAGAATTCCATGTTCATGGCTGTGTGAAGCTTTTATCTTCCCATTTAAAATGAAAAGATACTTATCATTACCATTTCATATGAAATAACAACATTACATCTCAAATGAGGTTACAAACATGCAGATTGTGCAGCAATTTTTAAGTGGGAACATTTTATGGGAACATTTTCTGTTTTCGTTACTGATTTTCTTGAAAAAATATGTTTCAAAATTGTAGAAACATGGAATGGTTTGGGTTGGAAGGGACCTTAAAGATCAGCTAGTTCCAAACCCTTACCATGGGCAGGGGCACCTTCTACTTTCTACACAGGGAATATTTTACAGACCACAGCTAAAACTGTTTTCAGAAAAGGAATTTTAATATTCCTTACTGATACAGTCTTGTATTTTGCCAGAGTGTTCTGGTTTGTATTTAGCAATCTTTTAAGCTTGCAGTTGGAGCCTTATGAATGAAAACACCATTTATCAGCTTGAGAGATATAGACTGAAACGGTACAAATTTCTGGCTCAGTCTTATAATGATAACTCATGACAATATCTAAAATCATTTTTAGTTCTTTAAAACTGAAGGGAAAGAGCAATTTGCTATGTCATTGCTGGGATAAATGAGCAACATTCTCAGAAGCAATCAACTAAAATAAACTGATATATAGGTTCCTGTAGGAGGCAAGCAATCTTAAAATCTCTTTCTAAAACAAAGCATAACTTTTCATTCTGTCCCACACTTAAATTGCAGTGATTTACAAATATAGTTAATTTTATATTTATTGTTATTTTCCTTTCTGAGTAAATTCAGGGTACTGAGAGCACATAGTGAAGTGCTTCTCACAATCCTTTGCTGACAAAATTAATAAAACTAAGCCTTCCATAAGATCAGTGATCAAGGAGCAGCCAGCACCTTGCTCCTGGCATAGATTATAATTTTCTTTCTTCTGAGCTTTGCAAACAAAACCTTGGTAACAGACTTATGAGTCTTCTCCTTTCCAGATTTCTTACATCCCTCACTTACACATTCCAAGCTATTAAATGAGATTTGTGGTCTGGGTTTGGGGTATTTCTGCCTTACTCCCATTGCAATGACTGACAATGCAACATTTGAAATTTATTAAAATCACTAAAAAGTAAGGGTTTGAAGTAGTTTGAGCCAGCAGTTTCCTCATTCCCTCTTTTTCTTTCACAGTGTTGAGCTTCCTTTGAGAGGTAATCAGACTTTTTAGAGAGGAAGGATAGCTGGAGCAGTGTATCAGATGGAAAGAGAGATCATCTCCCCAGTTCCTGCTACCGTTCTGCTAAAGGTCAGGTTTCACATACATTAATGAGCTGCTAAATGCTGCTAACTGGAAGAGGCTTTTTTTAAGTCCTGCACAAGCCAACCCACTCATGTTTTTGATGGCAACACTGAGCATATCAGATGGCTGTGGGAGTTTTGCCATGAAGTGAAAGCTCCTCTTGTGCTTTATTTACAACCATTTCAGCAGAGTTTATGAGACTCAGCTTGAAGGTGAGGCCATGCCCTACAAAATTGAGAAAGCTTTTTGGTCTAATTCCATCTCGTCATGGAGTACTCTGGTGAGTGATTTGGGGAATGAATCAGAGCCATGTAGGGTAGGAGTCCTTCACTGGTGACAGCCCTGACTCTTGGAAAGGCTGAAAAACAACGTGGGAAGGAGTCAAGGGCTCACGGGAAAAGTAGCAGTCATATGCTATCTAAAAATTTGGGAAGGAAACATATTTTAATAAATGTCTATGAGTTTGCATGGTTTACTTCTTCCGTGTCTCGGTCCAACTCCCAAGGTATGAATTTCCAGAGTAACACATATGCATTGATTAATTGATTGATTGATATAAGGTTTTAAGCATATAAACAGCAATAAAAATCCTGTGCTACATGAGAACAGCAAGGCTGAGCAATGTCATGGGCTTGCTGGTGGAGCCTTCTGATGGTTCAAAACTAGACAGTTTAAAGCTAGATAGATTAAAACTAGATTTCTTTTTGCCTCAGTTTCCCTGCCATAAAATTGGTGTAATACCCACAACAATCTCACAGAGGTCATGATATTAATTTATATATATAGTGCATGAAAGAATCAATGCATGCACTGCTATATCATCCTACAGCAAAATAATCAATTTGTAATCACTGCTGTGCACAGGTGCCAAGGGTAAGTGGGACCTGAGACCAGGCATTGAAAGATGCAAGTATTTGTATAAATTCAAAGCTAGGTTTCTAGATGGTATTGCTACAATACTAAAATTAGTAAAGTTAACAACTTAAATGCCAGATTTAAGGGCCTGATGAGCTGTACAACTTTAAGTCATGCTTCTTGCGCATTTGGATTTTAATGCAGTCAGCCCCGTGAATACAAAAGAACATAAAATCATTCAGATTGACTCAGGCCAAAGGATTTATCTAGCTCAGCATCCTATTTCTGATAGCAACCAATGGCAAGTGCTTTAAAAATGGGGATTTCAACAGGTCAGGCATCAAGTCATACTCTCCCAAAACACTCCCAAGGCTCCTGCTGCTTCTTGGCTCATTGACTTGTGAATCCAAATATGTTATCTCTGACTTTAATGACCCTTTCTGTGCAATTTTCCTCCATGAATGTGCGCAAGTTCTTTTAACTTGCTGAATGGTCCATAATAGTGTTGCAGGGGTTTGAACCAATTTGATACAAGAGTAGCTGCAAGCTGTGGAGCAGCAGGCAGAGCACCAATATATCTTGTAGTTTTCATTTTTCAGTAAAACTGCATAAAGAAATTTAAGGAGAGTTATTTTATTCCAGCCATCAGATAAGCCATTTCTTCTCTATTTGGTTCATTTTGGTTTTAACCCCTTGTCTAATGAGAGGAACCCTTAGGTCCCATGAAGGTTTTTTGCTGTGAAGAGGCATGCTGAGCACCTCTGTAACCATTTGGTAGCTTGTTTGAATGAATTCCTGCATCTACAGCTTTGCCTGTCACTGCTGTCTGATAAATAGTATATATGTAACTTACAGATCCTGTATTGGCAATCTGGCTAAATTTATAGGGACACACCGGGAATATGGGAGAGGGCTGCTGCTTCCCCAGAGTTTGTGTTTCACAGAGCAGGGCAGCAGCCACGTTGCTGCATCAGCTGCTTGGCAGCTCCCTGTGATCTGGAGCAGCCAGAGGTGAGGATGTGGGGATGTGAAGATGTGGGCATGTGAGGATGCTTCCCACCCTGAGCAGTCCCACTGGTGGGACAGCCTGAGCCAGAGCCTTGGTGCTGCAGTGATCCCAATGCTGTCCCAGTCTTGGCAAGGGCAGTGGAGAAGCCTTCTCCCATGTTCCTGTGAAGCGCAGGAATGGGGCTTTTTAGGAAGGGAAAGGGAGATTTATTATCTATTTTTCAAGTGCTGAGTCAGTCCCTGTATTTCCTTCACTCCCAGCAAAGGGCAGCAAAAAGTCTGTGTCGCCTCCCACTCTGCCTTCCCATCCCTTTTCTGAAGTAAACAAATGTCAGCAAATCCTGCACTAACAACACTGTTAAAAATACCACCCTGTCAGCAGCCAGGTTCATTCCCTTTGTCTGAAGCTCTCTCTTCATTGCAGTAAAGGTGTGCTGTTACATCAAGATAAGCAGTGTAGGTGTAAATCTCCATGTCCAGAAATGTTGTGCTCTGCACCACAGTGTCACCAGCTGGAGTAATTTCCAAGTAGGAATTATTATTGTAGAAATTTGACAGGATTTGACCTAGTAACTATCAAGGTAGAGGCTAGCCCTGCTTTACTCACCTGGAACTTGTCCCTGGGGTAGCAACTGAAAATGAGCTACTTCAGCCAAGGTGTAGCTCTCATTCTCTTTAGTGTGTTTCAAACCAAACTAACCACAGCACCAGCTCTACACTCAGTGAAAAGATGGTGATCCTTTAGATTTTGGGGATGTATGGAAAACATTCATGATCAGAGTGACTATATCCCTTTCAAAGGGAGGTAAATCCCCACAAAGGTTTTTCCCAGGTGATTTTCCATCTGTTCCAGGAAGGGGACGTTGGATGTTACAATGAATAATTTCACTGGGGAAAGGTGAAGAATGAACTTTTTCTTCTCATGGCTTGTTATGTCTGGAATCTTGCAGTTCAGAGACTTCAGACTGTGCAGACAAATGGATCTTGTCACTGAAAGGTAAAAGTTTTCTTCTTTCACAATTGGGTCCCACCACTGATAATATTATACACTTGCCTCATGGATAAAACTCCAAGAATTTGTCCCACTCCCTTCAAACAGTGCTTCACTCTCTTCATTGGCTCAAACTTACAAAGGCACTGGCCATTTTTGGACATGTATGCTTTCACATCTATTTACTTCTCCAGCTATTTAACCATTTTTCCTTTGAAGAATCTATTATTGTTCTGTCTTTGCCAGAAAGCAGAAAATGACCAAACATTGTTCCTGTAATGATTCAAGTACAGATTATTTTTTGCTTGATGCCAGAATCTACGCTTGATTGAAACATTTTCCTTTCCTGAGTCTCACTAGTACCTTATTCTTTTGGACGTTACTGGATTATCAAATCCAGGTGATAAAGTGTTCCAATTAGTGTCATAAATCCATCCAAAAGTTTATCCAATGCTTTTAGCCTAAATAAGGGTATCATAATATAATTAAAGACATGATCTAAATTCATTACCTTGTCTTCTATATGTCACTTAAACTCTCATCAATAAATAGCAGTTTCCATATGTGCAGTTCTTGCCTACAATGTTCATTAAAAGTCTTAAATGAGAAACAGCAAAAGCATCTTAATTCATTGCTAAGCACAGCAGAAAACGAAGCAGGATTCCAACTTTATGTACAATTTGCAAGCCATATACATTTGCTCAAGCGTAAATCTCCCTTAATGAGGTGTGCAGCCCAATTATTAATCACATCCACTGAAACATTCTCCATGTTCAGCTCTATTTCAATCCGGGGGGGTGCTATTTAATATTTCTGTTCCTTCGAAAAAGAACAAGAGTCTAGGCATGAAAAATTGTACAGTTCTACCTTAAAATTAACTGTAGCAACCTTGAATACAAAGAAGTGTCATTACAGTTTAGTTAGAAACATGTTTGTGTCTGGACTAGCAGGTCTTTGGCTTATCTCCAGGGCTCATCCTGGGCTTCTACCCAGGGATGCTTATGGAGAAGCTCAGGAAATGTCTTTTGAATAAGAAAGATCCAAAACTGGATAAGATTCAAAATCAGAGATGCCAGTTTCTTGTTAGTATTAATTATTCTTAATTTAAATCAAGATCAAGGTCCCACTGTGGTGGTCTCTGTGTAAACAGGGATAACAGTGTTTGCCTTGAGAGCCTCCAAAATGAGAGACAGAAACTGATGAAAGATCAAGGATGTGCCAGAGGGATGTGATGTGTAAGTAAATTTGTGATTTAAACATGTGATTCAGCTCAGTTCCCATAGTTGCTTTCTTATGTTTGGGCTTCTGTGTGTAGTCTGGGACATTTATTTTGAGTTGGATTGGAAAGGGTAGAATGAGGGGGCTGTCAAGGCCTGTGGAACGAATTACTTGAAGAAGAAACATATCAGAAAGGAGACTAAAAGTGCATGAACCACCACTTGTAATTTGTGTTTCCAACAGATTGGTGTTAATCTAATTTATAGGTTGGTGTTTCTTAGGAGGTTAGAAGGCAAGGGAAGAACTACAGCTGTGACTGCTGCATCTTTACACAATTTTCTTCCTGTACAGGTTCTTACAGCTGCGGCTCTGGTTGAGAAGTTGGCAGAATTTCATGGGAGCAGTGTTAGGCTGATACTGATCTTTTCTGAAATGCAATTATACAGCCAGCTGCAGACAGAATCAAATGTTTGCTTCTCTCCTCACTGCTCCTCAGCCTCAAACAATCATGGAGTATCTGTCTGCCAGTCTCCTCCAAAATGGCCATGCGGAGACCAGAGCTTTTTGTCTCATTGGAAATTCTCAGAATTATTTAAAAGGCTTTCAGAAGTGCTCATGAAAGCAGAAAGAAATGCAATTACTGAGTACACATGAAGGAACAGTGTGTATATTTAACAGGAGTGCCCTATGATGCACTGCTACTTTTTAAATCAGGTTCATATTGTAATGGGAATATACCAAAACTTGGGAGCTGGAAGTATTGATGTGTTTAGGCTTATGGCAATGTTGCCATAGTCTGGCAGAAATACTTTTAAGGAAATCAAAATAGCTATTATATATAACTGACCTTGCTGCTGATATTTGTTATGGATTTAAGTGCATTTTCTCTGTTTATCAGCTGTGCTAAAATGTAGCAATAATGAAATCTCTTGTGAAGCACTGGAGATTTCCATGAGGTCCCTGTCACTAAAGATGATGGCTCAGCTGGCTGAGGTTTCATTGCACTTGGTTAAATATTCTTTCTATAAAAACCAGCTTTTTAAATTAGACAATTTATTATGATAGAGATCTGCTACTTAAAAGAAGAATTCTACCCTGAATGCTTTTCAAGACAGAAAGGCACAGCAGGATGTAAAACCCCTCTGTCAGCATTTCTACATAATCTCGTTAGAGAAGAAATTGTGCATGTAGTGACCTCACAGGAGAATGGACCTAGAAAGGATTTAATTTCTCTGTTTACATGCTTCTAAATATAATCAAATGACATGTACCAAATGAAATAAAGAAGTACAGGTTTAGTGAAAACAAAATTTCTTCAGGAGCTTCAGCAGGAGATTTTGACTGGACTTCATTTTTTGCTGCAGTTCCTGTAAGCTCTGTGACATTCAGAGATGTAAATACTGTGATACCACAGAAAACTCCTATTGTCTGAACTATCCCAGGCATTTTACTGGCAGGATGAGGTCTGACTTCACCTCTAGTAGGACATTCTGGAAGAAAGGTAAACCAGTAACCACGGTGAGAGTGGTTTAGTTCTTCAGCTGCCTCATCAGACCCTCCCAGTTACCACTGAAGCAGCACAACAGCCAAGGCAAAACTAAGTAAAGAAGAAATGGTCAACAACCCAACTATGTGAACAATTCAACTACAATCACTTTACAAGTACCTAGAGAGATGTAAAATTAAAACCATTTTTTTTTCCTACCTACATTTTAGATTTGTTTGAAAACATATTCTCTATTTATTCTTCTCCTTAATCAAGCTGGGAATTACTTTCCTCAGTGTTGTGGTCAGGGTCCACTTCTTAGCTGGATGCATTGTGCTGAGATTTACCTTTAGGAATGGGATCTAGATTAAGGTACACATTTCCTACTGCTACCTAAAGTATGACCAAGCTTCAAATTTTCTCTGCCTTCTACATCAAAATCCCTAAGGATTTACTGACTCTTCATAAAGAAGAGGTTTAATAACTTTTTCTATTCCTTCTTCCCTCCCTGCGATGCAGAGAGTCCTCAGTGACTGTGATTAATTTTCTTAATCTCTGTACTTCAGTTTTTTTATGTAAGTGGGGATACCAATATTAATGATACTAATATTAATGATTTAGCAGAAGAACAAATGCATCCTACACTGCAATGTGTTGAGATGCAAAGTTGTTCCTCTGTAGAAAAAGTGATGATGTGAACCTAAACTCACTGAAATGGGTTGTATTTTCAAATCAATAAACCTGGATAAGAGAATCCAAAGAGCCAGCAACCTGGTCTAGTAGAAGGTGTCCCTATCCATGGCATAGAACTGGAATTAAATGGTCTTTAATGTCCCTTTCAACCCAAGCCATTCAATGATTCAAAGATTCTGCACTTCAATATGCTCCTAATGATCATGGCCCCTGCTATTATGGGGCATATATTAGGTAAAATTAGACAAGTTTTTCTAGAACATGAATTGCCTATTCACTGGGAGAAAAATAAAAAGGTGTTTTTCCCCCTAGATAAAATAATGTAAAGTTTATAGGATCACAGCAAAGAATTGTAATGTAAAAATATACTTCCTGCCCACCACTATGATTTAAAAGAAAGCTGCCTCCTCATCCTTTGTATGCATTACAAGTTACATTAATGAAAACTGAGTACAATACTTGGATTTCTCAGAGCAGAAATGCTGAGTAATCTGTGTTATGGCACTTCTAAGATTTTGCTTGTGTGTTTGTTTAAAATATAATGTAGGCACCAAGGTTATCAGCACACTGACTGCTGTTACCTATTGCAGCAAATAATCTTCTTTATGCTTTGATTCAATAAAAAGTGCAGAGTCATCCTGATCTCCCTTCCTAGAAAGTTTACAAAAGCTGGCAGCAGCCAGCAGCTCTCCTTCCAGCAGAGCCTCATGGCTCAGACTGGGGTATCAGTGGCTATTTTGAGGAGTGATAAATGCAGATCAAACTCCCATGCAAAGAAGCTGACTGACCATGGCAGAAACAACAGCTAAATTCTGAATGGGCATGCTTTGGTTAAGAAAACACTGAAGACAGACTGGTTTTCATGCTTAAAAGAACTTAAGCATCTCAAGACAGAGTTAGGTATGATCGTACAAAAGTAAGAGACCTCAGGAATGTGAACAGAATCCGCCTCCCAGCACTGACAGGATGTACCCAGCACCTATATTAACATTTATTAATTTAACCTTTAGACTTGCAATGAAGAAGATTTTATCACCTCCTTAGATTGTGTGTTCCAGGGTTTAATGAAGCTTAAAGAAAGAAAGCTTTGTTTTTTGATATCTAATTTAATGGGTTTTGGGGATTTTTTTTCCAGATGAAACCAATGACTTTTCCTTCTCCAAGTAGAAATTAGACTTGATTGTTTTCCCTATACCTTTTTTATGTTGATTCCTCACTGCCAATCCCGTTTATGACAGGAAAAAAATCCAACTCACTCAGTTTCACTTTGATTGTCATTTATAAATAACAGGCTATTGTTTGCTGGTTTTATTCTCCAGGACATTCAGCCTATTTTTTCCATTTTTTTTTTAAATGCCATCCACAGCAGAGGTCTAGAACTAGGTGATTTTAAAGGTCCTCTCCAAACCAAATCTTTCTATGATTCAATTACAAAAATTATGCTTCATTTTAAAACAGTGCTCCAGTCCTTTTTGAAGATGTATACTTTGCTTCTTTGTTCCATTCTTCTTGGACAGTCCTGTCTACATTTATCCTCTGAGATGATTTCTAATTGTTCAGAGATTGCTTTGGCTTCACTTTTAACTGATTCATTTCTCCAGGTTGATTGAATTTAACTCAATCAAGTGGTTTTTAGTCTCTCATTTCACTCTTTTCATTTCTATCCCTATTCTCTTCCAAAGTATTTTAAATATCTGCTCATAATTAATCTTTTCCTTTTAAATTTGAGGCAAAGAATGCATTACTACTTTTCATCTTCTCTGTGGCCTCCCTTTCTTGCTCTCCTACCCTCACAAAGAATGGAATAAAAATTTCTTGTCTCCTTTCCTTTAAAGAAGTCATAGACCATTGCCTGTCCAGCAAATAAAAAATTGCTGCACTTCATTCATGTCATGTTAGTACCAGGGAAATTTGGCAGTTTTGACCCAGAGCCAAAGACCCTCTGAACATTCCTAGAACTTCTCAGTGACCTTAAGTCCACTGTCAATGTTGTTGTGGCATTAGGAACTAAGCTGAGGGAACAGAATTTTATAGAGTGACTATGTTGTCTGAATCTGAACTGTCAGAAAACATTCAGGAAAAATGGATTTGTATCCTTGTTGGGAGAAGGGAATAAACCTGCTTATCTGGGGACAGCAACAGAGCTGACTGGAAAACTTGGTATCTGAGTGATGACATGGGCAAACCAGTCAGGCAAAGATTTCCTCCTGCACCAGCAAGGGAATTACTGCTCTGTATTCCCCAGTACCTGTGTTTGTGTGATAGAACTGAAGATACTTGTAAAAGGGGATTAGGTGGAAATTTAACTTTTGTATAATAAGAATCATAAGAAAGTCAGTGCCAATTTTGACACTTAAAGAAGCTACAAATATCAACACTTTGTTTCCTTAAGATAATATCTGTTCTATTTGCAAAAAAAGCCTAGAGTTTAATTACAGTGTTGTAATTTTGATCATAATCACAAGTTTGGAGACACACATTAGTGCGTATTCTTGCATAGCTCTTCACACATGTGTTTGACACTAAAGCCCCTCTCTATTATTTACTGTGCAGCTAACCCAAGGTTACATTCATCCAGCTACTCATCATAAGTGTTTATGTTAACACTTATAAATTAATAACAAAATATGGCAAAGATGCAACAGTGAGCATAAACCCTGGAGGAAAGGAGGCTCAGGGAGAATATTCTGGCTCTGCACAACTCCCTGACAGGAGTGGAGTTTGTTTCTTCTCTCTGGTGATCAGCAATGGGACATGGGGAAATGGCCTGGAGCTGCTCCAGGGGAGGTTTAGGTTAAATATTAGGAAAATTTTCCTTCACTCAAAGGGTTGTCAAGCATTGGAACAGAGTGCCCAGGGAAGTGGTGGAATCACCATCCCTGAAGGCTTTTAGAAGATGTGCAGATGGGTTACTGGAGGCCATGGTTTAGTGCTGGGCTTGGCAGTGCTGGGTTAATGGCTGGACTTGATCTTAAAGGTCACTTCCAACCTAAATGGTTCTGTGGTTTCTGTACCATTAAATTAAGCAAGTCCAGGACATGGGACCTTGAAGTGGTGAGCAGCCAGCCTGGTCCACAACCTGCAGGAGACTTAAACACTTGCTACAGTCATATAAAAACTGCATTCAGGTCACTTGATTCTGCAGATTTATTCTGCAGAAGGAGACAATCCTTTCTGCTTGATGGTCCAAAAATGACAGTTTGAAAGGCAGCTGTGCCTTGAGAATTTGAACAACTCACCCTAAATTTACCAGGGAATTCAAGGTCCCTCCTGAACTGAGGTGCTGGTTCATAAGAGAGCAGCATTTCCACATAGGCCTTTTGCTAACTGCAAGACTTCTGTACTACTGCATGTTTATCTTTCACTGGGGACACTGATCTGCAGTAGAGCAGGTAGCATTCACAGAACCTGACAGTTTATGCTGAAATTTTCCCTGTCTAGAATGGCTGTCAGGAGTCTGCTTTGGGCAACATAAGCAGCTGTATGAATCCAAACAATTTAAATCTAAAGACAAACTCAACAGACCTTTCGTTGCACACACTTGGTTATTTGCAAATCTCCTGTTGTCATATTTCTGGGTTTGATCTGAGAAAATTTGCTTTGTGCCTGCTTTGGCTCTTGCAATTCTTCTACTAGAGAGAGTGAAGGCCCACAAACAGAGGCAGAAACATTTGCAATCTACTCCTACTTCTTTTTCTGCTCAGTAGTGTGTCTCCCTAAATTGGCCAGAATTTTCTCAGGGCTAGATCCAAAGTTTAAAACTTTCCAGTTTCTAATCAAAATTCAAATTTGTGGTTATAACTGTTTTAAATTTTTTTTAATTGCTTTAATTGTTTTAATTATTATTTGAAAGCCAAATATAATTGTTAGTTGGAAGCCAAACTATTTTGGATGAGTTTTTTGAATGTTAGCTTTTTTCAGTTGAAATTCTCTAAAGAAAAAAAAAAAAAAGAATTTGTATGTATATATGCATTCTTTTTGACATACACATTATATGAATATATATATATGATACATAACTTAATTGTTAAACTTTTCCATAAGATCAGCTTCAGCTTTACCATTCTGTCGCAAAATTTAATAGCTGTAGACTTCCTAGTCTGTGACTGTGACAAGTAAAATTAAAGTAATTCTGTATTATTTTTTAGTTTATTAAAATATCATATCCTAAAACATTAGGAATGGAATACAAAGTCAAAACCTGTCATGGAATACTGACCACATCTGACTTTTCCGAAAGTCCTCTCACATGAGCTAAGAGATCTCCTTGTCACCAGGAGGAGCTCTAGATAGCAGAGAGACACAATCACAGAAAATAAACCCATATGTTTTCTAGACAATTAATGTGGACCAATGGCTTAGCCAGTGTACTACTCTCCATCATTATCACCAGCATGTCAATTTTGTCTGCAAATTTGTGTGCTATCATTGAGAGTTCCAATTTCACTCAGTAGGCAGAGAATCATTATACAAAGTACTCTGGTTATTTGTACTTACAGCATATTTTTTCCTTTATCATGTACAAAGAAACAAGATATCCCATTCTTGGTCACAACCACTCATTTCTCATATAATCCCTTTTATTTATACTCTTCAGAAGAAAATATTACTCGTATTTTTAAGTTTTTTCAAGCTGAATCCCTTAAACCTTGAAAGATGTAATAGGATGACAAAAGGAATTTTTAGAACGAACCCCAGACTTTAATCAAACTTCACATTCTCCTGTATTTGCAGTCCATTTGGGAAGTAATTCAATGTCCATTAAAATCAATTAGTGTCTTCATTTTTTTTCTGAGGATGGAGAGTCTGAGAATGTCAGGGCTGTTAATTGAAGCACCTGCAGGTGAACATGGTATTTTGCTTTAGACAGACATGTAAGGGTTTTCCATTTGTTTAACTGGCGACAAAAACATAAAAAAATTTAGCTGACAATTTTTTTTTTACTGCTGGAGGATGAAACACCTGGGGGATGATTGGAACACCCCCCCATACATATGCACAAATATAAACTTTGTTTTCTCATTTCAGGTCACGGAACCAAGGGAGTGTTTGAACTTCTTTCAGGATGGCGCCGGACCAGGGAGAATCTGCCATTCAAGGACCGAGTAGCAGATGCCTACTCAGATGTCATGGTCTCCTACACCATGACAAGCTCCTTGTATTTCATAGCCTTTGGCATGGGGGCTAGCCCCTTCACCAACATCGAAGCTGTAAAAGTCTTCTGCCAGAACATGTGTGTCTCCATCCTGTTGAACTACTTCTACATCTTCTCTTTCTTTGGCTCCTGCCTGGTCTTTGCAGGCCAGCTAGAGCAGAACCGGTACCACAGCATCTTTTGCTGTAAAATCCCCTCGGCAGAATACCTGGACCGGAAACCTGTGTGGTTCCAGACCATGATGAATGACGGCCATCAGCACACTTCCCACCACGAGACCAACCCGTACCAGCACCACTTTATCCAGCATTTCCTCCGAGAGCACTACAATGAGTGGATTACCAACATCTATGTCAAGCCATTTGTGGTGATACTGTATCTCATCTATGCCTCTTTCTCCTTTATGGGGTGCTTACAGATTAATGACGGAGCCAACATCATCAACCTTCTCGCCAGTGAGTCCCCAAGCGTCTCCTATGCCCTCATACAGCAAAAGTATTTCAGCAACTACAGCCCTGTGATAGGCTTCTACATCTACGAACCTCTGGAGTACTGGAATGGTACTGTGCAAGAAGACCTAAAAACACTCAGCCAGGGGTTCAACACCGTGTCCTGGATTGAACAGTATTACCAATACCTTCGAGTGGGTAACATCAGTGCAACCAACAAAAGTGACTTTATCAGCATCCTCCAGAGCTCCTTTTTAAAAAAGCCAGAATTCCAGCACTTCAAAAATGACATCATTTTCTCCAAAGCTGGAGATGAGAACAACATAATTGCTTCTCGTCTGTACCTTGTGGCCAGGACTAGTGAAAACACACAGAGGGAAGCGGTGGAACTGCTGGAGAAGCTGAGGCCACTTTCTCTTATACAGAGCATCAAGTTCATTGTGTTCAACCCTACTTTTGTTTTCATGGACCACTATGGTTTATCAGTAACTATGCCCGTCCTGATTTCTGGTTTTGGCATCCTGCTGGTGTTAATACTGACCTTTTTCCTGGTTATCCACCCTCTGGGAAATTTCTGGTTAATCCTCAGTGTCACCTCAATAGAGCTGGGTGTCCTTGGCTTGATGACCTTATGGAATGTAGACATGGATTGCATTTCTATACTGTGCCTTATCTACACTTTGAATTTTGCCATAGATCACTGTGCACCCCTGCTTTATACATTTGTATTAGCTACTGAGCACACCCGAACTCAGTGTATAAAGAACTCCCTCCAAGAGCATGGGACAGCCATTTTGCAGAACGTTTCTTCCTTTCTTATCGGGTTGGTCCCTCTTCTCTTTGTGCCTTCAAACTTGACCTTCACACTGTTCAAATGCTTGCTGCTTGCCGGCAGTTGCACACTTCTGCACTGTTTTGTTATTTTGCCCGTCTTTCTAACCTTTTTCCCACCTTCCAAAAAGCACCACAAGAAAAAGAAACGGGCCAAAAGGAAGGAACGAGAAGAGATCGAATGCATAGAGATTCAGGAGAATCCTGATCATGTTACAGCAGTCTGAAAGGCTTAGAAAAATATAATAGTATATTCTCTTTTTAAAAAAGCGTTGCACAGAGATGCAGGGAAAATAGAGCAAAGATCTCAGCTGCTTGTGCTGGCCAGGTCTGACAAAGCAAAGGAAGATCAAGAAGGGGTATTCATGACACCTCAAGGTGCAAACTTTTTTAAACAAAAATAATGAAAGTGAAATAATCTCAAATGTTTCCTTTGAATCCTCATTCTCCACCAGGGAAGAGTCTGTTGGCCATTAAGTGTTCCTGAGTCTCAAACTATAGCTCTAATGGGAATTGCTTAATATGTCATATGTAGGACTAAAGCTAAGGTGAAAAAAAGAATTACCATTAAGTAAACACTAGGGAAAAAGGCAGATTTGTCTGAAAAAATTATCCATGGAAGAGAATTAAACAATATTTCAAATGAGAAAAGGTTACAAGAGAGATTGAAAATGCCATAGTAATTTTTTATATTCTTGAGCAAGTTAGTTAAGAAGAAACCTATGCAGTTGGGAAGTAAATGTTTAAAACATCTAAGCCAAAGTACTTCCCAAATCCAATAAACTTTGTGTATCTGTAACACCACAATTAGAGCATTATTGCAAAAATGGATGGCAAAGGGATAGAAGTACTATTTATCAAGGAGAAGAAATAATCATAGCCATTTGGAAATCTAACACGTAGTTCCTTTAAATGTGACATATCACTGTTACCCCAAGAGCTCACAGCTGGTAGTTAATACCATACCCCTATTTTGGTAATTATGAATTTCCCCTTGAATTAACAGATCTCACAAAACTAACCCAGGCCATCATCACTGCAGCACTGTTTGCAGTTCCTGCAGTGTAACACTTCTGAATCCTAATTTATCAGTGTTGACACTAAATACTGAATATTAATCAAGCAGGCGCTACAAACGTAATGATGGATTGCATTTCACAGGCACAGTGTGACCGTGTGGCAGCTGAGTCAGCTCTGGAGCACCTGCACAGTCTTATCATTATATATTTGATCCAAGGAATGAAGGGATATGTTTGCTGGTCCCTGCCATATGCTGCAGGAAGTGGGATTTTCCCCTTCTTTAAGCAAAGCATTATACAAAAAACTTACCACACTAAAAAAAAACCACCTTGTAAACATTTGCATGGGGCTGGATCAACCCCTAGTTGTAAGAAGACAGACTGGTCCCCTGTGGGAAGGGGAGAGGAGGATGAAATGTCTTTTTTACTGTTATTATTATTCCTAAATATTTGAGTCTTGATCATCTGCACCATAAAGCTTTGTTATGGCAGTTGAAATTTCACAGGAGAGTGCAGTAAATCCTCAGTTACTATGTGGCACTAGAAATTGTACTGTAAAGGACTATGAATGACTTTCTCTGCTTTGTAAACTATTCAGCTTAGTAGCCCAAGGGAAGGGATGAAAACAGATCTAGCCATCTCAGTTTGCTCTTGGCCCAGTTCTGCACTGGAGCTTGCCATGTCAGTCTCTCCTTTCAGTATTTTATAAGGGCTTGCTTTCTACTTTCTGGAATATGGTATAGCATCACCTCCATGAGCAATGTCTTCCTGAACCTATAGTATCCATGAGGACACTATGTAAAGATATCTCTATATGAAGTGTCTATGTCTACTTTGTATTACTTGTGGGTACCTTTAAAAGATAATCTGGAAGCTGTTTGCCTTCCAAAATGTGTATACATGTCTATTTGTGGCTGATAACTCAGTCTCAAACCTGCAGAGTTTGCTGATGAGGAAATGTACATATGTCTTACTAAAAAGCTCTCTGCAAGATGTTAATTCTTTGCTATGTGACGTCTCACCTTTTCCTACTGTTTTATGGTTAGGGAGAGACAGAAAAAAATTACCTGCAGTACAAAAAAAAAAAAAAAAAAAAAAAGCCATTAGAATGCCAGTTCATGAGCTGCTTCTGTTTCCAAGGAATGCAATTTCACCTCTTCTCTATATTTTCTGAACTTTACCATTATCATTTGCCAAAAATGACCTCTGTATTTTAGGAGTGGTCAAAGCTCTTGCGTGTTCGAGAAAACTTTTGAATGCAACATGTCTTAGAGAGGGAGGAACTTTCTAGACAGGCAAAGCTTCCAAAGTTTGAATCTAGATCTAAACTTCTGGATCTAAACTTCAGGGGTAGCTAGATCACTGTTACTGGTTTGACCCAAAATATTCAAGGGCCAGACACAGAACAGAGATCTAAATAGTTCAGTAAGGTTTGCTGGGGATGTTCTAATGCTGGGTTATGGGTCAGATGTGTCCCTAGTTGGGAAGTTTTTACTGACCTTGTTTTGCATCTTGATGACATTGTGCAATATTCATCCTATTTTGAACAGTCCATTGTGAATGTCAAGCTTCCCAATCTTTTTAGGTTTTCTCCACTGCCCACACAAAACCTGGATTGTTGTAGCACTGTGACCCTTGGTTACCACTTCTGGAAGTGTCACCTGGGAAATTCCTGGTCTTCTCTTATACTGTCCAGATGTATCCCAGGGATGTCTGTCATGCATTGTGTTGAGGGAAATAGCACTTTCCAAAGCCATCAAAGCCAGGCATCTAACTTCAGATATTAGCAATGTAGATATTTATATCTGAACTTCCTTTATGGCCATAAGAGAGTGACAGACACTTCTGATCCATTTTACAGCTGTATTTTAGGAGTAAATGAATCATGTTTTTTAAAATGTAGGTTTCTGTCCATCGGTGATCAAGGAAGCTCAGCAATTGGTTCAAACACAGACATCAGCAATGCAGACTCATCCAGGCTTGGAAGATTAACCCCATTTAAATGACAAAATATCAAGAGAAAGAGAAAGCATTATAAACATGCCTCCAAAGCTTCAATTTTAGGGATAAATCCCAGGAATAACTCAGCCCAAATTTTATGTTTTGCTTATGAAGTTTTATGCACAACAAATTCTTTTAAAAACTGGAATTCCCATGGCAGAGTATAGTAAGCCAAGACACTAGAAAATGTCAATATTAAAGGTGGGCTCACGCAAATGAGCAAGAATTTGATGAGGTGTCAAACCAACTCCTCTCAGTGTCATGCAGGTGCAGTAGCACTTGTATGACAGGTACCAAATATATAGATAACCCACTGAGACTAGAAAGTTTTTATTTCTCTGTTAATTCAGGAGTGAAGCAGAAAACAAACCACACTTTCCATGGATGTAATTTTGGTTTTTTCAACCAATTTCCACATCCACCAAAAAATACAAGTGCAGCCTTTACTTCTGCAAAATCTTCAGTCTCTGTGGAACAAGGAAAACTGGAATAATTTTGGGATGCATAGTCTGTATTTCTAAATTCTTTCTACTTGTTTTTGCTTATTTTACTTTAAATTTTTTTCAGTACATTATACCTTTTACTACAGCACCTTTTCAGTTTAACTGGAGCTGCATAAGCACCTCTGAAGAAAGCACATAACTCATGCCAAGCAATTTGACACTGATGACATGCTGCATACTGGATCTCCATTACACAACTTTGTCCCCAGTTACCATAAATCCCCTGCAACACTGTGCATATTTCTTTAATGTCTGATTTTATATGTGGTCTAGATAATCTTCCAAGAACCCTGTGTGTATCTCCTGCTTGGTTCGGTTTCATTCCTTCAAAGTCTATTGCTTTGAATTCATTGTTGAAATAACCCTGTTGAAGTCAACAGATTTATTGCCATGATATATTTGATTTTGCATGTCTTCTGTCTGGTAAGAAGTGATACCATGACAAATAAGCCTCTTACTTCGTTGGTGTGCTTGTTGAACAATTTATCTGTCTATACTCTATAGCCATAGTTGCATGCTGCACTCAGGGGGCTGCAGTGAAGGTCGGTTTCTTTACACTTTGCTGTGTGGGGTGTTTTAACCTCAATCTAATCTTCTGTCTTTTTTCTTTTTTTAATTTTTAATTAGAGTTAAGTCTTTACCTCTGTAGTCCAGTACTTGATGTAGTTTTAAATTAGATTTTAAGAAGAAATTCATTACTGTGAGGGCACAGGCTGCCCCAAGGAGCTGTGGCTGCCCCATCTGTGGTTGTGTCCCAGGCCAAGTTGGAAGGGCTTGGAGCAGTGCAGAGTGTGCTGCCCATTGCAGGTGGTTGGAACTAGATGGCCTTTAAGGTCCCTTCCAACTTGAACCATTCTATGTCTCATAAATGTACTGTCTAACAAAGAAATGAACTTTTTAAGGTCAAAGTAGGTATGGATGCATAGTACCTTGCATGCATAATTTAAAGAGATTATCTTCAGGGTTATTATTCTCAACTTTTTACTTCAAACAATTCCTATTTACAATGTAACCTGCCACATGTTAATGTCTATTCAAGTTCCTTGAACAACTCTAGTTTTGAAATTTTCCCTGATGGGAAGGAAAAGAACAAGGGGGGAAGGAAGAATATGCAGTTAAGTGGTTGTGTAATCAGCATTCTTTTTTTCCCCAAAGGCTTTCACTGCTCTACTGCTAATTAAGTCACACTGAGTAGCAACTCTAGCATAATTAAGATTTATTTCAACGTAGTTATTCCATATTTCACTATGACAAGAGCTTGGTTTATTGTCTTTATGCAAGTACCATGCTAAGTCTCTGATTAATTTTTCAGCAATTATAAACTTTAATAAGTTATTTTTCATTGCAACACTAGGTTTTTGAGTACTTCAAGTTCCCATTTGATCTCCTAGGAAACACTGTAAGGAAGCAAAGTTAGGCAGTCTGAGCAAGAGACGTGTTGTGGTGTTGGGAAAATGGGATTCTTCTCAAAGAGGTAGAGTCTCCTCCAACAAGGTTTTAAACAAACAGTGATACTCAGGATAGCTGAGAAAATTAGGGTGAAGTGGAAACCAAGTGAAACATTGTTTGGAGTGTAACCAATTTATTATAGACAGATAAAGCTTTGATTCTTCTTTCATAAATTCTTACACAGGCAAAAGGCAGTTGAACAGGAAAGGAAACTTTCAAAAAGGTGAGGGCTGAAAGATGCCAGCAGAGGTATTTCATGCTCCACTTGCTCTCTCTTTGCCTTCTCAAGAGCAGCAGTACCATCAACCCCTGGTACCAATCCTATGCTGAGTGCAGGAATTCATAACTTCCCCAGGAGTAACTTGGAATTTGTGACCACAGCAGCTCACAGGTTGACACCAGCTGATACATCTCTGACCAAGGAGACTTTAAGGGCTTTTTTTAGTGATGTTCTTTGAGAGATTCCCACTTGTCATTACGGAGTCCCACACAACACCTCACCTGCCCAACACTGGAGTGGTGTAAATACTTCTTCAGATATGGCAGTCAAGTAAAAGAATTTTCTGGAAGCTCTTCTTTTTAATCCTAGAGGCTTTTCCCAAATACAATCTCTTTTTTTTTTTTTTTTTCCCTCAACCATTTCCTCATCTTTTTCTACCTCCTTAATGGTTTAAAAGTCAAGGATCCAATGTGAAATTTGCATGCTCATCCTACCCATAGCTACGCAAAACATCATTATGCACAAATTTGAGGTGGGTTATGGATGTTCAGGTCAAAAACAGGGATCAGGCTTTCTTACCCACACTGGCAGCCAAAACCCTGCTGAAAACAAGTATATGTGAAGCAGTTCATCTTTCCTAGCTCTCTTTGTTTCCTCTCTGACATACCAGTGCGTCCACAAAACTATTCTAATTTTTTTTTTTGCTTCCTCATTAAAACAGAGTTTCTCTTTCCTGCTCCCTGAGGCTATCTTCTTTTTGCAGCTCAACTTATTTCACACTTTATTCTTCTCTGGGTACTCTCAACCTCTTCAAAATTTCCCTATGTGTTTTTGAAAATTCTGAGAGCATAACTCTGTTGAAATAAATAGATGTTTCTATGCTTCAGAGTGCAGCCTGTGGTACAGACCTAACTAATTTACAACAAAGCCCAAATACCAAAATAATTTCTTCAGACAGAAAAGTGCCTGTAAGAAAACTCATACAAAAATTAAGCCTAAATTTCCATTTTTATGAAGTTTTTACCTCATAAACTTCTACTTTTGATTTCTTTACTTTAAGCATTTATTTTTCAGCACACATTTATCATAGAAATGCCCAGTTTTTCTCTGCTTTTCTGTCTCATCAAGAAAAATAAATGGACATTTCTTCATGACCTCTAAAAGAAATTATTGTCCCTGCATGGAACAACTTTTTCATCAAATTTCTGTCCAGAGCACATTTTCTGGTTTTAATTGTAAAAACCACTGGAAACAAGTATTCTAGTAGAAATGCTGATACAGCCTTAACTACAGAAAAATGACTGGTACTTCAACAGTGTCCTGCTTAATTCCCGCACCACTGCATCAGCCTGCTGGATACTCCAGGCAGTATTCCTTACATGGATTGAGAATCATCTCCTTTCACCACGTGGGCAATATCAGCACATCAGAGTCTACCCTGCATACACAGAGAAATCATGAACAGATAAGCCCAGCTTTTTCTGGAGAAGGAAAATATCCCAGGGTCAGGCAGAGTGGCAGCCTCTGAGACTGCTTCTCAGTCTGCCATCTGTGTGCTGGATATTGCACTGAGCTCCTCTGGAAAGGACAAGAAGCATCACTCTTATTTCCATAAGCCATTTGAGAATAGGACGTGAAATATTTTAGATTTAGTCATGGATAAACTTTTTTACATGGGAATTTGAAAAGAGATGTCAATCAAATAGACTAAAAGTCTCCATGAATAGAGAAATCTGAGTCTGCAACATCTTGCAGTCTTGACTTGATACTTCTCTGATCTTATTTTCTTTCATCAATAAGGACTGAACTTTTTTCCCATTTGCCATATTGAAGATAATCCCTGACCTACAAAAACATTCTGTTTGCCAGAAGCAGACATTCTCTTGGAGGAAATCCCATTGGTTTCAGCTCCATGTCAAGGGAGATTTTGCAGGATTTGGACAGCAGTGGTTGGTATGTACCTCCCCAGGCATAAGCCCTCATTCCCAACATGCAGATCCAAATACTAAACATGTAGGATTAGTAGGATGTGTGATTTTGCCCCTACAGAAAAAGAAGAGGTCATCGCAAAATTCAGCTCTGAATTCACCATAGGTGGAAAAGCAAAGAGTGGTCAAGGAGTCAACCTTGCTATTACTGTACCTGTGTGAAAATTTCAGAGAGGGCTCATCCAGCTGTGAAAGCTTAAATAGGGACAGTATCATGCCCTGAACAAGAATTTATTCTTTACTCACTACCTCAGAGAGCCACACTGGTCCTGAACAGCATCATGGAGCCTGTCCTAAGTCCTAGGTATGATAAAGTTGAAGCACAGAACTTAGGGTGCATTTTTTAATACCAGGTCATTCCAGGTTTTGTAATGATGCAGGTGTTGTAATTCAATCTTAAAAGCTACTAAATATCTAGAGAATTCCCTGGCACAGCTTTGCTCCAGAAAACCAGCTCACTCCCAGCAACCCTGGCATAGTCTGGGTGCTGGCATGGCCCAGGGACAATTCCCACCAGACAATTGAGTTACAGTCACCCAGTTTTTAGACTACAGGACTGTTTCATAGCATGGACAATGACAGACCACATCAGCCTCATTCAGGGCTGCTGAGCAATCCTGACATTACTCGATTTATTCTCAAAGTTATAACTTTAGACAGCAATGCAGCCTATGTTCATAGTGGTATTTTACCTCTGAAGATCTTCATCTGGCAAAGTACTCAAATAAATGATTTCATTTAATAAAATTCTAAAATCTCATGGACTGGGACATCTTTAAATTTAAGCATATGTTTAAATACTGAGCTAAATAAGGATGCACTTATGTCTGTGCTTCAAGTTAAATAGGAGCTTTGCAGAAATAGAGGCCTTGAAAGAAAAGGCTTTTTTTTCCCATAACATACTAAATTCTACAATTATAGTAGCAATTTCACAATATGTAGAAAAACTGTGCCAAGCACATATATTTTTCAGGGTTTCAATTTCCCTGATGTAAGACATATCAGGGACGTTTTAGTGATTTGTAACAGTCATACAGCACTCAAGCAAGAACAAAGCCTTGCTGAGCATTTTTTCTGGAAAAAAAAATAGCAAGATATTTGACTCAGAATGAGAATACAGTACCTAATGATGTTAAAGCTCATTTCTAAATGAAAAAATGAAACTTTTCATTTAATGCAATTCATTATTTCAAGTGACACATTAGAGAAGTGCTGGATATGCCTTTATTATGAATAAGACAGGGATTGCTCAATGAAGTTAAATTAATCTTTGCCAATAAAATTATAATAACACCCCCCATAAAAAAAAATTAAAGAAGAAAAAAATGGCTGGCTTTGTGCCTAGTGTAAAATTTGTCATGGCATCATCTATTGCTTTTTAATTAAATTAAATATGAATGGTGACATAAATAGGACATAAGTGGAGAATCACATGTCCTAGGTCTGCGTCTGTTAAAGAACACTTATATACATTGAGAAGAGAAATCAAGTCCCCACTTGTGGAAAAACAAATACAACTGCCAAGCCATAAGCATGGTAAATAATCCCATTGGCTTCAGTTGGAGCCATCAGGATGCATATGAAGATATGGACATAAGTCTTTGTCAGTCTGAGGACTGGGGTAAACTGATATTATAATCTGAAGAGAAAACAGAACTCCTTAAGCCAGACATTTCCTCAAAACCCTTCCAAGAACAAAGCTTTTTGAAAAACTTTGTCTGAAAACATAAACTCAGTAGGTACACAGACTCCATAAGCATTTAAGAGTGTAATGAAAACCATGAAGTAACTCCTCCCCTGGGATGCCTGTAGGCAATACTTTGTGTGAACATGTGACCAGTTGGAAAGGAACGTGCAAAAATCAGATATTAGAGGTGTCTCTTCCCAGGCTACAGTCAAAGGAGAGAAACATGCACTGCAAGTCCTTGAGCTCAGGTGGACCCTTTAGGTTGAGGGCCCCTGCATGGGTCTGGCAGCAGCTGCCAGAGCTGGGGAATTGTCTGGGATAAGCAGTTCATGCACTTCAGGGCACTGGCATAAAATGGGGTCAGGCTAATGCCTCTGAGGCATCTCTGTTCATTGTAACTGCAATGAAAACGCTGAGAAGTAGCTCTAGAGTGATGGGCAGTAACCAGTTTGGCTGTTCTCTTTGTTTGGTGGGTTTAGGGTGGGCCATTAGGGCTCCAAGAGGGCAGCTCAGTGACTGGAGCAGCACAAACAAGGCAGCTGTGAGCAGCCAAGAGCCACTAAAACAGGGGCTGAATTAAGCAAGTTCTTTAAGGAAAACACAGTTTATTTCCATTTGCCCCTTGTTTTAACACAATGCTTGGGTTTTTGGCTTTTTTTTTTTAAGCCCATATTGGTCAGATTTTCTACCTCCCTTTAAGTTGCAGAATTTGCTTAACTTTTTTTTTTTTTTTTTTTTTTTTTTTTTTATGAATGTAGATTAGATGTTTAATTACTGGGATTTCTCAGGTGTAGGCAACTTTACTATGCTACGGATAAATAGCATAAGTCAATATTGATTTTCCATCTTAAATAAAATATGTTACTCGTAAATATTAGGATTTCCCCTTTCTTCAATAGAAAGATATTCAGTATTTAGCCATATTACAGTCCCATTTTGTCAGGTGCCTGTTGCCTTACATTTAGATTTAGAGGAAATGAGCAGGGGTCTTTTGAGAGAAAATGTGGAGCTAAGATGTTGGGCAGCAGCAGGAACTGGCACCTCCGTCTTCACAAGAGGTACAGGGCATTTCAGGACTTGGGAAGAGTGGGTCAGAGCCAGAAAATTGGCAGCCCTGAGCTGGCATATGGTCCCTCACTGATTATCTGCAGATAGGCAATTTACAGGTGCCCTGGAGCTGTGTGAAATGCAACCAAATGTTTCAATTGCAACCAAATGTTTCGATTTCCCAGACAGATCTGGCCACACAACAGCCTGCACAGAACACAAGCCAGTTCCATTCCTCCCCACACACTCCTGCCAGTGGATCCTTTCTTACCAAGCTTCCTCCTGCTTTCTAGTTCAGCCTTCTCCCCTCTCCCCACAGCCCCAGCAGCTCTCAGCTCCTCTTCCCACAGGGGTAGAGTTGGAATTTCAAGCCCTTCCAAGTCAAAGACATGGGACAATCCTTCCCAGGATTTCTTGACCGTCTCTGGGAAGACGAAGGAGATCTGCCCACATTGCACCCAGAGCTGCCCATGGCTCAGAGATCTGTCCCTGCCTCTGTGCTACCTCTTCTCTTGCTCTCAATAGTAAAGGTACCATGAACATCCCTCAGACCCTGCAGTTTACAGCAAGCTTCTAAGGACACATTAAATCATTCACATATTCATTCACATTCCTCCACCCAGTGCAAATGTGAATATTTGGGCTTTGCCTTCAAATCTCTGTCTGCATCCTGAAGTCCTGGTCTGTGGCACCCGTCTAGAGGGAACGTACTGGGCTAGGATTATGTGCCTGGTTTCCTTTCAAATGAAACAGGCAGAAAACACAACACAGCAATTTTCACCTGAATGTGAGGAAGAAATTATTAGCTGTAAGGGTGACTGGGCACTGGAACAGATTGCCAAGAGAGGTTTTGGAATCTCTTTGTCTGGAGATACTCCAAAGTCATCTGAACTTGATCCTGAGTAAGAGGCTTCAAGGGACCCTGACTGAGGGGAGTTGGACTAGATAACCTCCAGTTGTCCTTTCCAACCTGAACCATTTTTGTTCCATTTAACTAGGTGGGTAAAAAGTAGAAAATCTCTATTCTTCTTCTAATAGATTTATTTCAAGGGGAAAAAGAATTTTCGTCTATTACATCATAGCTACTAAGCTTTATTTGGGAGAAGGTGTTGATGCCTGCCAAGGTGAATGAAGCAGAGAGGCAGTGATGTCTCAAGGCCAGGTTGCATGGGGCTTGAAGAAACCTGGTCTAGTGCAAGGTGTCCCTGCCCATGGCAGGGAGGGTGGAACGAGATGATTTTTAAGGTCTCTCCTACCCAAACCATTCCATTATTCAGTAATTCTATTTCTTCTTACCTGAGCTAGGTCCTGCCATTTCTGCTTGTGTTGATTCTGTGCTAGTTTCATTTTCATGAGGGAGGATGCAGATTTGATCCACAGTTACAGAAGTATCCTAGGGAAGGAAAAGGGTTATTTCACTGTATTCCAAAGAATAGTTCAAAAACTCCCTAAATTGTTATGAATCAGAAAAAGTAGCCTAGAACTGTGGCATGAATTTTTCCTCTTCATTGCCAAGGACATAGAAAATGTTGATGAAGTTTTCTGTGCATGTTGCAAATAAAACAATTAGAAACTTATTTCAACTAGCAAGGCCCTAAAACTGCTGAGCTCTCCGGGTTTGGTCTGGGAAATTACAACAATAAAGTAAAATTAATGACAACAAATCTGTCTTTCAGAGGCAGGTCGGACCTGCTGGCAGCAGCATCTCTTGTTTGTCACTAGCCACTATAAAGAAGCAGCAATTGCTGTCCTGGCATATAAAGTAACAGCTGAAAATACTGGGGTTTTGCTATTTTAGCTTATATTGGTACTTATGCTGCCCTCCAGTGATAAACACAGTTGTTCCAACCTGTATTCTAGATTTCTGTAGCATTTTATTTCTGGTCTGCTCAATTTGCACTGAAAACTGCAGTTCTCATTCCTGAATTTTAGCAAGTTCTTGTCTAAAAGTAATAATAGTATAGTTCCAGTTAATTTTATTTGTAGTTTTTTCAAAACTAAAATCAAATGTATATCAATTTCATGTGAGAAATAAAATAAGTAGCATGGACTTATATATGAAAAAAGCACACAAATATATAACTTTGGACCTACTAAAGTATCACAGTTAATAAGGGTTTCAATTAAGTTATTTTTAATACAGATTGACATTTTAGTTTTAGTTCTGCCAAAAAAAAAATCCATGTTCATTGCTGTTGTTATGCAAACATCTCCCTTGTACTCTCAGTACTGGCTTTTGGTGGTGGTTTGATGGATGGATCTTAGATCTCTTCTGAGTTCCTGGTTCTCTCCCATGTACCTCTGAAATCCCTGAATAGTGTGAAAGTCAGGTGGCACCTTCCTGGCAGCACACAGACAGACAAAGGACTGGTCGCACTGAAGCTTCTGTGAGCTCATGGTGCAACAAAAGAAATGTATGTTCCTTAAGTCAAAGGATTGGCCCAGCTTCCCACAGCAAATTGAGTGTTGCAGAGGTATTATTGGTGCTGTAAGAACCCATCACCTGCCAAGAACTGACCTGTATTTTGGCTGATTCCAGTACCTATAAAAATATGAGAGAGTGGAAAAGTTTGAACATATTTTACTCTGCTGTTGCATTCATGACCACTTTTGGATTCTAGCTGCAATTTACATTTCACTTGGGAATGATGCAGTGGTACTGGTTGCTTTTTCTCTGTTTCTCCTTTACTTGATGCTTTTTCTAGCACGTATCTCAGATATATCGCTGCAGCTCACACAGACATTTCTGAGTTTTAGAGTACGGGATACAAACAAAATATTTATGAGAAGCTGAGTAAGTGCCTGAGTGAATGGCTTGTGCAGAAACCCCTGTTTCCCTCATTATCAGTGGTAACTTTTCTATTTCTCTTAAAACTAAACGAACCTTTGTCTCCCACACCCGTTGCAGCACCCTGGGTTTGTACAGTGATCAGCAGGACAGGTCAGAACAGAATTCCTGTGATCTGGACCTGAAGGAGTTTGCACAATCTTCCCTTGGCAATTGACAGTTTAAAGACCATTCACTTCTTCAATGAGAAGCAGCCACAGAATTTTTTAGGCGTAGACCAGTCCAGGCTGAGCAGTTTTTCTGCTACGATGCAATGACCAGAGCCCCACTATGAGGTGGTGTGTCCACAAGATTCCCCTATAGAGAAAGAAATGGTTTCTTGCTTTTTATTAGTCTGGGGTAGTAATTTTACCAATCCTTCTGGTCTAGACTTCTCTCAAAATAGTATTGAACAAGAGCTTCAATGGGTGTGTGTAGCATCCAGGCAGAAAGCTTGCTGAACAAATACTCAGTGAAAGAGTTAATAACCAAAAGGGTTTGAAGAGTATCCTCAGGGCTTGCTGGATGTAAGTCTGGTTTTCAGCAGCCAGCTCAGGAAACAATTTTATGTAAACAGATGATGTGCCTGAAGGTATCACTGAACAACAGGCCCAGGAATGGAAAAATACAAGACCTCATACCACACCAGAAGTTTTTCATTCTTTACACAATTGAAGCTGCCCTCTTAATTATCTCAATCTGGGCCAGGTTAATTGGAGCCTTCCCTGACGTGAGTCAGTCTCACACATTTTCTGCATCTTTGCTAATTAAGACAATTTTCACCTTTTATAGTTGCTTTAGTATTCAGAGCAGTTTGACATAGGCTAATTATAATTATTGAATGATGGCTTTAAAATTTCATGTTTGTGATGACATTTTATCACATTAAATTGGAATCCTATAATCCTTCTTGTTCCGTGATAGACAAGGGGGTCAACTCTACTCTGGAAGTTATCCACTGTGTGAACCATTTTCATTGAGAACAATTGCAATCTCTTCTACTCTTCAACTGAAGACATCCAGCATCCATCTGATTCCAAAGGAATACAAAAATACTGAGTTCAGGATCCAGGGCACAATCCTTTTGCTTTGATCCTACAGATGTCCTTGCTCTGTGTGATTTGGGAGAACTGGATGTGAAGGAACTGAGGCGCAGGAAGGAAGAAGCCAAGGCAACACATTCTTCTCATGATTGCTTATCTGTGTCCAAATCCATGGCATTTTAAGAGCATAATCACTGATGCAGAGTGGAAAGTCTTGCCCTGAGATTTTCAAGGTTCCCTTGAGCTGGAGGAGCAAGAAGAGCTCAGTCTCATCACACAGTCATTGCTGCTTGCAGTCAGTGCTCTATCACAGCCCACAGCCCTTCACTTTGTGAAGGTGAAGTCTCCTGCAGATGTTCTCAGGGGCTTTCCAGAACTGGCACTTCCCTGGAGTAACTCTGAACTGCTCAAGGCTTGACAGCAAAGTCCCAAAACATCCTCTTTGCTTCATCGCCATGGGTTTGCTACTTATCACTCTAGTTGCAGTCCTTGGCTTTTGGTGCAAGTTTGAAAATGCTGTAAATAGAAAAATCAGGGCATAAAGTGAAAGAAACTTCACTGTCTAAGCATAGTTTACTTGGATTCATCCTACAGTGTGCAAGGGAATTTACTTACTGAATTTCAAATCTGTGCCAACCTACAGCCTTGTGGAGGGATTTTCTACACTGAGTAGTGCTGTGGTGCTGAGGAGACAGAGCAGTCTGCAAGCACAGATCAGAGCTGTGTCAGCACAGCCCCGTGCTGGAGCTCGTCCCTTCTGTGTTGAAACAAAGCTTTCAAGTAACATACACCAGCACGACCAAATCATTTTCAAAATCACACCAGTACCTTTGCTGAGATCCTCTACAACTAACCCTGCTATCCATAGCCTGGAATAGCTTTACAAGCACAGATATTCCCATTTTCACCCAAACCTTCCAGGCACATCCTCCCATCCCACTGGTGTCTGTAGGAGAGAACATGTGCTTATGAGCTTTGTTCATTTTGTTCACACGGGATTTGAAGATTTTATTGAACTGTAAGTAGCTGGGTGTTTAATTCCTTCTAAGGCAGGAAGAAAGGCCAGTTGTAAATGGGATTTGCTTTGTTCTGGGTTGAGGAAAAGAAGCTACAAAGCTAAAAATTAAATTTGGTAGTGCAGAGAAGCTGCCATAGCATAACCATGCTGTTACTTCTTCTTGACTTCTTGTTAGAATATGAAAGGTTTCTGTTTATTAAAATTCCATCTTTTTAGCCCAGGTGATTCTGTAGCCTGTTTTACCAGAATTTCAAATAGACTTGAAAATTTGTATCTATGGTGGGGTTTTTTTGCTGCAGAAATAATGTCAGATATAATTAATGAGTCTTGATGACTGCAAATTTGAAGATTATGATTTATGACTGATTATATAGATAAGGCTGTTATTTCTTCTATCTTCAGATAAGGTAAATATGGCTCATATATCTCTGTTCTGTTGTGCTGTGCAGATCACAGTCTCTTCTAAGTAGTTGACAAAATATAGCCCCTTGAGTATATGTGGACCAGCTGAAATTTTACCTGATTTCTTTAGTTTTTGATCAAAGCACCATGAGATTTTGGGAAGGTAATGGTGTCAGCAGAGATAAGCAGAAGCAGCTTTGAAACACAACCCTGAAAAATACTGCTAAACATCTGGTTTTTTAGGACTACCCAATAAACTGTGCACCTGTGGCAATACAGAATTCTATTCTAAAAAAGCTCTCCAGGCTCCAGTGTTTCCAGAATAGTTTCAGAGTTATACAGAATTTTTTTCAAAGATGCTTGCACATATTTCTTAACAAGTGATTGGAGGTTTGCAGTCCTAATCATTTTCTCAGAGTACATCTTAGAGCATCTCTGAAGGAGTCCACAGCCCTTGGATTATAAGTAAATCTGCATCAGCAGAAGGCAAGGGAAAATTCACTCCCCTACTACATTTATAATGTCTAACACCAGTCAAAAAAAAAAAAACAAAAACAAAAACAAAAAACCAAATATAATAGAAATTGAGATAGGAATAGATCTATTTTTAGAGCTCAATTTTTTTTCTTTCCCTTCCTGGCAAATATCCATATTTTGGAGGTTGCAGTAATTTCTGTTGGCAGGAGAAATCAATAAAGAATTCAGCTATTTCTTCAGCATCCTTCTTTTTCACCTACAAAAATGTGAAAGGCACAGCCTCCAGGCAGGAGGGAGCAGCTTCTCTGGCTAAAGAAAGTCCCCTCTTCTCCCGATGTTCAAACCAAAAGTCTCCCCCAGGAATTTTCAGAACTATATTCCCACTCTGGCTGTAGTGTGGATTATTATATCTCCACTTTTGTGGTGTCTTCTACATCCTTCATACCTGTCCTTCTGACTCAGAGGTTCAAGCACCCCAAACTTGTTGAGTCACCCTTTCCCACACGGACCCCACATGCTCTGGGTAACACCACAGGCCTGGGATGGAGGGAGAGGTGAAGCTCCTGCCTCCAGGGCTGAGCTGCATATTTCATTTACCTCCCTCACCCTTCCTTTTCCCTTTCTCCCAAGGCACTCATAGAACAGTTTGGGTTGGAAGGGACCTTAAAGATCAGCCAGTTCCAGTCCACTGCCATCCTCAGGGACACCTTCCACTATCCCAGGCTGCTCCAACCCCATCCAGCTCAGCCTTGAACGTTCCAGGGATGGGGCAGCCACAGCTTCCCTGGGCAGCCTGTGCCAGGGCATCACCATCCTCCCTGCCAAGAATTTCTTCCTAATGGCAGTTCTGAAATATGACTGGGGGTAAGAAAGGCAGCACCAGCAGCAGATCCAATGGTAGACAGCATTTCTAATGTTGTCATCAGTGATGCTCGTGCTCAGCCACACTGCCCTTAGCTTTTAAATCAACAGGGCAGGGTTTGACCTCTGAGAGCTCCAAATGAAGCTAAATTCACATTTTTATATTTGCAGGCAGTTCAGACCAAGTATTGTGCTACATCCACTGAGCAAAATAATTAGTCATTCACCGAGATCTTTTCTCATGCTATCAGCAATGTTTTGGCCTTTGCTGTAAAATAAGATTGTAACTGTGATCATAAAAATGCAGCTACATTGGCATAAATTTTCTATCTATATTTAGCCACAGAGATGACAGACACCTTTCTAAATAGAAATGTATCCATTTCTGCACTGTAACATTAAAACTCTTCCCCAAATGAATTAGTACTTGGATGGAATACAAATCAGGTCATCACTTTTTTTTGACATCCCTATAATGGAAACGCTTCAGTTTAAAGAAATGTAGTTGGTAGCAACTGACAGCTTGGCAGCATATAAATTTTTTGTATTTCTGTATGTTATTATTCTCTCATTTTTCAAGCATATAATTCAATCCCTGACATTCAAACAATGGTGTTTTCCCCTAAGATTTCATTGTGACATTATACATCAAGTTCTCTAAATAGTTTTACCACATCAGTTTGGCCATCCTGTTATAAATAGCTCCTCAGCATAAATTTGCACTTATGTTCTCAATCAGACAACTTTCTATTTTTAATTCTTCAGAGGAATTCCCAGAGGAATAGCTCTTTTAAGACCTCAGAACTGAAAGGGATCTCCTGCTCATAAAATCTAAAAAGAAGTCCCTTGACAGCTGGCTCCTGAAAAATGTGATTCATGCACTGACTTGCTAAAAATAGATATGGCTGAACCAAAATAAAAGTTCCAGTGTAACAGAAACCCCCTTGAAACACTGCCAAAGGTATAAGCAGCCTCCACAAAGCATTAATGACCCGCGGTGGCCAATGTCTACAAAAGTCAGGAAACAAGGCAGAATTATTAAGAGATTCCTAAAGCTGGTGCCTGGCTCCCATTGAGGCTCAGTGCTCAGGATTTTTTTTTTTAATCTGGTTGAAATGTACTTTTATCATTGCAAAGGCTTTGAAAAGCCTGGCTGTACAGCAGCTTTGAGATTACCTTGTTAGTGGAGCTCCCCAGATGGAGAAGTTTAAGAAGCCCATTTTTCTGAGCTTGTACTTTCATCACTTTTGTACCCAGTAAGGAATGTCTAATCAAGGACTCAAAAATCCTTAGATGTGATCAAATATCCTGGCCATCCTAGTGTTAATGGGAGAATCAAAAAAAAATATGAAATTGCCTAGAAATAAAACTGAAGTAGAGCAAAGAAATTTCATTGCTTTTGAAGAGTGTATTGCAGAAGGAAATGGGAACCAAAACCAGTTAAAATGCATTAATCTTTTAAAAAGTCATTCAATTTTAATAATGTAAGGTATAGGTTCCATTATTCATGCAGGTAAAGTCAACTTAAAGCAGCTTTTGCTAAAATCCTGACAAAATCCCTTTGATGTCTCAACCCTCAACTTTCATCAACAGGAAGGAAAAGCTCAATTCTGTTCCCTAGATCCAGAAATCAGTCACATTGCATAGAGCCCTCCCCAGGCTGACCCACTTGCATGATCAGCTCCTCAAAAACAGTAAGTTTATATCTGGGAGATAAATCCAAGTAAAAATAAATCCTGATTATGTCACAGTTTAAATGCTCAAATAAAACATTTTGGGGAAAGTGCTGGACAGATCTGTGGAAATTGGATGTAGGTGGAGCAGAGGCAAGGGACAATGCACAGCTGTAAATGAAGCAGAGAACCTTTACAGGCAAGAGATTTTTAACATTGAGGCAGCATATTGCTCTCCTCCCCTCTGGTTTGCAGATGGCCAGCATCAGGACGATGTGTCTCAGGTCACCTGGAATTGTTTCAGAGATCTCACTGCTGATTTGAGAGTATTCAGGATGAGCCATAATCTCTGGATTGCATCTTGAAATTACAGAGTTCCTAATCCGAGAAATTACTTGTACACATACTGTCATTTTAAGTCATTCCCAAGTGGACACAGTCTGGACCTGGGAATTTGGTTTCACTCCCAGCTTTTGGGATTTGCTATAAAATCATGCCCTCATATTGCTTGTACCTCTGCCTTCTGTTTGGAGGTTTGGGAACAGATGTACCTAAACACTTTTCATCAGGAGCTGAAAACATAAATAAGAGCAGAACAAAGATTGTCAAGTCACTGAGGACCTTTTAGCTGAGTAAGCCAAGAAATGGAGCAAGTTTTATACCATGACCCAAAACTCAATAAACTTTAAGTAGAGCAAAGCAAAATGGGAACTTTTTAATTAGATAAAGCAAGCAGAAGAGACAAAATATTTTTACAGCAAGGGCCACTGTCAAGAAGATATTTTTACTGGCATCTCTGTATAATTAACATCCTAAATGAAAGCCTTTAAAAAATGAGGGGACTGTGCAGACCACATGGAACAGGGAAACTTGATGCCACAATAAATAGATCTGTGGTGTCGTCAGGAGTGGCAGAGAGAAAACTTGCTATGTGGTGTATTACTCTTGGATTATTATGTCCAGACACCATTAATTTTTCTAAGATCAATAGGAACAAAAGATTTCAAAATTTCTAGAGTGTGTGAGGAGCCAGATCTGAGGCTTTAGATAACAGCATATCAGAAATTCCTTTTTATGTCATCTTAGCAGCTGATAGACTGATATTCCTGGGAATATAAATTCTCGACAAGAGAGAGAGAAAGTGTAAAATGCAAGATAATACAGTGAAGAGTGTATTGAGGAGGTGAAGGGAGATACAGTAGATAAGAACAGAATAAAAGGACATTGTTAATGTGTTAATCTGCATGAGCAGCTTCTTGAAGGCATTGTAAGGCATTGCACTAAAGCAGATGGAGATATTTTGTCCTGTCAGAGATTATGACTCTGAAAAATATTCATATGCTACTCAGAGTGCATATCCCTCTGCTCTTACACCTTGCCCGTGGTGTTATCTTTGTGTGAAACCTTTTGCATGGCTGTAAGTACATGAATACTCTGCCTGACTCTGAAACAAGCTTCTCGTGGACAAGGCATGCTTGCTTTGGCACCCATTGAAAATCCTTTTCCTGCATAGAAAGATGCAGTTATTTGCCTGCTGGCAGTGTGGATATCTCTTGTCCATGAGAGGATATCTCTTGACCAGAGAGGCATGTTTTGTGTGTGCCTTTGCACATGGTCAAAGTCAATTCTTTGTGTAATGAGATGCTGAGAGCTAGGGTTTTTATGTATGATAGGGTTCTTATCATGTCCCTTCCAACCCAAGCCATTCTAGGATCCCATTGCACTCAGCAACAAAACTTATCAAGTTTTCTCTATGTAAATTTTGAAAAAATTTCAAGCAACTGAGTAACCAAAGGTGGGAAAACTTGGTGGAGGTGTCAAGTTCTCAAGGCAGCAGTGGAGTTTCTGCCCCTCTTGAGCCTGTTAACCATGAGCTGGCGAGATTTCCCAAACCATGTGCCATAAACTGACTCCTCAGTCTCAGCTCGTTAAACCCCAGCTGCTGATGATTTTCGGTACCTTGAGGAGCTGTTGTACAAATTTCTATCTCTCCACCATATATTGGTCAGGCTCTACAGCCAAATAGCTCCTCCCATGGGCTGCCAAGGTGGGGGAATCTATAAATCTCCCTAAGAAAGGGGCCGTGGGAGCATTGAATCCCATGGGAATCGTGTTGGCATTGAGAGTTAGCCCAGCTTTGAGGCAGTCAGGATGCTGAAACTCTAACGCCTAAGAGGAGACAGTGAAGCAATGACAGGGAAATATAGTTTTATATCCCAAGGACAAGGACTGAAGGAATTTAAATTCAAGAAACAAAACATAATATTTGCAGGAAAAATATTGAAATACTTGAATCCATTTCAAACACATGAAAATGAATAATTTATAAATCCATCTCTTTCGGGATTTAGGAATAAAATTAATGATAAATTATAATAATTACTAAATAGTCAAAACCAACAGTAAAACCCAACTTTTCATGCCATTTGTAACAAAAGCAAGTGTTGATAAAACAGCACTTTCCAAGGACAAGGACAGGGCAGAACTCACAGAGGTCTCTTGACATAAAAATACTCAAAGAATGCACCAAGGCAGCTAAAGCTCTTGGGAGGGGAGGTGGGAAAAGACACGCAAATTTAGGTCAGAAAACCAATGAGAAAGTCCTGATAATAGCTGCCTATGGAAATTCCTGCTATATCTTACTTGTGTGATATTGCTCTGCTCTTGGTAAAATTTAACAGTTTTGAATTTAAGATCAATGGACTTATTGTGTCAAAAATAATCAGGAATTCAGCCCTCACATCTTCCTCTTACATTCATAATTATCTTAGGCTTTCTCTTGTGAAATTAGATTATTCCCAATAATCTTAGGTTTTCTCTTGTGAAATTATATTATTCTCAATAAAAATAAAACAAACACCCAAAATTATAGCAAAAATAAAGGAGCAAGATGCCATTTCTTCTCTGCTTGAAAGCCTGGGCAAGGAGTCCCATGTGCTTCCCCATCTGTGCAGTAGTTTTGCTTATTGCTCTGGACCCAAATTTAAGGAAGAAGGGACTCAAGGGATTTTAGTTCAGAACAAAATGTTGTACAGCACAAGCAAGAAAAGTTTGAGCAGAATTTTGCATCCCCATTCTTGTTTTCCACTGCAGGGATAAATGATGGATGAGCAACCTCATGTTTTATTGCCAAATGTAAATTATTAATTTATGTGTGTGTGTATATTTTTTTTTTAAATTGTTTGTAATCAAATGATAAATTTTACTAGCTCATGATTCAGAGTTTAGTTCATGGTCTGCAAGGATGAAAATATACAGTATGAATCAGTAAAAGGTTCTGCTTTCTCAGCACATGCATTGCTAAGGGTGATGTCTAGTGTACATTTCAAACAGAAAATTCCTCATTTTCTGTTCCTGTGCTCCAGCATTTCCTAATATTGGTTACCACTGAGCATTAAATTGTCCTGCATTTTAGTGAAATAATTTAGATTATGCTCTCCTAGGGGTAGTGTGTATGGTGTTTGCTGAAGAGCTCTTTGAGACTCTTTGCCATGGCCTTCACTAGAGTGGATGAACACCAAACATTCTGAACCCTGTAAAAGCTTAAGAGACAGCTGGCAGCTTTTGAGACTTGAGTCTCAAAAAGGAGATAAAGGCTTTTGGAGCCTCTTTTGGATAGAGGCTCCCACTTGGGCTCATCCTGTATTTTGCTTCCTTGCGCTGAGAATTGTTCCACAGCTTCCTGGAACTGTTGGAAATGCTCCCTTTGACTTCTGCAGGGTTTTGCATCAGTTTGTAATGGGGCAAGAAAAGGCTGTTTCCAAAATTGTTGGTATAACTTGACTGGAACATAAGAGAATGCAGTCTTTTATAGAGAGGTCAATGGACTGAGCAGTAAATACAAGAGCAGATGTTAAAATAACACCGAGGGTAACATCAATCTTATATTTTTAGTTCAAATCTTTCCCAGGATCCATTCAGTTATTAATGATATTTTCAGGACAAAGAGGAGATAATGCCATGCTTTCCGAGCTGTTTCATTTTGATCTTTCCTTGTTGTTTTTGAATTTCAGGACATAAATTAGGAAGGGAGACTGTGTTGCATTTGTTATACAAAGTTACCTTCTGAACTGAATTTCATGTTTGAAATTGAGCACCAGAACAATGAAGTTATAACTTCATTACCATCAGAAGTTTGAACATGGAATATTTTGTTTTTTAGTATACAGTACTTGCAGTTATGAAACCTTCAGCATTTTGAAACACGGGGAAGAGCTTGAAATGCATCCATGTGTTCAGTCAAACTACCTGCACATCATAATGATGATTCTTTTGATGATGACTAGTGACAAAAAATGAAGATAACTCAATTCCATTCTATTTTTTTGATATAAGCTCTGATCCAGCTGTGTTTTCTTAACTAAGACAAATTCATCCTCCAGCAAAACACATGGTTAGGAACCCTTTGCAATTTCAAGGTTGCAGTTTCCTGCCAAGTGTCAAAATCAGACTTTTCAGTATGCTTGAAATAGCCTCATGGCTTCTGCAGTTGAACTTTGTCTAACCTTGATCAGTGCTGACAAGTAAATTATGACTGCTTTTAAAACTTCCAAGCCAAGCATACAAGCATGAACCAAGACTCTAGCATGAGAGTCTGGGATTTTTTTGGCCAAAATAGGGACATTTCTAGACATATTTGGCCAGAAGATAGAAGCAGGCATTTCTTGGGCAAAATCCATTGTGTCATGACAAAGATGGAAAAAAAAAACAAAAAACAGGATTGTGCCCTAAAATACCTACTTCTTTCTGATGAAGAGGAAGGAAGATTGAGAGCTCTAGTTCATGCACAGATGAATTATCAGATGTTGTAGTTATGCATAGATGTAGAGGGGAGGTGAGATGAGTGCAATTCTGAAGGCATTTCTCTTGGAATAAACCTCCTCTGATGACAGCCAACAGCTGGAACAATGGGTACAGCCAAATATCAGCAAACTAATTCCAGGGAATAACAGGAAAACTACAAACACCAAGTAAGGCACATCCTGAGACTTGCCTGAAGCCTAGAAACAAGAGTATTTTTATGACCATTAGTGGGCTTTAGAACATGCCTGCTGAGAGAACAGTCTGAGAACATGTTGACAAATGCATCTCAGAAGAGGTCTGGATACATACAGAGGAATCAGCAATGAGGTGTCTACCAAGAAGAGCTGCATTATTGCTATGTTCATTGCTGATCCCAACCTTGGGACGACAACAAATAATTGTTTTCAGTGGAACTTCTATTACAACCCAGACTTAAAACTGTATGTGTATTTGTAGCCTGGGGGAGGGGGATAAAGTCACAGAAAATTATCTAGACAGTGTCTAAAAGTTGGTTACTTAACAATGACTATTTCAGACAGTGCAATATACTTGCTCAGTGTAGTAATAAATTATGTGCAGTTTGCCAAGTAATTTACCCAGTCCTCTTTTCATCATTTCAGCTTCAAAATGCTTTAAATAAACTGTGACACTATGTAAATGACTGTGTATTTATTTAACTGTTTCTCTTAGACTCTAATCATGCAAGTGAGAAAATATTGGGTATTAAATGGACTATGCAAAATAGATACAAAATCCCAGACTTTAGACTCCATTCTATTAATTAGATATGAATGATAAACTGTTCGTCATTTTAATGAGGAACATAAAGTGATGTAGATATTGTATATTCATTTTTCATATGAGATTTCATTCCACTGCTCGGATTCCTCTTTCCAGGGAAGCAGCTGCTTTGCAAACATGCTGTAAAGAAACTTTGGGCCGTTTCCAAGCGCCCTCGCATGTTGGTGCATGGGTGAGCTCAGCAGTGGCCACAGCATTTGATGCAGTTCTATAAAAATGTCCAGGTCACAGTCCTGCACCTTCAGTCAAAGTCTCTTTGTGTCAGTCCTGTGTGAATTCATCCAGAGCATCCTGATCCGTAGGCATGCCCACAGCTCCTGAGCAGCACAGCACAGCACCAGCCCCACGTCAGCAGCACCTGGTGCCAAATGTGTAATACAAAACTGAAAGCTCAGCTGTGTGATCTGTCAATGTTTCCATGCTAATCAGCTTGGAGTTTTCTGTTTAAAAAGACAGTGTTACAATCATCGAGTTCACCCTGTGCTCCCCTTCAGGTTGTTGTTTTGCTGAGTTTAGAACATTAAAATTCCATGTGTGGGTTAAGATCTAAGCCTGCTGTGTTTCCACTCCTGTCATTTAGTCACAGAAAATGGTTAATAAATCATCAAATATTAATATCATCCTTTCAAGTCATAAAAGGCTGCAATATACATCTATGGTTTTTAAATAAAAATTGATGACTATAAGTTTTTTTGTAATTGAGAACATAGTGGGAGGGGGGAGAGATAATCTAATGAATGCTGTTATTTATTTTAACTTTTATATTAGGTTCATGAAAAAAAATTCTCTCTATAACCTACTAAGATTTATCAGCCTGTGAAATTTTATAATAAAGACTGATTTTCTAATTAAAGATTTGTCAAATAAAGAAAATAAGTGTGCCTTTATTTTTTGACTTTGGAGGAAAGTCACGTGAAATGAAATCATTGATTTGCATTTGCAAAGTGCTGTGGCAATGCATTTCCTTGCTCTGTGCATCCATTCCCACTGCCCTGAAGTGGTGGTCAGTGCACATGGATAAAACATAGAAAAGGGCCATCTCTCCAAATTATTAACCTGGCATTAATTTCAAATTTAGCCTAACCATTTTTTGATGCATGTGCCTGATGCTCTGAAAGCAGAGCTGTGCCAGGGGATTATGTCACTGTTACACTAGTGCATGGCAGATTATCCCATCCTTATCTCTCTCCACCAAGTGCCCAGAGAAACCAGAGATGAGGTTTATGCTTCAAATTTTGCTCTATAAGAGGTGGGATGAATCCAAGTTCAGGATTTCCATGAGGGAGGTGAAATTCCTTATCAAGTCCTACGGAAAACACAGACAGGCCACATAAGATTTTTCCTGTGGGAGGGATTTGTAAATGCCATCAAGAAAGAGTGAATTCCCACAAGGTACAAATTAAATGTCTGGAAGACAAGGTTAAAAACACCTGACAAAGGCAAGGAGTGTTTTCTTCTTATTTATTAGAATTTCTCTTGCCATTCTTGTTATCCTTGCAATAACTCCCTCTTTGAAGGTCACTACGGTCCACATAGTACTGCTGAGAGCAAGAATTCCACAGACCATAAATCATCTAAAAAAAAAATCCTATTCCAGGGTGTGAAATTTGCCACTACTTGATTTCAATGACAATCCTATTGTCCCTGTGCTGTAGATTTCTCTTTTGCTACCCCAAAATCAGTCACTGACAACCCATGTCAGAAACTCAGCCTTCTAATGGGATCATGTTAATCAAAAAAAAAAAAAAAAAAAAAAAAAAAAAAAACACAAAAAAAAACCCCAAAAAAACCCCTCAAATTCCTATTCTTTTCTTTCCTTTCACAAGGAGAGAAAATTCACTCCTGTGGCTCCTGAGAAATAAATGTAATTTTCAGAAGGACCTGTTTATTTTGGGACTCTCAGGTACATTGGCGTTTTCGGCCTTTCAGAGAAAGGTTAATGCCATTTTCTATTTTTTGTTTCACTTTTCCTACATCTCTCTGCTCTTATTTACTTTGTCTTTGAAACACACAGGATCAGCCTCATGTGAAAGGCATATCTTTGCAGACAGATATGTCCATTTACCCCACTTTAGAACATCTACTATCTCTTATCTCTGTAACAGCAGCACTAAGCCGTGGTCACAGCACATTGTCTGAGCCACAGTTCATAACAGCTGCAGTGCTGAAGATCAGTTTTCTGACATCTTTTCTAAATTAATACCTACAAGATAATTACAGCAGCCTACAATGTGAAATAATATTAGAAAATAAGAATTATTTTAGCCATTTTTTGTAGTACTTAAGCTTTGGTACTCCCTGTGTTGCCTGTTTGATGTTCTTGCCTTTGCTTTCACCCCAAAGAAATCACTGTTTTGCAAAGAGCCCACGAATTTTCTTTGATTATTTGTGAATATAGGTGAGAATGTTTATTGAGATCTGCACAGTGACTGTAACCAGCAGAATTCTGTCTGTGGGGAGCAGAAGTTCTCAAAGGACAGGACGAATTCTCTCCTCAGGCAGCTGTGCCATGGCTGATGTGAAGTTAATCCCTGGCACAGCTCCAGGCAGGCACAGATCCAGGCAGGCATCTGAAAGGAGATGATTTTCCCCACACAAAGTTTGGTCTGATGAATTCCCTAAATCAAATTCCATCCATGTAATGATGGGGGAAAGAACCCAAATAGAGTCATATCTCAATCATCTGAAGTTTTTTAGGTCAGTCATTTTGCATCATGGTAAGTGAGGAAGGATTTTGCAGTGGCTGCAATCCTGCATCTGTAATCTACATTGGACATGAGGCCAAGGGGACAAGCAGAGGGACACAGCCACTGCCCAGACTCCCCTGCCGACTGAGACACTGATGGAAATATATGTTCTTCAAAAATGGGATCCTCTTCTCATACAGTGCTCTGTCATCTGCATTTATTACTGTCAGCATTAGTAAATGTAGGGAAAATTGATACAGAGCATTGTTTGCAGCATACCAAATCACACTGCCTCCAGTAATAAGGGTTGCAAATGAAAAACTGCTGCAATAAGATTGCTCAGCACAGCTTTGCTGTGATGACTAAATTCTCTAGGATCTCCAAAGGACCCTAAAATCCACATTTTTCTGTTATGCATTATGTATAAATATGAATTTCTAATCAAGATATGCCCTCTCCTCCTGGTATATATAGAACAGTCCTGAGTTAGTAAGAAATAGCTTTCTGCTCTCTAAAAAAATGAGATTCTTCTCTAGTGGGTCTTTAAATCTTTGTTCCAGGAATTGATCATCCTGTTTTGACGTCAATGGCCCATACTGAGGTTATTGAGTACAGCAATTTTATGGCCAGCTCCTCTGTTTTCCTTCATGTTTTACAATTAGCCAAAGTTTTAGCAGAAATATCAGCTGAGAAGAGAGCCTCTTGTCATTTCAGATTCATCAGCTGCAGAAGCAACCAAGAAAGGTCAAAACCAAAAGCAAACATGTGTCTTCATATTTACATTTAAGGCAGGCAGCCCAACCAGCAGAGAGCTCTTTGCCTTTGTTAAGCACAAACAAAATGTTCTCAAGTAGTGAAGTGTGAAGGTGACTGGTAAATCAACCAACAATATTTTATGTTAAGTGTTTACAAAAAGAATAATTTAGGATGGAAAACACCATTCCTCCCTGAGAGCATACTATCCATGATTCCACTTTGAAAATGGCTCCACATTAAGAAGAAGGAATTATCTTAACACCCTCATTTCTTTGTTTCTGTTGTTTATCTAGGTGCCAATTTTTCCTTTTATTCCATATTTTTACCTCTGAAGATGAGCCTTCTTTCCAGATGGTTGCCTTTTTTTCCACTAACACATTCTTTTCCTTCTGCCCCAATATGTAGAGGTACACAGTTGATAAACCAGACCAATTTTTATTTATTCACCTATTGTTTTATTTTTGTAACTTTTTTTATTTTTGTAACTGATTTTTTTGCTTATTGCTTTATTTATTTACCTGTTGTTTTTTCATAAAACCACCCCCAAGCTAAATTTCACAATTTTTCTATTCACATGAAAAAATTGTGCACACCTTTCATACTCTGGGATTAAACCTGCTGACATTCTGCAGTGGCCCAAACTCTGATTGAAAAGTATTTTCATATTTTCTTCTTCGTAGTAGCAGAGCCCATTGCCTGAACCATGTGCACCTTGAGAGATGTAAGGCTGCAAACTGTGGTGGGTATAAGGTGGTCTCAGGCTTGCAGCACAGTAAGAGATAAAAATGTGATGCATTTGACCTAAATTTTATTGTGTAACATGGAATTATATATCTCCCCTTCCCGTAAAAGAAGGTCATTGCCAAACTGGGGAGATTCCATCTGAATGTCACGGAGATTTTCAGAGGACCAGGGATGTATTTGACATACAGAGATAAACTGAGGGAGTGGGGTTTATTCAGATTATTATAAAGAAAACTACATGGCAGGTGTCACAGGAGACTTCCATAGCCTAATTTGGGTTAAGGAATTTAGATAAAGCCTGACTTTCCATAGAAGTAAAATGAGAGGACAAGTGACACTGGGCATAAAACACTACAAAGGAAATTTTGATGAGACACAAGGTAAAAATGGTAGTTAAGGTTAGTTAAACACAGAAACAGGTTGCTCAGAGAAGTCATGGAATTGTCATCTCTGGAGACACTCAAGCTCAAGTGGACATGGAACTGCACTGTGAAACCTAACTGGCCTTGAAGACAACCCTGTTTGAGGTTTGGACTACCTGACCTCCACCTTACTGCTCTCTACAGCTCCCTGAAAGGAGCGTGTAGCCAGCTGGGGCTGGTCTCTTGTCCCAAGCAACGAGTGACAAATGAGAGGACACGGCCTCAAGCTGTGCCAGGGAAGTGTCAGGATGGACATCAGGAGGAATTTCTTCATGTCAAGGGTTGTCCAACATTGGAATGGACTGCCAAAGAGGCAGAGTCACCATCCCTGGAGGTATTCAAGAAATGACTGGATGTGGCACTAAGTTGACAAGATGGTGGTCAGTCAAAGGTTCTACCTGATCTTGAAGGTCTTCTCTGACTTAAAAGATTCTGTGATTCTGTGTGACTCTGTGGTCTCCAAAGCTAACTCAGTTGAAAATAAAGAAATAGCTACACACATACAGCTTGTGCATTAACCTACAGTGACTCATTATTGGATTTCTCTCCTCAGCTCTTGTGCTGTGAAGGAGAGAACTTCTCTGGGATGGGTTTGGAGCTCTCTTTCCCTTACCTTGCAAGTCAATGGATCCACTGCAAGAGCTCTCAGAACACTCAAGCCCCGAAAAGCACTTTGTGTATAACATGGAAACAGAATATAGGAAAGCTCTGTTAGAACTCAGAATTATTCTATGTTTATTATTATTTTGATATTATTTGTTGGATATGACATAGTTTATTGATACCAATTAGCTGACCTTGACTCAATTAAAACTGGAATGACAGAAATATGGTAGAGTTTTCATGACTTTTTCTAAATTAAGAGTTGATCACATACATTGAATATTCAAGAACATGATTGTGTGAGATTCTTCTGTTTTCATTATTTTTAATTTTTCCTAAAATAGAAAGCAGCACTTATGAAAGCCTTTGTGTTTTTTTCTTTTGCCTTTTAATTGTGACCAAAATTTTTCAGCAGGAAATAAAAATAGAAAGAGCATTGCCTAATAATGTAAAAATCCCTTTCTGATCCATGCAAAGGCTTGTTGATGCAGATTTATATTTTTTATATGTATATAGTTCCTTGTATATGCATTGTGAAGAGTCACAGAAGACATAGAAGGAAAAAATAGTCTTCTGGCACCCAGTGCCTAATTTTTTGAGCAGAAAATCTCCATCTGTACAAGGATTAAAAGTGTTAGGGACCATTTTCTACTGCAGAAGTCAGCTGGCCCAATCTGAACAGATCTATGATATTAAAACAAAGTATTAAAACATGAAGTCAACACTACCTGACCATTTGTGCTCCAGACCCTTGCCCAGCTCCATTGTCCCTCCCTGGACTAGCACAGTCCTGAGTTCTGAGCACAGAAAGGCCATGGTCAAGTGCTTGTCCCGGGTTCCTCTTTGTTTTCCTCTTTGCTCTTATTGAGATCAAAGTTAAATTCTCATTGGCTTTGCCAGGGGGAGAGCTGGATTGACCACAGCTGGATCAAAACACCATTGAAGTGGGCATCATCACCACAGCTGCATCTACCACAGCTGGATCTACCACAGCTGCATCATCTACAACACCTTCAGTGCTTAAAGAATCTGTAAACTCTCTCATATGTATATGAAAAGACATATATCCAAGTGACCATTCAAGTCACTTTCCCTTCCTGATTAAGACCTGAATCACTGAGGTAGTTAATATATACCATAACCTCTGTACTGTGCCTCTATGCCCAAGGAACAATGACTGTGATTCATAAGGTCCATTATGTGCTACATTTGGCACATTGTCAACAGTGCTCCCTTTTCAAGAGCCAGGATAAAGGGTAATGGAATGGAAAATTTCCTTTTATCCCATTGCAGGGTCAGTCTGGATGTATCCCATGTATTAACTTGCTGCCAAGAGGCAGAGTGTGTGTCTTCAAATCACATACCCATTGGGAATTTCTGAAGGGAATAATACTGGCACAAAGGGAAAGGAAACAAAGTAATGTTCCTCAACTTGAAAGAATTCTTTTATTCTCTTTCCTTCTTCTTTTCAGTTGGCCTTTCCAAGTTCTTACTGAAAGCATAGTTCAATCAGAGGCTGTCTTCCTTTTTAATGCTAAATTTGTGGGTTGAAAAGTACATATTGTCTGGAATTTGGGGTTTATCATGAAAACCATTCACCTTCCTTGGACAATGCAATCAGTGCCTTTCAATAAAACTTGGGCTGATTTTAGAAAATTGTAAAAATTGTTTTGAAAAATCCACCAAAATCAAAGAGATTTTTTTATTCAATCCTTAATTTTCAGTCCATCCAATCCAGTATTGCCATATTCCAATTATTATCTATTTTTATCACATACCTGGCAAACCTCTTTCCCCAAATTGCCTGTCTACCTTGTCATGCAAGGCAGTCCAACACCTGTGCCGGCTACAGCATCACACCTGCAGGCCTGGGGCTCCATGATCAGCTGTTGCTTTCCAGGATTCAGCTTAAGACAGAAAACTTAGAACATTTAAGAATGTGAGGTACTAAAAATAAGTATTTTCAGTAATTTAACATTTTATGCCAACTGCACATTTGCCACTGCTGCATCGTTAAAGATGGAGCTGAAGGCAGTATGGATACATTGAATAGTCACACCAACAGGTTAATTTCAATAATTCTGCACAAAATAAACAGTGATGAACACTGATGATTTATTAAACTCTGTGGCCACAAAAAAAGTATCCCAACATTTTGAAGGGTCTCCAACTGTCAATACTGCTATTTCAGGAAGCAGGTATTACACATTAGAGAAAATGGCATCCAAGATCTTTCCCTTGGTTTTCTTCATTTTTTCTTTTTTTGCACTTGCTACAGGCAGAAGCAACTTCACTTTCAGTCCTTGAAAAATGCTGTTCCCTTATCTTTTCTTAAGCTTTGTGGCAAATTCTATGCTTCTCTGTCTTTCTAAAATAATGTGCATGGCATTAGGAATGTCTTTATCTTATTCCTACTGCGTGCCAGGCTATATTCCATTCAGTTGGCCTGATCCATATGCATTTCTATTTTCATGGAGACTCGAAAACACCCTCTGGGGTCTGGTGTCACTTCAATCTGATATTAGGCCAAATTTTTAGCTAGCATCCTAAAGGGGCTACTAGTCACAGGCACATTAAATATGGGTATTCCAGCTCAGCTTTGATCCCATCTAGTTAGCAGTACTTTTAATATCAATGCTTGAATGAACACAGTGTTCCCTGTGGTATTCCTTAAAGTTTATTTGTGCTTCCTTTGCTGCTGGCATACACATGGTCCCCATTAATGGCAGAGGAGAAAGGAATTTAGTTGTGACTAGTAAAGGGGTTTTTCTCTGACAATAGCTTTCCATTCTTAAGCACTTCCGTAGGCTTTGTTGTCTAGATTTTTCCCTTGCAGAAAAACTGCTTTGCCAAGTATCTTTCTTTTAATAATACAAATCTATCATTCCTAACTTGAGCTGAACCTGACCTTGCAGGAACACAAGGCTCATTTGGTATTTGGAGACAGAACAGCACCCTGTCCTTCCCTGGTTGCTCCACAGCTTCCTTTTCATCCAGTTGCCATCCTTTAATAAGTAAGGGAACTTCACATAAAGGCAAACAAAAAAATAAACCAATATCTTTGAAGATTAACCGTACCTTCTTTTTTATTTTTTCATCCTGTAAGTCTTCAAGACTGAAATTCTAATAAACAGCTCTTCATAAGATATCTCCTGTCACTTTTTATTTGTCTGGAACATTTTTTCCCCATTTGTATATCTTTCAGCATTTACCCAAGCCAGAAAAGTGCTACTTACTGACATTAACAGGCCTGCAATGTTTAAGTAAAGCAAATAAGCTATTTACAAAAACCAGGTTGACAACAACATTTCAAAAATGAGACTATAATGTAATAAAAACATTATCCTGGCTTGTGTCTGATCAGGGAATAAGAAAATGAATGAAATATTGCCACAAATGAGAACTGGGACAATTTTGCAGAGGCGGGAAAAATAAAAGTGGAGCTAGAGAAAAACAAGGCAAAACCCTCTGAAAAGGCCATGTTTGACTACAAGAATTTATGGCTTCTCTTCTTATCTCAATGCACCCTCTGTGAAAGCACTCCCCATAACAAACCTGAATGATTTGTCAGCTGCCCACTAAACCCTTTTTCTTCAAAGGGCTTAACCACAGTTACATGTCCACTGTATTTCCACAGAATGGTGCATCCATGTTTCAAACAGCAGAGCTTAATACATCCCTGAAAGTGTCCCTGCCACTGATTTTAGCAGCAACAAATGTGGCAGACTGAGGATATATTCCCATCAGTGACAGTGCTTAATATAGGTTCCTATATGCCCACCTGTGTAGAAACAAATCTGTTGCTTGATGATGTCTCCTTCTATTCAGCCATTCAGGTGCAAACCTTTCTCTTGCTGTCATCCCTTGGTGAGATTTTCTGTAAATTGTATCACAGGCTGATTTCTTCCTTCTGTTCCTTCAAGTCCTGAAGCAAAATCTCTGGAAGCAACAGGCACTAGCACCAAAAGTGGGTGAAGTTTCTGATACTCAGCATGACTTTTATTATGCTATGCCACACCTCGGGGCCATGAAGGCCTTTCTGGCATCAATCCCAGCAGCATCCCTGGAGAGTTGCTTATCCTAACCCAATCTCTTTATATGGATGGAAGAGGAATGAGAGATAGGAATCTGCACAGTCACCTAACAACACAGACAGTGGACTATTGTCCAATCTAGCTGTACAGACAAGTCAAACTGACACTGAAACTAAGAGGAACATTTGGAATAAAGACAGATCCCTGAGGAGATGGAGGAAATGGCAGCCAATAAGAAAAATGGGGGTGTTGGAATACAGCTGGAATATTGGTGTGCTGCAGATATTTTTGCTTGCCTGTCTTTGAGAGTCACTGTGACCTTGGAAGAGTTTGCAATGGCAGGAAGCTGTCCCACCCTTCTATGCACAGGGCACGAATAAAACAGATGCTAAACCAGCTTGGTGTGCTTCTATTTCTGCTCAGCAGAATTCAGTCAAAACATATCCAGGTTTCTCTGTGCAGTGCCCCAGCAGTGGGGCATCAGGGAAAAGAGGGGGATGGTGAGTGTGCAGCTACTGCACATGCACCCATGCTCCACTGGCAGACCATGAAAGATAGACCCGTAGATATGCAGGTTTTTTTCTATTTTTAGCCTCAAGTCATCATTTTCTCACTCTTTTTTCCCGTGAGACTTGGCTCACTATCTACTCAAAGATGACTGAGATTCATTAGAGCACTAATGCCTACCAGTTTCTATGCAAAAATCCACATGACTAAAATCCAGTGCATATTTCACACCTCTGGAAGATTATGAATTGGATGAGAATAGAACAGGAATAGAAAACTTCAAAGCTGGAAAACTTCAAACTCTCTTATTTAAAGCTGGCAGTTTTATCTCTGTCATTCATGTTGCCTTTAGCCTTTATTTCACTTCTTTTCAATAATCATCAAGACTTTAATTTTTTTTTCTGTTATCCTTAAATCTACCTTGCTGTACATGTGGGCAGAGCAGCAAACTGCTTGTAAGTAGAGTATAATTTTCATCTCCTTTTTTTTTTTTCCCTCTTCATTCTTCACTCTTTTTCCTGCTGATTTTCTTCTTTATATAGTAGGGAGTTCATGTGGGTTCCTGAGACAGGCACAAAACTACATCCTGTGGCTATTGATTTATACAAAACCCTAAACACCTTTCCAGGCACTCCACTAGGGGATTTCAAAACCCACACAATTATTCCAGGAGAAATTCTAAGTATTGCAAGATTCATCTCTATCTAAATAAATGAATCCCTTGCTAAAAGACTTTTCTTTCACCATGATAAGGAAGAACTGTTCTAGGAAATAATTCCAGCAAAGACTGATCTCATAGTTCAAGATACCGGCTATAGTTCAAGATACTTGGCAAAAACAACATTCAGAGAAGTAGAAATTGAGACTCATACCCATATGAAAAAAGTTTGCTTATGGTTTTGGGGTAGTGATTTCCAAGTCTAGTTCACTGGACAAGAGCCCTCCTTGCATAAGAATACTTGTTGGAAAGGCATGGATAATCATCTAAATTTCTCCTTCTCAGTCTCTTCAGGTGGGCAACTCACTTTTTCTAAACAGCAACTGGGCCAGAGAAAAACAGAGAAACTGATGGCACAGGTACATGACCAAGATTCTGTGAAATACAGTAGATCCTGATTAAAATCCCTTTTCCCAATAGGAGGAAGAGGACACTTGGACCTCCAGCATCCCCTTCCTCTGTGTGCACCCGACACTACTTAGCACTCTGGACCCTGAGCGAAGCTTTCAAAAGTCATAATAGAAAATGGGGGTAACATCATTGGTAAACTTGGTATTTAAGTGAGATATTTAGACTAAAATCTGACATTTGACTCCCACTGGATATGTACAGCGTTGAAGTCCATCACAGCTTTCCTTCTGGCTGTCAGATTTTAAGAAGAAAAGAAATATGAAAAGTTATTTTTAACCAGTATTGCTGGAATCAAAAGTTGTCCCTATCCACCAGCATAAAATCAAAATTAGAAAAGTCAAAATAAAAAATATAATGATCTAGAGGAACAAGATCAATAAGTAACGAACTTCAAGCTTTGTCCAATTGAGTCATTCCACTCTCTGATTTTATTTTTTGTTCTTTTTTGGCTGTTAAAACTTAAGAGAAAGAATTGAGGGGAAAAACCTAACACTAAACTTAATTGTTGTTGATCACCCAGAAACATCCTAACAGGGAATTACCTTCCACAAGGTGAATATCCACCTAGGTCTCTAGGAGAAAACTTGCATTACCACACCACCATCCTTTCCACATGCTGAACGTCTGGATAAATGGCAGTAAAACTAAAGATGGTTCACGCAAACCTGTAGAACAAAACAGGTTCACACAAACCTGTTTTCTTGTTACACAGTGATTTTATGAGCCAGATTCCCACAAAACACAACCCTGCACCATCAGGGAGTGCAGCTATAGCCAAGCTGGGCTTTTAAAATCTCAGGGGTAGCCCAAACCACTGACTCTGTGAGACGTAGGGCTGCTCCAGCACCATGTACTAGAAGTACTCATGGCTCACAGTACTTTGTACTTGAAAAGCAAAATGTCACAACAGTGACACCAGTAATTCATATTGAGATTCAAACCCCTGTTTCTTTTTAAACTGCAAACCCTGGCTGTTTTAACATCCACATGTAGGTGTTAGAAGCGCCAGAACCACTTCTTTTCTTTTTAAATCCTCATTTAATTCTTTTATTTTCAGCTTCAACTGCAGAAAAAGCTTACCATAAGCAGAAAGCTCCTCGTTAATCTCCAAATCTCCATGGAGAGTGCATCTGTTATGGTGCTCCCTCTGATCTTATAGTTTTCCTACTGATCTAAAATTAAATATTTCCTCATAATTTATTTTAAAAAACCAGTTTCTTTTTCAGGATTTCAGAGTAATGTCTATGAAAGAAAGAGAAAAAATATGTTCTTTTATTCTGGCTTTGAAGAAAGCTAATAGAAATAACACCTGGTTCACTCAGAGAGCTATTTTAAAGCTGCTTATAAGCACGACCTTCAAAGAAAGACAAAATGCCTTCTTCAGTGTCTGTCATTGGATCTAAACCTGCCTCAATGAAATCAAAGTTCTGTTTTGCTGGACCCATAGGATGTGGGCAGGACCATCCTTCCCTAGGGTCATTAAAAGCAGTCTGTTCAAGGATCCTTGAATGCTTTTTCAGGTAACACTCTTTATGTCACCTCTGTGGGACAAGACCCTGCCAGGAAGAACTCCTGTGGCTCCTGCAGAAAAGTCACATTGTGCCTTTGCTTTTGTGTGATCACAAAGTGCCTCTGCAGAGTCAGCCAGCGGCCCAAATTCCACTGCTGGATGAATGCTCCCTCACCACTTAATGATGCTCTGCCAGGACAAAGCACGTCCTTCCCTTTGCCTCGTGCCTCCTGTTTTACACTGGGATGTTTTATTTGGTGCCTTCCAACTCCTGCTTCACCAAAAAAAATTCTAAATATGATCCTTTCATCTTCTCCATGCTACTTGTGGGCCCTACTATATCCCATCAGATACCCCCTCTTCCGAGACAAGTGCATTTAACTTGCTTTTGTACAGAAGCTGTTCCATGTTTTTCTACAAAACCCTACTAAGGGTTTTGCTGCCCTTAAGCAGTTCTTTCCCTCTTCTGCCATTTCCTGGGACAGTGTGTTGGAGCTGTGTATGACTGGTGCAGGTGTGGTGTGCCAGGACTCCTGGCACTCTTTCCTAGCTCAATCCCAGTTCCTCCTACCAAGTTTTTTACTTTAGCTGAGCTCGCTGTGTGGGCAGAGTAAAATGGGATTGAAATACTGCCAAGTCCAGTCAATACCACCCAGCACTCAGGTTTGCACTGATGAAATCTGCAGTTTCTGAGCCTTGGCTGGTCAGATTTACAGCCAGGTAACTGCTGAGGGAGGAAGGATGAGTCTGAGGGGAAAAGCCTCCCCCTGCCTGTACCTCTGTGCCTGCTGCCAGCACTGCCTGGCAAGGTTTTCCACTCTGCACCTGTTGTCAGATGAACAGAGAAAAGAGGATGAATCCTTCTCTCCAGTTCCCAACTCTCCTCAGGTTTGTCAGAGAATTACAGGACAAAGCTACTAGTAATAAGGAGAACATCTCCCTCTGATGTCCTCTCAGGCAAGAGCTTGTTAAAAGCCTGTCCAGGTAGCACTCCACTGGATCAGGATGCCCAAACTATGGCAACTCCCAAAATTTGACTATCTGCTGCCAACTATCTTTAGGGTTTGGGGAGAAAACAGGTGGAGACAGTACTTTTTCCCTTATTTAGAGAATCATTTTACTATGAGTAATTCCAAATAATTTCTCAAGTGGATGTTTTGCTTGTTTCTCATTAGGCTGAAATGGTCCTCACACACATTTTGCAGCCACTCAATAAAAAGAATCAAAGAATATCTTGGGTTGGAAGGGATCTAAAAGATCATCCGGTTTTAAGTCCCCTGCCATGGGCAGGGACACCTTCCATTATCCCAGGTTGCTCCAAGCCCCATCCAACCCAGCTTTCAACATTCCAGGGATGGAGCAGCCACATCTTCTCTGGGCAACCTGTGCCAGGGCCTCACCACCCTCAGAGGGAAGAATTTCTTCCTATTCTCTAATCTAAACCTACCCACAGTCAGAGCAAAGAATTTTGCTACAGAAAAGTGCAGGTTAAGGACTGCAGTTAAATGGCACCAGAAGCAGCCTTGATGTAAAAACATACAATTTTGTGATCAAAATCCAAGACAAAACCACAGGTAACTGCATTGATCCATTCTCTTGCTTTATTTGAAAACACATTCAGATTACAAAGTGCAGAAAATAAAGTCTGCCCATGATGTCATCCATCTGCTTGTGTGTTTAGAGGAATAAAAAGGGCAGAGAAAAATTAAAATCACCACTGTTATACCACACTGTCAACACAGTGACAGTAAAGTGTCCCCCGATGTTAAGTACAGCCAGTAAGTGAGGTAATTTACTGCTTCATAACACAGTGTTATATATTAATAACATATTAACTCAGCAACACCACTTGAGAACTTACACAGTTATTTACAGGCTCGCTCCATAAATTTTCTCTTACACTGGTGATTGCAGTTCCAGGACATTGCACTGACACACAATGTGTTGGAAACATTGATGGACACAAACAATTGAATTTTATACTATGAGTTACAAAATCATAGTAGTTAATGAACTCTCCCACTGCTCTGACCTCTGAGGTTCATTAATCACCATTCTCAGATCCTTCATTACACTTTGAGCTCCAACGTGCTGAAAAAAAATCAGTAATAAACATCCTAGGAAGTTTTATATAAGTTTAATACAGCTTTGACAGTTGCTTACAACACCAGCATGCTATGACTGACACTTCAGCTGTGCTCTCCAGTGGGTCACTGGGAAGGTCAAGTGCATCTCCTAAGGACTATAGTGAAGCAGAACATAGAGGAAGCCAAAATCACTCTGAGCCAGGTGGCCTTCAGCCTTCCTCACCTTTGTGCTACCAGCCAAGTTAAATTTTTAGAGCAGTCAGTAGATCTCCTTAGCAAAATGGACCATCTTAGCTCAAGGTCTAGTTGTTTACAACAGAGTTGCAGAACCAGCTCCCAGAGGGTGGTCAGTACACCTAGCATTTCTCGGGCCCCATAAAACTGAAATTTCTATCAGAGTTTCAGGGAAATACCCTGATTTTGGTGGGGTTGCACCTGGTTTATTTCATTTTTAACTTGGAAAGGAGCACACATTTTCCCTACTTTGCCTTTTCCTTGTGGACCAGACTCCCTGTTATCCAGGTGCAACTCCAAAAAAGGCTGCTGAGGCTGCTGTGGTGGGAGATGAGCAAGGCAAAGGAAGCAGAAGATCCTTTTTTCACACTAGAAACTGGGAAGAGATGTAGACCATGGACTTCCAAGCAGGTGGGCATGTGTTTTCAGCAGGAAGGGGTCTGATCCCCTAAACAGAACAGAAATCTATCTAATACATGTCTGTGATTTCTTGCTCTACAATATTAAGCATAGACCAGTATCAGGACATTAAATGTGAATACAATCCTACTGCCAACAAACTGAAACAATAAATACAGCACATTTACACAAAAAATAACACTTCAAGTTATTTCTTAATAGGACACACCTTCAATAGCAGAAATATATTTCTATACAATTAGTACAACTAAGCTTTGAGATAACAATCATATTGTAGCTATTTTTGGGTCAGTATCATGAAAAGTCTATTGGCATCTTTGTAAATTTAACTCTATTAGAAATATAATTCCTAAATGTATAAATGTAGATCACAAACCACTAATATATGTTTTCCTGAAGGTAATTTTCTCATGTAATTTCCCTGTGGTTGTTTGGTGTATTTTAATTTAATGACTCTGGGATTCCAGATTTATTATCATGTGCTCAAAAGCTAAATAGCACAGCTGAAAATATTTTATTCCAACAAATTGTCCATGGCAGTAATTACAGCACTTTATTTCAGCTTGAACTGCAAGTGTTGCAGATTGATACCTCTCCGAAAAGCTCATCTAATAACTGTGAAAGCAAAGCTTCTTCTTTCATAATAAAGTTTAACTCTGCATCTGCACATTACACTGCATTGCACCAACTTTGGATTTTGAAATCACTTCATCAGAAGTGAAGTTTCACGTTGTGAGGGGTCTTTTGAAGACAGTTCCAGTGTAAACCATCCAGCTGTCTGTACAGCAAGGTCAGCACTCACTGCTTCAGCAGCACAGACAGCTCCTAAGGTGAGCTCCCACTAGTGTTTAAATTAGGAAAATGCTCGGAAATTCAGATATCAGGACTAAAAATGACTGTTCAGAAATACTGGCAATTTTTAACAGTTTTTGTTAGTAGATTAAATAAGCTATTCTTGAGTATCAAGTTAATCATGTCCCAACTTCTCCCCTTCAGAATTCTTCCAAGCCTGAATGCTCCTGTAGTTCAGAAAGTCCCATTCCAGCTTTTCCTGACTTAGCTTACAGCTTTGATTTCTCATTCTGTCACCTTCTGAGACTGCAAATAACTCCCTTCTTTCATTTACATTATGAGTTCCTCGAAGTTATTTATAGACTGATATCATTTTCTCTTAGTTTTTCTCTTTTAGACTACTTTGCGTAGCCCTGTCACTCCCTCACCTCAGTTTCTTACACATTTGCTTACACATTATCATTTTTCTCTCCTCTCTGTTTCACTTTCTCTAAAGCTTCCCTTAGCTTTGGGGACCAGAACTGCAGACAGACAGGCAGGGTCTCCACCCACTGATCAATCCCAGGTAATGGTTTGTAATTCAGGAATGAGGATCTTCAGGTGCTCCAGGGAAACACTTTTTGGTGTTGGCAGACTGCCTCCATGAATGCAAGGCACTAAGATCCTTTCCTTGACACATTTTGCAAGATTTGTGCAGAAAGAGCAAGACTTTCACACCAGCCTCTGATTTTAGGATGCTGAGCGTCTGTGTAGCCCCTTTTAGAAACCAAAAACATCTTCCCATCTCTATTTTTATGCCTGTTTTCTACACATACCTCTTTTCTAAATGTTTCATATTTTCACTAATGTAAGATTATGCTTGATGCAATGTAAACTTTATTTATCACTTAAAATGTATTGTGTACCACACATGTATCTACCATCTATACCTGAAATAGTTCTGTGCAATGTCAGGTTTTGGTCAGTGCAATGTTTACTTGTTATTTCACAAATTTATTAGCTATATTCCACAAAGATTAGGAGATCTATTCCCAAAACTCCCTTTGGGTGCTGTCTTCAAAATACAGACCCATGAACATCTTACAACGCAGGGAAACCTTTATCAGGAATTTTCATTCATTTGTTGCAGTCACCTGATTTGATGCTCAATGTGTCTCTCAGTATGAGATCTTTGTGAACTCTAACAAACCTGGTGAGTTTTCTTTTTTACCCAAATGAGACATAAAACTGCAGCATGTGGCTGGAAAAGGCTCTTTATCTAAAACTAGTGAAGCATCCTGTAAGTTCAGAAGTAATGAGAGCATGAAAATCTGTAGCTCCACCTTGTATTTCAAAAGGTTTTGCTCTGGTTGATATGTCCAAGACCCTCTCCCCCAGCTGCAAAGTGAAACAGATGTACTGGTGAAGATCATTCCAGACAGTTACAAAACCAGCCCTCACCGTGTGCACCATGTTCCAAGTGGAAGAGAATAGGAGCCATCCTAAAAATCAAAGCATGTAGATAACAAAAATGTCATTATGGGATGCACAAGAGCTCCAGAACATGTGTAAACATGGCGATGATAATGGTGGTGCTCATCAGCAGCTCTCCAGAGAATCTAGTTTCAGATAAATTAATGTTCTAAATGTTCTTCCTTGAACCCAGAGACCTGCAAAGGCCTGTGAAACTTGGAAAAATACAGATGTGAAGGGAACCAACCAAACCTTCCTTGAGAGGAGGGAAGAAGAGAAATTAATGTTATGGGAAACATCATTTGTCAAGAGCTTCTTACCCAGGGGGAGACTCATGTGGGGACATCCTGAGCTGGGAAATGTGACTAAAAAGATGCCAAAGCTGCTTTCCTGAGGGATACAGATTGACATGTCTGAAAGTTCCCTGGTGGGAAGAAGAGGTAGAAACACAAACATAAAATGAATAATGTAGAACTACAGGGGAAATGAGTGCCTGGTCCTTCAGCAGCTATTCAGGTTTATTCTCATGACCAAGAACACCCTGCACAGTGGAGGTGGGACAAGCTCTAAAAGACTGTCAGCCAAGAGAAAAGTTCCACCAAGGAATCCAATTCACTATCATTGTGCCTGTCATTCATTAATCACACTTTCTTTGTATGAGGACACATCAATTTTCTCTTTCTCTTTCGATGCCACAAAGCCAAAAATCTTCTGCTATCAGCAGTCTTGTGCTGTGGGTGATAAATATTTTTTACAAATCACTTGTTGGGTTAGATTCTTTTCATTTTTATTACAGGTCTAGAAATAAAATTTGCCACAGCTGCTTTCACCTGCATGGACAAATGCTCCCTACTCTCTTCCAAAATCCCACTTACAGTTTTAGCACTTAATTTTTTTCAACTTCTGTCATAAAAATTTGTTTAAATCTCCTATTTCAAGAGTCTCTTCAGGCATTTTAAATCTTGATATTTCTTCATTGTCAACCGATTTCAAAGTCTGCAGAAGAAGGTTTATAGTCATTTGTCACCTGTGACTGAAAATGACAAATAAAAAATGTCCATATCCACATATTTTGCATAATTTCACTGTCACTTCAAAATACAGTATTTCTCTCATTACTCTCTTACTCTCAGTCTTGCTGTCCAGGTCACCTCATTATCTAAGTGAAGTCTTTGCCTGTGTCAATTACTTCCTTCAAGTCATGGACAGTGAATTCAAATAGAATTTTGCTTCTTGGCAGCTCAACACGAATGCACACAAAGGTTACATAGTAAAAGATCCTCATTTATAGCTATTATTCTTGATGGCACTCTTTTCATTGAAAAACATTTAATTTAATGTTCATACATAAAAAGAGGAAAATTCTTAATATAACAAGGAGGATGAAATATTGAAAATGAAATTAAAAAATCCTCCTTCAGAGTCGTATTCCTTACTTATTCATCACAGTGAGTAGGTTTGATAATGTTGGTGCTTTGACAAAGCCCAGGTCACAAAATAGTATAATTTTGAAATTTCTAAAACATTTAGAAGACTTCTAAAACAGGAAAGTGAGAGATTCATTCTCTTTTGATGACCTCAGTCTGAGCTTACATTTCTCAGTTTTCTATAATAATCAATTATCAGCCTCAACACAGGAAGAGGAAGAAACTCTGTCCTGAGCATCTGTGGCAAAGCATTATCTTTAGAACCATCTGGCTACAACCTTCAAATCAATTCAAAGCTGACCTTGAAAATTTGAATCCATAATAAGAGCCCTCATTCCTCTACCACTGTGATCCCAAACAGAGCAGAAATTGTGTGAGCTGCTTTATATACAGGTGAACAAAGAGAGTGCTCCAGTTCTCTTTTGTCACTGAATCCAATGAGATCCATTTGCTCTTAGGTTCAAATTCTGCATATAAATTAAGCACTGCATGCTGAAATGTGCATGTCCTGCTTCATTCATGGGAACATCTTTCACTTGAACACATGCTCAGCATAAACTTGTCTCTAACTCCTGCACAAGCTGGAAGTTTCTCCTAGAGCAAAATACTGTTCAGTCATGGAAAAACTAAGTTTTCAGACAAGAATAATTATGGCATTGAATAAAAAAAATAAACTTAAATAATATGAAAATAAATATCTTTAAGTCATATGAAATGTTTGTAATTATTCTGGAATTTCATATTTAGAGTTTATTAAACTTCTGAATTCTTTAGGTAGCACATGTATCTAGTACATTCACTATAGTGGCATCCAAATATCTTACACTATTTAAAAATACAAAATTCAGCCCTCTCACATGTGTGTATCCACTTCGGGGGTGACCCAGCAGCAATTCTGAGGAAAGTCCATAATTTTAACAAATAAAGAGAAAAACCTCCCCAATTTAAATTAGAGGAAGGGCTCATGCACAAACTGTGAGTTGATTTACCCCTAAATCTGGCTGGAGTATTGAGCAATTCCTACAATTGTACCAACAGTGCTGCTCCAGCTAATCTCATTTATAGGGCCACTGTATGTCTTATTTGCATCGCACTTCAGTTATGATAAACACCTATAGATACAAACAAAAGCTTGCCTGCATGAAAAAAAATAATAAAAGCTGCAGGATAATGCAGGCAAGGTTGTTGATATCTTCATAACCAAGCCTGCAGTTATTGTAAAAGATGCCTTCTGCTCTGGTTCAATTTGTGGACTCAGTTTGCAACCATAGTTAAGGAATGAGTTGGTCTTATGCTGAAAGGTCTGTAGAAACGAAAGAACTCAACTTCTGGGGAAAAATTAACAAAAAACCATGGATAGGTAATATGGCAACTCTTTGTATCTCTGCAAGTTCTCTTCATTTGTATTCAAACTTCTTTGACTAAAGCATTGCAGAGGAGGAAGCAATACTTTGGGAAAATTCGGCAGAATTCTACTTCTGCTACGTGGTCTGAATATCATTTGATAAAATGGCAACTGCAGAATGGGAGTGCTGGGATATGCCAACAAACATCAGATTAAACCTTTATGATATTATTGTATAAAGCAATATTAACATCACCATGAATCAGCTACAAAAGGAGTTCAGTTCAGTGTGGCAGGAAATACATGTTAAACACAATTCTGAAATAACAGTGGAATAAATTAATGTTAAACAGGAAAGTAAGTGCAACTCTTTCACAAACGTTTTCTTTCCTTAAGGGAACAACTCAAAAGAAACTTTGCCCTTGTAACTTTGTTTTTCTTAACAGTCAGCATAAGTCTGTGTGGGAGACTCTTTGATTTGCAATTAATTTATTTTTAATAGAATCATATCATTCTTGATGAAATTACATAGAAACATCAAAATCATTATTTTAAATCTGCTTTTACTGAAATGCTGATTTTTGATCTGCAGTGATACCTTCACCTTAAGATAAATCCAAAGGAGGAAAAGGAGACAATAGGAATAATTATGTCTCCTATCCAACACAATTACTTCAGCTGCCTTACTCTGCAGATCATCTCAAGACACATTGTTTTTCTTTTGAATGCATTAGGAACTTATAGAACTTCATTCTCTCAAGTAGTTATTAATCCTCATCCTTCCAGGACTTAGTGTTTAAAAATTACTCTGCAGCTGCACTTTGGAAAGACTCCTCTGTTACCAGTGCTGTGATCCTTCTCACAAACACACCAGTTTTGAATCTGGTTTCATGGTTTGGATTAAGAACATTTTGCCATTTTATATCTCATTAATTGATCTGATGAAGAATTGGGATGAGTAAAATACACAGTGAAAAATCTTTCTGCTTATTGCCATCATATTTCATTGTTATTTTGGCCAGAGAATGATAAAAATTTGTGAAATATTGGTTTGCTCAGTTTGTCTTGGGCTGACTTCATTTCAGTTCTGCTGTTTTATTACAAATTTATTCATAACTCCTAAATGAATCTACAATTTGAGCAGAAGACCTTTCCCCTCTTATTCACAATTAAGTAAGGATTTGTTATTCTGCATCTTGTAAAGTGATCCTGTGTATGAATGTGGCACCTCTGATTTTGCCATGACTTAAGTCAAAATACTTCTGAGTATTGAAGGACTGAAGTAAAAGTGGGTTTAACACAGCTTTTAGCCTCATGATTTGGGAAGATGCTCACCAGAGAAATCCAGTCAGCTAATGTTTCCCCACTGTGTAATTCAAAGTCCTGAAAAGTGAAGCTCTGACTCTGATTTTTCCTCTAAGGAATCCTTTCTCTCATACTCCAAGTCTCCAGTGACTGCAGTAGGAATTTAGGGAAATTATCTTTAGTAAACTAAAACTGGCCTTTATGCATACTTTCCTTCCCCTGAGGGAAAATATCGCTCCAATTATCATTTCAGTTAGTGCTAAGAAGAACAAATCAGGGCATTTTAAAGCATCTCAAGTGAAGGAAAATTTTGAATAAAAACTAATTTTCTCTGTTTCTTCTTCCTCTGAATACTTAGAATATTTACCCAACTCTAGTGCTTTCCTTTGGTCAGGATGGAAAGAACTGTACATTGTACATAGGAATAGGGAGTAAAATAAACCTGTCACCATGTTTTAATTCATTTACAGAAAGAGGAATTTGAGCCAGTAGGGTTCTTTGCCAGCAGGTTCTCATTTGCTGCAGGTGAGATGAACCCTCATGCTTCCAGCTGGGTTTCGTTCATGGCTGTGGAGTCCCTGTGTGCAGAAATCGTGTATGTCCTGTGGGCAGAGAGGGTACAATGGTCACTGTGCTCACACCAAGATGAAATTAGGTTCCTGCTTCTGGGAAGTGATTCTCTAGATCATTTTGTTCACTGCACAAGCCTAGAGAAGCCAGCCTGCATTCAGCTTGCAGGACTGGGTGAGACTGCCTTCAGATTTTAAACACAAATCCAGCCACCAAAAATCCACCGAAGGCTACTTTGAATGTGTACCATTTGACTAAAACTGCAGAGGGGATTTTTGCAAACTATAAATTCAACACCTCAGATATTTACAACAGATATAAACCCTGTATGTTCTGCAGATGAAATAAATCTCAGTGCAAGATTATGGAAATATCAAAGAAGCTGTGGAAGATCAGGATTGACTCACCAAAAATGCTGGAATTGGTAGGGGAATAATATGAATGATAAAATGGTTGTTCATGCTTCTATCAAGGCACATATATTTTAGGCCTTTGGAGCAAATTACTGGAATTCTATTTTTTGACAGTTACTTGTGTGTGCTATGGTGTTTGTGACAGTCTACACTGCCAGATTAACATCCATCATTATCCCGTTGTTCAACCACAAAAGTAAGGCACTTGTCTGACATAATACAGAACTATACTTTTCCTCCAAGTGCATAATTAGTGTTTTCAGGAATTCCACAGGTGTGCAGCACAAATTTTGCCTGAGGGTTGTAAGTAAAAAAATAAGGAGACTTCCTTAAGAGACAATTGCACTTTGATTTGTCTAGTTTGAGGGGGGTTTTCTTGGTATGAATGGTACCTGCAGGGTGGTTGAGGAACTACTGTCTCTCCCTGTTGACTCTGTGGCTGAAATGCATAGTATTAACAGGTTGTTATTGAAGGAATTAACACAATTCTTTTCTATTTGCTTCACTGACAATAGAGGTCATCAACACCTTCTGGAGGAAACTCATATGATGATGTGAAAGAAAAGAATTAGGAAGACAGGATTGATCCAAAACCCATTAAAACCAATAGGACTTTTTTTCCAAACCGTATCACTGGAGTTGCAGCTGGATCTAAAAGTAAGGACTGTTTTCTTTCTTCTCCTTACACACCTACAGTCACTTTACAAATTCTCATGGCACGAAAAATCCCAAATCAAAATTGTCATGGTCAAACCCAAGAAATAAGATTCAATGTGCTCTGATTCTTGGTCTTAGTTTGGTACTTTTTGGAACATAATGTTCTTAAAGGTATCCTACTTCTCAAAGAAGAATTTACCTTGATTTCTTCAAAGAGCTCTTGGCCTTCAGCCCTCCCGGCCGGCAGCAGGCAAGCCTGCACTCAATGACCTGGTAGATGATGGGGTTGTACATGGCTGCTGACTTTGCAAGCAGTGTTGGGACCACTGAGAACTGGATGGGGACCGAGTCCGGCCGTCCGAAGGCTGACCAGACCGAGACCACGGCGTAAGGGATCCAGGCAAGGAGGAACCCTGCGCAGATCAACATTGCCACCTTGTGAGAGCAGAAAAGAGACAGCGGGGTTTGTCCAGAGCAGTCAGACACTGGCAGAGCACCACAGAGCTAGGCAGAATGCAAGGGAATTACATTCCACTGAATGGAAAAGAAAAATGGTAACTCGCCTTTTCATATAAATTTACAACATTAACAAAATCTACCTCTTTGTCTCGTGCCTGTGTTTCTCTTGCCTGACACAGAGCAATCAGACCTTTAAAAATACAGTAAAGTCTGGCTAAATATGAGGAACTAAATGAGATTTCAGAAAATAATAATAGCTTGATATTCAATTCAAATTATTTAAGGAGGGGATTCCTTTTGAAACACAGAATCTCCTTCTCAGGATAATAAACTCATAATAGCAAAGCACAAAGGTTCTTGAAAAAAGTTATTTTGCAAATTGGGAATTTAACTGAGAGTGAGAATGCTAGTAAAATATCTAGATTTATTTCTCCTAACCCAAATAATGGATTTGCACTTCATTAGAACATATAAATACTTTAAAAAGCAAATTTATGCTAAATATTTTAGTTCTGATAAATGAGTTCCTGGTAAATTAGTAAGTGACCTCCTTATAATATGAAAAAATGTAACCATAAGAAAGTTTAGTATAAATACCAAAGAAAAACTGTTTGAGGCCAAAATCTATGATTTGTATACGTTACCTGAACCAGCCTGTCTGCACTCGGTCACAGCCTGATATCACTTCAAATGATGCCATGCCATCATACATCCTGAAAAACATCTGCCTTTATACTCCTGCCATTGACAGATTATTGCTGCACCCACACTGGTAGCAGCAAAAGTGCACTCATTTGGAATAAGGCAATTAGCAGGATTAGAATACCAAAAAAAAAAAAAAAAAAAATCACCAGAAAGCACAAGGGGTTTGGACATCGCATAATCTTTCCTGTAGCCTGTTCTTTTTGTCTGTCACTGAAAGAACAGTGCAGGTAAGCCAAGGATCTCAAACACAGCCTGTTTGTTATGAATTGTGCTGTGGATTCGAATAGGTTACAAGGGAGACTAATTTTCCATATTTATATTTACCCCAACATTATGTTCTCCAGCATAGATCCAAGACAGGAAGGAAAATCACGATCCTTCCAATATGCAAAAAAAAAAAACCAAATCTACAACCTCAAATCAAAAGTTTCCATTGCTCTTCAAAGGAAATTTCCTGAATAACCACCAATAAAAAGGTAACAACTTGAAACATCCTTTTGAAAGACAAGTGAAGTTGTACCAGCTGTACTGGCAGCACTGGCTGTGTGGGTATGTAGCTGAGATTTTTCAGATATGTTTAGACTTAATGCCCCTTATTGCTGCATGTTATATAACTCTCAGTTCAACTCAGAAAAATTGTAATAAAATTTGATCAGCCAAGCAAAATTTGCTGCTTGTCTCACTCTTGGCATGTCTTACAGAGGTTGGCAAATCTTTTACAGCTAAGGAATCTGAATTTGTTCAATACAAGCCTTTATTTTGAGAGATTTCCTGGCACAATAGCCAGTATCAAGGATCATGGCTGTCACCACTGCCAAACAGAAAATAGATTCAATCAGAAAGGGAAAACAGGTTATGGTCTGAGATGGAAAACTAATTTTAGCAATTCAGTGCTTTTTTATCAGCAGTTCATGGCTGAGCCTAACTGATAAATTATTTGCGTAAAAACAATTGCAGTGTCACAGGACTAATTTTTGTTTATATCTTAATTAACAGAGGAATATAAACTGTCTGAAAGTTTTATTTCCCTGCTACAATAATCTGCTCTCTATCTGCTTTCTGTTATAATTCCTATGCAGATCATACACCTTAAATTACCATTTATAACTGTTTGAAAGCAAAGGGTGTTTTATGGTGGGGAGCAGGGCCACAGGGACTTGTCATAGGGGAAAGCTGTGGCAGAGCTTCAGAGTGAATCATGATCTCAGGGACACAAGTGCCCTAATCACTGAATTATGTTTCCAGTCCTATTTTTTTCTCATCTTGACAGTAACAGAGGAGAAAGCTACAAAAAACACCTTCAGAGAATCGTGCTATTGTCTCCAAATCTGCTTCTATGACCCAACCCAGCAAACTGAGGAAAATGTTCCTACCTACCTTGGTCAGCTTCATTTCAAGTATGTGGCTGTTCTGGATCCTGGTATCGTAGTGAGCAACTTCTTTGGTCGATGATTTGACTTTTAAAATTATTTTGACGTAGGAAAACACAATCACCGCAGTTGGGAGCAGGAGGCAGAAGAAAAGGATGCTCAGAACAAAAACCTGTCCAGCCACTGACGCCTGTGCCAGCCACCAGTCCAGAGTGCAGGAGGTCCCAAAGGGCTCGGGGGCGTAGTTCCCCACCCCAGCAAAAGGCACTGTAGCCCAGAACGTGGCATAGGCCCAGATTATTGCCAGGCAGATAAATGCATGATGTCTCTTAAGCCAGGTACCTGGAGGAAAATTCAAGAGTTACAAGTTCATGTCCAGATGTGTCGTGTCACGTGGAAGGGCTCACGGCCAGCCTGGATGTGGCTCTGAGCAATCTGGTCTAGTGGAAGCTGTCCCTGTGGGGCCTTTGGAACTGGATGGTCTTTGAAGTCCCTTCCAACCCAAACCATTCTGTGGTTCTGTGAAATATGAGGATTTTTGACTGTTTGACAGCAACTCTGTCGTGTTCATCTTGGCTCTCTCCAAGATGTCCACAGTGACCCTGAGCTCACGTTGTGCCTCATGATGACAAAGGCACACTCACATGGAAGGCTCCACCTGTCCTTATTTCAGACCTTTGCTTTAATTTGTGAGGAATTACAACTGAGTCCAAACTAAAGAAGTCCAAACAACCAGCTCAGCAACAGTCATGGGAATCTTGTCCAGTAATTTCAATTCTTTAATGTAACTTAGTTTTTTTCCTATCCTTTCTTTCCTAAGTTAGCTGACTAAAGCCCAAATTCAGCGACTGAAAAACAAGGCTTTACAGTGGAAATAAGATATCTAAGATTGAATTTTACTTTTTCACTTTTCCAATACAGAAAATCACCATGTGCATTCTCTCAGAAGTATCTGTAATGTGTGTTTTCATGTATCCTTGTCTTTTTTTTTTTTTTTTATTAAATGCAAATAGAACTCCTGGAGATCAGAACATTGTCCCTCTGCTCATCTTGCATACAGCTCTAATTCATCCATAAAAAGTTTCAGTTTTCAGGGTTTTTATCATCATCTACATATCCAATATGTAGCACTCAGATAGGACTAACAAATTTAAATATTTCATTTTTGCAGAAACTTGCAATATGGTGCAATAACATCTCCTTCCATCTTAGAACCCCCAACTCGTTTGTATTCTCTGAATCACAGGGGATTTTTCACTCACTTTACACTAACATTAAGAAGATTTCTTCAGGTTTTTGGAGTGATTTAAAATAAAACCAAAGCAAAGAAACACCTGTAATTGGAATGTGTCCATTTCCAGCTTATTTTACATGTTGAGATCACTGGAAGGAAAATAAGCATTGCCTGACAAATTATGTATCCATGTATGATGGCTGAGAGACAGAAAGGTGCTTTGTTGTGTTCAGGGGTAGAAAAGCAAAGCAACAATAGCATAACTATTAAAAGAGAAACATTTTTTAACCACCTAGACTGAGCATGATAAACATGTTTGTTTATTGCTCTCCATCATTCTGTATGGGCCACCATGATCAGAGCCCTTGAGAACAAAGGTTTTGAAGAGTTTTCTGTCTCATGAACTAAGATGTTATGTTAAACACCACCACTGGTGGCATGAATGCAGCCAGCCATGAAATATTCACTTCAGCTCACTAAGTCTGTGAAAATTGTCAAATTGGGTTGCTGCTGAATTATTTTGATAAGACTTCAATAGAAAGAGCTGAAATCCTGCTTAATATTATTGGTGCATCTAAAACTCAGCTAAGGAGACGTCCCCTGTACTCCCATTTAGGGTAAAAGTATGGACACACCAGGGTCTGTGATAGCACCTCTTAGCACAGTACCACAGCTTTTCTCTGCTTGCACAGCCTGGCTTACACCTCCTTGCTGCAAACCTTCCTTACAGCCTGACATGACTGATATTTCATGTCATCATAAAGAAATCTGTTGTGTCTCTCAAGTCACATAGGTAAGGTGTTTATTATTTGTAAAGTCACCTTGAGCATTCCCTGTATTGGATGGGAATTTAGTCCCTTACAATGCAAGAAGAACATCTTTTCTAAACTGTGACAATATCATTTATCTGGAAAGAATTAAGCATATAATACATCATATTCCAGAGGCACAAGATATTGATGGATATGGTGGTAACATCTTACAGTGCTAAATTCATTTCATCCTCTCAGTTTCCATTTCCATATTTGAGAGACTGTTTCACATTATGACTTATTGCCCTTTCAAATCTCTTAGGTGTTTGAAATAGCTTGCTACACACCACAGAGGACTTTGGGCATCTAAAATGGAATATTTTTATGTTTTGGTCCATAAGACCCTGCAATATGTGCATTACTTGCATCTGTTAATATTAATAGGCCTTGATAGACATAAAGTGATTTATCTATGAAGGGTTATAAAAATTCATGGTGTTGCCCACCTATGAGGCGTGTTATGTTCAGCAAAATGAATTTAACTGGGATTTCTTGGATCATGCAAACATGTTTCTCTCCTCTGTATACTCCCCTCTACATTTAAGAAAATTATTCTGAAGAGTTTAATTATTACTTCAGTGTAGTAAACTATAGTATTAATACAGCTTTTCCACAGTCATAGATAATAAGTTATCTATATATAGATACATATTTGTCTTACCATAGGACAAGTGGCAGATTTTCAGGTACCTGTCCAGGCTGACAGCTGTCATGGTGATGAGGCTCCCACAGCCAAAGAAGAAACCAGCCCACCCATACCAGCAGCAGCCTATCCACCCAAACATCCAGCGGTGGGAAAAGAAGGAGATGATGCTGAAGGGTTTGCCTACAACTTCAAAGGAGGAGAGAATGTCAGCCCACTGGTAAAACCCACCCTTGAGAAAAATCTCCTTTTATCAGAAAGGCAAACCCTCTCCCTTGCAAAACTAATACCTGCAAAAGTGGTCTGCAACATGGAGAAAGGGCTTCAGGCAGATTATGTGTTGACTTTAAGCTGGAGGGCAAATTCAGATGGGATATTAGGAAGAAAATCTTTACTGTGAGGGGGTGAGTCACTGTCATGGGCTGCCCAGAGAAGCTGTGGATGTTCCATCTCTGGATGTGTTCAAGGCCAGGTGGGATGAGGCTTGGAGCAACCTGCACACTGGAAGGCATCACTGCCCATGGCAGGGGTTGGAACAAGGTGGTCTTTAAAGTCCCTTCCAACCCAAAGCTCTCTGTGATGCCATGGCTTGTGAGCACTCCATGCACAGGGCTGAGCTGTAGCTGGATCCCATGGCACCAGTGATGAGCTGGGATGAGCCACATCATGCAGAAGGGCTGGAAAGAGGTGCTTTAGTATAAACCACAGGAACCAGAGGTAAACCGACACTCTGGAACCAGTCATGGCCAGGCTCTTCTCACTATGAAACCCTCAGAGTATGTGTTAAGTCCACAGGCCAATACCTAAACACAATGGGTGCTGGTGAGTCAGAGCTTGAAATAAGCACAGATCTACTTAGTCAACATCCCTGTAGCAAACTGGGCATCTTTGAGCACAAGGTAAAGAAATTTGCCTTCAAAAAGGACTTTTTCAAACCTGTCAAGGCCAAGCAGTAGGATGCACAGACAGGTAAAGTGTTAGGTGGGAAAGAAATACATGGACTTGAGCTGCAGAAGTGGTTTCAGGTCCTCTCCACACCACACATTTCTTTGGTGCCTCCTAGCAAGCCACTGCACACAGATATCAAAACATTCTAAGCTTCCCTAAAGAGATGGGAAATGAGTTTTTTTGAGGCTTTCTCTTAGAGGCACTTGAGTTCATTCCTCCATAGGTAAAAGTGAGTGCTGCATTATGGAGGAAGTGAGGTTTGGTCAAACGATATTCCCTTCTCACCTTAAAGCAGGTTTACATTTTTCATATTCTTTTTAAGTATTGTGGCAAAGAGAAAGTTTGAAATTTTTAATTATCTAGTTGGAAATCTCTGCTTTCTCCTAATTATTACCTTCTTCTTGGTCTTAATTTAGGCAAAGAAAATAAATGAAGTTTAATGGAACAGAAAACTCAAAAATTTATAATCTAGGGACATCTGTTTTCCAAACACTTCAGTTTTACTTACGAGCCTGATCTTAAATTCTCCCAGGCCTGAACATTCCAACTGCAACATTCAAACAACATTAAATATTGAACTCCACATTCAGTGACTGTATTCCTTCCTGCACAGGAACAACCAGAGCACCTCAAGGGTTTGAAAACATCTCAGCTTCCCTGGGCTGGTTTCCCTGGCTGAACCAGTGTCTGTAGTGTCATAGAAGCTCAGGAAATTGGTTTATTAAGAGGGCAAAAATGATCTTGCAAACTGTATTTCCCACAAGGTAACCCATTCATAGAAACCAAGACAAAAAAATCTCTATTTTGTTGAAGTGATCTATAGGAAAATATTTTATCTAAAAACATTCAATTTCACATTGAACTGATGTAAAACCATGCATTCTCTTTTCATTCTTAACAGAAAATCAAAGCATTTCTTCCAAAACTGAATCTTGCAGAAAATTACCATTATCTTCTATGCCAAAAGCATCAGGATTGAAAACACTTCAAGATCAGATGCATTTTTAAAAAAGATATTTTTGGATTATCCTAAGCCTGTGAGGAAAGTTCTGCCTGGACCTGCAGGATGTGCTCAGGTCAATATTGATGTGATTTTCTCCGAGCAGAATAAATCCATTTTTGATTTTTCAAGCAAAATCTGACCTCAGTGATTAAGGTTTCAAGAAAAACATTAAATATGGCAAGGTCTAGGTTATGTGCTAACAATCAAGTCAGCAATTTAAGGCATATAAGTGACTGACAGCTTTAAAGGCCGACACATCCTTTGCACAAAATCAAGATTTTCTTCAGCAGCAGGACTGGGAGCAGCACCGAGCACGATGTCAGTGCAAAATCAGTCTGATGCAGCTTTGAACAAGGGGCTGGTGCCACCCTGTGGAAATCTACAGGAAGCAGAACTCTTCAAAAAGTTTTTAAGAAAAGTGCATAAACTATTAAGATTTTGTGAAAAAAATTTCTATCTTCAGTTTGCCCAGCAGACAGAACCCATCACATTTCTCAAGTTAGCACCTTCCATTAATTAAAATTAAAAAAAAATAGAGAATGGAGAAAACCAAGCATGGCTCTGGGAATCACTCTTTTTAATTCCAAAATTTCAACCCCAGATAGATTGAGATCCCCATGGAAGAAAGCGAGGTGACCAGGTGGTGCTCTGGTAGTAATCCATAACAGAGATATTCCCAGCCCTCTCACTAAGAAGGGTCCCAAAGAAGCTGTTGTTTGTGTGGTTGGGACACAGTTTTTATGTTAAAACTGTTAAAATTCATCCAATCATAGAATCACAGGATATTTGGGGTTGGAAGAGGTCTTAAAGACCGTTTCATTCCACCCCCTGCCATGGGGAGGGGCACCTTCCATTATCCCAGGTTGCTCCAAACCCCATCCAACCTGGCCTTGGACACTTGCAGGGATGGGGGAGACACAGCTTCTCTGGGCAAAATTCAGAATATAAAGCTGGGGAAATTCTCCTGAAACACTCCTTCCCATTGGAGAGACTAATATGAGCCTTATAATACAGGTTCTTAAAACACAAAGAGACTGGGAATATCACAGGGGAGGAAGAAACCAATCTGGGGTTTTTCCTTAACTTCTAAGTGTTGAGAGATGGAAGCAGTGTGTCCATGACAGAAATGCCAAGGAAACCATTGGGATTTCTCTGTGTGGTAGCAGTGATATTTATACCAACATCTTTCTTCTACTGAATTAGTATTTCCTTCAGAAACCCATGGTTACTGAACAAAACCACTGGAATCTGCAGGGATGAGCAGGTCTTTGGTCTTGTGCTGTGAGAGCTCAAAAAAGCATCAGTCTGGGGAGGCTGGCAGCCATCATTTTATATTGTGCAGTGATATTTTTGGAGTTTAGATGAGGCCAAAAGCATCTGGCAATGGCAAGGGTAGGAAAAGAGTGCTGAGGGAAGAAGTCCCAGTGTATACAACACACAGGGGACAGATGACCCTGCAAGCGTGGGGATATAATTCCATTTATATGGCACTGGGGAGATCCCATGGTCAGCTGGGTCCTGATACCCATTGGGTTATCTGCCATCCAAAATATCCTTTTCTAAAGGGCATCCAGCCCTTTCCTTGTGAGCAGCTGGATCAGTCTCATGTCAAGAGCTAAAACAACCATCTCTGCAGCTCTGGATAAACCTCTCCAAAGCTCCCTCCTCCAATGCCAGGACATCCAGACTGCGGGGTTGAAATAAAAATCCTCCCAGTTGGCTCATACTCTACAGATTGAAACAAATGCTTATATTTTCTGATCCAGAGACAAAGGAGAGAATACTAAAGCTTTGATGGGCTGATGGCCACTGGCATTTTCCAATTATTTGGCTAAACATGTGTTTTTGAGGTATTTGTATCTATTCTATTTCACCCTATGGCAAATAAACATAATTTTCTGCACCTGTAATACTGAGCTATTTTGTGGTTATTGTGCCAGGGTGCACATGGAAGCTGCTTTTGGAGACCTGCCCAGTGCTGGGGTGAACAGGAGCGCTGCCTTTTTGATAAAATCAACTCTAATTTTTCCTCTGTACTGTTTATTTCTTCCCATCAAGTTGTTCAGGAATGTTTTTTTCATCCTCCCCTATTATTTACATGCAAATAATAGAGCAGAAATATCTACAGCAAAAGGAATTTGATGCTTTCATGACTTCCAGAGGAATGTCTCTTGCTGCTGCCAGGCAGAATGGCAAGATAGTAAAAACAAGAGAAAATAAAACCATGAAATTACCTGAAATGCCCAGATCACACACTGCTAAATTAACAGTCATTATCTCAGCAGGTCTCAGCTTCTTTTTTCGCTTTGAGGACATAAAAATAACATACCCATTTCCCAGAGTTGAAAGGATCCCTGTAATAATGGAAAATAGAATAACATTCAAATTAGAATCATATTCAAAAACAGCAATACTCCATCTTCCTTGTGAAACTCCCTGATATTTTCAGCCTGAACCAGTGTTCCCTAAGGCTGGGCACTTTATGCTGAGACGTGATCCCCTCACTGTCATTGTGCAGCTCACAGAGACCTGGACTGCAGACACGTCCCTCCCACAGCAAATGCTGCTTTCCCCTCTGCAGCAAGGCTTTGCTTTCAGCAGCTGAGCCTGCCCAGACATGGACTGAATGCTCACAACAGAAACCCCAGAATCCCTCTTGCCTGACCAACACAGCTCTCACTCAAACATTTATACAGCCACAAGAATGAAATTCAGCTCTCTGTAATCACAGGAACCAGAATCTGACCAACTTCAACTTTATTAAATACTCTAATCGGGTGTTGAGGGATAAATTTCCAGTTTAAATTAATATAATAATATTAAATCTTAAATCCTACATTAAAATTTATTTATATCATAGGAAAGAAAAATAATAAAATATATCTGATTAATATGATTTTAACCTCTTCTCATATTGGCTGGCATATTTTTATCCATATCACAACCCAAGGACCCACAGGTACCAGCACTGCAAAGTGGTTCATCTGCCATGGAATTAATCACACCAGTACAGAAAATTGTAGGATTTCCAGTTCCCTTAAAGAAAATGTGTCTTCTTTCATATTTGAAAGTGTTTAAGGTCAGAGTGAGTGTTTTGCTGTGGAAACACAGGACAGCACAAAACATCCCTCTCATGGAGCAAGAAGGTGAAAATCCCAAAGGGACCATGGCCCACTGAGCCTCACAACAGATCAGGGGAGACACGTCAGAGAGAGGGAAATGCAGAAGAAAAGAGTGAAGAGCAAGGAGTGCCTGTGCTGCTGCTGCCTCACAAAAGGGACCTACAACAGCACTGAGGGAAATGTTGGAGAGAGGTTCAGCCCAGGAAAGGGGGAGGAAGGATGTTTTCTATAAGTATTTTAGGTATAAAGGGTGAGGAAGGGTGTTTTTCACAAGTATTTTAGGTTTAAAGGCTAAGGAAGGATGTTTTCCATAAGTATTTTAGATTTGACGCTTTTTTTTCTCACTACCTAAATCAGTAATTAAACTTTAAGCTTTGAGGGTTGGAACCACGTGATGAGAGTTGGAAGGAGATGATCTTTAAGGTCCATCCACCCAAAGTGATTCCATTATTCTGAATTTATTCCCCTCAAGGAGCCTGTCTGCCCACTGCAGTAAACAGAAGTGGATCTTCCTATCTTTATCCCCACCCTGTCTTCATCCTCACTTTTTCTCTGCCTGTTTCCTCCCCATCCCACTCTGAGGTTTGTCTTGTGTGCTTGGCTACCTGCTGAGGCCAACTCCTCACACTACTCCAAAAAAAGTCATAGAAAACCCAACTCCCCTCTGCTGAAGAGGCATCAAGGTGAGCTTTGTGCTGCCGTGTACACGGGGCTGTGCTGGGGCAATCTCTGTTTGCAGAAACCCCAGCACCCCCAGCAGTGCTGCCCTCTCCCAGTGTTGTCCCTTTGAACACCAGGCAATTTTCATCTGAGTCTTCTGGCAGGCCAGACCTCAGGAAATGTAGTTCGGTAATTAAATGGGTATTTAATTATTTAGCAATTAATTTGGAAATTCAGTAATAAATAATCCAGTATTTAAATGGGTATTTTGTTATTTACTCTGGTCCATCAATGGCACAATCTCCTTGCAAGAGTACCTTGTCCCCATGGAATCAAGAAACCCAACCTGGGAACATCCATGAGGCAGAGAGAGAAATGGTTCCCAGATGTTAAAACCAAATTATTTATCAAGAAATATGAGTGACTGAGGAAACAAAAGTTTATCAAATTCAGGAGAAAAATATTTTGATTTTGAATTTTTCTGTATTAAAAGTGGAACACTGGAAACTTTTTTATTTTTATATTGACAGTATTGCTTTCTGTATCATTTTACAAAATAAACGGAAGAACAGAAGCAGGTTTAGGCTTATTACTTATCTTAGGTCTTCTCATCAAATTTTAGTTACTCTGGGTGAATTAAATTCTAAGAACAAGCTACTCTTATGGCTCTGCAAATTTAATCTGAATTATAAGCAGATAGAGGTATTCATAGGAGTCATTTTCTTCCTCACAGCTAAGTAAATGAATCTCAATGCTGCAAGTATTTTTCATATATTTTAATCCTTTTCTCTCTTAATGCCATTTTCCTCTCCAGTGATATTTAGGATAACTAGCGTGCCGGCATCCAGTTTGAAATACCTTTTGAAAGCATTTGACATTTTTTTGAATCTTTTTCAACTGACTGGCAGTCTAGAGAGACATCTCTATCAGCCAAGGAGCTCTGAAGTTGCCAAGTTGCACTGAAACCACTGCTCATTATTAATATCAATGTTTCAGAGAGCCCCAGCTCACTGACCTCCTAATCCTGTGGCTGGAAGGCGTCCACTGATCATTTGTGGTGCCTTTTGTCTATGTCTGCATCTGAAAATTGCTAATCTGAATCTTTCTTTAACTCCTTGGTGATCAAAACTCCATCATCTCCTTAGGTGAGGCATCCAAAGCTCCATTTCTCCTGCTATGAAATGACTTTCCCAGCAGTCAGCTGAAGCCCTTGCTGTGTCGGAATCTGTGGGTATTGGTGATTCCGAGATTGTAGAAAGTCTCTGTCTTTCTGCCCCGTTGCCAAAGAAGAAGCCATAATTCGTCTGTGCTGTTTTCAAGGTTGTTTATTTTTGCTTATCTCTAACATGTTCTGCTGCCCTGCCGCAGGTCTGTCCTGCAGGGCAGTGTGCGGGGCTCTGCCCCTCAGTGGGATGGTACAAACATTATATACCAGAAACTACCTGTGCTATATTTACAATAATGTGCCAATATCTATCATCTACGTTGAACAGTGTGTCCCCAGCCTAAACCAATAGAAAAATGCCAACATCACCAAGAACATGGAGGTAAGGAAGAAGAAGAAGGAAGAAGAACAGGATCAGGTCCACTTTCCTCCATCTTAGAACTCCTGACCCCCCTGTACAAAGTAAAACCCCCCCCTGTACAGGTGTTAAAACCCCCCTGTACAATACTAAAAAATTTTACCCTCTAATTTGTGACTACTTTTACTATACCATCTAACCCTCTGAGACTGCTTGTTCCACCTTCAAAGTTGGTAATTCATTCCATGGTTCAAACTCAAAATCACAGCTGTTTTCAGCTGCTTGCCAGGGCCTAAAATGCTTCTGACCAAGGCCTGGAACCTCTAAAAATGTCTGAGGGACATTCTGAGTTCCGACATTGCTGGAGCAGGCTCGCAGCTCTGGTAGGTTGGAAACAGGGGCAAAAGACATTTCAGATATAAAAAATAGGCTCTTTTCCAGGAGAACTGACCATAGCACCATGGCACTATGACTTATACACACACAATGTGATAACTAAAAAAGTGACACCTGCAAAAAAAAGAGACAGAGGCAGGCTGAGACACACAACCTGCAGTGAGGGGAAAGTGTTTACAAGCAGCCAACTGGAGAAATAAACTTCCACTTCTCCAACCTGAGAGCAGCACTAAACCATCAGAGAAAATCAAATTTAAAGAAAAAAAAATAATAATTCAGGATTTTGTTTTCAATTAAGCTGTTTCATAACAGGCTGAGGAAGTGTGCACAACAGTTTGCAAATCAATAGTGACTTGCCAAGGGGTTTCAGAGGAGCTGACAGCCAGCGGGTCCCTGCTCAGTAGTTTGTCACCCTGCCTGGCTGTACAGTGAATCAATCAAGGCAGCGATGAAAAAGCTGGTGGGGGAAGTGACAAAGACAAAAGAATTGGATCTGATCATTTTTTCTAAACAATTAGAAAGCTACACATGGAAATTAACTACTCAGGACAAAGGATCATGTGCTTACATAGAATTTATCAGACTAGTCAAGACTCCTGATTTTCTTCAAAGACAAAAACCAATTATTTTTCTAATTCATACCTGACCCTAAAACCTCTTATCATGGTTTCCTGATAGGATCCAGCCTTGTTCACTCACTGTTCAGTTTCTTCTCCTTTTTGAAAGAAATTTTAAAGTCACTTGCACCTTATACAGCCCAAGTGCAAAAAGATGCACAAAAGCAGTCCTGGCTTCCCACCTCCTGCTTCCCTGTCCCTGCTGTCAGAATGTCCCCACAGGCCATCCTCAGGAGGGGCCACAATTTCTTGCAAAGGAGTAGGGAACACAGTTCAGTGGAAAAATGTCACAGGTTTAATCTGAACCATAAGTCATAATAAAAAACCACAGACATGGAATCATAAAATCATTTAGGTTGGAAAATACCTCCAAGATGCTCCAAAGTCCAACTTTTGACTGAGCACCACCATGCCCACCAATCCATACCACAAAGAGCCACCTCCACTCATTTTCTGAACTTCCAGGGCTAAAGATTTCACCATACCCTGGGCAGCCCATTTCTGCTGAATGATAACTCCTTGTCATGTGAATACTTTAAAGAGAAATCAGTCCCAGCTATCATGGCTGTGCACTAACCAATAGATAATTGCATTTATTCTGCTTGCAAGGTCCCTTTGAACCTTGTAAAGGACTTCAACACAAAAGGATGGGGAGGGTGCTAGGCAGAAAATATTGCTCAATGTGATGTGCCATAGAGGACAGATGATGCCAAGAGCTGAGCAAGGGTCACATGAACACATCTGAGGATGTTCAGGCTCTAAAAATAGGCCATAAAACCCACAATGCATAGTGAGGAAACCCTGCTCTGCCCAGGGACAGCTTAAACTGCAGAGTTTCTACCTATCAGTTATTAAAAACAATAAGTATTTCTTCACTTTTTGCTGAAACATCTACTGCTGGTCACTTTTGGCTACCTGCAGCAACATTATCTATTGATATTAACTGTTGACACCATATTTCTAACACATTATCTCTCCTCCCTCCCAGATTTTTTTTTTCTAGTATGAAAAAATATGTAATTATGCATCTAATGAAAAGCAGTTTCTTCCTCTTTTCTGAGAGCTGCAAGGATGCAGCAGCACAGTCATATTTCAAAGACCAATTATAAAATCATTACCAATTATTGTCAAATAAAAGCCAGCTATGATGTCAGCTTCTCTTGAGAGCTTTGATGCAAAGGGGTCTTCCTCTTGGAGATAGTGTGGGATGTATTCTTCCTGGGAAGAATTGTTGTGATCTGATGCCATCCCACTCATGTCCAGTGAAGTGTCTGAAAAACAAAAGAACAGATTTTGCAGCAGATCACACCTGCTGTTAGAAATTGTGGAGATATTTTTGTTCATACACAGGATCCATCTTCCCATTTTCAATTCTGCTCTGACACTTCACAGGGCATTTCAGGACACCATTCAAACTTGCATAGAACATCTTACCATGATTTGGGTCATGACTTACTTTATCCAAGAACATCATTATTTACATGGGACTGCAGCAGGAAAAAGGCCTTGAGCTATTGGGGAGTGTCCAGAGGAGGCCAAGAGGATGGTGAAGGGTCTGGAGGAGAAAGCTTTGAGGAGCAGCTGAGGTGATGTGGTCTGTTCAGCCTGGAGAAGAGGAGACTGAGGGGAGACCTCACTGGGGTGTTTAACATCCTCATGTAGGGAAGAGGAGGGGCAGGGGCTGATCTGTTCCTTCTCATGACCAGAGGCAGGACTGGAGGAAAGCTGGAGCTGAGTCTGCTGCTTGCCTTTGTCTAGACACATGCTTCTCACAATGCCAAGAAACTGGGAATTATCTGCAAGACACTCCAGCAATTTCTTTGTATCCCGAGGGACACTATGTCTGCAGATGGCAGCTCTGCAAATTTTACAGGTAGGTGAAAAATTACATCCACAAATTCTCCTTAGACTTCCTTAGGTGTTGTGTTCTAATGCAAATAGCTTTGCCATGGTTGTAAACAATTGGCCATTGGAATTGTGAAACAGCAGGACCATTAAATATTAGAGTCCTCTAGGAAGGCTTGTTGGGTTTTCTTTCCTTTTTTTTGGTTTTTTGGGTTTTTTGGGGTTTTTTTTTGTGTGTGTGGAAATGGGTTATTGAGGTCAAACCTATTAATATAAGTAAAGGGAACCCTAATAGGGGAAAATGGGAATCTGGCAAACACCCATTAAAATCTTCCCTCTAGGACAACTGAAGGGTTGTAAAGTGAGGAACTCCTGCATAAGAAAAAAACATTTCTGCAATGCTTGAAACCACCTAGCCAGGAGCTCTTTAGGGCATTCAGACACCCCAATTCCTCTTGCTGGTGCTTGCTGGGGCAGGAATGGCTCTCATGAACTTAGCACTTGACTCAGGGCTTCCATAACTTTTGCTGTGAGACCTGGGACACACTGTGAAACTCTAAATTTTTCCCCTCAAACGTCCATCTTGGAGAGAGTCTAAATGAGAAACAAAAATTATTTCTTTATTTTACCCATTTGCTCTCTCTTCTGCACCTTGAAGACAGGCACTCTTGTCAATTAAAGAGCTGTGTCATCAGGTCTGTTATTGTACATGTACACCTGAAGCACTCACAGCCTTCTCCCTGCTGTCTTTCTAGTTTGGGGAAAAATAAAAAGAAAAATTTTACTGAAGGGGATTGAACCATGAAGGCATACTGCTACCCTAGACATGGGAAAGAACAAAAAGTCACCAGGCATATGGCTCCACACATTATTAACTATTTAAAGTTCAGCAGCCTCGTTGTCTTTTGGGTTTGTTTTTTTTTAATTAAAAAAAAAAAAAGGCTGATTAATTTTTAAAATAATTTTTTTTTTTTTTTAAATTTACTGTTCCAGAGAGCAGAGCAACCACTTAGGTTTGGATGCGGCACGCTGGTACAACAGCCTGGACAGTCTGAAAAGACCATCCTGTACAAAAGGATGGACTAAAGCATGGACCTGGGAAATAATCAGGATCATCCTGTCCATCCTGTCATAGCCACAGGCCTTGATCCAGGTTCTACCTGGCCTTTAAAAGGATCCTGCTGGTTTTCTGTGCCCCAGCTCTGCCCCACAGCTCCTCTGTGGCTGCAGCATTTGAGCCATGTGGGTGCTGAAGTGATGCAAATGGAAAAGCACATCTGGGACCCGTCAGCACAAGGTGGGTTTGATGCAAATATCAGAGTATTTAAGGGCATGTTCCTCTTTTGAGCCACAGTAGAATCTCCCACTCAAGTCAGTATCAGGTGTCTCACAAGGACAATATTTTGCTATGTCCAAGCAGACAAACAAAGTAGCTTTAAATAGGAATTTTCAACTTCTGTGTATGCTAAACCCAGCCAGAAGTGCAGACACTGGGTTTTCTAATCTGCCTTAAAGCAAAGGAGCAGGTTTGCCAGACAAATCACAGCCTTGGGACAGGAGAGCCCCAGCCCACTGACCTTCTCTCTGCTCCACCTAGACATGGAAAATTTTGCTGCTTCACTTGATATAAGCTGTTTACCTGCTTGCAAATGCTGTGACAGAGTATCCCCTCTGGCTGCTGAAAAAAAAACCACTTTATCTCAGCTTTAAGTAGAGAGAGCACATTATTTCTTAAAAATTTGCAACAAAAATAAAAGGAAATTAATGTCTAACTTCCAAGTAGGTATGCAAACTTTCCTTATAATTTTAAATCATGTCTGGTGAATTAAGAATAAGTTTCAGATATAAGAAAATAAAAAACAACTCTGCTTGATTTACACAAAAATTGTTAGTGCATGGGGTTAATATTTGATTATGGCTTTAGAAGATGTTCATCATCCTGATTAGATAGGTATTAATAGAAATTAATCTTTATTCCAGAATCAATCTCACTTTTAGAGTGCATAAGACTGAAAAGTGTGTAACTAACAGGGCAGAATAATTAGTTCTCTCATAATTCCAAGTCAAGAAAAGCATAATCCTAATCAGCATCTAGTGTTAAATATTGGGTAAAAAAATGTGGAGAGGGATAATTTTCATACTAGTAGGTAAAGCCTAACAAATGTAGGGGATGTGCATTTTCACAAATGCATTACTTCAGGAACTAATATTGGAACTGCCAACTCTGGCAGTTTTATTTATACTTGTGTTTTATAAGGTATCACAGTATTAAATGCCTGATAAAGGTCATAAATCTTGTCATTCACAGCTCCTAAAAGTTAATGAGTCAGAAACAGAGACTACAAAATATTATTTTAATAGAAATAGAAGTGATCCATGCTTGTAATCCTCATTGCTTGCAAGTTCCTGGGAACTCCTAAAACATTTTGGGAAGCTACAAATGGGAAGTGTAGCAACCCAGGCGAAATCTGAGGTCCTTAATCTAAGTTGGTAAGAATCTAAACTAGTAAGAAATCTTAATTAGTAATTAATCTAAAGTAATAAGAAAACAATCACTGTGCTTATGCTAGCCAGCCAAAAGTGGATGTATCCAATTTATGTATGACAGCCAAACTGGTATGAAGTGGGGAATGCATTTTTGTAAATTTACAGGCAAAGGAAGGAAATATCAATGCCAACCATTAAAAAAAATCTCAAAAAACTAAAATCATGTTGTAGCTCAATAACAAAAGTAATTAATTATGGGAAACAGCAGTGTGCAGTGAGTGCCATAGGAATCCCAGAAACTGAACTGCTCTCAAATGCTGTCAAAATCCTCTGTGGAAGTTACTGTGGCAGGGATGCTTTAATGTGCTTGACAAGAGAGCACAAGAAGTCAAACACTGTTTCCAAACTGATGGCCCACAGACAAGTGTAGCAATTATTTGTAAAAGTAGATTAATGGCAATTAGAAGTAGGTAAATGGCAAAGTGAAACAAAAGATGTCCATGGACCCAGAGTTACTTCATAGAAAGAGTCAGTAGGGCTCGTTTGAAAGATTAATACAGCTAAATTGATAACACTATCAATTGTGTTAATTAAGACAATAATTTTTAATAATTTTATCTGAGTCAGTAAAAGACAAAAGCTAAAAGGACAAATTAATGTCAGCAAATATTATCTTTTTAAGAGGAAAAAAGGTAATTATCTACTAATTTGTCCAATTACATCCACTTCTCAGTATGTCGACAGAAAAGTTAGTCTGCGCTCAGTGTCTGCTGGATCCCAGCTCACACTGTCTAGTGTTGTGTTTATCCTGAACTTCCCCTGGGTATTTTGAGGGGCTGTGGAAGCACAGGCAGAGCTCCCAGTGGTCATTGCCTTGTCCTGTCACACCATCCTGGCTGGGGCACTGCTGACAGAGCAGAGACTGTCATAAATCACATCCATGACACATCCTTAGCCAAGCACTTCCCAATAGTCCAACCAGCCCCTCTATTTAGGGACAAAAATTACAAGGATCAGAAATCTTACCTCAAACCAGCCACAGCTCACCAACCATCCTTTCTCCTTTCCTTTTTTTTTTTTTTTTTTTAATCTCCTAGTGTAACGAAAGAGATTCTTTTGAGAAAAATGGGCTTTGTTTCACCTCACTTTAGGATTAAATCCTAAAGATTCAAGCTATGGGCTAGAAATCTGTCCTTTATCCTCAGTAGGCTTGTTCAACCACCAGGCTGCTGGTTCTTTTACAGTGGATTCACTCCTGCCTGTTGAAGAGGAATCATCACTTTGAATGCACTAAATTAAAAGATTAACAATTTTCTATATGTCAGGTGTGTATTTTGCTCCATCACATCACACCCCACTGCTGCATTTCTGTTAATAATGATACAAAACACTAAATCTGGTATGTCTCATGTGTCTCACACAAAAGAAAAAGCTTTTGAAACAACAACTTTTGGTCTGTTGATACCAGTAAAACACTTCATGCTTACCTGTGACAGAAGATTTGCCCAAAAAACCTAATGCAACATCCCACAGGGGCATTGGAAGGGCAGGGGTGAGAGAAAAGCTACACTCAGATCACAGAATCACAGAATGCTTTGGGTTGGAAGGGACCTTCAAAGACTTTTCCATTCCACCCCCCTGCCATGAGCAGGGACACCTTCTCCTATCCCAGGTCACTCCAAGCCCCATCCAACCTGGCCTTGAACACTTCCAAGGATGGGGCAGCCACAGCTTCCCTGGCAACCAGCTCCTCTCTGCCCTCTGTGGTCCCCAGCTCAGGCTAAACAACACCCAGGTATTTTAAATAAAGCCCTGGTTAGGTGCTTCTATTTCCTTTCAGTTTCAAGACTATGCAGTAAGACTTATTACTGGGCATTGAAAAACATTGAATAATTTCTAAAAATAATGATTTAGTGTCCACAGCTACTTTGACTTTCCTAGGCAGTGCAGACCTACAGCAAAACAGCTGCTGTTGAGGACTTTCATTTTACCAAAGCTGTACACTTTTCAAACCTAAAAAGAAAATAGAAAAACAAAAAGAAAAAAAGAAAATTATAACTCTGTTTGTAACTGATTCCTTGATTCTGGTTAATAACCATAGATGAAAACCCGAGCTCCCAAAAGGTATTTTGTGACACAAGTGCTTCATGCAGTGTGGTAGGACAAGCACTGGGAAATAATCCAGTTATCAAGGATGGGTTTGGTTTTGGTTTTGCTGCCTCAGAAGACCTAAAGATTCCACATTTGTCTGTTTCTGATGTCCAAAGCTGGGGACAGAGACATGGCACCACAGGCTGCCATCCAGCCCATCTGCTGACCCACATTCTGTGCTAGAAAGCTTCCAGTGCCTGTGAAAACAGATTTAAAACCACAACAAAAGAAACCAACATTTCTGATTATTAGAAATGGGTTCAGGCTTATATGAGTGCTGCAGACACTCATCTTTAATTAATACACAAAGAATTCCACTTTTAAATAATATATTCTTTAAAATGGAACAGTTCCACCACAGCAAACCTCAAGAGATACAAACTCCTGACTTAGACACTATAAAATTTCAATATCAAGCCTCAAAACTTCTGAGATTGGAGGGAAAAAAAGTGATTTGAGGTTTCTTGTCTGGCCTGATCAATGCAGCTTTGCCAGCCCTACATTAGATTTGTTCCCTGCTCTCTCCCCATCTCTCACTGGGGGTGTTTCAATTTGTCCTTCATGGCTTGGCCGGGTTGTTCTCACCCTGACAAAGGCCAGGAGGCACCATCCCCACTTCCTTCAGGACAGAAGTCACCACACAACAATTCTTACCTTCCTGATCTCTTCCTCCTGTAGGGAGGGCACAGGAGGCAGTTGGGAAAAAAATCTTTGTTGTTGCTACAAAACACCTGATGTTTTTCCTAAGGTTTAGGCAAACCCAGGGAATTTTCACACCGAGCTGCCAAAAGCAGGAGATGAGTGACAACAACCAAAAGGACCTGACTGTTACCTGCCATTTATCACAGAATCACAGAATAGAGTGGCTTGGGTTGGAAGGGGCTTAGAGACCATCTTGTTCCAGCCCCTGCCATGGGACAGAGACACCTTCCACTAGCCCAGGTTGCTCAGAGATCCATCCAAGCTGGACAGGAGCACTGCCAGGGATGGGGCATCCACAGCTTCTCTGGGCAGCCTGTGCCAGGACCTTACCATCCTCACAGTAAAGAATTCCTTCTTGATAGCCAATCTAACCCTGTCTCAGTTGGTTTATTTCCATTATTTATCTGGCACTGACATTTGGTTTCAGTGCTTTGCAGACCCCTCAGTGGCTGGATCACAACAGGTCCAGCACCAGATTTTCCATGCCCCAAACAAACTCAAGCCTGTGAGGCCTTTAGGTCCCATGCCCCTCTACAGCATCCCCTGGAGAAGCTGGGAACTTCGGGGTGCACCTCTAAGCACTGACACAGCCTGTCCTGTCTGGGGTTTTGTCCATTTATGTTCCATCAGACACCAAGACCTTGCCACTGCCCACATTTCCATCCTGGTGTGCCTGTTCTCCCATCTTCTGAAGGAATCCTTACAGGCCCCTGGGGGAGCAGAAAGGTCTGGAGGACCAAGCACAGAGCAACCCCCTGCATCCTGCCAAAATCTCCCCTTCTTCTGCTTGATGTGGAATTTGCAGCAAACTGCTAAACCTCTTCCCCCTCAGAGCAGAACAGAGGGAATTTGCATCTGCAGGGGAAGGTGGACCAATGGATTAATGAACTCTGGTGCAGTGGCTCCCAAGGCAGTGTTCCAAGCAAGAATAATGTGTTCTGCTGGTTTGGAAAATTATTGTGAACCACAAGGTGTCCTGAGGGATGGGGAGGTACAATGAAGTACAAATGAATTTCTTAGCTCTAACAGACTAAAATTTTGCAGATATGCAATGAGATCTGAAGTTTCCCCCCCAGGGCAGCATCTTCAGAAGAAAACTTTTATTTATGATAAAGTGATCAAAACTGAAATTTCAGATTAGTCTCAGCAGCTAATGTGTTTTCAATATTTGATGTGAAAAACCAAAAGCATTATTGTTTTCAAAATTTATACAGTTAGTTCTCAATATCCAGAGGACACCTAGCATCCACAAGCCTGAAGTAATCCAAATTATTCCATTTATTTGTGGTTTGGTTTTTTTTTCCCATAGCTCAATAAAACGACATTTAATGCTCTCTGGCCTGCTAATATCCCTGAAAATGGCCATATATATATATTTGTCCAGGAACAGAATCTGAAGGTGCTGGGGTATGCAAATCGTGGAACACTTCCTTCAACCTTTATCTGATTTCACAGCAGGCTAAATTCTGGTTTTGTTGTTACAGATGAGTGTCCAGTCTGTTCCTAATAATGGAAATTTCACAGCCTCCTGAGGTAAATTTTTCCTGAGGTTAATCAAAATTTTCACAGAAAGAAACTTGAGATCACACACTTCTTAAACAACTGACTTCATTAGGTCAGAGAGGTTCATTTTCCTCCCAAATCCTTAATATAGGTAGATCCTTTTGGGGAAGAATAATGTTAGGGATTCATTTCAGTATTTTAGGGGTCTCATTAGTGCAGCTCCAATAATCTTCTGAATTCAGCCTTGATAAAAGCCTTGTAAATGCAAAATGGATAATGAACAGAGCTGTGTGCAACAAAGGGAAATTCAAGTGCCTTGAACAGGTAACACACATGCAGAAGGGTAGGAGAATACTGACTTGGCAAGAATGGGGTATCAAAAGTGCTTTTAATTACTTTAAAAAAATTTTAAATTCACCATGATAATTTACCACAAAATATGCATGAATTGCAAGAGGTGTAAGTACAGGATAGTGGGTGAAAAGCAATAAGATACATTCACAGGAACCTGAATTCAAACCAATTTTTTTTTTTTCTGGTGAATAGAAACACTAAAAACAACTCAATTTGGGATCATAAAATTAAGAACGATATAAAGGTAAAATGTTTGATAAACAACGACAGAGATTTCCTGCTGCTTTAGGCCATAAACCCAACCGAACTGCAAAGCATCAGGAGGAGATCTGTGATCCCACTGTATTCCCAGGGATCCCTCTGACACATCAGAATTTCCTAACATCCATGTTTGACCTCACCTTGATCATGAATTTCCTGGCACCCCCCCTCTGCTCTTTTCTGGGGAAGAAAGGGCCATATTTTCTTGCAATATTTTTCCTGGGAGTGCTGGGAGTGACCATATCAACACTGGGAACCTGCTATAAATATATATAAATATCTGGCTCTACCCCTCTCCTCATCTTGCAGAGGGAACCTGGCTGTGTCTGTAGACCTGAGCCAAAACAAAGCTTAAGAAAACAGAGGCAGACATTTCACAGCATCTGGAGAGGCTGTAAAGGTTTTATTGAATCTTTCAATGGTAGCAACAGCACAGCATTTCACACTCCTGCTTCCCTGAGGCTGACTTGTGAAAAAAGCATGTGCCACTCAAATGTGGGAGCTACATCTTCAGCAGAGGCTTTCTAGACAAAAATGGAAAGCAGACACAGCCAAGGATCATCTAGAGAGGAACAAAAAATGGTCTCAGTAGCCCAGAAAGTGTTGTTTTAACCAAAATAAAACTGTACTCCAATTGTAGCACCACTGGAGAACAATCAACATGGAAAAGCCATGAAAACAAGACCAGATGAAGAAGAGAAAGGCAGTGTCAGATCACAAGATACAGCACCTGAAATTTTGGTTCAGGCTCCTGGATCACTTTTCCATAGACTTTTCCTATTGCAGAGGAAATCCTGTGGCTCTGCTTTGCAATCACTGCCCATTTGTCCACTAAACAAACACCCGGAGGCACACAAACACCTGGCTCTGTCCCAGGAACAAACAAGTGGTTTTCTGGCAGACTAGCACATGAAATCTCATCTGATCCTTTCTCATGCAAAACATAAGCCTTGGAGTAACTAAATGCACAACTATTTTCCAGCTCATAAAGTTAATTAGAGTGGTTTAGTCGTCTGTGTGCAGTCATGTAATGAGTCAGGAGCTGGGAACACAACTTTCTCTCTCTCTGCTGGATCTCTCTCTTCTTGTTACAGGCTGACCCTGATATTTAAATTGTTTTTTAATATAAGCATTTTTTTAATATCAGTATTTTGCTTCCTGTTTCCTATTGAGTAAGTTCAGCACTGCAAATTGGGGTGCAGTCAGGCACACATAGCAGGTGTCTGCATCCAGCTCAGCAAAGAAACATCCTCCAAATACGTGTAAATACAAGGATTTGCTGATGCCTGATTCTCAGGTGACTACTTCAATGCCATTTAATTATTAAATGAAGCTTAGGGTTCTGCTAAATACAAAGAACTGCATTTTATTTGGTGTAAAATGCCATCACAACCCTGTGCTGATCTACAGTTGTACAACTCCAGGCAGTTCCCCTCTGTCTGAGAGCAAAGTTTCTGCAAATACTTTCTCCCTTGTTGTAAGGGAATGTTTTGGGATACTAACTGTATTTTCTTCCTTTGAAATTAACAAATGATCATCATAAAATCAGTACCAATCATATAATCAGTATCAAATCTATCAATGTTTTAAGCTCCTGGTATTTCCAAAAGACACAGATTATAAATTCTCTTCCTAATTCATTCTGTAATAAAGACAGTGCCAGATTTGGGCAGAATTTCAGAAAGACTGATGGAAACACCAGTCCAAAAAGGACAATATTTTTCAGAATTGAATAAGACTGGCCAGTCTGTTAAATCATGAAATCATCCTTGGTTATATCACACATGCCTGGAGACTCAGAACCTTCAGAAGGGGTGGAGGAGAAAAAAAATAAAGGACACCATGCAATATCAAAATTTTCAGGAATGTTTTTCTGAATTTCTTAGATAATTTCAGAAGGCTGCACCCTGATGTCTCTATTCCTATGATCAAACATTTGATTACACAGAAAGGAGAAGAAAAATAGAGTAGCAATCAAAAGAACTCTCTGAGAAACTAAGTGTGAGCAAAGATAATATGAAAATGGACCTAAATTAAGAATACAGTGAAAATAGGTAAGGTAAGCACCCTGGTGTTCATCTGTTTGCCATTCTGCATGTAAATACCCACACTTTCAGCACCTTACCAGAGCAGGAGAGAAAGGGCTTACCTTATCAATGAACTCTGTATAGAGCATCCCCCCTAGAGCTCCACAGCTGCTTTTATTAAGTCTGGACCACAGTGATTGTAAAAGCATAAATCCACAGTGCTCTTGGTGTTTCATGTTTTAGAGTTCAAGAGGGAGAGGGAAAAATCATTCTGCTCCTCAGTAGGAGCCAATCTCCCTCCTTCTCCCCCTTCCGATCCCGAACTTCCCGACTCTGGATTCTGCGCTGTTCCTCCCCCTCTCCCTGTCCCCGCCGGTGCTGCTGTCCAGCATCCCTCTCACCCCGTGGAATTCCCTCTCTGGAGCATCCTGCCCCTCTGCCTCTGCCAGGCAGTGCAGGGGCTCCTCAGAGGGACCCCGAATGCTCCAGGCAGAGGAGGGGGCTAAGCCAGAGCCAAGGAAAATCTGTCACAGCACATGTCACACGCTGCCAGCGCTGCTGGATCCTGCACATCGCCCCCGCCACGGAACGGGCAAGGCTTTTAGACTTGAAGGTGCTTTCTCTCATCAAGTTATTCTTACTTTTCTGGTAAAAGGAAAAAGATCTGCAGTACTAAAAGTTGCTTTCACAGAGATAATAAAAGCTTCTTTCAGTATTGCATTTCACTTCTCTTCACCAGCAACACCAGGCACTTATAAGACTGGGCTGGATGGTAAAAAGGTGATTGTGTAAATCGTCATCACTACCCTGAACTCAGAAAATTTTTACACTAAGTGAAACTCCTTCAATCTATACTGCAGCAAAATAAAATCTGAAGCCTGAAAAAGAAATTTGCGAAGATGAAATACAGGAATTGATCCTTGATTTTCTTCACTGAGGCAGATTTCTGAGTCTGTACAGCTGAAAATCAGAGTCTGTTCTCTTCCATCAGCTCTGATCAAGAATCATTTTCCTAGGTAACATGGCAAACTGAATCCAGTCCTGAATACAAAAATAATATTGCAGCAAACATTTTTAGATGATTTAAACTCAACACTTACCCTATCACCTTTCTGGCAGGGGCTAGGAATTAAGAGGACTTAAGAAGTCACTGAAAGATTTTAATAAATGACTTCACTCAGCATTTTAGTATTAAAGATAAATAGAGATTATGACAGTCTTTTTGTTTCATTTTAAAAAATATTTTCATGATTTCATGGGTTTCTGTCTATGCTTGCCAAAGGTGGAAGGATTGTGTTCTAGCAGTAAAAGACAAAAAAAAAGATTATATCCTAAAATGGTAAAAGAAGATAAGAGGCAGCAAATGATTTCCAGAAATACTGAGATTCCTCTGAGCCAGGGCAGGGTCTCAAAATAAGGCTGGATACCACTCTCTGATGGTTATATAAAAAAGAAAAGCAACTTGTTTTCTCATTTCCTTATGAAATGACTGGGAGTAGCCCAGTTTTTGGGTGCAGATTGAATCCTGCCAGGTCACCCTTCCTTGGCACACTCAGGTCCTTCAGCCCAAAAGCACTGCATGTAAAGGAAGGAATCATGAAACTCCAGAAAGGGACTTTCTAACTGACCCAAAATCCAGGGTGCACCATCAAAGACCCTGTGTGGCAAGTGACTTGAGGCCAGCTCACTGCAGGATTAACCGGAGCACGGAGCTTTATGCTCAGTTGGTTTGAGGCTGCTCTGCACAACAGCTCATCGTTAATGCCGTGCTTTATTCAGGGGGTGAAGAACCTGGCACAGAAAGGTGAAAAGTACATGATTTTCCAAAGATAAAATTCACTCTAGGTAAGAACTTCAGTCTTCCAAACTGTTGGTGTGTGCCCAAACAGCTGCAGACACCAGGAAAGCTCTTGGGATGTGGAGCTCTGAGCCCCCCAAAACCCGCCCTGTGCTGCTGCCCCACAAGCCCTGGGAAGAGCCCAAGGTAGCTGCCTGCTTTGTAGTTGTAAGTCCTGAGGACAGCTGACACCTGGTGTCCTTTGCACCTCCAGTCCTTCACATCAACGGGGATCAGAGCAATAAACATCAGCATTTAGTGAGGGCTAAAGACAGCGGCATAACTCAGGATGGGCAGGACTTGGAAAAGGTAAAGGGGGAAAAGAAGGAAAAGATGGATGTAATTCTGAGCACCATCCAGAGCCCTTGGCACTAGGAGATAGCAGGAACATGGCTCTTCTCCAAGAAGTAGTTGCTTTAAAGGGGATTTTGATAGTTGCTACAGAATCAAAAACCAGTAGATGTGAAATACAAATCAAAGTTCTTCTGGGGCATGTCACTTATCTCTAGGAAAGAGTTTGCAGAATCATGGCTAACAACCCATGAAAGCTGGCAATGGGAAGAAATTGAGTTTATTCCCCAGTTTATTGCAGGTGATGACACTGTCATGTTAGTAACAGATCACTGATGTTGTCCTCATCTTAGTTCCCATCTTAACTGGTCTTACTGGCTGATCTTGACTTGTTTTCCTTGCTCAAGCAGCAAAGTAGTCAGGGCAATAAAATCTTAACAGCAAAATAAGAAAAGTGGTGAGAGGGTTATTTTTTTAATCATAGTTCTTGTCCAGTAGCTTTAAACCTTGGACTTGCTCATATTTAGTAAGATTCAGTCTTACTACATATGGCAAAATCCCAGCAAAAAAAACCACATGTGAGTGAAAATCTTGGCACAGCAAGAATTCATAGATGGCTGGGAAAGAAGTTCACTAAAAAATTAGTATAAAAATAACCCCAGGCAAACCACAAAACTCAGGAATTTTAGAAGATTTTGGTTGTGCTAGGCCAGACTGAGGATGTAGTTGAACGTTGTAAACTCTCTCATGAGCTAGTTCAGACTTAGTGAAGAGGAGAGACTCAAGGATTCAAGTTTTGAATAATTTTTTCAGGAATCTCAGAGGAAAAAAACCTTACAGTTTGTAAAATGTTCCACTGACTGAAGAAAACTAAGAAACTGCTGGTCCCCCTGAGCTTGAATGAATGTGAGTAGCATGTACTATGAGAAATAGAGAAATAAAAGCCGATATTGAACATGCTTGCAAGGACAAGAAAGCTGAATCCTTTATTGATTTTTTTTAGGAAAAAAATATGTCTAGAAAAAAAGAAAGGTACAGGGAAAAATATCCTTCAGCCTACCAGTTCATTCATTCAATTATTCTTTCTATTTTTAAAGCAGCTTTTAAAAAAACTATTGATTTAATGCAAGAGCAAATAAAAAACAAAACAGAATGGGAGCACTTCCATTACTGGTGCACCACAGCACTGCAGGGTGTCTTTTCAACACCCCCATGAAGCACAGCCAAGCTCCATGGTCCCGCTCAGCACTGTGGGGCAATCCTGGTACAGCACAAAGAACCCCAGTACAGGCAAACGTGGTCGTGTGCCAAGGGCAGGGTGTCTGAAATGCTCAGCACATTTGCTCACACGGTAATTAAAAAAATAGTAATTGTGGCTTGATGCTTAATGTCACACTGGTCAGCTGAGATAAAAATTAGCACTCTGCTTATGTGATTTCATCCTTGGCTACAAGAACTGGAATGAAAGAAGGGGATTTGAGTGCAAGGGCTTCATCCTTCTGGACGTGTCCAATGAAACTGTTCCTGTTGCTGTCACGGTCTCACTGAGAAATAGATGCCAGGACTCATGAGGGGGCCAGGCTGTGCAAACCTCCCAGTCATACACTGCAGCGTGTGACACGGGCAATTAGCACCATGCCAGTGCAGAGCTTGAGGCACAGAAACGCTGGGTGAGGTGGGTGCCATCCTCTCCTGAGGGTACATCTTCTGTCTGCCAGAATGTGTTAACTGAGCCATGGACTCTGCTGGGTCTACTCACACCATTTTGAATGATATTTTAAATATCCCTGCCATGCCGTTACAGCTAATGCTCTTATTGCCAAGTGGAGCAGTCGGGGTCATGCCCAGGTCTTCCCTGTTGACATGACACCGGAGGAGCTCTACTGCCCTCACCCTTCAGACCTTCTCCACTGTGCTCCACCCTCTGGAAGGGAGATAGTTTGCTCAGCGAATGTGTAGGGTAATAAGAACCAAAATAAAATCTCAAAACACTTTTTTCCACCCCTCCCTTTTTTCCAGGGCTTAGATTTCCCCTGGATTTTCTGGCCCTCCTTCCTTCGGCAGGGGCACAGGGGAGGGGGCTGTGGTCAGTTCATCACATGGTGTTTCTGCTGCTCCTTCCTTTTCAGAGGGTGGATTCCTCACGCTCTCCCCCTGCTCCAGGGTGGGCTTCCTCTCCCAGGAGACAGATCCAGATCCCAGGATGAGCTGCTCCAGTGTGAGTCCTTCCCATGAGCATCCAGATCCCAGGACGAGCTGCTCCAGTGTGAGTCCTTCCCATGAGCATCCAGATCCCAGGATGAGCTGCTCCAGTGTGAGTCCTTCCCATGAGCTGGAGTTCTGCATGAACTGGTGTGGATCCCTCCCACAGCTCCCTCAGGAATGGGCTGCTCCAGTGGAGTCCACTGCAGGTTCACAAATCCTGCCAGAAACCCTGCTCCAATGTGGGCACCATGTCCTGCCAGGACCCTGCTCCAGCACAGGCTTCCTGCAGGGCCACCACAGCCTCCTTTGGGCACCCTCTGCTCTGCTGTGGCTCCTCCCTGGCTGCAGGTGGATCTCTGCTCCCCACGGACCCCATGGGCTGCAGGGGCACAGCTGCCCCTCCATGGTCCTCCCCTTGGCCTGCAGGGGAATCTCTGCTCCAGCTCCTGGAGCAGCTCCTGCCCCTCCTTCCGAACTGACCTTGGTGTCTGCTCCTCTCACATGCTCTCAGTCCAACAGAGAGGCTTTTTTCATTCCTTCTTAAATATGTAATTATAGAGGCCGTTTCATCTCACTAAGAACAAAGAGCTGAGACTAGTCAAGTGAATTGCCCTCTAAAAATGCCAAGTTTTCTAGGACTAAAATTAGTCCTAACTCTAACTTTTCCTCACACATCCCTCCAAAACCCCCTGGCACCAACCTCCACTGCAAACGTAGGCAACCTCTCCTTTAGCACGCCTGCATGGAGCAATGCATTTCTCTTACTAAGGCATATAAAAGCTGTGTGATCAATCAAGCCACTAATTCTGTCCTCTGGGTGTGGAGAACTTGCCAAAGACAACTTCAAACTAGGCCACCTGCTGACAGCTCTCTCAGGCCATCTGGGTACATCTCACTTCAAAAAGGGCCTTCTCCAGCAGCGAGGACACCTTGGGATCCTCTGCTTTCAGCCAGTGGTCCCCAGGCTCCTGAGAGGAGGGACAGGGATGGCACAGAGCAAAGAAACAGCCAATAAAGTGCAGGTGAGCAGAATTCCAGAGTTTATCCTATGCCAAATGAAGATAATTTATGTGCAAGCTAAAATCCATCCCACCTAATGGGAGTTGGTGAAATGTGAAACATCAAAATTTAAGTATCTGTCAGCTTTTTATCTTTAAGCATGAGGAGAAAAACAAAAACAAAAACAAACAAAAAAAACCCACCAAAAAAACACCAAAACCAAACAAAAAGAAACCCAACAAAAGCAGAAACCACTTTCATAATGGAATCATTCAAAAGACAAACTTGGTTAAAGAGAAATGGGAAAATGTAGTTTGATTAAACATTTGAAATTAAAATTTCTGGTGTTAGATACTTCCTAAAAACTAATTTTTAATTTCTTCATCCCTGAAAATACATATCAATTCTGAAAATTGAATGAAAGCTAAGCAGTTTACTTTCTTCTCAGTTTCTTAGGGGAGTGAGGGCTACACAATTACATTGCCCATAGGTTTTCCAATAATTTTTGAATTTGTTGATTCCCTCAAAACCAGAAACTAGTGTAAATCTCTAGTTATATTTCTTTTAATGCTTTGAAAAAACAGCAAAAACATGGATAAAGGAGATGCAGGACCATAGGCAATGCAAGGGGAACCACCAAATTCACCGTTTGGAGCAGCAAATCCCTTCTTTGATAGTAAATCCCTTCCCTTGTCCATCTTTATCTGAAGAGATGTGCTTGGGTTTGTACCTGCCATTTTTCCAGCTGCAAACCTCCCTGCTATTTGTGTAAGTTAAACTAATCCAACTTATGCCAGCTGGTTTGGCAAGTGGTTGTGATAAGTTTCCATCCAAACCATTTCTCCTAACTGGGAGAAATAAGACTCTGCTTGTGGAGTCTCCAATGCTCCAATATAATCCTTTAGAGATAATAATGAATTTAACTTTGTGGTTCTCATTTCAGCTCCTGTTTATTCAGTTTCTGGACATACTGGCAGCTGGTCTGACTACACCTCTTGAGTCAACAGCAGAGAGAACTGTGACGGTCTTGTGTTGCAGCATTTTTGAGAGAAAGAGGGCATGAACTGTGAAAGTTGAGCTACTCCAGGCTAGGCCTCAGATTGAGGCCTGGTGTGGCCTTCAAAGCCTCTGACGCAGTTAGAAATTCAGGGCTTGTGGCGCAGATAGAAAATAGTCTTAAGGTGTTGTGGGGACCACTGAGTTGTCTGGGTGTGAATTAGTATAGGTTTTATGGTGTACAGTGTAGGCCGTTTTAAGGAAAAGGTAAACAATGTTAGCCTACCAATTAGAGTGTCTTTGTTTCTGTAAACTATGTGGAAGCGTATATAAACTACCGCCTTATCTTGAATAAACGGAAAACGCTTGATTAACCACATTGGTTTGAACCTGCGTTTGTCTTGTCCAGCTTTCCGTTTTTCTGAGATTCCCTGGCTTTAAGTGGCGCCCGGACCAGGGACTCAGGAGGCTCCGAAAAGGCTGCCAAATTACTTTTAGAGTAACGGGCAGCTGAGTTTGAGTCGCGCGACGAAAATTCAGGTCCAAATCGCCTCATGGTGACGGGACCGGGATCCCAAATTCACTTTTTGTGAACGGGGATCAGGTGGAACGGAGCAGAAGTCTCCAAACTCCGAATTGGGCCGTTTCCCAACGGGAGGAAAAAGACTCTTCGCATTGTTGTTTGTTTGCAAGAGTCCGTTGGAGCAGTGGGAAGACCTCGGCGTTCACAAGAGACCCGAACGGCGGGTGTGGACGTGGCCAGGGCCGGAGAGCTGGAGCGGAGTTGCTGCCTTGCCGAAGAAAAGCGAGAGCGAAGCAACCCGCGGAGGTTTGAAGGTAAGCCGCGGACAGAAAGAGAGGGTGAAAGTTCACCATGGATGGGGATCTGCAGGCTTCAGTGCGGCTTCTCTTTCATATTCTCTCAAAGAGAGCTGAAAAAGTTAAAGAAGCCGATTTAGAACAGTTGGTCCTTTGGGCGAGAAGCAAAGGCAAGCTGCAAAAACCTTCGCTGATTTTTAGTAAAGTCGAATCGCAAGAGCTGGGGCAGCTGCTTTGGCACGCAGTGATAGAGGGCGGAGATGGGCGTTCCCGGGGGCCGACCCACAGTGACGCAGCAAGGACGGGAGCAAGGCGCCGGCGCCTCCCCGCAGCACCCAGCAATGGCGGCGGAGGTGCTGCACAGCCTGGTTGCCACGGTAACAACAACGCCGAGAGCAGCAGCGCCACCGATGGCGAGATGGCAACACTACAGCAAAAATTTCAACAGAATTTTTCCAATTCCTTGCAAAAGTCAGAAGATATAATGAAAAAGTATAGCAGTACTGAGTGTTTTCCAAGATACCAAGAAGGATGGACATTATGCAAATCAAAGTTATTTCAAATACAATGTGGATGAAAATTACTGTTAAAAAAAAAAAAAAAGAGATAGAAATGTTAATAATGATTTAATTGCTAAAAATGTCTCTGAAAACAAAGATTTGAGAAAAGTCAGTCAGATGGAATGTTGGCATTGAGTTCACAATTTTTGTTTTTGAGTTTTTATAGATAATAATATAAGTGATGATGATTTTTGAATTTTATAGATAATAAGATAAATGATAATTGTCAAGTTTTTGTAGGTAATGATAAGTAATGATTGTTACTAATGTTATATGAATGCTTGACAGGATTGTTTTAAACTATTTTAAACATTTCTTGTTAATAGGTTGATCATATAATGTAAGTTGTCTGATTTTTGTGATAAGAATTATTATTAAGATGTTAAGGTATTGAGGTGTTGTTTTAATATTTACAGTCAGTTTTCATATGTTTTATTGGTTTTTGTTTTTTTTTTTTTTTTAGGTGCTTGATTGTAAGATGTGTTTTTCAGGATCCTGTGTGTTTGATTTTTTTAACTACTCATGTGTTTTCTTTATCCAATCTTCTATGCAGCTGCAGTTCATCTTTTAAAAATTTATAGTCCAAGTTCTGGTTCAAGATTTCAGACTTCAAATTTTCAAATTTTTGAAGAAAAGGTTTGTTGTATTTAGAGAATTTTTGTTTTAAAAAGAAATTTTAGACAGGTTCAATTATTTGATGTTTTGATAAATTTTTAATAATAAGGTTTTTCACTTATAACTGTTATTTTTAAGACTTTTGTTTTAAACATATCCTCCAATTAGAGTTTGAGCTCTGGCCAGGCTCTGGCTCTACGTGGATGGTGTGATTGATCCAGGTGTTTTCTGCATCAAAAAAGTATTCAAGTCCTTTTGGCTTGACAATTTGACCATACAGGACAGCTGAGCCTCAAAGGAGGTTTTGGAGAGACATGATCCGGACATGTTTTATCCAAATCTCTGTTGTTTTAAGGTTTTTCAGCTGCTGCAGACTCTGGGATGACAATTTGATAGTGTAGCACTTGGTAACTGTGATTTTATATGTAATATTGATTGTGTATTATTTGATTGATTTTTATTTGTTGTTAGTTTCTTTACTATATGCATTGTTTTGTTCTTAATGTTTTTCATGTTTATAACAAAGATGTTGATATTTCCATTTCTTCATGCAAGTTTTAGGGAACAGAATTGAGAAAGGACCCTCCAGTCCCTGTGGGGGTGTTGGGTTTGTTTGTGTTTTAACAGGTGCAGAATCTAAATGGATTTCAGTGAAGAATGTGGAACTTATCAATTGCAAGAGGGCACTGATCTCTCCACAAGTGGATCAGAGGATGCACAGCAAAAGTGGATTGTGCAAAGATTTGTGTTTCACCCACAGAAGATCGTGGGCTTTGAGTTTTTTTTTTATAAGTGTGTTTTTAATGATGTTATAGAATTTTTTTTGCTAAGTTTTTAATAAGTTTTAGTAATGCCTGTGATTTTTCTGTTCATCTTGCCATTGTCTTTCAATGGCAAAAGAAAAAGAGGGAGGTCCCAACGAGGATCAACAGAAATTCTACTTGAGTGAGTGTTTTTACCCATCCAACCAAGAAGTCGTGTGATGGACAGGACAGATGCTCTTGCTGCATTGATACGAAAAGGCAGAAACAGAATTTTAAAAATAGATGAAAAAGATATCAACTCGCAGTGATAACAATGTGAACGACAACAGTTCGCCTGGAACATCCCGTGATGAATCCTGTTCCGATGAAAATTAATTTTGTAGAGTTCAGAGAAAATAAGTTGAAATATCATAAGTGTGAAGTTAGATTTATCAGAAGTTAGTTTATTAGAAGTTATAGTTTATGTTTAGAATTAAGATTGTTTCTTTCATGTTAGACAGGGCATTCAAGAACCTGAGAAGAATGTGGTGGGCCTCAATGTTTTTATTTCGTACTTGTTTAATTTTGGAGTCTCGTTGGGTCCCATGGCAGAGTTCAAGACTTGGACCTGAGCTCAAATAAGTTTAAATAGCACTCTGGGAGCGCAAGCTGTTGCATTTGTGCAAAACCTTAAATTTACTGATGATAGTTTTCAAGAATTTGGTCTTTTGGGTTCTGTCCCAGGAAATTACTGTTTGATATTTGGATCTTATGCTACCAAACCAACTCAAGAAAATGGAAAATTGACAGATGACAACACTTGATTGTCTCCCAGATCACCATTGTATTACAACTATTTAGAATATTGTAACAATTCGACTCCAAGAGGTAGTGCAGGAAAAACTGCCCCCAGGAACCTTCCTCATTTGTGGAGACCGAGCCTGGTCAGCAGTCCCTCAAAATGCTAGGGGAGGCCCATGTTATATCGGTAGGTTGATGCTTTTTGCTCCCACCATACATCAGGTTCTCGAATTGCCTCAGAAGACTCAACGAGCCAAACGCAGTGTTCTCCAAATGGACACTTCATTTGATAACTGGCTCAATTCTTCAGGTTTTTCTGGCTGGGTCAAAGACAGTGTGTGCAAAAATTAGTTCATTGAGCCTTCACTCCAGCCTGAGTAGCTCAAAAGAAAAAGAGGGAATTGTTACAGCATTTTTGAGAGAAAGAGGGCATGAACTGTGAAAGTTGAGCTACTCCAGGCTAGGCCTCAGATTGAGGCCTGGTGTGGCCTTCAAAGCCTCTGACGCAGTTAGAAATTCAGGGCTTGTGGCGCAGATAGAAAATAGTCTTAAGGTGTTGTGGGGACCACTGAGTTGTCTGGGTGTGAATTAGTATAGGTTTTATGGTGTACAGTGTAGGCCGTTTTAAGGAAAAGGTAAACAATGTTAGCCTACCAATTAGAGTGTCTTTGTTTCTGTAAACTATGTGGAAGCGTATATAAACTACCGCCTTATCTTGAATAAACGGAAAACGCTTGATTAACCACATTGGTTTGAACCTGCGTTTGTCTTGTCCAGCTTTCCGTTTTTCTGAGATTCCCTGGCTTTAGTCTTGGTATCACATCCTAAAAAAATATAAACTGTTTGCAGAACTTGGCAGAAGGTATGAAATTAATCAGGTTTTGGGTTTGTTTTTTGTTTTGTTTTTGTTTTTAATTTAATGAGTGTGATCTGAAAGATTTCTTCACCAAAAGCATCAGAACAGGCTTCCCAGGGAAATGATAGAATCACCATCCCTGAAGGTATTTAAGAGATGTGTAGATGTGGCATTGAGGGACCTGTTTTAGTGGTAGGTTGCAGTTCTGGGTTAATGGTTGGACCTGATGATATTTACAGTCTTTTTCAATCTAAATGATTCTGCAATTCCACAGAAAGTTGAATTTTTTGATGGACTCCCTATCCTTGAAGTAATGTTCTATCTTTTCTTATGGCTCCAGGCTTTTTTCAGCTCCATTCTCCTGAGAGAAAGAGGGCAAAGAAAAAGACGTAATATTTTTTTATCCACCTCTGTTGACTCATAGTCTATTATACATGTTCATTTAAAAGCAAAATATGATGCTACCTGATGTCCCAGGGTGTCTCCCCTGCAGTTGCTGGTTTATTCACCACAATTAGAAGGTTTGATTGTTGCCTGCACGACCTCCAACAAGGAGCAGAGATCAAGGAACTGCAGCAGTCACACCAGGCAGCTTATCACAAGGATGACTCAGCTGAGGCCACCAGCTGAGATGTCCAATGGCAACTACATGTGTAAATTGTATTTTCAAGTAAATCTTTGCCCTGGGTACACTTTGGGTACAGCAAACAAGGGAAAACACAAATGGAGAGGAGAGGAGAGGAGAGGAGAGGAGAGGAGAGGAGAGGAGAGGAGAGGAGAGGAGAGGAGAGGAGAGGAGAGGAGAGGAGAGGAGAGGAGAGGAGAGGAGAGGAGAGGAGAGGAGAGGAGAGGAGAGGAGAGGAGAGGAGAGGAGAGGAGAGGAGAGGAGAGGAGAGGAGAGGAGAGGAGAGGAGAGGAGAGGAGAGGAGAGGAGAGGAGAGGAGAGGAGAGGAGAGGAGAGGAGAGGAGAGGAGAGGAGAGGAGAGGAGAGGAGAGGAGAGGAGAGGAGAGGAGAAAAGGAAAATAAAGGAAGAATATGCAGCAACAACAGTAGAAGGTAGGGGGAAAAAAGAAATGTCTTCAAACTGGTAAAAGCAAGAGAGAAAAGTCTTGAAGCAAAATGGGTTGGAATATGAAAGAGGCTAAAGGAATAACAGGGAAAAGGAGAGTTTCTGAAAATACATCTTCATTCATTTAAACTGCATCTTCTATGATGCAATGATTCCCAAAGTCCCCTTTAGAGTTTCAGGGTGGGGACATCTATTTTCAGCTCCCTGTGGAATTCCACACCTCAGCCTTGTCTATCACTTACCTTTCCTCCTCTCTCCCTGCTCCCTTCCCAGGCACTGTTGCTTCCCTGTGCAGGTTACACATTTTAGTCTTGGACCAGTCTCCTCACCTTCCCAGTCCCACAGGTGTCAGGCTGGAGTTTATTTACTGTGCTCTATTTACTTGGAAGGAAAACCAAGGAGCTGTGAGGGGTTTTGGAGACTGTTGTGCCTGTTCTGGGTTATTCCCACAGTCCACTGCCAACACAGATTGTCCCAGCTGGGCAAGAGCAAATGTGGGGAGAGGCAAGTCTCTGCAGGCAGCACAGTAGTAAGAAGGCTCTACCATCAAATTAACAGTTTTACTACCAAAAAAATCCAGTCCTAAACAGAATTACCTTCAATACCAAAAAGAAAAATTAAAAGTTTCTCAATTCACCTAGAAGGAAGGCATTGGAGATGTGCTTGGAGATGTAAAACATCAGCTTGTGGAGCTTTCATCATTGATACATTTCTAGTGGATTAATTAAAAACTAAAGGTGTAGCTAGTAAAAAAAAAAAAAAAAGATCTCCCCTGAGCAGAATATTATTGCTTTAAAAAAAATAATTTTTTTTTTCTGGAAAATAGTACAAAGGAAATGTTCCAATTTCTGCACTTGAATATGTTTGTGATAGGTGTGAGACATTACACCCAGAGTGAGGGTTTATATTTTATTTATTTGTATATATATCCCATACCTGAGAAATTCCTTTTCTCTTTGTTTTTAAAAGATTTCTGTGATAAAACTTAGGAGACCACACAGCTTTTTGACATCAGTGGAACAAGGGTTGTGTTGAGACCATGATGGGAAGAGTCTTTAATGTCAAGATAAACTGGCCCCAGGAAAACACATAAGAACAGTTCCTCACATTATTTTCTAAGTACCTCCCTTGTCCTTGGACATTATCTACCTCACCCCATTTCCACTTATTTCAGACTTCAGGGTGACTCAGCTTTCATATACAAAATATGTCCTGATAACAACAACAAAAAAAAATGTTGTCTAATTCTTGAAACAGACATTGTATTATTTGTACTTTTTCTCCACAAGCAAATGAATCACGTCTTTATGACTAATTCTTGTTCACACCAAGTGTTGCAAAGCTAATGCTGTTATTGTCCTCAAATTATGAGCTATCATTAAATCCAAAAAGCTTTTATATTAATCAAACTATAGCTCAAGGTGGGATTGTCATTATTTCAACATGCAAAGAAGCAGAGAGTTTATTTTCTGATTATATATCTGAAATATTAAGACTATGTTTAATGTAAGTAAATCTAATATGTGTTTAAATAATTTACTATGATAGTATATTTTTAACAAGATGGTTGATATTCTGAGACCAAAGTAGATTAACTGGGAGATGATAAAATGAGCAGAGTAAGAATTAAAAGGTGAGTAAAACCAAATGAAGGAGTGAAATTACTTAAAATATTCCTAACAGATTATATTCACTGAGAGACAGAGACCAAAGGAGAGGTGGAGTACTGCGTGACCACAGCACAGAGAGGTGAGGATGGAACTCATGGCCATGATAAGCAGATGAGTCTGGCTCCATCTTGGACAGGTCAATGAGAACAGACCCAATTTTTTTTCTAAACCTCTCTTTCATGATGCTTTTATTGCAGTATAAATCATACCATCAGCACGATGGAGAAAATGCTGTGTAAGAGCCCTCTACACTCAGTGGATTAATTTTAGAGCCTTCACATTACAAGAGCCTAATGTCCCACATGGCAACTGAGTAAAGTTCCAGTCAAAAATGTGCAACCTGAAGTGTTATCCTCTAAAAACATTTTCTTCCTCAAGGAATAAAAGATTTGAAAACATGCCACCCCATGATGGTGGATAAGCCTTCATCTCAGCCATTCCAAATGTTCAGGAAGGATATATTTGTTTATTTTAAATCCCTTGCTGTTTGCAGTCTCTCCCTCTAAAAGATGATACACCAGTGTTAGGATCTCTGCTGGGATACTGGGAGCTCCCAGTCAGAGGCTGGACCTTATAACACAGATTGGAACTTGAGAAAAAGTCTATCCAAGAAGCAGAAAATTATTTAATAAATAACTACATTAGAAGCGCAAACACAGCATTTAGAAATAATGTCCCCCCTGGAAGGCACAGAAGGAAGGATAAAAGATAATTACTGGAATGAAAGCTGGAATTTTTAGAACTTTGAGAGCAATCCCTTGAGGACTGGTAAATGATTAACACCTTCCTGTTGAAGGAAAGATGTTAAAAAAAAGACTCAGGCATATCAAGACAGGGAATCACCCACTAACCAGACACTGCTGAACATGCTTAGATTATCCAAGGGCATCCACATAAATTATATATAAACTGAACATTTGCATGCAAATGTGTGCACTTTTTGGAACTGGTGTACTGCATATTTCTGAGGGCCCTGAACCTTTCTCTAGGAAAAAAAGAGTGTAATTAATTTCTGCAGAGAAAAATAAAGGAGCCATCATTAAATTAATTATTTCAACCTGGCCAAAACCAGGAAGCACAGATCAAACTGAAACAGCATACTGGCAATTTCTTTTAGCAATAAGAACAGAAAAGCTTTCTACTTCTATCCAGTGATTTTTTTTTCTGAGTAATTGTAAAAAAAGTGAAGTACAGAGGTACTTTGGAAATTAACTCTAGGGAAAAAATGCAGGTGTGAGTGAAGCTTTTCCTTCATTCCCAAGAATTTTAAGGGAATTCAAACCATTATATAGGAGACAGGCATTCATAAAACAATGAATATTTATAAATAATTCACTAAATTCTAATCTTTGTTTTGATGAGGTCCCTTGCCCGTCTATGCCGTGAGATGAGAACAGATTTACCTTTGCTGACCTAACACAGACCAGCCATTACACCATTTCTGCAAGGATAATGCGTTTAACTTGGCCTGGGGGCTCCACACCAGCCCTGAGAGCTGCAGCCCCCAGTGCATCTGTCTTAGGTTGGAAATGCAAGATGTGGCTGGGGGTGCGTATTCTGTTGCCATCTGTTAGAGGTGGGGCAGTTTTCTTCTGTTGATTGGGCCACCTGTTAAAACCAAGCGGGGCAGTTTTCTTTATTTCTTCCAAGACCAATCCTCCCTCAGGGGAGATCTCTTCTGTTAATGGGCCAGTGAGTGTCACTGCATGACTGATAAAATTCCATCATCCCACTGGGAGGTGCTCTGCCCAGGAGGAGGAGCCAAGCATTCCTACTTGGATATAATCTGACACTTGGAACACCACAGCAGCCTTTTCTCACTGGGTTCCCAGAGGAGCAGCTTTCTTCTCCACTGAATTCCCAGAGGAAGACCAGGCCTATCTCCAGCACCACTGCACCTTCAGAGGAAAGTGACACACTTCTACGGGATCACTGCTCCAACAGAAGCACAGCTGGCACTGCAGGAGGGCTGCAGCCACCATTTAATGGGACTGCTGCCACCACTCTGACCCACAGGGTGTCAGGTTGTATTCTGACTCTGTCAGTGTTGTTTTGTATTATTGCATTTTTATTTTATTTTTATTTGTTTCCCTAAGAAAGAACAGTTATTTCCATTCCCATATCTTTGCCTGAGAGCCCCTTAATTTAAAATTATAATAATTTGGAGGGAGGGAGTTTACAGTCTCTATTTCAAGGCAGACTTCTCCTATCCTTAGCAGACACCTGTCTTTTCAAACCAAAACAGCATCCCTGGAAACATGTCCACCACAACCTGCCTTCATGTGCACAGTTGAGAGATGTCTTATAATTTTATTTTGGTTCATTACTGCATTATGGTCCTCTAAACTCCCAGCAAAATCAAGGTCTGTTCAAGCTTGGAAAGGTTTTCTGGCTAAAATCTACAGTCTGCCAACTACATGAGGTAGAGATTGTGTACTTTTATTTTTTTCTGAACACTTCATGATATTATAATCCTTGTTTCTTACTTCAGATTGTAAACCTGTAATGACTCCTCTTTAGCAGAAATCTACAGGTAAGTTTTTCTTTCTTGCTCCCACAGAATTTGATGAAAGGGTCCCAGATATTTCACAGGTTTTCATATGTTCATATGTTATTTTATATGTTTTCTCCTTACACTCCAAATCAATTTTAAAATTATTTAAATAGTAATTTTCTGTATCTATTATACCATCCATTCAATCTTCTTGAGATTTTTGGAATCCTGAAATATAACTACACAATTTCAAAGATTACTGTTCACAAGTCATCATAGAGAACCCTAAAAGAAAGACATACTTGTCTATACTTTTGTGATTGGTTTTTAAAAGCTTTGCAAGGCATAATTTAGTGTTTTTCTTAATTAACAATTTGCTAGCAAAATTAGTGCATGCCTAATTCATGCTAAAGTTCAAGATGATCAGCACATATGAGTGATTTTTTTCTGAGAGAAGTTCACAGCCATAAATGGCCTCAAGAATGTTAATTTAATCAGGTCACACTGACATTTTCCCCTAAAGAGAAAACAGATAATAATAGGAGAAGTCACATCACCTCTCATTTCTAATGAAAACAAGTACCAACAGCATAAAATGTTCAGCTGATGTAGCCATTGTACATGTGCAAAGGTGAAATTGTGCATGAACTTGTCAAGACAAAAATATGTTTCCATTATTTTGCCTAAAGAATTCATCCAACCTTTTTCTAGCTAAGATGTGATTACATCTTAGAATGCAACAGGCAGCTCCAATGACAGAGTATATTAAAAAATCCCAAATAGCACAGAAAAATCTAGAGATCTGATTATGAGAAGAGGGTTTTCTGAGAGTACATTTAGTCACAGAGGTAAATCAGAAGAACTGTATTTTAATATGATGAAAAGGAGACAAATGTGTCAAGCATGGGGGAAGGGGGAGGGTTGTGAATTAATTCTAATGTCTATCTTGGGCATTTTTTTAGATTAGACACACTTTGGCTAAATTTCAGATAAACCTCCAGTCAGACATGTACCAAACAGGTAGCAAATCATGTGGAAAGAGCCTGGAACAAATACAGGGGTTGGGGAAGAAAATGGAGCAAGAGAGGATGAACTGGCCTCTTAAAACACCTGCTCATGCTTGCCCATAACACAGGAAGCAGAACTGGAGATGGCATCTGTTATTTGTGCTGTATTTACAACCTGTGGTACAACTGTGCACGAGCCAAGTTCTGGTAGCAAGTAAATCTGGAAATGAAAGATTTTATAGGGAGAATGCTGACTCACTGTTCCCATAAAATGCTTAACCATATGGTCACAAATTTGAAAGAACCCCAACTTTTCCCATAAAATATGGTGCAATGAAATTGAGAATAGAATTCCAGATTTATCCACTTGTTGTTCTGTCATTTTTAGAAGTTTTATTCGGGACACAGCAAGATAGGTACAGATGGATGCAGAAAGAAGACTCATCCTGGATAACACACACTAAAAATTAACAAATCCACATGTACTGGCCATGTAGTTTCTTGTGCAGATGATCCAGGAATTCCTTTCTCTTCCTCCTCCCTGCTCATCTCTGACCCCACCCATGGCCCCAGCAGACCCTCACAGTGCCCACACCTGCAGGGATGCTCTGGAGCATTTCCTGGCTCACCCCTCCAGGAGGAAAAGACAGACATGGATTTGTTCCAGGGAAGTTGCATTTTTCCTGTGGAATGCTGCACAGTCTGTTACAAACCTGAGGGAGGGACAGAAGCTGAGGAAAGCATTCAGCTGCAAATGCCTCAATTTGCAAATTGCTCCATTTCCTCAAAATTTCCCTGTGGGAAAAGGCAATAACCTGTTTGAGAGTCCCAGGGAGAGGATGGCAAGGTGCAAGGTGAAGGCTGGGTGAATTTTTTGCCTGAGTGACCTCATCACCTTCGCTCTAAATAGTTAGGTCAATATTTACCAAAAATACAAAGCCAGATGCAGACATCTGAAGTTTCTGAAAGTTCCCAGTAAAACATGGCTGAATTTGCAACACTTTTCCTACCAACAGCATCACAGAATCATAGAAAGGGCTGGTGCTTGCTGGCATTACTCCTGATATATTTGGGTAGTGTAGGAGGTGCTTAGCAGTGAGCATGGATTATTTCACTGCACACAGAGAGACAGGAAGTGATTATAAATTAGTGAAAATGGGCTGTATTTAACAATCTCATGCATGCTTTCTGTTATACTACTCCTGTAAGGAGCTGGGCTGAGGGAGATAGAGAATTATTTTACACACCCCCTTGTGTTTTTCTTACAGACTTCTGTAAGAATCTCTATAAGATCTGAGGCTATGTAGATCTCTAATTCATCTTCAAAATTGTTAATATCTGAAAAATTTATTTAAGATTATGCCACAGTCTCAGGGGTGAAAAACCTGTTATTTGGTTTTGGATTAGGTCAATAAAGAGAATAATTTTATGGGTATTATTCCTTCAAATATGTAATTTTGTGCTTTAAAAAACCACTGCCTTTTGGACTTGCTTTGTGCATCTGGCTCTCGTTAATAAATTAGGTTCTTCACAGGATAGAGAGCTCAGAGCTCACACTGCAAATTCCCCACAGGCCTGTGCTCACACTGATGAGAGGGTGAAAATCTATGACATTAAAATGACAGATTCCATTAGATTTGCACCTTCAGAGTCTGCCTTGTCAGGAGAAAGAAAGTGTGAATGTGCTGAGCAAGATGACTTTGACTTTTAGAAAATGCTTTTATCCAGGTCACGCAAGGAGCCCAAAGTTTTACCTGGGTGCTGCTCCCTGGCCGCAGGGATGCTCAGCCTGTCCTGGGCTCCTCCTCGGCTTCACATGGGAGTGCACAGGTTGAAGAACACACACAGTGTTTTCCATGTGATAGAAAGTCAGGCCACCTATTTCCAGAGGTGCTCAGCTCACACTGAACAGAACAAAATGTGTTCCAGAGATGGTTTTCAGCTCTGCACTGAGCACATTGAGTAAATAAACTGAGAACTGAGAAGAACCTAAAGCCACAGCACATCTGAAAATCTACCACAGAGTTCCTGACAGAAAGCAGCAAACAAAAGGGTAAGAACTGCCAGTGTTGGGTCCACACTACAGCCAGAAAATAGCGAACAAGGACTCAAAAACAGATTTTCATTTCAAATTCAACACTGTCAAAAGATTAAAAAAAAAAATGTTTTCACTGACTCCTCATCATGTGATTGCTTCCAATTCTTTTGGTGGACCATTTTGAAGGGGGCAAATGATCTTTCTGCTCCTCCCAGAAAATTCCTTTTTTGCTGATAATAAAAGACCAAATTTCTAAAGCATTCAGGGGTTTTTTTGTTGTTTTTTTTTTTAACCAACAGTTGTTACTTCTTTGTAAGAAAAAGGACTTTATTTTATTTTATTCCATATTGTTTTCATATTTCCATTTTTTGCACATCATTGCCATTTCTAAAATCCTTCAGCGTGCCTTTAGGAAAAAACTTTTTGCCTTTACCTCAGCCTCTCTTGAGAAGCCTATTGCCTGTATCTTTGAAGACACAACAAATAAAAAAAATATTTGTTTTTCCTCATCTTCCTTAGATGAGTGCAGGCAACAAACCTCTTTTTGCAGGAACTGCAGTGGTAGGACAAGGAGTAATGGGTACAAACTGAAAGAAGGAAAATTTAGATTGGATATTAGGAAGAAATTATTCATTGTGAGGATGCTGAGACAAAGGAGGAGGTTGCTCAGAGAAGCTGTGGCTGCCCCATCCCTGGAAGTTTTCCAGGTCAGGCTGAATGGGGCTTGGAGCAACCTGGGATAGTGGAAGGTGTCCCTGCCCATGGCAGGGGGTTGGAATTAAATTATCTTTAAGGCCCCTTCCAACCCAAACCATTCTATGGTTCTAATTTAAGACTTTAACCAGCAGCACAGGAACCATTGCTTTAGAAAAAAGGAAACACATATTCATGAGGCGCATCACATTTTGTATGTTTATTCCTCATAAACACCCCACAGTGAAGCAACCTCCAAAGGGGCTGCCTTCTGCTGCTGCCAAACAACTGCAGCACTCCAGATCACCTGGGAGAGCTCCTTTTTCCTTGAAGGTTTTTACACACATTCATTACAGGAAGAAGACCCAAATTCCTATTACTTTAACACAGCCTGTGACCTGATGGGTGCGTTTGTGTACTAAATTAATTGATCTGTCTGCTGCCAAAAGTGGAAATCAATACAACAGCTCCTCTTCTGAAAGGGAAAAGAGAGGTCAGTCTATCAAAAGAAGCTTGAAAGGTGGTTTGATCACATAAGAGAAAAGAAGCCTCTGGTTAATCTCAGCAGTTACTTCTGGTTTAGAATATAAAAGCTTTAAAAAAGTATCAGTGAGCCTTTTCCCCAAAGCAGACATTTTCAAGACACTTAAAGCTTGGCAGTTCGTTTTAAAAGAAATTTTAGTGCTAATCAGCACACTTCAAAGTCAGCCTTCAAGTCTTGTCTTCAATAGATCTTTTAACAGAGCCTGACACTTATCACACGCCAGGAGCTTTACAGCCTATTGATAAAGAAGTCAAAATCCCCTGTCCAGGGCCCCATCCCTGCTCTGCACTTGAGGCACAGCAGATAACCAGGGGATTTCTGCTGCACCTCTCCAGTGGCACAGATGAATCCCCCAGGCTCCCTGCAATGAGCTGGGATTAAGATAACATTTTGTAATAATGCAGGAGAAATCCAGGCTGTCCCAGGCTCCCAACCCAACCATCTCAGCAATGTGGGAGATTTTCAGCTGCAGCACGACAGAAACAGAATTGCATGAGTAACTGTCATTACCCAGGAAAAAATGGATCATTTCCGTGGAAACAGCAGAAAGGCACAGAGCAGGGTGAGGGATCAGATAGGATTTATTCAGGGGTACCTCAGCCCAGTTTTGCTCCTTTGTAACACAAGAAGTCAGGATGAAATATTGCCATCAGTGGGGCATTTCTGGAGATGAACACTCTGAGAGCAAGGACGTGGGCCAAAGATACTATTAATGGGCAGCAGGGAGTGTTAAAAGGGTTGTCACGGATGCAGGCAAACTGAAAGAAGTGCCCCAGCCTCCTTTTCCAGACAGCTCTGCCTGGAGATGGCCACTCTAACCCCAGAAATTCCCATTTGGCTGCTGATATCAATACTACAGTGGGAAGGACAGCCTGGGACAGGGATAAGTGTTGAAGCCATCAGGGACCATTTCACAGGCTGAGGATCTGCCTTCACACCACAGCACAGAGCCCAGGAACTGGTGTTTAGCAACACCAGGGTAAGGAAAACTCACTGCTTCTCAAAACACTCATTCCACTATTATCTTACTCTTCTTAAATAAGGATATTTTAAGCCAAACTCAAGCTAAATATAGCTCCATCTTTCAACAGCCCAGTAATTACAACAGTCTGCCTGTTCCCTGCCCAGGGGTGCTGCAGCATGAATAGGAATTACATGATAAAACTCAACTTGCACTGCCCAAGGGTTGGAATGATCTTGCTAATCAATCCATTGTTCAACACTTAATCCTCAAACAGCCCAAAGAGATGATTTATTACTGGTCTCAACCTGAAACAAAAGTACCCACAGGGTACCCATACATCTTACATGTGGGTCGAAGAGCTATAATTAAAGATTGATGCTTAAGTAAGCAAGAGGACACAGGGCTTTTAAAGTTTAGCACTGCTGAGCAAATAAAAGTGCCATTCCACTGACTGGCCACAGTTAAGTAAATAAATAGACCTCAGATTATGTTTTCCAGTTGTGAAAAAGAACAGCCTTAGCACATGGCTGCAGTAATTAGTGACAGATAAACTATTTTTGTCAGATGAGAAGGGACATGCACCTTTTCCCAAAGCCTGAAGCAGCCCCAGGGTGTCACAGGAGCCAGGCTGGATTTTGGATACAATGGGAAACTGAGGGGCCTGAAGGAACACCCAGTGTCCAGCCACATCTGATCTGAAACACAGATGGCATGTAAACATGTTCACCAGCTTTACACCATTAGCAAGGTTTCTCTGTTGTGTCCAGATGGAAGTTACTGAAGAAAAACATCTCCAACCACAGTGTTCAGAGAAAAAAACATGGAAAGATTTTGTTACATCAAAATCTAACAGGGAAGTTAAAATTCTAAAGGACTCCAATGGCATTTTACAGAGTCACAAAATGGGTCAAGTTGGATGGGACCACAATGGGTCCAACATTCCTGCTCAAGCATCATCCCAGAGGACACTGCACAGAATTGTGTCCAGATGGTTCTGGAATATCTTCAGTGAGGGAGACTCCACACACTTGCTGAGCAACCTGTTCATTGCTCACTCACTGCCCAGCAAAGTTCTTCCTCAAGTTCAGCTGGAACTTCTTGTGCACCGGTATCAATTTGATATTGATTGTGCCCCCCTTGAGAGAATGAAAACAAAAAGAATCTGCTTCATAATACAGAATCTATTAGAAACTGTAAAATACATAATCAGCATTTCCCTGACTGCAGGATACAAATGGGACATCTGACCTGGGGGGGCAGGGAAGGGGAATACTGGTGAATTTAGAACTTTGACCCAATGGCATTCACAAATTTCTGTGCCAAAACAAAACAAAACCACTGACATGAGCCAGAGAAGGAAGCAGTGCTACAGAGGGGCCCTTTCCTGGGAGCACCCACCAGGGATTTTAGGAGCATCCTCACTTTGGGGCAGGAGGTGAAATATTGCTGCATCTCCCAAACTGTGCTTTCCCCATGAAATGAGACTTAACTTTGGAAGGATGTGGCCCTGCAGACCCTGTTTGTGTGGCCACACACTTGGCCAGTGCTGTAAGCTATAGAAAGAAATGGGATGTGCAGTGAACTGTGGGACCTTGGCAGGGAGGGCACTGGGGGATTTCAGCTCTCACCATTTTGGCAGCCAGGGTGGAGCAGCTCCAACCAAGCTCCTGCACATCACAGAGTCCAAGTGTCCCACACAACACTGACATTATTAAACTGTTGCTACACAGGTAATTTGTGAAACTGGCAGAATTCCAGCTCTGGTGGTTCCCTCTCCTCAGCTGCAATTAAAGCTGGGCTGTCAGCCCACGGCATTCAGAGAAATACCAGTTTACAGCCCACGAAGGACAGCTACAGCTTTCATCCCTCAAATATATTTATTCATGAAATGCTCTTGCAGAGTTTAAGTTTGGGGTATTAAAAATAAAAGTTCAGTGCTTCTCTTCATCCTGGACCTTGAACTGGTTCTCTGTAAAGCTCCCCCACCCCTGTTATTTTTAAATACCCAAATGTCCATAAAACACAGGGAAAATACTGATATGTGCCAGGTGCTGAAAATAAGCACCATGCTTCAAACACCCTTTGATAAACAGCAGATGAAACAGATTCTTTCTGTAGTGCTTTTGCTGGGGCAGACTTCTGCTGAATTTCCTGAATAAAGGAAGCTGTACCTGAGACCATCTATAAATTCCACTATTTAACAGACTGGTTTAGCAAGCACACATGTGAGAGGAGGGCAGGTGCTGAGCTGTGGTAAGTTTGCTTAAATTCAGGTACTAGGAAAAAAATCCAATACTTTCATTAATAAAATGACACCAAGAAGCAGACCTTGGGGTAATGGCCTTTTAAATTTGTTACAGCAGCACACAGACCAAATTTTACCTCTATTTGAATAAAGATGGGCAGGGCAGAAGCAGGGATGGACTCCTGTAACAAGAAGAGAGGAGAGGAAGCAACAGAGTCCTGAGGACAAAAAATGCTCCAAGCACAGGCACAGCTCTGCCCTCCAGACCCTCCCCAGCTTCTCCCACCAGAACATCTGGCTGTGGGTTTTCCATGCCAGGGCATTTTTCTCCCTCTTCAACAGAGGTTTGTTGATGACGTTAAACTGTGTTATTTTGCTTAAATCTTCTATATTTCAGATGTATGTGAAGTCACATGGATTTAAGTTTCTGACTTGAGGTAATTCTATAGGGCATTTATCTACATTTTAAGTAGAGAAGGATAAGTACCACTTGTTAGAAACAATGACAAAATTTCAACTTTATTTTCATTTGAAACCATCAGTTTATCCTGACTGGAGTCAATAATGCTTCTATCAAGGCCTTCATTGGAAAGGGTTTCTCAGAACAAGGACAGATTTTCTAATTAAACCAGACACCCCATCTCATGTGGAGAAGCTTTCCCACATCTAAAGAGGGAAACTGATTATTTATAGAGTCCTCTTTCTTGTTCATCTCTGTCATTGTCTTGCAGGACAGGAAAAATAAAGAAAATTCTGTCCTGACAGATCAGAAAAGGACTTTGTACAATTCCTCTGACATACAAGTACATGACGGAGATGAAGACAAGAAATATTGGGAGGGAGAGAACAGCTGCAATGCAGAAACAGAGTTGTCCATCACTCTAGGAGGACAAATGGAAATTATGAATACAGTAGCAACAAATAGAATCAGTTTTGCTCAAAAGAAAACCAAAATCAGCCAGATAATGCTCAACATTTGTACATCACATGAAAAATTAAATAATCTTAGAGCAGCTCCACATACTGTACAGCTCCTTATTGCACTGCCAAAAAAAAAAAAAAAAAAGAAAAGAAAAGAAGAAGAAAGAAATTGAAGCACTGAAATGGCAAACGAGGACAAACTCTCCTCACAGCAGTTTTCACAAAGGTGAGAAACCAGCTTTATGCTTCAGCATGTTTCCTCCAAGGGCTGCAGCAGCCGTGATGGTTTCCTGCTCCTGACAGCAGGTTCAGGGCCTTTTCTCTTCTGGTTTTCATGATGTTTCCTGTGCTCCCAGACACTGCTGTCCACGCTCTGAGCTGGTCAGGCTCCTCAGCTCCCTCAAACCAGCATCTCTCTGCAAGGAATGCTCCTTTTCTTCTCGCTGGTCAAATCCACTGAAGACAACAGCCCACAGCTAGGACTAGGAGGGAAAACAATCAGGTCAGATGGCAAATATCATCCATGGAGGTGGAGGGCCCATTTCAAACAGGAGGTGCCTCAGCATCCTGTGAGAAATATCACAAGATGGTCACCTTAAAATGTGACCCAAAGGAAAGGCTCCTGCAGGTCTGGGGAAACTCAGAGACTTGAAGCCAGAGTCTGCATCACTCTTCCAGTGCTTTACATTGACCACTGAACCCCCAGATTCACAGTCCCACTTTGGACCCCTCAGTTCAGGAGGGACATTGAGGGGCTGGAGCGTGTCCGGGGAAGGGAACGGAGCTGGGGAAGGGGCTGGAGCTCAGGTCTGAGGAGGAGCAGCTGAGGGAGCTGGGGGGGCCCAGCCTGGAGAAAAGGAGGCTCAGGGGGAACCTTCTGGCTCTGCAAAACTCCTGACAGGAGGGGACAGCCAGGCGGGGGTTGGGCTCTTTTCTCACGTAACAAGTAACATGACAAAAGGAAATGGTCTCAGCTTGTGCCAGGGGGATTTAGATTGGATATTAGGAACAATTCCCTCACCAAAAGTGTTATTAACCATTGGAACGGGCTGCCCACCATGCAGTCTCTGGAGGCATTTAAAAGTCACACAGATGTGACCCTTGGGGACATGGTTTAGAGGTGGGTTCACAGTCGGACTCTACCTCAGAGCTCTCTTCCAACAAAAATAATCCCATGATTCTGAGGCTCTCTGAAACAAAGACTTTTTTTTTTTAAACAATCATCTCTGGTGTGACAAACTTCTCCAGCTCAAACTCCATGTTTACACTCAAGTTTACAAAAGTGGATGACTCACATCTTTCCCCTCTGTTATGCCACAGTAAACACCTACTCGTGGTTTCTTCCACCCAGGTGAGTGACAACATCGACCCAAATTCCCAAGCACACACAGCCATAGTTTCTACATCAAGTTTTGCCCAGTGACATCACTCAATATTTTTATCAAATGTTGCTGAGTCATGGGATTAGTGACATTTCCATCTGTTGTTACCAGACTATTACATTGATGGTGTTTTGAGGGAATTTTAACTTTCAAACTTTCAGTCCTGACCTAATGCCTGACAAGATGTGAAACATCTTTACTGGATCTTCCTGTATCTGTAAAAGATTTTTAATCTCCAAGTTGCACAGTCTCTCCTGCCCCAAATGACCCATTTCAGAGAGGAGGAATAGCTGCCTTAAACCCTTTATTTTCCCCTCATAAGCCATGTACATTTGAACACAGAGTCACTGGAAGACCCTCTGCAGCTTCAATACAAGGATCATAACTGAGTAATAGACTGGAAAAAAGGCAAAGAAATTATCTTTCCCATATCCAAACTGGACTGACACAGTTTCTTTTGGCAGACAGCAAAAACACTGCAGGTAATTCTTGAGACACCTAAAGGGCATTCCCTTTTATAAATACTGTGTGAAACAACTAAGCCTTAGTACCAAAAGAAATCTAAGGACAACGGACAAAAGTTTTCCAGCAGAGGTAGGAAACACCAGCTCAGCGATGTCAACACTTCAATTCTGCCAAAGTGTTTGTAGGAAGCTGCTAAAACACAGTTTTTTTCCTTAAGGTTGAATTGCTTTAATGAATTGTTCTGATATTTAAAAGAACCTTAAGCTCTCATGAGTGCACATCAATTAGCACCAAACACACTGGCTGGGCTCTGAGTGGTTTCCATCCCTCAGATGAAAGCAGAACAATCCTCTGACATCCTAAAGCAGCCCTGCTGGCATACACATCCATATTTTTGTGAAGGCAGCAAACAGGTCATTATATTGGGATTTCTGATTCATAATTCTGTTCCTTCCTTATTCAGTGACCTTAAAGTAAATCTCATATGGAGGGAAAAAAGTTACTGGGACTGTCTACAAAAAGGGATTTGACAGCTGCAGGTGAAGAGATTGGTTAAAAATACTTTTAAATTTGTAACCACAGCAGTAGGTTATGCAGGAATCACCAAAATTTATTGATTGCCACTTCTGATCTTTAGCAGCTTAATATCCTGAGCAGAGTTTTGAGAGACATGTGTGTCCTTCAGCAAGAATTTTAATTTGAAAAATGTTACCTGGTGTAAGATGTAGTGGATGTTTCCATTCTTACAACATACAAATAAGGGTTGTAAATTGGTAAATTAGCCATTAGTGGGAAAATAAATAAACTTTACCTTTTCTAGACCCCACTTCCGCCTTGATGAAAGGCAGTTCATCCTTAAGGCTTCTCTTGTCTGCAGATTTAAATAAAAAATATTAAAGGGACCAGTTTCTCAAGGTTTAGAAAATGTTCATATAATCCAGAATCAGTACCTTTCTGTCCAGAAGTGTCCCAAACAACAGGATGAAGAATCCCTAAGAAATTGCAAAACCAGTTAGCAAAACCAGCATAAGCACATGATATTCCTTAAGTGTTTCTAGATGTCTTTTCATTAAGGACAGATCTCATCACCTGTGATTCTGACAGCAATGCACAAAATGGGTTTATCCACCGGGTCTCTGGGAATATCAGGAATGGATATAACCTGTGTTAATGCTGACTATGAACTGGACTGAGGGGTAACAAACCAGGAGTTTCTCAGCCCCCGAGTGCAGCCTGATCCAAGAAGAGCTAAGGCAGACTGGGTGTGCAGCAGTGCAACACTGGGTGTTTATGCTGATGAGTTAATCAAACCATGGAACCAGCTATGGAATGGAATGGTTTGGGTTGGAATTGACCTTAAAGGACATCCAGTTCCAAGCCATGGGCAGGGACACCTTCCACTACACCAGGTCTCTCAGAGCCCCATCCAGCCTGGTCTTGAACATTCCCAGAGATGGGGCACCCACAGCTTCTCTGGGAAATCTGTGCCAGTGTTATCTTCACTGGAAGGGAGAATTTTCTGTGTAACTGTTAATTGATGAGGATCAGACATCTTTGCAGTTATGGACATTAAGTGGTGTATTTTACCTAATAGAAATTAATAATGGGATTATTTCTTCATCCCACTTCAAACCAGACCAGTTTTCCCCATGACCCATCACCACCTAAAACACCAATGAGTGATGCCTCATGCGTGCACCATGGGAAAGTGCCGAGTGGCAGGGAAAGCTGAGTTCCTGCTTTTCACACACACCTCCTGCCAGCCCCTCTTTTTGCCAGGCTCAATGTCTGAGCACACACACTACTCCCAGTGTCCCAGAGCTTACCTGGAAGGCGTTCAGCAGCGCAAACACGACGTGGAAGGCCAGAGAGCGGCTGTCGATGATTGTGGCTAACCCAAACCCCCAGGTGAGGCCCAGCAGAGGTGTCAGAAGGGCAACGTTTTTGCTGATTCGGATCACGCTGCTCAAATCCTGTGACTTGCAGCCTTCTCCAATGGAGGATCTCCCAGTCTTCACCACAACCACGATCACCACAATGAGATTCACAACAATGATGCTCAGGGCAGGTATAACAAAAGCTAAAAGGGCTTTTGTCTCATACCAATTGAGCCAGCAAGCTCCACTCCTTAAATACCCATTTTTCGGTTCAGTAATAGCAACAGTGAGGATAGATATAACCAAAGGACATCCATATCCAATAGAGAATGCTGCAGCTAAGAACACAGATCTTGTTATCTTAAAAAAAATTAATAATAATCCATAGAGAATTAAGAGGCCCAGGGTAAACATCCAAAAAAACAGGGCAAGATAGAAAAAGTGAAGGAAAAAAGTGACTGCCACACACAGCTGGTAGTTTAGGGCTGCATTGTGCACAATGGCTGCCAGGATGAACAGGATGTCTGCGACGAGAAGCGAGGCAGCGATGTTGACCAAGCAGAAGTGGCGCATGTAGGTTATTTCGGTTTTCGTGACGTGGTGCCAGACCACAGCCTCAATGAGGAGGCAGAGGACCAGGCTGAGAATGGACAGGCCCAGGCCCACCCGTGTGATGGCATCCAGCAGCGAGCTGCGCGGCGCGGCCGGGGCCATCAGGATGGAGAAGGCGCTGTAGGCGCGGCGCCGGTGGGCGCAGACACAAACCACGGCGGTGACGTTGTGGGCGCGCACCTCGCACGCCCGCGGGTCCCAGCGCCGCTCGGCCGAGTGCCACCCCACGCACCGAGCCCCCACCTGCTCCAGCTTGTTCAGCTTCTCAAAGGTGAGCAAAATGTTCTGGAGCTCCTCGGGCAGCAACACCGACAGCACCATCCCGTTCACAAAAGCGGGGTCCGGCTGGGTGGTCGCTAGGACGGCTCCGAGCGTTGGAAATGCAACGCTGATGGCTTTGGAAGCTCTGGGTAACCTCAGCAGCTCTTCCTCTGGAATCACCACCTGCCCAGTAATATTGCCTGTGCTATTGAACTCCATGGAAAAGTCAAAGCTCTTTCTTGAGGTGTTTCTGTGTATGCTGTAGCCTTTGGTAGCGATGAAGGGCTCCTGGATACTTTCTGACCCATTTCTTAGAAGAAGTTTCCCAGCAAATAAATTCACTGAGTCCAGTAATATTGAACCAGCATTTTTGTTCTTTACAAAAGCCCAGTTGGAAATGATGGAACTGTTCAGAATATGGTTTGCTATCCTGCTGTAGCTCTGAAACAAACAAGCAAAATAAAATTAATTAGTTTTATGATATAAGAAATCAAATATTATTCTCCTGGCAGTACCTCCAAAAAGGCTAATTTAATTAATGAGTGATTTCTGTAAAAGGAATAATCCTTTGACAATGAATATATTCCGATGACCCATCCTAGCAAACCCAAACATCTCATTACTAGAACTGTCCTATCCTTTCATATCCTACATCAAAAGGTGATTGGAGAAGTAAACATAAAGCAAACCGGACACCATAGTTCTATACCAGATGCTGACCCACAGTTCAGGTCTGATTTTTACCACCCTCTCTGTATTTCTTCCCCTGCTCTCTGATTTCTGAGTTCACCAGGGAAAGATCTCAGCTGTTGTACAAGGCTGCCTTCCCTACAGTGCTGTACTTTAGAAAGTAATTCTTCCTTGTACTGCTAGCCCATGCCTGCAGCAGCAGTTCCTGAAAACCTTTGCTTTTAAAGAAATTCAATTCCACAGTCTATTTTCATCACACATGAATAAGTCAAAAAGTTTCTCTGCTAACAAAATATCTGGAAACGCTTTCCAGGTGATCTCCATGTGACCTGCAGCCACCACTTCATTGGACAGTGCTTGTGGAAGCTCTGTAAAGATCAGAAGTACCTCCCAAAGCCAATAAAAGTAAATACCTGCATTTTTCCTCTAGTGACATTCTCTGATAGCAGAAGGGAAATCTTCTTTAGCAATTCCACTATATCAGCAATGTTTCCTGGGATGGCTGGTGAAGACAGGATATCTGGGATGATGCATGAAAAATCAGCTTGGCAGCTATGATTCCCAGCACCAAAATGCTTTGCTCCATCTCCAGGCTTCCCATGCCCTAGCTTTCCTCCTCCTACAAAAGGAAGATGTTCTCCAGAGCATGGGAGTTCACTTTGGGATATCCTCTGGAGGGAGGAAATAGATTTGAGACAATTAATGAAAAGAATGAAAATGAAGCCACTGCTACAACTAGGCAAGAGATGCAGTGCTGGGTGTTCTTATCTTGATTAAGATCCATGTAAGGAACACCAGCCAAGCAAAAAAGGCAACTTTATTTCTGAATTATGTTTCCACACAAGACTCCCCCAAATTTATTTCCTATCACCTGATATAAGATTGTGAAAGAACTAGAGCAAAGTCTGATGACGAGTGGATTTGGGAATGTTCAGCCTGGAAAAAAGGAGGCTCAAGGGGGGACTGTATCACTCTTTACAACTACCTGAAAGGTGGTAATAGTGAGGTGGGGGCCAGGCTTTTCTCATGGGTAACAAGTGACAGGACAACAGACCATGGTCTCCAGTCACATCAAGGGAGGTTTAGATATTAAGAAAAATTTCTGAAAGGGTTGTCAGGCCTTGGAAGAGACTGCCCAGGAAAGTGGTGGAATCACAATCCCTGGACATGTTCAAAAAAAGCGTGGAGGTGGCACTTGAAGACAAGGTTCAGGAGTGAAATGGTGCTGCTGGGCTAATGGTTTCACTCAATGATCTTAGAGGTCTTTTCCAACTTAAACAGTTCTTTGATTCCATGAACTCAGAGCCTGCTATCGAAGTATTCTGTGGTTTAGGGTACCATCTCCCTTTGCTCAAGACTGAAAGCACATGGAAGGAGGGTCTGTCCTCACAAGAAGTTACAAGCACAGGCCAAGGTGCACAACAGCCTCCTCACCTGAAAAAGGGACTGAACATCCAGGCTTGCACAAGCATCTGACAACATCTGCCACTTTCTGTCCTCACAGACAAAGCTCCTCTCCCCATGGAAGGAGGGAGAGCAAGGCTGAATACAAATTGCTCCATTATCTTGGCAGGGAATGAGATTTATGCAGGCACCTGGAAAATAAACCAAGCAGACAGTTACAAAGTGAAAGATAGCATACCATGGTCTGTGATGCATCAGGGATATGAAGTATTGATAACTGATGACATCTCACAAAGCATTAACCAAGGCACTGTACCTTGCTCATCACCAGTCTCTGATTTGTTTCTGAGACCCTGAAAAATAAGAAGTGGAACGTAGAGTGAATATTTACATAAATAAGTAAAAGATGACTCCTTGGTACAAACCAGAAAGGATTGCAAGAGGAAAATAGTCCTTTTGAGGTGCAGAATGCAGAGTTTGTGGCTCTTGGCTCATACAGACCAACTGAGAAATCCCTACTTAAAGTATGCCTCTGAATATGAAGCCTTCAGTTGGACCCTGCTACTGAAGTGACACTCTGAGCTCATGCACAGATCTCAGATGAGGAAGTTGTTTATGATGAGGGTGGTGAGACATTGGAACAGGCTGTCCTGACAGGCTGTGCCTGCTCCATCCCTGGAAGTGTTCAAGGTCACTTGGTGGGGATTTGAGCAGCCTGGTCTAGTGAAACTTACCCTGGGAGTGGTGTGTGGCACGGCCAGGAAGAAGTGTGCAGCCCAAAGGAACAGGCAGTAGACCACCCTCACATCCATCTCTCCTCATTTGCTGATTTCCTCCTGGAAGAAAGATGTTAAAGAAATTTAGACATCTCTGTTTCCACTTTTTGAACACAGTCTGATTACTTACTAGCAGAAAAGGAGCTAAACCTATGCCAGAGACTGTCCTTATTGGACTTATAAGGTGATTTTCAGCCATTCATTACCTTTACTGAGAATGACTTTTGATCCCTTTCTTAAAAAAAAAAAATAAGGAAAAAAATCTGTTCAACACTGTAAACTGTAAGCTGGAAAGTTTATTAAAGCAGCTCAGCCTGTGGATCCCTTTTGAAGTGATTTAAGACAGTCTCATCTCCACTGGGTTCAATGCTCTGCTCTCCTTGGGCAGTTCCTGCCATGTGAGTAGGAAATGTGGGCACTCAGAGGCCAGAAATCAAAATATGATAAACATGGGCTAGAGTGAAGAGTTATTTCCTTTGCAGAAGGATTCAGACGTCTATTTCCTCCATGAAGTTTCCCACAGTCCTTAATAAAAGCTAAGCATCCTAGGATGCAACTTGTTACAGCATATTTGTTGGGGAAAAATAATCCAGCAAAGAAAGAGAACGAAGGAAAAACAACATGATACATCAAATCTCATTATTAGATCTTAGACATGTCCAAGGAAAAAGCAACAGCTGCTGTGGATTCATAGGAATTAAGACACTGATACTCTATCAGCACAAGTATAAGTAGATTAATTTAATAAAAAAATTCAAAAATAAAATGCATAAAAGTCACTAAGCTAAACCACTAAAGCAAGAAGCAAATGCACAGTGGCAAAACAGGATGACAGCTTGATCTCAAGAGAAGGCAACATAAAAATCTCATCAAATTACCATGCCTTGAGAGAAGCCCCTCAATTTGCCCCCTGACACATACTGAGCAGCACAGATGATGCTGATCAGAAGCAGAAGGGGTCCTGCACTGGGAGAGATCTGTTTTCCCATCCAGAGGCTCCAGGCTCTCCCATCAGACAGCATCAAAGGCCCAGGCACACAGCCGGCTGCCCCTTTCATCTGTGATGTTTGTCCACCATTCTATGTTTTCAGATCTGTTTCAATTTAATAATGAAATTACCATAAAAGCAAGAGTTCAACCAATACACTGGATTTCTAAGGTAGCTCTTAAGGAGAACCTCATGCCACCCTCTGAATTAAGCTGCTAATATGAAAAGCATTTTCATATTAAAAGCTAGCAGCCACTAGCTCTTCTAAGGAACTAAAATGGATCAGGAGAAGCAAAGCAGAATATTCGGATCAATATTGCCAAAGAATGGGAGGTGGCTGGGAAACGCCTACAGGTTTGGGGTGAAAGGCTGCACCAAATTCCTTTCTGATTTCTGCAGTCATTAAATGTTTATTGTGAGCTTGCAGCCCTAATTCCATTTCACAGCTCGGAATCCTGGAGCTCATTGTGTCTCACCACTAATTAATTCACATTCATTTTGTATTTAATCACAAGTGGAACCCCACCTAGGGCTGTTACCTCTGAGTGAGGCAGAAATCTGGGACATCTCCAAGTATCTCGGGCTCACCAAGACACCGGCCCCTGCCAGCAGTGGAACACTGAGCTGGCTCGGCTGCATTGTTTGACTCATGTTGGAAACCACCCAGTCCCAGCACTGCAACAACCTGCCAAGGCAGCTGGAGAAACTCGGGGCAAAACAAGCAAGACAGCAGCAAGTCACTGTTACTTTAGGAAAAAAACATGGGTATTGTGACACTGGACCGCATGAAAGCATAAGCAGAGAGAGGATGTTTTATCTCTTATAAACTATCTACTGCTGATAATCTCTGCCTTTGTAAGAAGCTGTAAGCATGATAGTCCTCTAATTCCAGAGATTTCTGCTCCCTCCATGTACCAGGACACAGCTACATGAGCAGCTGAGGTGTCGATACCCTCTCATCTGAAAAGGGCTTTCTAGTAAGGGGACACTTCCACACAGCTCAGGAGATTGTCACCAGCTGATGATCCTGCTTCTCCAGTTCATTCCAAAGCCCTCAACAGAAGGGAAAAAGGAAGGAGAGAGTGGATGGGCAGTGGTTACAAGAGAGCAAAGAGTCTTGAAACAGCAAAAAAATAAACTGATCATGAATTTAAAAAGTAATCCCTATATTGGTTAATGTTCACAGCATTACATTCAAATCCCTAACTCTGACTCCTGTTGGTGTAAAACTGAAGTATCTTGCAAAACTCTACAGAACTATCCTCCTTTCCTCTATCCCAAGCATATCCGTGATTTTAACAACTGGCAGGATACACTGCAAAGGCACAGCAAACAGAGGGATCTGTCCAAACAATGACAACTACAGGAGTGACAGCCCCTGCAATGCTGGACCCAAAGTCTCTGGCCAAAGGCTCCTCCATCACCTGGAGTGACCTCTCCCCCCATCCACTGCTCCAGAAAACAAACTACAGCTAAGTTTACAGGGAAATGTGTCCTGCACATGAAAATTACAAGCATACTTTTTACAAAATTAAGATTTATACTGACCTTGCAATAATTTGCTAGAGAAATATATTTTTCCAAACACTACAAACTCACAACTTCAAGATTTATCAGAAGTATTAAACCCATTATTACAGAACCTAATATATTGGTTTTAGGGCTTGAATGGCCACATGGCTTGCTTAAGACTCAATAAGCCACTGTAACATGATAACCTGCCATTGCTACAGGCAAGCTAAGGCTGCAGGAGGAGGTTTTAGTGTTCACATGGTCATCCAAGGATAAAAAGTAAAGCTCTTAATTCTTAGGAAGGTGTCAGTTGTATTTTTAAAGGAATCATAGTTGGAAAGTGTAGCTTTAAGTGAAGTAGGTTCTAAGAGTAATCTTTATATATAGCCATAAGAAAACTCCAAATTTTCTTAAAAGTGACAACACTGATTAGACCAATTACAAAACAAGAAAAAAAACAAAGGTTAATTAAAATATCTAACTAAGGAAAGAAGTGCAAAGTAAAGACAGCCTTAGCAATTAAATGCATTTTAGATTATGAATGAAGCAATTTTACAGACCAGTGATAATTCTCCAGCAGCTCTGGAACAATGACGTTCTGTGGAAGTACTCACCATTTTCAGAAGTCTGGGGAATACTGCGAGCAAAGGTAACCCAGCCAGGGATTCCCAAGGTCTCAGAGGTGACCCTCTAACCACTCATCTGCTGCCATCCTGCCCCAGTCTCTCTCAGTCTTACCCAGCCCTGCCTGGCTGCTCTGGCTCATTTGGAGTTTTCCCATGAAGATATAGTGCTGGGCAGCAGCTGCTTCTTTTCTTGCCTGACTGGATTAAGGCTGAGGAACCTGCAGATGAAGGTATTGCACTGCAAAATGACAAAACACGTTACACACACGCCCACAAATCTGCCAGATTGCCACCTCTGCCAGGAGTCCACAGGGATGAGTCAGTCACACCTGCGGGGTTGGTGCCCTTCCTCCAGGTGCAGGCGGCAACTTCTGCTCTCCTGTATTTCATAGAATCAGGAACGGTTTGGGTTGGAAGAGACCTTTAACACCATCCAGTTCCAACCCCCTGCCATGGACAGGGATATCTTCTACTGTCTAAGGTTGCTTTAAGCCCCCTCCAACCTGTTCTTAAACACTTCCAGGGAGGGGCACCCACAACATCTCTGAACAATCTCTTAAAAGACTTCAAAACATGATCAAAATCTGGACAAGTTAATGCATTATCCTCCATACATGCAATAGTACACTACTGATAGCACCTTGTGCAGCTAAAAAGCCCAATGGGCAAATAATAACCTTTTCTTCAGGGCTATCCCATCATAAAGGGTAACAGTTATCTGCTAACCTTGTGCCATGGTCACTTGTTGGCTCACTGAATATCACCTCACCTCCAAGAGCCAGATTTGCAATAGCCAGAAATTTACAGCAAGTAGTTTATCACTACAGAAGAGCAATTCCTAACACTTCACACAGCACCGACTTGGAACAGCTCTGGTCACTGATTTTTTTTCTACATTCCTGCAGTGTTTTAGTCAGGAGCTTATGGGGTTACCTCTCGTTTTGTCTGCTGTCACAACTCCAGCCAGTCCTCAGCCACAGGCATGTCTCTAGTTTTAACCTAAAGATAGGTATTATTTATTGTTCTGCTTTGATACAGCCAGCCTCACATCTGGATCAAGTAGGAATTTAGCCAGGCACCATCAAGCACAGCCAAAACAACCCACCTGAGAAGGTCAAATTACTTGTACATGATACAATACCAGACAGAGATCATTTTAAAAAATACTTAAAAGTAAGAAAGCTAAAAACCAAGGTACGGACATGTTTCAGAAGGCTTCTTGCCTATGTCACCTGGAGCTGTGCTTCTACACACTCCCTGAACCTTTACTGTGATGGCAAACTGAATGGCCCTTGATTCTCAACACCCCCTCAACATCAGGAGCTCTCTGAAGGACACGAAGCCCAGCACCCTGCAGCCCTCAGATACCCACACGCTTCTCCCAGAAAGAAGCTGTGCCAATCTGGGCTCCCAGGGGGCTTGGAAAGAGATTGAAACCATGACTCCCAACAAAGAGGGCACCCCAAACCCTGACCCCAGCAGCATCAGTCTCATGCTTTACGAGCTGTTTGGGGTTGTTTGCATTCCTCAGGCACCTACAGGGAGGGGTTTGTCTCCTCAGCTCTTGCAAAATCCGATTACCCAAGATCTGCAACCAGCCATGCTCATTACATGCTTTCTCAGAGATCAGAAACATCTCGGATAACTTTTAGAGCAGCCAAAAGGCAGCTGTGTGAACCTGGGTTTACTATTTCCTTTGGAAAGAGGTAACAACAGACTTGTCCTATCTTAATGAATACAAGGTATTTATTTAAAATTTCAACAAATACTTTGCTATACAATTCAAATCTTGCGATAATCACAGGTTTCCAACAGAAATTAACTTCCATGAATATTAATGAAAAAAATTCATCTTTGTGGAAAAAAATCAAGTACACCTGTAATTTTGCTTTTTTTTAAAACTATACGTTGTGTACTACCAAAAGATTTTTAGACAATCTTAAGATTGAATGAAAACCTAGCAGTTTAAAAATGCCCTTCTGCTGTTCTGCTCTTTATGTGCCTATTCCCTCTTCCATATCCCTATTAAACATGCCAGTTTTCAGTTCTTCACTACATACTTAAGAAGGGATTCAAACATGCATTCATGTACTAAGTGGCAAGAGGGATCTTAAATAAAGCTGCTGAAGATGCACAGTAAGGTCAGTTCAATATGGGCCAAGAAGAATAAAAAGGGGGAATGAATAGATCCTGAGAAGTTAAAAACTCCCAGCTATCTTTGCAAAGGAAAATTGAGCTTTCCAACTGTTTGGATCCTAAGCCACCCTGATAATAAGGAGCCAGAGCATCCCAGTGAGTAAATGGAAATCTGAAAACTTTAAAGGGGACTATTATAAATACTTTGTTTCCACCCCCTATACTCCTTCTTGGAAAGAATTTAAGGGCATACAAGACAATCCTGAACAGAAGTGAGCAGATGCCTGAAGAGGTTTTTATACTCATTTTATTTGCTGAGTTTGGATAGCATGCATCATTTTACAGCACCAGTAGACAAGTCAGTGAAGCACACTGCTCCTAGGAACTTGTACTGTGGAATGTCTCCAAAACCATTACCCTCTCCCCCTCCACTCCAGTATGTAACACTAAGTGAAAACAAGACAGACACACATCAGGGAAACTTCCTTATGGCTACAAATACTCATAGCAGCGACTTTTAAAGGAGGGTTTATTAAATCAAGTCATTGCACTTGGGTCATTTATTGCTATAGCGAACAAAGGCCATTAAATAACAAACACCTCTCATTTGTGGCTTTAACTGATTGTCTTGTTCTGTTCATCCTCTGCAAGCTCACACACGGGGCACAATTTCTGCAGAGCAACCCCTTCCAAGATTTGTTTCGTGCTCCAACCACAGTGAAGAGCTTGTATAACAAAACTGGGTCCTCCATTAGGTTCAATTCTTGTTTTTCATCACCTGCTTTACAGGCATGAATTCCAGGCAAGACTTTAGTGTCTGATGAGAAGCATACGATTCCTCAATTCATTTGTGATGCTCTTGGGCAATTCAAGGTTAAAAGAAAGCATTGAGTGAATCAGCTTACTAGCAATTTGACTAGCAGATATTACTCCATAACTGTATAGTGTATTGATCAGATTTCAATGAGATTTCATGAACTATTTGAATCAGGAACAAACATTTCCCAATTAACTTTTTGACATAAACTGTGGAAGAATCCCATAGCATGTGATTACTCTCAAGAAGTAACACTTCCATGTCACTTGAACAAGTGACATACTGAATAATTACTGTATTTATGACTACTCCTATGAAGAGAAGCTTAATTACTTTCTTTTATTGGTGAAGTTGCCAAACTATGTGGCATGTTTTAGTCTTTTAAGTTACAGCAGACCAAAAGGAGATGAACTGATTAACAGAAATAATGAATTTGACTGGCTTTCTAAAGCTGTACGTTTTTTAATTCTTTAATCAGACAAACACAGCAATAAATACCATTGTCTCCCATCACTTTGCATATTATTTGTGAATTATTCCGGTGCAAGTTTTGAGCCCAGGGTTTAAAGGTAATGGTAACCCACAAGATCTCAACTTCTTTTCCATAAAGTAAAGACACCATCTTGGACACCAGCACAATGATGTCAAAGCAATTGTCCCAATCACTTATTAAAATATAATGATGTTACTAAGCTTAGAGGTATGCAATATACTGAGAAAGTTCATGGCATAAATATATAAATATTGAGAGCTTTTGAGAGCATCGAAGTTCCAAAGGGATTTATTTGGAGATATTATTAAAAAAAACTGACTATTGTAAAAACAAATCAAGATGCATACTTGAACCACTAGAAAGACTGATGACTTCAGAAACACAGAAGTACAGATGCTGTGACTTCAGGATTTACTCTTTCATGCTCTACACTGTAATATTTTAGGCACAACAGGTTAAGACTGGACTCTTGCTTTGTTTATGTATTCCTTGCATTTTGTGGTTTAACAGTTAATTTTGTCACAATTTCACAATTAAGTCTTAAATCCCTTTTTAATCCAATAGTGCAAGTGACAAACCGTTCTGCTGAACTACTGGAATTAGATCATTCAATCTCTCTACAATGCATAGGAGTTTCACCTGCTTCATTGCACTAGTTCCTATCTCATTATTAATCTTATGCTGTTCATGAGTTGAGTACTCTCACTGCAGACAGGCACAACAGCATAACCCTGGGTAAGACTGCCAAAATTATACAAATATTATATATTCCTTTTTGCATGTAGGGGAAAAGTAGTGACTACAATTACAATACAGTCATTCCATCCCTTCCAGCAGACTATTTTACAGATTAGTTGCAAAGACAGATCACCCTATTTATAGTATAGATCTCTTTAAAAATTAAGCTACAGGTATTCAATAAAAATCTATTATGAATTCCCTCTCCTTCCTATACAGATTCAGTAGTATTTTCAAGCAAACCAAAAAAATAAGGTCTGCAATTCCAGCACAGTAAGAAATAAGGCCTCTTTCATATTGGCAAAAAAATTACATCATTATTCTTTTTTGTTTTCTTATTTCTCTGAATATAAGACTATATTCCTTTTTTTTTTTACTATATTTTCTTTAAGACTGTAGAACACCAGATCATCCATTATAATAAAATAAGAGTCAGTTCTCCTTGTGTTCAACTTTGAATTCCTGGTGAGTTAAAAACATTGAGTCCATAGCTGTCTCATGTAGACATCACTGCTTTCTTCAATTTTTCTATTTCAAGCTGAAAAAAACAAACATTTTGAAAAGAATGTCAGTATTAAAGTAGTTATAAAATCTTCAGAGCTTTCACCAAAGTTATAACCTTTACATTGCAAAGATACTTAAGTATTGCACCATAGAAGCATTTGACAGCTCAGCATTTAAAGCTGATTTGTACCACTATATTGCTAAATGAACAGGAATTTTAAATAATTTAAAAATTGACTACAGTTCTGGCATAATCTTTTTAAAATATAAAAAAAATACCCTGTTTTATAAATCAGTTTATCTGGTTAAACTCCCTCTGAAGATAGAAGTCAAAGCTGGGTTATGGAATCACCTGACAGGTCCCTGTGTAATGCTGCACCATCACCTCAGAGTAACTTCCCAAAACAGCCTTTCATGCAAAACACTGCCTGGATTAATTTGTATTTATTGAAATTGACTCAGAGGACACCTGCAGTTACACCCTCTACATCTCCACTACATAATTAAGGCATCTTCATTGATTGCTTTACAGTCACATTAAAGAGAGAAACCAGAAGTTTCTCTCATGTGTTTCAAGTAGCTTTGTAGACAGCAAGATGAACTATTTCACAAATAAAATTCCCTTTTGTACCAGACTGAAATAATGTCCTACAATGAGCTCATCCTGTTAACTACTTAATGGCATCATATTGTACTGCAGGTAGTGTTCTTCATCAGTAAACTGAGGAGTGGCATTCATTCATAAGGAAATTTTTCAGATTCATTCTGTTCTTTTGGCAAATCATCCACACTTAATATTTAAACAGTTCAACAAAAATTAGAGAAGTTTACTTTTGTTTTTCTTTTGATTACCTAAATTAAATAGGTCTTTCAATCTTATAAATGCTAAGTATTAACTGTCTCTCCTGGAATTTGTCCAGCTGGACGTATTTCTAGAAAAGAGCAGAATCCAACAGCACTAAACTGAACTCCCACTCCAACCTCCACACTGATTTTTACAAATAATATTCCAGAAAAAGAAAGCTGATCTTGGATCTTCTCTGTATGTCTAAATGCGTCATGAAGCATTCATTCAATCACAATATAAAATAGCAACACAAAGAGACTGAACAGGTTTGTTAAGATTTTCCTGTGACATCAAATCCCAGAACAAAGCCTACACACCCCTGGTGATAACATTACCTCCAGATTGCTTCGCAACAGTTTCTCTTCTTCCAAATCTTTCTTTAGTTTTTCCAGTTCTCTCCTAAAAGTAATTAAGATAGAAACAGAAGTCAGAAATGGGAAAAAGAAGCTTTCCATTACTGAGGACGGGATGTACACACCTTGTTTAAATTTTACAAGTGGGATTCACAAAACAAGGCATATGCCCATCAGTGAATTATTACTCACATCTGTTGGATCACAAGTTTCTACCATCACTCAATGCTTCTTACCCTACTGCTATTCACCTATCCCTAATTTTTAATCCAAATTTTAAGGAGGCTACTTAAATGTTTGTGCTGTTATTTAATATTTAAAGTAGAATTCAACCTAAAATAACCTAAAATAACATGGCTGCTTCTACACAAAGAATAAATTACTTAGAATATAAGTCATGTCAATACTGCAAGTTCTTGTGCACAGTATTACACAAGGACTGCACCATGTACCCGTCATTACCACAGAAAATTAACTGCTTTTCCTTACAATGAAAGCCCAAACTGTTTAAGAAATACTGTCAAAAAGATGTAATGGATGCAGGAGTGCAGAACAGGAGGGAAAAAATACGTACAAATTCCAAAAATATTCCAACATCACACTTGTACATATTTAGGACATTTGTAGGACTAATTTCAATAGAAAATACCTGAATTTATGTATTAATATGTTATTAGCATAGAATAGCTTTCTTTTAAAGTCCAGCATTGAAAACATTTATAAGATGTCTATATAACACTTTGCAGATTGACAAAGGAAATATTTACCCATGCTCTTTCTTCAGGGCGTCTACTAAACCCATTAAATCATTAACCTGAGTCCTGAGCTCTTCCACAGAAATTTTTTCATCATTTTGGAGGTCTCCGGGTAAAAAGTCGAGTATGACAGAACTTGGTCTCTGAGATGAAGGTGGAATCAGTGGGCTGAATGCAGATGGCTAAAAAATAAATTGGCAGAAAGTTAAGAAGTGAAATCTTTATGAACTGAATGTTTACAGCATACAGGTTGTACCAGGATGGGAGCTAAATGTGCACAAGTTGCCTTAATCTTCTACCTAAAAGGTAAAAAAAAAAGTCCAGTTTGAATGGATTACTGTAGTATATGAGGTAGTTACTTTATACAGCTCTTAATTAATGATTAACCTGAGGTTCCTGTAATCACTAAAAAAAGTACTTACACTTCAGTCCTCTTCACTTAAAAAAAAAAAGTGATTCCATTAAATCCACTGGATCATTATAAATAAATTTTTGCGCACTCTGCTGATCTGCTCAGTTATTCTGTCTGTCAGGAGACTGAAGGCTGAACAGATATGGAACTTACTTGGGAAATATCACCTGATACAGCAGTTCTCATCAGAACTCATGCACTTTGTAAAGTATAAATTAAATTCAATTCTAAATTTCTTGCTATGAACTTCATACTAAATGACTCATCTCACTTGTACTTAACTACAAGCAGTGGCATTCAGATGGTTGCATGAACCTGTACTGGAAATGCAAACAAGATGACCAGAACACCAAGCTGCCTGGTACTCCTCTGGCTCCTTGGTAGTATCATACCTTCTTTGTTTCAACTGGCTTTGGTTTGGCACTTTCTTCTTCTTTCTGCACCTTCAAAATTTTTTCTGGACCCATATTTTGACTTGCCTGGCAAACCATTCATAAGAAATGAAAAGGTTTTCAGAATTAAAAAGAAAAACAACAAAACTTAAAAGTAAATAAAAAAGCCTTTCACATGTTTATAAAAATGCAATAGTAAAGGAGAAAACCAAGTAACAAAACTTAAATTGCTACACTGGCAGACTTTTCTGTCCCTGACAGTCAGGACTTCCCTTCCCCACATTTAGCTGAACTTAAACACAAGAATATTGGGCAGGATTTTTGAGCATATTTGCAATACTTAAGTATGTGATGCTTTTTGGAGTCTGTAGGTGCTTCCATAAAACACAAATGGGCAGTAACTGCAGATGGTAACTAGCATGACTATGCAACATCCAATGAGAAAAACTGATTTCAAGGACTCTGCACCCCCTGCTTCTCACTGTCTGCCAACCTCACATCAGCACTAAGCTCACAAGCCCCACATTACAGCAGCATTAAATTACAAATTTATAGTGGCCAATTGTCAAAGTCACTGAAGACACTTTCAGATCTATTTCACCATCAATGAGGCCAGAAGAGCTGAATATCTCCTGCAGCAACACCCCATGGAACCCTCCTTCAGCTGCAACACAGTTCTCTGCTGGGAATGGATCTCCCTGCACACAAAACCTACAGGAACTGAACCCCTGCAGCATTTTGCTCTTCAGATAAATGGCTCAAAAGACTGTTCCCCAGTGTAGTCTGTTTCCTGGGAAGCAGTTTTTAGTTCCCTACTAGGAGAACATCCCCAAAATACTCACAGGACTACTGCTATTGAAACGGGAAGGCAGCCTCCTACCAGGCATCTTGGGCCGGTTCGCAGTTGGGTGTGACAGATTCTCTGAGGTAGCTATTACATCATCAAAGCTTAACAGATCTACAAAAAGATGAAAACAGAGACCACCATCAAGACCAGAAGGTTTCGCTAAGTTCTTTATATCACTTTTTTTTTAACTTGAGACACGAAGAAAGAATTATCAGAATTCTTATTGTTTCGAGGATTTTTAACATACAGAACACATGAGGTATCTGAAACAACAGTGTGACTTTGACATATATGGGAAACTGTATTTTCCCCCTTGAAAAAAAAGTAAGAGTTAATTCAACTAGGGCTTAAATTCAAGCTAATCTGTGTGAAGAGAAATGCTCTAGCAACAAGGCAGCATCTGCAGAAAGTATATTTATTACTTTTTCTAAGAGCTGCCATATTCAACTACTTGAGAGTGTATTTTCTTGTAACTGAACTTGTATGAAAAGCATGAAAATGCAAGTTTAGTGACTAAGACGAAAATAAAAGCAAAATGGTAAATTACATACTGATGTACTCCATACACTGATGAAAGCTAACAAGACATTAACTGCACCTATGTCTGTGCAGGGTAGTTTTTTTCATGTTCAGTATCTAAAGGTAATACAAAACTTCATCAAGACTTTAATAAAACATTTCAAAACTCTACTCTCGTAATTTATTCAATCACACAGATCTCTTTGCTCATTACTCTCTTTATGCTCACACCTCTAGGTAAACCCTCTCTCAGATCAGCAGAAATGCTTTACATCCTCTGGGAACAGGCAACTTCAGGAAAAGAGTTGATAATAGGAAGAGCTGACCACAACTAGTCTTAGTAATGTAAGTATTTCACCTAAGTAACAACAGGACTTGGCCTTTTCTCCACAAAAATAAATATACTTACCTGCAACAGATGTTTAGTGAGATTGAGTGGTGGCTTTTATTTAAGCATTGACGTAAGATTACAGTTATTATATATATAATTTACCACCCAAATTCATCACTTATTCTATAGATTGAAACTAAAATGCCACACAGTATTTACTACAGGCACCATAAACAACATTCAAGATTTTGGGTTTGTTTTTTTCAATGATCTCTGATTCTCACTTGACTTTATGATTTAGCAAACAGAATCTATGATCTCTTTTCCTGCATTCCCATTAAAGGTCAGATAAGAAAAAAGCCTTGGGTACACTGAGCCAGACTATTCATAGCCCTTCAGTGTCTGGATGTCTTAAAACCATCTGTTTCACTCACACATTGTCAAAGCTAATTTATACCTGTAGGTACTCAGTTTTCCACTGAATGTTTTAATTTATTTTAATGTGTTCTCATCATTAATGTCCTTGAAGGCCTTAGAACATTCAGCTCCTGGACAGCCCTGACCAGACCTACTTCATCACCCATTCCTTTATAGTACTGTCACCAATCAGTTTTGCTGCTTTTTACTTCTATTTAAGAGAATGTCAAGATAGTCTTTTGTAAACATGCAAATACACCTGTAATTAAACAAGCAGGGGAGGGAAAAAAAAAAGAAAGAAGAAACAGAAGAGTGATGAATGGCAAGCGGCTGACAGAAAAGAGGATGAGGGAGAAATAAATGAGAAGGGATTTCCATTCTGTGTCAATAAAATATTTCATTTAATACACTGCAAACAACAATGACCACAGGGTCATCTGCATGATCTTTACTCAATTCTCAGTAATCCCAGAGTGCAAAGCTGTCAGAGTCACAGTTTGGGCTGGAACGGACCTTAAGATCACCCAATCTGAGCCCCTGCCATGGTAAGGAACACCTTCCACTAGACCAGGTTGCCAAAGGGCAAATTAGGATTTATGTTAGTTAGGTATCATTAAAAAGGTAATAAGAAAAACTTTTATTCCTTTTCCTGTTATCTCACTAATTTCTGACTTTAAATGATCCTTCTTTTTGCCATTCCACAGAAATGACAAATCATTTTGCAAGAAATTTTAAGTAAGAATTATAAATTTAGCTGCTATTATGATTGTAATGCCAGTCCTGCCTCCATGAACAGTAACATCAGGCATGTTAAGAATATTAAAAATATATTTAAAAAAATGTAAAGTTCGAAAAAAACCTCACAATATTTGACAAGACTTAAAGACTGCTACAGTTCTGAACTGTGTACTATTTAAATATAAATGGTGGGATGATACAAAAGCCAAAGATTTTTTCCATATTTCTAAGAGCTTCTAAAGGAAGTTGTTACACCTGAGGGAATTGTTCAACATTAAGATTTTGCCAGCAGATTCCAATCAGAGGGAATTCTGACTGTACTTGAATTTTTGTTTTTACTTTTCCAATTTATTGCTTTGGTATAGGGAAGAAATTAAAACACAGGTTGGTGGAGAGTAGGGTTTAGTTTTTGGTGGTGGTGGTGGTAGGTTGATTGGTTTTACTGTGGGCTTAGGGGGTTTATTTGATTGTTTTTCTTTTTAAACAGCATTTTTAGTTATTTTAGATAAAATTTAACCAATAAACCATTAAACCAATAGAGATACTGATGAAATCCATTGAAAGTTCACAGTCTACACCTATTTCAGTCAATAAAATGATTTATCAAATAAGACTGTCACAGACAGCCTGTCAGCAATTGTTAAAGGAAATCCCATCATAGTGCCAAAAGAGCAATAACACACATCTGGAGATAATCTGGGTCATAAAAAAGACTTTATGACTGAGCAAGAGTACCTTTCTAAGAAGATGAGCTAAACCTATAGTTACATAGCATGGATTATTAGAAATGTCTCCTCTACAAGCTTACCATGGATCCACCACAGAGCTGTTAGGAGCTTTGACAGGCACAATTAATGAGAGGCTTTGTTAAGATTTGTGAGTGTTTCAAATGTATTCATAGCAGCTTGTCTTAAAAAGTCTTCACAAAAAGAAGCAAAGCTGAAGGGTGGCTGAAGAAATCATGGTTCCACCATCTCATGTGGCTGGGGTTTAAATACCCATGATACAAGTGAAATGCATCCAGTATTATAGAAGATTAGAACTCACATTCATCTGTGGAGTAAAAAGATGCTGCTCTTTCTCATCTTACTCATCTTGCTGAGATTTCCTCCAAAAATTCAGGGGACAGCTATAAGCTCTAAAATATTTAAGTGCCCAAAAGCTTCATGCTTGTGTTCTTTGTGTGTACAGAATGATAAAGCCATTCAACCTACATACACCAGACGTGCTAAAGGTACTGAACACATTTCACTACAAACACTAAGTTTGGCTTATCAATAGCTGAACTGTAAAGTTTTCTTACTTTTAGTCCCCACCAGTTCCTAAAGGAAAAGCCTACTTAAAGTAACTTCTTTAACAGCTAAGGAAAACAGGCATTCAAACAAACAAACAAAAAAAAAGTGCATTTTTAATAGAAATCCCAAAATTTTAGTACCAATAATTGCAACTGAAAACCACACTCACAATGTTAAGAAGAGGATGTGTATGGAATAAAGCATTTGGATTTCCTTAGAGATTGTTATCTTACCAAAATGGAGAAGGGTAGGGTAATTTCCTGACACGTAAGAAGGGAAACATGGCAAACAGGATAGGAAACAAAATCTGGAAAGAAAAGTCAGGAGAGGAATGTCTAGAAAAAGATTCTGAACAAAAAAATTATTTTACAAAGCAGGAAAAAGAAACATTTGTAGAAGAAACAGAATTGCTTTACATGTTCAGCATGCCAATATTACAGCTTTAGTCTTTTACAGTACTAGATTCTAATCAGAGAAACATTTATGCAATTTTTCAGTTAAAACTTCAAGAGGAGTCATTTAAATGTGATCAATGTTTCTAAATGGTTCTGATTATTTGTCCTTATCTGATGGCTGGTGACATAATTTTGATATGGGGTGGGTTGGTTTCTTTGTAACAGAATATTTACAGCTTCTTATGCAAAACTGAAAGTGGCTCAATCTAAACCTCACTTCACGGTCAAACTAAGTTGCAAAAAAACAGGACCCATATTAAAAAAAAAAAAAAACTCACAAAAATTCATCTACCTCAGGATCATAATCTGAAGAGGGGGGGAAGAAATAAAAAATAAATACTCTGGTAGAGTAGCTGCCAGCCCTATTAATACCTATTCTAGTTACTCTAAGGTTAAACAGTCTTAAAAGTTATATAATGACCCAACATCTTATTTTTATAGTTTTATATAGCCTTGGCTGCCCAGGGTATTATTTCTTTAGCAGCACAGTATGTAGAGAATTACAGCATGAGATTCATTACATTTTACTGGTAGGAGTTTGGATCAGCCCTTTTTCACAAGAGTAGTAGGACTGACTAATGCAGATTGTTTTAAGGAATGTTAGTTTGACAAAACAGAGGATTTCTGAAACTTTCCTGCAGCTGCAGCTCCTTGACCCTTCTCAGTGCTGCAGCCCCACATGAAATGCCTGAGCCTCCTTGGTTTTCTGTGCCCCAAACACAACTGAACAGACCTCACCCATGAGCCCCTTGTGCACCCTCGTGCCCTGCCCCATCTAAGTATTAAAACCTTTAATTTCTCCAGAAGCCTGTAAAAACTCCTGCTAGCAAAAAAAAAAAAAAAAAAATCATATTTTTCTTAATCTGTGTAAAATTATTCTTTTTCTACCACAGAATATTCTAAATTGTAGTATATACATTAACACTTGACAGCACAGGTACTGTGTTTCCACCCTCGTTATTAAAGATGTCAAGGTAACTGAATGTAAAGAAAAAAAAAAAGATATTCCAGCTGTTTTCGTAGGGAGTTTTTCCTGAGTTTAAATGATACTATGCTGTACAGTAACACATCTAGCACAACCCTAGAGATAGTAATAGAATTTATCATACTTGTTAGAAAGCTGATAATCATAGGATGGCTTGGGTTGGAAGGGAACTTCAAGATCTTCACCTTCCACTAGACCAGGTTGCTCTAAGCCCCATCCAACCCGGCCTTGGACACTTCCAAGAATGGGGCAGCCACAGCTTCTCTGGACAACCTGTGCCAGGGACTCACCACCCTCACATTAAAGAATTTTTTTCCACTATCTAAACTGAGTAGTATAACTTCTGCATTAGAGACATACATGAATTAACTTTTCCTCGTATAAAGCATGTACACTTAAAAAACATATTTTAACATGCTCAATGAAAAAATGTCAGGAGTATTCTTTTAATGCATTACTTTTATCTTCCAGATTAATTTATTTGGACCATAATTTGGACCAATTATGCTACAACTAGAATATCATAATTTGCCTTAAAAATAAATATATTTACACTATTTTTAAATTTTTTATTACTAAAATCTTTTCTGAGACAAAGAGTTGCATTTGAGATATGCAAGATGAACTCTGCAGGTATAATTCACTACAGCTTTTTCTGAAGTGTTTAATCATAAAATATAAATAATTTAGAGTTTAGAGAAGTATGCCCACAGCAGCTGCTCTCTGCCTAAGTGACACACAGAGGTCTGGTATCAGTTGCACTGTCAGTCAAGGGCTAATGGTATCAATACAGTAGTTCAGAGGTTCTGATCATTAAATATGGGTGCTTTAACCACTATCAAGGGTTTTACTGGATATATTTAGAATTAAGGACATGCCAGGTTTGGCTCAAGGTGCTTTAAGCAAAGCCATAAGCATGTATTGAAATGTAAAATGCTCCATGCTTTTTAAGGCCCCAATTTAAGGTATGATAAAGTCAAAATCTAGAATAGCTCTGAACTAAACCACAGGAGGCCAAAGGTAATGGCATTACTAAGAATTCTGAAGTTATCTAGAAAAGCTAACTTAGAAAAGCAAAGTTAACTGAATTGCAAGAGCAGAACAAACTGAAGCAGCCATTAAGAAAACAACTTCATAAAAACTCAAGATGAAAGTGGCAGCAAAAAAAAACAAGCTTTCAAATTAGAAGAACAAACCATTATCTATGTCTCTCTTCCTGCCCACTGTGCAGCCCAGAGCTCAGCAGCTACCTGCAAATACCCTGCTGGCATCTGCTCACCCCCTCCTGGCTCTTACCTTCAGCTGCCTACAGCACTTCTAAAAAAAATACACAGGCATAAATGCACTCTGTGACATTTTGAGTAAATCACTCAAAAATCTTATTCCAACCCTGTAAAACACAGCAATTCAAACAGAAATGTCCAAAAGAACATTTATTTTCTTACCTGATTCTTTAGAGCTCTTTACCACAAGTGAGTCTACCTCTACTGATTTTGGTCTGAGTGGCAACAGTTCAGAGTCTAACTTTGGTTTTGCTACTGGCTCAACTTCAGATTTTGGTCGAAGAGTAACAACTTCTCCATTAGTTCTGTGTAAGAAGAAAAAGACAAAACCTGCTTAGTCAAGAGACGAAATAGTTTAAAAGAGAAACATATAAAGAATTAGAAGTAAACTGAAAAATTACAGTAGATTTTATCACTTTCTAAAGCCTTGTTTTAAAATCAAGAGATCAAAATTCTAGAGATCAATTCTACTCCTATGAAAACCAATTTTTCTGCTCCATCTCTTGCAGAGCTGTCAGATGTGCCAAAACCCATGTGAAAATAATCCAGAACTTTTACTCTAGGACACACTTTGGCATTTCAATCCAAAATATTCAAATGACAGGTGAGCTGAATAACATTTTCACTAATATCTCTTGAAATAATTCAGAAACTGACTCCTTGACATTAAAGAAATCTCTTCCTGTACAGGAAAAAGGGCTGACAAGTTATTTCTTGCTGGATATGGAAAAAACTACCTTGTAGCTTTTGTTCTGCCATGCATTCCTACCATATCTGCTTGCATCATTCACGGACAAAAAACCCACCAAGAACAACAATGAAACAATCCAAAGTAGTGCAACCCCCAAAAAAATAAAAAAGAATAGGAAACATTTTCATTTACAATTCTTGCCATCACAAACCCATGCTGATCAGGCCTGATCACCTGCTTGGCTTGTACATGCCATATATAAACTGTGCTCCTTTCATTAATTCACCTCCCAAAGCCTGTAAATTTTACTGCAGTAGAAAAAGAGACAGCAGCCTGGTCTTCCTAAATCAATGTTAAAAATATTCAGACATTTAAATATCTCTAAGATTTAAAGGTTTCAATTATTAAAGGCCCACAGTTTACTACAGACCTCTATTTAACTGCACATGTGCATCCCTTTAGAGCAATAATTATTTTCTAAGCTGGAAAAGAGTATCACTTGTGGTTTTAAAAATGTAATCTTTACTTGAGAAAGCCTCCAAAATACCAAGTGAGCATAACACAATTCTATACTGAAAAGTTATTTAAGATACAAGCTCTTTGATGTAGCAGCTATCTGCTTTCTTTGTACAAGGCCAACCTCACTTCCTCATGGCTCTTTCAAGCCAACTGAACATACCAAAGGGAGAGTTACCCATCAGGTGCTGGCTTACACTTCTGGGGAAGGGGCTAGCAAATGCTGCAATGGAGAGAGAAAGGAAAATGTGTGTCTCCCATGTGTGGGAGACTGTATGGATGCAAAATAAGTTTCAGTGAAAGTTTCAAACTCATGAAGAAAAAAAAATTAAGTGGATCTAGAAGAAGTACTTGTATCTATCTACCCACTATTTATCTCAAGTGAGAAGGCTCAAGAGTAGAGAATGTGAATGTGGTTCTGTAGTAAGTGCTTCCTTCCCCAGGAGCCGACATGAGCCACAGTGAGTACCTTTAGCACAGGTACCTCTGCTCAGTTCTTCCTTTCCATCTGTCTTACCCTACACAAAGTGCTCAGGCCTTGAACACTGAGGCAGCTCAAATTTTCAAGGTTTTTTCAACACAGTAATAATTCTCAAGGCCCATGCCCACATTCTTCTACTCCACTCTATTATTGTAGCTACAACAGCCATCAGATGAGCAATTTCATCTCCCCCATGGTCAGTTATGCTCTAATGCTGTCTCTGAGATTAATTTAATGTCTCTAAGGATTTCAAAGGCCTAAGTTCACATTGATAAAGGACTTGGAGAACTCAGACAATGGTAGGTATAAAGCAAAACTTATCCTTACATCCTCTTCACCCTTAAAGCACATATTTTTTCCCAACTCATCCATGAGGGAAGATCAAAGAACAAATCAAAATGAATACACTTGGTGCCTGAAGTTTCAGTCATACTGACTTGGATGCAGATGATGGCAAACTAGGTTTCTCTGGACGTTTTGGGGGCAGGAGCCCTGCTCTCAGTAGGCTGTTGGTCTTGCTTGGAGGAATAGGCTTCTTGGGTGGTACTTGAGGAGCTTGTGGCTTCAAAGGCTTCTGATCCAAAGCTCCTTTTTCATCTGAAAAAGAAAGTCACATTTTAAAAACCCCACGTTGTCTAGAATTCTTACACTGCTGATCAATTAGAAAGCAGCTGCTCTCAGAAATGCCTTCTCTGAAGATCAAAATGAAAAATATACATGCAAGTGTCTTAAATGACACCTTATCAAAACACACAAACTACTTACCTGAGCTCAAAAAGATTTATCTTAAGAGTAAGATAAATTTTCCTACTGACATGAAACAGTAGTAATAAATTATGGATTCACATTATTGCACTGCAAATAACAGCTAAGAACCAAAAATCTTTGTACTGCATTGTCTTTTCTATAAATTCATTTGATTTTCTTTTAAAGAGGTAGGGGTTTTTATTTTGTTGTAACTAGACTTCTTACACACAAAAGCAGCATAACTTATCTACAGAAGAAGGGGAGGAGAGAAATAAAATTTTATCTGAATAGCTGAATTTATTTTATCTAAAGTCTACCTTTCTACAAAGAGATAGAAATTAGGTACGGATAATAATAAAAAAAAAAGTTGTATTGATTTGTTCAATGACTGCATGACCTAACTGAATCTTGTTCAGAGGACCTGACATACAACATACAGGACACTGAAAAATTCAAGCTGCTTTACAAGCAATAGTTGAATAGCTTTCAACCCATGTGTCCTAACTCTACCCTGCTGGATAGCCAGAGCAAACATTTACTTCTCCTGTAAAACCATGCTACAGTTCAGAATACATAAAGTACTGATTATTCTAAAAAATAATTGTTAGTTTGCAGCAAGGAGTTACAGTTTTTTTTATAGTTACTGCCCTTATAGGGCAGTAAATCAGTAAACTGGGATGGAGAGAGTGACCTTCAGCTTTGATTCTTTCCATCCTCCCCTTCTGCAATTTGCTTTTAACCAAATATTGATCTGGTTTAAAATGTTTATATATGCTATGGATCTGGGAGCAGGGCTGGCTATTTGCTTCAGTTCCAAGCCAGCAAAGTGCCTGAACTGCCAGGCCTAGGACTGATTTCCTCTGGACAAGTCCTGCAGCCACTGTGCACCCCTCCAACCCCAAATCAGGAAGAAGCCAATGTTCTTTCACAGGAGTATTGGGAAGCAAACAGATCCTAGAGACACTTCTGTCAAAAGCATTGCTCAGGGGCAGAATTGTCTTCCTGCTTCGGGACACTTGAACTCGAGGAGGAGAAATGAGCAAAAACAAACTGGCTGCCAGCTCCCTGCAGCCCCTCTCAGCACAGAGAAGCAGCACAGGATGCTAAAGCGGTGGAAGGATTTGCCACACGGTGGGGCTGCCTGCCCTGTGCAAAGCAGCACCAGCCACTGCTGCCTCCCCACCCAATACACAACACTGCCAGTTTCAAACACCCAACACCAGCCAGTGCTAACTGCAGATCAATCAGCTTCGTTGAAGTTATGCTGAGCACAAGTTGAGAATTATCCCTTCTGCTTTTAAAAATAAGAGAGTTCATAAACAGGGCAGGAAAAAATGCTGTCATCAAACCCTACTCCTGAACTCTCATCTGTCAGTTCTCCCTTCTAAAACTCCCACTCAAAATCTGAATATAAAAATGTCTATAGCTAAGTGGAATAAGTTAATACCAAAGGTCAAGGTTCACCATGAGCACAGAAACTGGGCATTTCTGCTGGACAAAATGACATGTCTTTTTTGGATTTTGCTCCTCAATGAAAAAGAGTGTTGGCTAAAAATGAATAGTTTAGTAATGGAAATAAAAGATACAAATCTGAAGACATTTACACTAGAAAAAAATTTCTACATGACACCACTAAGTGTCCTTCACTATAAATACAGGAATACTCAGAGAAACTCTAATTTTTGATCAATTTTTGATGCAATTAAAGACAGATTAGTCTCCCAATAGGCATAAAAAATGACATGGTTTGATAGCTTCTGATTAGAGCTGCTCAATTTTTTTTTCCCTGAAAACTCGTTACAGAACAATTTCATATTTAATGGGTCCAATTACTAGTATTAACAGGGCTATTTTTCCACAAGTACAACTGCACTGATAAATGGGCATATCTTCCAGTAAAACATTAGTGCTATCTAAAAAAGTAATTCTTATGACCTGATCTGCAACTTAATCCCTAACAAATTTTTCCTCCTTCATTTACTGTAGCTCAGTAAAGAACACCTCTCTACCTTACATAATTTTGTAGATTTCACATTCCTATGTGTTTTGAATGGTGTCATTCAGTATTTTTTCCTATATTCCTCCATGAACAGTCGAGCTCAACTATGCAAAGATTAACACTATAGTCCAAACAGAACCAGTTTAAATTTAAACTTGCTTCAGTTTAGAAGTATTTAAAAAGAGGCAGGAGATCAACATTTCTGGAATCATACAGTTGATCTCAATTCACTCCTGAAGATACTGCTCCAACAAATAAAAATAACTTGTTTGCTCACATACAGAACAAACAGAACTGACTTTAACAAGTGTTTTTCATATTCAATACCTGAGAAGGTTCCTTGTTAAAGTGGGGGTAATAAAAACTGCCCAAGGAAGCCAAGAAACCCATCAGCAGCCTCACTGGTAGAAATGCTGGTCAGCCACAGTTCTCCATTCACAGGACAGAGTGGTTTTGTAATTTGGTTAAGCTGCAAGAACATCAGGATTTCTTCTGCAAGGCCCAACCAACACATTTGTTTAAGCTTCTCACTTTTAAACACAATCAAACATTTTCACTTGGCAAGTTTTTCAAACGTGGAAAGAAGCCTTTTAGAATCTGTCTGGGCGACAACAGTAGCTTTGCCTCTAGGAAAAGGTGTCCTTTAAATTTTAAGAATAAAGCAGTAAATGTCTCCAAATTCAATGGATGTTGAAAATATGGAATATAGCAAGAATTAACAGGATAAGAAATCTCTACTTCTGAGACTGTAGCATCTATCTATGGAGTCTTGTACCTGTTCTATGTAGCTCTTTCAAAATACTTTTGACCAGACTGATTTTTGCAGCAGTTAACCTTTGCCTTTCTAATAACTTACCACTGCTGCTCAAAACTGCAGCCACTGTTACAGAACTACACCTTCATTAACTTAACAGTAACTATGTTACTGTGCAATACAAAAACCAATCTACAGAATGTCATGCAATAACAAGAAATAAACACTTTAACAGAGTTTAGTAGTTGCTCTAACCATTCCAAAGACATTTCTCTAACATCACAGACATGACAACTTCAGTAGATGGTATCAAGGGAGTTTGTATGCTGGCTCCTCAACATAGAGCTTATTGCCAGAGCAGCCAAGTCACCATGAAGAAAACTCCTTACCTTTTTCTTCAGGCCTCGAAGAAAGGAATTTCTTCTCTCCAGCTGGCAATTCAGGTCTTGCAGCTGAATGCAAATGCAAACCATAGACATTTTTCAAAGAGCTTTAATTATTTTGGTCACTAACTAAAAAGAAGACTCACACCAAGTTGTGTCTTCTCTTTTGCAAGGAGTGTAACACCATTTATAAACACTCACTTGAGCCATTGTTAAAATGTTTCCAAAGTAGGCTCCATCAGAACTTCAAAAATACACAGTAGCAGCAAAATATATAAAGTATTAAAAGTAACCTCAAAGTGTGACTATGGCTGCATTACTAGGAAATAAAAAGCTACTTCTAAATTTTCTTCTGAAGTCATGCACTGCTTCTGCAATTTAGTATTTTCTCAGACCACCAGACATGCACTACATACCTGGACTTTTAACTGGAGGTGGAGGTTTCTTTGGCTTCTGCAAAATTAAGAGGGGAAAAAAACCAAAGTCAAACAAACAAGCAAGTAGATAGTCTCTGTATCCAAGACAGCCTCATTTATGTTTTGTTTTGCATACTGTAACGTGGAGCTTGTTTACCAGCTGATTTCAAAGTATTTCACAAAGGAGGTAATCAATTCAGACAGGAAACACAAAGACCTGGAACAACTCTTCTGGTATCTCCCAGACAACCAGTTACAAAAATTCAGGAACAAAATTCAGGTCTGTTCAAAGGAAATCAGTGCTTCAGCAATGTGCATAAACAGAGGAAAAAAACCCCTAAAATCTAACAATTTCATCTTCTGTAGCCCAAAGAATTGCTCTGATCACACTGAATTTCATTTCAATATGTAATACTCAATCTTAGTTAGTACTATGCCAGTTTAAAAGAGTAACCATGTAATTTTTTGAACCAAAAATGTCCACTTTCACTAAAAACAGATTTCTAAATTAAGCATCAGAGGAATGGCTTCAATTAATTGAATTTTAAATTAAAAGAGTAAGAAAAAACTAATAGATGCTGGCAGGATTTGTCTCAAAGACTGCAGTTACATGAAAAACATGGATCTGAGCTTCCTTACCATTATATTTAAGTAGGAAAGCTGGACAAACTATGCAAGTCATGAAAAATGTACAAAATACCACAATGCAACAGTTTGTACATTGAAATTAATATTTGAAACAGCCATTCATCACTTTTTGATATACCTGAAGTTGAATGTCTCTCCTGCTGAAAGGAGACTGGCACCTCTCAGGTGAGATCTCAACCACTCACCCTCGGAATGTGATTCATTAAATTGCTTTAGAAGGTGGCCTTTCTGGTTGTACTAAGGACAAGATTCCCTGATAAAATGATACAAAAGCCTACAAAATCACTTGTTCTTCACACAGGTACTGCTGAAACCATACAGGCTCTGTCTAACACAACCCCTCCAAAAACACCCTGCAGTGGGTATTTTGAAAATAGCTGCTATGGATGGATTTCACTTCTGTGCCCCTACAGCTATTGAATAAGCTCTTTTTCATGCAACAAGATTTTATTCTAACATGTGAAATGTAATTAAGCAAGCAGGAGACCCCATATTCAATTTCTTTCTCTGGTTTCAGAGGACACAAAAACGAGTGCACCCAAGTAACAAGATTCTATTTTCTTTCTTCCCAAAGAAGTAACTACATTATCCAGCTGTGCAGCATTGCTGCCTATACCAAAAACAGTTAAACAGAGCTCAGCATCAACTTGCCATTATACAGTGCTGCTCTGTGTTTTCATGAAGTCAGTATCAAATAGCTGATTATGATCACCAGCCATCCAATGCCCTGAACCTGAAAGCTGCTCAGTGCAAGGTGAATCCCTGTGCTGAGACACTGCACACAAAGCAGAATAAAGGATCAAAGCAGGGAAATGCTGTTTAGGGTAAAAGAATGGGTTTTTCCTCCTCCCCTGTAGGAAACAACTCTGTACTGTGAAACAGCAACCCTACCTGCCCTGTCTTCTTGTATTTTATGGCATTTATGCTGCCCTTGCACAGTTGAGAATCCATCTGTAAAGAAAATTCTGACTGGGGGTAGGTAGGTTTCTGCGTATGTGAGGCAAATCAGGACAAATGATAAACTAACATTAAACTCCTGATCTGGAGCTGAATCCATTCCAGCTGGGGAATGGAGTGATGTACATTTGGGAATTAACACAACCATCTTCGCTACACAAATGTGACAGAACCAAAACATCATACTAATCTCAACAAAAAAAAAAAAAAATTGTATAAGGATCAAAATTATAAGATCATTGAATACCACATGAACACATTAATTTCTACAAGTTAGCACACGAGATGGTGAAAAAATATTTCTAAATCCCACCCAAAAAATATCTTTCACATACTACAGCCTACTGCAAGTTTTGGTGCACAAAAATCCCAGTCAGACCCAGAGGTAATTTTGTAATTACAGTTACTTAAGGACTTGAGATGGAAAAATATATCTACAGCTTCTCATTCCTAAACAGTAAGGGTTTAATTCAGTAATCAGTAACATGCAATACCATGCTATCAGAACTACAGCCTTTTCTAAATGACCTGATCATCCTCATTAATTAGAGTTACTCTCAAAATACATGCCTCACTTTAGTATTTATGGACAAGTTAAACACAAAGATTAACATTTTCATCTTTGTTCTTTTATACAACTAGGTCAAGATAAAGTTTAAACTGCCACAACTGTAATATTTTAAGCAGCATAATGTGCTGTGACCTCTTTTATTCTCTGCATTTTCATCAATAGTTTTTTGTGATATTAAACAATATATAAGGTGTAAGAACTTACAGGGAAGTCTTTATCAGACTCTTGTATTTGAACAGCAAAGTTATCTGGGAAGACTCCTTCTTTACCATTGAGCTCTCCTCTCCACCAGCCCGGCTCTCCAGTGTCCTAAAATAAATAAGAGGTCACTACAACCAGTATTTACCTCTTCCCCAGAACAGATACAGTTACACAACAGCTTTTTCCCTTTTACTCACAACAAAGTAATTGTTTGTCTGAAATTGCCTAATTTACCAAGGAGAAACAGCTATAGACCAGATCAGGTTTGGTCAGTTTTTGTTTGCTTTCTAAAATGCAGGATGAAATTATATTACATCATATAAGATAAGGGTGTAAGGATAAGATCTGCAAAGGGAAGGAAAGTACATAAACCCAGTTAAGACCTAAAACAACATTAGATCTTCTCAGCTTCCTTGACCAGCAAGTTATTCAGTAAATACTTCAATGTTATTGGCATGACACACAATTCTACTAAATAAAAGTGATTCTGATGTGATGGATCAGCTCCACCGGTCTGAAAAAGGTGAAGAAGCAGAAAAATATACCACCTGACAGAAAAAATAACCATACTATGTGAAAAGAAAATACAGCATTGGATAATTAATTCAGTGGCAGAGAACTCCATTACGTGATGTTACCAGATCAAGGCCTTTGTCCATAACAGAAAGTACTTTACCAGCATAAGTAACAGCTTTCCTCTGTGCCTCAGATCCAAAAAAAAATCACAGAAACCTACAATGGTTTGTGTTGGATGGGACCTGAAAGATCACCCAGTTTCAAACCTCCTGCCATGGGCAGGGATGCCACTCAGTCTGGACAACTCTTCTTAGCTTCCCTTTGGACCAGTGTGTGCTTGGGATAAATTGGTTTAAAAAGACAGAGAGGCAAAAAACTGAGTGGAGATGGGGCAAGGGTTGCTGTGTTTACAAAAGGGACTTCTGTAAGTACTCTTTTCCACTGTACTTATGATCAGTGATGCTCATAAAATCAATTACTTAATACAGAAAAGTGTGTTAAGTCTTCTTCTGCAACTGAGTGAAAGTTGAAGATGAAACTTTCCACTTTTTTAGTAAAGTCATTATTTCTTAATACAGCCAAGCATATAAACTAACAAAAGACTACAGAATAGTGCAGGGAAATTCATTATGGGTAGGTTTATTTTCTGTTTAGAGCCATTTCTGCATCAAAATTATCTATAAAAAAGCTGCTTTCAGAATTCAACACAAATAAGAACATTCAAATAAATAACCATGTTTCTCTTACAGACAGAAATATCATTAATTTCTGTCTGGTTATTCTGAATCCCCAGGGAAGAAGAACTGTTTCTGAAGGTAAAGGGGCTATTTGCAAAGCTTTTCCCATTTCCTCACTGAAAGCCATTTGGTACTGAGTGTACACTGATCCCACTGGCCATCGAGGACCCCAAGATAACCTCCCACTCTGGAACAATCTTTGAAGTCATCTGTATCTCCATCAGGTGCAGAAGCAAAGAGCTGACTCTCCCATGAGAGAAATCAGTCTACAGGAATATCTACTCCAACAGACCCTCCTGCTTCTCAATTCATACACGACCTCCCTGTACAAAACTGACCAAAGCCATACATACGGTCAGAGAAGACCAAGCTTTCTTACCTTACTGATTATTTGAATGATCTCGCCTTCTTTAAAGCTAAGTTCATCATTTGAGCCATCATAGGAAAATATTGTCCTGCAATATTCCTTGGCTGGAACAGAGGACCACAATTAATCTGGATACCATGGGTAGTAACATTCATTGTAACAGCTCACTTATGCTGCCTGAGAGCTGAGAAATTCACAATATAATCACACCTTCCTTCTAGACAGGACACCTGAAACTGCTTTATGAATTTTCAAATCACAGGAAAAATAAGATTATTATATTTATTGAGCAAAGGAAAAAGGTCTTTGAGAAGTTAAAAGTATAAGCCCCAAAACAATTTTTTAACAAGAACAACTTAATTCAAGCCCTCTGATTTCAGAGGGAGAAAAGAGGGATTAAAAGTGTAACAGTTAAAACTGTAACAGCCCATCTACCCCCCAACAGCATTTATATGTTCAATTTTGAGCTACTTTACACAAAAATGATTTCAAGCTTATTAGAGTTCTTGTGTATTTTCTCAAAATTTATTTAAATTTCAAATTTGCAATCCTAATTAAATACAGGCAGCTGTTTTCAAGTGACATCCTTTGTTAGCATGTACAACTACAGAAATTCCAGGCAGCAGACTTCAGAAATTGTGCAGTGAAACCAAGTAACTGAAGCAAAGGCATTCCTTGGCTAAGCACCTGAAACCAGAGCTCATCTGAGCCATCAACTCGGCCACAGCCTCTTCTGCAAAAGCAGAAAGAATAATTATTTTATTTCCGTTCAGTACAGTTCAAAACTAAACCATTTAAATTGTGGTAATAACTGAAAAAGCAAGAGGATTTGTTTTCCTTTCCCACACTGTCAAAAAAAGAACCATGAGAAAGGTCAAAACACATAAACACAGACTTTTTAACCCCAGCACATTTAAAACAATTTAGCAGATAAAAAGGTATTATCTGACACTAAGAAAGAGGAAGCAAACAAAAAGGACTCTTTAGGTGCTGCCACAGCCTATCAGGTGTTTGACACCACAATGAGCAGCTGCTTTACCCTCCAGTTAGAGCAGCACACCATCACAGAATCATCTGCAATTCTTAATGACAGATTTTGCTGGGTGGCAAGAGAATAAATCAGTTGCAGTCAAACCTTTTTGCTGTTGTTGTATTTTGTTTAATCAAGCTACACATCTTTAGTTTAAAAACACACTAACTGTATTCACAAATAAAAATGAGTAATAACCATTATGTTAAAATGCCAAAGTATCCAAGCTTAAAGAGATAATATATATAGATATTGTATCCTAACAATACAATTTCCCTTGGGGGAAAGAGGGGTTGAAGTGTGATTATTTTACCTTTTAAAGAAAATATTTTTATATACTTGCACCAGAGGCCAAAACAAGCTTACAAAACCAGAAGAACCTCACGGCAAAATAAGCCAACCTAGCCTAAACATTTCAGAGATCTGTGTTTATCTGCTAACAGATGAACAGTTTATTTTAAAATCTGGTCTCTCAAAACTGAGGATGAGACACACAGACTACACTATAGTCTATGTTTAAATAAAACACTAAGGAAGAAAAACAAGCTGTCTTCTTAAGTTTTAAGATGTTCTTATCTGGTGTCTATAGGCATTACCTACTGATGTTCTCCTACAGCTTCTATTACTGTCATATTTAAGTTCGTCTCTGATATATTTGTTTCTCTGGGAAAGAGACTCTGCATGGCTACAAGACTGGACCAACTTCCATGCTTTAGCATGAGATGCACTTGAAACTATTAAAGCACCTAAATACTGAATGTTTTGGGTGTCCAGCACTAAATGTTGGGAGTTTTTTTTAGGCAGAGTTGAGTTAATTTTTAAGCAAACTTTTAGACAAGTCAAACTTCACAATGCTCAGGGCTGTACATTGTCTTGCTGCTTCTTAGAGCACTGGAATGGTTTAAAGCAAGATGTCACAGTTTTCTTATTTCTGTAAATTATGCATTCCATAGAAAATAAACACACTAAATAAGGTACCTCCACATGAAACAAAAATATACTTAAAATTACAATACAGAACTTGACAAAATGCCTGCTCTGGAACTGGGGAAATGAGCAGTCTACTCTACATCACATAATCAAAGTTAATTTTTCATATAGGGTTGGCACTCCCACAAGATGTTTTGGGCTGACTTAAAAATATCTCTCTTGATAAAACTATGCAATTTGGCAGCTAAATGAAGTCAAATTCTTAAGAGATAAAAAAGAAAAATTAAAAAAAAAAAAAAAAAACAGTATTAACAGCCACAATGGAACTGGATTATGAAGGGAACAGAACTCAACACAACGTAAACACCATCTTTTTGGTGTGTGCTGCCACCTCCACAGAAAATCCTGAGCCTACAAAGGAACTTGTGTAACTTGGAGACAGAAATTGTGCTGGGAGACTGTTCCATGGAAATAGGACTCCAGCATCCCATCAGAATCAAACCAGGCAGAACATAAACAATGTGTCAACAGAAGATTAATGCAAAATGACTGTTGCAATAGAAGTTCCTATCCCAGCCTTATTTTGTTCTGGGAGACAATCCTACAAAATGTTTCTGATAATTTTTCTAAAGAAATGTAAGCAAAAATTACTTTAGACCTTTTGCACTTGCATAACTCCTCGAAGGTAGAGAATATTATACAAAACTTCAGTATATGCCAATGTTTTAGATTTTAACACCAAAAAAAAAAAATGATAACCAAATAGTTCATAAGAAAGGACTACCATGTAACAGATGTAAATATCCATCAGCCTTACCTTTTGGTTTACTTTCAGCTTCTGGTTTTATTACTTCAGGTGTGTTTTCAGTTTTTGTTGTACTGGGAAAATGAATTAACTTTGTTCCAGGGGGATGGTTAGGTAATGGCTGTATTAAGGGACAAGAACTTTGTTAACAAAAATTGCATTTTATTAGGCTACAGAACACACTGAATTTTTCATTGCCAGAGATGATGAAAATAACCATCTCCAAGAGATTCAATGATTTTTCCTACTAAGTACTTAGCTTACTGTATTTACTTCATTACAGACACTGCAATTAGAGTTTGTCTACTGATTAAAGACAGAGCACAGCTTTGAAACTGGAAGCTGATCTCAGGATATGGCCAAATACACCTTAGCAACTGTATTTCAGCAGTTCCAGGTGTTACTCTCCCATTAGCCTGAATATTTCCTCATCCAGCACATACAGAAGTAGTTATTTAACAGCTCTGCTCAGAGTAACTCACTGGCCATGTTTACTTTGCACTGGAATAAGGCACGGATATTCAGCAGCCACACAGCACCTCAGACAAGCAGTTTTTAACTACTCAGACAAATGAAAGAGAACATGAAAACCTGTCCCAGCTTCCTTTCACTCTCAGCAATTTGTACAGAACAGTTCAAGTGTCACTAGAGACTTCTCCTAAATGAAAAAATAAAGAGGCATTGCCACAAGTTTCCAAGTTAACATCTAACCAAAATAAATTACAGAATATTTCACTATCCCCTCAGACATTTACTGAGCTGCCAGGCAGATTCGACAGCTTCAGCTGCATCCACTTTTTCACACCCAAAGAGCTACAAACACAGAATATGCTCTTACAGTCAGTACTTACCTGAGCAGCCCTAACAGCATTACTGATATGAAAAATCCCACCACCTTTAGTTGCTGTGCTCATTTCCATCTACAGTTCAACTTTGCAGATCTTCTACTGTCACAGAAACTGGATTTAATCTCCTTAGAGCCAGACAATGCCTGTAGGCTGGTGTTTGGTGCCTCTGACATACCATAGAGGAAGCCAAGGTTACTTGGGATGTTGCTGCAGGACCTATGCAATTTAACTCCCTAGAATGGTATATGAAGGAAGCACTAAAATAACCCTCCTCTGAGATTAAACACCTCCAACATGGAAATAGTGCTCTGCCTTTTACCCTTCCAACATAAGATGCAATTAGGAATAAGAGAGGAAGTTTAGGCAGACAGGGTATAAATAGCCTGAGCCCAGGCAGGATGCTGGGAGTGCTGGAATGATCTCCTGCAGCAGCATATACACTCTTGGGCCCTTCAGATCCATCAGTGCTCACTCAGCCTTCCTGTGCTGAACAGTCTGAATTTTCCAAGGGAAAAGAGCCCTCTCTACACAGCTTTCTTTTTTTTTTTTTTTTTTTACTGTCTTAAAAGACTGACTGCTCTCAGAGCATTTCATCAGCTAACCCCAAAGCAAGTTAAGCACAAATCTAAGGAAGCCATCTATTTTTACAAGAGCTTCATGAGAATTATCTCCCTTGGGCTCTCCATGCTGCTCTGTAGGTCTGTCCACCTTTGGGATGACTTTGGCAACAAGTGTAAGTGTAATATTCAGTGCTAAAATAAATTGTTTATTTCTCTGACATTAAGCTATGCAAAACTGTTTTCTCACTTCATTTCCTCTCTTGATGAGAATTATCTACAAGACCTTTCCAGACAGGCCAACCAAAACTGCACAGCACCAGCATATTTTATTGCATATATAAAGTCAAATAGAACAGTTCAAAAGGTCTGAGCAGACTTCGTATTAATTGCACAAGTTTGGAAAGGCGTTTTATATTCCCAAACGACAAGGTAGACAGTAGGGAAGCACCCTTTCGAATGATCAATCTCATGACAAGAAAGCAAACTGGAAGCTAGGTCCTGAAAACCTACTCTAACAGCATTCACAGGAACATGTAGTGATCACAGACTGCCACATCAAAGGACAAAGGGAAGGAATGAGGAGAATCCATGTGACTTCACAGAATCATGGAAAGGAATGAGCTGGAAGGGACCTTCAATAACCATCCAAATCCAGCTCCTTGCCATGAGCACAGACACCTCCCACACAACCAGGCTGCTCAGCACCCCATCCAGTCTGGCCTTGGACAATTCCAAAGACATGGTAACCATAACTTGTGTGGACAACCTGTTCCAGCACCCCACCTCCCTCACCATGAAGAACATCTTCCTCATCTCCCCTCTTTTCTTCCTAAGTCTCCCCTGTTTTAATTTAAGCCACTGCCCCTTGTCCTCTCATGACAAACCTCAGTGAAAAGTCTCTCTCCATCTATATATCCATCTATATATTGAAAGGCTGCAGTAAGGTTTGCCACAGACCTTTATTTCTAAACAACACCTTCTTTAGGAAGAAACATTCCCCAAGCTTTAAACAGAAGACAACACACTTGCAACTTTTTCAAATCATCTGATGCTCTGACCAGACCAGAAACAAACACTACACACACCATGCCACTGCCCTGAGCACTGCTGTTGAGGGAGAACACATTCAAGGAAGCCTCTGATCCTCCCTCCTACCAGGGACTCGCCTCACTTTTTGCCCTACACCATTACAATTATTACCATGGCAGAGGAAAACAAATCATTCACCAGAACAGCATTAATGACCATAACCCACAAACAAAAATTGAATTGCCAAAGGCTTTAAAAGCTTTCTTGATCACCTGAGTCAAAATTGAATCTCTGGACTATCTCAGCTGCCTTTAATTTACCAAGAGCTGAAAACCCATATATAAGCTCTTGGAATAGAAAGTTCAAGTTAAAGGACTGAGCATCGCTGCTGAGCATCCAAGGGGTAAGAGCACTCGAGTTCAGATCAAAATAAAATTCAAACAACAAAGAATAAAAGTGCTCCTTTTCCCACTCAATCATGAAAAAATGGGGAAAAGAAAATGCAAAATCCTAGAACTGCTTTTCTCAGGCTTACAGCCTTACACAACCAGTAATTTATCAATCTTGGCAGCACTCACCGAAGGTAAGGGCAGTTGACACCTAGAACAGCAGTCTCAACATCTGCCAAAACTTGAGGAAAAAACCCAAATAAGCCAAAACACAAAGAAATGCCAAAAATATTCCTTGTTTTAAAAGACAAGTTCAACTTGCATTGGTAGACAATCTTCTCCCAGACTATACATAAAGTCTGTTACAAGGTGAACTACAAGAGGTCTCACACTGCAGATGTGTTTGAGATGCCACTGTGTATTTCACCACATGGCTCTGAAAAGACAATTTATGTATCAGCTCGGGTTTCAGTCTCTAATGGTTTAAATACCAAGACATTTGAATAGACTTTTTGGAATCGATGTTAAATACAACTTACTGTGGAACATATTCAAGGGATTTGTTTTGTTTTATAGGCAAGAGCCCTATGAGAGGGTAATGGTCAGACTCCACATCTCCTAAATTACTTTTACAGGAAATCTCAAAAGAACAATATGTACCATTACAAACCTTATCTTGCTTTTTATCTTCTGATTCATTACTGGATAATCTTGTTTTAAGTTTCACTGAGCCTTCCTTAAAGATATCTCCAAACCCAACACCTCGGATTTTCTTTGGCTGTGCTGGTCCCAATGCAGGTTCACTCCCATTTCCTGGAGAGGTCACAGGTGAGGTAGGACTATTGAAAACAGGCTCTGAAAATAAAATAAGAAAGGGAAAGCTATTTGAAAAGCTGAAAATATTTATTTGCTCCTCTGGGAAAAAAGTGGAAGCAGCACAACTTTGTGCACTGCTCCTGATAAGAAGCTTTTCTAGGAACACCACTGTAGCTGTAACACCTCATATTTGTTCTCATTTTATATTTAATGTGAGACCAACTTAAATCACACTAGTTTTGTCCTGATTACTCTGGCAACTAAGTCAACATCTCTAATTTTTTTAGACTAATATTTTTGCTATTTCAATTAGCACTCAGGCTCCACAGCCTGTTAACATCATTGTTTTCTTTTTCCATTAGTTTTATGAAACGTTGCTTATGCACTCTCTGAAAATGGCATTTTAGTCCAACACTTAAAAGCTTCTCATTTGAACAGCCTCAGCCACAGAAAGCAATAATCAATGAAGGTCCATAATGAATCCAAACATGTTTCAATTGTCACAGGAAAACACAGAGTGTATTTCAGTGGCAGAGTGATGCCTCCCAAGGAACCAAAGTGACATTTTCCCACTGCCCAAAATACTCCAAGCATTCAAATCAGATATAATTGCTGGAAATTAATCACTGCTGGATAATTCAACTATTTACAATTTTTCTAATATTTCAGTTTTAAGGGACAGTATTTATCCACTTCCCGGAAACGTATTTCAGAGAATAACTTAAATTTTTTGCTAAGAGCTTTGCAACTTTTTTAAAGTTTTTAAATTATGGTTACATCTGTTAAAGCCCACAAATACGTATACACAGGCAAGCACTTTTTTGCATGCAGAAATCCAGGAGACACTCATGTGAAAACAGACAGCTTTTATAAACCAAACAGCCTCCACATCTTTCAGCCTTTGGGTCAAGCTCTTTTCAAGTTCTTTTCAGCACATGCAGGCCTGTGAACTGCAATAAAGATTAAAGCCTCTTCCTTCTATCATAAGTTTAAGATATTTTGATGGCACCGTGAAGCTAAGTTACTCTTGACTTCAGTTGCTCACCTTTTGTCTACCCAGATACTCTTTATTTAGTTATATCCCCCTCAGATATCCCACAGAGCAGCTAAACATCCCGTTGGTGGGCAAAGTCCAGGCTGCACCTTTGAATCACCACAGGTGAGTGAAAGAGGAAGTTACTGTTTCCCAAGAGTGAGGAGGGAACCAGAAAATACTGAAGACCCTGACTGTGAAAGTACTGAATGCTAAATATAACCCCCGGGGGATGAGGTGCTGAACACACCAGCTTGTTAGGTACCGACAGAAAATACAATTACTTCAAATTACTGTGCGGTGTCACTGATCTCATTATTCAGGAATTAAGATCAACACATACCCATTTGTAAATTCACTGCACCAGACCCCACTAAACTCAGGGAACTTGATCTCCAAGGGAACAGCCACTGAGCTATTTGGGACTGCTCAAGTCAAACTTATTTTATGCTACTGTGATTTCCACAATTTCAAAAAAAAAAAAAAAATCCCAAGCCAACCTCTTCCCTATGTCTGAGCAAGCCCTTGTTTGAAGCAATTAGTACTGGACACCATGCAAATGAGGGTGCACAATACCACAAGGTTTAAAAAAAAAAAAAAAAAAAAAAAAAAGGTTTTTCTCCAATGTTACACCACTATCTTTTAAAAATCAATTAACTCCTGCTATGATGTTCCCAAAAAACATTCCTGTTTCAGCAATATCATACCACATCCCCTTCAAACTGATCTTCATTGACTGAAATGTTTCTAAAGTGCATTTGCAAGAGAATTGAGTAATTGCCTGTAAAGCACAAACCTTCCTGGCACCACCCAGCTACGGTTCAGCCACAGAGCATCTGCTTCTGCCCCTGCTATATAGTCATGGCCAGAAAAGGACAGCCAAATGTAAATCCTGACTTAAAAATATCTTATTGCTAGATTAAACATAATCTAAGGCCTAAGAACCAGGGTCTCCTTCCCTGGACTCATTTTAAGTTGAGGCTCTCCACACTTGATTGACTTGGTTAAACACTTGAATTTTCTGTTTTAGAAAGCTCATGTCTGTGAGAATAAGACTGAAAAAAACTACTAAACAAAAGAATAATGTTATATCCAAGTCTAAAAAATATCAACTTTGAAAATTATAAAAATTTCAAGTGATAAAGTGTATAACACACATTTGCAAGATTAAGACTTTGCAATTTTATTATGAGTGAAGGTGGGAGCAGACAGGTATCTTCATACTCAGCTTTAACACTTTCTGGAAAGAAATTGGAAAATCATTCTCAGGAAGATTGAATTCTTTACAACTTTGTTGTACTTTAACCATAACACTCCAAATTATACCAGAAATCAAAAATCACTTTGCTAAGAGCTTGCAACAAACAGAACACTACCTGTGTCATCCAGAGCATCCTGTGTTTCTCCATCATCCGTTGATTCCAATTCTTTCACAAAGTTTGAAGGAAACATTCCTGCCTTGCCATTCAGTGTTCCACTCCACCATCCTTCTTCTACCTGTATAGAAATGTTTTGCATATTACCAATGGAGTAAAAGGAAACTCCTATCAATTCCATACCAACTCTACAACCAACTTTGGGGAATGTTCAAATTATCACGATTTCTTTATAAAGAAACCTACCAAACATGTAGAAGCATTAGCCAAAAAGAAGAGGAAGAAAATAATTTAGTGTTAATTTCATCACTACAGCAATGATCCTAACAGGAGATTAGCCCCATTCCAGTTCATCCTGAAAAGCAGCAAAATGTTCATCAACTTTCTCAAGACAGAATAAGAGGCACTGCACATTTAATACAATAAATAAATATTAAACTATTTATGAAATACAGAAGAAACTTTGAGTCTGTGTGTCCATGGAAAATCTTATGTGTTCTTGCTGTCCATCTTTCTTTTCCTCTGTCTTGTCCAGTTTCCACCAGTCCTGCTCTCCGACTGGCCTCATATCCACAAGGCAGCTTCACACAATTTTGATCAAAAGACAAGTTTCAAAGATAAAATTTCTACAGATAATGTTGGGTAGAACAGAGAAAAGTCCTTAAGGACTTTTTCCATATCAGAGATACGGAAAACTAAACTACCCACTCCATCTAGCAGGAGGCTGAACAGCACAGCCTGGTCCTACAGGCACCACAGGGGCAGGGACCTGCCCATCACAGCTGACCAACCTCGCCAACTCCACAAGGGTTCTGAGGTGGCACACAGCAGTCCTAAGGCCAGCAATACATTGGAAAGTTTACCAGGAATAGCCCACATGGGCTAAAGCAGAATAATAAAAGGCAGGGCAGGAAGAGGTGATGGGATAAAATTATGCGAAAGAACTAAGAATTGTGCTCTTTGAATTTATGAACAGTTTTCAAAATGTCTTAAATTCAGTTTCTTTACCTAATGAGCAATTGTTCAAAACTATAATGAAGATAAATTTTCAGATTCTTTTATTTAGGTTGCCCTGTTTTGAGACTGGAAAGCTGTTTTTAAGAAAGGAAAGCAAGAGGAAAAGGAAAAACAAACCAAGCAGCAGCTGTTTGCATTATCTTTTTTTAGCCTGGCTTTTTAGGTCACTATGCCTGACACACAGGCACAGTTTTTAAATGCCAGTCCACCTCCAGGCAAGCAGAGCCCAAGGAGAACCTGGCAGCTGCAGACACAGGCAATGAAAAGAGCACTGTTGTTTTTAAAGGCATCCTGGTGTGAAAATACAGCTTTGTTGTGGATGGTTCAAACTCAAGAGTCTAGTCCTCTGAAACAAATTTTAAGCACAGATTACTGGCAAGTGCTGCCCAGGCTCTGGCACCTCAGGTTTTATGGAACACATAACAGAAAACTAAAATACAAATGCTTTGACTCACCCACACTGCTTACTCAGGAGCCATGAAAAAGGGACTTTTAATGGTTACAATACAAAACATTACTTGAGCATCCATTTATTCTTCTGCCAAGAGATGTGGTCAGCAAAGCACTTTACAGCAAAGCGATGCCAAGTCAGAGGCACTCAGGAACAAACCCAAAATTTCTTGGGCACACTCACTTCAGCCTCCTCACCATACTGCCTTTATATAAATCCTTGACTACACACAAACCATATGGCCAGAAAAGGTTTCTTTCATCAATGTTAAGACACAGGCTAAAGTAGTTACCAGGCTTTGGTGGAGAACATCTGCACATCTGTTAGCAGCAACAACACAGATGACAATTTCATAACCCTTTTCTTCCATTACAAAATATTATCATCATATGATCCAATTTCCACAAGAGGGAGGTACAGCTCTGGTACACACACCAAATTTTTTTTTTTTTAGTGTGAATCCCACTGATTTATTTGTATGAAAAACTCAGACTTCCAAAGAAAAAATGGTGAAGAAGGCTGAAATAAGCAGCTTTAGCAATCTGCTGTATTTTTTTTTACAAAAAACTTCCCTAATGATGTTATATGATATTTTATTTTGCTTGAAAAAGCAGCATGTAAATACTAAAACTATAATACTACAAAAATAAATCTGCTATTTAATGCTGCTCCTGACAGGCGAGAGGGGAAGATAAAGGAGAAACATAAGTTTTAGAGCAATGACACAGTCACCATGTGCACTCTGTGCATGTTCTTTATGTGTAAAACCCATGTGACATTCTATAAACAAAAAGCCCTGTGAATTCAGCCAGTACATAGCACAATTTTCTTCCCAAAAGTTACTTCTGCTCTCTTCAATATCAACAATTAAATTTTTGAACACATTTGCCTTCACCTTTAATTTAATGATCAGTGGTGTCATTTATATCAACTTAATTTACAAAAACCACTCAAGGGCTAAGTACTGAATTATTCTCAAGCAACTGATAGAGCCAATCCCCTCACAGAGCTGATTTTACCTTATTTTCCCCATAGAAAGAGGTGAGCAAACAATTTTTCCTTGAAGTAACAGTTACAAGTGATCTCCATGTACAGAAACAACACCTTTTACATATAAACAGAAGCAAACTATCTCACAGTAGTGAGGACAAATTACCTAAGACAAGTTATCCCAGCATATTGCACAACCAGTGGAGAGTATTTTTTATAATTTTTTACATTTCTGGTCCCATCAGTACATGGGACTAGTTTCATGAAGCAGACTGATGCAGTGTACACCTGTCAGGTCTCTTCCACATTGCAATGAAAACAGAGTGCAAACAGCTCTGTGATCATAGTAAGCTGCACTATTTTTCTATCAGGTGGCATTTCCCTAAAAATTTGTCAAAGAAGTAGCAAAGACTGGGTAGTACAAAAACATATTTTCAAATCATTAAAACAGGAATACACATGGCAACTTACAAAACAAAAATATTAATAAAATATAATCCACACTTCCTTAAGAAACCGGATGAGGAAATGCTCTGATCTTTTTATTCTGTTTGGCTACTTGGCCACCTCTGGTACATGACACCACACACCTCTCTGAAATTAATTCCAGCTGCTGACACGTGCAAGCAAAAGTGCCATTCCCACAAGACATACTGCACGTGCTCTCTCATGAATGCTTACACTGGATCATCCAGTCACAACTGCCAGTGCAGGCACCATCCACAAATTAAACTGCTGAGGTTACCCAGGAACACTCCTCTAAAAACACCCACACACAAAGGTATTTATGAAACTGAGTTTAGTGAGCAGGTTTTGCAAGTCACTTGCTCTGTCTACTCTCAGATATTAAATTTTGTATTAGTGCAAATGCATGTAAGGGCACAGTTTTTTCTGTGCTAGGAAAATGGAAGTCTCCTTCCTGCCAACTGTCAGGTTAGCACTCTCTTCCAAAGAGAGTCATGCACAGGAAAATACAGTCTCATAAAGCTACTTAAAAAGCACCACCACCAACACACAGCTAGAAAAAAAGCTTCACTCTCCTTCCTCAGAGCCACAGGGAGGCAGAGATGGCACCAGTGAAGGTCAGAGCCTGCTGTGCAGAGGTTTTCAACTGAGTTCTAAAAAGATTCATTCCACAATCACTCTGATCTTTTCCACAGCTTCACTGACATATTTCACATTTGGAAGAGACACTCCTCTGACACATACAAGCTTCCCACCACTGCATTGAATGGAACAGATACCAAGGAAGCACATGGGTAAGAAAATATAAGAAAACACCATTTCAACTCAATGAGTTTACAATTGTCAAATCAAGTCAAATAACATTTTTTACCTATACCAATTTGGAGTACATCAGCCTAAAGAAAGTGGCCCAAAAGTTTTACGCCAAGTGTCCTAAAGCCAAGGATCACACAAACAGGACCAAAGAACAGCAAAACCCTTTCAAAAAATGAATCTGTGTAACAGATAACAATTTCTTCTAAACAGCTAGCATTCATTGTTTAGTATTAGATCCTGAGAGAAAAAAAATCTACAGAATTATTAACTTTATCTGTAAAAATACTACTTACTATGTGCTATTTTCCCAAAATGCTAGCAACACAGATAATCATCCAAAAAAGTGGTTTGATTCTCAGCACATGAATGGCCAGTTCTGTGGAACAGCTTACCTCATCAATGATGTCAATCACATCCCCCAGCTTGAGTTCCAGCTCATCCTCATTCTGCGGGATGTACTCAAAGAGCACTTTGCACTGCCGCTTCTTGGACCCTGATTCAAGGGAAACACCAAAAGTAAGAACACTTGTAAAGGAGAACTCGTCTTTCCTAGACTCTGCTCCTGAAGACCCAGAAACCATCCCAAAAAGTTATGTAGCTTTTGATCCTGATTTTGTGGTTTGATTGGATCACCTTAGGCTAGGGAGCCGTGGTTTTGATAAATGAACACTATACCAATTACCAACCTGCTATAAAAAGCATGCTACACAAGCATGTCAGGTAAATCCCCACTATAGTGATTTCTCAAGCTATTTCCCAACCAACATTTGCAATAATGTCAATCACTGCCAGTTAGTACCCACTTGGAAGAAAATGTGCAAGTTTGAGCCTCCAATCCTTAAGTAATCCTGAAGGCAGGAACAACTTCTGTTACGCACCACCTTGGAGAGCTTACAGACTTTCTAGCCTCTCACAAGGACCTTGCTAAACACAGCTCTGAGGTAATGCTAACACTTGCTGGGCTCATATTTCAAAACCTGAACTCATTTTTATCTGTGAATTAAAAAAAAAACCCTACCTTTTCTCAGTGCCCATATGGCATCTAGCAATTCATACTGTCAATTAGCAGTCTTTGACAAAGGCAAGATTAAAACCAAGTGCAGTTTTTAGCTGTTTGCCCCATATCATTAAAGTGCTGCAGACATTAAAAAGGCAAAATGACATCCTGGGAGGGAAGAGCATTGAAGTGGCTTCTGAGAACTCAAGCCCTGCAGCCACAGTGGTGTGAACCCACACTGCCTAATTACTCTGCACATATCCTGGAGCGCTGCTGCTGCTGAACCCAGACAGTTTATGCACTTTTCCTTTACACAGGAGGCCATGCCTTCAGACCTTTTCCACAACAGAGCAGCCAGCATGCTTTTGAAGACAATTATCATCTTGAGTTATGACCCATGCATGCTCTCTTATCCTCCTCAAAAACAATCTGCCACAGTTTAAATGAAAATATCAATCAAAAGATTGAAGTGGTAAAGCCTAAGCTTACAGGAGCTGTGTGATTTCCATGCTCTCTCTCTTATACTTTGTACTCCTTCCACACTCAAGCTTCAGCAATTAAGATTAGCTGTGTAAAAACATTTCAAAACACAGATACCGTCTCCAAGACTGATCCTTGTCTTTTTACAGCACTGTTCAAAGTCCAGAGCAAGGCATTTAGAAAACACACCCAGCATCCTCAGTACATATAGGCCAGGCATTGGAGTAATATTCAGCACCTAAAATTTCTCAGAGAGGGAGCTCAGCAAATCAAGAATTTTCTACATGCTGCTATATGATCTGTGCAAGAAACAAATAAACCAGAAATATGAAGCTTTATGGGTTATTTCTAGTAACACATAATTGCCCACATAATATACCCTGCTTTTACCTCCACTGGAACTCATGCACAAGCCCAGAGGGATTGTTCAGTTCAGAGTAATTGCAATAAATGTTTCAATAGCCTTTACTGCCTCCTGCAGCGCTTTCAAGGCTTCTGCTTTGTAGGAGATTAACTGATACCAAAAAAAGGCAAATAAAAAAGTCACTGCCATTTGGCATAAAGCTGATCTCAGTCTTCATTTTCATAGTGTAATTATATCTAAATGGGGGGGGGAGGGGGGGGAATCCATGGATGCATTTCACATCCAGAAACCTCCCTCTCATCTGAGGTCTGTTTCCAGTGACACAATTTAGGAAGTACTGCCTCCCACTTCTGAACATCCCTAGAATAACCTAGGAAGGGAACCTGTCCTCTCAGAGAACAGAACTCCAGCTACACGTGCTGCTGTAGGACTGCTGGGCTGGCAGCCTGCAGGCAATTCTGTCCCTTTCCAAAACAACTTGTCTGGCTTCAGGTTTTGTTTGTTTTGTACAGGGTAAAACAAATTTAGCTCTTTGTTGCTGTTACCTAGCACACCTTCTGTATTTTCTTTCTGCTGAACACAGGCAGACATCTAACTGATAGGAATTCTGCCTGCAGCTTACCACCCACCTGACACAAAAACACCTGAATTCAGGGAGAGCTGCATGAAAGAAACTTAACTTTGTTTTTAACATGGTAAACCTCATTTTAGCAAGTGAACAACCAGAAACACATAGACAACTAAGCTCTAGAAAGCAAGTGATTGCCCAGGCACAGAGCAAACAGGATCTGCAGGAGCTGTTCAAACAGTCTTCCAGAAAAAAGGGAACAGCAAGTGAAATGGAAATGCAGAGACTGTCACTGCAGCAGGTAAACAGCTGTGTGCCTAAAGGGAAGTGCTTGAACACCATTTTCTCCAGAAGGATGAGAGCAGCCAGAGCCTTGCAGAGTTTGAGACCAAGCTGTACCTTCTACCCTGGCCACAGCCACCAGCATGAGGATGTGACAAGGAAAACATGGGAACATTCCAGGGTTAGGGTGACCAGAACAATAGCTGACAGCTGAACTGATATCAGATCATGTTCACAGAATCCTACAGTGTCCAGGTGGAAGGACCCATATGATCACATTGTTTCTCTTTCAGAGCCTGACTGTATTTGTCTAGGAACAACATTAATCTTTCAGGTTGGATTTTTCCAAAGTCTGCTGTGTAAACACCCAACAGGCACCTACATGCTTTTGCCAACATGCACACACATCAGAATCACTAAAAAGTGATTTTAAATCCTTTGTTTCCTGGAACAAAGTCTCAAAAAATTTGTAAAGGTGGTGGTGGTGGTGTTTCAGGGTTTTGAACAATAACTAGTGGAATATAGGCAAAACCTCAAAGCATAAACATGCCAGAACCAGTAAGTTCTGAACTCTTTTTTTAAAAGCAAGCTTAAATCATAAATACCTTCAAAATCTTTTAAGACAGAGGAAGCCAGAGTAATTTAAAGCAATATCTTACAAGAGATTGGTATGACCAAATACAAATCACAAGCCCATTTGCTGGCTGCAGGGAATGGTAAGCTTTCTTCTCTAGGCTTTAGTCACCTTGATATAAAAACTGGCATTATAACAAAGAAATCACAGCTACAGAAGCACCAGTGCTACACTCCTGCCATCCTGTTCATTAGAACAAAAGGAAAATTACTATTTTTTGTTAACATCACAAACTCCACCTTATTTCACACCAGAAGCGAGCTTATCTGGAAGAATCTGAACTACACAGTGCTTCCTTGTCAAAGCCCTGAATTTGTACCAAAATGATGTTTTCATGTTTCAACTTTTCTTTTAAAATGACCACAGGAAAACTTTTGATTATCATGAACAGGCCTGCAAGCTCTCCACTCAGGTACCTGACAATACAAAGAGAGCTCACATGAAGTTACAGAGCTCTCTGACATCTGGAATAAGTCTAAATCCTGTTCACAGGAAAAGTCATCCCTATAACTGGTGTTAAAAGCTACATTTAAGCTTTCTGTCCATACATACAGGAGCAAAATTTGTCTTTGAATCAGTTTTTCCTCCTATGTTTCTAGTTTTCCACATAACCCTAAAACTAAGTAATGCATTAAATAATTCATGTTTATTTTGAAAATACACGTCAGCAGCATGTGCAACTGAAGGAATTGGAAAGACCACGTACTCTTCTTGAAGCCTTTGGATGGGGGATGAGGCTGAAATCCTCCTGCTGGAAGCCCATAGCTGCTCATACGCTGCACAAGGCTGGCTACATTGCCAGATTTCTCCCTCCTGAGTGGCACAGCATCATCCTTGGGCTCTACATCCTTCTTAACTTCCTGAAACAAGAGATTTAAAAGACTCAGAGGCCACTTAAATCACCCAAGAAGTCAGTGGTTTTAAACAGCGCGCCTTAGACTAAAACATTTCAGGTACTTACCCTTTGGGATATAATGACATATTATTCTCAAAAATCATGGCCTTCATTCTACAACTAAACATACCCAAGACTGTAATAAATTTGACCTTTCCATAAAATTGTGTTAGTAAACAGGTAATGTCCTGAGAAAAATTACAAACTGTGGCAGCATTTTAGCCATCTACTGTAAATCTCAGAAAAGGAGTTTTGAACCCAGAAGTCTCATATTACCACACTCATGTAACAGATTGTATTTGAAAACATTTTTAAGAATATAAATATTAGTGACAGACCTTAGGGTGTGGTACTAAAATATTTTCATACATAAAAGTGTATTAGGTGATCATCTCTGCCCCAGAAAACTCCAAGGTGTTTACAGATGAGAGATGCAATTGCACTGCTGAAAGATGTGAGCAGAAAAGAAAGTGAGCTCCAAGAAACAGAGTGGGAGCAAGTGAGGGGAAAGATTTAAGAGGAAAATATCAGAGATACCATTTTTCTGGTTAATGTCTCCTACTCTCCTAATCTTTCTAAATTAGAATGTTAGTATTGAAACTGATCGTGCCAACCAAGACTGAGAAGCCTATAAACAAGAAAGCACCACTTCTTGACAAAAAGGCCAAGCAGCAACAGTCACTCTATTGCATCAGCTCATTAAATGGGATTCTACTGGAAAACAGATATTCTGAAAGAAGGAAACCATCCCTTTGCACAATAACAAACCCATTAAGTCGGATCAATGGCCCATCTATTGCAGAACACAGCTTCCAGCAGCCAAAATCCCAAATGCTCTTTAGAGCTCCTGCAGCTCAGATCCTCCCGTGCTCCCAGAGCACCTGCAAGGGTTCCATGAGGGAGATGGATCGCCTCCCCTCCCTCCTGTGCCTGCAGCTGGAGCTGTCTAATCCCTTTCTGCACCCATGGTCCTGTCTGCCTCCACACCATCTCTGGGGATGCAAACACCCATAAGTACTTGCAGCTTTTTGTGATCCACTTCAGAACAATTCTTGTATCCACCATCAGTACCCACTGGTTAACAACTCCATGAGTTATTGCAGCTGTAGCTGCAATAAAATATTTAATACTTGAAAACAGAATTGGCAAGACATATATATACACTTACTCGTGTCATGTGAACTCTTGAACATGAACTTCAAGACAATAAAGCCCATATGCTGATAAAATGCCAAAAATATGAGGAACATATTCCCCAGGACCTGTCTGTCTGGTGCTTTTGGACCATTAAAGCCCAGCTTTCTTACTTGTAGCTGTCCAGCTGGAAAACTCAACAGGTCTGAACACCCACTGATGCTTTCAAACGTACTATGAACCTCAAGTTAAACAGACCAAAGCATCTTCCAATTTCTCAAAAGAACAGAGCAAGACTGCAGACAGCAGGATTTTTCCTCCCACTCATCTACATTACATAAAAAAGGCTTTTTAGAAAACAGCCGAGTAGTTCCTGCTGTTACTCTCCTTCCTCCATAGTGACTTCAGCTCCGGAGATCTTGGCTCTGCTGAGAGCCATCCCATCTTCCAAGTTCAAAAAACCCCAAAACTAACAAAAACTAACCCCTCTTGAATAGCACAGTATCCTGTCTACCTCTCATTTGAGCAGACATTTTACGTTTCAAAGATTTTGTCATTCTCAGGCCTACAGATTTTTTTTGGCCTGTTACTTAGAAGTCTAATAAAACTGTAAGCAATTAAATTTGGTTACAGTTGAAAAGTTTGTCACCTCCAAAATATCATCCTAGCTGCCTTGCTGACAAGGCCATTCTGCTCATCTTAAAAACATACTGGTGCTTGAAAATATGCCTAGAGTGCTTCTGCCTGCCCCTGGATTTTTAATTTTTTTTTTTTTTTTTGCTATTCAATTTATACAGGCTCTAAAATCTCCAAGCTGCTCCAGGAACTAGTATTTCCCCAGGTTTCTCAATTGAAACACTTTCCAGTAAAGAGTCAGCTCCAGGCTCCTTCCCGAGGTCAGCACTTTGCAAAAGACTTCAGAAGCAGCTGCTTCAATTGCTTTGTAAAAACACAGAGATGCAAAATGGAAGTGGGGAAGCCCCACACAGGCAGTTTGGTCAAAAACATGACCTTTTTTTCTTTTATTTAAATTTATTTATTAGATGAAAAAGAACAAAAACCAACACACACACCACTTCCATATTGTGAGATAAGCATCACGTCAATCAGTAATTTGAATTAAACAGACAATATGCTTTTAAGTCCAGCATCAAAGACAGCAAAATTACGGATAGGTTATAAATAATTGGAATTTATTTCAGACAAAAGCAGCACCCACTACAAAAGACCAAATATGCAAAACCAAAAAGAGCAGTGCTTGAACAACTTTCTTGCCAGGCTTGAGTCTCCATATGAAGTAGTGACAGGTAGAAAATACTGTGGGTCTCAGGAAGTACGGTGGAATTACATTAAAAAAAATAAGACCTAAAATAATTCTGTGTATAGTTATTACATGCAGAAAATCTTGCTGCCAGTGCAAAGGCTGAAGATTTACTGGTGAAGAATTTCCTCAGCAGACATCCAAAAGAACAATCAGACAGCGGGAGAGCCTGGCAGCACCAGGAAGGTACTCTCTGTACCTTCCTACCACAGCCAGGATAGGAAAGCTGTGAACACTTCAATATACAGCTAAGAGAAATCATCGTAATTCAAGACACACAAAAGCAAAGAGGATGCAAGGAGAAGTTCAAGGTTACTGTGATAAAAACAGGAGCAGACACTGCAAATCCATCAGATATACAAGGAGCAGACAGGGTACAGGACTGGTACCAGTCAGGTTTGAATCAGAGTCGACAGTGAGGTTTTACTTTGTGTATTAAAAAACAGCACTGGAGCATCACATGGAGCTGCTTTGCAACAAGGAGAGAAAAAACAACCACGTGACAGAGTTCTGCCACAGCAGGCAGGCATAAATCTAGTTTTGACAAAGAACTGCAGAAGGTGTCAGTAAGCAATACCTAAATGGGCCAGCAACTGCTTTTTTCATATTTAACCCTCTATAATATGTCATATTCTTGTAAAGAAAGAACTGGTTTTTTGTTCTCATTGTTAAAGACAAACTGCAACATTAATTATCCTTCCTTGGGGCATTATAAACCATACTAAAATTAAACCAAACTGAAACAAATTCAGGAATCCCTGGTCTCCACACCTGCATGTGGTCCACTACACCACAACCCCGCAGTTCACATCAGTCTTCTAACAGCAGGGAAGTGCTCCAAGATTTTCAAAAGCACACAGGATCCTCTGATACACACCCATCACCCCTGCCAGCATCTTCATTCTGGACATCATCCTTATGACTCCTTTCACAAAGGAAGTAATTTCTACACAAAGACAGGCTGGATCTCTCAAAACTGAAAATTATTGATGAAAGCATTAATTCATGCCTTATTAATAACGTTAATAAGAGTTTGCAATTCTTACATCTCTTCCAAACAGCTTGCTTGAACTTCAGTGGTTGGAAAATGACACTGCCCACAGGTCTCACCTCTGAGGTACCACTATACCCAACCTGAACATGCCCAAGGCTCCTGTCACATGGCAGTTTTCTTTCTTTGTATTTGGTGGGTTTTAAGTCAGCCTTAAACCCATATTATCAGAGCAAGTCTGTGTTGTGAGAATACCAACAAAAAGCTCCAGGACACTTCATCTTTTTCCCAAGGTGAGGCCACTGACAGCTGCCAGCCAGCAAAAGCAAAATGGAAATATGACATTAACTGCAGCTGAAAATTTTAATAATTTTATTCTGCCAGTCCACTGCAGTTCAAGGCTTGTCAGTGTTTCCATGAGCAGCATGATTTTGCACATTTATGAGTTCACAGTACAAGGTCAATACAGACTGTCTCTTGGCGTAAAACACACTCCACTGGGAAGCAACCACCCACTTGTTCTGTTGTGAACTACAGCAGTAGTCATAAAGGTCTGAAGTTTTCATAATTTCCACTGAATGTGTATTTCACAACACTTACAAACTCACTGAAGCCTGATAGGCAAAAAACAAGTAGAAAAATTTAACTACCAAAAAAAATTTTAAAAGTGGTTTTCGCTTTAATTGCCTCTGTCACAGTTTAATAATCCGTCACAGAAATGCATATATGTTTACAAATAAAAATCGCCAAATCATTTAAATGCAGCAATGGTGATGCAAGAACTATTCTTTATATGCAGACAAAAATGCAACACATGTAAATGCATGCACAGGCTCATGATGCTGTTAAAACAAGCGAGTGCTCCTGACCTACTTCCGAGCTGCCTCCCCTCCAGCAGCCGCCTGCCCATCCACGGCTCCAGCAGGGACAGCTGGATCCTCCCCACTTCCCTCGCCAGAAGCCGAGAGCTCTCAAATCAGGCAGGCAGCGGAGATGCAGAAAGCAGGTCAGAGTGTCTGAAAGGCCAGGAGTTAAAAATATGAGGTCTATTCCTGAATTATGGGCCACAGAGAAGTTCATTATCCAGCAAATCTAAATCCTCAGCTAGGTTCTTCAAGTATACATGCCTATTAAGGCTTCAGCTGCCATCTCCTCCTATATATGCCATCATACAAGGAACAATCATCTTTAGACTTCTTACATTAATTCCACTGTAGCATCAGTATGTGCAAAAATGAGTGCATTACTCTTAGTGGCTGAGTACATTTTAAAGCAAGATCTCAAGCAGTAGATAATGGTCTCAATCTCTAAAGAGGCTGAGCTAAAGAATACACAAAGATAAATCTCTGAGCCTACATGTACAATTATCTCATCTCTTTTCTTCCCCATCAGAACAGCAGTGAAGAATCCATGGACTGAAAAATTAAGTCCATGACTCATATTTTAGAGCATAGAAAATAAGTAACTCAGAACTGAACCTGTTATTTTACAGGAGAGGGAAGAATTTGAAGCAGGCAATAGTTCTCTTTATACAAGTTCACAGCCTGCAAAATGCCATTTTTGGAAAAAGAAAACACATAGAAATGTGACTCTATATAAATACATATAAAAATCTATATAAATACATATAAAAATCTGTACAGTTGCCTACAGATTGTCATCTGTAAGCTGTTCAAGAGCAATGAAACCTCAGTTCTCGGAGCACAAAAATCTTCACATAACTAATTATTTAGGCACCACATTTCCAGTTTTAGTAGCAGCAACAGACAGGCAGGCACATGGCAGCCTTAACAGCTCCAGTCACTTAAATCTTAAATATCCCACATCCTTTCATTTTGCCTGTGTCTCTTCCTTGAGTAGAAAATGATTTCTCATCCTCAATGTTGGTGCCCAGAGGCAAAATATTTAATAAAGGCAACAAAAGAAAGATGAGTAACATGCAGCTGTTTCTACCTGTCTCATTACTTTACCTGACCTAAAGGGAACCATCATGAAAATCCATGAACCAAAATAGCTGAGAAGCTGCTGAGCTCTTTCCCCTGGGGAATTCAGGAGATCAGAGCAGGTTCCACCTCCCAAAAGAAGAGCTTGGCTGGGAGAGGTCAGAGGCTGCCCCTGACCCTCCAGAGAATTAAACATTATCCTTGAAAATAGAAACAAATCGCCTAAAGGTGAAAGCAGCTACCATCTGAAGAACAGACAAGATGAATAACCTTTGTTTGCAAGATAACTTACCTCCTGGAGAGTGTAACAGGTGTCTGAGTTGATTTTGGGGAGCTCAATTTATGGTTGAAGTAGGGAATGTTCAACGTGAATCAGTGGGTGTAAGTGCTGACCCACCATCAGGCTGAACCAACAGAGGCAGCAGCACTCCCTGCCTTTGCCTCTTCACAGTCTGACTTGCTGCTTTCTATTAAACCACACCCACATCACATAACATGGTTTAACAAGTTAGCAACATTTTTACATGAGTTATAATCTATGCTAAATATAGGTATTTTAATAATACTGTCTCCTTGTGTGGGAGGAAAACAATCATCAATCAGGCACGGTATCACTTTTTTCTCACAATATGCAACACGTGGGATCTCCAGGAGTATGAAAAATTAACTGAATTGCTGTAGATTTAAGGACTAAAACCTGAGTCACTGAATAATTGTCATACTTGAAGGTCAAGAACAGACAAAGAGCTGAACTTCCTACATAAGGAACATTCTGTAGATGTAATGTAGAAGCAGGCTTGAAGTTTCACATTTTGATACAGATTATAAAATGCATGCATATAGTTTTTATATATACAAATAATTCAATTTTGTCATGGAGAATTGGATACGTATAAACTTTGCACCAAGCAAGTGTCAAAACAGAATCTGACATGAAGTCTTGTTAATATTGGCAAAAATACAAGAGACCTCAAACAAAACCTGAAAGTCCAGATGCAGGAAAGGTCAGCAGTCAGCTCACCAGGTCTACCAATAGCAGAGCAAGGAAACCTAAATTAACAGGAGTAACTAGAGGAAGCACAGATCTTTACATCAATGTTTCCCAACCATTTAATTAAGAAATAGTTAATTTTAAAATACTTCTGAAAATAATACCTTATTTTATGGTGTTGCCATGTTCATAGACAGATAAAACCATTTTAAAATACTGATTGCAATTCTTCTCTATTATATTTGCTAATACGCATATATGAAAATTTAATTATATTTCTTGTAATTATGTTATAGAATAACAGTTAATGTCCTGTCAACCACCAGCCACAAAATAGTGCCTCAGATCAATGAAAACAAGAATCACACGTGGCAAAAGGCAAGACTGAGCTCCAACTCTACAGCACATGTGTTTTATCAGCTTCCCCCACATGGGAAGGCAAGAAGACATTTCTTTCCCTTCTCCCAGTTAATTGCCTCTACTGCTGGTCAGAGAAACCAGCAACCACACAGGTTCACTTTGATGTTCAACTCAGAACATCCCTTGTTCCTTCTCACCATCATCCTTTCTGCCTCCATTCTGTCACCCTCAGCTTTCTTCTTCCCTGCATCCTTTTTCCACGGCACCATCTCATTGCCTGTAAAACCTTCAGCATTTCACTCGTGGCCACAAGTTAAAACACTGACATTCACATCCCTTCACAAGTCTTGCCTAGGACACAAAATTAAATGCTTAAGAGATTGCCAAATATGGGCTAAAAATATAAATCTGGAGTCTCAGTGGATATTAGAAAAGGTTTAAATATTAGGTATTACCAGAGATTCATCCATTAACTAACATTTTTAACTGAAAATGCATCCTGCTTTCTGCTCCTGTTTTGAAAGCATCTATGTAATATGCTTATCACCATCAGTTTCTATGAATTCAAAAGCTTATTACACCAAGTCCAAAGCTAATGAATTCACATACATACACCAAACTATATTTTTACAAAGTGAAGAGCACCAAAAAATCTTGTTAAACCTACAAAATATTTACCACAATAAACTTTCAGATCAGCTCATAATACTGAATAAAGCCAGTGATCAAAAAACACGTACACTTGAAACTCATTAAAACCACGACAGCAGAGAAGATCTAACTTCCCCCTCCAAAATGATGAGCCACCAAACAAAAAATTCACAATTGGTGCAAATATTAAGAGATGACAGGACAGAGATGAGCTACCCTTGTGCAGGTTTAAGCATAAGGTTACTTCATTCCACCTCATAAAAAAGCAAAAGAACCGATTTAATATTAACTGTGTTGAGTGTACACACACGTTGATTTATGAGACATATGGCAAAGGACTACAATTACATGGCTGGAATGTGCAGCCAGAGCCTCTTGGGATGTAACAAACATTACAGCAAACAGCACCTGGTAACTGACCTCTTTGCTCTTATCACATATGCTAATTCCATAGCGCATATTTATAGCTCTATTTTAGACTTCTGCACACAGGGAAAGTCTAAACTTAAAAGTCATGTTCCTGCACAAGCCCACTCAGTCCGTGCTGCCCGAAACACCAGCAATGCTTTGTGGAGTCTGCTCAGTGATGGTTGCAAACATCTTCTGATGAAGCACACCCTGTTTGCAGCCTCCAGGCAGGGAATGGTTGGCTTGCTCCTGTGCTTGGAGAGAAAGCTATAAAATTACATATGAATCAAGTGTAACATCTAAATAAGGATGGACAAAGGAGCAGACTGCTTCACATTATTACAGGAATAGGGACATGTATAAACCTGCTGGTTCTTCCACACAAACCATCACACTCAATCAGAGCAGCTCTGGGAGTATCCAGGAGTGTGCTGTTACCACAGAGCAACATCACAAGCTGATATGGCATTTAGAAAAGCAAGAGGCACAGGTACAATCAACAAACTTGGATAACTCAAATCAGAGGGAATAATTAGCACATTAGGCTGTATTCACATAGGTCATTAATCACATTCATCAGCTTTATCCTGCTGTCCTTCAGAACAGCACCTTAAGTTCCCCAAAGTTCCCTATCAGTGCTGCCACTGAGTCAAAATTTAGAGACTACTTCCACTTCTCTCATGCTCTTAACAACACAACATCAACATATATATATTTCATCATTGAAAATATACTAAATATTACAAGAACCATCAGTGTTTTCCCCATTTTGTGTTCATATTTAGCCACTAAAGACTTCACAACGCCACAGATTTTTACTCTTGCAGTGAAACAATAGTTCGCAAATGCAAAGTGAAATCTTTTTCTCAGGTGATTTTTTCAATGCCTTAAAGCACAGGTCACCTTGGACAGAGAAAGGGGCACATCATTTCAACGAGTTTCCTTCAGTTAAATAGTTCACTTTTGAGGACAGCATCTGTGACATTTCAGATCTAACAGTCCATCAAAGATAAATATTTCAAATAGTCAACTCACTTGCGTGCTCTTTCTTACAAAACAAGACACTTATACTGCCTTGGAATATGAAATAATTCATACATCCCCAGCCAACACCAACAAAGGAAATTCCTGTGTGGACATGGCAACAGCTGAAAAGACAACCTGACACACAGGTGCCCACAAATGGCTGTGTGGGCAGAGCTGGGTCAGTAAAGGCAGCTCTACAGTGCTAGATCAAATACACCTCCAGACTTCCCCTCTTCATGCCAAATATAGTCACACCACAAAGGGACTTCACAGGGTCAGGACCCAACTGATCTGAACCCAGGCAGTCAATCCAGTGACTCAACAGGAAAAGACACAGGAATAAGAATAAATCATGGTGAGCTCTGAAATACAGTGAAAATGCTGATATATCAGTGCCACTGGTTATATCTGTCTGTGTTTTCAGTTGATTTAATTTTTGTTACTGTTATTTTTAGAAACAATAGTTTCCAGATCTTAAGCAAGGCTCACCCAAACGAATTACCAACATTCCAGTTGGAAAAAAAATGTTTCCTTGTTTATTCCAGCCAAAACAGCTTGATAGCAGAGACTTGTCTCTCACCCTGCAAGCACAGGAATCGTTATCACCATTCTCACAAATCCCAGGCATGTGCCAATGGATGGGATTAGCAGGTGCAGCTCAGGCAAACCCACAAGGTACCCCCTGAAATTACACTCTCCTCCAGTGGCCCTATTTCCCCCAAAAGCCTGAAGAAAAACCAGCAGGAACAATGGCTTGACACCATAATACTGGTAACAGGTGTTAAAGCACCAGCCTGAGTGCTCAGCTTCACTCCTTGCCTGAAGACAGAGCCCAGCGCTTCTCTCATATACTCAGTACTGAAACTGAAATTACTTAATATGGCTTTCAATCTCACATGTAATCTTTGTTTCTGAGAAACAAGAACTGCCAGCTCTGAAGCAAATATCACCTTACCAGCAGAGCTGCCTACTCTGCCTGAGAAGCAGTGCTGCTTCGAGCACTCTGTGTCACCTCCCTGCACAACCCACTGCTAATGGTGACAGCTTCTTCAAAGCAATAATAAAACAAAGGAAAAGGCTGCATAAAGTGAAATGTAATTTGACCAACAGGACCAATAACTACATAACTTGTTTTCTCCAAGCCTTACTTGGATGCAAATATTTTGGACAGAATACTTTAAGGAGCAGATACCAACACTTTGGAAATGGGTATTTTATTCTATTCCTTAAATACATCCTACTTATTTCAAACTAAATGTGTATGGCTTAACCTATACCCATTGCTTAAAAGTTTATTTATTAATCTGCTTTTTTAACTAATGTTACTACAGTTTTTAATCATGCCCAGATTAGAAGTAGACTAGAAGAGTCTGTCTTGTCTGAGATCCCTCCCAACTCCATGATTCCTGTTTAAAGTTCTGGGTGAGGTCAACTTACTATTTCTGAAAAGGAATTAAGGAAGATGCTATGCTTGAAGGAGCTTTCAGACAAAACTTCTCTCACCAGCTCAGAGCACACTTATGTTTAACAGCATCCCTCCAGTGAGAACACAGGACAGAAGCAGCAAACACAGGGTGCTAATCTAAAGTATTCATCTAGGGGATGATGAAAAGGGAAGAAAAGAGGCTTGGGCTGTGTTTTGTTTCCACAAACACACAGATCAGGAAGTTGAACAGAAAGAATCAACTAAAAATAAATCATCCTTTTAAAAAGGAACTCTTTCTGCAAGCACAGTAGATGTCTGCAATCTCTAAGCGTCTCCCTATACTACAGAAGGGGACACGAGCTAAACCAACCCCAAGTAATTTTATTACACAAACAATTCTAAAACCAAGAATTTACACCATATACTAAATAAACCCTCAAAATCATATTGCAAGCATAAGTCTTTAATTCATGCTGTTTCCATTCACTACCCCGAAACACAAATTCTGTTTACAACATTTGATGTTAAGAACATATGGAAAATAAAACAGGCTTACCACTTCCAAGGACATATTTGCTCAAACACGCCCAGTGTTGCAGGCTTTTTTTATTTAGGGGGAGGAAGAAAAATGTCACAGCAAGCAAAGTTCACGTGTTAAGCTGGAGAGGATCCAGGCTCGGCACTAGAGCAGCAGCAGCTGCTCACACCTGTACAGGCAGGAGGCTGTCCCTGCACCAGCTCCAGGGCTGAGGGACTGCATGGCCCAAACTCACTCAGAGCCGTGCCCAGCTCACTCACCAGAACGTCCCAGAGCCTGCTGGCAAACCTCTCTGCCTTAACCGATGAAAGCTACTGATTAATCTATCCACTGCTCCTCCCTCATCCCAGTTACTGCCTTGAGCTTATGATCAAACTGGTTTTACTACCATGTAAAGCCTATTACTCACATTACAGCTATTTACAAAACTAAGATAGCAATAAATGAAATAAAACAAGGAACTTCAGTTCTTAAAAAAAAACTTCTCAGCTATGCAGGGACAAAAACCTTAAGCACTTTCAGTTATCAACACAACAGGTGTCTGCAGAGTGAATAGACCACAAGACAAATCAACAAAATGAATCTTGGTCCATCTTGTCAAAGTAAATGCAAAAAAGGGTGTTAAGACTCATTGGGCCAGAGAAAAGAGGGAGGTCCTGGGGATTTTCTGAAGGAGGGAAGGCCTGGACTCTTAATCTTTACTTTCAGAGAACTTTTCCTGTATATTATATAAAGTCTAGAAGCAAATGGAAATAAAACCTAACCCAAAACAAAAAAGTCTTACATATTCCACACACATTAGTATCTCAAAAAACCCCACATCTAACAGCATTACTACACTTCTCTTAATCACACTGGAAACAAATGAATGTGTGCACATTTTCACTATGATGGATTTTAGAAAGGAAAAGCTGCTCTCAAAGAAAACAATAAAAGTTTGCTAGGTTCCATTGCTAAATCCTTTCAGGAATTTATGAAGTTGTTTATTTTAAATTGCCCATACAAGAAGCAGAAAAATGGCAATAACAATGTCAGAAACAAGAACTCTAATTCAACCCCACTCAAAGAGGATATGCACACAGTTTAAACAGGAATTTCACACGAGGTTTTGTTAATAACACTGGAAATGTGTGCGCTCCAAAATCCAGCTCTGCAACACAGGCAGAACATCTTTAAGAAGCTGCAGCACTGAAAAGTGAATTCAAGGAAATGAGCTTCACAAGCAGGCAGTGTAATTGTTTGCACTTTTTTTTTTTTAACTCACTTGTATTCAACTGTACATTTACCACCATCTTCTCATTTTAGGATTGCTTTGGGCATCCCACACACCAAGTTCACACCCAGCCTCTACAACACCTTCCACTCCCCACCCCATGCAGTGGCACTGCACAGTAGTACCTGAGGATGTTTCAGAGGCTTTATGGGGTTCCCTTTAGCTAAGTCTACAGTTCTTTCTTTTAAAGCAAAATGATGCAAGTAGAAATCAGCACCAAGAACTGCACCTTTTGGGATAGGCCATCTCAGACTGCTCATAAACCCAGCAAGTGATGGGATCACAGAAAACATCCTGGTCCTAGCTGGCACCAGGAACCAGACATCACCAAGCTCTGATCATTCTCTAGACCTCCCCATCAATATGCAAAAGGCTTGAGTAGAAGCCATTAAAACCAAACAAAAGTTACCAGATGGTGTTATAAAGCACCAAGCATCAGCATCACATCAGTATCCACAGGAAGCTTCCATAAATTCCCTTCTCCATAGGAGTGTTTCAAAGTCACATAGTGCTTAGCACACGCACACTGTATAACAAATTAACTCAATTAAAAACAGTCTCAGCTTCCTCTGCTGCACTTCTGACAGCAAAGACCCAACTGCTACCACTACATGAAAACAAGCCTACCACCACAATTTAAAATTATTTTGCAATATTTAAAAGACTTGAGAAATTAAAGGAAGACCTAATCAAAAAGCTATTTCCTGCTTTAACAACCCAAAATGAAGCTGACAGCACTTAGTCATACTTCAAACAGAAAAGATAAATTTCTCAAAGCATGAGATGTGGCATAAAATGGCAGTAAATCCAATGCATGGGCAAAAGGAAGGAAGAGAAGGGGACTGATGTGCTTTAGCAGTGAGGATATAGTCTCAATCTGGGGCATCCAACATATTCAGGCAGCATGCAGCAATAATCCTCCTGTCCACATTTTGCTTGTCCTTCAAACATGCAAGAAGCAGCCTTGTGCTGCCCGACAGCCAAGAACAGTCTGCAGCTGGCACCAAGGCAACAAACTCTTTTCCTGCCCTCATACAGCATGAAGAGACAAGCTAACAAAATTAGCAAAACCAAACTAGCTTGAATTAGAACTTTCCTCCCAATTGTCTTTCAGTTGATGAAAATCAAAGGCATTTATTTAAAAAAAAATTATCTTCTCTAATAGCATCTAACATTTGAAAAAGAAAACATGTTCATCTTTACCCAGTTTAGTCTGTCATATTTATTATGTTTTTAGATTTTACACATGAAGGCAAATCTAGTGGATAACACATGCACTTTCAGCTTCAAACTTTAATCTTTTCCAGATCAGCACAAATTAAAATTTACCATCATAGTCTGCATGGAGAGGCTATATCCTGGCTGCAGTTCAATTCGTAACAAACCAGTGTGTATACATATGTCACCAAAGAGCCACCACAAATTGAACCACATAATGCATTCAGGCCATATCCTCATTTAATGCATGAAATTATACTCGTAACAGAAGAGTAAGATGATCCTTTCAGGAAGTAATAAATATTTATGTACAGCCCTAGAATTTTGCAACCAAGTATGTAAAACTTAGTGAAACCCTCGGTACTGCCCACAGCAATTGGTGTTCTCTGGTCACATTTCTGTCCCCTTTCAGACTTTTGTGCTCCTTCCCTTTCATGTGGGCCATGAGAAGTCAGCAGTACTCATCTCTTGTCAGCATCCTCACTGTTCTTACCACTCCCAATGGTGGAGGCTCCCTTAGCAGCAAACAAATAAACTCATCTCTCCAGGGACTTTCCTCATTTACAGGGCCAAAGTCCAGCCCTGCTTGAGCTCATTTCCACCTCCCTCCAGCAGGTCACCCACACCTTGCAGGTGTTAACAGCACACCAGGCCAAGAAGGGACATGTGAGTTTAATTGCTGAGTCCGGTCATAGTAACATCCCACAGATCCTGAAGCATGATCCAACAGCCTACTACAGCAGCAAATGAGAATGGTTTGAGAGGAGGCACAACAAACAAACAACAACACACCACCAAAACACTTTACTGCAACAGCTTTCCCAGAAATAGTCTCTCAAACTATCACTACCTGTTAATTAACTTTTACAAAGGAACTATAAATTGACCATGAAGAAAACACACAACTTTCACCTCCCTAACAATTAGTGCTTTCCCATGATCTCACCACTGCACAACAGCCTTCCAGCCTTAACATATTACCTTGAAGAAAAGTTCCCAAGATCAGCCTCATAACTGCACTCAGCTCCAGCACCAAGAAGGCAAGTTACCCCTGTTGTCATGAAACAAAAGTGATCATTTTCTTCTACACAACTTCCCTTCTGTTTCTCCAAACCCCTACGCCTTCTAGAAACCTGATTGTCCCCTGTAATTCAGGACATCCGACCATGCCATGCACATGTGAGCAGCTGGAAAGTTAAAAATACCTGCAGCTGAGACGCCAGGATGGAAATAATTTTCAATAAAGTTTAGAAAAGCCACAGCTGCAGAAGGGAAAGAAAACACCCAACAAATATGGTAGTTAACACAGAAACATGTCACATCCGACCCATCTTTGCAGCAGGACAAATTGATAACACACAAACCAGCAAAGAACTGATGCTTTCTTCCTACACAGCATTTCAGAGCTAATTAACAACATTATCACAGTGATCATCAAACTCCACTTGAGGTCAAATCACTATTTATACAGGATTCAAAACCCCAAAAATTACTTCAAACTAAACTACCAACAACTTGAAAATGTTAGACAAGTGAAAAGCATTTGTACAAACTTTCCCTTAGTAGGAGACCCTCTCTGAGAACAACTGGATTGTTCCCCCATCAGTTTTAAAAGAAAAATCTTAAAACCCCTCACAGTAAGTCATAAAATAATATTTTCACTTTTTCAATTTTTCAGAAAAATTCTAAAATTCAAAATATATATAAAGAAGTGTTTATAGCACTGGACCAATATCCCCTTCAGTTTTACAACATGAAGGTAGCACAGTAAGAGACACAGGATATTTCTGGTTTGCAAAGAATTAATTTCACTTCAAAAGGGGTAGAAATACCTACATTCACTTGGACTATGTGGAAGTGTTACACCAAGGAGTTTGCAGAGCCACAGAAAAGGCAGAGCCAGCAGCAGAGTTCAGGGTAAAGCAGAATTGCCCCTTCAAATACAGCAGCTTGATCCAGGCTGAAGAATCCACATCAGCACAGCCTGAGGATGCAGGTTTTCATTACAGATGAGCTGAGCTGTGACCTCACTTTGCCAACTCTCTCATGGCTGGATGTCTTCTGTAGGGGTAGGTTTAGGGTTTTCTTATATTTTTGGTTTTTTAATCAGTTCATCACACTAAAGCAGGTAACCATGGCTACAGACAACTTGGTTGAAGTCAGAGTGAAACCACATAACGCAAGGATAGAGGCCAAAATAAATGCTACAGTAAGAACAGATGGCAGAATTTATATTTTACAAATCTTCAAAAGCATATTAAAAAAATGTCAGCACCTTGAATGTCTTCCCGTTAAAAAAAAAATCCTGTTACAAATACAACTTTTGTGTATTCCAACTATTTCAGTAACAATGATCCAGCCACACCATCACAGTAAAATCAAGCCAATGCAGAAAACTCACCTTCACAAAATTGTCAGGGAACATGCCCCTTCTGCCATTTAACTCCCCTTCCAACCATCCTTCTTCTTCCAGTTTTTTCACATTCCTGATGACTTCCCCAACTCGGATTGTTAACTCATCATCATGCACTGCATCATAGTCATATTCCACAATATAGTCCACTAAAAAGGGGGAAAAAAAAACAAAACAAAAAACCATGCACAATGAATACAACCCAGAATGGGAAATGCAACTTGAAAGCCATGCACATTCAGAAACCAAACCTAACAATGAATGCTAACAACAAGCATTTCCCTCACAGCAATGCTCATGTGTGAATTGTGACATTCCCATGCATTTTTGAGAGGGAGAAACAATTGCATAGGTACCTATTAGAATAAAGTAAAATTAGGAATAGAACGCCAGGTCATATTTTTGTGGTGGTGGGTGGGCTTTTGTTCATGTCTGGCAGAAGGAATTGCTGGCAATGTTTTCTTTTTCCCCACCAAGTTCCAGCTGAAGATTTACTAATTGTGAATCACTGCCCACAGGGCAAGTGTTTCTGATTCGGTGCCCTTTTGGGGCCAAGGATCAGACACTTTGTGTATGGTACATACTTGCAATGCCTTATTTATCCTCGTACTTGAGCCTGCTACTACGTTTGCAAAAAACTAATCGCTACACACACAACTTTTGCAGGCTTGATCCAAGAAATGCAATATAGCTAGAAGGTGTGTGATTGACAGTATCATACAACTTAAAGTGCAAATATATAAAAAAGCGCCCTCCTTCAGAGGCATTTGGTTTATATGAAGTAGAATAAGCAAGTGAGCTTTACTTTTGATACAGTGGAGTTTACTCAGAGGAGCACAGCAGTGCTCACACACTTGTCCATCTGTTGCACTAGATCCATGAGAGTTGTTCACTGACAGCTTAAGGCTTGTTTGGCAATAAAGACCCATTTGTTCATCAAGAATTCTGTTCATGCCTGAAATTTCCACAAACCTGCAGCAACCAAATAATCTTCCCTCTCACTCAAATTCAGTCAAATAGCCAGGCACTGATAAATGTTAAAACCTTGTCCTCACTGAAAGCTCCCTCTCCTCTGAAGATCACAGTGCACAAGAGCACAAGGCTAAAAGACAGAAATCTTGAATGGTTGCAGAAGTTTTTTTCCCAGGTTAATCTATTTTATCAGTGCATAATAATACCCAACAATTAATTTAAAATTGAAGGAATCAAATGAGAAGAAGCATTATTTCCTTGTGTAATTAAACCAATCTGTAATTCCAATCTGTGGGCAGTTTTAATCACAAGTGCAGCTGCAGTGATTGCAATTAAGCCCTTATCCCTTTGCTGCCTATGGACAGCCAGAAAACCCTTAGCAAAAAACAGAACTACATGATGGTGACATGAATGCGAGAGATGCTTGAATTATATGTCTGGCAAACTATTTTCTGAATGCACCCATTAACAAAGGAATCAGTAGACATAAATGTGAAGACTTAATTTTGCCAGACTTAATTTGAAGACTTTTAAAGACTTAATTTTTAAACTTTCTTCCTTTAACAAAAAAAAATTATTTCTTATGAGCATAAGTCATCATAGAGTTACCTGCCTATGATACACACCTGGAACTTCCAGCACACACTTTTTCTACTCTAGACATTTATCTTTGCCAAATGTACTCTTTAAGCTTCTTTCAAAACATCCTATTCCCCCATTACTGCCTTCAGAAAGCACAGTAGCTCTGTCTTGCTTCTGCACAGAACTGTCTCTTGAATGGCTGACAAAATATTGCCAAACATACAGGAAATTCTGGCAGTCACAAATCATAAAGACAACAGCCATTTGTCACCTAAGAGTCTGCAAATGAAAACTTCACCTTCCAACCAACTCAACCCAACCATTCTGGAAACCTATAAATGTAGAAAAATGTAAGAAATATCCATGTCATTTACTTCTCTTATGATACAATGTTTTGAAGCACATTAGCAGGTAGCATATCCTATAGAACAGCTTTACAAAGTTAAACATGGAAAATGGATCACAACAGTGTCAGTCATGGCAAATGCTCACAGAAGTGACTTGCACTGCCAAACACCTGGTCCTTTTTCCACAGCTGCAGTAGGTAATCACACCCACACTGTGTCAACATGAACCAATTCTACTGAAAGCTTATTTACTCCCTTAGGAGAACGTTTCTGTATCTGTGTTTGAAATGCACAGCACATTTATTTGGTCACCTTTCTAGAGTACAAAACACCGACTCAGTCATGCCAACAACAAAGAGAAAACCTGAAAAACCTCCAAGTCATCACCCACATGTCTTCATGTTCCGAAGGCAAATAGCAGTAAACAGACATCACCTTCTTACACTTGAAATTTAGGTGCTGAATTTCCTCTTGTAATACCAAGGTGCTGATTTCCTCAGTGATACCCAAAGCCATCCTCACCCTCATGGATACACAGACAAAGAGACAGGAATTCTGCTGCCTCATCTGTAAAGTGGAAGGGACCACGGGGAATGTTAAATTATTTCATCCCATAGATTTTTTTCATATGATGGCAGAGGATCAGCAAGGAGCTACACATCCCATGTCTTGCTACTATGTGATCCTCAAGTACACTTAGCAGTTTTGCTTTTCAATATTAGCAAGTAGCAATAGTTGAATGATCCGGGTAATGGGCAAGTAATTTCTGTGCTGCCAAACCAGTCCAGATTAAATAAATCTCTGAAAAATACTAAAGTATAATATTTATCCAAGTAAAAACAGAGTCCAGCGATGACAGAAAATGTTTTTAAGGAATCACAACTCCTTATAAGAACACTTACTAGAAATTACATTGGTTAACTGATTATACTTCTTAATTCTTGTACTAGTTCTGAATGCTTCAGGTTCTCACCTATAAGCTTTACACACTAACAGATTCACTGCCATCAGTCAGCAGTAAGGGGGACTCAATACCAGCTGATCAAAACTGCTTTTAAAAATTCTCAACTGGTAGAAGGTGCAGCAGAACTCCTCAGCAGCACAAGATATCAAACCTACCTAGCTTATCTCCCCTCTGATTTTTACACTGCTTCCTCCATTTCAAACCTCACTCAAATCAATTATCTGTAGCTCAATCTGGGGCATCCAAGTAAGTCCGTAATTATCAAGTCTCAAATGAAAAATAGGCTTCAACAGGAACACTGTGAGGTTTACTGTGCTTTTCTAGCACATCCAGAAACACTAAAGTTCACCTGAGAGGGGCACACAACTTTCTCCCGAGTTTTCACAGTATCTGCACACAAGGAAAGGCTGCAAGGGCTGGGAAAAGGCTCAGGGGTATCTCATCAATCAGGGTGTGGAAAAGACCAAGCGGTGCCCAATGAAAACACAAGAGGCAGTGGGACAAAATAAAACCAAATAAATGCACTTAAACATACATAAACACATTGTCATCCAGCGATCACAGCTTTCCAACATACTCAGGAAACCTTCCAGATGGTGTTTTTTGAAGGTTCTGACCTATTTTTAGGGGCAACTGACTAATTAAAATCAACACAGCTACAAAAAAAAAATTGACTGGACATATTTGGAGGAAGATGGCTCTGTGGGAAGGGTCTGCTCAGTTCTTGCCGTTTAGTAAGATGAAAACCTCATTAACAAAACAAGAGTGAGACAACGGGGTTGGACATTAGGAAGACATTCTTCACAAAAGGGTGAAAAGAGTGATCATATATTGGAATGGCCAGCCCAGGGAAGTGTTTAAGGGAAGACTGAATGTGGCACTTGATGCTGTGGTCTGGATGGTGTTTGATCATAGGATGGATTCGATGATCTCAGAGGTCTTTTCCAACCTGATTCTGTGATAAAACACCCCAAACATGTCAAAGCTAGTCAGCAGCTGCAGACCACGTAATTCCCCACAGCACAGCATCCTGCCTAACACCTCTGACAAAACAGCTCCCACTGTCAGCCAAGACAGCAACACTGCCTGCACCAGGCATTCAGTCACTGCTGGCACAGCTGGACTCCCCACTTATCCAAACCTTACACAACCAGCTCTTCTGCCAGCCACATCCCAGCGCCAAGGCAGAGGCCCAGTCTCCCAAGAGGCATGGCCACATTACACCCATCTCTCTGATTTTAAACAAAGGATGCCTTCAGCTACACAAACACTTCCCAAAGTTGCCCATTAGAGGTAACTAAGGCCCTCTGGTAGCCCTAAAACAGAAATCGAAACATAAATCAAGGAAGAGTGGAAAATACATCAAAATTCTAGCATGCCTGTGTCTTCAATAGAAATAGGCACTCACCCAGCAAACAGCACAGTTAGTTTCACATTCTTGGTACTTGGTTTAGGGAATCACAATACTGTCAGAACCCAGTGACCTTTCTGTAGTAGCCAAAGAAAAAGACACAAAGCAGATTTAAAATAAATTCCATTAAAAACACACTTCAATAGCTTATACTTTTTTTTTTTAATGACAGGAGATGGATTCATCAGATAACTGAAATCCTTGCATGAACTGGGAAGCCTTGCTGAAACCTGCTGCAGGCCTGGAGGGACAGAGTCCAATGTGAAGCAGCAAAAATAAATTGCTGCAGTGCTCCATAAAAGCCTCTTCAGGCAGGTTTCAAGCCAGTTCAAAGTCATTTATTGGAACAACAACCCTGGAAAGTCGTGTGACCTCCAGAGGTACCTTGCCAGCAGAACTGCAGTTATATTAGAAACTGAGCTTTTGCTTTACCAATTTATCACAACAGTTGCTAGATGCCTAAAACAAACTTCATTAGTACCGCTATTTCCACTTGTACATTTATCATATAAAACCTGCAAAATTTAGTCTCCTATAAAACAAAGTCTAACAATTTTGTTATTATGTATGAATAGAGTTACAAAGATATTTCATTTTATAGCAGACCAAGTTTAGACTACAGACAAAAGACTACAGCAGACACAATCTTACCCTTTTAACTACCATACTTTTCTTCACAACTATTTAAAAATCAAGTGCTGAACTTAAGGAGAATGATCCTTCCAACTGCTTTCCCACAAAAATGCTTCTACCATTTATGAGCTATAGGAATTTCAGCTGGTTTAATAATAATATTAAGTATATGTTCAGCCACTTAAGACAGACCTTAACACTGAAAAAGTAGCTCAGGTGTTTAAATGCTGAACAATCAAAACACCTCCGTAATTGTTAAACATAAGACGTGGTTATAAGAATGTTTTCTTTCCACTTCAATACCATATAATTTCCTGTCACCCTGACCTGAGTCACTGATGACAACCCAGATGCTTAAATAGAAAGGCCCGACAGACTTCCCACCACCCTTAAAATTCTAGTTCCTGATCCCAAAACTGTGAGTTTTGTCTACAAAGCTCTCCTGTAAAGACACAAGCACAAGGTGAGCACCAGGGTTTAGGAACCAAAGACAAATCCCTCCCAGCCAAGAGCTCCCACTGTTCAGGCTTCTTCCAGGCTCTGCATCTGCTCCACACCCCTGATTAAAAATGACCAGAATGACCAGCTCCCCAAAGATCCAAGTATTCCTTTAGGGTACAGATGTAGTTTTGCTCCTCCTCAATCAGAGTAGGGGAGTCCCTCACATTTCCCACTATCAGGGAAACCACTCTGAGCACTGGCCTTGTGCAAAAGTCCTTCCTTTCCTTTCACAACCCAATAACCATCCAACTGAGAACAGCTGAGGGCTTGAGCAGATGGAAATATTCAGTATTTTCTACTTTCTTTCTCATGGTGCCCAATAAAGTTACATCATCAACAGAGAGCGGGAAACCCACAAAGCTGTATTTCCAAGACATCTTAACCTAAGGATGTTGTGATCCTCCACTTTCTTCCATGCACATTCCCCCTGTTCTCTGCTTAAATTAGTAGTTATTTATAATACTGGTGAATCAGATAAAGAAAACAGCCCAAGAGAAAGCTTCTAGTGACAACTTTCTGCAAGTTTATCTCTTTAAGATGTCTCACTGCAGGGTCAGACACAAGACTGCTTCAAACCCACTTTAGATCAACCTCTACATCCCAGATCAGGAACACACTGCTCAGTGAAGCTCCAAACCACCCTCATTTGTGGTGGTGCTGTTCAGTGTGGAACAGTCTCACAAAATAATCTGGAATTTTCACTGCAACTAAACCCAGGAACACACTTAATGCACATTAATCTTTAACAGGCATTGTGTCCATGGAACTAGACTAAAACTACAAAGATATAAAAATGTCCAAAACTTGAAACCTGAATATGGCTCACACGAGCAATTTCCCCCTACAGATCCACTCATCTTGCCCCTCACCACTTGCTGCTTTGCTCAAAGCCAGTATCTGCCATGAAACCACATCCTAATATAACACAATTATTGATACCAGGCCGCTGGATTCCTGTCAACTCTGATGGTAAGGATAGAGTTCCATGCTATTAAGAAACTGAAGAAATGTAATTAGCTAATGGAGACCACACAGTCCGCACATATTTAACTGTACAGTCACCAGTTTTGAACCACACCACACAGAAGAGCAGACATTGCACTGAGCTGAGCCAGGCAGAGCCATCACATTCACGTTCCACATGGAGGATTTACAAACAGTTGCATCACAAGGGCTACTGCAAGCATTAAGCATCACCACTGAGATGTTTTACCTCCCCAGGAGCTCAGAAGGAGGTCAGTGCCTCCTGTACAGCCCCTGGAGTAGCAGTGACACATGGCAGAGCCATTTCTACCTGTGCCTCCTCCCAAGAGAGCCACACCAGTCGTGCCAGCTCCAGTCCAGATAAACAGCTCTGCACGAAGCAGTCACACCTCCTCCTGCTCCTGAAGCTTTGATCCCATGTGCCAGTCAAACAAACTCTGCTGCCACAAGGAAGGAAGGTGGCAGAGGAGGTTCTCTGCAGTTTAAGATAATGCTGACCTCATTTATTCAAATACTGACTTATCGTCTTATTTTAAGCAAAATGCCCAGAGCCATGAGAATTCTTTCATTAGTTTATAATAATACAACATAATGCCAATAAAACAGATATATTTTCATGCTGTTCTATGTACATTTTCTTTTAAGCATACACAATTAATTCCCAATTTGCTGTAAGCTAATTATTCCAGTCATGGATTATTTAAAAGACAGAACCTAAATCTGTACAATTTATTAGTTCAGGTTGCTGGGCAAACAAACAATCCTTTCAAGCACCAAAGATGCTTCCAATACATACAAACACACAGTGTTGGACCCAAGCTGATTCTACATAAAACCAGCTCAGCTATGTCCACCCAGTCTTTGGAAGCACCACAAACACCCTGCTGTCACCCAGTGGGGACTCAGTTTGGATGCCAACAGGATTTGCTCTGTTTAAAGTAATTTCATGCTGAAGTGAGTATGAGCCTTCACTCTCTCTTCAACACATCCCATCTCAGAAGGCTCAGCAGGTTCAAAACAGCATTAGATGAGTGAGGGCAGTCAGACACTGCTGCAGTCAGGCTAAATTCCCAGTAAGTCCCTTTCCACTTCCTCAGCACAGGGGCTGACCAGCCAGAGCTGTTAGATATGTGATGGTTTACAAGACCATCTGCTATAAAGATAGCTTTTAGGAAAAAAATAACAAAGTCAGAATAAACACACACCACATAGAAAACCAGCAACAGCAAACAAATAAAAGAATGGCAACAAAGCAGCTTTGAAACTCTCACAATATCCCAAATCTCATGGAAGCCTTTGCTTCCCCACACTTGAGTGCCAACAGCCCAGCTACTGTCAACTTCCCATGTTGATGAAGTGCTCTGAGCTTAATGGGGAAAAACTACCATTGCAAGAGAGGAAGGAACAAGCTGGCACAAAGGCACTTCTGTTACTTTCCTAAGGGGTCTCACTACATTTTCTACTTTCTAATGATAACAAGTACCTTACTGCATCCTTTCAATAGATACTTTTTCCCAAGGTCTGTACTGAGAGGACTAGAGGCACTGGTTTTTAGTTTAGGGGAAATTTAGATTAGACCTCAGGAAGGAACTCCTGCTGCTGAGGGTGGTGAGACAGCGCCTGGAGCTGGCTGGGGATTGCACTGAGAGTCTGTGATTGGGATGTCAGTGCCATTGCAGTGAGAAGGTATTTTTGGGAGAAGTGATTACTGGCTGAAACTAATTTCAGTTTGGCCAACTTTTGCAGAATTTCCTGTCAGCTGCAAGAGTAAAATCAAAAGTGTAAGAAACTTCAGTGAGGTTATAAGAAATCTGCCAGTTACAGGATGTCTCTGAAAAGAACATGCTAATGACAGGGATCTGTTAATTTATTTGTATGGTTTACAACAAAAAACACCATAAAATATATTTGTGTCTGAATCATGGGATAGCCTGGGTGGGAAGGGACCTTTAAAGATCATCCATGGGCAAGGACACCTTCCACTAGACCTGGCTGCTCCAAGCCCCATTCAGCCTGGCCTTGAACACTTCCAGGGATGAAACATCTGCAGCTTCTCTGAGCAGCCTGTGCCAGTGTCTCAAGCCTGGGACAAGGAAACTTGAATAAAGTTTTTTTCCTTTTTCTGTCCACCCTGCAGTATCTGCTATTTTTCCTTACTTATTTTGTAACCTGCTCTGTGCTGCATCATCCAGTTCTAGCACAAATATCTTCTGCTTAAAGCAACAATTCCTCTACATCCATAGCTTGCCTAAAAAAAGGGAAAATAAAAACAAAAATAGCAGTCTACCCTTGAGACAGTCTAAAGCCAGGAGACTTGGTTCTGTCAGCACAGAACTCGTCCATCTGGAAGCCACCCTGGATTGCCTGGCATTTTCAGATTGGGTAAGGCAATGGTGCATTCTCCACTATATGACTCACCGTGCATTTTTAATAACAAGTTTGTGTTGAATTTTACAGCCCAGTAAGAATGCCTGAAATAATTAGAAAAATGAACAGTTGAAAACAGTTAAAAATGTAGGCTTTTCCTCCCAAATTATTTCAACTAATGAGAAACTTGTTGCATTCTAACAGTAACCACATCAAACATCAGTTTCTTGTGCTGGCTTGAGTGCAATTAGCAAGAGACTTTGGGAAGGAAACTAAACAGTACAGGAGAAACCCTGCCCAGCAGCCTGCTCTGAACGACACAAACCACATATGCCTCATTTTCCCACTCCAGGCTTCTGTAATTTTCTGGAGTGCATTATAGTGCTTAACACTGTATAAGATAAAATGCAACTGAAAATTGAATGTTTGTCAATTTTCACTTACCTAAAGCAAATTGTCTTCACAATATACCCTCATAAATTTACAACTGTGTGCTGTACATAAGTCACCACTGACAACCAGATGGGAACAAACATGTTTTAGGGGTACCTCACTTCAGATTTATCAACTCTAGAGGAAGAATCCCATCATGTCTCCTCCAATATTACCAGAAATACTTGTCTTAAGCTTAGTCATAAATTTAATAAATGTTAAAATTGTGGATTTAACTCCCCACTTCTATGAGCAGAATTGCTGAGTTCTTTCCTTTACAGCACAAGACATGAAATGGGAAGTATTAGAATGAAACCTCAACCACTTCCAGGTATTTAACACTTTGTAAGGTTAGAGGAGGTCAAAACATTTAGCCTGGGAAGTGACACGAAGCACAAAGTGATGGTTTGTGCTACATGCTATTTCCCTCAGTGTGAGCAGGGCTCAGAGCAAGAGGTGACACCTGCAGGAAAGGCATCAATGTCCCCATGAGCGGAAGTGAAAAAATGCTACTAATTCACATTACAGAGAAAACCAGGGATCTTTGAGGACACAGGGGAACATACTTAAAAAAAAACCCACACCACATTTTCTGAAGCCATGACTCAGACATTGTTCCATATATAGACTATGCCTCTTCCTCTGTTCCTTTCCTTAAGTTAATTTTATAACATCTATTTGGCAAAACATTCAAGGTGAGTCACAGAACACCAAATTACAAACTGTGCTAAAACAAAGCCAAAAAAGCACTGAAGAACAAAAGAATTTATATTTTGTTCAAATCCAGAGCACCAAATAAACAGTGAAAATACCTTGAGGTAAACATCGTATTCATAGGTGTTCCCTTTAAAGCCTTCACTACATAATTAGCTTACAAAAATAAGTTTGAAGCTGAAGATTCTGTTGCTTATCTGAGAACTCTTTTTAAAAAGTCATTCCCCTGAAAAATAAAAACTGTATTTGAAGTTTCCTTTCTTCTGTCAGGACTCCACACTATTATAAAAGCTTCAGCTTCTCCTGCAGATTATTTTTTTCAGGATTCTCCTAGCCAAAAAGGACATCATGATCATAGCCCCAGGCTATGAATTCAAGAGTTATGAAAATAAGAAAATCTCTGAAAGCCTTTTGGGTTTAAATGAAAACTCCTTTTACACTCCAAAGAAATGCAGAAATGCTTTGACAGACAGCCTACAATTTGGCACATTTCTAATTCTGAATGACAATTAGTACTTGCGCAAACATGGCAAGAATCTGGCTTTGAAATAAATTTACAGGAACTTAAAAGCATTATTCGGAGCATGCACAAAGCACTCCCTTCATCTGTAAACACAGACATGATGCAAGAGTCTGAATGGTCCAAGATTGGAATTCTGCAAAAACCACAAAATATGGTTAGCATTACAACAGGAACAAGTGTTTGTATCTGACTCCATGCTGTCAGGACATACTAATTGTGACATAAAGTTCATTTACTTTTTAGTGTGAACATTTTACTCAAGACAATAAACTGAACTTCTGATGGAAAAAGCACAAAGAAATCCCTATGAAATGGATTTTACAAAAGCCAGTCAAAACAGCAAACGCTCAAGGGCACCCTACAATCTCAGACAGTTTTAAAGAAGGCAAAATTGTTTCATTAGGTCAATTATGCTCTAAAAGTTCAGAGAGTAAGTCCTTCAAATATCTATTTTCACACGTATTTAGAAGGATTTAATTAATTCTTTTTAAGATCATAATTTCAATCTGCATGGTTTGCAAGGCTTCCAATCACAGGGAAATAGGGTTTGAAAAGACCTCTGGCAGTTACTTAATCCAAACTGGTCAGAGCAAGGTTAATCTCAAAGTAAAATCAGGTTGCTCAAGGCTTTGTCCAGCTAAATTTTAGAAGTTTTGAAAGGATGGAGATAAAACAGCCACCCCAAACACCTTTTCTGATACTGAATTTTCATAATAATTTTTCCACTTTATATTCAGTGGGAATTACCTCTGTCCTAACTTGCAGGCATTGGTTCACAATTTTTCACTGTGCCTCCAAGAGTAGGTCGCTCTCCTCTCCAGGCTACACCTACTTCTTGCACACCATATGCACCAGCCTCCCAAACATCCTCGACTCTCCAGTTCAGTGGCATTCCCTCTGCATTTGAGGGGAGGGAGGAACAAAACTAGACACAGTATTTTAGAGACTGCCTGTGAGTGCCAGAGAGTAGGGAACAACCACTTCCCATCCCTTGCTGGCTACTCTCCCGCTCGTGCCCCCCAGTAGACAGTTCATTACTACTGCAGCACATCAGTCATCCCCCACCCCATTCACTGTGGAGTTTTTTTAGGTACCTGGTCATAATCTTGAGCATTTGAAGAAATCAGTGTTATCAGTGAGCATCCCTACCTGCCCATCCTCCTGCCTCACTCCCAATAATTCTTTCCCTGTACACCCATTTGGCTGAAACATGCCAGAAGAGCAGCATCTCTAAAATAAGAGCTGTAGATTTTTTATTTTCAGGGCTTTTTGCAGAGTCAGCACTGAAGCACTCAAATCTCAGTCCTTCTGTGGAAAAGACCTCAAGACTTCCCCAACACTTGCCCTTCTAACCTGATGGCTGGCTGATCATAAAATATGCAGCTTGGAAGCAGCTACAGCATGTGCTGTGACTAGAAGAGTTAATTGATAGTAACACCACGATTGGTATTTGAAGAATTTGAGAAGGGATCAGAGGCCTTACAGAGTTCATGAAAAGCAGTGTGGGATAGCAGAAAAGCAAGGGATAGCAGCTGCTGCCATCAGGAGACAAAGTACCCGAGGCAAGTTCACAGAAAGCCAAGCCTCACCTCTGCTGCTCTCAACACAGTCACTTGAAGGAGTAGTTTAGATTTCAGAAGCACAAATGAAATGCTCTTGGTTGTTCCTACATATTCACAAGTACAGGCATAAACCTGGGGACCCAGCTATATACACACAAAAAAAGTGAAATCAAGAGAGAAGAGTCAGCAATAACACCTCGGCTTTTTCACACACCAAGGTCAGGATTTAGTGCTTCAGTCACTGCTCAAAACTGAAAAACCAGGATACAGCAGTGAACAGCAGGATCCAGCAGCTCTGTGTTGATGGGAAATCAGTACAGTCTCCTTGCTGCATGGAGATGGCAGGCTGTGCCTTATTGTACTGACAGCACATCTCCTGTTTCATAAACAGCTTTATTTCATCTGCTGTTCATCCAGCCTGAGGTTTTCTGTTATTGGTTATCTACCAGGGCAGGTTTTCTCCTACAACCTACATATTAGAAGCTATTTACATTACAATCCATACATGTGCCTTATAGTTCTCTCTCAGTAAGGATGAAGCACTAAGACTGAAACAGCAAACTCTTCCCACAAAATAAGCATCTAGTAAGGTGATGAGCACATGAAAACAAGAGGAAGGAATTTTATACATTCTTAATTGCGCTTTTACTTGACAACCCCACACTGTTAATTTATATATATATACACCCCTATAGCACACAATGATTTAAAAAATGCCTTCAAGCTCTCCTCAAGCTAAGGGTGTCAACTGAGAGTTTCCAATTCCCCTACTTCCTGACCCCACATCTTTATTCAGATACTGGTAGGCTCTAAAAGCAGACCCTGTTATGCTTCTGATAATGTGAATGAGTCAATGTAATGGTTTTTAGTATAATCATCCCCTTCACAGACACTCTCCTTTTCCCTGTGCTGAAGGATGAGATGTATTTTCAGTAACCTGTGGGTCAGGCAAAGGAAGCCCTGTATTTGATTTTCAAGAGAAAACAGCACAGTTCTTGATAATTTATCCTTAATTAAAAGGCTACATTCTGCTGTTTGCACTTCTCAAGAAAATCTGCTGCCTCCTTATCTATCTACTGTACCCATGAGAGCATGGGATTAACATATTTGCTTTTATCTTCATGGCTTCAAAAGCCTTGCTCACCTCAGCACTCCCACTGCCCCACTTGCAGCACAGCAACTGATTCCACCTGGCCTCTGAACAGCACCAAGCCAGCTGAACACAGTAAGATGTGTTGTTTGGGACACTGAGGTTTCAAACAAACAGCCATAGCCCACCCTGCAGACACTCACTCAGCTTGTAAATCCTGCTAATTTTGTCAAGTCTTGTACCAAAATCTCTTAACAAAAGACTATTACTCACTTAACCTCTTTGGAAAGGGAAACAAACAGGCTCTGCTTTTCAGGAACGACTGCTTCAATCGCTTACAGAGACCAGAGTTTTACAGTGACTCCAACAGTCTGAGGCTAAAGGAGTGACCCTGCACGGTCTCTCCCTACTCATTCTCATTTCACCACCTCTTCCCCTGTGCTGGTCCCACAGTTGTGCTGCTCTAGGGTGTGTCTGTCTAGTTTGCTGCCAGATCAGCCAGCTGGTTCTCTTCCAGCTGGATTCAGCCTTGGCCAGCATCTTGAACTAGATCATTGTATGGACACATGATCACTAAACCTGCCAAAAGGGGAGATTAAAGAACACACCAATATCTGCATTACCCAGGGATTGACCATACCAAGAAATGATGGATCTAGCATTCCTGGCAGTTTGTTCTAGCAATTAATAACTTCCCTGACAGAAACATTTAGATGTTAAAATGAGTGCAAATAGCAATGTGATTTACCTCAAGTTTTAGGCAGGCTTATTCTATTTAATCGTGCATTTACTGGTTTATGATAGTGCTAAAAAAGCCAAACTACATAAAAGCATTTAAGTGATGGGAACATTGCAAGCCCAGCCCAACTGCAGAAAATCAAGATACAGAAGAGGTGCATACTTTTACAGATTGTGCTCAGTCCTCTTCTCTAGACATACACATTATCGAGAACAACCAAAATCACCACCTACAGAAATACAAAAGGCATCTCAGTAACAGGTTCTAGCTGTTTAGAATCTATTTTCTCTTAAAGGTATTATTAAATCAATTAAAAAATTGCAAATTAGAGGTACAGTTTAAAAAGAACATTTGGCTGGCTTAAAATGGATTGGAGGAACAAAAAAACCCTTTACAGGTACAGAAAAAGAATGCTGTGAAAAAATCAGTTTGGTGGATCATGAACATGTAGGGAGAACAATTAATATAGACATGCTGAAGAAACTTATGAAATTATAGCATGAATCTAGTGCAAAGTAACTGCAGGTTAAAATGGAAAAGGAAAAATACTCTACATTCCCCAACTTCTGAAATTCAGTCTCATCCACTCTCTTGCCCAGGAGGTAAGGACTGCAGCCAGTGAGGCCATCCAGCTTGCTGACATGATGGCAAAACTGGCACAGGGGTTTCTCCCCACCAGCCAGCTCGTCAGCTCCCAGCAGGGCTCACGGCCCCTGGAGCCAGGGCAAGCCAGACACGGCGCTGCCCAGCTCGGGCCAGACACGGCTCTGTCCAGCTCGGGCCAGACACGGCACTGCCCAGCTCGGGCCGGACACGGCGCTGCACAGCTCGGGCCCTGGCCAGCAGCAGCCAGGAGTTATCTCTGAAGCACAGCCTGGAACTGCACCCACAGTGTGACTTTGGGACAAGGGAGATTAGATGCAAAGCAGCCTAAAAACAAATCTGTTCATAGCTCAAGGTACAAGTTCAGAGTTAAGTGATGAGATTCTTCCTCATTTCATTAAACTAGTCGTTTTATTTCTTCACACAGCAAAGATGGAGACACTTCTCCACGAGTGCCAAAGAAGCATTGAGAAAAAACAACTTGAAACATACTGACAAGTTTGCTTTTATATTTTTCCTAAAAATTAAGAAACAGTGCAACTTGGGGAAATAAAAACACACTAAGAGGAATGATGGTATACTGGTATGTTACCAATAAAGCCACAAGTGAACTGAAGAGCCAAAACTGGAAGACAGAAAATTTCTATTGGGGCCCAACTGACAAATGCTGTAAGCATGCTGCAGCTGGTATCAGTGTCAGCAGCATGTTCATCCTCCTCCTGCAGCCATGAGCTCAGTCTCAGTTTTTGGACAGCCAGCCTGGCTGAAAGCTGATTCAGGAAGACAGGCAAGTTTCAGATTATTTGCCTCATAAAAGCAAGGGATGAGAACAACGCACACTAATCAGAGGTAAGCAAAGGCTCAGACTTCAGTGCCAGCTTAAAAAGATCCAACTGTATCCACAGTCAAAAGCATTTGACAAAGGCTGACCACTTACTAATTTCATCAAAGAGGCAGAAACTGATGACTTTAAAGTCTTCTTTAAGAAGTAAGTCAGGCAAGTTTCCAGGAACTCTAGCAAAACTGGCTTATTTAAAATTAAAGTAAAAATCATCAATAACTCCCATCCACAAAAATCTATTCACAGCTGCTGCAGAAGCAAAAATAATGAGACTGCCTAGCACTGCTTAATTCCAAAACCATCTGCCTCTAATGACAAAAAGTACCATGTTTACAGTGATTTACTTACTGTTAAGAAACAGTGCAATCTTGAGCCATTTAAATAATTTACAGCAACACTTTATCTAGTTAAAACAATGAAAGCAGTAGCATTCATTTTGAGTTTCTGTAACAACAATGTTAAATTTAAACTCAATTTGGTATCACAAAGCTCTTCAGCACTAAGTGGAGAGCAACTGCAGCCCTCACCTGTAATACCACAGGTCAGCACTGTGCAAACTGTTTAAATTAAAGGAAAATGCTTAATTTTTTTTATTATTCAAAATACTATATTCTAATTTATTCTGCTGAAAGCAGTCCTGGCCTAATACAGAATTTACAGAATGTTCTGAGTTGGAAGGGACTCACAAGGACCATTGAGTACAACTCTTAAATAAATGGCCCATACAGGGACTAAACTCATAACCTTGCTGTTTTTAGCACCAGGCTCTGAGAGCTGAGCCAATCTCAGGGTCATGAGCATATTATAGGTAATAAATTTTCCTTTAAGAAAAGTGAACTTAATACTCTAAATTACCTCATATTATACTCTCTACAGTGTACATCACCCCAAAGTGGAAAGATTTAACTCATTTGGCAGACACATACTGTGATTTTTCCTTCAGTCTGATTTAGGACTCTGGCAGTGGCAAGACTTAAATTTTTGTTCAAAAATATCTACAATGCATTGTTTTCTTTGTTCAAGATTTCTAAAAAATAAGTATTTCATACTGACTGTATATGAAGAAAGTCAATTCTGCGTGGAAGTAGCAAAGTAAAACACAATCCCACCCAAAACCTCTTGCTGGCATTAGACAGAAAGTAAATAGCAGTGCTGGTGAAATGAAATCTGAAGTTTAAGCTGGTAAACAGGTAATAATTTAGGGTAAAAGGACACTTATTAACATAGCAAGAGTTCTCACCAGAAAAGAGGCAACTGGAAAGGCAGTTTTAGTGCTTCAGTCCTGCTGTCACCAGTGCACCAGGACAGCCGTGGGTGATGATCGAGCAGGGCTGTGCTCCCACCACCACAGCACTGGGGAAATCTGTTTCTCACCACCCCACATCCAAAGTAAGGGACGGCAAAGGCTCAAGCACCACCTCCACTGAATGCTGGGAGCATTATTAGCACATTCACAATTCAGAGTAGAAACAAAAAGCAACATTATGGAAAGAAAAAGCAGAATGGAATTTAGCTACCTTACAAAATACAGGATGCAGTTTAAAAAAAGACAAATACCCACTTTAAAAGAAGAAAAAGGTTAAACCCCTGCCAAGAGGACAAGAACACATTTTAAGTGCCCAGGTAGCAATCACAGCTGATAGAAACTGCTACACCCCAGACCCACTAGCAACAAATTTCACCTGATTAACTCACTACTTCTGTCAAGATGATTTTAGTCACTTTAAGCATTTTCATTGCTGCTCTTTCCTAACAAATCATTTTTATCAAGCTAGGTTAAATAACTACCAGACCAGCAGTCATATGTGACAGCATCTCGAGGGAAGCAAAACAATGGGAAGAGCAGAGTTGTGACAGCCAGAGCAGGACAGACCAGGCAGCCACCTCACTTAGCCCCAGACAGCGCAGTGTGCCCGACCACACATTTCCTGTGTTTATGCAACAAAAACCCACTAAGGGAAAAAAAAACCAAGCACAGACAGACAGTGGAGAAAGCCCGTGAAGGCGGAGATAATACAAGGGCAAGGTCCTACCTAGCAGAAACTAAAGCTCTTTAAGAACTGTTAGAAAAACAAAAGAAATCAAGACAGTAAATATAATTCCACCCCTGCATGAAGTTAACTCTTGAATAACGTGAAAAACTCTTTTCAACAGGATGAAAACATGATTAATACTAAAATAACTATCCAGTAAAGGTGACCAGCACCTGGAATGGCTGGCACATGACAAAAGTACATATAGAGACTTCTCAGTATGAAGCCACCAAACAATCACCCACCATTTCTCAAAATCACAAGAAGTCTGGCAGAGCAAGGAGCAGTTTTAGAGCAAAAAAAAACCACATTGAAAGGACATATTTCACCCATGCATTCCCATATATGTTAAACAGTGATTCCCACTATCACAGATAGTGGTTGGCAAAAACCACAAGGCTTTTTTGAACCCCTTAGGGATGGACAACCATGGACTTGAACTATGTATAAAAAAAGACCTGGTGAAACCACAAAGGTGGTTTCTGGTGACACGTCTGAGGAAGTTCATAAATCACTTATGGCCAGACTTGGGTATTTTTAAAAGAAAAAAAAAAAGAAAGGAAAAACCACTTTTCACTACAAACCTACTTTCCCTATCCTTTTCCTCCTTATCTATCTCCACAGTCAGGACTCTCAGCACAGAAGTTCTTACATTCTTGGGGGGAAAAAACTCAAAAACAAAAAAAGGCAAGAGCTGAGCTGACAGAATTTCTAGCATCTTTTGATGTGATTTCTGCTCTATCTTGACCTAAAGTCAGGATCCATCAACTCTTCCCACTTACTGTAATTTGGTTTCCCAGTAGCTTAGGCACATATCTTCCAGGATCAATTTTACATCACCCTCCCTTATGGTTTTATCTACAATAAGGAAAATAGTAGTAAGAAACCACTTTGCTGACCACCACAAGTCCAGCTGCTCAACATCAGGCTCATCAAGTACTTGAGTACAGAAGGGTTGAACAACTTCAACGTCTGATTGTCATTTTACTAATATTACAATAAAGTCTGACTGAAGCTCAACTGCACATCCCACCTTCCACATTCTTTGGTAAAAGCAATAGAAGTCTTCATCTATCCTATCCCATTTGCTTAGGGGTGTATGGAGCAGATTTTTGGTTGGGGGGTTGTTCTGTGAGGGATTTTTGTTTGTTTTTGAATTGAAGAACAAATCCTGAAGTAATGTTCTAACAGGTTCTTGGAATACAACTGATGAATACTGAATCTGCCACTGTCTCCACAGCAATATGTCAAAAGTGTTGAGTCTGCTTACAAAAACCTTCTAGATTGTTTTTTGTTGACAACATGAAGGTAGCAAAAGGCTTCACAGGAAGTTTAATGTTCAGTGAACCCACTCTGTAGATACAGATATTTATACTTATTCTGCTGGCAATAAAGAAGTGTATCTGGCTTCTTAAAGTATTCAAACATTATATTTTTTTCTGAAGGTAACACGTGGCAAATTCAAATATACTAACCATGGGCACCACAAATCAAAGTCTGCACAAATTTTTGGAAATAAAAAAGATGGGGGGATGCATATAGCTAAGAAGATACTGACAGACCTTCAGTGGGTTGCAGTTTTCCACTGGGGCAATTTATCAGCTGCTGCTGCAATGTTTCCTTCTTAGTTATAAAGCCATATGACAAGCAGCTGGAAGCTAATCTCTCCAAGTTAATATCAACTCTAGACAGCAAAAGACAATTCAATAAATAAGGTCTTTTCAACCTAGACCATCTGAATACATTTTTTTTTCCCTTTAATCTGTTTATCAAGCTGTTTCTAGAGTCATACACAGACAATTAATCTACTGCAGAGAAGGTAGAGAATTATAATGACAGGGTGAATTATAATGAAGGTGTACAGGACATTCCCCATAACTTTATATGCTCCTGTGTGTTTTACCTCTGATCACATCCCCCTCCCCTTCCTTCAGATGCCTGAATGACACATGCTCTTGAAACATTAATTTCCAGCCACCAGAAGAACATGAAAGAACTTGTTTCCAAGGCATTCTGTACTTCTGCCCTTCTCCTTTTGGTTCCTCCAGAGTCATACTGACTGTTCTTACTTCTCTATAAATTTCAAAAATCCTTGAGTCCGTAAGATACCACAACACCCCTCTCTAAGCTGCCTCTTACATGTAAAATCCCTTCCACAAGCTGACATAAAAGACAATCTCTTATCAAAAGCCAGTCTACCATGACACCAGTAATAAAATAATCAACTAATGACTTAAGGTAAATTGTGAGGCAACTACTAATTACAGTGAGTGCAGAGCAAGCTACAATTGCTTCTTTTTCCACTCTTATTTTTAGTGATGTTTTATTGCACATTCTTCACCCCTTTTGACTACAATCAAGAAATACTTGGAAATCTGAATGAAGGACAACACTTTCAGAGAAAATCTATTTAAAAGGCTCTAGGATTATTATACAATCCTTTCTAGAGCCTGACCACTATCCTGGCAGGAACTGCACATACACACAAATTGTTATGGTAACAAATACCCCACACAACAGCAATACTCAATACAGTGTGTGCACCCACTCAGTTCAGTCATATCTACAACAGTAATAACATGCTCCTTATGGTCATCAGCAGAGGATTTCCTTTAGAAAAGTAAACTTAAGGACAAAAATACATAAAACCATGTCATAGAATAACCGTATTTAATCATGAACTGGACTCAGTCCCCATAAAGTATTTCTAACTATACTAATTGAGTATACTAAGGATTTCAATAACCCAAATCTACCATACGTCAGTTCTGAGGTAGCTCTCATTTCAGCATTACAGCCTGAGTTCAATATGTTTAATTAGCATACTAAGCCTTTATGCTTTAAGAACTACCATCACAGGCCACTACAATGACCTGGGCAGACATTTCTCACTCGCAAATACAACAATGCAGCCCGAAAAGAAATTAAGAGCAAGTCTTACATCTTCTGAATAATCACAAAAAGCACCTAAAAGTGAGATGTTTGGTTTCTACCAGATTTAAATCACTACTTTCATTTTATATTTTCAGACTTCATTTTAAGTGTGCTTTGGAACCCGTAAGACAACTTCCACTGAGATGAACACACTGAAAGGAGATCTTGATAATCAGCAGAACACCAGCCAGGAGGAGCGTTCTCGCTTCACTAACTGCACGTTTGATCTGCACACCGTGCACTTCTACATTTTCATGCACAACGGGGAGGCAGAGAAGCTATCCAAAAGCCAGGTAACCTTCCACTTAAAAAGTTTTGCTCCCGTTCTGATGGAGCATGTTTGCAGAGAGCAGCACAAGCACACAGGACACTGAAGCCACTGGCACCCGCGCCCAGCACACACCCCCCACGAGTACACCGGTGCTGCACAGCACAGCAGAGCAGGGTGGAGGTATGAGACACAGACAAAATGATTCGTGCACCGTTTTGGACCCCAGTGAGGTCCAATGTCTCTATAAAGGGGAAGTCGCTATTGGTGTTTCAAGTTCACTCGTTGAGACTTCCCTGTGCGGACGCTTACATTAAAAACCAGACCCATCACAATTGACTGTTTCTAGTGTGAACCTGAGCTGGAACATCCTGAACACAGGAACACTCTCAGTAGTTCTACACTCGATCTCTCTAAATTAAAGTGACTGCTTCCGCCTTGGTGGAGAAATGGGCGAAGGCGCAGCTCAAATTGACGCTGAGTGGAAAAAAAAAAAAAAAAAGGCGAAAGGGCTGGATTTAACCATAAAAACTTTTATGCTTCACCAAGCCACTCCCTCCGAGCAGCACCAGGCATTACTGTATACCTCGCTGTCCTCACCGAACCCCACGGAACCCCCCGCGCCTCCTCCCAGCCCGGGCCCCTCCGCAGCCCCCGAGACCGCCGGGGGGGACGGGGCGGCCGCGGCCTCTCGCAGGAGGGAGCGCCCCCCGCTCCCCGAGCACCTGCCGCCCTCGCCGGCCAGCAGCGCCTTCCCCGGCTACCGACACCGCTGCCGCCCCGGGCTCCGCGGGGGCTGCCCCGGCCCCGCGCCCTCCCCTCAGACAAAGGGCGGCGAAGCGCCCCGTAGACGCGGACAGAGGCGGCCGGTCCCGCCGCTCTCCCCACCGCGCTCACCCATGCTGCGACCGCCCGCCCAGGCTCGGCGGAGCGGCTCCGGGTCCCGCCGACGCGCTCAAGCCGGGCACTGCGGCTCCATCCGTGACGCTAGGGGCGTGGAAGAGGCGGCTCCGAGCCGCGGGCGGCCCGGGGCAGAGGCGCTGCTGGCGCTGCTCGCCCGTCCCGTCCCGTCCCGCCGCTGCCGCCGCCTCAGCCGAGCTCGGGCACCGGCGGCTCCGCCCCGCCCACGGCGGGGGGCGCCAGGTCCCGCGAGAGCCGCGCGCTGCCACCGCCCCCACGCCGTTGCCAGGCGGGGGTGACGTCACCTCCAGGCTCCGCCCCCGTCCCGCCCCTCAGGGCAGGGACCGCCCCCGGCCCCGCCCCCGCGCCATACCCCCGTCACCCCCCCCCCGTTAGACCCCGCGTTAGGCGCCTCAGCAGCGCCTCAGCAGCGCCTCAGCGCCGATCTAATCACCGCCGTCATCAAACCCCCCATAGCCCCCGCACAGCTTCCTCATCACTCCTCAATCAGCCTCCTCACAGCTCTCTCATAACCCACTCACCTCCCCTCACAGCCCCTTCAGCAGCCTCCTTGTCACTCCTCTCATCACCCCCTTCACATCCCTCATGGCCCCCTTCGCACAATCACAGGATAAGTCAGGTTGGAAGGGACCACAGTGGTTCCACCTCCCTGATCAAGCAGAATTACCCAGGGCACATGGAATTGTGTCCAGGCATTTCTGAAATATCTCCAGAGAGGGAGACTCCACAGCCTCTCTGGACAATCTGTTCAGTGCTTGGTCACTGTACAGGAAATAAGTTCTTCTTCATGTCCAGGTGGAACTTGCTGGGGTCAGTCCCTGCCCGTTCCTCTGGTGCCATTGCTGGCCCTGGAGCAGAGCCTGAGCCCTGCTCTGCCCCTCCCTGCACACAGGGACAGACTGGGGGAGATCCCTCTCAAGGCTGAACAGTCTCAGCCCCCTCAGCCTTTCCTTGTAAGAAAGATGTTCCACTCATCTTCTCCACAGTGTCCACTGGACTCACTTCAGGAGCTCCATGTCTCTGACAGAGCCCAGAACAGGACACAGCACTCCAGCTATGCCTCAGCAGAGCTGAGCAGAGGTGCTGGATCACCTCTGACGTGCTGGCGGTGTTCTTCCTAATGCACACAGGATCTTTTCGCCTTTTTTGGCCTCAAGGACTCATGAACAGCACCAACCCCTCCACCACTCCCTTCACTGCTGGGGCCACCCCACATCCCTGCCCTGCTTCCTGCGCAAAGTCTTCCTCTGGGCCTGGCACACAGATCTTACGAGGAAAGGCTGAGGGAGCTGAGGGGGATCAGGTTGGATGGAGCCTTTCACGGAAAGGGTGATTACCCACTGGAACGGGCAGCTCAGAGACAGTGGAGTCTCATCCCTGGAGGGGTGTTCAGCAAAGACTGGATGTGGCACTTAGTGCCAGGCTCTAGCTGACATGGTGCTGCCTGGTCACAGGTTGGACTGGATGATCTGAGAGGACTTTTCCAACCTAACCAACCCTTTGGCCAATATCATTAACATCATGCACGTGTTTGTGGGCTTGTGCACTGCTTTTGAAGAGTTTATAGGGTAGGGGTCTTTCTTTTTTGTTGGGTGGGGCTTTTTTATTTCAGATGCATGTAGGAAAGTGCTCCAAGCTATATCAGGCTGCCACTATTTAGGTTTTTGTGGGAAACTCAGGAATGAGTGAAACAACTACTTAGAACTGAAGCAATTTAAAGAAAAAACTCTGACCCTGAGGCCAAAAGGACATGTAAACATGGTCTGGTTTTGATGAAAATCAGGGAATATAACACAGCAGGGCTCTCTGAAGTGAAAATACTCCCTCTTCTTTGCTGCAGACATCCTTTTATGAGTGGTTCCAAATGAGCTGTTTCAGCCAAGCTCAGGACAAAATTAGCCTGAAAAGAATGTCAAGTATTTCCAGGAGTCAGCTTTTGCTTAGCATCTTTCTCATGGCACAGAAAGGGAAAATGAGTCAGATCATGAGCACTAAAGACAAAACATGAAGTCTGAGTGTATAAACAACTATATATCATATTTTATTATGGTATTTTATCTACTTCACCATACATTGAGGCAGGTGCTTCCATTTTTTTCAACTGCAGAACTGAGACTGTACAAGTTATAGTCAGAATTTCCTTGAAGCAGGTGCAGTGTTTTGCTGATAATTGGCCCCATGGTGCTACCCTTAAAAGGAGAATTTATTTTTTATAAAAATACACCCCTCCTGCACTGGTTTATAGTACTTAATAAGAAGAGAAGGCTTGGGACAGAAAGGAAACATCAGCCTTAGGGTTTGAAATCTCTTCCAATAAAAATTCAGAAACTAACTTCCATGAGAATGAATTATCCTCATCTGTCTAATGTATCACTTTTTTCCACTTCCTTTGTCAAGCTTCATGCTAAAAAAAAAAAAAGAATAAAGGATAACAGGAATTATAAATTTTATCTGATGTAGCAGTCTTTACTTCTTTAAACTCTGCCACAAAGCTAAGTGTGCATGAACAAGAGATGAGAAATAAAATGTTGGTAGTGTACATGTTTAGAGAGCATTGAGGGAGCTCCATGTAGCCTTCTTTCTGGAGGCTGGCCAAATCTTGTTCCAGTTCATATTCATATTCATGTTCATGTTCATGTTCATGTTCATGTTCATGTTCATGTTCATGTTCATGTTCATGTTCATGTTCCATTCAGCCTAGAACAGGCTGGAGGGCAAAGCCCTGGTTCTTGGTTCTTACGCTGTGGACAGGTAAGATACAGTCTTTGTGAAATTGTGTTTTATTTCAACATGCCTTGATAACTCTTTAAGAAGTTATGGTCTAGCATAAAGCTTCTTAGCAGCCTGAGTACAAAACCTGAGTTTTATTCCAGGTCCATCTGCTCCTATGATAATGCACCAGCATCTGCTGGTCCCGTGCTTCAGCCTCCATCCTCTTTCCAGTACCAGTGAGGTGGAAATGGGATGGCTCCTGAGGGAGCCCCGTGGCTGCTGAGCCCGAGTCTCTTTCTCTGTAGGTGAGTGCCTGCAGTGCTGCTGAACCCATCCCCTGCAGCCTGAGCAGTTTTCTGTCAATTGGGCTGTGCCCTGTGAGCTCTGTGGCACTGGCAGCTGTGTCTGCCCCACGCTTTGCTGAGTTTGACAAGACTTCACGGGCACTAAGGTTTGCAAAAGTGCAAGATCTGCTCATGTGTGACTGAGAGCAGCGTGAGGACCTGGATTTAGCATTCTCATATGGTTTGGCAGTTGTAATACATGTAAAGAAGATACATCTGTGCCAGGCTATTGACTATTTTCACTCAACTGTTAAATCACGTGACTACTTCATTTCTTTTCTCTATGCTCTATGTCTGGTATGTGCTAAATGCTTATTTACCAAAAATTGCCTTCTACATCACCTTAAATGAGTTCCTTCCTCATTTTCCACTTCAGTAAAAGCAGAAAATTGTAATGAGCCATTTTCCCTTGAATATTAGTCAATAATTTGTATTTATGCAGTCCTTTTAAAATATTTTTACCCATATTTGGACAGATATACAGGGAACACTGGCTCTTGTTTTTTATTCTGACCTTCCTTTCAGTTCCAGGCATAGAGAATTGATATTCTGACTCTATGGAATTATAAAAGGTCGTATTTGTTTCAGAGTATTTTCAAATCCAATTAAGTTCCCAAAAATAACACAATTGTCTCACAAATTTGTTCAAGGAAACTTTTTAGAATGAAAGATTAGCATTTTAACTGTTTTATGATTGAGCTTAATGGAATATCTGAATTTCTACCTTGCTGTTGAGAGAGGAAGAGTTGTGACATTGTTGCAGATAAAGATAATATCCACTGTTAACATCAATAACTGATATAGATGTTACAAGAGAGATCATTGTATAGTTCCTGCTATGCAGGTTTATAACACAAGATAAGAATGATACAATTTGTCACCACTAGAGCTGATTCCTTTTCTTCCATAAAAATAAAAATAATAATAAAAAAACCAAACAAAAACAAACAAACAAACAAACAAAAAACCTAGTTATAATGAGACCCTTTCCCTAGTACTGTTCACTCCCTAGTGAACATTTCACTTGACCTTTTTTTGCCGCTGTGGTCATCTTAAATTTACCCCAGTATTTCCAAATAAAGAAACCAAAACCAGGAACTTTGAAAGCTTCTCTCCAGAGTGCAAAAAATAAAGGAACTGGCTTTCCCCCCGCCCCCCCCCACCAAAAAAAAAGTGTGTCAGCTGTTACCACACAGTGGTTTCATGCACTTTTGAGTGGCAAATGCACTACAATAATTGCACATTCCCCTTTAACCAAATGGTTTGCTCCCAAACATTCCAGCTGTGTTGATTTTTCATTTTTTTTAGTGCTCTAATGCATTTTTCATTGCAGCAACTTCTTGCACAATGATATCCATAAAAATTGACTAGAAGCAAGCAGCCTCTAGCACTAAGGAATTAAACACTCTGGATGGTAAAATTTCACCTTTTCTTTTCAGCAGCAGTTCTTGCCAGGTAGTAACAGTACTGAAAAAATTGGATTGTGTTGAGAAGTTTAAAAATTATTTGGAGGAGCAAACTCCCTCTGCTGGTTTGAAGCAGCAGCAGATATATTTCATTTAAAAACATACAAATTGGGAAAGCATTCATTCAATGCACACAGTACTTTTCCCTTTACTACATAATCAGTGAAGAGTGAATCAGTTTATTCCACAGAAAGAGGAAGGACTCTTATTAAAAAAAATAAGGCAGAAAATATAAAACCACAGTGAAGGGTTTTTTTTTGTAATTAAAAATGATATCAAAATGCAGATTTTCAAGCAAGAGGAAAAAGAAGGTTGCATACTAATATTGAACTTATTTTTTTTTACCTGTTGTGGAGGTGGTTACATGGAGCATGTCCAGAGAAGGGAACGGAGCTGGGGAAGGGGCTGGAGCACAGGTCTGAGGAGGAGCAGCTGAGGGAGCTGGGGGGGCTCAGCCTGGAGAAAAGGAGGTTCAGCGGGGACCTTCTGGCTCTGCACAACTCCCTGACAGTGTTGTCAGGTGGGAGATGGACAAAACAAACTGAAATGGCCTCAAGCTGTGCCAGGGGATGTTCAGACTGACATCAGGAAGAATTTCATCAGTGAAAGGGTTGTCAGGCACTGGAAGGAGCCACAGGGAGGTTGTGGAGTCACCATCCCTGGAGCTCCTCAAGGAAGACTGGATGTGGCACTCAGTGCTTTGGTTTACCTGACATGGTGGTGCCCAGTCAAAGGTTGGACTCAATGATCTTGGGGGACTTTACCTACTTTAATGATTCTCAGATTCTATCATTATTCAAAGAAGCAAAGCCAACTTTGTTTTTCCTGTTCTTCCTACTCCATTAGGGACATCTTAGCAGCTACACAGGGTCACGGGCTGGACCCTTTGTGTACAGAACAGCTCCCTCCAGCCAGGCCAAGAGCAACTGGTCAGAGTCTGCCTTGCAGGTGATTGCTAAAGCATGGTGAAAAACTGTCACCAGCTGGACACAGCAAGGATCACCAGAATACAGCCAGTGATACTAAGGAATTTGTGGGGCTATTTTTCAGGCTGCTGAAATAATCAAGTCTTAGTGCCATATTTTTCAAATCATGGAATATGGGTCAATGCTGATCTATAAGACCTCTATAAGAAGTGGTCTGCAAATAACTGCAAATGACTTTGTATACCAACCATATTTTGTATAGACTCATTTGGCAAGCAAGCAACCAAAATGAGGGAAATTATATGGACACTGGAAGTTTATCCTGTTTTGATTTAACTGGAAACTGTTGTGACAACGCCACAAACATGGTTGGTTTTGTATTGGTTAAAATCTTAGTTGGAAAAGTAGAGGAACATCAGCCAACGGAATCAAATTCCTCTGTCCTTTGTTTAAACAACTCTTGGTCTATTTCCTCCACTATTATCAACCTCCTCAGTCAATCATGTTCTCTTTTCTATAATCAGCCTTGACTAGTGAGTACTGTTCCTTCTCCTCATGTCATTTCTTTGCCACATGCCAAAAGCTCTATTTCACTGGGCTGAGAACAAGACAGGGAGCCAGGATAAGTTTCAATTCCATGGTGTCATTATGACATAAAAATATATTCTTCAAACAGGACCCCATGTTGATTCAAACATTGTTGTAGATGACAGCTTGTCCTGTACTAAATATTTTTAAATTCTGAATGAAGTATTAGAAATGTCACTCCTGCACAGGTATGAAATAAAATACTTGCAACTGTTGAATCTTGAAAGAAAAGGGCTGGAGGAGAGGGAGATATTTGTGAAATTCAGGCTAAGTACAGGCAATGATTAATCATGCTTCTGCCATGAGGCCATTACAGCAGCAATCTGAAAGAGGAGTTGCCTACCCTGATGACAGCTATTATATTTTTTCTTTGACCTTTCTTCTGAGGATGCAATTCATTTATACTGGGCTATTACAACTAATTAAAACAACGCTGCAAACAGCAGGGAGTGTGTGGAGAAGCTCCATCTGCATTATGCTGATAAAAACCAGTTCACATGGACATGCAGTCATTAACGGTACAACCATATGTGCACCTGTGTGTTTCAAAGATACTCTGATTTGAACACAGTAGAGTTTTCATATCACAGTTTGCAAATCACACTGTGTTTAAAAAAAGGAGGAAAAAAGCAAACTCTGCTTTTCACTGGATTTTTTTTCTCTTCTCTAATAAACAACCATCTACCTCCTTCCTTTGTAGGTACATTTGGCATTTTGCATTTGTATTATGTCCCTTTGGCAGCCCCTGTTTGGGATTTCCTTATATTAACATTTAGCACAAAGGAATCTCATCTTCAGGGTCCAATGGGCTAATGGTTTCCTTCGGCATCTGAATAAATCAACAGCTGTGGCCTTCAGCCATTTTGTCTTTCCAAAATAAAAGCAACGGGAAGCTGCTTGTTGTTGTAAGAGTTCTCACACTTGCTCTGTGAGCAGTATACAAAGCCTTTTCTTCTGCAGAGATGACTTCACACAAAACATACAGCATTAAAAATGTAATTTTCCCCTCACTCCATCAGTAACAGCAATGTAGCCCAACTTGAAGTGATCAGAAGATAAAAAGTTTGCTCAAAAGTCAGTGAGTTTTATTAAAACATTTGATACATATTACTTGTATCACAGTAAATGCACACGTTATATATGTACCTGCATTTCTGTGCCATGGGCAGGATGATGGTATCAACTGAAAGTGCTTTTTTATTCAAAGACAGTCACTGATACCTGTACAGGCCCTTTGTGCTGGAAGCTGTGCTGTGGTTGCCAACACCAGCTGAGGCACTGACACAGCAACTGGAATGTGTCAGTCTTTGACACTGAACTTCTCTTTCTGTCTCTCTCACTCCTGTGCTGGTTCTGGTGCTCATCTAATGGTTGTGCTCAGTAAGTTCAGTTTCGACAGCTGGCAGGAAAAGTTAAAGCAGGGAATTGTTAGTCTTTACAGCAGTGTGAACCTGTAGTTGAACTATGTCTGACTGGAATTTTTTAAATTCCAAATAAAACCAGTCTGTCACCAAAAAGTGGATTAGGCACAGAAACTCTGCACAAATTACTAACACTTAGGGAACTATTTTGCGTTTGTCTTGGGGGGTGGGTTTTGCGGTTTTGTTGTGGCTTATTTTTTAATGGAAGTAAAGTAAAGACACACCCTGAAGGCTCCAGGAGGCAAGGATATCTTTTTCTCTGGGGAGCCTTCAGGAGAAAGGGATGTGAGGTTACCTGTAAGTTTACATTTTCCTATATTGATTTGCCGAGGCTGACAATGCCATGAGCAGGGTGCTCCCATCAATACTCCAGACTTCCACAGAGAGGCCAAGAAAAAGCAGTGCAAACACACTTCATGCCTGAATCTCAGCACAAAGCCTCTTCTCTCTTCATCCTCCAACAATGTCAGATTGTCATTAATTTTCTTGATACTGGCAGCCTTTTTGTGAGTACTGTTCAGACGCTTTTGAGTTTATAAATAGCACTCCCAACGGGCAGTCATTCTGTACATCTGTGGAATTGCCAGAGTTGACCAAATACCCACTGTTAAAAAATTCTGTAATAAAACTATTTCCCCTGACAATTACACACCATCACCTTCAGTTATACCAACTGAACTCTATGTGCTTCTAGTCAGTAGATGCTTCTGTGAAGTGTATAATTATTCCCAGCAAGCTACTAAATTATACAAAATAATATTTTCTGCATTTTTGGTTCTGAAAAGTAACAGTAATTATTATGTAAGTAACAACTGACAAAACCATTAGACATTACTACAAGGAAAATATTGCCCAATACTAGAAAGAACATACATTTCTCCCTGCTTGGCTCCAGAAAAATAAAACCATATTGATTATTTCTTTTTTTATGTTGTCAGAAAAAAATTCAGAATTATGATTGGATCTATTAAATATGAAATATTTTCAATTAGAAGTATAAGCTCTCCTCTTAGTAAGGTACTTGTGACTATGAAGAAGGGCCCCTTGGCAGCACTTTGAAGGCTTTCACTGATTATTTTTTGTTGTTGTTATGCAGAGTAAGAACTTCGATGTTTAGATGTTTATCTACATTCCTGCAGGCTTGTATATCCTATCCCTTGGGGCACTGATGCCTGCTGCCAAGAATACACTTCAGGTTTTCTAGAGAGGCAACAAACTGAGCCAAACAACAGAGTGAGCACTTCAGAAGCACCTGACTGCCTTACATTTTCCCTCCTAAGAAGTTAAAGTATTGGGGATTATTCAATTTGCCACAGTGTATTCCCTCCCACAAAAGCAGCAGAATATGAGTTTTCTGTTTCAGTCATTGTCTACAAGTGTAAATTTTGACTTTGTATTCCCACTTTAACTGTTACCAAAATCTCAGCCTGAAGGAGGAAAAGTAGCTCCTGTTCTGCTTTCAGAGCCAATGAAGTTAGAGATACAAACAGAAGATTGGATTTTTAGCCTGACAAGTAAAATATTTCTGAATTCCCATTCTAAGTGGGATGGTGAATTGAGATTATTGCTACTTCTCCTGATAAATGTGCAAAGAACTACAAGTTTTTTGTTTGCAGAGGGAAACACCACAAAGAAATTAATACAGAATAGTTTGTTTCATTTTTGGACTCGCATTTGCTCATCAGAAGGTGCAGAGGAGAATGTGTGACAGAGAAGGGGAATGTGCTCCAGCATGTCTCTGAGTTGCCAAAAGTGTATCATCAAAGGTATTCACAAACCTGAGTGTTTTTTTTCTAAGGAAGCAACATTTAACTAACTCATCAGCGGATTTGTGAGTTGATTACCCACAAATTTGGGCATGGGTAACCCATACTTATCCTACCAGAAGTTGAATTCTTTAGCTGACACTGTCCCAAAAACACACACTGAGAGAATAGTTTACAGACACAATGTTTCCTATTCTTTTTCACTTCTACATCTGTGTTATTTCCAGCCCAGACTGGAAAATCGGGATATCTTCTTCTATCTAATTTGTCCTTATGCTTTGGCCCTTCACATCAAATTCCTTCTTTTTCAGGAATTCATGTTAATAGTTATTCCAGAGCTCCTGCTGTATTCAGGAACTCCCAGTCTCCACTCACTACCTTTTGTCACAAACAAGAGGGAGAGCAATAGTTTTGTTTAAACACACTGGTCTGCTGAAGGATCGTACTTTTTCAGTGAGCTCTTTGAGGATAGAATTGGTCTGATATAAGGGCAGAGAGCAACACATTATTGAAGGAAGGAAATTTCCTGTTTCTGCAATCAGAGCTCTGTCATGTGAAATCAGAATTCCAAAACTTATTCTTGTTCCAATTTGTAATTAAAGCAATTTGTGCAATGAATATTCTAAAAGCCACTTGCTTCTGGGGAAAGAAAAATGGTTTAAACATTCCATGTTTTTCTTTCAGTGTTTATTTTTGTCTCATGACATGTTGATAAAGACCAGATTTAGGGAGTTTAGTTCTTTTAAAACAGTTCTCTGACATCCCAGGTGACTTCTCTGTGAACCCTTTTCTTCTCAATGAGCGAAAAATCTAAGTGCCATTGACTGGAATATTCTTTTGGATTTTAACATAAACAGTGAGGAGAGACTCATTTCATCTGCTTTTAGGTGCATGCTTCAGCTACTCTTCTGATGCAGATTCACCTGACAATCTGTGGAAAGGAAGAAGGAGGCACTGATGGGAAACAGTTCATCAGATCCTCAAATAAGTGCCTGAGTGATAAAAACCCTGGAGATGTGCCAGCAGCTTTCTGATACTTGTGAAGGGAAAACACACAACCACCTTAGACTTGATGACTGAAGTTGGATAAAGCAAATGCCATCATACAAATTCCTTTTGCAGCATCTCTGTGTTAGTTTTGACTTTAGGTTCTGCTAAATCTCTGTCTTCCTTTCAAACAAAATCAGCAATGCAGTACAGACAATCCACATTTATATTTAGCTCATGACTAAAGCTTACAAGCAGCACTGCTCAGCATCAATAGGCACAAAATGGTGGTGGATGTGCTTTAACTGGAAATTAGAAAGAGACATTATGGCAGAGCACTGCCATGATATTCTGGAACACCATTCATGGAGGAGTTTGGAGAAAAGTGACGTTAATGGTTCTCAAGATGAAGCATGTTCCTTTTATGTAATGGATTATTATTCAATGATTTGCTTTAGTAGGAGAAAAAGGCCTTGGTTTACATTGTTCCTTAAGTTCATGTATTAACATACACACATATAGAATGTATGTTTGTGTGTGTTTGTGTGTGCTGTATGTATACAGCTCTCTATTCATCTTTTACAAGTACTGGGCACATGGGTCAAGTTCTTACCAGTCCATGCAAAACAAAGGGCACAGACATCTGTGTACCCTCATAGGCTGCTACAATGTACAGCATGGCTTTCACTGTTCCCATTTAGCCTTTGATGTCCAAACATGCAGGAGTAACTCCAACACAGCGCACAGGTGCCAGAGCAAGCTTAGCAGTGCCAAATCTGAGTCCTGGTGACAGCACTCATGGTAAAGATCTCAACGAGCTGGGCAGTCTGCAGTCTGAAGTTAGAATGGAAGGATGGAATTATTTAGGTTGGAAAAGACCTCTGAGATCAGCGAGTCCAATGCTTCACCCAGCACTGCCAAGTACACACAACCACTAAGCCATGTCTGCAAGGGCCACACTCACTCATCTTTTAAATATCCCCAGGGATGGTGACACAACCCCTCCCCTGGGCAGCCCGTTCCAATGCTTGACAATCTTTCTAGGAAGACTTTTTTTTCATAATATCCAGTCTAAACCTCCCCAGTGCAACCTGAGGCTATTTCCTTTAGTCCTGTCACTTTCTACTTGAGAGGACAAAGCACTCCCCACCTGGCTACAACCTTCTGTCAGGGAGATGTAGAGAGTGAGAAGGTCCCCCCTGAGCCTCCCTCTTTCCAGGCTCAACACCCCAAGCTCACTCAGCTGCTTCTCATCAGACTGGATTTATTAATGGGTTATCACAGTCCCACTTTCCTTCTGTTTCTTTGTCCCAGGAAGGACAGTCTTCAGATTGCCAGAAGGGCATCCTTAAAGGGGCAGGTAGAGGCACAGGCCTGCAGTAATGACCACAACTCTCTCCTGCTCTAAAAGGAAAAATAAAAGGGAAAAAAAGGGCTGAAATCAAGAACTGAAATCTTCTCTCAGCTTTGGATGTCATCCCACAGCTTTGAGCTACCACCCAGCCAAGGAGTGCTGGAACGGGGCTGTTTGACAGCTGCTGATTAACTCCTGTGCTGGAGCAGCAGTGATAGATGCCAAACCCAAGCCAGACACTTAAATTGTCTCCCCTTGTGCAAGCTGTGACCTAGAGTATCTGTTTCTGTGAGGCACAGCACCTGCCACGAGTGTCTAGTTCAGGGCAAGGGAACAGAGGGAAGTCCCAGTGACACATCTTCCAGCTGCAATCCCAAGGAAGTGTCACAGGAGGACAATAGAATGCCTCTTCTGCAATGAATGAGTGGGTGTTATTACGAGACATATAAAATATGCACAGGGTTGAATTTCACCCCTATCAAAGACAAGAAAGAGACACAAAATATGCCTAATTTACTACACTCTGGAGTTTTGCTCTACAAGGTCCTTGAAGAAAGTTATAGTGGGATGAGTGTCATGGCAGTATCTGGTAACAGCATTGTAACTTCCATCAGAAAATGTGATGCATGTGATGTAATCACATTCTCCTAGACTGCATTTGCAGGGAGGGAGGGAGAAAAAAAACAAGAGCCATTATGTCATTTTTACATGGTGACTTCTTTTCTTAGAAAAAGAGATTTTTATTCCTTCTACTTACTTATTTTTGTCAGTGCAACAGCACTGCCCTGTGCAGTCCTCAGTCTCCCATTGCTCTGCTCTGTCACCTTTCACATGTATTTGGGGATTTTTCAACAGCCTAATCTCCCTTTGCCCATACCATTTTTCTCCTTGTCCTTCTCACCTCCACATACACTACTAATTTTTGTTTAAATTATGTATCCATTTTTATTTTTTTCTGTAAAACCATTTACAAAAGAGTTGGTATCTAATCCAGAGGTCTATTCTGTGCATCTTGCCATTTGTAGGAAATGCTGATAATTTTTGTAATAAGCTTCAGGATGATACTTGTCTTTGAAGCACCAGCTATTTGCTTGCTGCCTTAAAAACCCTCTCAAGTCATTCCCCCAGTGAGGTTGTAACAGTCACAAATGTGTCATAACTGCCTGTATTTTTGACTGTCTAACTCTATAAGTCACCTGGTTTTCATAAAGTAACCTCTAGTCCCAATTTCAGACAGTCTGCACGTGGGAGCACAGCTTGATCCAAGCAGCAGTGGGGCAATCCCAGAGCAGGAGAATAGAAAATCTGTGCTCTGGGAAGGCAAAGGAACTCCAGGCACAGATGCAAACCAGAGAAGCTGAAAAGACAGGAGGTCAGAGGGAGGAAAAGGCTGATAAGGAGTTGTAGCCCACACAGCAAACAGAGAGCAGGGAAACAAAGGCCTTCTCCAGGAAATGAGCACAAGTGTTGGAGAGGAAGCTTACCTCACACAAGAGCTTTGTATCAGTTAGGTCTGAGCTGAGCCTTGGAGACCAAAGCCTTTCACCTAGGGAAATGGATTAATTTTTGTGTTTGAGGAAGCCATCTGGAAGATGTTGGATTTTCATTAAGTTCTTCATATTTAGAAAATTTCTGTTAAAAAAATAAAGTAAAAAGACACGAGAAAGGGGAGGAAATTACACAATTACTATAACACAAGAAAAACCTGAGCCAATTCACCCAGCCAAAAACAGGCCTGGAGTGACTGGTCTGATCTTTCACAGCTTTTAGCTTTAGGGCATGAATGTACATATTAAACAAGAGAGAGAAGGAATCACAGTAAGGAGGGTGTTAGGGGGAGATTGGGTCTTGAGGTGGAAATTATTGAAGAGGAATAATAGTCAAAAAGGGGCTGCTTACCAGAGGAGCCAGAAGAGAGAAGGAGTTTGGGTTGGCTGAAGGGTTGTTCAGAATTGAGTAATCAGCTTTTTTTATCCTGGGAGGAGCGACAGGGTTCAGGGTCTGCCCCATGGGGTGTTAGTACTGGAGACTCAAACCTTGAAATTATAGAAGGAGACTTCAAATCATTTTACTTTGTTTATTGCTTAACTTTGAGAGAAGTGCTCCTGGTCATTACATGCTATTTTTTTATCTTCTCCACCCCAACAAGTTGCTGTCATATTTAACACAGTGATTCATAAGTGTGATGGGAAAGGAAATTTTCTCAGGTGTCTGGGCTGAGGCTCAAACCAATCTTCACAACAGTCCTTCACAGATAATAAAGCCAGCCCTTATGGCTGCCATCCAGGGCCCTCCAGAAATATTATAGAAAAGCTAACAGCACTTTTATGGTTTACTTGGGTGTTGGAAAAAGGCTGTAGCTGCATTAAGCATTGTGAAACACCTGTCCCCAAAAACCTGCTCCCAAAAGTCCCAAACATGGGAAATGACACAGGCCACAGTTCTGCCCAGGATCAAACATTATTCCAAGAAGTACAAGAAAACAGTACTAGTCCAGCCCAGGAAGAGAATCAAAAGGACTTAATGGAAGAAGAGGAATCCAGCAATAGGCAGATTTTAGAAAAACAGGGTTTTGCCCAGGAGGATGAGAAGGCTGCAGGTTACTTCTTCAAAATATAAACCAAAGCTTTTGAGTATAGTTTTTGCAAAGCGTAGTCAGCCTATGACAGTTTATTGTTTTTCTGAGAAAGCTTCCTTTGTCCTTGTGTTTTTTCTACAACAGATATTTATAGAAATTGTAGTCATAGAATTGCTAAAAGCACTTCCTGTAAATTACATAAAGGTCTGTCTCCCAGTATGGCAAAGACCTTGTGATATCACAAACTTCCCAATACTTTAGAGATCTTTTTTTACAGAATAGAAGAGCTCTCTGACTGTTACTATACACTATCCCTGTGCTCAAGAAAAACACTTGCCCGTAGCAGACAGTCACTGGCAGAGAGTAGCTGGAGCAGTAACTGCAAATGGTTCACATTGTCAGCGGTGGTCTTGTTGTTGGGATTTTCAGATCTTTAAAATATTTTCTTGAGCTGCTTTTCCTTAAGAAATTATTTATTCCTATTCAACAGCATACTCCATGTTCTTCATTTCCCTGGGCAAAAGTGCCTGTGATTGTGGCCTCTTCTTAATATCCATCAAAATGTTTTGTGCTTCCACCTCACCCAGTATTTTCACAGTAAAGTAGCTGTGCACCCTGTTTAGATCTGGGCTACGTTCACCTTTATGGATGAGAAAACCCTGGCATATTCCCAGTAAAATTAGACAGTTTAGAATACAGAACATTCTGAAATAATGGTAAAGTGCCTGGCTTAATTTTATATCCAAGCAAACATAAAGTGGTTCATTAGAGTGTTCAAGAGGAAAACATGATATTAAAGAATTGATCTAATCTGTATTGTAGTTTGTTAGAAAACATCATGTATTTTAGTGGGCCTAAACATGCACGTTGCCAGGAGTTCAAAGGAAAATGAGATCCAAGCAAAAGGTTGAAAAATGTGGAGAGCGCAGTTGCATAGTAAACAATCCCATGAGCTCATGCTGTGCCCTTTCTTTCCCTGCCTTTGATGTTGGAGTTCCCATTTTAATTGTACAGACTTGGTCCTGCTGCTTGTGAATTTGATGGGAAGACCTCTCATCAACTTTGATTGTGCAAAACAATTACTTCAGATTCTTACATGACTTTTTAGGACAATGAGGCAGTTTTGTACTTTTACTTTGTGATGGAATCCTAAACTTCTCCATGGAGGAAGGAAACAGAACCAGGGCTGTGTTGCACTGGCTTTCTGCTCCCAGGAACAGGAGGAGCTGCACCCCCATTTTCCATCTGTTGTCCTTTTTCCTCTCTTCAGCAAAATGCCAAAAGGAGACAAGCAATGGAGCAAAAGGGATCAGTGGGAGTACAAGGAGCAAAGGAAGGATGGGGTAGAGGGCTGTACTGAGTTGAAACAGCATCATAAAATCTTAGAGGGGTTTAGGTTGTAAGGGAGCTTTGAAATCCATGGCCCCTGCAATGAGCAGGGACATCCTGAGCTGCATCAGCTGCTGAAAGCCCCATTCAACCTGACCTTGGGTGACAGACAGGAGGTGGCTCTGATGCCTTCCACATTGTGCTGGTGTTGTATCACAGTATTTTTGAGGGGAAATGGGATACCACTTCCCAAAATCCAATGTCACCCATTGTGGATATAATGCTGCTTTTTCTTCTCAAAGGTGTGTTATTAGTTCTTATGCAGAGAGCCATGAACACAAGATGTGTGATACTCTGCCTACATTTCCTAATTGCTAGAGAAGGATTTTGACAGCAAGCTTCCCCCCAGGAAAGGAAGGAAAAATAAGATAGAAAAAATTGGAAATAACTTCGCTTGTCCAGTTTGCATCTTCCTAAACTCCCTCATATTCAGAAAATAACAACTTCCCTTGAATTTGACTCTGTTTGGGACTCAGACACCTGCCAGGGGTCACTTCCAAAGGTGGTCTCCACTAAACCAGTAACCCCTGACATAAGAGCCTGTGGCAATTATTAATTGAGGAAAAAACCTGTCTGAGTCTACTCCTAAGAGCACACTAAGGGAGATTGGCCCTAATCTGTACAGATTGTTTGAGATTAAGGTTTACAGTGCTATAGAAAGATTTAGAAAGTGCCAGTGGAGGCCAGCATGTCCCAGCTTTGCCCCTGGCTGCTGCCACTGTTTTCCCACAGGAGACAGAAAGTGATGGACACAAGCAAAGAGCCCAGGAAGTGCAAAAGGTCTTGAGCAGGAGCTGCAGGCACCAGGGAATGGAGAAGCACTCAGAGGCAGGGGAGCAGAGGGGCTTTGAGCATTACACAGCTCATTATGGCTTCCACATCTGGCAGCACCACACACTTCCAATTGAATTTGGAATTGAGGTGATTTCCCAACATGTTGTTTTGCTCTTGAAACCTCTCCCTCAATTCCCCTTTTGCTAATTTATTAACAAATTAGGGTGTTTGTTGTAGCAGGTGAAGCAACTTGAATTCACAACACTGGTTTAAAAATAGAAACAAGAAATGTAATAGCTCCAATTCAGGGTGTCTACTTGGAGAGTAAACATGTCTTCAGTGTTAGCTCAGCTTTTAAAACAAACTCAGTAATTGCTTCCAGAGGTAAAATATTTGCAAGCTGTTATTACAGCACACATTCATTAAAGAGAAGGAAACACAGTTGTCTCTTTGGAGCAGGCAGACAGGAACAGAGAAAGCTGTGCTCCATAATTAATCTTCAAGAGCTGTCAGGTACCTGTACCTCTGACAACTCAACATTAAAACCTTATCCGTGGAGCATTCATCCATGCTGCTGTTTTCCAACCCAGCAAAAGAGGCTGTGAATTTGTTAATTAATTTCTGGGAAACACCATGGGTCTGTCTCTGAAAGCAAATAGCCCAGGGAGATGTTAAATGTCTTGAGCAGAGGATGTAAACCTGCAAGTGATTTCAGGGTTTGAATAGTGTGTATTCTTCAAAAGCAGTGGAAGGGGAGGGACTGTGCCAGCTAGCTCATGTCCTTACACAGACATGTTTTTCTTGAAAGTGGCTGTTTCACGTCAGGGAACGTGATCCTGCAGTTGCTAAAATTGACAACCAGCTTCTTCACACTAGGACAGGTTGGAATGGGGACTGTCTGGAGATAACAGAGGCAGCACTTCACTTTCTACAGATTTCTTTAGAGTTGTGCAATAGAACATATTTCTGGCTTTTGTTGTTCACAGAAGCATCCCTCACAGACAGCAGCACTTTGGATCATGGTTTTAGTTCAACCTCTCTTGTCCTTGACATGATTTGGAACAATTTTGCACTAAAAATAACCAGGCAGGAAAAAAAAAAAACAACCAAAATAAAGAACTCAAGCAAAGCATAAATCTACATTGTTTCCTTCTCAAGGGATAATAATAAGATGATATGGCAGCAGGCCACAGCAATAATATGCCCCATATCTACCCTGCACACATGCTGCAACAGAATGGCAGATTTCTGTTCACAGGAGCACAACCTAAAATTAATTGTCAGGGGCTCCATACCAGAGCAAGCTCAGTTAAAATTCTGATGCTTAAAAAATGAAGAGCCTTGCCAGCACTGAGGACATTTGAAGCACACAGCCTGCTTTGGAGCTTCTAGCATTTTCAGAGGGAACACAGTACATGTGAATCCCAGGATTATTCACATGTTTTACGGTAAACACAGGTCTGGATTAAACCTCTCTGGACTTAATTTTTCGCCAAGGGCTACTTAGAATTTAGAAATAGGGCAACTCTTGGCAGGCCTGGTTCACTCCAGTTGTGTAACATGCACAGCCAGGAGCAATGCCTACCTTTTGAAGGAACCCCGCTGCCCAGATCTCTTCCCCAGGAGAAAGACATCATATTACAGCTGCAGGTTTTTTCTGAAATGCTTTGAATCCCCATATTGTACTCTAATTAACAGGATTGTCTCAACTTCTGTTAAGGGAAGGCCCCTGTGGACCCATAAACATCCATGGCATGCAGCCCTTTTTCTGACTGGGGAGGTGAAGGTGTTTATTTGGGGCTGGAGCCCCTTAGGGAATTGCCTGCTGGAATTTTTATATGAATCTGTAAAGCCAAAATTTGGCAAAAAGCAAAGACAGACCTTCAGGAAGCCCCTACCCTTGAGAGCATCCTGCTGGTGGTCACCATCCCAACATTGGTCTGGAAACTTCCCCATTCAGCCCACAGAGAATTTGGGCTTTGTGAATTCTGCTCCTGAACTGTCTGTTGCCTTGCAGGTCTGTCTTAGGAACCTGCTGTGGAAAGGAAGCAAAGATCTTCAGATTTCCAGACTACTGCCCCTGTTTCTGCCATCTACCACCCTCTTGTGCATAGGTTCAAAGAAAAAAGATCATAGGAAGATACTCTTTGACCAGGAGCAGCACCATATGGTTATCCTGGTTCTCTTGAACTCTTTATTATTCAGAAGGAGCCTTTGTACACAGGAAGGAAATATTATAATGATTGTCTACAATGATTTCCAACAATCAGAACTCGTGATCCACAGGGATTATTTGGTTGATTGTGAAAAGTGTTTCATTTGTTCTGCTACAGAGGAAGCTAAGTGACTCACTGTTTGAGGTATAACAATGATTTTTGCCAGATCAACTTCCCACAAAGGAGAGCATTTAATGTAAACAAATCACTTACTTTGGAGCAGGACTGGTTTGCAGTGCAAGAGAGGACAGAATTTACTGCAACAAATGCAAGTTCAGTCACTTGGGACTTAAAAACATCAGTGCAAGTGTAATTTCTGTAATTTGATTATTCTATCTCCCTTCACAGTGTACAAAAAGAACAATTATTTTCCTCTTTTCATGAGTCTTCTTGTGTTTAAGGGTTGTTAAAATCTTCTCCAGCTGCTCTCTTTTCTAGAAATGTCTAGAAGTTTCTAGAAATTGATTCGTTGGCTATATCTTTCCTGAAGTGTTTTTTCCCAAAACAAGGACGTGTATTCCATCTGCAGCCTTGTCAATGCTATCTAGACTGGCAAGGATATTTCAGCATCTTACTGGCAGAACCAACTGATTGTCTATAATCCTTCTTTGACTTTTCCTAATTAGATGTTTCCTGCATTTTACAAACACTGTTCTGTTCTTTTTTCAGGAAATGCAATCAGACTGATTAGTGACAATTCTGATACAGCTCCCTTCCTTCTTTTCTGAAAACAGTCACCCTGATTGTTCATTTCCAGTGCCCTGGAACCTCATCTGTCCTCACCACACTGTTCTCAAGGAAGATCACTAACATCTCATCCTGCTTGCAACAGCTATGTAACCATTTTATATAAACTTCCTTTTTATAAGTGACTACTGAAGAAAAAAAGGCCTTAAACCTGTCACTATTATTATTTCTCCTTTTCCATCACGTTGGACCAACTTATCTTTCATATCTTTGGAGAATGTCCTCATGTTATTTTTAATTCAATTTCCTTGTTGTATCTTATTTTGCTCTTCATATTTGTCCCTATGGTTATAGCAGTCATAGGAATTCATCATGCCCAAACCCATTTGATTCAGGACTTCTGTCACACAGGGCAGTTGCTTAGCTTTTCTCTGACAGATAACAGTAAGCAAATGCATTTTAACTAAAATACCACAGATTTTTTTGCAATGATATTTTTTTCATTTTTATAAATAGACATGCAAGAGAGGAACAATTTGACCACTGAAAGCACATTTTATTCTGTTTGAACACCTGAAAGCTAACTGTATGATTAAACATCTGCTCTAGCAAAGGTTGGATAAACCCAAACTCAAATATTTTCTGAGTATTTTCTGAATGTTTCCCGCACTAGCCGGGAAACAATATTTTGACAGTTCTGAAGTACTTCCATACTACTGTTTTTCTCTGATATTTCTTATTTCTACTGTTTAATATGTTTTTATTTAAACAGAAATTGAGAGTTTTGACTGTAGTTTTTTGCAACATTTCTCTAAGCGCGATTCAAAGCACAAACTGAGCCTGTTCCAAAATGAACGAAAATGTAAAAGTCCAGATGCTTGATTGCCTTTGTGAGCTGAGAGCAAAGCTTGAGCCACCTGGTATTTACCAGTTTTATTGCTGCACACTTCCCATCTTTAAAATCCTCTTCAATCATTAACTGATCGCTCACAGCTCAGCAATGCAGGTAAAGTTCTTTCTTCCTGCCTGGCAGGAAGAGACAAAATGGTGCAGTGAGTTGAAGAGGCACAGAGGGAGTTCCCATCAGTGCCCCCATTCACAACATGATTTAAGTAATCTTTAAATGATGGTACAAATGGCTGCGTCTTCCCTTTTAGCCAATGAGTCATTCTCGTTCACATCTATATTGCACATTTTTGTCCTCTTGCCTTTTACAAAGAAATTCTACTTCTATTTTTTTTCCATCTCCTTGGTCTCTACTTTCCCTGTGAAAGCTGTGGTACAGGGAAAAGGGATCCTGTGTCTTGCTCTGGGATAATCTGTGTATTTGTTGGCAGACAATCAGGTAAATAGCAAAGCAGAGAGATTTGGCACAAGACAAAGTCTGAGTGTTTGGTTTGTGGAAAAATTTTTTGTTGTTTCTAGGGGATTTTTTTCCACATATCTTTCTGAGAATGTTTCACTTAGGCTGCCCTTCAGTCGGGGAGAGAATAGGAGCCCATTATATAAAAGCCTGAGGTTTGATGTTACAGATACTCACAGGAAAGTGGGACTTTCCTTTTATTGTTCACAACAAACATTTTCCTTCATGAGAAGCATAATAGAAAGGCAGATCTGAAGTTAGGGGGGAAAAGTGTTTTGCTCAACTTTAATCAGATATGAATTGCTTGTGAAGTTTTACAAGAAATATATTGTTTGAGCTAAAGAACACCAGTTGATACTTCCTTTCCTTTTTGAATGCATCATTACTAAATTAATATGGGAGAAGATAAAGTGAAAGTATTCTAATGTTTCACAGAAAAAAAACCCAACCAAACAAAAAGACCTAAAACCAACAACAACAACCACCAAAACAACCAACCAAACAAAAAACCTGTTAAAAATAGCTAATAACTTGTGGTGCTGGGTCTCTATATATGGTCTGTCTCTGCTTGGGGGTGAACTGCTCTGTTCCTGGGTCTGCAGCACCTCTGCGTGGGCTGAGCCAAGAAAAGTGATTCCTCATCTCTGCTTGCAGGATTCACTGCTACCCTGCTTGGCAGCTCTGTCATCTCAGAGGTGTCCATGCTAACCCTTGAGCTGCCAGTTTTTCAACACTTGGCAGAAATAAATCCCTGTGCTTTCAAATCAAACATGACCCAGAACATAAAAATTATAGCATTTTCCAAGCCTACAGGTCTGTTAATCACTGGCAAAGCTTGATCCATTCCCACCGTGCAGCCCCTCCTCAAATTCACCCCAGAGAGGAAAGAGTGTTTCCTCACCTGGCACTGAGACCTTCCTGAGCCAGGGAAATTATGCAGAAGGAGCAGGAGAACCTTGGGCTCCCCATGCCCAAACCCCACTCTCCAGCTCCTTCTCCACTCGTGCTCTGAGGTGACTCTGAAACAGACTAAAGTTTTATATGTTCTATATTAATTCAGGGAGGGGCCAGGAATGGACATGTCTCTTTCAGAATAAACTGAGTTGTCCACAAACAAAGGAAATAGCCTTTTTGGGAAAATTGCTAGAGGGGAAGAATAAAGCTGATCTAATTTAGGCAGATACAGAAAGGTGAAGTTTGGAGGTGTGACGAACCATGCTAGACGTATATTTCGGGAAAGCCACTCTCCGTACTGGAGAAAAATTAATGGGGAGTTATACAACTAATGCATGATATGCTGAAGAAAGCAGAACTAATTAAAGACTCTGTGTGACCACAGGAAAAAAAAACTAGTCAGTGTTGGAGATTAAAACAGCATTTCAGCCCTCTCTGTTACAACAGGAGCTGTTGGCAGGTGTGTATCTGAGTTCATTTCAGCAGCATGCTTAAAATCATGGTTTTATTGTATAATGTAGAAGGGGAGAAAAATATTTCAAGAAAATAATTTTTTAAAAATTATAAAACCTTGTCCTAGTTTTCCTCAGTGATCAAAGTGAAATTTCACAAGACTCATTCTTAATTTGGAATTTTTTACTAAATATATATGTCATATTTTGCAAAAAGTCTATAGGTCATTCTTCAGCCATATATTGGATAGTATTGTCATATAAAAAACACACTGGTAAAATTCTTTGTTTTAGTGATTAGATCATACTTAAAAAAAGCACTTATTATTCATACCATCCACATATGCCAGTGGTTCAGAAGGACTGGGGCTACATTGACAGCTGATGGTAATGTTTACATCATACATAGAAATTCACTTTTACAAGTTTATGGAATTTTGAAATATTCTTTCTAACATATATGTTCTGGTATAACAGAGTCAAGTAAAACTGGAAGCCAATGAATCTCTAAAGAGCATTAAAAATTCTATTTTAATTTTAAAATACTTTTCCTATTCATAAAGTTTTAATGAAGTCATGCCAAAGATTAAATTGTACTAATCACATAATTTCTGAAATTAAACCATTTTAAACTATAATCTAACAAAGCATAATTAATGCTGGCATGTGCAACCCTTAATTAATCATGGAGTTTTTACAGAACCTGATGTTTTTAATAGGAAATTTGTTGTGGGAAATTTTTTTCTTGTAAAGTCACCCCAGGACAGAATATTAAAGTTACTGCAATGTAGGAAAGAACCTGTGTTAAGTAAATGCATGAATAATTTGCCATCCTGCATTGCTCTCTAGAGGGATGTGTTACTCTCTGTGCATCCTTTCCTAGGTGTAAATATTGGGAAAGCTCTGCAAGCAAAACTAGAGGCACAGAATTAGCCTTATGCCAAAAATTCTTTCCATGTGATCATAACCCCACTTAAGAGGGCATTTGGCCATTTTTGCACATCCACAGGGGGTTGGTCCACAAAGTTCAGTCTGCTCACTGTCTTAGACAATGTCACATTATTAAAAAAAACCAAAACAGGTCAAACTTAGGATCTCACAAGAAGTCCCCTGAGGTAGGGAGCATTTGACAAAAAAAAACTCCATATTTTTCCTTGGTGTCTTGGTCATGGCACTCATTCAAAAAAGACTTTAGATGGAGAAGCTGCCTGAAAAAAATCTATTTGAAAGATGAAAGGAGTGATATTTATTACCCAAAGGTTCACTGTAGCTCCTGAGGATGGAGGAGAGGTAGCCACAAGAAGCCTTCACCTTTTTCATCCTCCCTCAGCCTGTCAGTACCATGAGCCCAGCAGGAGAGCATCCCCAGAGCGGATTTCTGCTTGAGCTCTGCACACAGGCAGGTGCTGAGCCCTTTGGGGTGCTGAGCCCTTTGGGGTGCTGAGCGTTGTGGCCAGCCCACAAACACTCTGGCCATGCAAGGTACCCTCGGAGATAAGGAGAGACCATCTTCACCCCATGGTGCTCCTGCTGCGGCCACGGGCAGCAGGTTTGTCGGAATCTGTGGGTATTGATGATCCTGAGATTGTAAAAAGTCTCTGTATTTCTGCCCCGTTGCCAAAGAAGAAGTCATAATTCGTCTGTGCTGTTTTCAAGGTTGTTTATTCTTGCTTATCTCTAACATGTTCTGCTGCCCTGCTGCAGCTCTGTCCTGCAGGGCAGCGTGTGGGGCTCTGCCCTCAGTGGGATGTTACAAACATTAAATACCAGAAACTACGTGTGCTATATTTACAATAACGTGCCAATATCTGTCACCTACATTGAACAGTGTGTCCCCAGCCTAAACCAACAGAAAAATGCCAACACCACAGTGAAACATGGAGGGCATGAAGAAGGAGAAAAAGGACAAAACACACCCAATTTCCTCCATCTTGTCCCCTTTGGACCCCTAATCTAGGAACCTAAAATTTTACTTTTGCACCCGTGTCACACTTAATTATTACTCTTATCAAGCACTCAAAGCTTGTAATTCATCCTGTAAGATTGAAAACTCCTCTCCATGGACAGAGATCACAGACAGTGTCTCTCGGGGCTCTGTACAGGGAGGTTCCTGACCCCTGCCAGGGTCCCAGACCTGCCAGGGCAGCCAGAGGGAAGCCCTGGATTCCCACACAGGTTCATCCCTCAACCCCTGGATTAAAGGTTGGGCTTAATGGTCTTAAAAACCTTTTCCAACCTAATCAATTTGATGGTTTTACTCATATGATGTACCTGTGCATTATCAAAACTCACCTGCTGTTGTAAAATGCAGGTGAACCCGGTGGGAAGAAATGATGATGTCCAACTTCATTTCAGAAGGCTGAATGATTTCTTTATTATAATTATGCTATAATACATTAATATACTATATAAAGGAAGATACTGAAACTACATACCTACTTTCTCTAACTAATCAACGACTTGTGACCTCTTGAGAGTCCAGACACGGGTGGATGGGATTGGCTTCAGGCTCAAACAGTCCTCACCAAAATCCAATCAAGCAATCACCCCAGGTAAACAATTCTCCAAGCCTGTTCCACATGCAAAAAACAAGGAGCAGAAATAGAAATTGTTTTCTCTTTCTTTCCTCTGTGCTGCTCTATGAAAAAATCCTGAGAGAGAAAGAAATGTGCTGCCACAACCTGCCTCCAGCTGGCACTGCAAACCTGAGTTTTCCCAGCACGCAGAGCCGTCCACTTTGGTCAAGGCCCTCATGCACAGCTCTGTGTTGGCCATCACCAGCTGATTTGTGAGGGGCAGTGGGTCAGGCCAAAAGGAATCTGATATTGTTAATTGATGTCTTGAAATGCTGCAACCTAATCAAGCCAGACTGAGTGAAATTCGCCAGGAAAACTGAAAGCTCCCTGTCCAGGTGGATCTAAGAGGAAAGCTGAGCAGGACTGGCTGCAAACAAATGTGTGGGAGGTTGTTTGAAGAGATGTCCTGTACTTCCCACACTGACCAATGCCACCTTTATGTGATCTGGGTGCTCTCCACTGCATTCTGTCAGGGACAAAGCAGAGACAGGAGGCTGCAAATGCCACAGCAGCCTGTGGTGACCCAGCCTCCAATGCTCCCTGGGAATATTTCAGAGATGTTTTCCTGGGAGTGCAGGGAGGTCTCAGCAGGGCTGGAGGGAAGCAGGTGGCCCTGCCAAGTGTTTGTCACCCGATGTCTTTGACATGCAGCAGCTCTGGGAAAGATGTCAAGTGAGAGCAGAAAACAAGTCTGTATTCACAATTCAGACCAAACTGGTGCAAAGTAGATGAAGATGACTGGCCCAGGTCAGAGCAGAGAGCAGAACAGCTGCCTTAATGAAAATACTCCACAAATACAACATTTCAGCCCAGGCTTGCTATGGAGTCATAAAAAAAAATCATTGAAATCAAAAAAATAAAATGTTATAAGTAAGTAACAAATACATAAAGGGCATTTTTTACACTTTGGTCTTGAAATGCACTGATGACACACACAATGAAGTGCACTTCAATATAATGGGCAAAGTCAAGGGTCTTTTTTGTAACGTGCTATTTCACACATGGTTGGTTTTTTGGGAGAGAATGAACATGTTTATTGTTTATGCAATACATAGTACCTGCCCATTCCTATCAGCATTCTGTGCATTCTGAAATATTTGTTCAATGCATTTCAGCCCCTGTCCACAGAAGTGTAGATATGCCAGCATGAAAGCCAGGCTGAGGGAAAAGAGGCCAGACATGCACTCTGTGCCATGGGGAGAGTCTTGGTGTCAGCAGTACCATGATCCAGTTTCACCTTTGATGCATATTCTAATAAGCCAGCAGCAGTCTTCCACCCTGTACCACTCTGGGCAAACCAAAAATAGCACAAACACTCAGCTCACTTCCTTTTAAAAGCTTCCTTCTTCCCCACCCCTGTTTTACCTAGGGGAATGGCTAGTCTGACTTTTTGAGCCTGGTTACTATTTTTTTCATCTTTATTTCTGATTTCATTTCACCTCTGCCAAAGTATCACAAACTGAATCACCAGGGGTCCTCCAAACTGCAAAAGCAAGCCCAGCTCCTGCTGGCAAAGGGCTCTTAGATGGAGATAGAGGCAGTGGGTTGGTATCACAAACAGCTGGAACCAACAGTGTGAGGCAGGGTGGGAGTGGAGGGGAGATGAGCCACCCTCAGGTGCTCACCTGGGACAAGATGAGCACCAGCTACAGGAGTCATGAGAGAGACAGTCACCCTAAGGTCAGCTTGAGCAACCTGATCTAAGGAAAAATTTAATGGCAGGGAGGTTGGAATAAAGTGATCTTAAAAGATTCCTTCCAACCCAAACCTATCTGTGATCCTCTCAAACTCCATCCTAATGTCCACATTTTTCTGAAAAAGGAGCTCTTTCTAGCCTGCTGTAAGCTCTGCTTTCTGTGAAGTATCCACCCTGCAAACCCAAGAATCACAGCATCTGTTTATAGCTTTGAAGGAAAGGTGAGTTTCTACCCCAAAGGCACAGAGCACTTTGCAAAGGAGAATCATGCTCCTTCTGGAGCCTGCTGTTTGCACACAAATAAAGAAGTGGGTATTGTCATGGAATAAACACACAATCTGTTTTGCAGACCCAGGTCAGGCAGAAGAGGTTTGTTTGTGCTGCTATTGGAGAGAAGGCAGCAATCCGTATGATCTGATGCAAAATAAAAGTACTGGGACTTGTGTACATTTACAGCAGATAAAAAACTGTCCCGAGGAAAGGCATGGAAAGAAACTTTGTTAGAGCAGATGTGCTCCTGCCTCATTGGTGACTCAAGGACTGCAGCCCTGTGGCCTCAGCACAGCTCTGCTCAGCCTGTCCCTCTTGCTCCAGATGCAGCTGTGTCCATGAGCAACTTCAGGCCTGTGTCCACATTATCTATTATTTCACAGAGCTGTGATTCCAAGCAGAGCTCCTGCTTGAGGAGGGAAGGATCTGTCTCCTGCTTCCAAGGATACTTCCAAAAATGTTTCACTTCTTCCTTCTTTGTCTCGCATGGCAGATCCATAGCTAAAGATGGGGCAATGTTGGAACATTTCTTATAGAGAAGAGGAGGTATCAGGCTGGCAGAGTAAAACAATTATTGCGTGCAGGAGCCAGAGCGCACCGTCTGTACTGCCCATGGGCTGTATTGCAAAAAAAAACAAAAAACCAAAAAAAAACCACCAAAACCTCAACTGCCTGGACAAAGTTGAATAAAGCCTACAGGAGAGAGCAGAAATAAACCGAAAATCCCTCCGTGTGCTGCACCCCTCTGTCAGCAGATGGCCCTGCAAGCCGCGGCGCTGCCGGCTGAGCCGGGATGGGCGGGGGCAGCCGGGCTGCGGCTCCGCTTTCTGCCTGCGGAAATTTCGACCTGCCCAAAACCTGCAGAGACCCGCGGGTTTTGTCTATCCACTGTTCTCTCTGGCATCTTCCCCAGCCTGACCTTATTCTTTTTTAACTGATGCCCATCCCACCCCGCTGGCTCCGGAGGGGCAGCCCAGGATGAGCACGGAGTCATGCCATCGCTGCCCATCCCAAATGCAATCGCCGCGGGGGCAGCGCAGCACAGCAGCTGCGGCAGCCCTGCCCTCCTGCCTGCAGCATCCCAGGCACCCCAATTGCCTTCCCACATGCGGCATCGCATCCCCACATGCAGCATGGCATCCCCACATGCAGCATCGCATCCCCACATGCGGCACGGCATCCCCACATGCGGCACCGCATCCCCACATGCGGCACCGCATCCCCACGTGTGGCATCGCATCCCCACGTGCGGCACCGCATCCCTACATACGGCATCGCATCCCCACATGTGGCATCGCATCCCCACATGTGGCATCGCATCCCCACATGCGGCATTGTTATGAACAAAACAGCCTGGCTGGGACACTTGGCTTGGGCTAAGTACCGGCATTGAAATGTTAAGTAGTCAATTGCTCCTGGGAATCACCTACAACCCTGCCTACACTAGGACCTGGATGCAAAATAATCCAGTGGAATCATGGGAGGGGGTTTTGGGGATGAAAACCACCCCTAAATGGAAAAGATGGGCACAGTGGAGGGGGCTGGATGGGTGTGCTCATTAGGGAAAAGGGAACCCCATCCCTAGTCTGTGTTTGACCTGTCACCATAACCTGCAGAGGACCAGACTGGACTGGGCTGTGGGAAGCAGGAGCAAAAGGTACTTCTTCCTGGTGCTGCCAGGAGAAGAGGGGAGGACGGTCTGCTGGGACTCCGGATGCTGCTGGCGTGCCCTGGGACCCCTGCGGAGCTGACTTTTAATAAAGAGCTGACTATTAATAAAGGCATAGACCCTGTTCATTTCAGCATTGCATCCCCACATGCAGCATTGCATCCCCGGGAGCGCTGGAGGCACCGTGGCTGGCCACAGTGCGTCCTCGGGCGCTGAACAGGTTAAGTCTGCAGGTGCCATCCACCACACTGCAGAAAATACAGCTCAGAACAGAGGCTTGTAGCGTCTCTTCCCATGCATAATGCTGGAAGCCTCTAGAGGTGCGATCTGCTTGGCTTTTTTCCTATCTTGCAACTCAATTTACAGGCGTTTGTCTCCTGTGACCGTGCAGAGTCAAAAATTGAGTTTCATAGAGAACACATTGAGGTTGGTGATGCAAGCCAAAAGCACTCTTATGGAACAGCACAGGCTTGGAATAGTCAGGGAAAAGTGCAACCTTTCCAGCTAGAGCAGATTGCTATGGAGATATCAGGAAGGTTTGTCAAGGGTGGCAAATGCCTGAGTAGTTTAAATCATGTAAACAGATTTTTACCTATACAGCAGCATCCAGGCTGGCAAAAGGGGCTGCAGCTTTACCTGTTATCTAAAAAAAAAAAAAAAAAAAAAAAAAAGTCCGCTTGTTCTCTAAAACTAGAATCATATAATGATTTAGGTTGGAAAAAACCCTTAAGGTCCTCAAGTCCAACCTTTAAGCCAAGCCCAACACTAAACCATGTCTCCAAGTGCCACATCTACCTCCAGGGGCAGTGATCCCATCCAGCCCCACAGGCTCCTGTTTGTCCAAGCAGTGTAGCAGGTCACTGACCATTTCCCCTTGGATTTAGGGGGCTTCATTCTGCTCCTCACCTCTGTTTTCCAGCTCAGGGGCCTGGCTGTCTGGAGAACAGCTGGTCTTAAAAGACTTAAATATTGAGGTAAAGAAGGCCTTTGTCACTATGTGTCCCCTGCATCCAATAAAGGACAGAGATTCTCCTCAGCCCTCTTTTTGTTGTGAATATATTTATAGAAATATATATCGTCTTATTAGAGCAGTAGCCAGAATAATTTCTAGCTGGGCTTTGGTCCTTGTAATTTTCTTCCTGCATAACTCCACAACGTCCTTGTAGTCCTCTTGAGTTGCCTGCCCCTTCTTCCAAAGCTGGTAAACTCTTTTTTTTTTCCAGACAAAGCTATCTTTTCAGCCAGGTCAAGTCTTCTCCTCCACCAGCTCATCTTCTGTCACATGGGGACAGCATGCTCCTGCACTTCTAGGATTTCCTCCCAGAAGAATGACCACCCTGCCTGGACCCCTTAGCCCTTCAGGAATCTGGTACTGCACTGTAACAGTGTTTTTTTGTTCTCTCCCTCACCACACAGGGTATGATTAAAAAAGGTGTCTGAAGTTGTTTAGGCAGGGGATGGCACCATTTCTACACTGAAGAGGCACAGAAAAATTTTCCTCAGAGTATTGAAGCTGACTGAAGGAGGTTGCCTGTGAATGGGGGGCTTGGTCACATCATTGGATCAGGGCTGAAAAGACCCCCCTTTATCCACACTGATCTCCTTCACAGCCCTTCCCTCCCCAAGGGACACACATTGTTCTGCCTGTGCAGAGCATTTCTCACCTGGAACCTCACCTTAAACTGGTACTTCAACACTGTTATCAATGTTTTGCTGTTTCTTTTTAAACCCTGCTGCCTTTCTTCCCACTATCTCCACTTTTCTATTTATTTCCTCTATGTCTGAGTTGTTTTCATTTATGAAGATAAAAGCCATGGAGAAGTGAAAGTGAGAAACTCTCACTTGAATTTCTACAAAGGCCAATCCTTGACCCTGAGCTGCCAGAGAAGATCCTTGCATGGTGGCAGTGTGCCTGGTCCCAAAGAGGGACACAAAGGCCCCATCTGTGTGAATGCAGTGTCCAGGCACTGGTGCCCAGCTGTCTGCATGCTCATCTTGGTGGGACAGCCCTGGACACAAACTTGGCCACAGCCTCCCCAAGCAATTCCTGCAGTGTATTCAGGACTTAACCCAACACAGGAGCCATTCCCAGCAGCAAACTGGATGCACACATTCCTTTAAAAGGTAAAAGTGTAACAGGATGGATGCAGCCTTATCACAACATGCAACCTCAATGTCAGGGAAAAGGCAAAGGAGACTTTTATAAGACAAAACTGAAAGTGGTGATGTTTCAAAATGAAAATAAAAATGTTCTCTCTCAGCAATGCTGAGCTTTGGCTCCCTTGACAAATTCCAGACAAATCAAGGCAAGAGCGTGCTCATTTGGACAGACAGTGGCTGAAAGCCGTTCCTTCAGGGAAGCTGGCACAGCATTCCCAGCACACAGAACAAACCATGCTCTGCCTATTCCCACCTGCCCACCAGAGCCCTGTGTTCAGCAGGGTCAGCTTCTCTGGGGGATGTCCCATGGGCACTGCAGGGCACCATTTGGAAGGGAAATGTAAAGAGCTCCAGCTCACATGCACTATAAAAATAGCCACATCCATCTACAGAACCACTGCCCTGCTTTTCAACTCGGTCCCACGTCCTCCCTGGAGCTACAGCTCCCAAACAGATCTGACTGTGCAGAACCTGTGTCCACACCGTGGCTGGGCTGTGGTTCAGGCATTTTAATGCAGAGTTTGTTGGAAATGTGGAGTTGTGAAAGGCACCAGGTGCCTTCCCTCCTGCCCCACCTGCTCTGCTTTGGCAGAAGGTCCCAACAGGGTGGCACAGGAACAGTGCCAGGCACCATGGATTGGGCAGCTGGTGTGTCACAAGAGCCCAGACTCCAGGATACATCCCAGGAATTCCATCCCCTGAATGCAGTTGTCATTTGGGTAAGCCACCCATGGCAGCCATCACCAGGGGACTTCAGTGACTGCTCATATTTCTGCTCTTACCACAAAATTTGCAAAAGGCCCCAAGATCTCTGGAGCAGCCCCATAGTTCCAAGAGGGCTGCCCAAGCCATGAGCAATCTGTGTTGCTGGGGTTGCCTGGGCTGTTGCTCCCTGAGATCCTCAACCTTCCCATGCCTCACTCCTTCACCACAGAGCACAGGGAAGGAGAAATCCTCCTGCCATTTGCTCAGGCTGTGTAGGAGGAATAAGCATCCCCATAACACAAACCAGGACAGCCCTGCATGGTGTGAGGGCAGTGCTTCAGGGGCCAGTAGCCCTAGGAATGAGCAGCAGTGCCTCTCTCTCCTCCCATCTCCATGTGCCCTCCAGCCACTCCTTTCCCCTTTTTCTGGTGCCCATCTCCTTCCCACCGAGCTGAGCTGCAAACCACGGCTCTGCCTTTGCCTTGGCAGCCTCTAAATTCACACCATGGTCAGAACCTGTGCTGGGGCCCTTCTCCCCAGGCTCAGTCTTGTTGAGAATCCAAGCAAACAAGGGCTGGCCTCTGTACTGGGTTTCATCATTACTCATCCAGCTTGGGCAGGATGGGACAGGGTAAAGGTTGCACAAGGAAGATGCTTGATACCTTGTAAAGGGCCAGCCTGAAGAGCACTAAAATCGTTGGAGGATCTATTGCCTAAGGATGCCTTCATGATTCACAGCAATGAAAAGGAGCCTTGCTCCCTGGGCTGGCATACAAAGGCATCTCAAAAGGATCCTGGTGTGGGCTGACTGGTAAATGGCAAAGTTCTCAGGTGTTTATGAGTGAAAGGTGTGTTTGATGACTAGGCTTTAACATGTTAATGCCTGCTGTGCCCTGATGTGCAATGTGTTCACTATTTTAGAATAAACCCCCAAGATTTGTTTCAAATCAGCCCTGAAGGATTATAGCCTGTGTCTAAAAACCTCCATGTGTCAAATTGTTTCAGGACCCTCACTGTGTTATCACTCAGGGACTGAAATCTGTAATCAAAAGCTCTGCTGAGCCTCCACTTTCCTTAAAACATTTCCCTCCTTGAGTACAATCTTCACATCAGGAGCAGGGAATGCATCAGCTCCTTCATTGCTGAGCAGCAGCAGCACAGTTGTGCATGGCTGTGATTTTAAGTTCTGATATGGAGAAGCTGATGTGGAGCTGCTTTCTCAGCAGTAGAACTCCTGTCCCTGCTTAGCCAGTCACATTTACTCCTGGCAGCAGCCCCCAGCCTCAAATTAGCATTGGGATACCCTGGGCTTGTGCACAGCAAGGGCCCATGGGGTGGGGGAGCAGAAGGAGGGGTAGCATTTTTTGGGTTTGTGCTCAGTGCAGCTCCTGTTGTGTTGAATGATTGGAACCTAACATGTCTCAGAGACCCTCAGCAGCAAAAGGAGACACGGGAATATTTCTGTGGTGCAGGCTAGCTGGCCATGAGTGCAGGAATGCAAGGGATAAACCACATTGGAAAGAATTGTTCATCCATATCAGTCTCACTCCCAGCTTTGTCTGCACCTATGTGCTCTGCTGGCATCATGAGAACATCAGATGGGCCTGGCTAAATGCACTGAAGGGTATGAAATTGGTTATTCCCTTTCCTACTAGTCCTCCTTCCCCTCCCAAAATCTCTACCACTGGTCTTCTTCAAAATCTCATGTTCTGAGGATCTGTATAATAAAGTAACAAACCCAGCAATCAGTAAAAAGTCTCCATGTACCTCTTGTAGTGAACAGAGGCATCTGCCATGGTCTCTCCTGGCAGCTGCCCATCCCCTGAGCAGCCCTGAGACCCCTGGGAATTCTGTTATTTTGATCCAAAAGCTGCCAGGTATCTTGGAAGCCAGATTTGCTTTCAAAAAAATGCTGTGTTTCCAAAACAAAACTGCAGGATTTTGGTTTCTTTAATGTTGTTTGAGGTTCCCTTCTAAGCCCACATGAAAATAACTCTGCAAATCCCAGCATAATTTCAAGGAAGTGGGGCTTCCCAGTCAGCTCTGGCATTGTCAGCCCTCTCTTACCTCCTTTCTGCTGTGCCTCCTGTTGCTGAGGCTCGGAGGCACCACTGTGCTGGTTTTAGGGAACACTGTGCCAGTTTTCCAGAAGAGCAAGAAGCAAGAGGACAAGATCTTAAACTGAGCCAAAGTCCAGGAGTTTCCATATCCTTCCAAGTCATTGCTTCCAGCAGCTCCCTCCCCTTCTTCTGTTAAAGATGGGCTCTCCTTGAGGTCTTCCCGTGGAGGGGCTGCTGTAGGGAATTTGTCAGAGCCTTACAGGGTGTAGGATGATCCAGACCCACTGAAGGAATAACCAGTGCAACTCCTAGTTAGCCTGAAATGGTGCAGATAGCTCCAGGCAAAATAAAATTCACTGTTTCCTTAACTGGAAACTAGAGGAAGAGCTGCTAAATCCAGTACTGATCAACCCTGACACTCATCTGAGGGAAAAAAATTAATATAATTGCTGTTAAGAGCTGGGGATTGCAGAAAGACTGGTGGGATAATCAGTGACAGAGCAGTTGTACCATGGCCTGTCTCTCTTCCAGCAACGTAGGATGAATATTGCTCCATGCAGTGGGATGTTCAGGAGAACAAGAAACACAGACAGTGCATATAGAATGGGGACTCACTGTGTCTAGAAGAGGATTTGAGGGATTTAGGGGGATCATCTGTACCAGCTCTCAGTGTGATGTTGCAGCAAAAAGGACCGAGACTGAAGAACAGATGGGAAATCTGTGCCTTAGTCAAACACAAGCTGTTGGACACAACAGGAGGAGCTGGTTACATCTTATAATTCTGTGTCAAACAAGAAAGCAAATGAGATGTTCCAATGGAGTGTAAGTTTTTGATTTGCCAAGGGTCACACATGATATTTATCATGAAAAAATAAATTTGAAGATGTCTGTGAAGCCCTGTGGCAAACATCCATCTTCTGAATCTTTCTCTCTCTTGAATGAGAGATATCAAACTGTTTTCATTGCTTTTCCTTTCTTTCCCTCCTTAGGTTGGAGTGGGCTGGCTGGGAAAGCTGTGGTTGTGAAAGGCTGCACTCAGCACTGGTATTGGGAAAGTTGCTTTTGGGAAAAAATTCTGATTATAGCACAACCTTGTCCTGCTGCACTTTGCGCTCAATCCTTCCTGGATCCTATAGCACAAACCTTCTGCAGATCCCACTGCTGTGGGCACCACTGCAATGGGAAACATCATTCTCACTTCAAAGCTTCTCCTGGTCCCTGCTGCAACTGTCCTGGCTCTCATCACTTGCTCTGCCTCGCTGCCCTGCAGCAGCAGTGGGTCACCAGTGAAATGGGCTCAGAGCTGGGATTTGCTTTGGAAGAACATCCAGAAGGGGGAATGCTCCCGGCGTGCTGGCAGCTCTTGTTAGCTCAATGTCAGGGCTGCTGCACCAGGGACGTGGGAAGTGACATGCAGCTCATCTGGGAAGCTTGGCAGCCCTTTCCCTGCAAGCAGTTCAGCTGTGCTCCTCAGGGAGGGAGGAGGAAGTGTCCTCATTTCCCCACCAGCACGAGGCACAGTGTACTCCAGCACGTGTGCATGAGAGCTGCACCTTCACCTGGGGATGGGACCAAGGGACATTTCCTTCCTCTTACAGAACCATGTCACAAGGGAGATATTGCAGCAATACACAAGAGATCAAAGATGGTTTTTTTTTTTTTTTGCTAGAAGGCTGGGAAGAGAGGGGTTATAAGGTACTTTCCCATCCAAGCCTTTGGGAACTCTGCTAGAGTTGCAGAGAGTCTCTGTGTTCCTGCTGGCCAAGATCTCAGCTGCCTGGGAGGGACAGAAGCTGCTCCAGGGAGCAAAGCCATGGACAGGGATGCTAGCAGGTTCCTTGCAGTGTGAGATGGGCCCTGGAGAGCAGCAGGGAATCCATGTGAGTCAGCAAATTCACCTTCTCAGTCATTGCTGTGTTCATGCTCTCAGCTCCTCCTTTCCACACCTTCTCACCCCCAGCTCTTCAGCACAAAGCCTGAGCCAATGTCACCACAAGCAAGGACAGCCCAGAGAGCTGTGGCTCATCTCACTGTGGTGAGGTCTCCACGCTGACCTGCTCCTGTAATCAAGGAATTGCAGCCTCCTGATTTGGACCAGGGATGACATTCAGAGAAGAGGGAGGAGGAGCGAGTCTGGTTTCCCAGGGCTGCTGGGAAACCCTGCTCCCTCCAGGTAGGAGACCTGCTGAATGCTCAGTAGTTTTGTTACAGACCCTGTATAAGCAGATCTGCCCAATGAACAGGATAGGCAGAGCTTGTATTCCCATTTCAAGGTGTCCAGTGCTGTTGTGTGACTGTCATTCCTCACTGTGGCCTTAGAGGAGTAAAACTGGGCAGTGGTGGGGAGAGAAGCATGAGAAGTTTGTTGCACCACCCATTTCTCAGGGAAAGGGAGGTGTCTTCAGCCCAGCAAGTCTGAGGACTGGGATGAAGGGATGATGGAAGGACAGTGGTGCCAACACATCTCCTGTTTGCTACTCCCCAGGAGAGTGCTGAGTATTCCATTGCTCCATGAGCCAGGACAGGGTGGGAGAAGTCAGTTGGGCCACTGGTCCCTGAAGGACACTGTGCCACAGCCAGGGCTGCAGACATGCCCTCTCCCTGGGCACTAGGAATTCTGTGTCTCTGGCTGGGCCAGCTCCCAGCTCCCTGAGCATTCTGTCCTCTAATATTGTCTTTCTCCCCCTCTATCACACACATTTTTGGCATTACTGATGCTCATTCATTTTTAACAGTGAATACACTTTTCCTGCCCAAAGCCTTTCCTAAACATCAGCTAATGATGCCTCTGTGCTCCCCTCACAGACTGGCATTGGGCATGATGATCCCTGTACCAGGGATTTGCCCAAGAGCATGAAACAGGTCAGCTCCAGAGCTGGAACTGGAGAGAACAGGCTGTGCTCAGGCCAGACAGGCACATATGGAGCACCCCACCCCTTCCCCTGGGAAGGACACACACAAGTGGTGGGTAAAGTCTTCACCCAGGGTTAAGGGACAAAAGACTAATGGTCTATATGGGCTAAGCTGCACACCCAAACTGCCACAGCAGGTGTAAACCATATTGGGCTACAAATTGTAAGAGGGGAATCTCAGGTTAGATATAAGTAAGAATTTTTTTACTGTGAGGGTGGTGAGACACTGGAACAGGTTCCCCAGGGGGGTTGCAGATGGCCCAACCCTGGAAGGGCTCAAGACAAGGCTGGATGGGACTTTGAGCAACCTGATCTAGTGGGAGGTCTCCCTGCCCATGGCAGAGGGTTGGAATTAGATGATCTGTAAGGTCCTTTCCAGCCCAAAACACTGTGTGATTCTGTGATATACAATATAGAAGATAAGAAGCATAGTCCTGCCTGTCTGTACCAAGCCTGTCAGCTACAACTGCAGAAGGGTTTTGCTCCTGGCAGAGACCATCCATCACCCAAATTAAGGCTCTGAGCAGCAGATCCTTGATAAAGGATGGCTGTTATTAGCTCCAAAGCTCCTGTGTCTGAAAGGCAAAATAATTCACCAGCTTGTTCCTGTTGCCTTGGTGTGCCCAGCCCAGGAAGCATCCTAGAACCAGAAGCTATCTGGATCCCAGCACTTACTGCCTTCTTCTTCATCATCATCATCATCATCAATATCAATCATCCTCATTATTACTAATATTATTACTATTGTTATGGTCTCCCCTGTGCCTGCCTGCAGTTTCCTAGGAAGGGCAGGTCACTAAAGCATTGAAGGAACAGCACACAGTGCAAGCAGAGCTGGATGAGTTGGGAGATCACTTCTGTGCAAAAATAATTCCTATTTTCCAAACAGAAGCTTTGCTTCCAAGTGGCAGCTGGATCACATAAAACAAAACCAAGGAGCAGGAGCTGCTTTGATCTGCTACATGGAGCTGGAGCATCTCATCACTGGAACCCAGAGGTTCCAGGGATGGCTCAGCACAGAGGGATGCCTGTGCCTGCAGGCTGCTCTGCACATTTCCAGCCAAGCCCATTGAAGGATACATCACTCTTTATGTCAAGTTGTTCCTTAATGTGTTCTCTTTCCTAGGTGGCATTTCGGGAAATACGTAAATGTCACCGGCGTGTTAAATGAAAGACAGATGAAATTCAGTGAAAGGCTCATAAAAATGAAATGTGTGTATGCCTCAGCCTCCCTCTTTTCCACTCACATTTTTCTTTCTTTTCATCTAGAGTGCAGCAGCTACAGTAGAAGCAAAACCAGCAGGAAGGAGGGGCAGACAGCAGGTGAGGAATCGGACATGTCAAGTAATTTCCCTAAGCCCAGAAAGTCCATGAGTTAAGGTGGCAAAATGTGTCAATGCCAGCATGACCCTGGTGTGAAGTGTGTTTATCAGAGCAGCAGATTCAAGCTGTCCTCTCCCCTCCAGGGCAGGGTGTGCAGGGGTTGGCCATTCCTGCAGCCCCAGCCCCACACTCTCTGCTCTCCCTGATGATCCCAAGGGACTGCATCTCCCAGTCCCCCAGCTCGATGTGTAACAAGGGGTTGCAGGGATGCTGGATGTGTTTGTCATGGTTATTCAGGAGCAGGATTGCTGTAGTCATCACTCCCAGTGCTGTTCCACTGCTTTTCAAATCAGTAGGAGCAAACCCACAAATGATTGTGTGCCAGGGCTCGGGCTGCTTGAAATCCATCTGAATGGGATGCTATAGAGCACTATCAGCTCTAATACTGGTGCTTTTAATTATCCCACAAGTTCTTCCAGTGCCTTGAGTCACGCCATTTATTTAGAGTGTCAGTGAAGGGAAATATTCACAGGCACAAATTGCTCAAACAAATTGTGGATGCCCCACCCCTGGAAGTGTCCAAGACCAGGCTGGATGGGGCTGGAGCAACCTGGGCTAGTGGAAAGTGTCCCTGCCCATGGCAGGGGGTTGGAACTGGATGTTCTTTAAAGTCCCTTCCAATTCAAACCATCCCACAATTATATAAATAATACAGGATTCCCCTGTAGCCCATGGAGATCCATGGGAGAGCAGTGATCCACCTGCAGCCCATGGAGGAGCCCCCACTGAAGCAGTGGATGCCTGGGAGGAGGCTGTGACCCCGTGGTTAGCCTGTGCTGGAGCAGGGTCCTGGCAGGGAGCTGTGGAGAGAGAAGACGATGCTGGAGCAGGTTTCCTGGTAGGATTTGTGACCCTGTGGGGCCCCATGCTGGAGCAGCCTGTTCCTGAAGGACTGACCCCACGGAAGAGTGACCCTCAGTGCAGCAGTTTGGGGGAAAGGCTTACCCATGGGATGGACTCATGCTGGAGAATTCCTGGAGAACTGTCTCCCATGGGAGGGACCCAGGGTGCAGCAGGGGAGCAGCTCCTGTCCCTGAGCAGTGGGAGATGCCCTGGGTGATGAACTGACCACAGCCTCCCTGAGATGCTGGGGGAGGAGGTAGAGCTGGGAAAGAGGGAGAAGTGGGGGGAAGGCATTTTTAAGGTCTGATTTTACTTCTCATTATCCTGCTCTGGTCTTGTTATTAATAAATGAAATTAATATCTGCAATTCAAGTCTGTTTTGCCCATGATGTGCACAGTGAGTGATCTCTCTCTGTCCTTATGTCCACCCCTGAACCCTTTGTTACATTTTCTCTCCCCTGTCCATCTGCAGAGGGGAAAGAGAGAGAGGCTTTGATGAGTGCCTGGCATCCAGCCAGCATCAGCCCACTACACCCACAACCTTAGCGGACTGTTATTTGAAAATTAAACCCACAAACAAAATATGCAGCAGATATTTAGTGTTTAGGTGATGTGTAGTGATGCAGAGCTGTGTGTGTGCCTGGGGAAGTTAGAGGGGGGGATCTGTAGCCTTGATTTCCTGGACCATATGTTACTCCAGATTTGCCAGGGAGGAGCAGCAGTGTGCAGAGATGGACACACTTAGAGGACAGTGTTTATTCCCTGAGACCTCATCTCACCCTGCAGTGTTATGTTGGATAATCCCAGAGTGATAATGGGAGTGATTTTTGCTTCATCACCTTCTTTGCTTCAGCCTTGCTGGCAGGGGAGTGGTTATGTCACATCCTGACCTCAGCAAAGCAGGAGCACTTCTGTTCCCAGTCACAGCCATGGAAACAGTTTTCTAGGGTTTTTTAATTTATTTTATTTTCATCTCTTCAGCCTGGGGGTGCTCTTACTGAAACGAGTCACTGGGTACATGTATGAGAGACAATACTTGGCTAAATGCACAGGGAAGCACAAAGAAACACTAAAATATACCAGAAATCAATATATTTACACTAAATTTCACTTCTGGTGGTTTCAAGTTGTTCATCAAGGCAAAGCTGCTTTTTCCACTTTGTAGATGAGCATTTATAAAATCAACATGTACAGCCTACAAGCAAGTGTAAGTGAGCATATTCTTGTGTCCCCACAATTTACTGCCTTCCTGGAATTACCCCTCTGTGAGTCCAGAACAGATGTCGACTTCATACTTCTAATAAATCCACCAACTGTCCAGCCTTGCATGCAGACAGGGTGTAATATTTTTTTTGTTTAAATTGGACAGAATAAAAACAGAGGAAAGAATTTGTTATCAACAACCAAAAATGAGAGTGTTTTTTCACACATGAGCGTGTGAAAAGCCAGAAGGCAAAGCAGAAATGGGAATCTGGTGTCTTGGAAAGCCTGCAAGCAGTTTTATGTGTCAGTCATATATTACTGTCTTGTCCACTGTGTCATGAATCTCTGCCTGTATTTGCATGTAAAAATGCCACAGCCTCATTATTAGATATTAATTATATGCTGGATTCAAGTGAGAATTAACATAATGTGCCACAGCATCCATAAATACGAGATCCAAGAGGGGCAGAATGGCCTTTTGTTTCCCTCTGCAGAATTATATGCATGACCCAGTTTTTTTCTAATACTGCAGTGGCAGGAGAGACATAGCATTGTTTGTTCCACACAAAATGGGGAGGGGGAAGGGCTCTATTTTGAAATGTACAGTAAATAAACTCTTGCATTGCAGAATAAGACCAGAGAAAGGATGCTCAAGCCTCTTGCTCCAGCCAGCCACATTTGCAGAGACGTCTCACAGTTAATTATGATACTTGCCTGAACAGTCTGAGGCAACTCTCAGAATCCAATTTTCATGTTAAATACCCCTCTATTATATGCTGGGTCTCCTGTTTGTGATGCAGGTTGGCTTAACCTGCTGGTTTGGGTGGAGACCTGTGAGCCCCAGCCCCTGGTCCCTGCAGGGTTTGGAGGAGCTTGGGCTTCCCTGGGTGGCAATGGCAAAGAAGAGGGCTCAGTGCTTAGGCTTGGATGCCTGTGGGACACCAAAGCTGGGAGGTGCATGATCCTCATCCCCAAACACCTCGTTCTTCAAACTGTGTGGTCACTAGAATGAGCAATGAGAGAAATGGCAGTCAATTCTGGCTGTGAATGAAGATTTTGGTGGCTGAATTTTCACAGCTGAAAACCCCCCACCTTGGGCAGAGGTCCATAATTACCGGAGAAGGGGGAGGATCCAGTTTTCTTGGAGAAATTGCAGTGCTGGTCTAAGGGTGACCCAATGAAGGGAAAAGGACAATGCAGTGATTATCAACTTCCCCCAGGAGTCCAGGAGATAAATAAATACACCGTGAATTCTTAGACACAGTCATAATGATGACATAATGCACAGAGAATGCACAGCACAAAAACCTATTTCTGTCCTTATGGAGAAAATCTGGGAAGAGCAGAGGAAAGGAAGGCAGTCCCAGAAGGGCACACAGCAGGGCCTGGGATGTGGGCACGGCAGGAAGGCTGAGGAGGAAAAGGTAGGAGAGGTTTTTCCAGTTATCAACAACAGTGAAAGTGAGGGATGTTATTTTAAATACCCACAACTGGAAGTGAGACAGAATCCCAGTCCAGTGAATCCCAAGGAGGCTGGGGACAACATTTCAGCTCAGATGGACCAACAGTACATTCATCAGGCTCTGACCATGAGGAGCCAGCTGGGAACTGAAGGGATAGTGATTCTGGGGAGAGTGATCACAAAGTGGAAGAATTAATCTTTGTTACAAACAAGGAGATAAAAGAGCAAGGGCAGAGGGATGCTGGGCCCAAACCAGGTTATGTTGGCACACATGGGTAAGCTGTGGATACCTCCTGAGGGAGAAGGAGAGCCAGCACAGCAGGGAAAAGCCCTAAAGACACTGGGTGGTTTATCCTGCCAGGAGCAAGGCAGAAAACGCCAACACTGAGCCCAGCACCAGTGGCCCTGCTGCAAACCCAGGGCAGAGGGAGGTGGGAGCTGTGGGAGCTCATTGTGTATCTGCATCAAAACCTGCTCCATTGTGAAACCACACAGGAAGGCCTGAATGATTTTCAGATAGCACAGGTGGGAAAGCAACAGGAGGGTCTGTAAACACATCAGGAGAAGAAAGAGGAAGGAGAGGAACCAAGGGATGACTTGGGAAAGGACAACGCTGTGTTCATAGAAAATGTTCCTTGTCATCAGCTGACTGACTGTAATTACCAGTTAATCAAATCAAGGGGTGGAGCAGAAAGAAACCATCCAGAGATGGTTTAGGTGGGACAGAGGAGATGGAGTCAGCACAAGCAGAGGATGATCCTGTGGGATGTGAGCACTGGAGGGAGTTGGGATGGTCTTCCCAGACACCCTGGGCTAGGAAATACCCTATGGAGCAGAAACCACCAGGCACTTTAAAAAGTAGCATTTACACATCAGGAGCCTAACCCTGAGTCTTGGAACAGTCCCAGAACAAATTATTAAACAAACAGCTAATAAAAAGCCAGAGGAGAACATAGGAATAAGAAGAGAAGATGAATTTGTCAAAAATAAATTGCCCAAACCAGAGTAATGTTCACCTTGGGTTCCCTCTTGGGCAGCTGAAATGTGCCATGATTTAGGCCAAGCTTTTGAGATAGTCCCATTTTACCAATTCTCTTAAATTAAGGAAATATGAGAAAGTGAATTTAGGAACAATTTAATAAAGTACAGCTGGAGTCTCTGCAGATAGTTTTCAGTCACACAAGGAGGAGATTGTGAACAGGGTCTTCCTGGATCAGGCACAAAGGTGATCCTATTCAGCATTTTCATTTACTACTCAAGTAATGGCCCAGGGAATGCTTTTCTAAAATATGCTGGTTGTGCTGGATGTCAAGCACCTGGGAGGACTGGATGAGAATTCAAAATTACCTGGAAAACTTGCAGAAAAAGCCTGTCTTTAATAAGTTGAAATCCAGTAAACAACACAAACCGTGGCTCTGACAGAAGCATATCAAATGCACAGTACCCACCAGGGAGCTCTTACCCAGCGACAGTACAGCAGAAATGGAAGCAGAATGGCAATTCACAAAGGATGGAGGTGAGAAATCTGCAGTTGGGAAAACAACAGCAGAAGCAAATCTCCTTTCTGGATGCAATACTGGACTGCTGTGTAAGCCAGAGGAGGTAATTGCTCAGCTTGCCTCCATGCTGATAAGGTCTCAGCTAGACCAAGTCTCCTATTTAGGGCACACTTTGGCAAAGATATTAATTAATTTAAAAAGATTAAGATATGAAAAAAAGTAGGAAGATTGGAGGATTTAACTTTGTTTTGCCAGGAAGTGAAAGCTGCGATAAAAAGCTCTTGGATACAGCCAATTCTTACAAAGGGCAGATATTCAAGTGTTGCAAGAGGAAATCACATTAAATTGCATTATGGCAGGAGCTCCATCCGTGTTAACCTTTTATCTGCCTTTTTCTGTCCCTTGTCCCCCTGCACACCCTCTTTGGGTGCAGGAACCTGAGCAGCACATGGGGTTCACAGGGCTGAACACAGCAGCAGGAGGTGCCTGGTGCCCCATTCTCCATCTCCCTCTCCTGCATCCCCTCCTGCCCAGGGCTCCTGGGCTCTGGCAGGGACATCTTGGCTGGACTGCCTCACCCAGCCACACACATCTGAGCACTGCTGAGCACAGAAGCAGGGAAAAGGCGGCTGTGGTTCTGCAGCAAATGCAGCAGGACAGGGGTCTGGAGCTGCATGGTCCAGTTTAGGCACCAGATAATGCTTGTGTGTGTGGCCACCCTTGGAGTGGATCTTCCAGCCCCTGCCTCAGCCCTTTGGACTCTAATCTGGGCTCAAGCTGTTGGATACGCATCAGTTGAAAATAAACCCGGCAATAATTAAAACACTGTGCAACGCTTTCCCTCTGGGGAGTGTGTAAGGGTGGGGAGGGGGGAAATCTGTTTGTATTTTTGGCCTGGTTTTCCTCATTTTCTGCCACAGAAAACAATTCTTCTTAATGATGACTGTTCCACATTCCCGCTCGTGTTCCTCGCTTTTGTTAATGTGAAGATTTAAATGCACCATTTAATGCCAGCGTGGGCCAATGAACTCATGGCTACACTCGCACTCCCAGGCTGCCAGGAGGATGCACGATTCTATGACAGGCAATTAAAAATCCCATTATGGGACTACAGAATAAGAAGTAGATGATGTATTAAAACAAGGAACATGTTTAATTTATAAATCCAACTTATTGCATGCTGTGAAGGGCTAGGGAGAGAAATGAATAAGGAAAGGACTTTGTAGAGCTGCTCGCTATTAAGTATTATAAACAGCAATATATGTCTGGCTGTCAGAGCCTCCTGGCAGCTCTGCATGCCAGGCAGCCCTCTGCCTCCCCTTCCCCCAGGGCAACTAATTTCTTCTGTTTCCAAATCCAATAAGAATTTTTGCTGCATTAGCCAAAAAAACTCATAGCCGCAACATCAGGGAGTGTGACGTGAGCAACCTGGCCTAGGGGATGGGATGTAAAGTGGAATTGCACAATTGCTCTATTAAAATTCAGCCACGGTAATTAAAATTTTATAATAAAGACCTACTCAGCACCTTGAAGCTGTAGGGATGAAGTTCCCAGGCATGTGCCTGTCCCTCCTGTGCCCAGTGTGGTGGTCCCAGCATTGCTTTCCTGGATGCCTGGCTGGGAGAGTGGGCTGCCAGGGGCTGCCACATTTAATTTTTGGAGGGAAAGGGAGAGGTATATCATGTAGGTTATACAAATAATTGCATGGGTGGCAATTGCATGGATGGCCTTATCCTTCCAAGAAGGATTGATGCAGCAGGGTGCGGTCCTGGTGTAAACCCCCACTCAAGGATGGCTGTTGGGTCAGATTGAGGTCGTGAAGTACCTGAGCCCACTTCTCCCTCTGGATGGGAAGGCTGAGGGTTCTCCATACTCTTTTCACATATGCTGCAGTTATCCTCTGAAGAGAAATGCTTCTGGCCACAGCAGCTCTGGGGACAGAGGGATCCTACCAGGAACACTAGCCTGGGATGACCCAGCAGCCTGATCAGAGGAAATCCCAGAGAGAAGTCAGGGGGACAGATAAGGAGAGGGCAAGGCATCCAGCAAGACATCTCGGATCCACAGGGAGGGCTGGGAGAGGAAACGGCCCATTAGCAGCGTCTGGGGGAATGAAAGAGCCATTGTGCACCGGGCCCTGCCTGCAGCTTTCTCAGCAGCTTCCACCTCCTTGGGGACACTGCTCCAGCCTCTCACCTCCTTACGTCAATGCATTTCCCAGCAGAGTTCCCCATCTGTTTATCATCTTTGGTGGTGAAGGGTCTCATGGGGAGCCCTGCCTGCTCTGCATCTGCTCTTGTGACAGGCTCCATTCTGTCTACAAGAGATGAATGAGCAGCTCTGGGGCGGGGAAGTCCTGGGAATAAATACTCTGGTCTGGGGAAAGGACATTTCTATGGTGAGGGTGAGACCCTGCAGTGCTGCTGTGGTAAGCTGGAGAAGAATGGGAGCCAAGGGGGTCTTTGTCTTCATCCCCAGAAAAGCAATGCCATGTTCTTACATGTCTCACTCCACATGAATGATGGAATAGTTTGGGCTGAAAGAAACTCTAAGGATCATCTTGTTCCAACCTCCCTGCCATGGGCAGGGATGCCACCCACTGGGCCAGGTTGCTCTAAGCCCCATCCAACCTGGCCCTGAACTCTTCCAGGGATCTACAGCTTCTCTGGACAATCTGTGATAGTACCTCACCACCCTCTGAGTAAAGAATTTCTTCCTAACATCTAGACTAAAACTCTTGTCTCTTAGTTAAAAAACATTCCCCTTTGTTCTATCAGTATCTACTCATGTAAGAAGTTGCTCTCCCTCTTTCTTATAATCTCTTTTCAATTACTGGGAAGCTCTCTAAAGTTTTCCCAGAGCCTTCTCCTCTCTGGGCTGATCCACCCCAACTCTCCCAGTCTGTCTGCAAAGGAGCAGGGCTCCAGCCCTTTGAGCTTCTTCACGGTCCCCTCTGGACCTGCTCCAACAAGTCCATGTCTTTCTTGTTCTGAGGACCCCAGATCTGGACAGCACTCCAGATGGGGTCTCACGAGGGCCTGTATGGGCACTGCTCTCCCTGGGTATTCATCAGGGATAAACATTATTCTGCCTCGTCTCCACCAAAGGCAATGCCCATCTCCTGACACACTCCTTGGCCAGAGGACACACACAGAAAGGAAGGTGATTAACAAATCCCAGACCAAACATGCCCCACACCAAACTGTCTGAAAGTTGTCTCCAGGGGCACCTGGGCACAAGGGGAAACAACCAGCAAGAAGAAGTTCAAACCCAAATGACACAAAGCTCAGCTCCTGCGATGCGCCAATGCCCAATTCAGAATGGCTGTGTAAACAGAATGTGTGTGGAGAGACCTCTCACCCAGACAGCCAACGGGACTCCCAAAGCCAGAAAGGACACATTTCCCCTTCCCTCCTGTCCGTCCCATGGCCACTGGAGGACACAGAAGCCCCTGACCCCTGAGGGGTTTGCAGTGACAAACTGGTGTGAAAAGCCCTGTGTCCCCCCATGTTCTCCAAGTCCCTGCCTCGGCACCGGGTGGTTCTGGTTCCTGCTTATGTCACTGACCCATATTCCTGCCTGAGCTTCCAGCCACCACAACATGCCAAACAAGCAGATTTTCCCACTGCTAAGGTGGGTATGGTCCACTAGAAGGGATTTTCCAAACCATTACAAAGTCCCCATGTCTCAGGAAAGTCCATGAGACACTTGCTGCCTCCTCATTCTCTTAGACCTGATTCTGCAAGGATATTCATGGACTTCATCCAGGGCAAATGCCAAGTCCAGTGTCTGGAAAGGAATAACCCCTAGGCTACAACACAGGCTGGGGGTGACTGGTGGAGGAGCAGCTGTGCAGAAAGGGCATTGAGTCAGCAATGCATCATCACAGCAAAGAAGGCAAACAGGCCCTAGGGCTGCATTAGGCAGAACATTGCCAGCAGGTAGAGAAAGGCAACTCCTCCCCTCTGCTCAGCCCTGCTTACACCACGACTGGATATTGCAACAGCCCCCAGAGAGATGGACACACATGGGAAAGAGTCCAGGGAAAGGCCATCAAGACAGTCGGAGCTCACACAGCCCCGTGGGATCACACAGCCTGGGAGGGGAGGCTGAGGTGCAGGGCTGGGGAAGAGAAGCTCCAGTGTAGCTGCAAGGAGGATATGGAGATGATGAAGTCAAGCTGTACACAAAGGTGCACAAGGGGAACTCAACAGACGCTGGACATAAGCTGAAGCCAGGGAGGTTCAGACTGGATATGAGAAAAAAGGTTCCCACTATGAGGAGGGCAGTTCAGAACTGATACAGGATGACCAGAAAGGCTGTGCTGCCTCCAGCCTTGGAGGTTTCCAAGACCCAACTCACTAAAGCCTCGAACAACCTGGTCTGACCCCAGAGCTGGCAGGATGAAGAGGTTGGGCCGGAGACCTCCTGCAGTCCCTTCCCACATGAGCTTTCCTGTCATCCTCCAGTGCCCAAGGCCGTCCCATGCCCAAGACACACAGTGCATCTGTGGCTCAGCAGTGCCAAATGCTGGCTTTCCTCTCTAGGAATAGCACTGGTGATTGCATCTCCTCCCCTGCGGGGGACCTCCACCAAAGCCACAGCTACCAGATGGCCAAAAGCTGCCTCCCCAAGCACTAGCAGGGAGAGGGGGAGCAGGGAGCCTCCCGGCACTCTCCCAGGCATTCCTAACCACAGCACATTGTTCTGGGCATCACACAATAGCCCCAGACAGAGCAGGGCGTCGTGGGGGTGTGGGATCCAAAGTCACGTCCAGGCTGCTGTGCGTCACCCCCAGGAACAAAGCCTTGTGGGAGGGCAGGGGGCTGAGTGCTGGTGTGGGGTGCAGGAGGGAAGAGGAGGGCAGCTCCCCTTCCTCTGTCCCAATCAGAATTTGATTATCCAAACCCAGCGATCATAAAAGTCCCCCACTCATCTGGTAGCAATAACGAGCAGGGAACAGCTTGTCCTCGCCCAGCACACACCACTCACCAGGCCATGCAGCCAGAGCACACCTCCCCACGCTCCTGATCCTCACCTGTGCTCTCTGCAGCTACCTGCAGAATTGCAGCAAGGTGGGGTCAGCCTCTTCTCCCTGGTCACTGTCCCTGGAGATGTTTAAAGAAAGATGGGACATGGCACCGAGTGCTGTGGTCTGGTTGAGAAGGTGGTGTTTGGCCATGGGTTGGACTCGATGATCTCAGAGGTCTTTTCCAGCCCAACTGATTCTGTGAGTCTGACTCACTCCTCTTCCACTCCTGCTTGAGCACAAGGTGAGCCTGGTGATGGAAACCAAAGGTCCACAAGTTCTTGGGTCAAACTCCTCTCAGTCTGTGACCTTTAGACCTGGGCTCAGCATGACCAGTATCAGAAATTGTGCATAAAAAATGGCTGTCTTTTGGTTTTGACTCTATTGAGTGAGTCTTATTCTGAGAGACGACAATATGGGGTTCCTGCTGAGGGTGTTACTGATGGGTAGTGGCTAACGGGGATGGATGGATGGATGGATGGATGGATGGATGGATGGATGGATGGATGGAAGGATAGCTGATGGCTGGGAGAAATGCATAGTCTGCAGCTTGAGACCAGTGCACTGGCACAGTGGGAGGTTGCAGGATGGAGGCAGTAGCCAGTTTTCCTAGGGGCCACAGAAAAGCAAAGAGAAAGGGAAAGATGAACACGCCCCTGTGTACTTTGGATGGGGCTGTTGTTTGTTGTTAAATTATCTGCTTTCCTGTTTCCTTTGCCTCCCCTCCCTCCAGTGGAGCACTGTTTTGTTAAGTCTCTTTGTTCACAAGTGGGGAAGGATAGCTGGGGAGAGAAGCAGGGGAGGATGGCTGAGGCATGATGTGAGGGAAGGAGGGCAGAGGCAGACATGGAAGGCTTGTAGGGCAGGAGAGTCCCTTGAGTATCCAGGCTGGTTTGACGAAATTTTCCAATATTTCTGGCTAGAAATTAGTGACGCGTTTTTGAGGACCCTTAAAAATTAAGGGTTCCTTAATTGCTCTCTTGTGCTGCCAGAAAGGTTACATTTATTACAGAATTACCTTGGTTGCAGCATCCAGAACTGTGTCCTGGCTCGTTTTCAAGGACAATTTGCTCCACAGACACTTCAGGACTCGAAGAGAAGGTTTCCAAAGTTGAAATGGAGAAACTGTGCTAAGAGCAGGAATGTGGTAGCTACATGTCCAGCCCTCTGCTGCCCCTAGCCAGGCTTATCCCATAGCCATGCACTGGGGTCCCACCATCCCAGTGCCACTCAGCCAGCAAGTGCCCTGCAGCGATGGGGCAGGGCTCAGGGTGAAATGAGCTGCAGGCAAGGCCTGGTGCAGCCACCGTGCTCCCCAAGGCACTTTCCAGCCATCACCATGTCACAGCATCATTCCCAGGCTGCTGTTGGGGTTGTCCCAGGAAGCTCTCAGCAGCCTTGCCCAGTTCCCTCAGTCTCAGGCCTTTAACCCCAGATGTCACTGTAACCCCTAATGGTATCTCTGTTTCTCCTCTGACCCCAGGTGACCTTGTAACCAGCTCTGCTGCAGCTTTTGTATCCACACTGAGTATCTTTCACCCACAGGCTGCCTGGAACCATCCCTCACCCCCACCCTATCGCTCTCCCTTGCATCATCAGCTTTGGTGTTGCGCAGCCTCCACACACCCAAACTACTAATCTGGCACAAAAATAACTGAGTGGAAAAGGGGAACAGGTTATTGCTAAATCAGAGCCAAGTTACCCAGCACAAGAGTTAAGATAAAGGGGAGGATGGGCTGGTAGCCTGGAGCTGCAGGAGAAAGGACAGGAGTGAGACCTCTGGGTTGGACAGGGATTAAACCTCTTAGGCTGGTTCAAGCTGATGTGTTTGAATCATGCCTGAAAGCGATTTGAGCTCAGGGTGGGGATTTATCCCTCCTTCTCCCTGACATCCAGCTGGAGTTTAACTGGTGGCAAACAGAGCAGAAACAATCACAGAGAGGGTCTGACAAGCCACTAAGGGAACAGAAAAAGTGCCCAGTTTATAGGAATGACCAGGAGGCTGGTGAGACAGGAGCGATGTGTCTTTCCCAGGAGCTGGCCTGTGACTTCTCTGCTTTACACATCCAGCCGTGTTATTCTTTCCAGCAAGAGTCCCCACTAAGGATCCTCTCTTCCTAAGTCATTTAGCACCGGGGTTAATTCTCAGTTTCCTGGAGGAAGATTTGCAGGCAGTTAAAATGTGTGAAGGCAGGAGAGTGCCAGACTGCAGGGAGCTTCCTACAGACTCCTTTTGCCTCCCAAACTGGTGTGTAATGCAAGGCTGGAGCTCTCCTGCTGGAAGCCTTGCTCCCTTGGGTCTTCATCTCCACCGAAAGCTTATCAGCTCCTTGTACAACCCACTGGGTTACTCTAACCAGTGAAAAGTCTACAAATTAATCCTTAAGCTCGGTCTGCTTATGTGATGATTAAATGGCCTGAAGTGATTTAAATCTGCCAAGCTTGGGCAAGGCTTTTAAAGCGTTGTGCTGGATGCAGGAGCCCAGGGGAGACGGGAGCACCTCGCTACCCTGCGGGTCACCTTGCCCCGCTCCCTGACGTGCCGGGGAGCTCCCAGCGCTGCCGGGACTGAGGCTGCACAAATCCCGGTGATTCAGAGCCCCGGCATGTTCCCAGGCTCGTCACCTACCTACGCTGAGGCTGACTGTTAGTGATTTCCCCGATGGTTTTCTCTGCGCCATCTGGGACTTGAGCCTCATATTTCTCCTGCTACTTGCAGCCTGAGCTATCCCCATCCAGGGTCTCCTTCATCCGCCCCATCATCTTCACGGATGCAGGAGGGCTTTGCTTTCCTCGCTCATCGCTGTGCTGTCACCTGATACCCCGGGGAGCCTCTGAAAGGCTCTGGGTCTCGGTTTTGGGAGGTACTAACCCACACGGAGGCAGTCCTTGCCCCTTTTCAAGGACGCTTGAGTTTAATGTGTGCTTTTATCGGCTGGTCAGGCGCTATTTTAAGCTCTTATTGCATCTCTTTGCTGTCATCCGTAACTGCCCTGAATAACTCTGTATCCAATATACATCAAATACGGTGTGCAGGGACAGTAGAGCCCCATGTGAGCTACTTCTCACCCTGACTATCCTCCCCCCATGAACACCAGTACCTGATTAAATGTGACCAAGATTATCTGTGGCCACTCAGCAATGAGATCTGCCCTGCTGTGGGCAGCTGGGCCGCTGAGCATGGTCACTTGGGAAGTGACATTTTCCTGGGGCTCCAAATGAAACCCCAAGGCTGCACAGCCAGCCTTGAGCAGAGAAAGCAGTGTGCTGTGCTGAGTGCATGAAACCTGTTGGGTTAGAGGTGGTGAGGGTTATTTTCTGGCTCCCCTGTGTACCAGGAGGATGTAGGCTGGATTAGGCAGTGGCTCCCCGTGCCACTCCAGTGGTCCTGCAGGTGACACAAGGCACAAAGCTGGCAGGATCACATGTGCTGGGTAATCTGACACAGAAGGGATCTTGCATCCACAGCTGACATGAATAACAGATTTGCAGGGGGGGGTGTTTGGTATCTGTATTCGATATTGAACCTGCAAGAGTGCAGAGTCCTTTCTGGAAAGCAACTGGCTTTGGGAAACTCATACTGAGCTTTGCAGTGCTCTCTGAAGGCTCTACAAACCATCCTGTCTCTTTGTCACCTCCCTGTCCCACTTAGGTCACGCTGGCCAGAGAGGAGCAAGACGACACGTGGTCCTCTGCTTAGCATGAAGCTCTGAGCTCTGCTGCTCTGAGCTCAGCTCATGGCTACACCACTTAATCCACTGCTTCACTTCCTCCAGTGTAAACCCAGGGACACTGCAAGGCTTCCAGGTTCATCCATAAAAATGTTCTTCATAATTTTTCAATTCCAGCTTCATCATTTTTCATTTCAGCTTCATGATCATCAAGATAACCCAGCCAAGAGCAAGGCTTGGCTTTGTTAGGCACTGTTCAAGCCTCAACCCCAGAACACTTGCACCAAGGAGAAGGAAAGGGATGAGGAAGGGAGGAGGGAGGTGAATGAGGGCACTGGATGAGGTGCCCAGAGTCCCAGTGCTTTTGCTGAGGTTAATAAAAGTGTTCAGGCTTCTGCATCCAGACCTCACCCTGCAGCTGAGCCAAAGGATCTCCTGCAAAACAAGACTCCAAAGGGATAAAACCCCAAAGCAAGAAACTTCAAATGCATCCATTATTTTAACTTGGAGAGGTGCAGATGTGACTGCTGGGCTTGTTCCACATGCACCAAACCAGGCGTGCAGGCAGCTGTGGCTGTCAGATAAAAGTTGTCCTGCTTGACAGCACTTGCATGACTTGGGGGACAGGGAGGAAACTTCTTCACAGAGAGTCACTGACCTGGGAAGGATGTGAGATGCCAGCCCCATGAGCATCACCCCCTGATCTCACCAGGGGAGAAGATGCAGGGCCACCTGCACTTCAGCAGGATCCTCACCTCCCCATCCCACCTGCTGGTTATCTCACCGCCCTGGGCATAGGGCTAAGGTGGTGTTCATGCCCTTAGCCTGGCCATCAGATGCTCCTTCTCCTTTCTGAAAATCCTCTGGGAAAACAGGCTCTCCAGCTGTGCATCCACTCTTTCCAGAAGAGAGACCAGCTCAGGTGTGATGGCAACCAAACCTCCACCCAACAGTGCCACACTTCACTCCTCATCTGCCACCCCTGGCTCCTGGTGCCTGGCCATGAAATCCCATGGGGCTCTTGAGGCAGGAAATCCATCAGTGATAACACACCTGGCTTGAAATGGCTCTGGTTTTGTATATATGTCTGTGTGTGTGTGTATATATCTATATATTCCTGCTGGGAACATCTGCTCTCTGTAGATGTTTCCCTTCCCAGTTTCCTGGAGATCATAGGGAGGGTCAAAAGGGTGAGAACGCCCACCCAAACTCTCCTTTCCCTCACCCAGGGAAGTCTATGGGCTTTGTTGATTTAGCTTCCCAATTTATGTTAATGGAAGTTGTAATTGTGGTTTCTATATGAACCGGAGTCACAAATTTCCCATGCAGCAGCTACTTTCCCATAACAACAACACCAACACATAAATGTTCTGTTTCTATGGGAGATGTGGAAGCAATGGTCCATGTACAGAGAATGAGACACTCTGAAGGGAAATTATGTCTGCCCCATTAGCCTGGCGTCTTCTAGTGCAAGTCAGGGATGAGAAATCTCTTCCTGGAATGTCTGTTTCTACAGGGTGAAACAAGTGATGGTGCCCCATCCTCAGAAGTGTTCCAGGCCTGGCTGGATAGGGTCTTGGGTAATCTGGTCTAGTGGAAGCTGTTCCTGCCCATGGCAGAGTGTTGGAAAGAGATGATTTATTAAGGTCCTTTCCAACCCAAACCATTCTGTGATTCCATAGTTCTGTGGCGTATTCTTCAAAATTTCCCAAATAACTTCTCTTGTCAAGACAATTCCCTCCATTTCATGAATAGGCTTGAATAAGCCTCAGGTGACTAAGCAGGAGCACTGGATTTCCTCACAAGACAAGAGACCTTGCTGTTGGAGAGATGATAATTTCTGGTGGCAAATGAGGTCAGTGGATGCCTACTCGGATTCCTACCACCAGCTTAGCGAAGACCCAGCAGTCTTTGGTTAACGTGAGCAGTGAGTTTCACCTGATTAAAAAAACCCTCCTTGTTTTGCAAAGTTACCAGTTCACTGACCTGGGTGTATTTGCATGACTCACGGGGTGGCACAAGGGGGAAAAAGGAACCGAATGCAGGGAGGCGAGGAGGAACTTCTTGAGCTGCTGCTGCTTCCAACAAAAACACTTGACACGAAACTCTGACCTCAGTCACCCGTTCTCTATTTTCCTCTCGAAGAGTGACAAAAGTGGAGAAGCAGCAAGCTGGTCACTAATAAGTAATTTACATCCCAGCCAGTATGAACCAGTCCAGGCAGCGTGACTGGGGTTTGTCATTGCAAGGGCTGTGAGGGGGGGAAGGACGGGGGATTTACAGATCAGCCCGTGCATTTTTGGATTATCTGTGGACTGCCTTTAGGTTCTGAATAAATAATAATTAAAAGTGGATGTAACTAATTGGAATCCATTCCAAATCAGTAACATGATCCATCTTATTGCCAATCCCCTGAGTCACTCTGTCCTCCAGATGATTATTTTTCTGCTTTTCTCTAATACAATCTTAATGCTGCCCCTCAGAGTGCTGATGGGCCCAGGGTGGGTTGGTGCTGTTGGGGCATTTCAAACCCTATTCTAGCCCAGACACAACGAGGCCACTTAGTCCTGCACCAGAATTGCCCTGTATTTCATCAGAGAGATACACATTCTTAAAATTAAAATTCACTCCACCATCCACGAGCCTGGTGTTAACCCAGTTGTGTTATTGCCTATTATTTGCCCAATTTATTTTGAATTAAAAGCAGCGATGGACATCCCATTTCTTTTGAACAACCTCACTGTGTCTTGGTTTGCATTTTGATCTCTCTTTGGGATGAGGCTCTCCTTTGCTGACCTCCTGGGAAGAGCATGTTGTTCCCGGGTTTGGGGTCCCCGAGGGAAGGCAAAGCCCAAAACAGAGCTCTGCAGCACTTGCACAGCAGCACAGCCAGCTGTGGAGGAACATCTTCTCTCTGCACATGTGACACACTCGGTCCTATTCCCCCCTGGGAACAGCAGTCCTGCCACTGCCACTCCAGCTCGGGGAGGGAAGCTCTCCAGACTCATTCCCAGGCTCCCAAGGGTCATTACTCCTCTCCAGCTCCCTTCCAGCATTAGAGATGGAGAAAGCATGGGGAGAAAAACTCCAGTTTGTCTGGGAGAGGAGCCTTCTAGCTGGACTCAAAACTCCCTGGAATCAGAATGAGGCTTCTTGTGAGCTTCAGAAGGGCTTGGATAGAATCCACACTTCTTTAGAGCAAGAGCACCACATTTCCCCCCACCCCTCCCTTTTATAGATGGGAATTTATAAGTTCTGTGCTGTTTCCTTTGGCATGGCACTGAAACTCTCCCTTGCTTCATTTGCCTTCAGAACATCTCCAGAAGGTGACTGTTTGGTCACCAGGATTTCTGCAGGCTCTGGAAATCAGGTGTTCGAGTGTTTTTCTCAATAGATAACCAGGAATATAGAGAGTCATAAACAGCCTTGATTTGCAGCACTCATAAACCTTGAAGGCCCTGAGCAGCCGTACCTGGGGGTGCCCTGCTCTCCTGGTCAGACTTCAGAACGATGTTGAAATCTCACCTCAGTTCCCGTTTCCTGTAAGGACCTTGGACAGATGTTGCATCCTTTCCAGTCCCGACTCTGGCCCCATCTCCTGTGTCCCCTGATGCCCTGGACAAACCTGAACCTGTTTCCATCACTTGCCACAGGTACTGATGGACACTGCGACTATCACCCTGCTCTGCCCACCCTGCTTAGGTGCTGCAAGATGGGCAGTGAGGGCACTGTCTATGCTGTGGCCACCCTCAGCATCCAGCTAATCCTCCTCCATGGAGGGATGTGTCTGTTCCCTGGTAAATTCCTCCACCACCGGGAATGTGCTAAGTGTTCATAGAGTCATAGAGTGGTGTTGGAATTTGTGGGTATTGGTGATTTTGAGATTGTAGAAAGTCTTTGTCTTTCTGCTCTGTTGCTAAAGAAGAAGCTATAATTTGTTTGTGTTGTTTTTAAGGTTGTTTATTTTTTCTTATTTATAACAAGTTCTGCTGCCCTGCCGTAGGTTTGTCTTGCAGGGCAGCGTGTGGGGCTCTGCCCCTCAGTGGGATGGTATAAACATTATATACTAGAAACTACGTGTATTATATTTACAATAATGTGCTAATATTTATTATCTACGTTGAACAGTGTGTCCCCAGCCTAAACTAATAGAAAAATGCCAACACTACAGTGAAACATGGAGGGCATGAAGAAGGAGGAAAAGGACAAGACACACCTAATTCCTCTATCTTGTCCCTTTTGAACTCCTAATCTAGAAATTTAAAATTTTACTTTTGCACCTGTGTCACACTTAATTATTACTCTTATCAAACACTTAAAGCTTGTAATTCATCCTGTAAGATTGAAAACTCCTCTCCATGGACAGAGATCACAGACAGTGTCTCTGGGGGCTCTGTCCAGAGGGGTTCCTGACCCCCTGCCAGGGTCTCAGACCTGCCAGGGCAGCCAGAGGGAAGCCTTGGATTCCCACAGAGTGGTTTAGGTTGGAACGGACATTTAAAGGCTGTCTAGTTCCAACAGAAGGGATGGCACCCACTAGACCAGGCTGCTCAGAGCCCTGTCCCAGCTGGCCTCGGGATGAGGGCTGAGGCAGGGATGGAGCTCCACAGCTTCTCTGCACAACCTGTGCCAGCGCTCACCACCCCTTCTGCGAAACAGCTCTTCCCTGTATTTCTGACACCGGAGAACACGACGATTAAGCCGAACACAATTCTCCCCGGAGGTGCCGAGCACCCACACGCGCCCGCGATTTCCGCGCCCGCGGGGCCGCGCCCAGGCCCGGGCGGGGCGCGCGCCCGCGGCGGGGTCCGCGCACGGGAGGGGAGCGCGCCGGGCGCGCGGGCGGGTGACGCCAGCGCCGGCCCCGCCCCGGCCCCGCGCGCCGCCCCCACGCGCGCGCCGCCCCCGCGGCAGAGCGCGCGCGGCGGCCCCGCAGCAGGGCAGGGCAGGGCAGGGCAGGTGGGAGCGCGGCTGGGCCCCCGCCCCGCCCGGCCCGGCTCGGCCCGGCCCGGCTCGGCCCGGCCCGGCCCGGCCCCCGCCATGGGCGCCCGGCCGCCGCCGGCCCCGCGCCCCGCCGCCTGAGGCAGCGCCTCGCCCGCAGCCCCGGCCCCGCCACCATGGGGGCCGCCGCGGCGAGCCGGAGCTCCGCCGGGTTGGCCGGCATCCTCGCGGTGAGTGTGCGGAGCGCGGGGATCCGGCCGTGCCCGCGCAGCATCCGCGTGGCCGCGGCGTGGGTGGGGATGCGCTGCAGTGCGGGGCTGCCCGCCCGCGCCTCCTGCCCCGCCTGGGGCAGCTGGGCAGGACGGGAGGGTGCTCGGGTGTCCTGCTGACCCCGCTCCGCCTGCCGGGGGCTGTGCGGGGCTCCGCTGCGCCCTCCCCGGGGCTGCTGCCCGCTCCAGCCTCGGGTCCCGGTAGGGGACGCCGGCTAGGTGCGATATTCCCTGCGATATCCATCCTCCCCATCCCTGCTAGCGCAGGCGGCGGCATCCCCCAGCCGGGCTGTGCCGCACGGCCACAGCCGAGCGGATCCCCGCTCTGCTCTCTGCGCTGCGCCGGGAGCTCGGCGCTGGAGAGGGATCCATCCATCCGTCCGTCCATCCCTCCCTCCCTCCGCACTGCTGTTCGTGCCACCCTTTGGACGGGCAGTAAAACTCCCCGCTAGGAATGGCAGGCAGCTCCCCTGGCTTATCGCGGAAGTGTTTTCCGGCAGCTTTATCTCCCCTTTTACCTTCCCAGGCAGGGCACTTCCCAGTCAGCGCTCTAGGGCTCCATCCCGTCTCTTTGGGGAGAGACAGTAATTCGGTGTGTCAGGCAGACGCCGCAGCTGCTGCGGCTGAGTTGTGTAACCCAGGGGAGCACTTGCTCTTGAACTCAAGGTGGGTCTGAGCAAGCTGGCGCTGGCTCGACAGGAATCCGAGTAAACAACAAATAATCTGAAGCTGGAAGGGCATTAGCCAGGAAACAGCCTCGTTGCTCTGGAGGCGAAGGGGAACTTGGCGCAGTGGCGGAGCAGACGGGGTCCGTGCTTGGTGCTGGCTGGGCGCTCCCGAGTGCTGGATTCCCGCTGGGAAAAGCGAGCCGGGAGAAGCCAGTGCTGCTGCACGTCTGGGAGATGAGATGCTGATGGGGAGTTTGAGATATGCAGCTCCAGCTGGGATCCTGGAGGTCAGTTGGGAACGGTGGGTATAGAGGGAAGAGATGGACAAAAGGAGTGATATAAAGGTGTGGGGAAATACAGCAACAATTTTGGGGCATGAAGCAAGACTCTCAGGAAATACACATGTATGTTACTTGTGTGAGTGTGTTCTCACTCCTGTGTGTGTGATTATACAAGCAAGCAAGGCAAAATTGCTATTTGCTTGTGAGCTGGCAGGATCCTCTTTGGCATTTCATCCAATACCTTCAACATTTTGGGCATCTCCTTTTGGTCACACAAGGAGTTCATGTCTTTCTAGCCCGGAGGAAGTGTGTTCAAGGGAAGTATGTTCAAAGGGATAGCTTGTGGGTCTTCTAGTACAGCAATCCCAAACCTGGCTGGCTGCTGGGTTTTGGAGCAGTAGCAGCTTGGCAGCAGTTGTGTTGGGCTGGTGTTGGCTGTGATTTCATTTGCTTGGTGGATTTTTTAGGACCCCACTGACTTCTGCAAAGTAGTTTCCACCATCTCCCCCACTACCCTTGCCTGGAAAACCAGAACGACATCACCTTACTTCAGCTTGGGGCTTTTGGAAAGCTGGAGGATTTCATTTGTTTGGAGCAAAACCGTGGCTGGCAGGGATGCTCCCGAGCTCTGGTCCGTGCTGGCTGCAGGGTTGGGTGCTGGGTTTTCCTTCATGGGGACCAGATGTTGTAGTGCTGCTGTTCTGGCTCACTCCACTCCCTGTGTTTCGCTCTTGAGATGGAGTAAAGGAACTGCTGAGCAGTGAGTCCCGGACTCTCATTTCACAAACCCCAAACCAGCTGAAATAGCTGGTCATGTTGCAAGAAGCAGAAATTTGCCTTACTCTTCAGTACTCTCCTCACAGGCAACTTTTTTTGGACTAAGTAATTTGATACTTTTTACAGTGATCAGGCCAGGACGTTTCTCCTTCAGTCTGCCAAGTTACCGTAAAACTTCCAGACCACTTTATTTGTCTTTCTGGTGTTTATATGTGTTTATTTCTTTTACTTTAATGTTGCAAGCACTTTCCCAGTAGTGTCGGCAAAGGGTGCAGCTGACCTCTGGGAAGGGCGGCAGGCAGTGCAGCTCATCCCGAGCCTGTGCCAAGGCAATGCCACAGAGCCAGCTGCCACTTCAACCAAATTCTGCTGGTTTTGCTTGGAAACCATTCCCAGAGTATCAGTTTTAGCACTATTGGTCCCTGCTTACTTACAGGTCTCTGCTCCTGCTCTTCTTTACCAGGATCAAGTGCCCTGTGTTTATCTGCGGTTCATGTTTTGGGTTGTTTTAATTTTTTAAAATTTGTACCTTCATTTTTGATTTATTTCTGTGTCCCCACAAGTCCGGCAGCAAGGCAGCACTGTACACAACCTGAGGTTATGACAATCTCAGTGTTGCAGCATTTTAGGACACAAATTCCAGGACAGCAAGTTGATTCACCAGCTTTCTGCTGGTGTTTTGACTCACTGTGCAGGTTTGAGTCCCTGAAGGAGATGCTATATTCATGGAATCACAAATGGCTTTGGGTTGGAAGGGACTTTAAAGATCATTTAGTTCCAAAACCCCTGCCATGGGCAGATATGCCAACCACTGGACCGGGTTTCTCAGGTGTTTGTGGCTGCATCCTCTGTGTACATGCCAAAGCAGTTTGTGCTCCCACCTGCCCTAAGAGCTGTCTCCTGTGCAGATTGCCCGTCAGGTCTCCTTGCAGCACAGTTATTGCAAAAGGGTGATGGTAGCACAGCACAGAGGCACCTTCTGAGATGGGGTCATCAGGCTGGGTGGTGCTGAGGTGGGTCGTGCCCACACCAGCTGTGGGGTACTGCTGCCTCGAGGGTTTGTTTGCAGCTGAATGTGGAGGTCCCCTTGTCTGAGTGTTTCTTGCTGTGAGGAGGCCAGAATGATAGTGTTCCCCAGGCTGATCACACTTCCACACACCATAAAGCCTTCATGTGCTGAAATAGGTGAAGGTGGCTGGGAGGTGCCTTTGCCTGGGTGGTGCAGGGTGTTGGTCCTGAGTTGGGGATGCTCTTCTGGCTTGTGGCCACCCTGTCTTGCTTGACCCTTTTGGAAAGGGACTCCATCCCATTAAAAGCCCTTCTTTGTTCCTGTATGGGGCATGGAGAGCATTGCTGAAACTGCTGAAACCGAGTCTGCTCTTTAGTGTTGTCTTGCACCCATTGTGGTTTTTTCTGTGTTTTTTTCTGTTACCCTGTACACTTCCTTTGGTAGCAGAGTAATGAAATGGAGTGCAGTGGCTCAGCAGAGCTCACTTCATTACTTTACTTGCTTTTTCCACTGGAACTGGGAGTGTCAGCCAAAAAGGTCCAGGTCTGTGTGCTGCTGGGCAGCCCTGAGGGTGAGAGACAAACCAGGAGACACTCCTTTTTGCTGAAGACGTCCTCCTCTCCTGGCCTTCGCTTTCAGAGATCTGGGTGCTGCAAAACCTGAGCAGTTGGATTATTTTAGAGAGCAGAAATGCCAGTCTGAATAAATAGCAGATGCTCAATGCTGCTTAGCCATCCCCCACTGGAACTTGCTGTTCTCCCTTGGAAGTGCATGTGCAGCTGAAGATCTTGAGATGTTCAAAAATACCAGCACTGCTTTTCTTGAGATAGGGTTTTAAAAAAAACCTCAAAAAAGCCAACTCAAACCTAGTGCTATTACAGGCTTTGGTTGCCCGGGTGAGGGATGGGAAGATGCTGGAATGGGGAGAACAGGAGGGAACCCATGGCACATGTTTGTAGCAGGGCTGTCCACGGGTTTCCCAAAGTCTAGCTTGATGCAGAGCGAGAAATCAGACTCTGAGACAGCAGCATTCAGCTCACTCCTGGTGAGGCAGAAGAGCCACTGCCTGTCCTGCCTCTCCTGTCACCCTGTCCTGCTCAGCGCTGGCACGGGAGCAGGGTGAGTAACACAGGTGACCCCTCCTGTCACCTTAAGAGCCAGTTTGCTAATTCAGGGATGCGTCATGGAGATTACAGGGGAGGGTGGCAGGTTTCCTTAGAGCCAGCTAAGCACTTTGTTAAATCGTGTCTTAGGGGAGGGGAAAAGTAAAATGCATCCTGTAAGCCTTTGCTGCCTGCCAGGGCAGTCCCGCTTTTTAATTTGACGTGCTGTAATTAGTCTAGCCACTGCAGGATCCTCGTCAGCTCCTGCGGGCTTGCCTGCTTCTGCCTACTCTGTAATTGCTGCTTCAGGGGCAGAAAACTAAATTAAAAAAAAAAAAATTAAGTGTTTTGTACAAATCCCAAGCTGTAAATTATTTAGCAGGTGAAACAGAAATGTGCTGTGTGTTTCCAGGAAGCGACAGACTGCACCAAAAATGATGCGGCGCAGCTTGCGGCTCTGCCGCTATGTGCCTTCTGCAGAGTCATGTTGTTGGGAACCTTTTCTATTTTTTTTTTTTATCTTCTGAATATATTCTTGTTGGCTGATAGCCCAGAATAGGTAGCAGAGCAAGAGGCGATGGATTGTATAACACAGCCAAGTGATTTATGTGCTTGGCTCTGCAGCTGAGCAGCATTAGGATCTCTGGTCTTTTTACCTTCAGTGTAGAAAATGTTTGAAAATTCAAGATAACAGTGACTTGCCCTCCGTCCCTCCAAACTTAGCCTGTGGCTGATTGGAAACATGTTTCCTATTGCTTTGCATGCTGTGTGAGGTTGTGTCAGCCTTTCTTTTGATATGCCTTTTGTTCTTGCTGACTTATCTCTGCTGTTATAAATGACATTAAATCTATGGACCAGAGGTCTTCTGGAGGAAGCAGGGATGCTTCTTGATAGATGGAGGTTCTCTTTGGGATGGAGAAGCATCATTGCAAAGGAATTAAGGGAATACAGCTTTGGGATTGGAGGTCAGTAGACAGAGATGAATTTATAGCAAAGCCCAGTTGCTTCCAGTTCAGTGTCTAAAAGCTGGTGTCCTTTTACCTGTGTCTGATGCAATGAGAAGCTGAGTTACACAGAGTTCCTTGAAGAGCGTAAAAATAGCACCAGGTTTTTTCTCCTGTTGCTAATGCAGCTTGTTCAGAGTGGGTTCAGATGTGGTTGGAGGCTCAAAGTAGAACATCCCTTGCGGTCTCGCCAAACCCAACACTTGCACCGGGTCATAAAAAATCGTGGAAAGGCAGAGGAACTGAGAAATAGCCCAGAAACAGCCGCTAGCCTGGATTTCATCCTGGTTTGTGTTACTCAGAAAGGTAACTATTTGAACAAGTGCAGATTAACAAATAGGGAAGGAAAGTTTTACAGGTCAGAGCTGCCATCTGCGTGTGTTTTTTGTCTTGTCAGTGAGTGCCTGCCTCGTGCTGCAGCCTCTCAGCCTTGAAATGCAAAGCTGGTCTGAATTCTCCTGGGGTGGCCAGGTAGCACGTACTGCTGAAACACAATTAGCAGTATTTACCACCCTGGCAGGGTTGCAGTGTAAATGATGCTTAGTTTCACCGAGAAGTGTGGTGTCAAGTTTAAGCAATTATAATCGTAGCTGGGGATGTGTCTGGAGAGCGTGCTGCCACCTACACCGGTTCCATTCCCCTCCAGCCTCGCTGAGGTCCCTCCTGTGGCCATAATAACTTGTCTGTGGTCCCACAGCTCTGGGACATCCCATGTGATCCTACAGGGGGTCGTTGATAGAGAAGGCTCCATTTGCATGCAGCTGTTGGCTGATACCTCCTGTTTGTTTTCCAGCTGCTCATGCTCCTTGGCACCGCTGATGGTCAGTCGAAGCTGACCTCTGAGCAGAATGCCATCAGCCTCTCCCCTGGCAAGTACCGCCACCTCGACCGTGCCACCAACGAAGAGCTGACCTGTGACAAATGTCCTGCAGGAACCTACGTGTCTAAGCACTGTACGAAAAGTACCTTAAGAGAGTGCAGCCCTTGTCCAGATGGGACCTTTACCAAGCATGAGAACGGCATAGAGCGGTGCCACCCCTGTAGGAACCCATGTGAACTGCCAATGATTGAGAAAACTCATTGTACTGCCTTGACCGACCGCGAGTGCACTTGCCTGTCTGGTACGTTTCAGACAAACGACACCTGCGTCCCTTACACGGTGTGCCGGGTCGGCTGGGGTGTCCGCAAGAAAGGAACCGAGACCGAAGACGTCAGGTGCAAGCCGTGCCCTCGTGGTACCTTTTCTGATGTGCCTTCTAGTGTGATGAAGTGCAAACCCTACACTGACTGCTTTGCGAAAAACATGGTGGTCATCAAGCCAGGGACGAAGGAGAGTGACAATGTCTGCGGTTCTCCGGCGTCCCTTCCGAACACGGCTTTGACTTCATCGAGCACCGAAGTGGGTGAGCAGCCCTATGAAGTTCCACCAACCGCTGATCTTCCCAAAGGTAATGTCCACCCCTGAAACATAGGTGTGGTTTTGACTGAGGGATTGTGATCCTGCCTTGATCAGGGCTGGTGTTAGGCTGTTAAAAATCAACCTGGTTTAAAGCCTGTGTGGTGCTTCTGCTTCATGGCATTGGGTTGCCCTCACTTGTATTAAACCATGTTTAATAACATTCTCACTGAGACTGCAGTCCTGATTGAACTTCTGGCTGTCCTGCTGTTTGGGCTGAAAGGACACGGCTTTGCCCAGCCTCTTTTCCTGTCTCTGTGATGTGCTGGCACAAATCTGTGCAGTTGTGGTGAACCAGGGCTGGGATGCAGCAGGAAAACCCCTGCAGTCTCCCTGCAGCAAGGAGATTCCTCCTGTGATGGATTCACTGCTTTTGTGCCTGTGCTCTCCTTGCTCCATTTCACTCTGTACTGTGTCGCAGTATTGGTTGAATGGAAACCACTGCTGAAACAGCCCTGCAGGAGCCTGGGCTGTCCTGTAACTTCTTTTTCCTACAGTCTTGTAAGATTAATATGTGTAATTCCTCTTTCTCTTGCTTAATTGGAAGTGGCTCATCCTCACAGCCTTTATGGTGATGCCTTAGCTGTGGCTAGTTTCAGGAGTGCTGCAGGACTCCACTTAGGGTGGTATTCTGCACTCCCTGTAGAGCAGCTTCCCTACAGTGTCTCAAATTAGGCATTTTAATTTAAAAATGCAACTTTTGATGAGCTCAGCAGCTGAGTTAGTAAATATAATAGCAGAGAAGTGTTGACAGTGGTAGGCTTCCAGCACTTCACCTTTGTTAGGTCTCAAAGCTTGCCCTGACGTTGGTGTATCATTGGGAGTGTACAGGAGGGTGTTTCCTGAACTTTGAAATCAGCTGTTGACAATTATGTAAAAGTTGAAGCATTTTCCCTGTTTGTGTCCTGATTAGGGTGTTTTGGGTAACCAAACTGGGGGCAAAACCATGTACAGACGAATACACCCACTCTCTGTCTCAGCTGGGATGAGACACAATCTGCAAAAGATGACTTTCTAAAATAATCTGTAGTTTTTGCCACTGCAGCCCTTTTTCCTATTCTCACCAGGCTTTGGCTCACATTTCACATCTGGCTGGGACCTGAGAGGTGTTGGTTGATAAGGAGACTCAATAAAGGTGGAAGGTAGCTCTTAAGGGGAAGTTTGATTGCTTCAGAGACCTAGTGCTAGTTGATTTATCTGCAGTTGCTTGCAGAGCTGATAAAAAAGAGATTTTACTTCCTTAACAAACCCAGTGGAGAGACACTAAGCCTACAAATTGTCCTTTTTTTTTGTACTTTTAATCCAAATATGAAATTCCACAAATGACCTAAAATTAATGTTCATAAACCTAAAAAGAAAAACCAACTCACTCAAAGTTGTTGGTTTTCTGAGAAATGCTGAATGTGGGACAAACCCAGGCTGACAACATGCCTTTGGTAATTAATTTTTTGTATTAAGCTGCCTCTAGCCTTAACCAGCACAGGTCAGTTTTACCTTGAAGCTCCCTCTGTAACCATACCCATCTGCTCCCAGCGGCAAACCTCAACTTCACCTCTACTCTTTCTCGCTGCCTGGCGTTGGGTTTCTGTCTGCTGGCCAAGCCGATGCTCAGGCAGGTCTTAGCCCGTGATGTGATGCCATATCGCATCTCCAGGGCCGAGGCACTCACCTCTCCTCTCCTCCCACAGGTCTGAACTCTTCAGTTCCCGATTTTGTCCCCTCTCCAGCGCCGCACGCGTCCAGCAGCATGGTGGAGCGGGCACGGTACTACAACGAAACCTCAGCCAACGAGACGGACAGCATCGGCGGGACCCTCACGGGCTCCGGCACCACCGGCCAGGCCCAGAGCTACCGGCACAAGCAGAGCAGCCAAGCGCTGGAGAAGCAGCCATCCCTGGAGATGATGGGGGGCGAGAAGCCCAGCGTCCCATACAGGCCGCCCCGGCGAGGCTCACAGAACGTCCACCAGCACTTCGACATCAACGAGCACTTGCCGTGGATGATCGTCCTGTTCCTGCTGCTGGTCCTGGTGGTGATCGTGGTCTGCAGCGTCAGAAAGAGCTCACGGACTCTGAAGAAGGGACCTCGGCAAGATCCCAGTGCCATTGTGGAAAAAGCTATTATGAAAAAGTCCACCACCCCCACACAGAACAGAGAGAAGTGGATCTATTACTGCAACGGGCATGGTGAGCAGTAGTGACCATGTGAGGTCCTCCCCACTCCAACACAGGGCTGTGGAGGAGCCAACCCCACAGACAGGGACCTGTGGTTTTCCTCATTTGGTGGGTCTTGTAGTGGGAACAAAGCCCTCACAAAGCATGGTTCCTCAGATGTTTCTTCATCCTTGGTTTCTCCTCCTTCCAATTCCCTGCTCCTGAAGGAAGAATTAATGGAGGGGGTGACACCTGCTTGCTCTAGCTTTTCTTCTTCTCACCCAGCTTCTTCCCTTCTTCCATTGGTAGAATGATTTTGAATGAAGGCACCTTCCCCCCCCCCCCCCCCATTTTCTTCCCTTCCTGTTTTTCTTCTGTTTCGTATGGTTCTTATTTTCTCCGTGACTCAGGCATGGATCTGGCTGTCTTTCGTGTTGTCGTTTATCCCCTCATCCCTGTCTGTTTCTGGAAGGCTGAGTCATTCCCCATCTCTTGGCACTGCCTCAATTTCAGTTCTTAGCCCTAAATCCCAAGTACTGGCTTGTGTCCCAAGCCCTCTCCCCACACTGGAGGCAGAAAGGTTATCCTTAAAGGCTGAGTCGTGGATGTGTACAGCTCCTGTTGTCAGGTCTGCCTGGACTCTCTTTTTGGTAGTGTTTTCTGCTCATTTAGTGGATGATTTGCTGTCAACTTTCTGATGAGACTTCAAAGATGACATGTTGTAATCTTCAAGTTGAAATTTGTAAAAATCAGTGATAAACTAATGGTGTTATGACCATGAGCACCAAGTAGCCATGATCTCCCTAGTGAGATGCACAGTTCTTCCTCTACAAAGATCCCGTGGCAATTTTGACCTTCCCTTTTATCTTGTGCAGACATTGCTCAACCTTAAACATCCGTTCACAGTTAACCTTTAGAAAAGCACATTTAACAAAGGGGGGGGTGGGGGGGGGAGGGTGGCAAACAAAGAATGGATTGAACAAAGATTGGAAGGTTTAAGAGAGATCAGTCCTTGATGAAAGTCATCCTTGAGTGCTCAAGTACAAAGCAAAGAAGGTTTTGAATAGGGCGTCTTCTGTCATGTACTTTCTTCACCTTCCTGCTGATTAATAGACCTACACTTTGTTTGCCTTCATTAATTCATTTATACAACCAGTAAGATCTTGTTGGAATTGGTTTTCTGCTTTCTCTTGTGTTTGTGTTGCTTATCAGTTTCCTTTTAACTCTTTTGTGTTCTTGGGCTGCACTTAAACTTTTTTCTGTTTCTTATAACTTTTTCCCATAACCCTTGCACTCCATTGTCCTTAAAATCTGTGGCACCCAAAGCATGGTCCATGAGACTGTGATAAGTGATCTGCAATGGAGTTACAGAAACTTACTAGACATCCTTGCTTGTGAGCACTGCCAGGAATACATGGGTTTAGCCATGATTCATAGGTCAGAAATGAGTGGTTGTTGCTAACTTGCAGTAACCCTTTTCCCCAAGATTTAATTACCAGTTGGTTGAATTTCTGATGCTTTCCTGTTTCTTGAAGCACCTCAGAGCAGAGCAGTTTGTACTGGACAAGGAATGCTCAAGTGCAGGTACCAGACCATGCTGCTTTGAGTAGGTGCAGCTCTAAATTCTATCCTGGTGTTTCGGACCATGCCTAAGTGCCTATGCTGCAGCTGATCCTTCTGGAAGCCACCTCAGAGCTGCCTTTGTGGGCACTGCTGTGAATGGGGTCACTTAATAATGATTCAAGTTAAAGAAACCATGCAGGTAAGAGAAGGTTCATGTGGAGATGGATGGCCTGTTTTAACCCATAACCTCACCTCCCAGATCATGTCATCGTTTAGGGGACAGCTTCATTCATGTTCATCCTGTGCTTCCCAGGGTGAGTTGTTCCAGCCTTCTCTGTCACGTTAACAGCTGCATAAATTTCGCAAGATCCTTGCTAAATTTTCCCTTTGTCTTGGGAAATAAGCTGGGTGTCACAGCAAAACCACACTTAGGTGATAAACCAGCTTGGTGTGATTGAACCTCTCCAGTCGGGAGGTGAATGGCGCCCTTACCACCAGTCATTCCTGCAACAGTCACGCAGGTTCCCTCTTGGCATGGGTGGCTTCGTGACTTCCTCCTGCCACCAAATGTCCTCAGATGAACTTTGTGCAATAAAGGCAGGCAAACAGGCACAAAACAATTAATGCTTTGTCTCGCTTTTAGTACAAACCAAATCATGTTGCACTAGCTGGAAGGGCCTTGCTCATTAGCTCTTACTTGGTGGTGCTTCTCTGTCGTGTCAGATATGGAAATTATTCTCCTCTGTGGTGGAGCATAAATCCCTCTCTGCCTTTCCTGTTGAAATGTCTGGCTCTTAAGACTGTTTACTTGAAAGGAGAGGTGTAGTGCTGTAAAGGAATTGACCTTTTATTTAATAACTGGCTGTACAGCTGAGATGTTCTGCAGAGCTGCCGCGTCATGGCTTAGCTTTCTGCTGCTCCAGCAGTGTTTGTTCCCAAATCATGCTTCATCCTCTAGCAGCATTTCAGACAGGGGTGAGTTTAGCAAGGAACAAACTTCAGGCTGTTGCAGAGGGGGAATCTTTCCCCTTCTGTGCTGCTGTGTGGATCCCTTCATGGTAGGCTACCAGAGCAAAGACTCCTGAGATGTGAGGACCACAGCTGCTCCCCAGGTTCAGGTGCCAGCCTTGTCTGCGGTTGCGCAAGGGGTGTAGAGGGCAATTGGGGTGTAAATGATCTTTGTGGCTGGGTGTGAAGCCCCTGGGCTGGGTGCTGGCAGTACATCTGTATGACTTCCATCCAGAGGTTGGCTGGCACATCAGCAAGGGTCTGGGGTGTGTTTATTGCCTGTTTACATAGCTCTTGCAAACAGTCTGCCCCCATTTGTTCCTAGTTTACCATCTCTTCCCTCCTAATCCTTTCAGTAAACAGCTTTAACCTTTGAAAGGAAAGTCCGGGTCTGACGTAGGCACAGGAGCCTCTCCTCAGAGGAGCTGTCCTGGGCTCCGGGCCTCACATTGGCAATCCCCCGATCCTCCCATGGCACCAGGTGGGCATCCAAGGCTTTGCCCATTTGGGGGATTTTATTGATTTCTACAAGGTGTGGGTGCTGGGTGAAGTGTGGTCAGGGTTGCACTAGCACTGTTCAGTGCTGGAGCATAGTCATGGCACTGTGATTGGACTCCTTACCAAAAGAGGGTGGAAGCAGGGGCTAAAACTTCCCCAGTTCCTGAAGGGACCTGAATTGTTTAAATAATTGAGATAGGTATGTGATCCTGATCAGCAGTTGTTGTCAGAAGGAGGTTCACTTGTCCTCATCTCCCCATGAGCTGGTATCTGTGCCTTGTCCTCTCTCTGGTCATAATACATGCCTTAAATAACAGTTCAAACATAAAAATAGAAGTAGCTTGGGAGGCTGGTGTTAGAACTAGACCCATGTCTTCAGTTGTGGATATGTTCCAGCCAAGGCAGCAAATGCCAGTGCTTCTCACTGGATTAAATGATTCAGAAGTCTGGGAAGAGCTTGCAGTGACTAACGGCCTGGGTTAATAGCCAGCTCACCTCCACGTCTGTCCTTGTGTCCATCTCACAACAGGGGCTGTCCAGAGAGAGATTGAGAAGGTAGAACAGTGTAGCTGTGGTTGGAGAAACTGGACCTCTTGCTGCCTCAGCTGGCTCTTACTTTGCAGCTCTGCAGATAGGGATCCAGCAGTTGACAGCTTGTCAGAGTTTTCCTCAGAAATTATCCACGTGGTGCCTGAGTGACATGGGTACAGGGCTGATAGGGCTCTGTGGTTTAACCTTGTATGTATGACTTCTTTTGTTTAGAAAATCAAGAATAGTCTACACACTAGGCTCATGCCTTTATTTTACCAAATACCCATTTCCTTTCTTCAGACATTTCCAGAGGTGAGAAAATGGGCTTTCAGGAGCCTTTCAATAAACACTGAGAATTGGAGCTTGTCTCTCTAATGCCTTGGAAATGCCAGATTTGCCATCATACCAAACATGCCATTTGCCAAACATGAAGATGGCATTGAATTATTTTTGCAGAAATTGCTGATACTGTTGCCTTTGGCTTTCATCCATTTAGTAGCAGAGGATGAAAAGACAAAGACTTCAAAATGTTAGGGTAAAACCTGTCTGTAGAAGCAGCTGTCTGAAATGATATGCCAGGAGGCAAGAAAAGAGTTTGGTGATTTTTTTTGTTTTTTGGAGTTGAAAGACTGAAGAATAGATCTTGGCAGTGCTGGCCTGGCATGAGATGCCACTTCCCTTTTATTTTTCTTCAAGTCTTGTAATTGCCCATTATTGCAGTGGGTGGTGAGAGCACAGCCAGGAAGCCTCTGGTTAAATAATGAGAGAAATTAACTGTTCTGCAAAAGCGGTTAGCAGCTGGGGTTGAGCTGAGGCTTTACTGCATGTAGAAGAGCACGTGCTTAAAATGGCTCCAAATCAAAGTGGGAAGTTGAGATGTGATGCTGGAGAAGTGGGGAATGTTGGGATTTGGGGGTCTTGGTTTGTCAGCGTCAGCACATTGAGGGCCATTGGTGATGTGTAGGGAGTAGTCCTTGGCTTGTGTGCTGGCTGCTGAGGGACCAGGGCTGGGCTTGAGCTTGGTCTGCTCCCAAGGAAGTCCCTGAGGGTGTTGAAGGGGGACCACATCTTGTACCTTTGGAGAGCCTGGTGCTGTGCTGCAGCTCCAAAGCACTCCCCCCTGAATATAACCAGTGGGGGTGTGGGGATGGCAGGGTCATTGCAGGCTGGATCTCAAATGGAATCAGATACTCATCTATGGTTAGTTGGAAGATGCTTATCAAAGTAAAATTACATGATTCTTTGCAAGAGACAGCACGTTAAGGTTATGTGTGAGCTTTTTGAGTCAGTCTTTTCTAGAGATCCATTACCTGATGAAGCAATGCATGGAAACAGTCCAGCTGAGAATGTTATTCCTCAGGCCTATTTAACTGCTGCTCTGTATAAGGAAACTGCTGCAGACTTGGCACTCGCAGGTCTACAGCATAGCACTGAATGCTGCTTTAGGACCCCTCCTTAGTGCTTGTGTGGGTAAATGAGATGAGAGCCACTTAGTGTAGTGGTTTTGTTTGGTAGAGGTAGTTCTCCCTGTGATCAGCTCCTGAACAGGTCTCAGCAGGTGGCCAGAGGATCACACTGGGAGGCTGGGTAAGGATGGAGGAGCTGCTGTGGAAACAGCTGGGCAAACAAACAATCCTGTCAAGCACTAAAGCTTTACCAGCTTCAAACTGCAGTGGGCTCGAGGTTTTGTGCCCAGGCCCACAGGTAGGGCAGAGATGCCCAGAGCATCTCCGGAGGGCAGGTGTGCCCATTGCTGCTGACATAATTCAGTAACCGCAACTACGCCTGGAGAGGAGCAGCCCTGGGCTTGTGTGCAAAGCCTAATACGGCTCTGGCAGGCAGTGCATGAGATGAGGGATTGATGTCTGTCCACCTGCCAAAACAGAGAGGCGGAAGGTGTTGTGTTTGTTTTTGTTTTCCAAAGCAGCCTCTTCTCTGGCATCTGCAGCTTGATGATGTGCAGATGATTGCTGGTCCCCTGATGACAGCCTGTCCACCTCTGCAGAGAGACACCCAGGCAGAAGGGGAGCTGGTTAAATTGGAAGAGACAGGAATGTGCTGGGCACCACAAAGAGTATGGATGCTCCCCCACTGCAGCTTATTCTGCTGCATTTCATGCTGCATTTGCTCCTACACGGGCACAGTACTCTGCTTTGGGTGGGATGGAGCAACTCTTTATCTGCAGCACAAACCTCTGCCATGGGAGTGTTGGGGTGGCATCTGACAATCCTTCAACCACCCAATGTAAAACATTGCTCAGGTTTGCCCAAAAATCATTTTGTCCTTTTGGGAAGCTATGTGATTTCCAAAGGGCGTATGCAAGAGCTGACCAGGGCTTCATGATAAAAGGGAGCCTTGGAAAGTGCAAACGTGGGAGGCTGCTGTTCTGCTTAGAGAGGAAGAAACCTAATCATGTACAGGTTTTATCATCTCCTGTTCCTCAGCCTTATTGCATTAGCACCAAAGACTGGTGCTTGATCACTTTTAATGTGTGTTGCTACGTGAGCAATCTATCTGCAGCATACGCAGGGCTGTGAGGAGCTCCTTTTGGAAGCTGGAACATTTGCTCCCAAATCTGCTTCATAAAAGAAAACCCAAATTATCCAATGGTCAAAATTCCTGGGTGGCCCTTGTATTAATTTAATGAGGGATTGGGATTTGTGCCTGCCCATTAAGGTGTAGGGCCGAGTGTGGGAGGCAGGGCAGCTCTGCAGGAGAGGATTGTCCTTGTAGAAAACCACTCTGAGCCCAGGGTGTTTTTGCCAAAAACCCGACAGCAGTTTCAGTGCTGGAAGGGCTGTGATTTCTCACATCAGTGGGGCTCTCACACATCACTCTTTGAATAACAAGGTTGGTTTTTTTTTTGTGTTTTTTCCTCACTCTCCAAGACTGGGAGGAAAAAAAAATGCAAGAGGTGAATTTAATCCTTGGGTTGGCATCTGTGGGTGTCTGGATATTTATATGGCTCTGGCTGTGGCAGTGTGTGTGCTCAGGGTTACCAGCTGTCCCAGAGGGTTATAATGAAGATTAACTCTGCAAAAGCCGTTTAAAATTTAATAATTACATAAAATACTTATGCTGGCCATTCTCATGCAAACTAAAGCAAGAGTAAATCCACTCAGCAGGTCACTGGTATAGCAGCATCCTGTGGTGGTGGGCAGGAGTTCAGGAGGCTTGGACCAAGGGGCTGTTACAGAGATAACTTCCACAAAATGTATTGGGAAAAGAGGTCTTGTCTCATTATGATTTTCAAGTTCCCAGGTCATAAACATTTTCATAACTACATGTGGCTGATCACAGACCTCTCTTCACTGTCTGGTTTGGTAATTTTCCAGAAAACCTGTGGGAAGTGATTGTTAGAAGTCCCTTTCTGCCTTGCAAGATTTTCAGTTTTGTCTTTAAAAAAAATGCAACAAACTCCAAACATATATTTTTGTGGTTTGTTGTCCAAACAGCTCTTGCTAAGGATATGAATCACTGGGTCCTGGGAGGGTCTGATAGCAGCACTGTCCTCCGTGGTTGGGAAAACTATTCTATCACTAACTAATCTTCATGAGTGTGTCCTTTCCAACTGTCTGACAAAAAAAAATAGAGATCATCGAGTTTCTACCCCCCTGCTGTGGGCAGGGATGCCACCCACTAACCAGATTGCCTCAGAGCCTGTCCAGCCTGGCCTTGAACACTTCCAGGGGTGAGGCAGCCACAGCCTCTCTGAGCTGCCTGTTCCAGAGCTTTACCACCCTCACAGGAAAGAATTTCTTCCTTATGTCCAATCTAACCTGCCCTCTTTCAGTTTTAGGCCATTCATTCTATCCCCCTTGTCCTGTCACTACATGCCCATGTTCAAGGGCCCTCTCCAGACGTCTTGTGGCTCCTTCAGGTATTGGCAGACTGCAGTAAGGTCACCCTGGAGCCTTTTCTTCTGTAGCCTGAACAAACTGTCTTCTTACAAGAGGTGCTTCAGCCACTTGACCATTTCTGTAGCCTTCTCTGGACCTGATTTAGCAGGTCCACATCCTTTTTATGTTGGGGACCCCAGAACTGGACACAACACACCTGCACCTCCAAGTCCTTGGCAGGGCTGCTCTCAGCCCCTTCATCCTCCAGCTATGCCAATACTGGTGATTGTCCTGACCCAGGTGGAGGACCTGGTACATCTTCAAACTTCCTCATTTAGGACCTGAAGTATATTTTGAGTGGCAGGGGGAGGAATTGAGTTTCCAATAGCTTCCCCTTTTTGGCAGTGGTCAGTGGAATTTTTGCATTTTGGAAAGGTATTTGTGTTGTGCACTTGGGATTTCCAAGTCCTGGTTTGGTTGAGCTGTGGTATCTTGTCAGCTGCAGTGTGGATGTGCTGCATCCTGGCTCTCTTGTGCAGGCTCTCAGTTGTGCTCAGACATAAAAATAGGCTGCTGTGGCTGTGTTTACATGAGTCAGGAGGATATTTGGAGGAGGGAGGTGGGCTGAGCTCAGGAGAAGAGCTGGCTTTGCAGTGATTTGGAGCTTATATCTGGGTGTAGGGGAGGGTTGGGCTGCATCACTGTGGTTTTTCTGTCTGACTTGCCTGTGCCCTTGGGCTGTGCTCTCTGTCTGTAATGCTTCATCCAGCCTGCCTGTCACAGTCAGGATTTGTCACAGCATGTGGTGCACAGATTAATACTGCCCATCTCTGGAATACCTCTGTATGTAGGTGGTAGAAGCTCCAGGTGCTCCAGCTCAGATTGGCACTAGGATGGTGGAGATCAGTTGCCCCAAGCGTCATGGGTGAACTGATGGACCTTGTCCCTGGTGATGAAGGGCTGGAGCATGGAGTTTCCTGAAATCCAGCCTTTCATGAAGCTGTCTCTGGAACCCTGGGCTGCTGAGCTGCTCATTCCGTGGCACTGTGTATGCCACAGGTCCTGGGAGACCTCCTAAACTTTCCTTCCCAGCTGTATAAGGCACCTATACAACTGATGTGTTAATCCTTTTCTATGCACTGTGTCCCTTTGTTACTAGTGGGGTGAAAGGACATGTGGCTTGGAGGGGCTCTGAGCATGAGGTTTCCCCTTCAAGGTGGTATTTTCTTGAGGAGCACTCTGGTGAATAAAGTTGTTTGACTTGAGCTCTGAGAATGAAAACAATGACATTGTGAGAGGGTGGGGAGAGGAAGGAGCCTCAGCACCTCTGTGGCTGTGGTTTGTCTTCCCTGCATCTGCTGCTGGGTGTGGGGCACCTCTTCCTCTGCTCTCAAGTTTGCTTGAAGATGTGAAAAAATAATGGCAGAGCAGAGAAACGGTGCCTTGCAGGTGCTGTAGGTGAGCGTGCCAGCACTGCTGGTCACAGCCCCACACCACACTGGCTCCTTGCCCTGCTTGAGGCCAAATGATGCTGAGGAACTGGGTCCGTGTCCAACCTGCAAATAGCACGGCTGGGGAGACCAGTGAGGCTTGTCCAGAACAAACCATTAAAGCTCGGCCGAGTCCCAAGTGTGTGTTTGATGATCACCTTGGTGACGTGGAGGGACTGATGGCTCTGTCTACATCAAACTGTTCTGCAGTGAGGTGGGGCACTTCTGATGGAGCAGGAAGTGGACGGGAAAAATCTTGAACCAGATTCAAAACAAGCAAGTGGAAGTCATTGAATAAACTGAAATCGTGTTCATGGGGAAGATGAGACAGAGGTGAGCAGTGTCCAGAGAAGGGCAGTGGAGCAGGTGTGAAGGGTCTGGAGCACAGGTCTGAGGAGAAGCAGCTGAGGGAGATGGGGGTGTTTAGCCTGGAGAAAAGGAGGCTCAGGGGGACCTTATCACTCTGTACAACTACCTGACAGGAGGCTATAGAGAAGTGGAGGCCCTGCTTCTCCAGGGAGGTCCTCCCTTCAGCTCAGCCTCTTTGTAGATGAGCTGAAGGGAGGACCTTTCTGGAGAGGCAGGATTTATGTTTGCTTGTGCCACTCTGGAGGCATTTGTCCATTTCCAGGCTTGTCTCCATTTATCCCAATTTGCCCTGGCTGTAGATGTGCCTGGTCGTGCCTGTGTTCCCATGTGTGTACATACTCCCTTGGGCTTCCCACTGGCCTGTGCACAACATTTTGGCCTTGTCCTGGTTTAAAGGTGTGGTTATCACCACCTTAAAATATTAGGGGGATTCATGGTATAGCCCAGCACAGCATTTAGAGACTTTCAGAGTTAAGATAATGAAATGCCACCTGCTCAGGTACCTAAGACATGTATGGATGTCCTGGATCCTTCAAATCTATCCTTGCTTGACCATGGAAAATACATCCCGAAGACACAACTCAGCCGGATGCAGCTGTGGGTGTTCCTCTTTAATTCTGTTGTCTGAGGCATGAGAACAGCTGGGTGATCAGTGGTGATGGTTCCTGACATGGAAGAGGGGTGGAGCTGTCTCCCACTTCAGCAGAAGGATGGTGACAGCTCTTCCAGGCTGTTCTGTGGCCTATGGTAAAAAACAAGGACGACTCAGGCTGTGGAGAGCTTGAAGCAGCTTTAGCATAGCACCAACGTGGCTGTGACCAGCCTCACATGGGAAGCATGAAATGGTGGGTTAAAGCACCATCTCTGCTGAGCTTGGCCATTTTACTTGGGATTGCTGTGGTCTGGAGGCCTTTGAGCACCATCTCCAGCCCTGGTGTGCAGATGGGCATGGTGGGAGACGGTCCACATACATGGCTCAGGAAGAAGGACAAGATCCAGGACCTGTGGTGGAGCTGGGATTTTTGCTCCAGTTTGTAGATCTACTGGAAATATGGAAGTATTAGGATGATAAGCTTATTATAAGAATTTTATTTTAGTGTGAGCACTAATACTTGGCAGCGTGCATCTGCAGCTTGTCATGTAATGGTTTTAATCTTATTTTTTGAGAGCAGAGGGAACAATGTTTTTCTTACAGACTGGAGCCAAATCTGCACTCTTGCTTCTCTTCATGTCTCTCTGGGTTTTGTTTGCACAATATTGTAGTGGATGTAGTGAACATATGGGCCTTAAATTCATTTAATAGTTGCAAGAAAATGAGTTTAAGGTACTTATAGTATTAAGGTAGACATTTCCAAATTCATTTTTAATGGAACATTTGTTCTCCAAAGATTATTACGCACCATTAAGTCCTCGGCTGCCTGGTGTGTTCTTGTGCCCAGGGATGTTATAGCCAAGGGACATAAACATGTTTATGGGCCCAATTTATTGAACGGTGAGATTAAATATACTGAACTTGAAAATGTCAGTAGAAGCATGAGCGCTTTGTCATAAATCCTGAGCGAGAACATTTGGACATAAATGTCGTGCTGCCGCATAAAACCGGTGCAAATCAAGTTGTGAGCAGCTGAAGACTTCTCTCACCAGTACAGCAGTCGTAAACACTGGGATTTGTCAGCATTAAATAAGTCCATGGGAGCAGGTAGTATATGGGTTTTTCCTTTTCTGGATTGGATGGATGATCCACATGGGGATCATAAACCAGCAAATTATGGTTTAATGCTTCTGTGTGTTTGATGTGCATGGGAGTGGGTGTGGGCAAAGCTCCCACCCAGCAATAGCTCATTGTCTCACTGCAGGGCAGCAGTGTCAGGGAGACCTGGTGCTGCTCACTTGATATGTGTGTGTACATGAAAAAATGGGCAGCACTGTCTCTCTCTCTCTGTATATATATATATATATATATATATATATATATATATATATAAACCTAGCAAAAAATAATTGCTGAATATGAGAGTAAAAAAGCTCTGCAAGATTTATACAGTGAGATAACGACTTAAATACTCTCCCTATATATACCTACATATATCTGTATCTCAGTGCATAAGTCATTATCTATATATCTATATGTGGATATATAATAGGCAGTACCACACATGATTATCCCTCTTTGCATTGCTGTCATTATCTTGGTGCACAAGCCTTGCAGAGCTTTTTCTGTCCTTGTATTCATGGATTTTTACTTTTGTTATCCCCTGGATTCAGTGATAAAATCAAGCAGTGCTGCATAAATCAGGCATTTTGCTGGTTTTATGCAAAAAGCAGTTGTATTTTCTTTTCTAAAGGACCTGACTCCAAACCTCAGTTGTCTTCTGGGCTTCTTATCAACCCAGGTATATCATATCAGAAGGCACAAGGACTTGGCTGCCACTGTGGTTTGAACTTCCTGTTCTTCTGCACAGCCAGCCTGGATGCAAAGTCATGGAGCAAGAGGAATTTGGGATTTGCCTGGAAGCACACAGCTCAGTTCCTTGAACTGAGGGCCACTGGGTCTTCATCTGAGTAATGGGAAGCATTGACAAAACCAGGCTTAATTCCTGCTGCTCTGTTGTGTTGCAGTGTGCACCAGTACCTAATGAGCTGAGTCACATCAGTCACCCCAGAATAAATCCCAATAGCAGGTTCACAGCCTTTTCTCCATAGTCAGAACCAAGCCCTCTGGTTGGCTGGGGCTTTTTGGGTGTGCTGCATCCCCCATGCTGGGCTGGTGGGCCAAGCTTTTCTGGTAGAAGCCCCAGCTCTCACAACTCCATGTGAGGTGGTACAAGCACGTGTCTGGTAACAGCTGGGGAGGGAGGTGTGGTGGCTGTGGTGGGAGGAAGGCGGGGAAGTACCAAATGTGGATTGTACTTTGGTGTTCCTGATTTAGAACAGGTTTAGCACCGTCTGTGGATGCTCCAAGAACTGTGGGCTCAAGGCTGTGTTATCTAGTTTGGAAGTGAAAACTAAAGTCTATATATAGCAGGTTTGATAAGATTTCCTTAAGTGAGAAGAGGTTTCATCAAAAATATCTTTGTGGAGCTTTATAGTTTTTTACGTACTTCTTTTTATATAAGCATATGTACATATATATGTAAAATACCTATGTTATATATAGAGATATACAGAAGTATGTATAATATATACACAGATATACACAAATACATATAAAATACATCAGGTTGAATAGATACTTTAGAGATGTGTGTGTATATTTGTACAAACCCAATTTGTATTGGGTTTGTATAGTCAGGTTTTGATAGCAGGGGGCTACAGGGGTGGGTCCTGTGAGAAGTTGCCAAAAGCTTCACCCGTGTCCAGGGGAGCCAATGCCAGCCAGCTCTAGAAATGGACCCACCACTGTCCAAGGCTGAGCCCATCAGGAATGGTGGGAGTGCCTCTGGGACGACAGATTAAAAAGAGGGGCAAAAAAAAAAAAAAAAAAAAAGCTGGTAATTTCAGCCAGTAGAAAGAGGAGTGAGAACATGTGAGCAACAGCTCTGCAGGCACCAGGGTCAGTGAAAAAGGAGGGGGAGAGAGGCAGCCATGCTGGAGCAGGTTTTCTGGCAGATCCTCTGGAAGGGACCTGCCATGCTGGAGCAAGGGAGGAGTGTGAGGATTCATCCCCATGAGGAGAAAGGAGCAGCAGAGACAATGGGTAGTGGACTGACACATTCTCCATTCTCTGCTCACTGCTGAGGGGAGGAGGAAGAGAATTTAGGAGTGAAGTTAAATGTGGGAAAAAGGGAGAGATGGGTGGGAAGGGATTTAGTTTTTATTTCCCATTACCTTATTCTGCTTTGATTAGCAAAAAATAAAACTAATTTCCCCAAGCTGAGTCTGGTTTGCCAGTGACAGTCGCTGGTGAGGGATTGCTCCCTGCCTGTATCTCAACCCACGAGCCTTTTGTTATATCTTGTTATATTTTCTCAAATGAGGAAGGCAGGTATAGAACAGCTTTGGTGGGCATCTGGTGTCCAGGTCATATACATATACATACACACATCTTTATAAAATATCTATGTAATACATGGAGAGATACAAAAATGTGTACCATATATCCATGTGTGTATATACATATGCACATGTATTAAAAAGGATACCTTTATCAGTCTGTATAGTTTCTATAGATTTTTTTTGTATGTATTTATATATTTGGCTGCATAAGAGCTGTGAACTGAAGATGCAGTGGGAGGTTTTGGTGCAGGTTAAACTCCATTAGAAAGTGTTAAATTTTAGGGCAGCTGGAAAAACCCCAGCTATGATATTCTTCTGTAAGCAGCTATTTTTGCTGTTGTGCCTGCAGAGGGAAAGAGAAGTGCTCCCTCTAGCCATGGGGGCACACTGGCTTGGGAGGAAACAGAAGGTGTGGTTATCTTTCTGAAAAAAGTGAGTTTCTCTTTGCAGCTCACAGATGCTGACCCTTCATGTTGCTGTTTGAAACAAGGTGTTGCTCATTGATAAAACAGGGTTAATTAGTTATTTTGGAGGAGATATGGCTTTATTTGAATCTTTGACTCCTGACCTGTAGTAGACTCAAGGATAAGTGTGCTGTTTGCATTGCTTCCTGACCTACACGGAGAAAACCCTCCCTGGTCTTGAGCCAGGATGTCTCAAGTGCTTTTCTGGGGAAAACTCTGCCTTTTTCCTGTCTAGTTTCCTAACAGATCTTCCATTCACCCAATGCTCACCTGGCACAGTATCTCCCACCTCATGACTGAGTCATCCCACCTGTCTGCACTGGAAATGGCTCTGAATGCAATCCTAGCTGCTGTACGTGCTTGTTATGGGAATACTCATCTTTATAGAGGTGCTTTGGTGACTCACCTCTTAATCCAGCTCTCTCAAGGCAGTGGCTGCAGTGCAGGTGTGTGGGTGAGCATGTGCTCTTCCACCCTGGTCCTGCAGCTGTGTGGTGGCTGAGTACCCAGGGTCTTCCTGTGCTAAAGAGTGCAGGAGATTTTACAAGTAAATTATTGATTTTAGAGTGTGTTGGGTTAACTGATGGGTCAGTTTACATGCATAGCAGCTGTTCAACATGTTATGGGTGCTGCTTCTCTGCAGCCTGAACTCAGAAAAGGTGTTAAAACAATAATAATGATAATTACAACAAACCTACCCAAGAAAAGCAAAGCGTGGCCATTTGAGGATGAGAGAAGCTTTGCTAGACCCGATGTCTGCAGACCCCACTGCCTCACCTGTGGCTTCTCTGCCCCGCAGGCATCGACATCCTCAAGCTGGTGGCGGCGCAGGTGGGGAGCCAGTGGAAGGACATCTACCAGTTCCTGTGCAACGCCAGCGAGCGGGAGGTGGCGGCTTTCTCCAACGGCTACGCGGCCGACCACGAGCGCGCCTACGCCGCCCTGCAGCACTGGACCATCCGCGGGCCCGAGGCCAGCCTGGCCCAGCTCATCAGCGCGCTCCGCCAGCACCGCCGCAACGACGTGGTGGAGAAGATCCGCGGCCTCATGGAGGACACCACGCCGGTAACGCCGGGCTGGGCTTTGGTGCAGGTCTCACCTTGGGAGATGTGGTGGCGTGGGACACAACTGTGGCCTTGAGCTTAGCTCGTGGCCACGTAGCTCCCTCTCTCCATGGAGCTCCTTGGGGGCTTGGGTTGAAGCTGTGCATTGCTTTTGAGCAAGGCTTTGCCAGTGTTTGCTCAAATCCCAGTCAAAGTTTTGATGGGCTCTAGAGTCCCATGTGCTTTGCATATATCTTTGGAGATCACCAGGAGGATCTGGTACATGAGCCCTTGTGCCAGGGACATGGAGGAAAAAGCATCCCCCTTTAAACTTGCTCTCAAATGCTGTGGGTTTGTGAGAAGAGCCAAATACCCTTGAGCACTAAGTGTTGATTCCTTCAAGAAGGTGACTGGTGGCATGGGGGAGGACATGTGTGCAGTGCTCCAGAGTTGTTGCTCTTCTTTGGCAGTGCTGGCCTTAAACCATCCTATATTTTGAGAGAATAAATAAATTGCTGCAGAAGATCCTGCAGTAGGTTCTCAGCTGGGTGTAAGTCATCAGGAGGTGCTTCAGTGACCTTTGCAGATTTGTTTTGGCCACTACTTGTTTCAGTTTTTTTGGCTCTGATAACTTGATGGTTTGCAAGAAGTGTTTGTAAAGGTAATGAGTGGGGCTTTTTCTGAACATAAAAGCCAATGGGACAACATGGAGATGGAGATGGCAGTGTTTGAGGTGTGGCTCTTCCTCCTAAACTGGTCGGTGAAACATTTCCCATTGCCTTAGTGCTGACCCAGACCCAAAGGGGAGCAGGTTGCAGACCTCTCTGATGAGGGATTTGGCAAGATGGAACTTTGGTCACAGTAGAGCTTCTGAAGCAGAGCATTTGTCAGGGCAGGGGATTCCCAAATTCTACTTTGACCATCACAGACTTCCCCTTATATGAGGGACTGTGATCCCTTCATTGTGTTGCATATCTTAAATTATTTCATTTGATCCCTTCACTGTGTCATATTTTGTTTAGTGTATGAAATGCTTTATTCCTTTGTGTCCATTGTATGAAATCAGAAGTTGGGATGTGCTGGCAGGAGCCCTGGGCTTGTGTTTCAGAGAGACCCTGAGTCAGGTGTGTGCTGAATATCATGCTGAGATCTTGGATAGGTTAGCTTTGCCAGCTGCCTGATCTCTCCTGCTCAGTTGCTGGTTTTTTTCCTTTCAGCTCCTGGTAACTAAGCAGCATGTGGCCTTCTCATTGGTGGAAGAAATAAAATTAAAAAACCCAAGACAAGCTATGTTTAGGAAGAGAAGAGAAGCAGAGAAAATCGCCATTTTGCACATATGAGTTAAAGTTTCTAGCATGTGCACTGTCCCTGAAGGACATGTTGTACTCTTGCTCTCCTGGAGCAGGTAGTAACCTGTGTCCTTGTATTTACTGCTCTGACTTTGAATACTGCAACAAAGCTCTGGGCAAGGACGTTGGATAAAACACGGGACTTGTTCCTCAGCAGGGCACGTAATTAACAGACTTGGGCTGTGCACTGCTGAATGCCCCTGGCTCTTTTGGCCAAGACCATCAGGCTGTGCTTATCAAACAGTACAGAATGCAGGTGGTGACTCCATGAGCAGGGTTTATGGGGTGACCTGTCAGGGTGGAGGACTCCCAATGATGGAGTAACCACAAGCTGTGCCCATAACTCTGAAAATGCAGCAAGCAGATGTTCAGAGAATGAGCAAACCCAAATCTCAAAGATAACTGTATGCAAGTCTCCTGGACCTCCCAAAAAGCTTTCCTGTGTCTCTTTGTTTTTTAAAACAGCGTGTTGTCTTTTCTAGTGTCCAGCACACCTGGATCCTGGGGTGGTTCTCCATCAGTTTCACTTGTTTTTCTAGAAATGAGTAAAATTGGGTTGCTGATCTTTCAAGCAGGTGGGTTGAGTCCACATGAGAAATTTGGCTAATTTCAGCAAAGGAGTTGTTTTTTAACAAATTCACCCAAGCTGTCACATCCTCTTTGCCTATTCACCTGATTGGGCTTTTTCAGATGAGCATCCCTCATGATCAACCTTAGAAGCTGGCCACTGCCCTGCCCTGGAGATCCTGGAGCTGTGTGTGGGTGTCACAGCCTGGCAGCACCCCAGGGTACAGATCCAGCAGGGCAGCACATTGTGTTTCTGTGAGGTGCTGCCTGCTGGAACCTGTCTGCCTCCTCTCCCTGAGCTGGCTCCCATGCTGTCGATGTGGGTGGTGATACAATGGCCCTGCAGGGAACACTGAAAGCAGTTTGTGCATGGGAGACCAAATCCCTGGAGAATTGTGCTGGTAGCTCATCATCACAGTGGTCCAGGAAGCCAAGAACTTGGTGCCAGGAGCAGGCATGGAGGTTGATCTTTGGGGTTTCTTTAATCTGCTGGTTGGAAAACCTTTAATTAGAGCTAATTGAGGTTTGGCTCTGGGTAATTTGTCTATCCAAACACAGATAAATTGAGGCAGTTTCTCTCTGCACCAAAGCAGTTTGATCCAGAGGAATGGGTCACTCTGTTGGTGGCAAGAGTGGGCACTGTGGTCTCCAGCCCTGCAGAAGGAGTCTTACAAAAAAAACCCCAAAAACAACAGAAAAGAATGGAAAGAGTTTTGGTGCTGCAGGGGGAGTGAGGACTCTCATAAACAATGCAAATGCATGCATCCTCCCCCTGGCTAAGTTGCCCAGAGAGGTTGTAGATGCCCCATCCCTGTAAGTGTTCAAGGCCAGGTTGGACAGGGTAACCAGGAGCAACCTGGTTTAGAGGAAGGTGTCCCTGCCCATGGCAGGGTGTTGGAACAAGATGAGCTTTAAGATCCCTTCCAACCCAAACCATTTTGTGGGTCCAGGTAACAGCACGATGCCCTTAGGGTGACCTGAGCCAGCAGTGAGTCTCCAGCGTGTGCTGGTGTGTCCTACATGAGCCCAGGAGGGATGGATGCATGGATGTCTGTACTGTCTGGGATGCCTTTGGCTCTGCCCAGCATCCCTGGGTGCAAATGGAGTTTCCCATCTCTCTGCAAGATCCCTGTGTCGTAAGAAAGCACTGACATCCCCAAGTCATGGGTAAAAGTTGTTATTGAATGCTGTAGTTCTCAGATGGCAAACCAGTGCTCTAAACACATTTCATCCCACCCACTACTGCACCCTTCTCTTAAATCCTTTATCTGGTGTCTGCCTTCAACTTGTAAAACCTATGGAGGCAAAGCTGCTCTCTCCTGTAGTGCCCTGTTCCCTCGACAGTCTTTGATGCTCCGAGATCCAAATATTTACAACCCCTGATAGGAATAGGAGAATTAATGAGAGTCTCTGGAGTGTTACAGCATGAGGCAGGAACATTTTCCTTCGGGTGAGGAACAGCTCTGCTGCAGACTTCCCTGCTTTTATAGCTGTGGGAGATTATGCTGGTTTTGCATGGTGCTGGATGAATTTAGGTTAAACCGAGATTAGCCCTCTGCATCATTTTCCTCGGGGTTTTTTGCAGCTGAACCAGAAAATATAGTGAGTGCAGAAGCTGTGGGAAGGTTTTTTAAGGGTGCATTTATCTCACAGGGCTCCTGTTAAAGCCTGACCCTGGCCACAAGTATTTGTTGGACTCAAGGTTTGCAAAATCTGTGCCCTCGCAGGCAGGTTTGCCAGACAGTGGCAAGCCTGGGCACTGCTTATCAGGCACAAGCACATCCCAAATTAGTGGTGCTGACAACAAAAATAGGGGAAAGAGTGGGGTGGAAGAAGGGAGAGGTTTCTCCCTGCCATCCCAGCAAACTGCAGCTCTCCAGTTTTTGGGGTTAATATCAGAAAAACTGATTTTTACCATTGGGTAATGGATGATTTCTTTTTTTGGTGCATAACAGCGTTTTGCAGCTACCAAAGGGGCTCTGCACTCACTGGGTTGGCCTGGGGTGGAGCTGGCATAGCTGGGCAGCATTGGCTCTCCTGAGTGCCCTGCTGTGAGCAGTGCTTTAAGCTCTTATCATTTTATTTATGGCTCTGCTGGCCTTGGCTGAAATATTTCAGGGGCTGGATGGAAGGGAAGCAAACAGCCTCGTTCAGGGCATTCAGCAGCACAGCCTCAGCAAAGCTGAAAAACAAACCCAAACCATGAATAAGGGAGATGTTGAAAGTGGAGAGGGGAAGCCTACAGCCCCAAGCCTAGCAAGGTTCAGTTTTGTGGCTGAGTTCGTGCTGCATATAATCCCACGAGTCAGCAGATGTGTCAAGGCTGGGGCTGGTGTGAGGTTAAGCTGTGGGGTTTGGGGGTATTTCAGAGGAGAAGAGGATGTGAAAGCAACCCCATGTCCAGGCACGTGGCTGTGGCAGGGCCTCGTGGCTCTGTCTCTTGCTCTTTCACAGGTCAAAACCCTGAGGGGGGACTCAAGAGCCTGGAGCAGCGTTCCTCAAACTCTGTCCCTGTTAGCTCCCACCCACTGCCTTCACTTCCTCTTGTGGCAGTGCAGGACTGGGCTGGGCCCAGTAATTAGGAATTAAGTTTGTGCTGTGTTCACGTGCCAGCAGTGGAGTGAGAGTAAAGCTGTTGGATGGATTTCCCAGCCAGAGGGGCCTGTGGTCTGGGGGCTGGGAAGTGCCCAGGCAGCCAGGAAAAGAACAAAATTGCTTTTTGGAGTTGCATCAGGTTTTATTTGAGGCACAAAGCTGTAAGGTGAAGTGGCTAGAGCCCTGGGGAAGGTGTAGGGCTGGCTGGGTTTTGCTGGAGTGGGCATAACTCCAGGTTTGCTCTAAGCCATGACTTGATTTTCAGCAAACTGACATTGGGTTTGAACTATGCTGGAGAATGTGCAATAAACAAAATGTAATAATTCATAAAGGAATGCAAAGAAAACCAGCATAAACACAAAAACATAAACCTTATATATGCAGTGATATTGATGTTCCCCTAATATGGTGGTCACATCTCCTGGGGTCTGTGTTTGCAGTGTAATGGATTTGGGAGCATAAGAGGAAACTAGAAGATGGTTTCTTCTGCTAGCCAAACTCAGTATCGACTAACTCAGCCTGTAATTGGGTTTGGAACCTCTTCATCAGTGTTTCATCACCTCTTCATTATGGTTTGAGTTGAAAAAGTGAGTGGGCAAATCCACAGAATGGAGAAGCCAACAGAGGCTCTCCTGGAGAAATTATCTGCTTGAGAAGCACTCAGCCCACAGACAGGCGGGGCAGGGCTGATGGGGAAGAGCTGTTTCCTCTGTGGGTAGCTGCAGTTTTCATTGTGGCATCTAAACCCTGCCCAGACCCAGCATTGCCCATCCTGAGTCGTGTGAGGCTTGACTTGAGCCCTCTTCCCCAGAGCTGCCTTGTGTTAAGGGAAGAGGCTCCACCACAGAGAGGGGTTGAGCATTCTCCTGAAACCACATGGGTGAGGTGAAGGGCACAGAGAGGAAATTTGGGCTTTCCCACCCCGGCATCCTCATGTTCTTCCCGTCCTGGCAGGGGACATGCCTTCTGCTCTGCAGCACCACACACCATCACTGTCTTTCTCTGACACCTCATGAGACCTCATGGCCTTGCCAGTGGTGTTTAACCTGCCAGGGTCTGTCTGTCTGTCCCCAGGAGGGACCCCCAAACACCATGAAGCTCATGATCCACACAGATCCTCCCTACCCCTGTGGAGTCCACAGCAAGAGCATTCCACACCAGCACCACTCTGCCTGCGGCATCACCTGTGCCCGGCTCACCCCGCTCCATGTGCCGGGGTTTTTCCTGCTGCATTCCCTGCGGAGGCATAACAGACCTGGGAATAAGGGCTGGTGTCAGTCGGGTGTCATCTTCTGGCAGGGAATCTGGGAAGTGACTGCCTCGGTGCTAAATTTGGAGGGTGCACAGCCACCCCCAGCAGCACCAGCCTGCTTTGTTCCCGCCTGGTTGCGGCAGGAGGAATTGCTGGGAAGCATCGCCTGAGGGAAGGGTGTTTTTTAGTGCCTACCACTGCTCCTTCCTAATATTAGCACAGCAGCTGCAGTTTCTGTTTGTCTGAGCTAAGCTTTTATTGCAGTACTGTAAAACGGAGGCAGCAAATGGGACCAACCCGTTCAAACAGAGCTGGTGAGAGCAGCTGTGGAAGAAAACAAAGCCAAGCCTGTGTCTTCTTCTGCCCCTATCCCCTTCTGTCCTCTTCTCTTCCTCCTGCCCCTATCCCCTTCTGTCCCTTTTTCTTCCTTTTAGGAAGGGCCTTCAGACACCCTGAGCTGCTTAGAGCACCCTCCCAGCTGCACTGGGATCCAAGAGGATGCTGGTGCTTGAACTGCAGTCTAAACGGCTGCAAGTACACAGGAGCTTTTAGGGATTTTTTTAAATTAATATTTTTAGCATGGAAAATCGCTTGGTGCAGTGCTCAAAAAAATAAAAAAACCTAAAAAAAGTAGCTGGCAGAACACCTCTGATGGGTTGTAGGAGGGTGCTGTTGTGACAAAGCCACTGCAGTGCCGTTGGTTTCCGTGCTGGACTGTGCATCTAACAGTGTCCCACGGGTCTCTCTTTGCAGGCGCAGATGCAGCCCCAGTGGCAAGCGCAGGAGTCCAGCAACGAGGACGTAAAGGTGAGAAATCCCATAGCTCTGGAAAGGCAAAAGGGTTGCAAGAGGGTTTTTTTGGGTGTTTTTCCCCAACCAGAGCTCGGTTTCACCCAATGACCACCATTCATAAAAATAGGAATGGCCAAGGTGGTTTCAATGCAGTGAGTCACAGGCTATGAATAGTGTGTTTTTACACCTATTCCGCAGGCTTCACCTCACAGCAACCTTTTGCATTCCCTGGCCTTTCCAAGCCCTCATTCCCAGTTACTTTCTTCCCGTGGTTTAAACATTAACACACATCCAAGCATCCTGTTTGCTTTGCCTCAAGCTTGCAACTGTTCAGCTATTTGGAAAGCTTTGGGCTCCCGGGACAGCTACAGTCGAATAACCTCGGGTGATTTTCTCTTTCCTAGTGTGTTTTAGCAGCTGTTTAATTAAACTTCACATGAGTTGGTTCTGGGAAGACAGAGCTGGGGCAGCTGTCTGCTCCCTGCCCTCCCTTGGCCAATTGTTGCTCAGTCATCAGGCTCCTTTTTGGGAATTGGTAGCTGGGTTTGTGGCTGAATATTAGGTAGATGAGCTGCACAAGGAAAAATTAACCCCTAAAGCCTGTGTTATTTTTAAAGGGGATATCAGAGCATATTACAGTTTGGAAAGTGGCCAGCTGCTGTCCTGGTCCTTCCCTTGATATTCTCCCTTAATGGCCATAGCTGATTCTCTATGATGAGCTGTACTGAAAAGGGAATTTCAGAGGAGAAAGCAGATTCTTCTAATTAAAAATTAAAGCTGACTTTTATTTTTAACATGCCTATTGCATAATGCACTGTGCTAGAACAAATCCTCCCCTGTTTATTTTCAATGAGGGGAGAAAAAAACCCCTTTTATTCTACCAGGAACAGGCTTCAATGTTAATTTAATGTGAACTAATGGGCGTCCCAGCAGACATGTGATTTGTGGGTGGTGAATTCCTCAACACGGATGAGGAATGTTCAGGCACATCCATGCTGGTGCGGAGGTGGCTCAGCAGCTCCCTTTCCCACAGCCTTTAATCCCAATTTTACATTTCATCCCTGAGTTGTAGGCAAAAGCCTGTTAGCAGTAATATCTGATCTTCCCTCTGTAGAAGAAAACAGGGTTGTGAAATGCTATTGGGAGAGGGAATTGCATGGGCACAGGGCTTGCAATTCTTTTCCCTGGCAGGTCAAGCAGGGACATGAGGTTGGGGATAAAGGTTAAATATTCCCTTAAAATAACCTGTTTAGAGGGAACTGGTGACCTGCAGAAGTGCTGAGTCTGTCAGCCAGGGATGTGAGGATGCTGGCCCAGGCATCTCATCCCTGCAGGGAGTGGGAACTAGAAATGCTCTGCTTGAGATTTGCGCCCTGAGAGGAAGAGGAGGGTAGATAATGTTTGCTGCTGTCTTGGAGGTAGGAAGAAGTTCCAAGAAGGAACATGCAGAGTACAGTCAAGTTAAGAAGCAGGTTCACACCAACACCCAAATTCACAGAATCATAGAATTGTTAAGGTTGGAAATAACATTTAAGATCATCAAGTCCAATCCTTAGCCCAATACGGCCAAGTCCACCATTAACCCATGTCCCCAGCTGCTACATCCACACATATTTTTTAATGCCTCCAGGGATGGTGATTTCACCACTTCCCTAGGCAGCCTATTACAATTCCTGACCACTCTTTTGGTGAATAAATTTTTCCTAATACCCAGTCTAAACCCCCCCTGGCACAACTTGAGGCCATTTCATCTTGTCCTGTCTCTTGTCACCTGTCACTTGTCAAATGGTGCTGCTTTCCAGAGCAGCACTTCCCAGCAGTGCTTGCTGCTCCTGATGTCTTTGGAACTGTGGAGCTGAACATTTGCCCTTGGCTCACATCCAGGACAGGAAAAAGCAAAAGCATCTGGGTGACACTGTGGTCAGTGCCAGCTCCTGCCTGTCCTTCCTTTCTCTGAACTTGGAGTCTGGTGGGATTGACTTTTCCATCAGGCTTTAATGGGATGCTCTTGGGAGCAGGGGTGAGATGGGGCAAACAAATCATTAATTTGATGTGGAGCTGGTCAGTGGAGCTGTCAGAGCCTTGTGATGCACTGGAGATCCCCTGGAGGGTCTCACAGCCCTCATCCTGCTGCCTTGGCACTGGCTGGAGCTGTGGAGCCAACTTTTAGCAAACAACAGGTGTGGAGCAGGTTTTGGGCATCATCACCTCTTGCCCCCAAGAGCTGTGTTTTAGGTTTTAATAAACTGAGTCTGAGAAGGAGAGCCCGCCTAAAATGCTCTGCTGAGGTTGCAGCTGCCATCCTGGTGCAGTGGTTGCTCCTCCCAGGTGTCCCAAGGGTTGTGTGTTGTTACTGTTCCTGCCTGATGTGCCCAAATGCCAGTGCTGATGTCCACCCTGGGTCATCTCCTGTGCCTGTTGTGGGCCAGCAGGACAGGTCACCCCTTGCTGAGGGTGGGCTGGAATGTTCTGGAAGCCAGGCTGCAGGTGGGTTTGGGTGTTACCTGTCGCGTAGCGCCCCCCCAGTTAATTTTCCCTCTCTTTCCTCCCCCCAAAGCTGGAAGGTGACAAGCTGGCGCTGCCGGTGAGCCCCGGCCCGGTCAGCCCCGCGCCCACGCCCAGCCCCAAGCCCCCCGAGGCGGCCGTGCTCACCGTGGAGCCCTCTCCTTCCGAGAAGAAATGCTTCTTTGTGGACGAAGCCGAGCCTCTCCTGCGCTGCGACTCCACCTCCAGCGGCTCCTCCGCGCTCAGCCGGACAGGCTCTTTTATTACCAAAGGTACCAAAACCAGCCCAGGGGCAGAGTGGGAGGACAGAAGGGACACCATGGCACGTCCCATGTGGTAGAGCTGCCCAACACATGATATCATTAAAGTAATAACTGGGAAAACTGTCTCTCCAGGAGAGAGATCACTCCTAACTAGAATATCCTGTAAGCGAAGATGATAAAGACTTGAGACAGAAAAAGATCTTTAAAGGCTTTTAACTCGTTGAAGTTCTGCTAGGGAAGTTGTAGCATCACTGGGTTTTTGGGGCTGTTTCTCCTGACTTTTGGCTCTTGCTTTGGCCTGTGCATTTCTGCATGAAATTAAACCAGAGAATGTAATTCCCAGACTGATTCTCATTTTGGTTTTTTTTTTAATTTTTTTCACTCTTGGTCCTCGTCATCCCCCTTTGTTTTAGGGGCTTTAATTTACTCCATTTAACTTGCTGCATTTAATTTCTGATGAAGGTGAAACACTGAGCTCAGTCAATCTACCAAATTTATACTTGAGTGTGAAAATAAAGCTGACCCAACGAAAACAACTTGAAAGAGCAGAATTCAGCTTTTTTGGCTTCTTTGCTTGCCTCACTTTTTCAGATTGGTCATTCAGCATTTACAAATGCTGTGTTTGCTCTTGCAGGATCCTAGCTGAGGTGCCTTGGCAGCACTGCCTTCCCCATCTTCCCTCATCCCCATCACTTGTCACCCTCCACCTTTTCCTTCAGTTCTCCTTGTGGCATGTCCCTCTCCAGAGGTGGCATCAGGAGATTAACAAGCTGAGAACAAGCCCTGGTTAGCAGAGGTTTCTTGGGGAGTTTCTTGACCAATCCCCTTAACCAAGCCCTGGTTAGCAGAGATTTCTTGGGGAGTTTCTTGACCAATCCCCTTAACCAGGCCCTGGTTAGCAGAGGTTTCTTGGGGAGTTTTGTGACCAATCCCCTTAACCAGGCCCTGGTTAGCAGAGGTTTCTTGGGGAGTTTTGTGACCAATCCCCTTTCCTCCTACAGAAAAGAAGGACACCGTCCTGCGCCAGGTGCGCTTGGACCCGTGCGACCTGCAGCCCATCTTTGACGACATGCTGCACATCCTCAACCCCGAGGAGCTCCACGTGATCGAGGAGATCCCGCAGGCCGAAGACAAGCTGGACAGGCTATTTGAGATCGCTGGAGTCAAGAGCCAGGAAGCCAGCCAGACCCTCCTGGACTCTGTCTATAGCCACCTTCCCGATTTACTGTAGGCACTGGGTCACCGCACGCTCTCCGAATATCTGCTAGAGCTAGCTTGGCACTCGTTAAGATGACCAACAATACGCAGGCGGGATTTTTTGTAGAATATACGGCCAGTATTTTCATTGAGGTGTCCTTGGTTTTTGGAGGGGGTGCAGTTTGCCAGCGTTGCCCCCCTCCACTGTAACTCTATCGCTCAGTCCAAGTCTTTGCACCCTCTGCCCCTCCCCAAGCCTCTCTTCTCCTTGTTCTCATTCCAATCAGATCAGCCGATGCACTTTAAAAAAAAAGAAAGCAAACAAAAAAATCCAAAACCACAGTTAAATGAACTGAAAGATCATGAATCTGGTGTAATGTAACACATGAAATTGGGGATTGCTCTGTAATCCCCTTCCTCTGTCAAAGCTGTTGCTCGGAGTGACCATGCCCCACCATTTCCCTTCGCCTCAGGGCAGTAAATGGCAAAATCACGCAAAAATCCCACCCTAATTGTTGCTGGTTACTGTCTTTTAATGCAGCTAAGCTTCCCACTCAAGCTGACTTTTTTTTTATGTACTCGTTTGGCTCATATCCATTGCTGAGATTTTACTAGCACGATTATTTATTGTATGAATTTCACCCGGACAACGCATCGCGCTCCCAATACGCTACAGCAGAAGCGCTTAAACCACAAGAAAAAGGGTCAAGCCCCACCAACCTTCAAGGCAGTGGAAAGATCCTTTGCCTCCAGTCGAATGTAAGGAGTTACCCTGCCTTGCCACGTGTGGGAATGGTGGGGCCCCGAAGGGAGCCGGTGCTGGACGTGGGGAGGCGAAGGCCACCGGTGGTCCCGCTCTCCTCGTGCTGTAAGACTTAAACCAAGCTATGCTTTTACACTCGTGTCTCTTGTTTTTTATACAGATGTGGCCAATAAGTTCTCTGAAGACCTTATGTGGTCTCAATAGTCTCTTCAAATCACACTTCACTTTTTATTAAAAGAGGTCAGGGGTGGGGGGTATGGGGGACAAAAAGCTGCATCGTAAGAAGTCTGTCTGATTATATTTGCAATTATTATGCTCCCGTAACAAACAGTCTGTACTACGCTCAATTCGAAGAAATAATGGTATGAGGGTGGCATGAGCTGCCCCTTGGGAAGGGGTGGGAGTGGGGGAAGAGGGGAATGAATTGAAAAATTGCCTTCCGGTGTACTAATTTATTAATAAATACTAGGTGTTTGTTACTTGACATGATTCTGTGTTAACCTCCTTAACAGCTGCCCAGGGGACACCTGGGTTGGGGCAGGGGCTTGTTTGGGGTGCCCATGGTGATGAGGGGGATTTTGGAGTTTGGGGCTCATGAGGAGGTAACTTTGAGGTCAAAACGTGATTGCTTTCTGTTGGTAGCACTGCCTTGAGTCCCCACAGTCGCTGCTGGAGCTCCCAGCAGGTCCCCTCCCTGTGCTGGGATGGGGGACCTGTGCTAATTCCCACAGCACTGACAGATCAGATGGCTGATGGGGCTTCCAGGGTTGGTTTCTGCAAACTCTCAAAGGCTTTGCAAGCATTTTGGGGAGCCTGAAGTATTAATTTTCCAGGAAGCAGCTGCTGTGCTGAGTCACTCCCGAGCTAAGGTCTTGCAGTCACAGCATTTCTGTCAGTGTTACATTGCCCATGTCCGTAAAGTCTGCACTTCCAAATAACTCATCCCTTGTTATTCTGTCTACGAATTGAATCCTTAATGGGACAAATGCTTGGTTTATAAGACTGTCATTTTGTTTACTTGGCTCCAGAGTGATTTCTGTTACCGAGGGTGCTGTGTTTTCCTTCTGGCTGGCACTGGAAATTGCTGGTGCAGGACTATACATAGGTACACAATTGAAACTTTTCAACACATGCACAGATGAAATACAGTGTCAAATAGCAAGAGCCTTTATTGGGAACTCTGGGGTGGAGTTTTCCCTTGGTAGCATTGAAACATTTAGCTCTCAGTGCCTGCAGTTCTGAGGTGGAACCAGTATCAGCCTGTTGGCAAGAGGTGTTGGGACCAGTGGTGGTTGATCTACCTGGGCAAGAACTGGAAAGGGAAGGGAAGGTATGCAATTCTGGGCTCAATCAATAGTTGGCTTTAAATTATCCTTACCAGGTTTTTGGAACAAGTCCAGCTGGGAAGTTAAAAAATGTCCTTTTCTGGTCTGGGTTCTCCCAGGTAAATGTAAGCACTTACACAGGGTGTAAGCACTACAGCCATCATGCCACCCTCCCAGGGAACCACCAACCCCACCCTGCAGCTGCACTTCCCGTCCTGGCAGCCACTCACATTTTCTGATGGGCTTTGAAGGTAAAGCAAAAAGAAAAACAGTCCTGGAAGAGGGTTTAGCCAGCTGAAGAGACACCACGAAGCAGAGGTGTTGTGGAGGTGCCTTGGCCTGGAGCTGCTGAGGAGGCACAAGGAAGCTGTTTGGTCCCTGAGTTGTTGGGATGCATTTAATTTATCTTGATGGCAGGTCGTGGAACTGGTCAAGACTTGGGCAATCCTTGGCTCTGTGCTTTGCACACTTCCAGCATGGTTCTTTTCTTTGATTGCACCTGGATATTGACCTTTTCCCTGGCTCTGTCATTTCAGATTTCCAACTTTTTGTTGTATGCATATGTATATGTGTGTACAATATATTTCTTATGTATTTATCAATACATTATATATTTAGATAAACTACATACATATTTAACAAATTGTGCTATTTATATATTTACATATTTTCCTATATTATTACTATGTATTTTTATAGATGTATAGTATATAAATATTTTCCGTCTCTGGGGGTGTGTGGGGGAAAAATATCTGAGAGCAGCTGAGCCCCACATATGGGCAGGGTATTTCCTGGCAGCGTGGGTGGTGTGAAAAGCCACAAGCCCCGTGCCCCCACTCTTCCTCTGAGCCAGCTCTCTTAAGCCTTAAGAAAATAAACCAGGCAGGTGGGATCAATGGGTTCATGACCTGGAGGCATAGCTCTGTGGCAGAAGAGATTGTCCTTCTTCTCATCTTTGTCTTATTCAAGGCATCGTGGGCAATGCACAAACTCTGACGTGCAGCTCAAATGGCTGAAGTCTTTGGCTAGAAAGGTAAAGGTGTAAATATAAAGATCTTTATAAATATATGTAATATGCATAAAAGTGCATTTTTTATAAAATCTGCATTGAAAATATGCTTAAGAGTGCATTGTAGATGGGATGTGGGGTTTGCCCCTTGCCTGGCCTGGCTCAATCATGGTGTTTGAGGGGTGGGATTTGGGTGCTGGGGTGGCAGTCCTGGGTGGTAGTGCCTGTGAAATCAGAGGGCACAAGGAAGCAAGATGAAGGCATATCCTCCTCTGTCTGCTGTGGGCATCTTGCTTCAGAGCAGAGACCCAAATTTCTGGTGTGGGTTGCATAAAACATTTGCTGCCCCAGCCCTGCTTGCAAAGGCTGGGATATGAGTTGTGGACATTGTATTTAGGGTGACAGTGTTTGCTTGGACAAAGCCCTCCAGAGATGCCTCCAGCACAGCCTGGTGTCCTCGGGATGGGCTGACTCTGCTGATCAGGGCCTTTTAATTCCTCCAGTGCAAATGAGCATTGGGATTGTATTTTTAAATTTTCTTTCTTTCTTTTTTTTTACCCCGTGAATTGCAGGTGCTCTCTGCAGAAGAACAAGACATCTTGTGCACTTTCCTCCTACCTTAGCCAAATTGCAGTTTATCTTCGTGGGGAATTAATTGCAACCCTCTGGGTGTGGCTGTTTACATCCCACTTGGAAAAACTCCCCGGGGTCTTCTGGGAGGTCACTGACCCCTCTGGCTCCCTGTGTATCAGCCAAACCTCTGAGGATGGCAGCAGTGTCTGTAGGAGGGATGGTCTGGGCAGCCTTTGTGTGAACAACCTGCGGGGACATGGGAGGCGATGCTGAGGGTGTCCTGTGGGCTCCATGTGGGATGTGGGGGATATTTGGGGGTCTGTGCCCATCACTGGGGCCACAGGGCCGAGCTGTGCAGTGTGTGGGAGGGAGGCAGTTTGGTACAGGCACAGCTCACCCCAAAATCCTCCCCTGACATCACTTGGCCACAAACTTTACACCATGAAGGGTTTGCAGCTGGTTTTTTCTCCTCTTGGACTTTGCTCCTGTGAGTGCCTCAAAGGGGAAGTTTCCAGGACAACAAATGGGAAGATGGAGGAGGAATAAGAACAACCATTTGTGTATTCATTAAATACCTGCCTGATGGCAACCCCTGAGGTGTTTATCACACCATTTAGGATGTGGCAGCTGCTTCTCTGTGTGAGTGTCCATGAGCTTTATAGTTTCTTTTGGGATACTCTAATTTAATTTTCCTTACTTTCTGGGGTGGAGGGAGCTGGGTGGATAATGGAGAACCTGCCTGTTGTGGAAGCTGTGGGTGTTTCTGGCAGCTCACAGTTGTTGCAAACCCCAAGCCCTTGTAGCCAACGCACACTTGTGTCTCTGCTCCTGCTCCCCAATTTCTGCTCCAATCCCCTCAGGGCTGTCAGCTCTCTGCCCTCTGTGGATGAGATTAACTTCACCTGGATTTGAAGGGAATAATCTATAAGCATGCTGGTCTCAAAATACATTTCTGGGCACAGGAGCTTTTTCCAGGACCTGTGAGGCTCAGCAGGAAACTACAACTGAGGCAGGACATTAATCTGCCTGACTTTGTTTCTGGCAGCTCTGATTTTTCCAGGCTAATACTTGGCAAGAATGATACTAACTAAACCATCGATCTTCCAGGGTCCTTCAATAGCTGATGAATGCTTTTTGTGGCTTCTTCTTTTACTGATAATTTATTTTAAGAATAACAAGCTGTCTTGCCACTCTCCCTGGTGAGCAGAGCTCCAGGTACCTTTCTACTGAGGCTGGCAGTGTTATTGTCATTTTGCAAGTGGGGAAACTTGAAGGACAGAGATCAAACTCCCCATAAGCAAACTGATCAGAAAAAAATTAAGGGTGAAATTCAGAGAAAAGTCCTACCCCAACAGCTCCCATACCCCCAGGAAAAGGGGAAGGATGGAGGCAATGCTCCCAAATGTTCCAATGCTCCCAAACCATGCTTTTCTATTAATTAATTTGCCATTTAAGTGAGATTTTTGAGCTGAGAATAAATCTATGGCCATGCTGGCTCCCTGGTTAGATCTTGTGTCTTTCTCTTGCCCCATCTCAGCAAGTGGAGCTGGGAGGAAGGTCCACTTCCAGAGCTGACACAACAGGCCTGTCCTCTATCTTCAGGCCCTGTCCCACCCAGAGAAAACCCCTCACTCCTGCCTTTTCCCCCAGCCTGTTCTGTCTCCCCAGAGCAGGGATGCTCCTTCTCTCTGCCCTGTGCAGTGATGCCCATAACACTGATGGAAGAAAGACACAAAATTGGGCATGGAGCAATTTGACTTCGTAAAGCAAAACAACTCCATGGAGCCAGGGAACTCACACCTGAAAATCAGAGCTGTCCACAAGTGGTGAAAACACAGTTTTTTTCCTCCATTTGTGCTTTTTTCTCCTTTTCTTCCTTTCCCAATGACCTTCCCCTGCACCTAGACATAATTTCTGTGGCAGGAGGATGGTGGACCAGGGACTGGCAGTGATGGGAAGAGGATGCACTGATGCTCTGCCAACTTCCAGGACAGGTATCACCACCAAACTGACCTGTGGAAAAGGAGCACCCATCTGCCCTCTGCTCCCTGGATGGGCCCTTCAAGCAGGCTGGCAACCTGTGAGTTGTCCTGAGCTGAAATTAGGCATGGGAACCACCCAAAAAATTCAACAATCTGGACAGTAAAGATGAATTAACCCACCCACATTAGTCACATCCCCTAAGGAGGTGCAAGAACAGGACATGAATCCGTTCCCTTACCCCTGCTGTTGCCATCTTAAAAAATTTCCTTATAAAAATTATATTTAAACTTGAAAATGGTTTTCTTCTTTTTTTTTTTTTCCTTTTTTGGTTCTTATCACCTCTGCTTTCTTTTGCTCAAATACATGGGAAGTTTCCTCTAATTAAATGTATCTGTGGACAGATAATCCTTTTTTGCTCAAGTGTCAATATGGTCCTTTAACTAAACTAAATATTTTCCCTGCTTGATATTTATCCACCCCTGGCTACCTCTTGGCTCCTTCCTGGAGGTATTTGAAAACTGTGATCCTGTTCCCTCGCTTTTGTTTTTAATTTTTCTGGGCTCAGGTTTTCTCAGGGTTTTGTGTCATGCCTGGGCATTTAAGAGGTTCCCGTTTTGCTGCTGCTGCTGTGGACCTCAGACCTCCTTGGTACACTGGAGACATGGAGACAGCCACAGGCCATCAGCACACTGGTAACAGCTGAAATAACATCTACCTCTGCACTAACCTTGGATCTTGCAGAATCAGAAAAACACCGAATGGTTTGGGTTGGAAGGAACATTAAAGTTCTTCTCATCCCAACTCCCTGCCATGGGCAGGGACACCTTCCACTATCCCAGGTTGCTCTAAGCCCCATCCAGCCCGGCCTTGAACAATTCCAGGGATGGGGCAGCCACAGCTTCTCTGGACAACCTCTGCCAGGCCTCACCACCCTCACAGTGAAGAACTGATTTTAAACTAGAAGAGGAGAAATTTAGATTAATTACTAAGACAAATCTTAGTAATTAATCTAAATTTCTTTTAGTTTAAAACCATCCCTCTTTGTCTTATCATTATCTGCACTTGTAAAAAGTCGCTCTCCCTCTTTTTTATAAAGCCCCTTTAAACACAAAGGTTACAGTGAGGTTTCCCTGGAGCCTTCTCTTCTCCAGGCTGAGAAGGCCATGACTGTCCTCACACTGGTGGCATTTGCAGCCAGGCTCTGGTGATGATGAGTTTGTGAGCTTTGCCCTTTTGAAATCAGGAGCCTTCCTCACTGTGGATTTGCTTTCACTGCACCTCCATCAACTGCCTTGTCTGGACTAATCCAGCCTTCCCCTCCTATAACTTTCTGTGATTGTGATAAATCATTTTTGCAACAAGCTGAATCAGGATTTGTTGCCTGGTATAAAGTGCACAAACTTCTGCAAAATACCTCTTGGTCTTGCTGTTAGCCTAGAAATAGGGACATTATTATAATAAACTTATAATAGCCCTGGCTCCTCTCCCTCCTGCAGTGACACAAACTTGGGGTGACACTTGCTCGGCAAATGCAGCTCCTCGGTCACGCCATGAGCGTGAGGGATGAAGAGCCAAAGAGTCGAATCAGTGAGATTTTCTGCATCTGGCAGGGAAACAAAAGCTGGTCTGGCAAGAACCAAATTCTGCATGTCCCCGTCAGACTCAACTTTTGAACTCATAAGCGTGGGCACGTGCTGTGGAAGAAGTTTAGTGTGTCCCCAGGACACCTGAGCAATTCCATGCTGGGGTTAAAAAAAGCTGTTTTGATGGCAAAATTATAAGTAACCTGGGTTTTGTGCACCTTGTACTGAAAGACCCTCAAGTCATTATTTTTGTTCCCACTCCCTTTGTCTTGCTCTGCTTTTCCCTACTCTGTGTCCTACAGCTGCATGCCTGAGGATCTCAGAGTGGAAGGATGAGGGGTGGAAGGGCTGGAAGGGGTTCTTTTCCTGCATCCACCCCCAAGGAGAAGCACTCCTACACATGATCCCCATGGGTGAATGATGCCAGCAGTGCTTTGCTGCCACGGATGGCCATGTGGGTCTTGGACTGAGCTTGACACCCTGACCCACAGGTGTTCTGCCCCATTCCAGACCCTTCTGAAGGAACCAAACTAGGATGGCATGCCAGATTTTAAATTAATAGATGTGTACCAGTGGAAGAGGCACTGATACAGCACTTGGTGTGCATCCTAAAAGCGCTCTCCACTTCTTTTGGCACACTTGCCCCAGCATACAAAAACCACAGGGGACTTGATCCTCCCATTTGGGGTTTGGGTGTTTGAAGATGTAAAAACATCTTGTCTAAGGCAGAAAACCTTCCTTTGGGGTTAGCACCTCTAACACTGCCCTAAATCTGCCCAGGGGGGTTGTGGCATCTCCCTCTCCAGAGACATTCCAAACCCACCTGGATTCGTTCCTGTGTCACCTGCTCCAGGTGACTCTGCCTTGGCAGGGGGGTCGGACTGGGTGATCCCCAGGGGTCCCTTCCAACCCTGACAGTTCTGTGATTCTGTACCCAGTGCTGCCCTGGGTTGTGTCCCCAGGCCAGGTCCCATCTCCCTTCTCAAGGGTCACCCACCAGGGTCTCCATACAAAACTCACAGGAGCATGTTTCAAATTCCGGGAGCGTTTTCCAATAGGATGAATTGGTTAGTTGCCATAAAAAATCCACCACTGCTGTTACATGGCAAACCTGCACTCAGAGGGGATGGACAGACCCAGGGACACTCCATGACAGGAAAATCACTTGAAACAACCCCTCGTTTGTCTGGAGTGCCAGCAGCTCCTGGCAAATGAGCTGCACGATCATCACTGCGGCGTCAGCACCTGCTGATGCAGCACTGCTAATTATAGTGCTGGGCTCAAGCAAGCACAGCACAATTAACGTCTCTTGGTGAGGCTTGAGAGCTGCTGGGCTCTCCCAGACCTCCCCCAGGCTGGAGGTGACAGCAGGATGCCATCAAGAGCTGCCCCACCATGGTGATGGTCCCATGGTCAGTGCATGGATTTACACCCTGCTGCTCCAAGGGTGATGTTTGGGCTCACAGTCCAGCCTTTAATGCTGGAGCAATAAATGGCAGGTGGTTTTTGGAGGAAGGCCAGATGCTCTCCACTGACAGCTCCAGCAGGAGGGAGGGAAGGGGTGACAGTGTGATATTAAGGTTTGCAGCACCCATCCTCTTAGTCATTATTCAATTTATTTCCTGAGACCAGGATAAACAGTAGAAAGTGTTATTTTCAGCACTGAAATGCTGGCATCTTACACCTCCCATGTCTAAATGTGCAGCCATTTCCTTCCAAATGAGGCATTTTTCTGAAAATAGAAAGAAATGGGTATTTTGACTGGAGTAAGCAGTTATTTTCCTGCACTTCTTGATTTTTGGAGCATCTGGCAAGCTGATGTTACCACATTAAAGTTGCTCTACAGACTCCCCATACTCAGGCTCTAGAAAACCTGGATGGCCAGGGACACTAAAGCACCTGAAATTCCTCATTCAAGGCCAGAGACAGTCCCTGTGACCCAACACATGCCCAACACTGCCATGTGTCCAACACACTCCCAAGCCTGGCACCAGTTCCAGGCTGGAGTCTGTGAGGTTTAAGTGGTCCTTTTCAGAAGCTCCTGTTGTCACAGAACAAAGAGTAATGTGTTAAAACAAAAAGTGGGTAGATTTAGACCACCCTCATTTTACAATGAGGGTGGTTAAACACTGGAATAGGTTGACCAGAGAGGTGGTGGACGCCCCATCCCATTCAAGGCCACATTGGGTGGAACTTTGAGCAACCTGGTTTTATTGAAGACCCTGCTCAGGGGGTGGGACTGGATGATCTTTAAAAGTCCTTTCCAATCCAAACCATTCTATGACTCTGTGGTCTCTGAAAGGGCTGGGTGAGGCCTGCAAGATCTCCTTGTGGGGTGTAGGTGCTCAAGTTCCATTCCAAGGACCTGCACTTGCTCTCAGCTGGGGTGATGCTGCAGGGGAATCCCATCAAGCCTCATGTGGAAGGACATCCATCCCCATTGCTGCAGTGAGCAGGCTCCCCAGCATCTCCAGCTTGAGACCTGGGTCCCCACAGGGTTTTGCTGGGCATTTCAAAGGAGCTCAATGCCCAGCACATCACCACATCCCTTCCCACTGCTTCCCAGTGGCTCTCAGCAGTGATGGAGCTGGTTAATGGGTTCTGCTGGAGAGTTTGATATTTAACTCACTGCTGCAGTCAGGCAGAGGCTGGAGAGGTGACTCAACAAGGTCTTGCCCTGGTTCAGCCAGGAAAATCACATCCTGTTCTTTTAGCTGGAAAAACACAAATACATCACATCATGCTGTACATGGAGGCATCTGCTCCTCAGCCAGGCTGATGTCACCTCTCCTGACCCCTGTGACGAAGGGCCAAAAACTGTCACCAAGCCATGGGCTCTGTTATTGATGCACACAACTGCCTGGGCTGCTGCAGTTTCCAAGGGTGGCCCTCATGGTGCTCAGAACTTCAAAACAACTCACCCTGTGCCTGGGACTGGCCCCACTCCATCTCACCCCAGTGACAGGTTTGGGTTTGTGCCTGTCCACGTGTGGGACTGCACATCCCCACCACAACTGCCTTAATGAATCTGAGGAAACGAGCACAAAACCATTGAGCCGTACTGATTTTATGTCACTGCCAGGCTTTGCACTCAGCTTTGGGAGCCAGGGAGATAAAATACAACTCGTTTTGTTGATGCCAGTGAGGTTTAAAACTCAAGACAAATTAATTGCATCTGTATTTTTTGATCGTTGAAGGCAATTTCGTGAATCATTTGTTAAAGATGCCACTTAAGGAGGAATTTCCTAACTGCACAAGTTAATAACTTTAAAACTGCTACTCAAGCTCTCTGCAAATGGGGCTTTGTGCTGCAAATCTCTTTGAGGCTCATAATTCAATCCTATTTAAAAGCAAATTTTCTTAGATTTAGAGCAATGAATATTTAAATGCTACCAGTTGAACAATTTTCAATTTTGAGATCATTTCAAAGCCAGGAGAGTTTATAGCATTCGGCTACTCTGCCACACTTCAGCGTCTGAATTGATCTGAGCCAGCAGCTGACTCTTAAGCAGCTTAAACAGCTATAAAGGGTTAGAGTACTTTAAAGGGTTAGGGTAGTTTAAGTAGAATATCATGTTTTCAGGGTTTTGGTTAAAGAAATGAGAGTTCACAGGCTGTCAAGCCAAGCAGCTCCAAAGAAGGACGTGACAAGCTTCGCAAGAAAAGCTCTCTGAAGCACTTGGCATGTTCTCTGCCTTCAAACCTTGTCTGGTTTATTTTTTTCCTGAGAAAAAGTGAGAAAAATTAAATGAAAGAAGCATGTTAACACTGACACAAAATGCAGAACATAGGCAAAATGTTTGGGAAATGCTGTGAAGGTGGGTTTGTACTGACAACAACCCTGTTCCGCTCCTTGTATTTGACACTTCTTCAGTATAAACCACTTCAAAACACAGTAATGCTTTGAAAAGTAGCAATGGAAAAAAAAAAAAAAACAACAAAACACATGAGCTTTTCTGTGCTGATATTTAGCCCCTCCAATGTCAGATACATGAAAATTAAAAACCGAAACATGGAGCTTTTAAAAACTGTTGTGAGCCCAAGCCAGATCTGCACAAGCTTTTGTCCAGGGTGATTATTTCAGATGGGAAAGCAGACAAGGGGAGAAGAAGAGGTTGTTGGTTTGTGTTTTTTGGTCTTTTTTTTTTTTTTTTTGTAAGAGATATTTATGCCACTCCTAGCCATAGAAATGGATCCTGTGTCCATTATAATTTATTCCTTTTGACTAAAAGCCATGCATATGCCAGTACAGTTGCTCCATCTGTGCTGTTAATGCTGGACTGTGGAAAAAACAGTTCAGGTTTTGTTGGATACAAGAGACAGCTGAGGCAGAGGGAAGACCCCTTAGCTTGGCATATCACAGATGGATGAACGTGGGGAATCTGTTTCCAGGTGTTTCCCTAACTGCACTGGCTTCAGGACAGCATCTGTGCTGGCACAAGCCTCCCACACCTGTGCCAGAAATCAAGGTAAGAAGCAGTGCAGCTGAGGTGAGCTGTAAAGGCTCTGCCAGGGCTGTCTCTGCTGCAGACTTTACTCTGACTTTACATCAGCCTGAGGGCTGTAGGAGTGGGATAGGGCTGATGAACCAGGCTGCACCATGTCCCACTTCCCCGTGGTCCTGTCCCTGGCTCCAGAAGCAGATTTCTGGGAAATGCATAATGAAAGGTGATGTAATTTCCTCTGCAAACCCTCCTGTCTCAGACTGTTTGTGGCCTGGGGAGAGCCAGGCTCCTGGGCTCCTGTTCTCTCTGGGTGTTGGGTGACCCTCTGCGAGTTTCTCTCCTGTGACCACCCAGGGTTCTCTGGAGAAAGCAGGACAAGCTAAAGCTTCCGTGTCAGACCAAACATTGGCTGATTTGTCTGTTTTCAGCCTGGAAATCCCAGCTGATGCCCTTATCCATCTATTTATTTATTTTTATTTGTCAGTGGCGGACAGTCAGTGAACAGCCTGTCCTGTCCCAGTTCCATAAGCCTCACTCTCCATGTTTCCACCCACCTCTTTTGGAGGACAAGAAGTTCTGACCTACTCATGCTTGATTTCCCTGCATCCCTTCTTTGAACTTCTCCCCTTCTGCCCATGGTGAGCTGTGATGATGGGTGAGGCAGGGCCACTTCCACATCAGGATTATATCCTGACAGCATTATTGCTGCAGAAGAAATAGCCAAATATCTCCCCTGAGGGTATTGCCAGGGTTTTCATCAGGGATAAGATATTTAGCATCACTATGGTAGGATCCAGGCAATCATTCAACTGGAAAAATAACTCAGGTGCTGTGTAATGAGATCTGACAGAAATGTAGCAGTAAATGATTTAATTACTCAGCCTGTTTCAGTGATGGTGCCAGGATGGATGCAGCAGTGCTGGGTCCCTGCTGCTGACAGCAACATCCTCCCGTAGCCCAGCAGCATGCCTGGGGCAAGCCTGTGGCTTGTGACCTCCCATCTCACCATAAATATACTCTAGAATTGAATTATTCTGTTTAGAGTGAGTTTATTAGTGGCATAGCTGATGTGTGTGTATGTATACACTGAATTATTCCTTACACTGAGGGCCCCAGCAATCCCATTTCTTGTCTTCTTCCTCAGCACCATTTCTCTTATCCTCACTCCCAAACTGCCCCTGTCTCACTCCATCTTATCTCCATACTCTCTCAGAGTATTTTTCAACAATAACTTCACTGTCCAAGACTATGATATTCCCACTAGTTCCTACTTTTTCCAATTTCTCTGTGGATATACACAAAAGATCTGGGTTGTTTTTGTTGGGTTTTTTTTTTTTTTTTTGGTTTTTTGGTTTTTTTTAGAGCAAGCACTCAGCACTTCCAGGAACTGTGTGTCTTCAACAAGCCCCAATGTGTGTGTTGTTTTAAAAGCATCCCACCCTTGCTTTAACTAACTTTTAATATTTCCCAGAACTGGGTGTTCTGGGACATATTTCCCCGTGGCTTTGAGCTCAGGGTCAGGGTTAGAGCACCAGGATCTGCTGATCTGGCAGGATTTTGTATCCCCTCCGAAGCTGGCAAGTGGCAGATCTCCTTTTTCCCCACAGCTTTGCAAGGATATTTGGAATAACTTCAGTATCACCAGCATTAGGACTTTTCCTGCATCGCCCAGGGTTTATGGCTTGTGAAGAACCTTTTGGGACAAGCCAGCAAAAAAATTCCCACATTATGGAAGGCACCTGCTGGTTTCATCATCCCCAAAGCTTTCCAGGAAACCCCGACTCAGAAATTCATGTTCCCCTCCCTCACCCCAAGGCTCAGCCTTGGCAGCCGCAGATGCCGTCACAGCAATGAGTCAGAAAATGCAGGATTTTGGGGATGAGAATTCTTTATGCCGGTTCTTTCTGCCGCGGTTTTGCAAGCAGAATAACCTTCAGCTTGGCTGGAGATCGCTCTCCGAAGGTTTTTCGCCCTCTGGAGGCTGACACTGGCAAATCGAATACAAAATTTAAAGAGAAAAGAGGCTCAAACCTTACATTTGCAGGAATGCAGCCCTCATGAGAATAAATATGCAAAGAGCTGGAACTCCAGAGTGTTAGTACTGAAAAGCTGGGCACAGACTCATGGCAATAAGAGAATCACAGAATGGTGATTTGGTTGGAAGGGACATTAAAGATCAGCATGTTCCAACCTCCCTGCCATGGGCAGGGACACCTTCCACTATCCCAGGTTGCTCTAAGCTCCATCCAGCCTGGCCTTGGACACTTCCAGGGATGGGGCAGTCACAGCTTCTCTGGCCAGCCTGTGCAGGGTCTCACCACCCCCACAGGGAAGAATTTCTTCCTAATAATCAATCTAAAATTTTCCTCTTTTATTTTAAAACCATCTCTCCTTGCCCTATCACTATCTACCCCTGTAAAAAGTCACTCTCCTTCTTTTCCATAAGTCCTCTATAGGAAGGGGCAAAAAGTTGACACTGAAAATATAAGCTCAGCCTTGTTTTGCACTAGGCTTGATTTAGCCATATTAACATATCTTACTTTATTTCCCTATGTGTTTCTGCCATGACTTCATCCCAGCTCCCTGAAGACTGGGATAGCCTGATGTTCCTATGGAGTTCTCTTGTCAGCCTCTTTATATGCTCTGTCCAGCTGCACACAGCTCAGCCTCACAAGTGCCAGGAGAGCAGAGAGAGGCTGTGCATGGAGGCACCACGCCAGGAACATGCCCAGGGGAGGCTGCTGGCCAGGCACGGTGATGTGATTCAGTGAGCTGGAGGCAAAGACATAGAACATCCCCTCCCAACCCTGTTCCCATGCAGGACACCTTGTATTTTGTGTTTGCTCTCTTCCAGCCAGCACAGATCCCTGCATATCTGCCAAAAAAACAGCTGGAAGCCAGATTTGTCAACAATAGCTAGCACCTAGCTCCTACCAGAGACAGGAATTCCCATGGGTGCTGGCACAGGTTAGGAGCCTATATAGGAATGGTGCTGCTAAACATATTTTTGGACAGGATCTTTTTGTCTAGAGCATTATTGGAAGACAAACTTTTTAGCTGTGTGTTAGAGTAGTACACAGGTTTTAAACTGAAAGAGGGTTGATTTAAATTAGATAGAAGTGCTTTACAATGATTATGGTGGAACACTGGCACAGATTGCACAAAGAAGTTGTGGATGCCCCATCCCTGGAGGTGTCCAAGGAGAGGTTGGACAGGACTCTGAGAAAACTAACTTAGTTGAAGATGTCCCTGCTCATTGCAGGGACAAAAGCACATAACAGATGCGAGGGGAATCAAGGATTATCAGATTTCCACAGCCTCAGAAGCCTTTGCCCTTTGCTCCTGACACCTTCTATCCACTCAGCTGTAAGAAGGAAATGCCCACCCGTGGTCTGTACACATCAAGAGCTCAGAAAGTTCCACCAAAATGTCACAGTTCTACACCACCACCCATGGCTGGAAGAGAAGGTGTGGAACACCATGAAGCAGCACCCTCTTACCCTGCTTATCTTCATTCCCAATCTCAACAAGGTGCCCACCTGCACCTCAGCAACATTCACCACTTCTGCATGGGGCCAGCTCCATCCCATGAGGTTGCTGAAGGGAAAGGCACATGTCTTTTCCAAAGGGAAGACCAAAGATTATGGGAAAAGCAAAGATTGGGGGAAAACAAGGTCCAGATGGGAGGGAGATCATCAGGAAAACCTAGCTGGGATTTTCCACAATTTTGGCCCTTGACCCAGAGTATTCACAAGGGTTTATCCAGTGCCAACTGTCCAGTCCTACAGACCAGGCTTGGTTGGGCAATTAACTTCTCCATGGGACTAATCTGACTTCCCATTTCTGAGCTGGCTGAGGTTCTGCACTGCTGCCAGTACAAGGTCCACAGGTCACTCAGCCACCCACGGGCTGCTCTGGGCCAAGAGCTCATCACTGCCCCGGCCCACACTAGCCACCACGGCTCCCTGGGGCCAGCACCAAGCAGCCTGTGCAGGGCTCAGCCCAAACAGGCTTTGGTTTTTCTTGGTCTCTCAGCATCTGAACACACACAGCCAAGAGTTCAGCACTCTGGGTCTTCCTGCAGGATTTGAGGAGATGTTCTTCAATGTCCAAGAGAGAGTCTTTCCATGCTTGCATAGGCCTGAACTTGAGAAAATGCATTCTACAAGGCAAACCAAGAGAAAAGAAATCACTTGCAGCTCCCTCTGTCTCAATAAAAAAGCAAGAACATATCCTAACTGTTCATTATTTGGGTCCTGATTCCCATCTTAGGGGATTTGAGGGCAATTTTGGCAGGTTGGCTCCCTGCGTGTGGCACTGGTTGTAGTAGAGAGCTGAGAGAAAATTCCTCCCTATTTTCAAGGTTATTATATTGTGTCCATGAACCAAGTTAGATTTTAGCAAAAGAGAAGGACATGTCACCCACAGCAGCTGGACAAAGGCAGAGGACACTTGTCACAAAACCCTCAGCAGTTCTGGGTACCACAGACAACATCAAGAGCAGGACATCAGTTTGTTGCATTACCTGTGCAGCCCAGCACCTTCTCATGCCAGAAACACCATTCCCAGCTCCTGGAGGCAGGAATTGGTTAATAATTTAAAACTGTCCTCTAGAACAGAGGTAAATACACTTTGGTGGAGGGGTGGAGGGGTGGAGGTGCATTCCAGTGCTGGGGTACATCTGGTGTGTGCTGAGGTTGTCACATCGAAGTAGAAGGCAGTGGGGCACTGTCACAGTTTGGTGAGAGGGGACAGTCACAGGGGTGTGATCACTGCTGCAGATTTGGGGTCAGCTTTGCCAGTGCTTTGCAGGGAGCCCAGGAAGGCGCCAGTGATGTTTTGTATTCTGTCTGCAGGGCTGGGATTTGTACAGCTGAGCAAGTTTTAATGTGATGTTTTCTGAGGCAAGAGACGTGGAAGCCTAAAGTGCTGCTATTATGAAATTCCAGTCCAAGCAGTGGCACATTTTAAATAAGCAATAAAGATGCAAGAGCAAGTCAGTACCAAATAGCAATTCCACTGTAAGATCACAGAGCCATGACCAGGCACAACCTGATTTTTTATGCATGTAAAAGTAATTGGAAATTTGCCTTGTGCTTGTTCTTCATCTTATTAAAGGACTTGCTGCTATGAGGACATATGGGGTAATTTCCAATGTTTTTAGTGCTCTGCACAGTTTCTTGGCCAGGGTTCACATTGTTCCAGTAAACAGTTACCTGGTTGTTTACTGGAAAAGCTAGGATTCCAGGCCTTCTTTGGAAGATGATTTAATCATCTTACACAGCATTTTGCACTTGGATAAGCAGGTCAGCAGCCAAGGCTCGAGCCAACAACAGGGTCTGTCATGGCCTGACCTCCTGCCTGGAGCAGCACTGGTATGCAGGAGCAAGGAACCCAAGGAGTGCCCACACACGGCTCTGCAGCTCTAGCATGTTTCCTCATGCCTGATGTGCACATGCCATATTAGCAAAATGTGAACATTTGACTCAGCCTGGCCTGCACTGAACATGAGTCGGAGACCCAGCAAGTAAACAGACCCATAAGTCATCCTCCAGCCAGGCTGCCAAGAGGCTCTTCAATACCCAGGCAGAATTCAATGGGTGCCACTCTGCCAGACTGTGTCTGCAGCCCGCCACTAATGGGGAAAAATCATCGCCCTCGAGCCCTGCTTTGGTTCATCCCAGCACAACAGCCAGCTGATCCTGCAGGCCAACTCCCAGCTGGCCCAGCCACAGGAGAAGGAAAGGGAAGCTCACTTCAGCCACAGCAGCACAACCCTGCCTTGCTCAGCCCGTGGTGACTCACGAGGCAGAGCTGCACCATCTCAGCGTGACATCTGTGGGCTACACCAGGCACAGCCATGCCCGTGGTGCCCAGCACATTTGAGAAAGCAACTGGTGTCTCCACTTGGCCCCACAAACTGACTTTTGGCACGGTCATGCACTGTGTAGTGCCTGGTCGGGTCATCACCCGCTGGGTAATCATGTACATCTCTGTGAATGATAACTGTTATCAAACAGGTGGACAGTTCTCAGCTGTAAAGTTCTTTGCCTGTGGAAGAAGAAGAGGAATCAGGCCTATGTGAGAAATTAAAACCCAAAACCAGGAGGACAAAAAATATTTTCCCCATTTCTAAGATGTCTCTGACCTAGCACCATTTTACAGCTGTCCCTACGTGTCCACTGTGAAAGCTGAGTGAAAACTGCTGCCTTCCTGGGTCATGGAATTATAGAATGGTTTGAGTTGAAAGGGACCTTAAAGATCCTCTAGTTCCAACTTCCCTGCCAAGGGCAGGGAACCCCAGCTGCCATCACCCCTTGGCTGGGAGCTGCACAAGTCAATACAGTTGGGCAAATGCAATTTTTTGTGAGTATTTTAGTCTCTGTACATCACACCTGTGCTGTTTTCCTGTCCCATAAATGGGGCACATATGGCACACCCCCCTACTTGAGAAAGAGCAGGGACAGGAGGAAAATGGCATACCAAGGGCAGAAAGGGTGATGGTGAAAAAAAGAGAAATAAGAAAGAAGCCATGAAAGACGGGAGTAATAAAAGAGAATCTCTGTAGAAAGCTACAGCAGAGCTCAACAAGATGATGGCACATGTCCCTCTGGATTCATTAACCACTAATAGGATTTATGAAAAGGATTTGTCACACTCTCAGGAGTATTTAGGAAAATAAAAAAATAATCTGGAAAAAATCTCACACCTTATAAACATCTATCCTTTCTAATGAACATTTAATGCTTGTTAGGAGTGATGGAAAGAAAAGGAGCCAAGTGGGAGGCGAGCAGGCTCCGGCATGAGATGAAGTCCCTGAGGTGTGTGAGGGCCTGGAGTCCTTGGCTCACACAGGTATTTAGGGCTGTGCAAGGTACCCTGAGCATCTGTCCTGGCTCTCAACCACCACTTAGTGGCTACTGATGCCCCACAGGTGGAATCTGGAGCTCGTATCTCTTTCTCTGATGCCCATGAGCACCTCAATAATCCTTGAGAGTTTCAGTAAAACAAAGCAACAGAGCTTCCATGGTTTTTTTTTGTATGGGTGCTGCAAATCACGGGCCAGGCTCAAGGCAAGAAAGATCATATCCAGTTTCAGGGAATGCCGCAACAAGAATGGACCCAAATCCTGCACCGTGGCAGGGATAGTCTTCAACAGCTGCTGGGGATCCAGGAGTGCTCACCCTTACTTGTGAGAAATTAATTTCAGGCAAGAACCTACCTGAAATAAGCTGTGCCACCAAAGCCAACACTGGGAACACTGGGGAGGTTGCTGTTGCACCCTGGCTGCCCCACAGAGTGAAGCTCCTCAAGGTTTTCTTCATATCTTCCGGGCTTTAGCACTCCTAAATACAAATCAAGTAATTAATTAATGCCTGAGGCACTTTCAATGCCCTGCAGTGCTAAACTCCCCTGAAAATCCCCAGCTTTGAACACGAGGTGGCAGGCTGGCCCCAAGATGGGGAGCAGCCAAGGCAGCTGAAATGGCCAGAAATGGACCTTTGTCACCACAGAAAGGTGGTGACATGGAAGCTCAGTTCCTTCTTGTCACCTCTCAGAGAAGAGAGAAAGGGAACAAGGTTCCTGTGGGTCTTGGGGTGACTTAGGGGGAGGAGTATGAGGTGAGTGACCACATATTATGAAAAGATGCAAAAAGATGTGAGAAGATGCGAAAAGATCTTGCCTAAAACCACCTGCAGTTTGGGAGGAGGATGGCTGAGGGAAGGGAGCCCAGCATCTGGCCATGGGGATGGTAGGATGCTGCCCAGAAATTAGGTACTGGCAGCACCCTCAGCTTGCCCACTTTAGTGGTTTGGCTCTCAGGGCTTGGGATCAGACTGGAGATGGCACAGTCAAGAGCTGATCCCATTATTTGGACCTTCCTCACACGTAGGGGTGCCCTACTTGTGGACAAGCATAAGAAGAAAAAGCCTAAAGTTATGCCAAGGGAGATTTAGATAGGATAGCAGGAAAAAATTTCTGCAGGGAAAGGGTGATCAAGCACTGGAACAGGGTGCACAGGGAAGTGGTGGAATCAGCATCCCTGGAAATGTTCAAAAGGCATGAGGATGTGGTGCTTAGGGACATGGTTTTGTGGTGGTCTTGGCAGTGCTGGGTTAATGGTTGGACTTAGTGACTTTAGAGGTCTTTTTCAACCTTAATGATTCCATGGATTTGTCTGGTGACCGGTGGGCTGTTTCTGATTACCTTGACCCTGATCCTAACCCTGCCCTGCAAACTGACTTTGCAGCTTCACCTTGGGCCTGCCTCATCACCTCTTGCCTTGAGGACTTGGACTCTTGACTGAAGGCAGCCACTATCTTCAAACCTGCATCAAACCTGCCCCAAACCTGCCCCAAACCTGCAGCAGCCCTTTTGGCAGGGGAGCAGTGAGGGCCAGGCTGCTCCCCACTGGTGCAGGAGTGCAGCACCCACATGGAACACAGAGCTCCCGGAGGAGCAGAAGCTTCCCTTGGCCCTTGGGGCTCCTTGTCCTGCAGTTTACTCCCAGGACAGCTCAGATTGTGCTGCAAGGAGTGCAAGCGTGGTGGGACTGTGGAAAGAGCAGTTTAATCCACCAAGTCACACATTCAACATAGCTGCTGGCAGTGGGAGACCAGGGTGCTGCCTTTGCTGTTGGCACCTGAAGGCACTCATGGCTTGGTGCTCCTCCTCCCTCTTGCCAGCTGAGAGCATCCCCAGCTCATTAAGCCGATTTGCATACAGCTCGAGGTAAGGTCGTCAGGAGGTGCCGGGTACATGAGTGAAACACCATGAAAGCTTCACCGGAGGGAACAATCCAAGGAAATCCCAGTGCTCAAGCTCCAGTTTGCCTCAACAGAAGGGAATTCAATTAAGGGCTGATTTGATTTGTGTAGCTCAGAGTAAAGGCAGCTGACTGGGTGTTGGACATATTTTTGGCTCTGCATCAGCCATACATACCAAGAATTGCTTTAAGCAGGCTGGAACAAACACACTGGACCAAGCCCATCCCTGGCTGCCAGCTGCAGAGTCAGGGTGGGCAGCAGAGGCAGAACTGCCTCTCACTGATGGAGGACTGATGTGTGACTGCTTGCAGGGGTTGCCTTCCTCACGCCTTCCCCTCTGTAGGAGGAAACTCTGCAGATTTTGGCTGTGCTGGGTCTGTCCTTCCCTCTGCTGCAGCTCTTGCCCTCCAGCCCCTGCACACCGTGTGAGTCCTCAGAGACCTGTGCAGCTGATGGCACTGGAAACCCACCTTCCCACCTCCAGAGCTTTTGATCTTACAGTTGCCTCCCTGGGGACACCGAGATAAGCACAGACACCAGTTAAGATCAAGCTTTGCAGAAGTGATTAGGTATCCTGTGTAACTCATTATCTTCCTGTTAACATTTTCCTTTTCTTCCTTTGAAAAACTACTGTTTGTTAAATCAACTGATTCATCCTTTGCCAGCTCACCAGTGCCCAGTTTGGTTTCCTTATTCCAGTTTTTCTGGCTGGGATGACTCAAGATGGGTGGTTTTCTAGTGATCCACCCCATCTGAGCCCACCTCAGGTGGGTACCTATTAAATCCTATTAACCCCTAGCTGCCCTAAAGCCTTGGGCAACTCAGCTTTCCCTCCCTGTGAGTGCACAGGGAATTTTAGCTCTTGCCAAGAGCTGCCATGCTCATAAAAATAATGAGAACTTTGCTCCCTGAAAACAAAAACCCCTGCACAGCTGTGCTGCTGCATAAACACAAATCAGCTCTACAACTCCCACAGGCACCTTTTCTGACCCCAGGGTCCCTCTGTGCCCAAAGGTGCTCATGGACTTGCAGCACCGGGAAAACTCCAGTTCCTGCTCACACTGGGAATAGAAGAGCTGCATGCAGCTTCCCAGGAGCAGGATGAGACTGGAAGGCACATCCAGAACTGCTGCTTGCTCCCTGCAGATAGCACAGGGCACATGGAGCAGCCCTGGGAAGCAGGGAGCAAGCATTGCTCAGAGCCTGGCACAAACGAGATGTTCAAAACTTCCCATATGCCCGGGGAGTTAGAGGGTCCTTCTTGAAGAAAAACTCATTTGCAGTACAAAGCAGTCCCCTGGGTTGACAGCATGGAGTGCTTTCTCATTTGCTCAGGGAGCACAGCTCCCAAAAGAAGGAATGAACTGATTTAAAAGGATTTGTCCTTTGCATCTAAAGAAAGTCATTGGAGCTGTGCCTGAAGTCCCATGAGAAGCATCTATGCAAACATCTTGCTTGTCTGAATAAAACAAGGATTTCTTGGTAGCATTGGGCAAAATTCTTCTCTAAATATAATATTTAAATGGGACGATACAAATTTTCTGCTGAAACCACTCAAACAGGAAAATTCATGTGGGTAAGTTAGATTTTATTTCCTCTCCTCTGTGGAACACGGGGGTTGAATGGAACTGATCATCTCCCCACACTCTTAAGCATGTCCCTTTCTTGTCCCTGACCAGTGACATCTCAACCAGTTCCTCCATCTGCCACTTTGCTTCATCCTGCCACAGTGGCTACAAAAACCAGCTCAAAAAACATCTACGAGTTTTTCTGCCAGTTCCATGAGATGAATCCACTGCTTCATCCTCGGGTGCCAGGGAAGGGGAGGCCAAAGGGAGCAAGAGCAGCCAAGCTCACTTAGAGCAGTGATGACCTGCTAGGGCAGCTTGACTGGAGCATTCCATGCAGTCCTGATGGGGCTTATGCCAGCTAAAAGCTCAGCTTAAAACTGGGACAGGGATCCAGGGAGGATTGAGCAATGATTGTGCTGTTTGGAAGAGCTGTGTCTCCCAAGAACTTTGAATATTTTTGGTAACTTACTGCTCCCAATGTCTTAGTTCTCCCAATTAGAAAGAATGGCTGGGGTTGTCTGGCAAATTTTGAGCCTGGTACAAATATCTCAGGATTTCTGCAGCAGTTCTAACATGAAAGTAGTCAAACAGGCTCTTGCTAGACAACTACAGCTAAACCTATCATTTTCAATGCTTGGCAAAGACTGCATTTTAGTATTAAGTAAATATTCCATTCTTGGAAACATTTCCCTTTAAAACAAGCAGGCTGGATGAAAGACTTCCCTGCCTCTCCCTGTCACAAAAAAAAAGGGTGAGATTTATTTTCTTGCTCAGCCAGCAGTGTTGCTGGACACCCATACCTCAGGTTTTCCTTCCTGCTGTTATCCTGTCTGCTTATCAGAGAGTATCACCTGTTTACTTGAGACAAGACAAACAGAATTTGCTCATCAGAAGCCTCCCAGAGACATCCTACGAGCATCCTTTGTAGCTGAAACTGAATAACCTGCAAGCAACAGGAGCACGCAGCTCAGGCTGGTCAGATTTGCCATGTTTTGAGCTGCATTGATGTGGATTTCCAAGCAGAACTGAAGTGAAAGTGGGGCTATGCTCCACCTGGAGCAGCTGAGCAACTGTAAAGCTTCAGAGCAGAAGGAGGAAGAAAAAGCTGCTCTTCCCACCAAGGACAGGGGGAATTGGTGCCTTCCCCAATCTGACCTTAATTTTTGGCCATGGCAGTGGACGTTGTGGCCATGTGTGCACAGATTGGTGCTGCCCAGATGAATAACCATTGGCTGGTAGTGCTGTCTGGTCCTTGGCAGGACGAAAGCCCAGCAGGAGCGAGGAGCTCTGCTCTGAGTGTGCTGTGCTAGATGCTGTGGAAAGGATCTGGGGAAAGGAGAGAGAGCAGGAAATGTGCCACATCCACCCAACCACATCCCCCTCATCCTCATCCCCTTCACCTGCTGCCACTGGCACAGCCTCGCCTCTGTGAGACCCTTCTGAGGGGTGTCAGGGGACAGAAGGTATCCTCTGTGTTCCTCGCTGGGGTTAGGACAGGGACAGTGCTTTCAAGTGCAGACCAGTCCCAATAAATTTATCTTGCCAGTTTCCCTTTCGTAACAGGAAGGATAGCGGGCAAACAATAAATGCAGGAAATGTGCGACTGACCCAGACAAAGGTAGAAGGTTTGCTCTGGATCAGCCTTGTGTGCAGAGGGGAACAAGGAGAAAAGTCAGTTCTTGGAGCTTGTGAGTCTTCTTCATGGACGTTTTTTAGCTGAGAAATGTTAGTTTGTGACAAGTGTTGTGGAAATGTGCCTGACTTCACAAATCTATGGATGGAACACTGACAGCATTATATGTGCTAGAAACCAACTGGAAAAGATGAGATAAATCATCCACACACCTGGATAAGGCTCTGCTTCAATCCTAATATCATTTATTAGATAATTAAAGGGTTTTTTTATTTCAAAATATTTTCCTTATATTTCGTTCTCTTAGAGACCCTATTAGAGATTCTCATTTAAGGTCCCAGAGTAGGATATATGTTACACAGTATGTGATGAATTTCAGCTGGAGGCAAAATCCAGCTTTCAGCCACCTCTAATCTCAAGTATCTTCAGTCTCCATTCCCCTGCCCTTCACACAGACTGGATACTCCAAAAATTGGGCTGAGAGAGAGCCTGTGAGGTATCAGCCCTTCTGTAAGGATCAGCACGTTCAGGGATGTGGGATTGAAGAGGAAGAATTCCAGAGGAGGAGCTCCACCTGCCAGTCCACAGGTGTAATTGTCCTCTCCATCTACCCTTGTCAATGAAGGATTTCTTTTGGTGCCAATGAAGTTATGTTGGCAAAAGTGGAGTGAGAGAAAATTCAAGCTAAATATTTCTGTCCTTTCCGTTCAACTGGGACCAGTAATAAGGTCAGACCCATGCCCAATGTCAGCTGAATTTGCTAAATGCCTTCTGTAAGCTAAGAGTGGGGTTTATTTTCATATACACAGTCCACTGTTGATATTTGCAATCCACCTGTGTGCTAACCATTCAGAAAGAACCACCTTTGTATTGCACTAATAAAAGGTCCAGGTGTGTTGGCTAATAAACAGAGACCTTTTAAATCCATAAATGGCATTTTTGGGATGTGTTAACCTGATTGTGTTAATCCTCTTTCTCTCTGGAGGGTTTTTTTGGGATGTGCAGTGAGAGTTTTCTGCCCAGATCTGTTCTGTACTGAGGCACAATCTCACAGGTTTTCCAGTCATTCCTAGAAATGAGTTCTGAAAGGTGATTGGGGGAAAACAAGTCTGGAAGATGCAGCCCAAGGTACTTGGCTGGCCAGGATCAGTCTGTAATCCACACAAATGCTCCTCTGCATGGATAACATCTGGATCTGGTGGAGCTCTTAAAAAAGGGACTCTCAAAGTCTTCTAAAGCTGAACATGGATTTATCCAAATAAGTACTGAACAGGCAGAAGTGTCCATGGGCTTGGACAATTCTGATAAGGACTTTCAGAGTAATCAACAGCGGTGTCATTGATAAAGGGGCAAGAACTTGACACCTGAAGTGACAAATAAATACTGACATTCCTACAGGCATTTAGTTTTGGCCAAGGAATTGTTTCTTTTGAAAAGAACAAACACATTCCAGCCGAAGCTATTGTTGGACATAACACCTTATCCCCATACCTGTTTTACCTCAGAAATACCAACACAGTGCAGGCACAGCAGATCCAAGAGATGTGAATGAGTCTGTTCCACCATCCTTATCTGACCCAAACCCTTTCAGGTTCAGTTTCAGCAACCCCTTCATCAGCTCTGCATGGGTAGGAGATGCCAAGCTTAACCTAAGGGATCAGGCTGGTGTGACTCCATACCACAGAGGTGTTTTTGGTGCTGGCAGATGACAGAAAGGCCAAGCAGAAGCCAAACTTTGGTCTCAGATCTGCTGTTGCAAATCTGAGTTACAAATCAGTGTTGTGTGTGGCATTTGAGCCCTTTGGCATTTACTCCTTTTTTCTCTCACACTGAGATGAGTGTTCTCCTTGCTAATAAACTAAATTTTTTTGCTGCTCTAATCTGTCTTTCCCTATTGATCACTTTCCTCTTTTTTCTTACTTTTTCATCACAGAAAGCCTGGCAAACTAAAGCCCTTAGTGCAATCAAGACCCCCACCACGGGAAAAGCCTCTCAGTGGTGCTGCTGAGAGAAGGATCCTGTATCTAGCAAGGTATAAATGATTGGGTACTCAAATACCTGGTGTAATGTACTTTGCTCTTCCTTCAGCTGGATCTGAGCCCCAAGACAACCAGTCCCTCTCATGTGCAATGGCAAGACAGGACACAGAACTGAGGGCAAAGTGTTGTGGTAGGAGCAGATGCTCAGAAATGAGGCGCTGCCTCTTGAGATGTTTGGTTTAGCTAACTTTGAATTTTGCCATATAACTGCATCTCTACACACTGAAATACCCCCAGTAGTCAGTTCCTATAAATTCAGATGTCTAAGAACAACTGTCGTGGCTCTGGGAATATTAATTTTGGAAGCTCTTTGTTCCTCTGAGGCTTCCCTCTGCCCAAGGTCAAGGGTAGAGCTGCAAGGGTACAGCTGTGTTACCAGGGAGGACACTGCTGGGAAAACAGCCCAGGTGTGAAGAAGAGCTGGGACACACCTCACTGGGAACCCTGCCATGGGTTGGAGCCTCATTTATGTTTACCCTTGGTCCTTGGCCAAGCCACATTATATGCTTGCATGTGCCCAGCCTGATTACCCTGCTAATCCCTACAGGCACTTGCTGAAGTGACCTCCCAGCTTCACCTTGGACCTGCAGCTTTACTCTGGGCTCATTTGATGGGCCTGAGGCCTAACCTGGTCAGCAGAGCTGCTCTGCTTTCCTTGTCCAGGTGCCACAGGGCTGTGCCCATCAGTGAGGGCGCTGCTCCTGCCATGCAGAGCAGCCAGCTTCTGCTCCCTGGCACTGGGTCTCTCCTTCCCCTGTGGGTTAAGCATCCACGGCTGCTAATCCAAGTTTTAGGTCTCTCAGAATATGCCTTTTTATTGTTTTTTCTGGGAATTTGTTGAAACTTCCTTGGGGACATGCTGTTGCAAGTCAACCAGGAGATGTGCTGGAGATTCCATGCCAATGGAAAGCACTTGAAGGTCCATGGTAACATGTTGTCTAGCATTTGGGATATCTCTTGGTGGTTCTGATCTGAAGTAGAATTCAGTTTCTTATGGCTCATCTATCTTGAGTAAAAATCAGCAAATGGACTCATGAACATCACAGATCAGGTGCAAAGCAAAGCCTCTTGGTGGGAGTTTATCCAACACAAACATGCCAGCACAAAAATTCTACCAGGTGGTCCCCTCTTGGGAAGAGTGGGAGTGGCTTTTGTCAGCATTCTCTTGATAAGCAGTTAAACTGTACCAGATTCCTTCACTCTATGAAAAAAATAAACTTTACTCTTCCTTGTTGCTCTTACAAGGCCAAGTTTCCTCATTTTATATAAGCAAACAAGGAAATCTCTTAGAAGACGGGAATTCAGGTGAACTGCCTCTTCACCTCTAGTATGCAGGTCAAAATCTGCTCCAGTGGAGCCAGGGTGCCTTTATCTGCTGCCCTGGCTCCAGGCTCATTGACGTGTCCCATATTCTGGTTACTGGCCTGGGCATGTCTCTCCGGAGTCCTTAGGGTGCAGGACCATTTGGGGCTCTTCAGCAATCTCCCACCTGCTTTGCATACAACTGTAAAAAGAAAAAGTTGTTCTGTGAAGCACAGAAGTCAGGAATTTTTCCCCAGCCTTCTAGTCAACACTTTCTACTGCAAGATCTTGGAGTCCCAGCAAATTCCCTATAATACTCACCATAGCAACAGTCAAGCCCCCTCACCTTCCCTAGACTGGTCTAGTCCTTCTGTGTCCTCTAAGTCTCTGTTCCCAGCTCTCTCCTGCATTTAAACAGACCTATCCCTTACCTCCCAATGGTGCCCCCAGTTAATTTCTGTACTTTCTATCCCTCCTAACACCACCATGCAACTCCCATGACTCCTGACTGGCTCTGCTTGGCTGCTGGCCTGACAACTGTCTTCACCATGTAGTTGGCAACCACTTCACTGTGTTTGACTATCTGGACAGCTTTTCCAGCTGCTAAGCAGCCAAATAAAACATATTTGTCCTTTAGATGTTTGTTCTTTAGCCTGGCCCTGAGAAGAAACCTGTAGGTATTTATTAACTTTGTCAATACAAGAAATGGCAAAATGTCTGTACTGGTGTGTGGTGTGCATCCCCCACTCTCTCTTGGGGTCCACCAAGGTCTCAGAAATGCTCCTTGAAACTCGGTCTTGACTAAGAGCCCCTGGGCTGAGCTCCTCTGAACTTATCTGAAATACTGTCTGCTCCCAGGAACTTGTGCTGGCTAAGCAGCCCCCTGGGTTTTAACAGCCTTGGGAACTTTTTTTTCTTACCTGAATAACCACCCAGGTGGAACATTTTTGGTTTTGAACTTTCAAAGAAAGGTACCGACCTGAACCGTGGCCAAGATGGAAAACTACTGTGACCAAAACCAGCTCTGTTGCGACTCTCTGAGCAGTGGTCCAAAGTGAGACTCTCTGGGCTCTCCAGACTGCAGCAGGCTGAGACCAGCACCTCCCTCTGAATGGGGCCTCTGAGCCACAAAGCTCCAGGCTGGAGATGCCTGGAGGGCCACACCTGAATGACAGTGACAGACCCTGAGCTGAGATCCCCACTCCTTGAGACTCAACCCTTCACCTGTTGAGAAGGTGCAAAGGTATTTGGCATCAGTACTTCCCTGAATACAGGAATTTTTTGCAGGTATGTACCTTATACACCTTCTTTCAGGTGTGTCTATTTGTGAGTGTTAATATGCAAACACACTTTGAATTTTGCACTTAGATGTTTAAGGAATTCAGATTTGTAAGTAGATTAGGCCTATAAGGGAGTTACTGTTGTGTCTGTAGGAAATTCTATATGAATGTTTTGTTAAATTGTTAAAATTAAGCTATAGACTAGGTGCTGTTAAATTTCAGTGCTCTTAAACCTTTTAGGCCTAAACTGTTGGGGCTTAGTTTAGAAAGGGGAACCAAGTCTGGGGCTTAGTTTAGAAGGGGGATCTACTCTGAGCCTTGTGACCCAGCGGGAAGGTCTTCCTTAGTCCTTTCTATCATTACTCTTTTTCCCCACACAGACTCCCAATCAGCCTCCATGCAGATAATTTTTGGATGAATTTCAAGTTTAGATTGATTGATTTTCAGTTCTAGGTTGCTTTTTATCTGTGTGCTTTAACCATCCAGTTAAGTAGGACAGTGAACCTTGCCAACAAACTTTGTTGCACTTTCACTTTATTAAATCTGCTTTTGCCAATACCTTTGGTGGTGATTCTTTAAGAGACCTTAAAACACTCATTCACCACACTTTTCCTTCAGGGACACTTCAGAGATCAGCCTAAAAAGTGTTATGGAAGAAATTAAGAAATGTCACAATACACAAAGCTAAAACTCAGTTTTCTTCTCCCAATACACATGGGGTATCTCTTACAAGTGCCAAGGATTTGTGGCCAAAGAATATTTTTGGCATTGTTGTCTTCTTTTCAACAACAAAATGAGTGCTTCTTGTACCAGAGCAAGGAAAGACAGCAAAGAATAATTTGATTTAATTAAAAACATAAGTCTGGGTGCTGGACCTATGTGTCAGAAGGAACATGTGATTGTCTCATTCATGTCTGCAAAGAAGAAGAAATATGAGATTCACACAAAAAAAGTGCTTTTCATATGGAATTGTACCAAATACAAGGTTTCTGTATAGCCAGAAATTTGTGCTTTGCCTGAACATTTTCTATGCAAGAATAATTGCCTTGATGAATCAATGGAATATATTTATTTATATTTAAATATTTATATATTTATATTTATATTTAATATAAATATAAATATATAAATATACATGTGTATTTATTCACTTATACATACCGAGTCTGCAAGCTGCAATCAATACATCCTTTCTGAATTTGACTCCAAAGCTCTCATAGAGAGATCTCACCTCCATGGACATTTGGTGGAGATTTGGGGCAGAGGGGTGACTGGAAAGCAGCTGTATGACCAGAATGCTCTTTACCAGCATTATCCAGGAAGATGTTCTGACTGTGTCAAAAGGTCTCTTTTCCCTGGAAAGGATATGCAAATATAAATATACACACAATGCCCCGACACGTACTTCAGTCAGTGTGATGGGAGTCAGGCTTGTTGCATAGCCCATGTTCTTTCATCTTGGAGTCTCTCACAGATAGCCAATCCCTTCTTCTTCACCTTCTATGTTTGGAAAATGTTTTGGGCACCTGCACAAGGTATTGTACCTTAATCTCATTGATGGCATTTGCTGTCAGAGCAAGGATTTTAAAGGCACATCTTCCTAGACAAGTTTATTTTCCCAACACTTACCTATGCAAGGCTTCCTCTCTCCTGGAAATAAATCAATACTGGGTAAATTGAGTGCTGAGTGCTGAGTGAAAGGACATGAGAACATAAGGAAAGGCAGTATACACATAATCTATCTCCCCACTTTTGTGCCTGTCATGGGGACAAGAGAAGAAGAGTTCCTGGAACTGTCTCCCTACACCCTCCCACCCCTTGCCCCAGGAGAGGAACACCATATTTTTGAATTACAGTCAAACACATGAACTTCCCCACCATATTGGACTATGTGCCACATCGATCAGACTTCAAAAGAAAGGTCTTGGCCCTGAAAGCAATCCCGGCTGGGTTCTTCATGTGTGTGATGTGCTCCCACACCAAAGTCTGTGCATTACTGGAGCTTAACACTTCAAGAAATTCCCTGCTTGCTCTGCCTAAGTCCTGCAGGTGCTGCTTGACTCCAGCACTAGGAGATATCCTCTTCCCTCCACCTCCATGGCTTGTGTCCATCTCACTGGTGGCACCTCCTGGTGATGACAACATTCTTCCATCTCCTTCTGCTGGTGTCTGCTCTTGCACATGTCTAGCCTGAACTTTGTCCCTTTGACATGTCAGGACCAGGACCATTCCTTGTGAACACATCCTGACCCATCTATGTATCTTCAGCTACTATTTGTCCCATTCTCTTGGAGTTCCGGGTCTGTACACCTTCAACACAAAGGTACCCTCCTTACAGCTGGGTTTCTCTGTGCTGTTACTATTAATTCCATTAATTACTTTTATGAGCAAATAATTACAACAACAAGTAGGAATTCCAGAGCACACTGCATTGTATGGAGTCTTGAAGCCCCATGTTAGGTAGGATACAGCTTTGCAGAGCTCTCCACACCCAAGCCTCTAGGGTGATTATCACTTCTGCTTGGTAGTGCACCATAAAAAAGCACTTTCTTCATTGTCCATTGTCAGATGAAACGATGGGAAAATAGGCCATTGCCTGCACCCATCCATTTTAAACAGGGCCCAGCTAACCCAGAGGAAGCTGCTTGAAGTTTCAGAAAGGGATGGGTGGGTTGTGCTTTGTGGGAAGGGACTCAGAAGTCCCTGGAGGAATTACCACATGTATTCTGCTAGGGAAATCCAACAATCACAGGAGCACAAAGGCTACCAGTAACAGGCGTTTTCCACTTCCTTGACTGGCTTTCACAGAAGCTCAATGAGTTCTCCATCATTCTCCATAAGTCCCTGCTTTGGCCTGGGTCTCTGCACTGGGATTTCCTATCAGCTATGAAGGCCCTTGGCTGCCTATTGTCAATAACTGCTTTTAGCAGATGAAGCTTTACATAACCTCAGACAAAACATGTTGTTGAAACCACAGTCCACTGAGGCAGACAGAGCCCTAATTTAATAATAAAATAGCTCAGAAAGTCTAAAGGGTGAAAGAGTAGGTCCTTTATTAAGGATGTCAGGTAGCTGCATCTCTATCTAAGCCAAATAATGAAGAAAAATGAAGGAAAGCAGCCAGCTATTACACAAATATGTCAAATATTATTGAATCACACTGAGGTTTACATGTAAGATTGATTGCTTGGATTATGAAAAATATGGACCTTTGCTTTTCAATTAAGTTTCTTAGCTTCAGTTTCCCACATTTTCTTTGTGCTTTTCCTCCCTCCCTTAGAAGATTAAATATCCATTTATCTTTTTGGCCATTCACAGCTAGATGCTTACATTACACATTATTGTAGTGATCATCCTGCTATAATGAAATTCATACAAGTGTGGTAACTAGCCTAAAAAAAACCCTCATTATAAACCCAAATCACTTCAACCTAAAAGAAACTCATAAAGCTGAGTGATGGTAGTATACAACTGAAGTACTCTGAATACCCAAATTGGTTGTTCTGTCACTGCAATTAATTCCTGGTGCTTCAGGAAAAAAAGTCATCTTCAGAGACCTTGTTCATGAACATAAATAGTTTCAGCTGACCACTGGCTGCAGGGAGACAGTGCAGGGCATGTTTCTCCTTTTGGAGACCATGCAGCCTTCAGCACTAGAGTGAGTTCTAAATATATTCCTCAAGCCAGATGTATAATGAGGCGTTTCATTACTTCCTTCCTTCTCAGCACATTACAGCAAAATGAGTCAGGATTTGCTCTCCCCAGTATGAGCAGAGTTTAATTCTTTGTCATCTCCAGGATCACGAGGACAATTGAAATATCCCTTTATTGCCCACGTGCACATTAGAGCGTTGCTAGCCATGATATTCCTTGATGACAGCACAAGCTTGTGATAAAGCAAAATACCAGCTAATCTTCTTTCTAGTGACACATGGCATTAATGATTTCTATTGGATATAGATAGTGCAATGCCCCAAATACAGAGGTTGCTGTTTAATAAAAGGAAATACAGATCACACCATTAATCAAAAGCACATAAAGATGGGGTGTGTTGCCCAGCCCCTCCCCATCTCTTTTTCTCCTTCTATGTTGCTAGAAAAAGTATGTCAGTAAGCATATGGATGAGGTGCATTCAAGCAGTGCAATGTCCAAATGTCTGGTTTTGTTTTTGCAGTATGACCTGGATCAGGTAAAGTAACTTAAAAGTGATCCTGAGTGGAGATACCAGGTTGCTAAAATAAATTCATGCTGTGTGTAGAAAGAAAGGTGCTATTATATGCAGAATCTGGAGTCCCGGATGCAATTTTCCATCTTAAGACATGCTCAGAAATATGGTCCATACACACCCCCGTCAGACCCTGAAACACAGAGGGACAAGCTGCTCTCAGCTACCTGTAAAGTCAAGATACCTCTGATACATCTCATCAGACATGAGAGATGCCATGAGACTCTGATGGATTGATGTTGGGCCGTGGGACTGCAGCTACCTTGCAAGAACATCAGAGATGGTGCAAAGCCAGGAGAGATAGCAGCAAGGAACACAGTGTCCAGGGAATTGGTGGAGGGACTTAAAAGACATGGATGTGGTGCTTAGGGACATGGTTTAGCACTGGGCTTGGCAATGCAGCATTAATGGTTGGACTCTGTGATCTTAGAGGTCTTGCCCAACCAAAACCCTTTTATGATTCTAAGGAAGCCATTACAGTATCCCTTCATTTATCAGCATAACCAGGAGCTGTGGGGCACCTTCCCCACCTTCCAGGGGTGCAGTCATTTGGCTAATGCTTGAAAAACCCACTCTGAGGCCCCAGCTGGAGGCAAAAGGAACTGCACAGCACAGTTTATGGGCTATTCCAGGAAAAGTTCTTCTTGATTTATGAGCCTTCCCAGACTCCTGCACCTTGACAAGGAGCCCTTGTGGCACAGCTGCCTTGCTGAGGTGTTGCTGAACACAAGCTCCATGTGGAATGGCTCTCTGTTATTACTTTGCAGAGTATCTCAGCACCTCGTGGAATGAAAGGCTTCCTAGCTGAAAGTCTGATCAGCACCTGTAGGCTCCAGATTATTCAGTATAGTGAAAACTGAGAATCTCAGAACAGCTAACCCTGGGTTAAAAAAAAAAAAAAAAAAAAATTTACTTTCACACCCCTGATGACCAAAAAAGTGTTCTGCTCACCATGAAATCACACTCCCCAGAAGCTCTATTAGCACCCCCACCCAAGTGTACTTACATCCACCTTCCCCCAACAGCACAAAATCGCTTAGAAAATATTTCCAGGTTCCTTCCTGGCCACTAGCCAGAGGTCACTTCCACATTTCGAAGCAGCAGGAATCACCATGTTCTCTGACACAACAAACGAGGAGGAAGACCTGTCCTGCCCTTCCAGCTTGTGCTTTTTAGCTGCAACTCCACCCTGCACTGGTGGAGAAGGGATCAGTTCCCACTGATCGCAGGAAAGGGAGGGCACGGGGTTTGCTTGATTAAATCCCCACGAGCCAAAAGGTTCTTTTTCTCACTCACTGAGAATTGCTCACGGGCTGTTTAATTTGTTCCGAAAAGAAAAGCAAGACAAAACAACAAACCCCAAGCCCAAGAAGCAACAGGACACGAGGAAAAGCAGGTGTGTCTCCAGATCCTAGGAAAACAAAGGGCAAAGGCTGAGGCAGGAGGTGACACTTGGGTGGAAAGTTTCCATCCCAGCACAAGAGGACAAGTTTGGAAAAGACTCGGACAGGACCAGCACTTGTTGCCGTACAGGTATGGATGCTGTGTGTCAAATGTGACATTACTTTAACACTTTGGGGAGGGCAAGGGTGGCTTGGAGGAATTTTAGAGTCCGGGTTCTGACAGTGTAGTGCAAGCTTTGCATCACGAGTAGACCTGCTGCAGGTTTCTGCAAGGGAACTGCAATCGTCACAGGTTTCATTTTGTCGTGATTACTTGGCAGTTTTCTGTAGGATGGTTTTGGCTGTTCAGGGTATGAATTAAGCCATTCAAGCTCCTGACAAAGTGCTACTGCCTGTTCACTTGGTTAGTGAATGCTATTAGAGGTTATGATTGCTTTATTTAAGCCTGGGGCTACAGAGGTAAAGAGGGACGTGCACGGAAGTGCCGTGCTAATCCTCATTGCATTTATTACCTCCTAAGTTGTGCTATAGAGTTTCAGAGGAAAAGTCAACTGCAATAGCATTTAGAAGTTTTTTTTCACGTTGTTTTGCACTTAGAGTGGCTGGAATTTGCAGTGCAGATGCAAGCACTGTATTTTGTTAGCTGTAGAGAACGGTGGGTTTGTTTCTTTTAAGAGCAATTTCCCTTCAGTTTCATATTAGGTGAAACTTGTTAACAGGGAAAGGGATTTGGGGCACCTGTGACCACAGGCTGAGAAACTGCTGTATACTGGCTTTGATCATCACATTTATCTTGTTTCCATTCTTTTCTGTGTTTTCTGCTGCTTAAATGAAAGCAAATTTTATGGTGTGGTGCTGGAGTGCTGGAGTGCTGCTGCCAGTGTTCAGTGCCAGGGGGGAAACAAGGAGGTTTTCTGATGCTTTCACCTCCATTGATGCCTATATCCCCAAAAGTTCTGCTACATTTCCAAACATCTCTGGTGCAGAAGTATCCACTTTGCTTAAATGGTCATGATTCAGAAAAAAAGCAGTGCTGTGATGTGACCTTGTACAACCTTGTTTCTCTCTCCCCATCATGGGAAAGCGATGCTCACCTATGTGCTTCAGGAGCTTTTGGATTTGGGGGAGAAAGGTGGTTTTGTTTGAATTGCACTTTCAGTGGCAGTTTTATGAGGCAATGGGCTTGTGACAAGCAAGGAAATGACAAGGCAAAGGATGTTGTGAATTTGAAAGCATGAGCCTCCATTTCTTCTGTTTCCATCACTTGCTGTTGCAGGATGAAAATGGTATTTTGCAACCCATAGATTTTCCTCTCACCCAGAAAATTCCTCATCTATTTCTGTCACTTAGTCTGCCCAGTGATGTCTGGCAACATTGCAGAATGAAGTGATATTTAAAGAAATTTAGAGGCAAATCTTTAGCACCTAGGTAGCAGTGACACTTAACTGAACTCAGTGATGGGTCAGCCAGCTCAGCAGGAACCTGCTGTGACTGTTTGGCATCTGTCACTATTTCACTTCCCTAAATTCATGTGTGTTTGCCTCTGGTGATCCAGGTTTAAAAAACAAACATAGAGAACATACGTAGGCACTGGGAAGATATCTTTGTCCTGATCTTCTTGGTTATTTTTATTTTTTTAACACCTCTTAGGCAGGCTTAATAAAGAAGTTCTCCAACATCTGAATTGGAGACGTGGGAAATTCCTTAAACTAGGCAGAGCTTCCTCTCATTGTTATAACACAAAAGACCAGTGCAGCCTTTACTAGAGTTCCTTTTTTTAACCCATTCATCTTGACCAAGAAACCTACCCTACCGCTCAGGACTGTGATTTACAGTTCCCCAGAAGACAGCAAACAAGCAGGGAAGTGAATTTCATCATCCATAAAGATGTCATTATTTTGGGGTTGCATTGCACTTGAAACTGAAATGGTTTGCTGCTGGAATTAATTTCAGCCTTGTGCAAGAATTATGGCTTTTCAAGATCAAATAGGATGAATATACAATAAAAACAAAGTCCTTGCAGAAAACTATTTCCCGTTTTCCATGAAAGAGTTTCTTAGGACTATGATCTTTACAAGGGGTTCAATTGACATTCATGAGCAGATCCACCCCAACTGCATGTTTATATAGAGTTTATTTCTCAAATGATCCTACATGGCTCAGCCTGCCTGGGAGCAGATACCGCCCATGGGTTAATCTGATCCTGCACCTGCCCTGCTGGTAAAGAGCAGCAGCTCTACCCCTTATCTGTGCTGGGCAGCATCCTGAGAGGACTGAGCCAGCGCTGGGTGAGGGCAGGAACTGTGGGGCTGTGATAGTGGCCCTGAACTGGTTGTATTAAGAATGTGGATGAGATGGAATGCACAAGGTGGGTATACAGGAACAGGTAAAATGGGAAAGAGATAGCAAAATATTTGCAATGGCTTGCTTCTCTCTGATGGATGAATGATTGATTCCTTGTTTGTTCAGTTGGGGTTTTTTTTTTAGAAAAGATTAGCTCCTCCAGAGCAGATAATTCAGTGCAGCAGGTTGTCTAGTAATTACACTGCTATATTTGCATGTTATAATGTGGCACCAGAGGACTTTGTTAAGGAGTTTTTGACTACATTTGCAGCCTATTCCAAGGTTTTATCTGCTGTTGATGGTAGCCTGGAAGAAGTTTCCCTCTCACAGCCATCCCATGACATGACATGGGTGTTGTAGCCTTAATCCACCATGTCTACACACAGTTTATATCTTTTCTACAAACTTCATTTTATTTCCATGGAAGCCTGCAATGAATTCTGCCCCAAAACCCTCCCCACTCCATCATAATTCCCATCTGAGCAATCCAAACAATATGGGTGTGCTGGGATTGAATTAACTTTCCTCATAAAATGCTTTGTTTGGATTTGTAGTTGAAACAGTGTTGACACCAATGTTTTGGCTTTTGCTGAGCAGCGCTTGCAGCATGTCAAGGCTTTTCCTTTCTTCCCACCGACTCTGTAGTAAGTGGGATGAGGGCTGGGAGGGATTACAACAGGGAAAGCAGACTTGAAATCACAGAAAGGATGTTTCAAAGCATATAGCATCATGTTCAGCAACAAAAATAGTAGTGGTGGAAGTCAGAGCTGTCTTCCAAACCTGCCATTGCTTGGACATTTTCTGGATATACATCTATCTGTTTGTGGGAGGAACTGAAGGATTGCCTTCACATCACTTTTTTTTTTCTTTCCTCTTTCTTTCCCTATTAACGTTTATTTATCTCAATCCACTAGTTTTCATACTTTTTCTCATCCTATTCTCTCCTCCACCCCTCTGACAGATGGGCAGTAAATGAGTGCCTGTGTCGGTGTTAAGCTTCAGACCAGGGTTAGCCTGCGACAACAGGATATGTAGCCCATCCTTTAGACACCTTCCAATGGATCACTTTTGAATAAATAGAAGTTTTTTTTCCCAGGCCAGGAAAAGAACCTTTAAACTCCCTTGTGTCATCTCCATTGGCTGATTTACACAAAGTAATACTTGTTTCAGGAAGACCTCAAAGGTCATCTAATATCCTTCTCCTGGCATTGAATTCCTTCATTCTGGATGAAAAGAGAGCCACATGTCATTTGCCGTCTAGGTACTTCCACAAACTTTACTTTATCAGATCATTAGTGCAGTCACTGATGGGTTTTTCCTGTCCCAGGGTCTCTCTTAGCACCCTGTGAAGCAGACAGCAAATACCATCCTTGCTTGGCAGCAGAGAGCTGAGGCACAGAGTCTGCTTTACAAGGTTGGCTGCTGCCAACCCAGGGTCTGCTTAAACTCGCCTCAACTGCATGGAGAATGCTGTGGTAGCTAGCTTTGAGGGTGCTTGTGAGCAGCAGAGCTGTATGCATGCCCTATTTAAATCTTAATATGAAATATTAATTTCCAAATGCCTTCCCTCAAAACATAATAGAGCTGTGATCAAGTATGTAATTTACTGTCTTCGGAAATTCCTCAAAACGACAGAGCTTCCCCCAATTGTTCATGCACAGAGGAAAAGCTCTACTAGAGTTCCTGCTTTGGCTCAATCCTGTGAGCACAGGCTTGGCCTTCCATGACCATTAAACGGAGTGTGTGAAAGCCATCTTCATTCCACAGATGTCCCTACGTGCCTTATGACAGGCTATTCACAGAATGCCCCTTGCTCCTGAAATTGTTTCACTGTGCCTTCTTGAGAGAGAAATTCTTTAAATTCCTGCACATTGTCCCTAAAATTTGGGTTGGCTGATGCTAGGCCTGAGATCCCGGATGAGCCTGTGCATGCCTCAAGTGTCTCTGGCAATTTAACAGGACTGATGGCACTTCCTTCCTTCTTCTTGTTATCCATCCTGTTTCAAGTCTTTGGCTTAAAATGTTCAACTGCTGTTCGTAAACACTGTCCGTTATTGCACTTAGGACACACTGCACGTAAAATCATAGAATCACAGACTGCTTTGGGTTGGAAAGGATGTTAAAGCTCATCTCATTCCAGCCCTTTCCATGGGCAGAGATACCTTCCAGTAAAACAGGTTGTTCCAAGCCCCATCCAACCTGGTCTTGGACATTTCCAGGGATTGGGCAGCCACAGTTTCTCTAGTCAGCCTGTGCCAGGGCCACATTACCCTCACGGGGAAGAATTTCTTCCTAATAATTAATCTAAACATGTCCTCTGATAGTTTAAAGTCATCCCCCCACCCTTGTCCTGTCACTCCAGCCCTTTTGTAGGCCCTTTAGGTACTGGAAGGAGCTCAAAAGCCTCCCTGGAGTCTTCTCAAGGCTAAACAGCATCAGATATATCAGCCTGTACTTTTAGGGGAGATGTTATATGTTACTATTGAGAATCTGCTTTAAAAGCTGCCTGCTCTTTTCCTGAACACCTTCTTTCTGGACAGCCTTGAGATGGTTCTTCCAGCACTGTTCCAGCATCATACTTTGCAAATGCTTAATCTATCTGACAGCAGCTAATGGAAGCTTCCCTTGTCCCTAATGTAAGTGCAGGTGCTTTTGAGGGTGCTGAAGCAGAGGAGGTTCCTACTGAAGTAAAGCCTTGATTGCCTGCAGGGTCAGCAGAGAGAAACACAAAGCCTCCAAAAACTTCTTGTGGGAGAGGCAACCAAAGATCAGCACCAACTTCATCCCATTGAGCTGGGGGATGGGGGAGCTGGAAGGGAGCAGGAGAACCTTCCTGTTGTTGAAATGTGCATTTTATTTTAGGCTGTGCTAGAATTAGGAGAAGCAGTGTCACAGCAGCGGGGCAGGGTGTGCTAACCCTGAGGCCACCAGTCAGGGCATGGCTCACCTCCATGGGCCTGAACTCTGCTTTTCTCCCTAAACAAGGAGCTCAGGCTGTGCTCCTGACTGGGAACAGCCCCTGACCAATGCTGTTCTCTGAAGTATTCCTGTGAGTCTTGGCATTAGCATTGGCTGAGACAGGGAACATGGTAACCATGGACTAAGCCTCCTACAACTAGGCAGAAAGAGACCTCAGCAGTTCATCTGCTCAGGCCCTACATCTCATGGCAGGTGCTTGTTTAAGCTCTCCAAAGGCACCCTGTGGCTGGAGAAATGCCATTTCTTGGTGCTGTATCTCATGGGCAAACCTGCCATCAGGTTTAACTTGTCTTTGCATTGTTGTATTTTTATGCCATGTGAACCCAACAAGACCACAGGGGTTCACAAGTCTGGATTATCCCTGATCTCAGTCCAAAGTCCACTGTTCATTAAAGTCTTCTGAACACTAGTAAAACAAACTAGTCCAATCTGTGTTGATGACACTGTGGCTTAATCTCACACCTGGTGCCAATGATGAAAGTATAAGAATTCTTATAATTTTGAAAATATTATAGACACGTGCAGCATTCTAAGAAGTTAAATAGTAGCACTATTTAGCCTTTCTGAGTTCTCCTGTGCTCTGGAAGACAGATCAGTACAAAAACTAGTAAGGCTGGAAGTGAAATCAGTGGAACAAAATAGACACATTTTTTTTTCTTTCAGGCTTTATCATAAGAGAAAGGCAATTAAGAGATATGGCCAACAGAGACCTACCTTCACTGGTTTGAGGGATTTCCCTCCATTTATATGATTCTGTGTGCGAAAGGTGGGTGCTATTTTGTACTTCCATCTTTTTGTTGCTAGGTGTGACAAGCCAGGCCCTCAGACAGAAAACACCCTCTGTCCAGAGCACAATTGTACAAACTCCAAAAGGCTGATACCTACACAGCTTACAGGAGCTTCCTACACAGCCAGCTGCAGTAATAACAGGAAAGAAATCAAGAGGTTAATAAAATGAAATGAGCAGGAAGCATGCAGTCATCAGACTTTCTAGGACTTTAGTCTATAGAAGTAACCCATGTCTGGCCTGACTCGAGGACCCAGTCCAAAACTCATTGCAGCCCATGGAAATTCCTCTGCAACAGATATTGTTAGACCTCACTCTTCACTACACTGACATGGGAGTACCTGGCAAGTTCCTCCTTCCCCAGTTCTCCCACAGTGCTGAGCTTCAAATATCTTGTGTTGTTGTGCTACTTCTCACTGTGAATTAGGCCTGCAGCGCACTGCAGGTGCTCCAAAAAGCACAAGGAGAAGAGAAGGTTCATGGGTGCATTCCTTCTTCCATCCCAGTCATCAGAAGTGAGCTGGTGTGTGCTTTTCCACAGTCTTTCCAAACACATGGTACCCAGTTGCATACAAAGGGGTGAAATAGGAGGGTGGAATTAATTGACTAGCAGTTTTTTTTTCTTTTTTCTTTGTTTCTTCTCTACAAATCTCTAATGTGAAGGTCAAGGAGGAGGCCTTAGCTGAAGTAGAGAAAAAGCTGAGTGGAAGTGAGACAGAACTGCCAGGAAGAAGACAAGAATTCGGCAGGGCTTTCTTTTTCCAGTCAAGTGCTGACTTAAATGCTATTTCATTTTGGTTGCAGCTATCACTATTTTCAGTCTGGCATATTAATGTGCCATGTAGCATGGGGAAATTAATTAATTTACTTATTAGTGCCATGACATCTGTTTGTGCAAAACCAACAAAAATAAGAATTACCTCTCTGTTCCTGCAGAAAACAAAACCTCTGCTCATGTCCGAGAGATCCTTGAGCATCCCATGAAACTCAGCCCCCTGCACCATGAGCTGGAATAACAGTTCCACAAACATCACAAAGAAAGCATGCAACAGCTTGTTTATTGCCTGCTTGAATCCTTATCACCAAGCAGTTCAGTTTTGTGTCCTTGATTAATTTCTGTTTATTTTATTTTTGTTCTCATTCAGATGTGTTATCTAAGGTCAGTGCAACTTCCCTTGTCCCCCCTTTCCCTTTTAGCCAACTCTCCCATGAAATATTGTTGTGCCTGGGTGTGTGTTTCTTAAAGTCATTGTGTGTTTTCTGTCTGAAACAAACAGTGTCTGATCATCCAACTTATTACGCACTACCCAAAGGTCATGCTTTATGCAGAGAAAGGAAAGCTCTTCTGTTGTGGCTGAGGAATAACAAACTGGACAGGCACTGAGAACAAGGCTTTAGCCCCAGAGTTCAAGACTCTGGGAAAATATTCCAAAGTTGTTTGCAAATGGTAACCCAGGCTCAGCTGCTACAGGCTCCTGGGCAGCCATGGAGCCAAACTGTGCCAAAGTGTCCTGTGCCAGCCGCAGATCTCTCCCTTCCCACCTTCTAACCTGTAGCAGTTCCTGGTCCCTCTCTCCAGGCATCCCTCACCTCCACAGATCTCACAGCACCATAGGCCTCATCCAGAATACCTAGAGGGAGGCAGAGCTGTTTAAGCCACAGGAAAATGCTGGCATAGGGATAACTGAGCTTAACTATGTTACAAAAAAAAAAAATACAGCCAAAGTGGAAAGATGTAGAACAAGTACCAAAGAGGCAGGAGGACTGCTGTGCTAAAATGGCATAGGACTCTTCATCCTCAACAGCTGATGCAGAATGTAAAAGTGATGTACAGGATATGAGGCCATGGAAAAATTTGCACTATCTAGTTTGACAATTAACGATCAGACTTGACCCTAATGAGTGGTAGATTCAAAGCAAGCAAAGGAATTCAGACCTCCTTGGTCCTGTAAATTACATATTCTGCACATTCTTGTAGGTTTTCCTGTAATTTACTTCATTTAAGTCAGCTTAATAGGCCATTAGGGCTGTTTAACTCCAATGACCTGCCATTGCCTCCAGAAATCCCTGTGGCTCTGATAGCCAGAAGTGGAAAGAACTTTCTGAAGATGAGCTGCTGAAAACTTACTTCATTTTGTAAAACTCTTCCCAAGGGCCCCTGCTATAGCCCTTGTTGGATAAGAACCAACTGGGCTAGAGAATCCTTGGATCCAACCAGGGGCAAATCTGTTTATGACATTAAGCTACCAGAGTCCATTACAAAGGATGGAGAATGGTCTCTTACTGTGAAAAAAGGAGTAAAAAGCACAGATTTGAGGGCTTTTACAATGAGGCTTTAAAGCAGAACGTGTCTGCCTGACCACACAAGGAGCTCTTGGCCTCAGTAACCCAGGACATGTCTCACAGCCAGAGCAGAGGGGCAAGATCTGAGGCCATGGACTAATACCCAACTCACAAAGAACTGCTGGTTGAAGATGTGTTGTGCCTGCAAGGTTGTTTGTTTTCTTCTTCCTGCTGATGCCAAAGGTGTATTCATCTCCATTTTGGTGCAAGAGGGGCAGCTTTCCCAGACACAGCATGTAGAAAGGTTACAGCCAACAGGAATGAAATACTTGTATGTGGGATGGCTGCACAGGGAAGGATAACTCTGTGTCTTCTAAACAGAACTGCTTGTTTGCACTTCTGCATTTATAACCCCTTACCAAAGAAGCCACTCCAGGGTGGATGTATCTTTAGGTCCCCTCATTGGTTATTTTTAGACATTGACATGATCCCCCTGTGCCTTTCCTTTTCCAGGCTAAGCAGCTCTCTGAGCCTCTCCAGGTATGACAGATGCTCCATCTTCTCCATAGCCCTTTGCTGGGCTTGTTTCAGGGTATCTCTCTTGTACTGGAGAGCTTAGGATCTGGACAATGTGCTTAAGATGCATCCAGAACCAGGAAATCTTCTTTTCATTAAGTTTTAACATCAAATGAGAAATGTTGTCTGAAAGATTCTAGAAAAAACACATGACTGGCAGGATAAGAAAGGCTTACAAATGTGTCTGACTGTAAGAGACAGAGTTGGTGAGTCAGACAGAAGGATAAGGTGGAATAATTGGCCAGGTCCCTCTGAGTGAACAGAGGTTTCCTGAGCAAAGGAACCTAAGTAAGGAGCCACACATCTGAGAGAATGATAGAAGCAGCCCTGCTGCAAGGGATTATACAAAATGCTAACAGCATCTTATTTCTGGCTCTGGAAGAGCCCAGTGTCTGTATCATGCTACACTGCCAAGGCCACAGAAGCCATGAGCTAGAATCACAGTATAAGCTGAGTTGTGGGGGACCCACAAGGATCACTGAGTCCAGCTCCTGGCTGTGCACAGGACCATCCCCAAGAATCCTGTGGACATCACCTCCCTTCCAAAGATGCCCTTTCTGTCCTGACATACTGATGTGGCTGTAAGTGCAGGTGTATTGTCACCCAGCCCCATGGGACAGGCTGGCCAGAGGTCCAGCCTTGGTGTGGTACCTGCCTAAAGGGGTCAGCTGTACAGCTGGTCAGCAACCAGGGCAGTGTTCCTGCCTCTGCAAATGTGCCAGGCTGTTTCTCACCTTTTCCCTTTCCTGAGATAATGCTTAGCCAGTAACTGTGGCAGTTGATGCTTATTCATGCAAGAATGCCCTGACTAATCTGGCAGATTGCTGTTTGCCAGTGACAAGCAGTAAGTCCAACTGTGAACTGTGCCAGAAGGGCTAGGAAAGCATTGCAGGGCTGGCTGGCACCATCCAGAATGTGTTAAAAACGCTCACAGAAACTTCATTTGGCTGTTGTCATAGTATTAACGATGCCTGGAGAATGTGATAATTTGTACATTCAGCTGGGCAGTTCTCTCTGCTCTCAGTCATACAGCTAAATGGTCACTATTTCAGCTACTGTGCCCTGCAAACATGAGTCCTAGAGAGTTGTTTTCTCCTTACACGAAGTCCTGCATGGTCATGGTATGATTTGATCCTGATCTTCAGATAGCTGGATCTAAATTATTTTATTTTCCATGTAGATTATTTGGCTATGTAAAAAGGTCATCAACAATTCACGGGAAGGCTGATAGAGGACTAGAGGAATCTAAAGTCATAATCATAGGTCAAAAGGAAAGATAAATACTGCACAAACAAGATGGAAAATGTGAGCTGATGTAGAAAAAGGTGTGAACCATAGCCCTCCTCAGGAAATATTGTTTTGGGGAAACCCTTGATAAGGCTGTAGGTACAGTTTACCTCCTGTGTTCTTCTGTGAGAATACTGTGCTGCAAACGTCAATAAACCTGTCTAAGGTAGAATCACAGACTGGAAAAGAACTCCAAGGTCATGAGTCTAACCATTAAGCCAACATTGCTAATCCACCACTAAAACATGTCCCTCAAGGCCACATGTATGCATCTTTTAAATACCTCCAGGGATGCTGACTCCAAGACTGCCCTGGGCAGCCTCTCCACTGTTTGGCCACCCTTTCCTTGAATAATTTTTTCTAAATGTCCGATCTAAACCTCCCCTGGAGCAATTTGAGGCCATTTCCTCTTGTCCTGTTGTTTGTTACTTGGGAGCAGAGCTTCACCTTCCTGTCAAGGAGTTGTAGAGGGTGAGAAGGTTCCCCCTGAGCCTCCTTTTCTCCAGGCTGAGCTACCCCAGCTCCCTCAGCTGCTTCTCACCAGACTTGTGGTCCAGACCCTTCTCCATCTCTGTTGTCCTTCTCTGGACACGCTCCAGCACCTCAGTGGCCTTCTTGTCATGAGAGGCCCCAAACAGAACACAAGATTTTTGATGTCTCACCAGTGCCATGCACAGAGGAACAATCATTGCCCTGGTCAGTCCAAACACAGCTCTGAGAACACAGATCTGTGATCTTGTGCATCTCCTCTGAATCTCTTTGAGTTCATTCATTGCAGAAGTTAAAGAAGTGTAGAGATACACAGGTTATTGGAAGAGATCAGCAAACGATCTACCCATCACCCCACTGCCACAAGCTCACATGGAAGCAGAATCAAAGCCTCTCCTCCATGTCAGCAATTGTATAGCCTGTTCTTAAAAACCTCTACTGAAGGAAACTTTGCAGTCACCCTGGGTAGCCTAATTTTGTGCTTCTAAATGTTACAATTATGTATTTTTCATAATCCCCAGCATATTTACTTTTGCTTCAGATCGTGTGACTTTAGCCAGCCATCACTGTGAAATCCATGTCAGTCCTTTTTCAAGGGACAAAGTGTTATTGTGTGCATACCTGAGTCTTGTCCTATCTAATCTGAACAACCTTCAGCCTGTTCACGAGATTACGGCTCTTGTCATTGAGGTTATACAATGCTCTTGTCTTAGCATTCCCATGGTTCTCCTTTGGCTGCTCTCCAATACAGCAATATCCGGACACAGGGCTCCAGCCAAAACATCAACAGCATCACACAGTGCACTTCTATTACCTCCCAGGTCTCCAATTAAAAATATTTGCTAAAAAATTAATAATATTTCAACATCGTTACAGTGAGTGAATTTAGGTTGCAATTTCTTAGGACTCCCTCCAGAATAATTTCTGCAAGACTGAGGTAGGCAAAACTATCTAAAGTCATGTGATAGAGATAATAAATGAAGCCCCAGGCATTGACAGATTCACCCCAAAAATGGTTATCTGAAAGTAAACTAGCTATTAGCTCCAATATGCTTGGGATTCACTCTGTCCTGGTAAAAACACATCTTTGGGTGTCTGAACACACAAAATTCAGACTCGAGAATATCAGATGGTGTAAGAATCTGCATCCAGTTTCTGAGAGGTTCTGGAATCTTTTTCTGCATTTGAATACAATTGACAGTGGGGTTTGATTACACAAATTGCTGAGATTAATTTCTAGAGATGAGACTGAAGTGTGACTGCCCAGAATTGGAATGAGAATGGGTTAGTCAAGTGAGCTGCAAAATCTTCATTTCTAAGTTGTTTCCACATTTGCTTTCCTTTTGAACAATATTTCCCAGGGTGCAGCTATGTGGGAACCTTACCCTGGTCCATCTTTCATGACAGATGAAATATGTTTACATGCTTTTGCAACAGCACATTTCCAGTGAATTACAGGATAGCTGTAGCTCTGCCTTGCTTTGGATGAGCACTTCTAGCTCAGAGCAAGTGTCCTCTAGCACACTTCTTGATTTTTTGAGCCTGGGAAGGCTAATTGCAGACTCAAATGTTTAAATAAAAATATTGTGGCGTTAAAACTTTAGAATCCAGGAAGTTCACAGTTTCTGGTGACATGACACTACATGATGAATGAGTACAGGAAAAAACATCAGGACAATCAGGACATCCCCTGTGCTCACATACCAAGTAGATTACATACTTAATGCTCAGACATTGTATAATTTTCACATTCTCCTGCAAAGTAAACCAAGATTTCTCATACCTTTAGGCTGCAGTTTGATGATAAGCCTTGAGCAGAAACTATGTCTTAAGAAAGCCTTGCTGACATTCTTTCCCATTCTCATACCTCAGGATGCTCTTCCTTAAAATCTCCAAAAAACACACACAAAAAATCTACCAAAAAAAACCCAACAAACCACACAAAAAAACCCCACACTAAAAAAACCCACCCCAAACCCATCCCCCTTCCCCCCCCCAAAAAAAAAACCACAAAAAAAACCCCCAAACCCAAACAAACAAAAAACCAAACAAACAAACAAACAAACAAAAAAACTCCAGCAAACAAACCCACAAAAGCAAAGAAAAAAAAAGGGGTGTTTGGGGAAAGTGGGTTTAACACAGACCAGTTTTCCAGTCAAGGCCTGGCAATCAATGTGGAAAGTGTGACTCCACCACAGGCACAGGTAACTCAGCCTGAACCAATTCTGCCTCCTGTTCATCTCAGCCTCTGCACTGGTGCTGCTGCTCATTCAAACCTACGAGCAGTCAGCCAAGGGAGCAACTTTGGGAGAAAATGATCAGTTTTTTCTGTAGAGATAGACCATAAACTCATGTTGAGCAGCTTGCCAGGGCAGAAAGGAAGGGGTTCTCCTTGTCCTCACCCTCCTGCCCTGTCTGCCAGCCCTTGTTCATCTCCCTTCCCTACTTGGGGCCACTTCGCTGCTCCTCTCCTTGCTCTGGCTCTGGCACTAACCAGGGATTTCTCTAGGCTGATCAGACTCAGATAAAAGTGAGTTGGACATCTTATTGGTGCTTTAGTTTTCTGCAGGGATAGGGAGTTAAACTGAGTAAGAATCTGGAAGGTACCACCACAAGGCCATCAATAAAACCAATCTGCAGAGAGAGAGGTGGTGGATTAAGTGCTGTAGATGAAGCCTTGGTCTACTTGTTCAGATTCCTGAGCCAGTTTGGGTGGGCAATAAATCAGACCAATGCCAGCACAACAGTGAAGACAAAGACATGCTGTAAGGGTAACAAGGGCATCAGTCATGCCAATTTAATCACTTTAAAACTGCTGCAAACAGCTGAGGTCTGACTCACCACATTGCAGGGAGCAGCAGGTTTGCAGAAAAGGAAACAAACTTGTCTCCTGAATTAATCAGTGTTTAAAAAATAATTCCCTCACAACATGAGTTTAGTCCCAGGGGTTTCCACAGAGCTCAGTCAGTCACTGCTTCATACACTGCTGTGGAAACAAATACCATTGATGAACCAACTGTTATCAAACACTGTAGGGACAAATGTTCCGCTGTTACTTGGACAGATGTTCTCTGTTTGTGTGTTCTTGGCTCCAGATATTGTTCAATGTAGAAACACACATAACACATCAGAATTTCCCCTGATTTCTGGGAATTCCCATAGCCCACAGAGCACAGGTCTGCATCTCTGTGCAACTTCTCCAAGGGCATAAATGTGTCCCCACAGAGCCTTCCAGGTCCAGCACATAGTGAGCAGGCTGCCAGCTCACGTAGGAAAATTTTAGGGGTTTCCTCCCTTATGGTTTAAGTCAAAGCCCACAGACATTTTGCCATAGCTACAAAACTTGATTTTAATGCTTTCAGTCCTCAACACCCTCTTTTGTTAGAACAAAGAAGGTGAGTAACAGCAGCGGAACAAGTTAGTCCAGAAATCAGCAGATAGGACACTGAGGGACTCAGATCAGTGCAGGGGAAAATAATGAGTACAACCTGATGAATGGTATCAGGAAATATCTCTTAAAATGCCTTGTGGGTTTTCTGCAGTGACATATCTGCTCAGCCTCACACTTGAAAATTGAGTGCAGGCTCTAGAGGCAACTTCTTTTCTGGGCAGTAATAACTTGTTCAACTAATTATAAAAGTTCCTGTGCTTGAATTTCTCTTTGAGAGAGCGGACTAGGCTATGGTAGAAAGCAGAATCTAATTAGAAGATCTTCTCTTTGAACCGCCTGAGAAAGGTAAATAATACTAAATCTCTGGGTGTTGTCTTTATTTTCTAAAACATTTGTGATGGTGACTATTGTGCTGGGTGGATTTGCAAGAGAAGGTGTAATTATTTTGCAGTATTCATGAAGAGAAGTTTAGAGAAACATTAAAAAGAAGGTTGTGTATCTCCCCTGCGTCCTGGGTTAAAATGAGACCTTGTTATTTACCTCTAGGAATCTTCTGCATTTCAGAATTAACTTTAAACAATATTTTCCAGCCTGAGTGCTGTGAAGAATGAGCATTTCGTAGCAAATCTGAACTTCTTTAACTCTCTGGGTTTTATGAGTTGAAGATACTTATTGTTTCCCAGGAGACAGTTTGTATGAGAAATGAGGAATGTTTCTGTACATGTGCCTTGCCCACTGAAGGCAGGCAGATACTTGAGAATTTGCTCACTAGAATTTTTACAGCAACGCTTTATTCATTGAGAAATTAAAGGAACAAGGGGAACAGCCACATTGCTTGAGAAGAACATTTAATACTTTTCCCCATTGGCAACTTGTTTGTTGGTTTTCTGACTTACTAGATACTGGCTTGGGATGTTTTGGAGCTTTAAATAGCTACCAAAGCCTGAGTGCAGCCCAGCTCTCATTTACATTAGTTGTCCTCTATATGGTGTCTTACATGCACAGTTAACAGAGTGTTTGCTGTCAGCTGCATAAAGTCACACAAAAGATGTGTTTGAAAAGACACACATCTGTGTGAGGCTGGCCCACAACATTTGAATATGACGGCAAGCTGGGGAGCAGGGCAAAAGATAAATGCAAAACTGTGCCAGATGTTGTTTACTCTCATCATAAATTTTGTTTAATCACCCTTTTGCCTTTCTACTATCTGTTTCATCAACCTGTTACCAGTGTAACACAAACTCTTTGTGCAGATTAAGTTTTTTTACTATATGTTGTGAGAATATGCTGAATATACAAAGCTACCAGAAACCTTTGTTTAGTTAGCATTTCAATTATTAAGTCATGTCACTACCTCAGGGACTTGTGTCACAGCTTACAATGTTTCCCTCATGATCCACTTTAATTAACCATGATCTTGAGATAAGCCAGATCCGTGGAAGTCTTGAGTTTGTTACAAGTGGATGATGTCTTCAAAATAGGAAAATAGTCTATTTTGTAGAATTCTGGATATAGTGACAGACATGCCCAGAAAACTGAAAAAATGTCTTTCCCCCAATTCTGTTAGCCATTCATTGATTGGATTTTTAAAAGCCTGTAACCTTCTATTTTAATTGACTTTGGAGTGTGGTGGGAAGATACTCTGAATCACTGTGATGACCTTCTTTCTGGTCATTCCTGTATAGGAGTATAAGAGTAGTTATACTGTGTTAGCTCAGATGTCTAGATAAAAGAGGGGTTTGGTTTTTTTCTTTGTTTGTTTATTTTATTTTTGTTTGATTTACTCCTGGTTTTGTTTTGTTTACATTTGTTTGGAGGGTTTGGGTTTTTTGTTTTAGTTTGGGTTTTTTCCCTCCATTACTATCCTAAAATATCTTAAAATTAATTTTCCTTCTTTAATTGCATCTCAGAATTCATCTGACATTTTCTTCAGATCCTATTTCTGAGTGGTAATTTTCAGTTCAGAGTCCATCACAGAATACATACTGCCAAGATCATTTCTTTCTACCTTACACTTATCAGTTCCGAATTTCATGATGAAGTCACTGAGCCTCCTGTGACCCCAGTGCAGATCTTCACAGGCAGACTTTGCTTTTGTTAGTCTCAACCAAGTAAAATTTTCCATGGTGTTGCATCTCTGATCACTGCCTTTTCCACATCACTTGAGAACAGAGAGTAAGGTACAGGCTTACACCTCATTCCTGCAGAGCTCTGGTGATGACATCTCTGTATTGGAAAAGACAATAATTTATTCCTACTTTTGCCCCCTATCTTTTAACCAGGTCAGTATCCAGGTCAAGTCAAGATGAATCTCTCTAAGAACCACATTTGGTGAGAAAAGTCACAAATCCCTGCTGGGCACCCACCTTGGTGATATCAAGTGCATGCTTGGCTATAAACTCCTTGCTATCCTCTTCCAATTCATGAGGTAAGACCACAGATCATGTTCATATTGTTGTTTTCTGTCATGGACTTGGCGGAGCAGGAAAGTGCCAGCAAAGCCCCAGTCTGCCTGGGAGCACCAGCTCTGAAATGTTGGTTGCAATAGGCAGACACTGATCTCAGGAGGTGCTGATTTTTCTGTTTTCCCCTAGTGACCCACTGCCTTGCAAAACTTGAGTTTGGATAAACAGCCTTTTCAATGAAAAAGATTGTAATTTTACAAAAGCTCATTATTTTTATCAGGCTGATGTTATCCACTCAGGCACTGTTGAGTACTATGCTTAGAGTCTTTCCTCAGCACTTAAAATGATTTTCACAATCCTCTTGGGTTCTGCCTTTTTCTGTAGCTCTCTGTTAGTTGTTAATTCTGGAACTAAGAAAGTGCTTTGTTAGGAATAACAAGAAAGGGCATATTCACACAAAAATATTTCTCTTTTATGTATTCTTCACCTCCCTTTCTCTATTCCCCTTGGTTGCATAAATGTGTCAGCACTTGTTATAAGGGTCCATGAATGTTTTACCTCTCCCTTATGTTTCACCATCCAGTCTGCTGTGTGACTAAATTAGCTCAGGTATTAACGAGGTAGAAAATGTTATTGGGTTGTGTGTATGTGTGTATGTGATTTCAGACACCACATTATATTCTTCTGTGACATGGCCCTTAGATTCTAGTTTGCTTATTTGTTATCTTCAGTGCAATTAATGGAGAAGTTTGCTAAAACCTCAAGATAACACAGATTGTTTCCAGGAGATGCCACTCTTCATTGTGTCCATTGCTAGCCAAGGGGTAACAAGCACACAGACATCTGTACCTGAGCCCATGGTGATGCTACAACCCTCTCCAGAGTGGGATACAGCTGGTAGCAGAGCTCTCCCTGCTGCAACAGGACAGGCCCTCACTTGCAGCAACATTCCTAATTGCTCCCTCATCTCCTGGCTGTGCATTTCCCAAGTACTACCAAGAGGAATATTTGAAGTTCCAAGTCAACTTTTCTCATGGCAGATTTTCAGCACCTCCTTTGTCCCTGATAGGAATCTGCTCAGAACTCTGCTTTCTTCAAACAATTTCTTTCTCCTATTTTGAATAGGTACAGCTGACTTCAGGCTGCACAGCAAAGTCACCAGGCAAAATGCTGTCCTCAACCACTACAGGTCTCCACTGCCTGTTCCTGCTGGTCTCAGCCTGCTGCCAGATATCACAGAGCTCAAACTTCTATCCATTCTCCTATGTAGTGAGTATCCTTCCTCACCCCCACTGGTTTTCATTGGGTCTCTTCTAGTATCACCCTGATGTTCTCCTTTACACCCACAAAACTTTGGAAGCAGTCAGAATAAGACCAGGGGGGAATCTGAACCCAGAGTGTGTAAAAGAGATGGAGAAATCCAAAACTGGGCTCTTCACATTTCTCAGTTTAAAGTCTGTCAGGAAGGCACTGAACAAAACACATCTTGTTTCTCACTGTGTTGGTCTGCAAGGGATTTCAGTTGCTGTCCCTAGAGCTAAGTCTGCATAACATGTATGTGGGCTCATGGATGGAATTCACCCATTCTAGGAGAGAGGAACCAAATATATCTGGAAGTGACATGTTTGCAGGTATGACAGGACTGTCTCAACAGCAGGACAAGTGCACATGACCAAAACTCTGCTCCTGAGTGATTTGTGTTTAGATGCTGCCCGCTAACTGAGATTTTACTTTAGTTCCCCGCTTTTTTAATAATCTTCACACATCCTTTCTGTTTTAGCAACAGTGTGAATTATGGAAAGCCATTTTGTACTTCGTCCTGTACATGTGTTTGTTACCAGACAGTTTCTGCACATTTTTCCCTAACAAAAAAGACAAAAGAGCAACAGAGAAACCAAGGTTCTAACCAAATGGAAGTAAATATAATCTGGCAAATCTACCAACTCTTGGTCATCACAGTTAGTATTAGACCAGACAATATTTCTTTTATTTTCTCCATTGTGAGCAAATGGAGAACCTCCTTCTTTGAGAAAGCTGAAAAAAAAGGAAAGGAAATGTGATGAGAAAGGTGGGAACTCCTTAAGCCCTTTCTACGACTACCCCCTGCTTTGGCACACCAAGATATGTCTGGTTGCAGCAGCCCCATCTGCACTTCAGCAGATGTCTAACAGTGGCCAATATCTAATTTGATCTGTGTTTTCAAGCTGTCTTCATCTCAGCACTTAGGAGTTTTCATGAAAAAAGCAACACCTCTTTTTTTTTAAGGACAGCCTGTTATGGAACAACCTGCAGATGACTCATTACTTAATGGTGTGAAATATGTGAAGTATTTAGCAACCTAGCAATACCCTTTGGTTGTCTGGGAGAATAACTGAAAAAGGAAACAACTGAGTCCAAACCTGGAGGTCACAGGCCACTTTCTGTAACTCCTGCAGCCAGCCTCTGACACAAAGGTACCATCCCAGCAGTGCATAAAGTGCCAGCACTCCTTGGGATCCCCACCCCAGCACAGCTGTGATACAGAACCCAGCTCTAATCACACACCAGATGGTTCCTTTATGTAAAGAGACAACTCAAGAGTTGCCAAGCTATTCACCCTTTCTGTAAATAAAGGTTTCAATAGGAACCAAAAAACTGGCAAAGATGCAAATTTCCTGCCTGTGTCCTGGTCTTTCTTGCTAACGGTGGTGCCAATGTATTTTTAGGGCACAATTTATAAAAAGATAAGATGGTCTGAATCACACTTGGCTGCAGCTTGTGTAAACCCAGCCATAGTGAAATGGTGCTACCCCTGCCATGGTCAGTTGTGTGTTGCTGATGGCCCCAAAATAGCTGATCTGGCAAGTGAGCTGGAGCCAAGGCTTTTCAATCCCCTTTCTTCTCCTGCTCAGGCTGGCTCTGCTGCTGCAAAGGTGGGAGCTCAGAGCAAAGAGGAAAGCAAAAGGTGATCAAAGTCCAGTTTCTGGATCCAAAGGCTGAGTGCCAGGTTATCCAAGCAGTCCTGGGCTTCCTGCTTGGAAGATAGAAATTTTCTGTTTAAAGTGGAAGATGGGGTGGGAGATTGGAGAGGTCAGGCCAAGATTAGTGAGAAAAAAAAATTATCTATGTTAGTATTTTCTTCACTAATTTCTTTTGCCAACAACAGCAGCTGAAGTTTCACTTTGTTATTGTCACAGAGCTTCACCTTTTTTTTTTTTTTTTCCCACAGATTGACAGCACACTAGGGCAAGAAAGCTTCTACCCAGAGATGCAAAGGCAGAAGCGAAACAGTACGTACACAATGTATGGTAACAGACAGGTTTCTGGTAGGCCCAGGGTGAAACCACTGTTAGGGACAGCATTTCTTGATGTACTGAGCTGGGAACATCAAGGACGAGGTGTGGTTGTGGTTTAACCCCAGCCAAGCACCACAGTGCCACTCGCTCACTCTCCCTCAGTGTGATGGGGAGCAAAATCAGAAGGATAAAGTGAGAAAACTCCACGAGATGAGACAAAGACAAGATAATCCTATATGGCTCAGTCTGTGGTTGGCAACTCATCAATTTACTGACTCTAAGGAGAGAAGGGATGAGACAGCTCTTCTATGAATACATTATGTTATTTGTATCAGCCTCCTATGCTCTGACACCAAAAAAATGTTCTTTTGTCAGACAAGGAGCAGATAGAACAGAAGCAGAATATCTGCCAAGTGGGAAGCAAGAAGATTCCCTAAGCAGAATGCCTCACTAAGCTACCATTAAATAGCAACAAAGACCCCAAATGCTAAGCTAGAGGCCATCAATTTGTGATTTACCCTTAAACACAGCTTTGCAGTCTCATTCTATTTCTCTTTCAGTGCATATTCTTGACCTCCCCGCTCCGGAGTATATTGTTGACATTGAAGTACGTCTGCAGGATTCATCTTTTCTGGAGCCACTCAAAGACTATGTCGAAAACATTTATCCTCCAAATAATATTTCAAATGTACAAACAACAGTTTCAAACATCAGCAGTACAACAGGTGGGTTGGTTATTGATTTGTTTATTCTGGATAATGTGGGGTTTTGATGTCTCCCACTTTTGCCACCCATCATGCTTCAGAATCAGCAAAACTGAACCATCTCTGCTTCTGCTGAAAGGCCTCGCAAGGCTGAAGCTGTAGCACATAACAGCATATTTATCTGTCTCTCACCAGTCCTCTTTTTATAATGTTGGCCTTAGGAATAACTCTGAATGCTTTTCCTAAGGAAGGGACAAAGCCAGAGGAAGTCTGAGCTAAAGAATTTTGTTTCAGTTTGGCTAACAAGCAGTCTGAGTTACTTTCAAGTCTCAGGAAGCTGTGACAGGAGTTATCAGACTGTTTACTTCCCTCCTCCTGTATCTGGAACGTAGATGGCTGTAGGAGGCTCTGACCCTGACAGAAACAAGCTGCATGAGATAGAGCTCACTTAACCTATTCTTACAGGGCAAGATATCAAACAGGTTTTATTACATGAGTTGTGGTTGTGCGACATCACATCTGAGTAACACAGCAAAGCATATACAAATGCACCAAACATTTAAAACATCAGGGGAGATTTGATACCTTCTTATCACTGAGGCATAAAGTAGTGAAAGGAAGTGTTCAGCAGTTCCCAAAACAACATGCAAATGAATCTTATAAAGGCCTTCAGGATCACATGCAATGTGTGAAAATCAATTTGTTAATATCTTACTTTGCCAATGGCACATTAAGAGCAGAAAAAGTTACAGTGATGTGCTCTGTTTTGCCTTTTTATTCTTTTTGGAGAGTCACTTGGGATGGTGATTTTTGGTTTTTTTATTTATTTGTTGATTTGGTTTGGTTTGGTTTATTATTTTTGGTGGTTTTGTTTTTGGGTTGATTGGGGGAGGTTTGTGGTTTGCTTTTTTGGTTGGTTGGTTTTTTTTTTTGTTTTTTTTTTTTTGGTTGGTTTCTGGTTTTTTAGTGCTTTAAAGCACTTAGTGATAATGCTACCTTCTCTCACACAACATCTGCCAGGGGACAGAACAACCAGAACAACCCAACACCTCATTAGCCACTGGGACTCTGAATGATCTTGCTCTTACAGTCTTTATAAGCCTATACACTTGCTTTCAGCTCAAGTGACATAAAAATATCCAGTCTGAAAATTATTATGGCACCCTGGCCAGTATGCCAGGTAAATTTTTAGGATCAGACTTCACATCTCCATTCAATTACTTAAAAGTAATTTATCAGACCTTTCCCTGTGCCAGTCTGATTCCCATTTCTTGTTAGTCATTTACAATTAGTACAGTAAAATTTGCAAGGTGTCAGATCATCATTTTGGCATCATTCAAGCGAACTCACAAGAAGGGCAAATTTTTTAGATCCTTGTCATGAAGACACAGAAAGGTAAATATTTATCTTGCAATAGCTGTGCCCCCTTTGCCATTCTCATGGTATTTCTCTGTCTGTCTGACTCCAGTCTGCCGGCCCAGTGGTGAGAATAGCAGCTGCTGTTCCTGTGAAGCTGGATACGCCTGGCCGAGCACGGTGTGCAGTGATGTGATGCCCTGCCCTTCTCTGAGTCTGGAACCAGCCCTGCCCTGTGCCTACATGCAGAAATTGCCTTTCTATGGACCCTACTGTGAGCCCCAGACTGAAGGTGAGGAGAGACAGGGCAGAACTTCATTGCTGTGCAGCTCACACACTGCTTAGAGGTCAGAATAGTGATAAAAGGTGTGATGAAAAAGCACATCAGGACTGAGCAGGCAGCCACACAGCCTGTGAAAGTGGAAAGTCTGCAGAGATGGTCTAAAGCTCTTCTCCTTGTGATATGGGCCCACTTTGACCCAAACACTTGCAGATATTTAGTTGCATTTGGAACCCCAACTCCTGGAGTCACTCCCAAGCCATTTTGGGGCTTTCAGCTTTTGCTGAGCAAAGAAAGTTTCATCTCATCAAATTTGCAACAGATTTTCACCTCATAAGCATTGTTTTTTATTATTTTGCATTTATTTTTGTGTCTTTCCTTACAGAGTCATGTGGTATGGGAGACCCCATTGTAATGAGTATGTCAGTCAGACTTGACTCAGACTTCCAGGACGATCTCAAGCATCCTTCCTCTCTGTTATACCAAAAGTACAAAGCGGACCTTGAAGAAGCAGTAATTACTTTACTTTTTTTTTTTTATCTCTGAAGGCTGAGAGCCCCCTAAGTAATGTGGTGTTCACCCCAAGTGCCTGGGTGGTCTCTGTGGGAAGCTGGGAAGTGTGAAGCAATGGGAGCTGCAAAATGGGGCAAAGCTGATTCCATTGATGACAATGAAAACATTCTCATTTATTTTAATACACTGGGAAGTATTTAGGGACCTTTTGTATATAAAGCATGAAAAAAAAATCCTATTATTGGTCCTAGCTAAATCCATGTGGGTACACATGGAATAAAACCATGAACAGAAATTAGTTCCATGACTAATTGTTGTATGAGATATGCTACATGTCCTTACTCACATCAGGAATGGAGAGTTTCCTATTTTAAGCACACTGCAGTAATACATAGAGGACTTACACCATCTCACCTGTCTTTGTTTACAGTTTAATGCCAGCTACAGATGTTTACCAGGCTTTGTATCAGCAACAGTAACAGATTTTAGGTAAGTAAATAATTTAATATTTTCCTGTAAGACACAAATCTTCCTCAAGGAGACACAAGTCAGCAAAGGTTATATTCACTCTGCCTAGAACCCACTCCCAGCATGCACACACTGAATAACAGAATAATTGCTGCAAAGCAAAGCCCAAGTATGAACATGGAAATGGGATTGTGGGTAGAATTCATCACTGTGCAAAAGTCCAAGAAACACAATCATTCCCCATCTGGAGCAAAGCCTTTTATGGAAAAGACTGAGCCCCACCCAGAGGGTAAAAGAATGCAAATAAACCTATCATCACTGCCTAGGCCATAAGGAAGGTGAATAGTACATAGTACATTGACTCTGGATACAGGCTTGGATAAAAGAGACGTTGCTGCTGGCCACACATATTTAAATGCAGCTGCATTTTAGGTTTCTAAGTCAAGTTTACTATAAATAAACATCAGACAAGAAAGGTGACACATAGAGATGTTTCTTTTTAGGAAAGAGCTGTAGCACAATTTTCTAGTATAACAGAGCAAGTCTTGAGTCCCAAGAGGAGTCTCCACAGGGGAGTCCTGTGAGGTCTTCCCATCCATACAAGATGGGTCACCACAACACAGAAAACCACTAATATACAAGGATATTTAATTCTGCTACTCATCTCATTCTTGTATCTGTTTAGCCCTGGAAGTGTTTTTGTGAACTTTGAAGTAAGAACAGGAGCAGCAAGCTTCGCTCAGGTTGGACATTCCAACAGAGCTGTGCCGCAGTTTCTGGACTCATCGTACCAGCTAAACCCACTTACCTTCACAAGAGTAATCACTAGTAAGTTTAAAGCTCTCAGTACTTTCCTTCAACCTTTACTTTAGTATTTTTTTGCCTGAATCATGTAGCTGCCCTATACTGTTGGTGACTTTCAAGAAACAGGTATTTTTTAGCTGTTTCATTTTATCCTGTGTCATCAAAGCTTAGGGCCTTCATGAGAGGACCATGCATGCAGTACCTCCCCTGAAAAACCAAAGACTTCCAGCTACTCCACTGATCAGTTATTGGTTGGACTTGATTATTTCAGGGGTCTTTTCCAGCCTAAATGATTCTAAATGATCCCTGATGTGGTTCAGTCCAGGGGAGAGATTGAACACCCTTAATTCACCTCCAGAACTGAGACAGCTCTAAGAATGTCAGGCTGCCAGCACTTCCTACTCTTTAAAGCAAAACATAAAACTCCTGCAGTTTACATGACAACACATTCCCCTTGGCTTCCTTGGCACATTTTCCATGCTGCTGCTGGACAGTGTGTTACAATTCAGCTGCTGATCAAATGCCCTCGAGGTGTTCTGCTCTCAGTGCACCGAGTGCTGGACTGTCTGTCTCAGAGGATTACTTCAACATGGTTGCTTCTCCTCCCAGCTTATCTAATTAGAATGTAGTAGTGGTGATAAAAATATTTCTAACTCTGCATAAAACCTTCTGGAATTTTTAGCTGAGAAAGATACTAAAAGAATATGTTGAGAGCAAATCCCATGGCCTGTATCAGAGGTGGTACCCTGCAGCTGATGTGAAGCACCTGGGACCCCCTGTAAGATGAAAGACACCATAAAGATGTGAGCTGAAGTGAGTAATGCAGAATGTTGATCTCTGTCTTCCCAGATCAGACAAATTTCACCGTGAAACCCTCGAACATTTTTGAAGGGGACACAGTAAGACTGACCTGTGAGATAAATTCAACATTTGCCAACGTGACCTGGTATCATTTTGGCCAGACCATCTCAGCTGGCTCCCAGTACTCAATAGAGACGGTTTTAGCATCCAGAAGATCAATTCTTAAAATTACCAATGTTACCACAAAGGATTCTGGTATGATTTTCCATTGTTAAAACAGTAGATGTAAATCTTTATTGTGGCTAGTTCTATAAAAAGCAAAGATTAATGCAATGGCTGCATTTTCTAGAGGAAATGTGAAAATTACACTGCCCCTCATAATTTTCCTGTTATTTTCATAATGATCTATGTATTGACTGGCATTGACAGTAAGATGTGAACTGACTGAAGGGATTGTATGTGACTGGGTGTTCTAAGTGCCAGGCTTCATTTTCATACCAGGGGGGATGGTGGTGTCTGCATGGCTGTGAGGCCTTCCCACCCTTTTGGTGTGGTGACTGGGGACTGTGGTTGAATTTGTCCTTAGTGCCCTTCCCCCTGCACACACATGACCTAACTAAATCAGAGCTCAGAATTACAGTTTGGCATGTTTAGGGATTTTTGAAAACCAGAAACAGGTAAACTGGCAGCATTTTTCTGGGAGGATCTATCGGGGGAATTATTACGTATTATCAGAGCACGGGCTCAAGTTTCCGCTCAGTTCTTGTCTTTGGACCGTGAATTCTACATTCAACATCAAAAAGGGTAGCCTGTGACCAGGTATTTGGGCACACAAATGCGAGGTAGAAATAGTGGATCTAAAATTCTTTGGACTGAGGATGCACTGAGTCTTGGTGTTTCCACTCCTACGTAAGTGGTCTGTTCATTTGGCTATCCCACTGGGGAAGGGAAAGCCACATACTTAAAATATGGGGGAAACATGGAGCTCCAATTGCCAATCTCAAAACCAAGCCTGGCTGCATCCAGGGGACTCCTGCCTGAGAGAGGGGCTGCTAAAGAGAAAGGGACCTGGGGGTCCTGGTTGGTGGCAAGTTGAATGTGAGTCAGCGGTGCCCTGGCAGCCAGGAGAGACAGCCGTGTCCTGAGGGGACATCAGGCACAGCACTGCCAGCCAGGCAAGGCAGGGATTGTCCTGCTCTGCTCTGGGTTTGGGGGGACTCACTTCAAGTCCTTGGTGGCAGTTTTGGGCACCAAAATACAAAAAAGGCATCAAGCTATTGGAGAGAGTCCAAAGGAGGCCACAAGGATGGTGAAGGGCATGAAGGAGAAGCTGTATGAGAAGGAGCTGAGGCCACTTGGTCTCTTCAGTCTTGAGGAGACTGAGGGAAGACCTCATTGTGGTCTTCCACTTCCTCATGAGGGGAAGCAGAGGGGCAGGTACAGATCTGTTCTCCCTGGTGAGCAGGGACAGGAGTCAAGGAGGTGGCATGAAGCTGAGTCAGGGGATGTTCTGGATAACTGAGAAAAGTTTTTCACCCAGAGGCTGGTTGAGCACTGGAACAGGTTCCCAAAGGCAGTGGTAACAGCACCAAGCCTGAGAGTTCAAGAAGTGTTTGAACAATGCTCCCAGGCACATGATGTCACTCTTGGAGTGTCCCGTGCAGGGCCAAGAGTTAGGCTCAATGATCCTGATCAGTCTGTTCCAATTCAGCATATTCTGTGATTCTGTGATAAATACTCTGCTCTGTTTGGCTGTGCCTTCTGAGCAGCTTAAGAGCCTCCACTTTGAGGCCAGTTCTGGTGGAGTCCACCCTGGGCACCTCTCTGTCACCTATTCTCTGTAGGAATCTTTTTACCATGCTGCCAGAAGGACTATGGGCAATGTACACCAGCAACCCAATAGCACCTACTCAGCCAGATTTGAAGTATTTTGGTCCAAGAACTGATCTCAAGTACCCATCAACAGTGAATCCTAATCTAGATACATTTGGCACCAGGGGTCTGCAGAAAGCATTCTGCAGGTGACCTCAGGGTACATATTGATCAGCAAACTGCAGAGCAGGGACATGTGAAAACCAGATGTGGAAGGAAGTTGTTCCTAATTCCAAAACAGAGGCCAACTCAGCAAAAGCTGTTGTTTATGCTTTACAGGTTCCTACAGTTGCGTGTTCCTAACGAGAAGTCTGTATCACACAGAGATACACAACGCCACAGAAACAATATCTGTCTTTCCACTACATGTCACTCCAAACTTTGAGGACATTGATGTCACATGTAACAGTCCTGAAGTGCAAGCAAAGGGTCTTCGGCTGTCCTGTTGTATTGACAGACACTTGACATCACTTAAGGTTTCCTGGAAAGTAAATGGAGCAATCAACATTACAGGTAAGATAAACAAAAGGTTGGCTTTCACAAGCTATGTTTGCTCACTGCTCAAAGGTTTCCTCCTAAGCAGCTGCCTGGAAATCCTAGGATGAATGCAGGGTATGCTCCAAAGGTGCAAGTGGCAGGAGGAAGGACAGACTCTGTATGTGTTGTGCAGGTGCCAGTGGGGTTTCAGGCATCTCCATATATTGATGCCTTAAACCTGGATGGATGGAAACAGCTGCCTGGACCAGCAACACAGAAAGTTTATTTCTGCATGTTCTAATTTTGAGAGCAAGGATGAGTGCCTCACTCTGTACTGCTATATCTGGAAACACCCCTGGGGTGCAAAGATCTTTCATGTACCACATACTGAGATTTGGCAGGCGTGAGGTACAAGTGCTGCACTGTGAAACACTTCAATACAGATAAATATGAGCACTGTTTGCCTTTCCACCTGGAGCTGTGATACTTCACAAACCAGTTGAGTCAGAGGCATCCCGTAAGGCACTCCAATATAAAGAGATAACAAGGCACCAAGTAAATGTGCTACAAAGAGCTACAAAGCAACATGAACCGAAATGCTCACTAATGTCTATGAATCATCACCCTAAATGGTCTATTGCCCCTCTTAATATTTTATGAGTGTGCAGTAACTGTTTATTGTTAACTATCGGCCACAAATGAGAGTTTGCAGAAAGCAGGACAGCAAGCTGAGATAAAATCTTCAAAGCTCATGCACAGTCACTTTCTCAGAGGACAGTTACCAGAGTGCAGCAGTGCTTGCAGGGAGAGGGGATCCTGGCCCACTGCAATGGGCTGGTTTACCCCTGATTCCCTGTGGCCAGGCTTTCCCCCAGGAATTCTGCTCTGCACTCATGTCACCGGCGCTGTCAGCTGCAGTGTGGGACAGCTTTAGTGCTCACAGCTAAACCAGCACTATTCAGATTTTAAGTTGAATGACTGTCAAGTACCTCCATATTTTTATTTCAAAATTAGACATTAAAATCTGCAGTGTTTACTTACCTTTACTCATCCTAAATATCACAAATAGGATTGGGCTTAACCAGAATACTCTTCATGTTGGTTGACCCTGAGATTTCCAAGCAGTGTGGTTGCGTTCTGACCGGTTTTGGCCGGAGGAATCTCAGCAAAGAGCTGAGTGCTGCCACTCTGTGAGTGTTGCCAGGTAAAAGATGTGAATGAACTTCAGCAATGACAACTGAAAAGTGCCATGATGTCGATTACATACAAACCCACAGGGGTTTCCATGGCTGGAGTAATTGCTTGTGCTTTCCAGAGGTATTTTTGGATATCCGTAGCCCTTCAAACAATGCCTATTTCTCCATAGGAGTATCCATCTTGAGTGGAAACTGCACTGAATACCAGCTCAACATCAAGGAGTCACTGTGCCCCCCTGATAAGTCAGGTGCAGTGACCACATACACCTGTGAGATGGAGACCGGGCACGGAGCCAGGCGTGCTCAAAGCATCAGAGTCACGTACCTGCGGAAAGGTGAGGGGCAGGGACTGGAGACAGAACAACAGCTCTTTAATGCATAGATACATTAATACAAATTCTTACACAGAATTTGTAAGAAAATGATTAAAAGTAACTCTCACTAATGTGACTTTTGTCCTGTGTTGTCTCAGCCCACATAACAATGTCTTCAAGCACAAACTCAACAGTTTCAGAGGGATACGGGTTCAATGTAACATGCAAAAGTGATGTGAGCAATTATGACAGCATCAGTTGGAAAATCCAGTCTGAAAATGACACAAAAACAGTAGACTGTGATATGTGCATCAAAAACAGCAAAATACCAGCCGTGTCTGTGCTCACAGTGAAGTCTGCCTCACAGGACTGGAGAGGTGAGTAAATATGGTCTCATTGGCTACAAAGGCAATGAAACCTTTGTACCAGATCATTTACAGCATGCCTAGCCCTGCAAAGCACTGTGCAGCACAATAAATAAAAAGCCCTCTTTTAAAAGCCCTCTGAGTTAAAATTTTAAGTGTTGGAGGACAGCGAGGCTTGATGTTGCCAACAGCACTGTATTTGTTCAGCATTCATGACCATGCAAAAGCTGAGGAGCACTTCTGTTGACTGAAACATAGTTTTGTATCACTTCTTTTAGGCACCTACATCTGCACCTTCTCCCAGAAAAACCTGGACAGTTCTGCCAACATTACCATTGAGGTGGTTTCCTTGCCCCTGAAGCAGAACATCCTGATAGACCCCATTGCAACATCGATACACTGCCAAGTGCCACATGCCCTCGAGTGCTGCATAAGTGCAAAGACCGTGAGAGACTACAGGGTTACATTTTTGGTTCAACAAAATGAATTTCAAGTTGGTAAGACACAATAAACTTGCAGAATCATCAGTTTCACTCTGTGTCACAGCCCAGTCTCTGGGGTTTTTGGTTTTTTTTTACTTAGGTCTGTGTAAACAAGTCATACCTACTTCTTCCATGACAAGAGCACTTCTGAGGGTGCAAAAAAGGGGACATGGACTTTTTTTTAGGATGTTGAGCATGCCTGGGGAACATGTCTGGGATTAATACTGAACTGAAGTCACTGCTATAGTGATAAATACATAATAGGTAACTCAAACTCAATGTTTGGTTTGACTTGCCAGGCAGGGAGAAGTGAGCATCCTGACCCTTCTTCAGATTGGAAATTGCTGAACTCCTTTTATTTGCTTTTATCTTCCATTCTGACACTTTTTATAATGAACACTGAGAAAACATTACTTAAGAAAATTTACTAATTAATGAAGAATGTCGAGTAACCCATTAAGAATACAACTCAAAAAACTACTCCATTTTCTTCTAGGATACAGGGGGCACGTCTTTAGCAATACAAAAGCCTACACTTCTAAGACTTAAAATTTAAGGCAATTCTGCAATTTCTCTGACTTGTTTTTTATATACTATAAGTTTTCAAGTGAGTTGTTTTTTATATAGTAAAAAAAATATATATGTTCAAGTGAGTTACAAAACTGTTAATTTGAAAAAAAGAAAAATCAAATACTATCTACCAAAAATAACTCAGTAAGCACCCAGGAATGCAAAAACAACAGGCTGAGGAGTAAAGCAGGTGGAGACTGAGGAGACTTTCAGTAGCTAAGAAAAAGGCAAGGATGTGGTTGGAAGAGACTGCAGCTGGAGACTCACCCTCGGGCACAGGCATTCTGAAAAGCTGTGGGAGAGTGGCACAGATCCTGAGTTCCAAAGAACCATATAAGAGCAGCCAAATACTATCCCAGCCTAAATGAAACACCTGTGGTAAAGGCAGGAAGACTATTCTCAAAAATTATATTCAAAGCAACTTTTGGTTACTGCACAGTTAAGAGGGTTTGGGGAGAATTTGCTCACACAGCCGTAAATGAGAAAGTATTGATCATGCAGCAGCTGTCAGGTTTATTACAAAGGGAGTAAGACACAGACATCAGCATACAGAGAAGGAGCTTTTTCACAAAGGAAAGTTGTGGGTTTTTTTTCTAGTAAACACAGAAAATGAAGTTTTGCCAATGCTTTCTGCTGGTTTTAGTTGTCTGACCCCAAATCTGTGTTAACCTGTCTTCATCTATCCGTACAGAGAGAAAGAGAAAAGACAATTTGTTTTGCTACATATACAATTACACAGAAAAAGAATGTGACAAAGAGAAAGAGATTGTGGCATATTGCAGATTTATCAACCGCATTGGACAGGGAGTTGACAGTGAACATATAAGACTGCACTTGATACCTGGTAAGGAAAAAAGTTATTGTTTATATTTGTTATATAGGACATTACAATATCTTTGTTAAATCACGTGCCACGAATTCATCACCAGTGACATCTAACAGAAACACTTTTTGTTACCCAAGAACTTTTGTCTCCTTTTCCGATGGGAAATTTTTACACACAGAGGAAAATACCAGTTTTGATCTAATTAAAAAAAAATAATAAAAAAAGGACAAGATGTGTTGTCTTTGCTGTATTTGAGAATGGACCCAGTATGTTCTAAAGCAGTGACAGTTTAGTCACTGCTGCAGGCTGCACCACCGAGCTTCATCCCCTGTGTTGAAATGTGGTCATGCAGCTCCCAGCTTGCTCCAACAATTCAGCAAGGATCAAAGACTGTGGTGCCTCATCAGGCTCAGGAGGACAGCCTGTGGGAGGGCATTTCCACTTTGAACACAAGAAGGGCAACCTCTGTGAGGTGCTGCAGAGACCAGGGCAGCTTCCAGTCAGCTCTGCAGGGAACATTTGGTAATTAGAATTCAGCATTGCTAAATCCAGCTTTGATGTTTAGTTCTGACAAGAGTTTGGATATTTGAGCTCTTTTATTCTAAATTGGAAAGGAAGAAATGTTGCACATCCCCCCTGATGCAGAAATTTTCTTTTTTCCACAGCAGTGGTACCTACAGTTGAATCACTGTATCTGCCAGATTTCACTCTCTTAGGCAATAAATATGCAGACACTTTAATTACTTTAATCACTTTAATCAGCAGATACTTACTGATATGACTAAGCCAATCAAAGACAATTAGCAACACCCACGGTTCATCAAAAAGGTGTTGAGGCCTCACTGTCAAGGTCTTAATGAATTTCCTGTTAGTTCTACAGCAGTACTGAGTACCTTAACAGAATAAATTTTGTATGAATTATTGCTCACTTAGTGGTCTATATAATCCACTCCAGCTCTGTCTAACCCTGCAGTCTAACAGATAAATCTAAGTCTTTGGGTGTTGGTTTGTTGATTTGATTCAGTACTCAATTGGAATAAAATTGGAGCTTTATTAGATTTCTTTCTTAATTTCCTGATTCATAAAAATTAGGAATGTGAGACATATACACCCTGAAAGACCATAATTAATGAAGACAGTAAGCTGAAATCCTAATTTAAAGATCTTTGAACAGATCACGAGCTTGTGGGGGAAATTCATTCATCTCCCTGCTTATTTTCTATCTGTCTCCTCTCTGTACAGGTAAGAAAATTTCCTGCTCAGACAGCTTGGGCATTGGAACAGAAGGGGCCATATTAATAAAGCCATGCTGTGATGTCAAAGATCCAAAAGGTTTTACTCGAGGCAATATAACTTACCAGTGCATCAACAGCTCATGGAAGGTTTTAAGGAATGATTGCCTGTCTGGACCGATAAACGACCTGCTGAATAGTGCTGAGGTAACACTCATGGCTTTGTGGAGGTTGGGGTGGGGAGAAAGAGCAAAAATGTTGGTTGCATGATTTTTGCTTATCATAATCTAAAATATATGAAGCATTTAAAAGTTTCTTTCAAAAGAAAGAGTGAAGAATGTTTGGCTTTATTTACAGCAGCCAGCGAAAGAGCCAAGGCCCTGCCCAGGACACAGAGGGCCTGAGGCACTGCATGGAAAATGTCCATACACATGAATGCTCTGTGCCCAGGCAAGGTGACCTTGTCCATGGCATCCATAAGGAGCAGCTCCTGGCCTGGAGCATTCCCTGAGCTGTGCTCAGGCACAAGCCCAGAGCATGTCACAGAGCACACCAACAGTGAGGCCATAGGAACAACTCTGAGCCACTGCCCAGCCTCATCCCCAGGCCCTTCTTATAGTGCCCATACCCTTGGCCACTGCACTTCACAGATGCGTGCCAGGACTTGGTTTTCAGCCTTGGTATCATCCCACAGTGCTCTTCCCACCCACAAACCATCCAGAGTCACCTTTCTCTAAGCCAGGTTAGAGGATTTCATATGTGATGTGCTGTTATCTTCTGTTCCAGTCCTTGGTCAGCAGCCCCGAAGCAAAAGCTCAACTACCTTCCTACCTTGCACAGCTTCAGGAACAGACAAAAAAAGAGCTAACCACAATAAACAATTCTTCAGCAAACCTAGGTGCAATTGTTACCATCCTGGATATGGTCTCCTCTATCCCAGTCGAGGCAGAGGAGCCCACTATGCAGGTAAGGTTTTATTTTATGTCCTATCTACACCTACCAAGCCCTTTGGCCCCTTTTGTCAGAGGGGATGATGTTCTTCCTGAAGAAGTTTCACACTTGCTTAGGATCAAAATTAGGAAAGTGTTAAGGGAATGAAATGAAGTGACAGCAAAGATACAGAGAAGTTTATGAAAACTCAAAATGATGAGGACAAGGAGTCTATGCATGAAAGAGAAGCTGCTGTAAGCTTAACAACTAGAAATATTTTAGGAACAGATGGACATCTCCAGCATTCTAAGACAGGAAAGGACAAGGGATGATGGATAAAAAATTGGACATGAGCCACCAATGTGCTCTTGCAGCCCAGAAACCCAAACATGTTCTGGGCTGCTTAACAAGGAGTATGACCAGCACTCCTTGACAGGGAGGTGATTCTGTCCCTCTGCTCTGGTGAGATCCCACTTGGAGTACTCCATCCACCTCTGGGGTTCCCCAGGGCAAGAAGGATGTGGACATGCTGGAATAGGTCCAAAGGAGGGTCACAGAAAAGATCAGAGGGCTGGAGCAGGTCTCCTATGAGGACAGGCTGAGAGATTTGGAGTTGTCCAGCCTTGAGAAGAGAAGGCTCAGGGAGGAAATTATTGCAGCTTTTCAATACTTAAAGGGGACTTATAAAAAGGCTTTTTATCAAGGCCTGTAGTGACAGAACAAAGAACAATGGTTTAAATTGAAAGAGGGCAGGTTTTGATTATGTATTAGGAATAAACTGTTTACTGCGAGGGCAGTAAGGCACTGGAATAGATTTACCAGAGAATTGTGGATTCTCCAAGCCCTGGAAGAGTCCAAGATGAAGCTGGATGTCCCTGCTGCCTGGAAGGGAGGTTGGACTGAATGATCTTTAAATGTCAAAACCATTCTGTGATTCTGTGGTTCCATGAGTAGAAGCAGGAATAGAAAAAAGGTTGAAATAGGAACAGGGAGAGTAAATTCCAGGAACCATGATCAAGCAAGGAAAATAAATTGGATTTAACAACAAATGAATAACAAAAGAAACCTTAGAAATAATTGGGAACCTTGATTATGAGGTCCAGAGGAAAAGCACTGCTCTTCTGAACAAAAAAGTGCAAACAGGTTTGATAGTTTGTAGACAGAGAGCCCTGCATGAGAGACCAAGAAATCAAAGGCAGCACGAACACTGAGAAAGAAAGGAAAGAAGGCTGGAGATACCCAAAATGCTAAAGAATGCTAAAATGCCAAATAATAGATTAAAAAATAGTCATGCAGCTCTGCTTTTGGAAACCTTAACTTGGAAACAGAGTGTGCAGAGGGTTAACAGCTGAAGACTTGACATAGACTGAGCAAAATAAGAAAATGCTGGGCTTTTTCAAAAGGCATTGCTAGGACCACACATAAATTACCATCAGAAACAACAATTAATTGTGTGGGATTTCAGTAACTGCATTATTCTGTTGTTGTTCCAGAATTTCTTATCCACAGTGGACTTAATTGTTGACGATTCCACAACAGAAGCTTGGGAAGACCTGAATAAAGAGAAGAAAAAACAAAGTTCTTTGTTACTACAGTCAGTAGAAAATTTTTCCTTGCGCCTCCAACCGCTTAATAACACCATTCCTTCTATCTCTGCAAACACCGTTCAGCTCCAAGGAATAGTTGTCAAGGAAAATAACACAGATTATAACAAGAACTTCCGCAGTACAAAAAACCTCACAGTCAATGTGCTCATTAGTGAAACTGAAATCCAGACTCTAACCCTAAATTCAACCATTGTCAGTGTTATGTACTCAAAACTTGGACATATTTTGCCCCAGAAAACATTTGAATATGTAAATGGTTTATTGATAACAACAACTTTGAGCAGCAACAGAAGCCAGAAGTTTGATGTTAATATGACTTTTGCAAAGAAAGACTTGTCTCTAAAGATGCCCAAGTGTGTCTTTTGGAACTTCACACTCAACAATCACAGGGGGGACTGGGATAATCATGGCTGCACACCCACAGAGTTAGGAGATTATGTCATTTGCTCCTGCAATCACTTGACATCATTCTCCATCCTGATGTCACCTGATAGATCCTCTGAGCTAATATTTGAAAATTATATTTCTTACATTGGCCTGGCCATTTCAATTGCGAGCTTGGTGGTCTGCATCATAATTGAATCCCTGGTCTGGAAGTACGTGACCAACAACACAACCTCCTACATGCGCCATGTCTGTATTCTCAACATTGCTACATCCCTGCTGATTGCTGATGTTTGGTTCATTGTCACTGCCTCCATCACTGATCAAAACCAGCAGACGAGCAGAGACATCTGTATCATGGCCACCTTCTTCATCCATTTTTTCTACCTATGTGTCTTTTTCTGGATGCTGAGCCTGGGCCTCATCCTTTTCTACAGACTGGTGTTCATCTTACACAACACAAGCAAGACTGTGCAGAAGGCAGTGGCATTCTGCCTGGGGTACATGTGCCCCTTTGTCATTGCAGTCACCACCATCGCTGTCACACTGCCAAAGAACAGTTACACCAGAAAGAATGTCTGCTGGCTCAACTGGAAGGACAGCAAAGCTCTCCTGGCCTTTGTCATACCTGCCTTGATCATTGTGGCCACAAACTTGTTCATTGCCGCTGTTGTTATAATAAAAATACTGAGGCCAACTATTGGGGATAGGTCAAGCGGGCAGGAGAGGAGATCTCTGCTTCAGATTGGCAAAAGCGTGGCCATCCTGACACCACTGTTAGGCCTCACCTGGGGTTTTGGCCTTGCCACCATCATCAAAAACAGTCATCCAGCTTTCCACATCCTCTTCAGTCTGTTCAATGCTTTGCAGGTGAGTTGCATGCATTTTTGTTTCCTTTATTATGATTTAACATAGAGACATTATTGCAGTGCTGTGCTTGGCAGGGCATAAGAACACCAGGGATGAGCTTAAATTTGCCTAACACATCCTGATTCCAAAAGGGCTCTTTGGGAAAGACATTCCAGGAATTCAGCAGTATTTAATATTCTCAGCTGCCTTAGCAGATGTGCTGTATAGATAAAGCTGACCTAAAGATAACTCCCTACTTTGCCAGTAGTTTTGGGATCAACTTCACTGCTGAAGACCAGGAAAACAGCCTGTTATGTTCAGGTGGGCAACTTGAGCATCCTTATTTCCATTTACAGCGCAGATGGAGGCATCCTGTTATGCTTTTGTGGGTTCCAGTATAAACCACAAGAAAGTCACTAAGTTCAGCTGAGAAGTACTAACGATAAAGAGAAGGACTGACAAAAATACACAATTGAGAGTTTTCAGTCAGTATGACTTTTGTGACACATTTAGGTGGCCAGTAGGATCCCCATACAAGGAGATATCTTAAGGACAATATAGTTATGTCTTTTCTCTCTTTAAAGAGAATTTTTAAGATTTGCCATTGTTAAGAATGGCATCAAAACTGTTTTCTTCAAACCAAACTCACTGGCCTTTTTCTTGGAACCTACTAGTTTGCCAGGAGAGCATAGGTAGGACATGTCCTCCATACACACACATTCCCTCTTCCAAATACATTTAGTGCTACCAAACTATCTGTGTCAGTTTGTAGACCAGATCAACACAGAATTTAAATAGACCAGGCCTAGGGAACTGCCAAATGAGCACCCCACTATGCGATATGCAGTTAGAAAAATGCCCTCTATCAAGGAGTTCAGAGTTTAAATAGTATCATGAACAATGTTGGAGATACTTATTATATATTGCAATCAAAGATTGGTGTCATCAAAATGCATGTAATTATCTGTCTCCTAGGGATTATTCATTTTGGTGTTTGGGACTCTCTGGGATAAGAAGGTAAGGATTCCAACTATTTCTTACATTATATCAAAATACTTTTGGAATTTGAACAGAATTCCTGTATTTACTGATTGACTAATTTTTTTAACAAATAGATACAAGAAGCCCTGTTGAAGAGGAATTCATCACCCAAATGGAGTTCACAGCAATCAAAGGTTAGAATCTTGACCTAAAAATGTATTTCAGTTACTGCTGAGTAGTCTTTGTCCACTGCACTTTAAATTCTGGATTATTTTTTTGAACAAGTCAGAGAGGACACTAACAACATAAATATGATTATATCCCCTTTTTTAAAGTTCATTATTTTCACTATAATTGGTAAAAAATGAGAAAGCAGTTAGTGGACATTTGCTTTAAATTCCACAAGAAAGAAACTACAAAATGTAACTGAAACTTTTAGTTAGAAAACAGAAATTTTTTTGACACTAGTATTTATTCCCAAACTGAGAGAAGTGCAAGGGGGACTTCTTCGGGAATTATCATTTCAACTTACACTTCTGCATTAGAACACCTTAATAAAAAATGACAGGATGTATAAGAAACTTAGAAGTGTGTGGGCTGAAAGAGACCTTCAAGATCATCTACTTCCAACACCCACCCCACCCTCTTCCTGAGCTGCCAATGGTGCTGGCATCACCCTTATATGACAATAAAGCTTGATTTTATATTGTTATCTGAACAGGGTTTATTCAGAAGAGACTGTACAGGTATTACTAAAGAACTAGGAAGCCAACTTAAAAGCAAGGATAATTAAGAAGATGAGAACACAGGTTCAAAGGAATTAAGGAGTCCATTAAGGTTGAACTGTCAGTTCAGAAGAGCAGCATTGGATCAAATCATTCCAGCTACCGCAGGAATTGCTGGAATTGGAAAATACCCTCAGGGATCATCTTGCAGAACACTCCTATCAGAGCATGGTCAGCTAGAGCTCAGAGCTGTGTCCAGCTGGGTTTGAGTAGCTCCAAGGATGGAGACACCACAAGCTCTATGTGCAGTTTGAGCACCCTCACCATGAAACAGTTTCACCTTAAGTGGGATTTCCTGTATTTCTATTTGTTCTCAAAGCCTCTTGTCCTTCCACTGGGCACCAAGGAGAAAAGTCTGGCTTTGTCTTTACTCTGTCCTAATCAGACAGCTCTGAGCATGTCCTGGCATTGAGTTTGTTCCTCCCCAGGAACAGGAGGACTTTGAACTTCCCTTTGTTGAACTTCCTAAGATTTCTGTCATTCCATTCCTCCATCCTGTTGAGGTCTGAGAATGAGCAAATAAAGCATTATCAAAGTCTTTGATTAAGCGTTTTATATGTTATTCGTTTACCTTCTTTCTCTACCACCTTATGATGTACGTGACAATACACAACACTGCCTAATTTCCCCCACCAAAGTACAACTAAATAATGAAGAAGGACCAAATAGAAAAAGAAGTGCTTTTCATCTCTTTTTTTAGTACATCCTTGGAGGAATTCCATTAAATCCTCAAACCACTTCAGAACCAAAAAAGAAACTTCATTTTAGCAGCAAAAAGTTCCTTCCTTGCTTTCTTCGTATCTGGGCTGCAGAGAATTGTGTTCCAATGCCCTCTAGCGTGTCAAATTAAATTTGCCTTGGATTATCTCAGGCTGTTGGCTGTCAATAACAATTCCCATTCACATAAATCTTAGATTTTGTGGCTACCTTAATGGCCATACTGCACAGAGGTAAGAGAACAAGATCCCATACTGCCTGTTAGGACAGACTGTGGAGCCTAAGGCATCCCCCCCAGCCAAGAGTTAGAGACAAGCAGTTTGTGTCCTGTCGTTTCTTTTAAAGTCGATCTCCTCCATCACCACCATAAACATGTAAATGTGTGAACTTGATACCTCACAAACATCATGCTTTACCTTCTGTGGATTGTTTGCTCACACTACTGAAACAGTGTGTTGGAACTTTTTTTTTTCTCCCTAAAATGGGGCTACAAAAAACTTCATTTCACAAAAAGCAATTTTCTCTCTTTCAGTCATCCTCCCTGATCCTGGTGACACCAATGCTTGCTATGAGCTACCCATTTTCAAGAACCTTTAACAACTTATGTGGGAAAACAGGTATGTGACAATAGATCTCCCTTACTGAAGCACAAGCAGGATTTGGCTTTCATTCTTGCTCTCAGGGTCTGTCTGTCCTGATATCCATTAATCAATTTGTCTCTCCATGTATCCATAGATGGTTTTTAACCTTCTAATGCAAAAGAACTGTAACAAGTCAATTGTAGCATCATGCTAGCAGCGAAATTGTCTATCTCTAAAACAATTTTTGGACGTTTCACCAATTCTAAACCTCACTAAGTGAGCTTTGTTTTGAGCTCAATGAGATCACAGCGCAGTTCATCCATTATTCATGTACTCTTCACCACCTTGGAACTGCACTTCTTCAAATCTTCTCTGGCTGTCATTTTGTTGACATCATTTTAGTTATGGCTTCATCTTGCAAAAAGCATTTCTGGAAATAACATTTAATTTCTAAATGTCCAATTTTTGTATTCACACATTGTTCAGAGAACAATGACACTTGGGTCTTAGTTTAGAGCCTTGTGGCCCTAAGAGGGAAGGAGCTGGAGTTCATCTCAGGAGCCTGTGGATGTGTTGTGTTCTGGATGTGTCCCTGTGCTCCGGGAGAAGCACTAAGTGCCTCAATTTGTGTGAGAAAATCATTGCTCTGTGACACGGTTGGCAATTCAAGCTGACACGTCCTGGCTGTGTCACCAAACACGGTGAATTCTGTGGTATTGCTGTAATCCAGGTAGTGCCAGGGCAGAGCCACCTCGGCCACCAGCACAGCAGTCACTGTCCTTACTTTGCAGTGACAACATCCCAGGCTCTCCGTCCTTGTCTAACCCCTGTGCTTTGTTTTGCAGGCAAATACAGAGTATCTTCTTCAGACCCATCCACCTCTTCCACTGAAAATACTTCCAAGGCATATTCCTTGCTTAACTGAAGCACTGCCAATGCTAAATCACGTAACTCTGAAAGGACTCTTCCAAGACACACACAAAAAGTACCTGGGAGTCACCAGGGAGTGGACTGCTTCATTTTGACTAAATTGTGCCTTGGTGAATTCTTCTGGAATAATCATTTCTGGTTAATGTGTACGGCAGGGAAGCTGAGAGACATGGAATTTTACAAGGTTTGCCAATCCCAGAAGAGACGACAATGATTTGAAGCCTTCATGTGCAAGAAAGGACATTGGGAGTGAAGAATTGTCAGCCCTTAAGTGGGTGCTTAGCACTGTGCAGTACTGAGAGATAAACTGCAGTGCTTCACACAGTTGTTGTCCAGTGGATTTGGTATTTCTCCAATGAACTCTCCAAATGACCCAAAAGGCCTGTGTAGATACACAAATACCTCACGGCTTCTCTCCTGCCCTTGTATTAGAGTCTGGAAAGGCCGTAGTGGTTTCCACTTTCTATTTAAGACTTTCTGGAACTAAAAAATTCCAACTGAGAAGCCCATTTCAGATCTTCGCTTTTGACTCACATAAATGAAGACCGTGATGATTCCTGCATGGTCTTCTTTCAGATGGAAAGACTGAAAGCTCCATGTGGCAATTTTTTGAAGAAAAGGAAGCTTTATGCCCTTAACAATATTTTTTTTCCTTTGATATGTAATGTGGTAAGACAGAGATGGTTGCTGCCCTCTGCCACAGAGGGGACTGCATTTATTTAATGCAAAGTAATGTTAAGAATGCAAGGAGTGCCTTGTGTTAAGTCTGTATGTTTGGGTCTTCTCTCAGAGGAGAAACACACTTGAAGGACTCAGAGAATAAGCTCTATAGTGAATATAAATCATCATGTGCCAGGCAGGATGAATGGTTTTATAAATTATTGCTCTAATACTACATTTGTGGAACCATTTATTTCAAGCCTGTACACCTTTAAAGGCAGGACTCCTGTCTTGAGAAGAACCTGAAAAGCATATATAATGCACACAAATGTTTCAAAATTTAATGTACAATGTGGTAGAATCATGAAGATTTAGATTTGAGGTCAATATCAAATACTGCAGCCAGATGGTACAGTTCTGTTTGATTGTCAGGGAACCAGGCCTGTGTTTGCCAGTGGTGAAGCTGTTCCTGGAACTTTGGGGTGTTCTATACAGTGAGAAGAACTTGTGATGGGTTGGTATGGACAAGGTGGTATGTGCAAGAGTTTATGAATTCTGTGTAATAACTAATTAGTGTAAGTACTCCAGCACAGCTCCAGGGAAGGTGAGTGATGATGTAGTGACCTACATAAGTATCTGTACCCTTTAGGATTCTTGAGCAATTTTTGTAGGAACATTTCCAGAATCTTAATACAGGTGCTTTGGTGTGATTTTTAACAGTGTTATGAGAGGTTCAACCAGCTATTTAATCTAAGTTTGAACCTTGGCTGAGAGTAAATGAATAGGCTCTCAACACTTCTGCTTGCTATGGGATGAAGAAACAAAACTTTGAAAATACACACAAGAAAGGGAGGGTATGAATTTTCACCATCAGCAGCTCTACATGACACACTTCAACTGCCACATCCCTCAGAAAAAAACAGATTGCTGCCAAGCTGTTGGCAGAGCTTTGCATCCATATGATGACTGGTTTTCTCCAAGTTACATTCATCATTTTTCACTGAAAATGGGTGTCTTATGAACCAGGTTATAATTTGTGCCCCCTGCAGTTCTTTATCTTCTAGCCATCATGGAAATGAGGACGATAGTTAAGACAATGGTTCCAGCAATTCCACCAATCAGCATTCCCAGGATGTTCCCATGGACCTGCCTTGACTGACACCTCTCTCCGGTGAAGAAGAAGGCTCGTCCTGATGGGCACCTGGGATAACAAAACACAGATTCAGTGAATCAGGAGCCTTGTCATGCCCTCACCCCGAAGTCCTCACGTTCCCTGTCCCAGATGAGCAGTTCCCATTGGAGTGGCTCAGGTCACAACATTCCTACCTTGTTAGGAGGCTATTTCCACACCCTGGAAGCACCACAGAATGGGGCTTCTCTGCTTTTTGCAATGAAACCTGCCCTCCTGGTTGCTGGTAGGAACTAGCAACTGTGGTAAAGTATTTAGTTTCTGCTCTTCCTTGAAGACATGATGGTTTAGACCTCTGAGGTCTGTAGCTCTGAGTACTTTTTAGCTGCCTCACTGGCAGAAGAAAGCCAGGGCAAGGAGGGAGGAGGTCTGTGGTACCTGCAGCTTGCTTTTCCTTTCACATTCACACAGACTCCATCGTTCTGACAAGGGCTCGGGTCACACGGGTCTGGCAGATAAGGCAGCTGGTCTTGGATGGGCTCCACGTCCTGGGCTTCTCTCTTCCGCCTTTCAAGAACGAGGCCTTCCGTGAGGGCAGATTGCACAGGTTTCACAGGAACTTCAGTGTTATTGAGATGAATTATATCTTTAAAAAAAGGAGGAAGAATCAGTGAATGATGCTATATGTAGCATGCCTTACATCAGGGGCTCACAGGGTGCTTTCTGAACCAGAGGGTGCTCCTTGTCCATTTTCCCTTTACAGACCTCTTGCTGTACCACCACAAGTTCTGTGTATTTAAAGCACAAGATAGAAAATAATACTGAAATTGCAGAAACTAGTTAGGCAAATCTGTGATGTTCTATGAGGCTGCTCTATTTGGAGATGAACAAATGGCCTTCGGTATGTTTGGTGCTTAGAAATGGACATAGCTACTGGTCAGGGTGCTTAAAGGTGTCCAAGAAGTTCACATTTCAAAGCCCACTGCCATTTAGATCCCTCTTAACTCACAATCACTTTAGTCAACCTCACTAACTTGACACTAGGACACAGAAATGCTTTTTAAAGTTTCTCTCCATTAGAAGAGCTCTTGGAGACAGATGTTAAGAGTTATTTGAAGATATGAAAATTGAAAGAATCGCCTATTTTCTAAGGAAATCAGGAAAGGGGTCCTTACCGTTAAATTCTGCAAAAATAATAAGGTCATCATTTTTCAGGAAGTTTCTCCGTCTCAGCTGGCTGTGAGATATGAAGTTATTCCACCCCCAGTTTACACTTCTGTAGCAATTGCACAACTCATCAAACCTTCCAGCAATTGATGGTTTATCCCATATTATACTTCCACTATCTGCAAAGAGAAAATGAGAGCCACAAAGTTGTGCAGATCAAAGTATGACATGACTTTTTCCTGCATTACTGTGTTAAAGGGGATTTATATATAAAAGCAAGTTCAGGCCTGAAATTCATAAACAAAAGCCAGAGGACTGACAGACTAAAGGTGTCAGGTGAACTTCAGGTTAGGTCTGCATGAGGATTCTTAGTCTATGTGAGGACACTGAAATTCCACAACTCCTCTTTCACTGAGAACTAAACAAACAGAAACTGGACAGAATAAGGACACTCCCTGGTACCATTTTGTAGGTACCTATGGTTTAGAATTAAGCTGATTTTTGTCATTACTATGATTTTTTAAACATATTCATATTTCAGGTTTAAAAGCTCCTACTGAAAAAGTATGTACTTAAATTCCACTAGAAAAAAGTAGAAAGGGATGGAGATTCATGTGTAGTATTTTTTTCTGTACCAAACTGAGTTTTGTCCTATTATTCTTATTTCTATCATAGAATCATAGAAAAGTTTGGATTGGAAGGTACCTAAAAGATCGTTTTGTTCCAACCCCCTGCCATTGGCAGGGACACCTTCCACTAAAACAGGTTGCTCCATGCCCCATCCAGCCTGGCCTTGAGTCCTTACAGGGATGGGGCATCCACAGCTTTTCTGGTCAGCCTGTTCCAGTGCCCCACCATCCTCACAGTAAAGAATTTCTTCCTAATATCCAATCTAAATCTGCTTTCAGTTTGAAGACAATTCCCATTTGTCCTGGCACTCTGTGCTTTTGTAAATACTCTCTTTTCTTGCAGGCTCCCTTCAGATACTAGAAGGCCACAATAAAGTTCCCCTCATTGTTCAGCCTTCCATTCTCCAGGCTGAACAATTCTGAATTAACACATCCATGAGAAAGGGTGAATGTTCTGTATTCAGACCATGTAGACTGAGGTTCACTAGTGTGTTGAAGTTGCCTGATCCTACAAAATGCAGCTTTAACTTAAATTACTGTTTAGTGACAGAATACTGCACCCCACTGGCATTCCATCAGCCTGTGGTGATATGTCACCTATGGACAAACCACAGGTAGAATGGGAATTGCCAGCTCTTGGGAAAAACATATCTTTAGAGTCAAGCTCTAAAAAATTTGATTGTTATACAGTCTTCCACAGGGCAGGAATTCTGAGTCACACACAAGGAAAATGTGCACAAAAAATGTCCCAAATCAGGAAATATGGCCAAAGTTTCTCATCTCTGAGTCCTACACTCAGTCCCCTTACTCAGATTCCTTGGCTGTCCTTGTCTACAGGCAGGCACCGCTTACCTGAGTTAACATGGTCCTTGCTTGTGGTGAAGCTTTTGCTCGAGGACATCCTTTTCAGGACGTCGGGGTCCTGGTCCAGCACTGTGAGTGTGACCTGGTGGTTCAGAGCCGGCCACTCCAGAACTGCATCGTTCTCCCCACTGCACAGGTGGAAGGTGACACGAACGTAGCTGCTGAGTGGGTAGTTGGGAAACACGCTGATGCCAAACCCATAACCCTCAGGGCTGTAAAACCTGGGGCTTTCAATCATGCTGATGGATGAGTTCTCAAGGATTTTGCTGAAGTTGCGAATGACCCACACAGCCATGGGACAGGGGGTCTCTGTCAGAGTCACATCATCAATGGCAATCCCACCTGATGAAGAGCTGGGGTTGCCCTTCAGTCCTTGGAAGAGGTAACGGAACTTCTTCTGGGCGTTGAGGGTTACGTGGGCAATTTTCCAGTTGGAGTCACTGTCCGCTTTGGTAAAAGGGAAGAAAAACATTGCCATCAGTGGTATTAGAGATATTATGAAGCAACTTGCCCCTAGCCTTCCATCCCAGCTGCACTTTTAGACAACTGGACCCCTCACAGAGTCCTGAAGGCCAGAGATCTTAAGTTGATATTGTGACTATAATATATCCACATTGTTTTGACATCTAAATGCTTTGGACATTTTGTACAAGGAATTCTTTGCATGTCAGGGAATGACAGCCTCCAGTACAAAGGACAACAGCCTAAGGGCTAAGATTAAACAAGAGGATGGGGACCAATGACCCAACGTGTTCCTGACACTTTTTCATGGATTTATCCTTCACTGCAAGCTGCTGCAGCCTGATGTAGGCAGGTCTTGTGTTTTGACAACATAAATCATGTAGAGCTGCAGTGGCTGAGTTTGTCCTATTTAGCAAATCACCCAAAGTGTGTATCCAGATAAAAATCAGTCTGGAGTTCTTATTGACAGCAGAGGAGCACAGGTATTTTACACCTGAGCAGCCCACTCTTAGATCATATAACAGCCAGTGGAGACACAGTCAGCTGGTCTCCAGCATGGCCTGGGGTCCCTTTCAATCACTGAGTGCAAAATAATATTAGGAATGTTGTGACTTCTGCTGTGAAGCACCAAAATTACATTATTACATCCCACAGTTTCTCTGCTAAATGTGATAATGTAATACCAAAATTCTTAGCTGTATTGTAAGGTATTCTGGTAACTCAGGAAAATCTGTTGGTTTCTGAGCCAGTCTTCTGCGTTCATGGGCAGAGTAAGACAATTCCTCCTCCTCTCTACTCAAATATTCATCTTATTTTCAGGATTACCTTGAAAGGTTTTAATTTTCCTCATTTTACGAATGTTCCCAGTGCCATCATCCTCTTTAAGCCATATTATCAGCTTGTCAGATGGGCTTCCTGTGGTCCTATAGAAGAACTGGAGGCACTGCTGAGTTCTCTTTGGATAAAGGATTCGGGACTCTAGGATTGCCACCTCATCTGCCTGGCCAGAGTTGGTGTTGAAGTACATGAAGTAGCCAGCATCTGGGAAGAAAGGGTAGTCTGTCACTGCCTGTTTACACATTTCCTGCAAAGCTGCATGGTGTAAATTCACAATTTCATCTGCACTCTTTTAGCAAACAAAAGAGTAATACTTAACATTAACAATAAAGGAAATGACATGTGACAACCATCCAAGACAGACCAGGATAAGAACAGAAGTAGTAGTTCAGCATATATATGGAACTCACTGCTGTCAGCTCATGTCAGTTTTGCATTTGTTGGTCTAATTGGAATTTGGATTCCTCAGGAATGTCAGAGATATATGAGGCAGAGAATTCAGTGTTGACCACAAGCAACTAGTAAATACATTTTTTTACTTGGTTTGTATACTGAAGATAATCTAAAAATGAGATCTTAGCGGTCATGTGCTATATTACCTTGTAAAGAGTAAGATAATTTCGTAGCAGTAATAAAGATAATAAACAGGGGTTGGACACAAAGCACTGTCCTGATCTTGAACATGCAGAAGGACTTGTTTTACAGCTTGCCCAAACACTTCAAAATTCAGTGACTCACCATAAGAAAATTACTTAAGAAATCCTGCTCCTCTATTTCCCATTAACATTTTTGCAGTGTTCTTTTCTTTAATTTTGAAGTGTCTGCTTTTATCCCCATATTTACAACGATTCACTATTTGCACACGTATCATATCTTGGTATTACAAGAAGTTGTCATGTCTTATCTGTATTGTGTTGCTTTTCAGTTATTCAGTTTAGTCAATGATTAATTAATAAGTTAATTTTTTTTTAACTGTTATGTGAAAGTTCCATGGACTCTTATCCAAGATAACATATCTTAGAATCCCAGTATGGTTTGGGTTGGAAAGGATCTTAAGATCATCTTGTTCCAACAGTTATACCTGCAGCTGCGTAAAGGCAGTGCAGCTTCCTGCAGGGTTAGTAAAGGGTCTTGAGCTGCTTATCAGGATCTCTCTAATCAGTCAGGGGAATTATCTTCATTCCCTTCCACATGGTAGCTATGTTTTGAACTCATATCCACAGAAACCTTGCTAGAGATTGTTCTATGCAATGTATGACACTTGACCATTATTTAAACTTAGTTTTAAGTGTATTAAATCCAAATATCACTCTTGCTCCAAGTGAGAAGCAGGGCTGTGAGCCTGTCATTGCAATTATTATAGTAACAAATCCCCAAAATATCTAGACTCTACCTTATTTTTGATAAGAAAGTCAAATAAAGGCAACATTAAGTACCTATGGCCATTACAATACAGCCTTGGCAGATTTCAGCAGACTCCCTAAATGTTAAGCTGCATTTTCTCTCCTTTAGTTTAGCTGGCATTAAGTCAAAACCCCAGAATATCAAAACCGTCTATGGGAAAATAGGATCCATTTATGTTAGAAACTTAGAATTTGCCCCCACTTGAAATGATTGCAGAACTAGTTCTCAAAAATGTCAGAAATTCCTGATGGAGTCAATGACTCTTTGGAGGTGCAAAAAGGAGAGACACTCCCTACTAATTGAATTCATTTCTACACTTGGGAGATCGTCAGAGGCACCCACCCATCTCCACTAACTCTTAATAAACCATTGATACTTATTTTGTACTGAGTCACTGGATGCTAAAACCTAAGTGCACATTAAGTGCCCAGTTCAGGCAGATTGGATTTTATGTGGAAAAGTCAAAAGCTCAGTTAAATTTTTTTTTCAGTTACAATTATACTGTACAGGATGAGAAAGAATTAAGAATCAGCTGAGCGTTAGAAGTATGTATTTCTATAAAATATCAGGTGGTTTTCTTGAGTTATATTATTGGGCCTGATCAATGGCTACCAGCATTATAAAAGGTTGTTAATAACAACAATTATAAAGGTTGTTAACAACATTTTTTATTTCCAGTTGGTGGGTCACTTGAGGGGAATAAACTCCCGAGTGCAGCAAGCCCAAGAGTAACAAAGCACAAGTGAATGTGCTTTAAGTCAGGAGTCCTTCCCCCTCTACTGAGGAAAATTTACCACAGAAGTCACATTTATCTTGGAATTGTGTAGTAGTTTACCCTGTCTAAACAATGACAAATTAGGCTCTTGCTTTTCAGAGCTCCCTGTTGGGATTTAATCTTTGTTCTCAGCTGTAAACTAGCACCTTGTGACTTGACTGGGATTTACTGCTCTATATTTAAGAATGTCTTCCTTTGAAAAATGGTGAAATTACCACATCAAAATAAGAATTACCCCTGAACTCCTATCATAAAATCTTTGCAAATTTCTTCTACCTTCCAGAACTAGAATTCTACATGCTGAACTTCTCATTTGCATTGCAAACACAACATTTATGAGTGGCTACAGGTGATGTTTGATTCTTATCATGAGGTAATATAACTCTTACACAGACTTTGGAAGTTGCAGTAAATTGTTTACCCGGTTATATTTAAAAAACCTCTAGTTCAGATTGTTCTTTCTCCCCTTTGATCTTGCAGGTGTGGACAATATTCCACTACACTGAAAAAGTTTAGTAAGAGTGAGAATACAAACACTGTCTAGAGTCTTTATCAACTTCTCTGAGCCCTGTAGTTGTAGTCAACCCTGGAGAAAACTCAGTTCAGAAAGTGCTTTGTTCCTTTCTTTTACCTCTACAGCGCCCAGAAAGTGTGTGGTCCTCCTGCCCTGTCACACTGCCCTGTTGGTGAACCCAGTCTTGGTCATGCTTGGTGCCCTGGATCATACCACAGATGTTTTCAAGCTCAAAAGAGCACTGGTCCAAAAAGGTGTGAGTTGAAGCTGAAAAAAAATACACACATGGTCACCTCAGAGTGAACTCCTAGCTCATTAAAATTTCTTCTTTAATTTTGGGGGCGGGGGGGGGGGGGGTTGTTTACAGTAGTATAACCATCCTGTAGAGCAGACAACCCTCACGTTAGCAGATGTGAGCCAAATGACTCAAAAGAGGAAACATTTGATTCCTGGAGGGATTCCCTGGATAAAGACAACAATCTTTGACCTCTTTGCAGAAGGTTAATAAGCCCCATGTGGCAGTGACAGATGGTGACTCTCTTGATGCCTCTTTGCCAGCCTTGGCGTATTTAACTATGCCTCGGCTGAGGTTATTGATCTTCATAGCAGTTCTCTCATTGATTAACCTGAGCTCTGTCCTTCCACTCCAGGCAGTCCACCCATTTACCTTGGGCTGGTTCAGCTGAGTTTGCCTTCAAGGTGATGCATCTGCTGGCAGCACCAAGGGGACAATAACTTCCCATAAGCAACAATAAGTGATCAGTGATAACATTTTCAACCAGCTCAGCAAACACCTAGACAGTGTGGGACTCTAGACCCGGCCAATCTCAGGTGCAAAATAATCTGATTAAGTCCAAATGTCAGTAAAGGAGGACAAAGTGCGGTTGCATTCACCTCAAAAAAGCACAACAAGGCTGCCCACACACCACAGGCAGAACACAAATACAGGTCTGAACTCCTGGGAGCAGCATGGAAGAAAAAGTGTGAATGATTTGACTTTCCTTGACCAATCTTTACTAAAATAATGACAGTGAGAAGAGCCAAAAAGGGATGAGAAGGGAATAAACTGATTGTGCTTATCTGCACACCACAGGTCCTGTCCCATACTTATTCAAGCACATTTGAGAAGAGTTTTTGTGAGTTTAGAGATATAAGGGAAGGGAACCAGCATGGCTCAAGTATAACCAAAAAAATTGTTTGCCATGGTTAAATTCTGACTTACTGCAGTTGTACATGCGATTCAGTCTTTCCAGATCAATGGCACTGAAGTCTAGACGTTGTCCAATTATGCCATTATATGCTGGTATCTTTGCTGTGATTGTGGGGACATTTTCATTTTTGTTAAAAGAAAGGGGTTCATAGTGCATCAATGATTCGTAGTCATAGGGGGTGTTCAGATCAGTGATGAAGGTGTCATCATACTTCACAAAATTGTGCTCTTGGCCTGGCAAAAGAACAGAAAATTCTTCCTTTTTAGAGAAAATGGAAAGGAAACGGCATTACCATGTCCCCTTGGATACAGTTTTCTAAGGCACAAATTATATACCCCAAAGAAATTATTTCACAACAAAATATTAAAACTTAGCAATATTTGTGTTTGTCATTTGGACAACAAAGCAGTGCCTTTGGATTGCAGCTCTGTGCTCTAGCAGGTGACTTCAGTAAATTCAAAAATGAGCATCAATCAGCTGTAAAGAATGGGATATAAAGGAGGATGGATTAGAATTAATAGGAATGGTTTAACAGTAATGATCCTGAAGGATTAAGTTTAGGGACTAATGTACTCCATTCCAGAATCTGTGAATATTGATGCAAACATTTTCCAGGTATTAGATCATATATGGAGAAGGAGAGGCCCTGAAACTCAAAGGAAAAAAATATGACAGCCTGGAAGTGTCTTCAGGTTTGGTTCTTCTTTGAAATAAATAATGCCCTAGCAATCTCTGGGGAAAAAAGAAAGATACTTTTACCCTAGATTTACAATATTGATATGATATTTGTATTGATATAGCTTTTGGAAACATGTTTCTCATGGTTTCTTGGTGAAAAGAGTTGTCCTTAGAGAAAGGTGTGTGCTAGGGCAAAGAGAGGGAGCCATTTCACATGCTTTGGTATAGAAGTAAAAAGAGCTTGCCAGCTTTTACTATCGCAAATAATGTTATCAGAATATTTGGCACTGTTTTTCAAAGACAAAACAGCACATGACTGTGCTGGTGGGTAATTACACTTGCTCTGCTTAACAGTTGTCCTCCCTTCTGCAAATCACAAAGATCTTCAGTTCAAGGCCTGAGATTATATAAGAGCTTGGAATTGTTTTCTTACAGAGACTTGAATTGCACCTTTCATCAAAAATTAAAAGAACCCCCTCTCTTCTATTTTGTCCTCTTCAAATAAATCGTTGTTATATAATACAGAATCAGATCTCACAGAGAACAACAGGAAAAACTGTATAGGGCTCAGGGAGACTGTGAAGAGTTTGCTGAAACTCATAAAGCTCCTAAATATGGTGATACTAAACCTGAAGGCAAGAACCTGCAGACACACCTGGGTAGGAGAGAGCAGGACAGAACCCTATTTGATATTTCCCATACAATCTAATTATTTTAAGGGCTTTTTCATGTGCAAAGTGAATATTTTCAGTTTCAGGAAAGCTGGAATCTCTGAATATAAAAACCTTTCAGATTTTGAAAGAGCATTGCCTACAGAAGAACTATCTCAAAACTCATAATCTAAATAAGTTTACAATTTACATTACATGATTAAAGGAAACAGATTCACAGATGGCAAGTAATTAGTTTAAAATAAGAGAACAGAGCATTCCAAGAGCCAAGGGGAAATAAAAGTCCTGATTTCCAAGTAGGGCCTCCCTGTTCTGGCCTTCACCAATGTCCAGGCTTTATCAGAGAAGTTGCACCAAAATTTCTTAAATTACAATGTTCTCAGGTGTGGCCCACTGAAATTCTAAATTTTCTAAAATTCTATCCTTAGGAAGGTCTTTACATCTAGAAGTGAAAATGGGATATTGATAAATCTACACTTTGCAAAATCTATCTTGAATGATAAAACCCACCTGCAATAATTTCATCCCACCAGATATTCACGTAGTCATCCCGGTCTGTCCTCGACTGCTCATGATAAAATCCTAAAGCGTGCAGGATCTCATGTTCCACAATTGCTCTGTAGTCACACCCTGACCCAATTGAGAGGTTCTGTCCAGTCTGCAGGTCCCCCACCATGGACCAACACCTGCGAAAGACAGAGGCTTAATCTCTGTTCAGTAGTTTTCTTCTCTGTGTTTAACTTTTCAATCTGCTCACCGGATTTAGAGTAAGATTATAAAAGTTTTTAATATTAAAGGAGTCACATAAATCATTACTTGGATGCTGACCATGTGCCTTGATACTCTAAAATACTCTAGCCTGAAAGCAGACTAACCCCCAGAAACTATCACTTCATTACTTATCTTCTGTGTCAGAGAAGATCACCCTGCATTTTTGAAAGCCACAGAAGTTTTGTCCTGCATCAGCCACCATTTGGCCAAGAAGCATAAAGCACACAATATACATGGATATAGTAAATTCATCAAAACAGGCTGAGTGTTTTTGCAATAAATTGGGCTGGAGAAAAGACCCCAGGAGTATTTGGAACAGCAACATTTGGTCCTTTTTAAGAGCAACCATGCTTTGCATTTGCCAGAGGTATGAAAGTACATATCTAGTATTAAGATCTTCAACGCTGACTTGTCAAAAATCATGGTGCTTGTAAACTTTTAAGAGAAGTGTCATAGGATACTCAAGGAAGAGCTGAAGGCAGAAACATGAACTTCTGGGAAAAAAAGTAATATTCACAGCTAATACAGTGAGAAGATTTTTGTGCTTTTCTGCATTTTCTTTCAAAACATACTTAGCTGTAGGAAACAAATCCTTTCAGTTCTTGAAAACTTGAATCTCTGTGCATAAAACCCTTTCAGATTTTGAGAGACCATTCATTAAAGAAGAGCTATGTCAAAGCAATAAGAAATATTACAATAATCTTATCCTCTTCTCTTCTCTTCTCTTCTCTTCTCTTCTCTTCTCTTCTCTTCTCTTCTCTTCTCTTCTCTTCTCTTCTCTTCTCTTCTCTTCTCTTCTCTTCTCTTCTCTTCTCTTCTCTTCTCTTCTCTTCTCTTCTCTCCTCTTCTCTCCTCTCCTCTCCTCTCCTCTCCTCTCCTCTCCTCTCCTCTCCTCTCCTCTCCTCTCCTCTCCTCTCCTCTCCTCTCCTCTCCTCTCCTCTCCTCTCCTCTCCTCTCCTCTCCTCTCCTCTCCTCTCCTCTCCTCTCCTCTCCTCTCCTCTCCTCTCCTCTCCTCTCCTCTCCTCTCCTCTCCTCTCCTCTCCTCTCCTCTCCTCTCCTCTCCTCTCCTCTCCTCTCCTCTCCTCTCCTCTCCTCTCCTCTCCTCTCCTCTCCTCTCCTCTCCTCTCCTCTCCTCTCCTCTCCTCTCCTCTCCTCTCCTCTCCTCTCCTCTCCTCTCCTCTCCTCTCCTCTCCTCTCCTCTCCTCTCCTCTCCTCTCCTCTCCTCTCCTCTCCTCTCCTCTCCTCTCCTCTCCTCTCCTCTCCTCTCCTCTCCTCTCCTCTCCTCTCCTCTCCTCTCCTCTCCTCTCCTCTCCTCTCCTCTCCTCTCCTCTCCTCTCCTCTCCTCTTCTCTTCCCATCTTCTAATAACTTCCAGACTTAAATTCTAGCTATTCACATTCACATTATTGGTAAGTTAAAAGGATGTACATGGAGGTCTTCATCAAAATGGAAAAGAATCCTAGATGGAAAAGTGAAAGTAGTTGATGAAAACCCAGAGAGGCTGGGATTCACCTTCAGAACTCATCCTCTAAATAACAGCAGAGGGAGCAGCTGCTTGCAAGGTTTTAGTCTAAGAACATAAAATACACTCTCTTCCTGGTGGCTTCTTTTTCTCTGCTGACACCAAACCTTTAGAAAATGGAATGAGTTCCCAGCTGATTCTACACAGCAAAACGAAACAGAAATTGATACTACCCTTACCCTTCTTGTTTGCTAAAGAAAATGTAGGTTCTTTCTCCTTCATATGGCTTGAAATCAATGCAGGACTTCAGGCGGAACATTTCAAATGCCTGGAGAATGACTCCTTTGGCATTCAGGTCTGGAAAACAAGGACAGAACCTTTAAGACATTGCAGTTTGTTCACCTTGGAGGGGCAAAATATATACAGATACACATGTGGAACCAAAGGAAAAATGAATGAAAAGATAAATTATTGAATTTTACTAAATTGTGGTTTGCTGTGTTAGCTGTAGAAGAAAGAAAAATAATTTTGATATAAACAAGACTACAATAAGTAGTTATTAGTGAAGTTTAATATTTTTAATTTGAAACAGTTCTGAAAAAGGTGAATTTTTTATCACAGTGACTGCAGTGCAAATAAGGATTGGAGATAAAATCTGAATAAAGTATCTGCATTACCTAGGTCATCACCCAGAATATAGGGAATGGGGAACTTCCATCTGTAAGCCTCATTTCTTAAGGCATTTCTCTGATCTTTCTGAAAAGGGAATTAACAGTTGGTGATGCATCTACTGTAGCGAGATGAGCTGAAACAATTAGGACAAGCAACAGAAAGCTTTTAATTACTTACAGGGAGCAAGATATCACCCTGAAAGAGGTCCAGTCCAGCAGCTGAAATGGAATTTAATCAAAGATAGTGTCAATGAATTTCAAATATATTTCATTCCATAAACCACATTGAACCTGCTTATACAAAGTTAATGTCCTTGGGCATCTACAGGAAATAAATAAGGACCAGCCTCTCTACACTGAGTTACAGGTAATAATAAAAGTAACAGCAGTTTCTAGTCTCTATTCAATATTTACTTCTTAGCAATGTCTTCTTGGCAGTGCCTTTGTGTTGGCACAATTATCCGTGGTCATAGGTAGAGCTTGGATGAGCTCTGCTTGCTCTCAGGCAGTGACAAGAGTCACACAATTGGACAGTGACCAATCTAAGTTGTTTTCCATGTTTACAACACTTTATAAAAATCTTATGGAGATGGGCATAAAATGCAGTTGAGACTGCAGAGTTCTTTCTGGAAATATTCAGGTGTCACAGAGAGAGAAAGGTAATTCTGAGCTCACTTGATTTTAATTCTCTTGTTACCATGAGCTACCTGGCCATCAGTCTCCTTGACAACACTGAAAATTCACCATAATGCTCACAACTTTTCAGGCCTTGCGAGAATTTAGGTGTGAACTCACCCAAGTTGATTTGGGGAATGTCTTTGAATACCTCACCAGCTCCAGCATCTGCAAGACAGTCAAAACATAAAGTGTTTGGATGTGGTGGCTCACAGCAAGTAGAGGGAAATGCTTCAAAACTCAAACCAGCTCACACAGCACTTACCAGCTTCACTGGAGAGCTGTCCCACCTGGAGAAGAATGGAATACAACCAGTATAAGGTATGAGATGCCTCTGGACTGAGAGGAGCCTGTAGGAATCAGGTTTTACTTACAGAGAGTGGAGAACCATAGACAGAGCACAGCAGAAGTGTCAGGCAGAGTGGGAAGATGCTGGAGCCCATTCTTGCAGTGAGAACAGAAGCTGGTCCCTCTCTTCTCTGGCAATATATAGGGCACGTTGCTGGGCTTTCCATGGAGCATCAGCCAATAAGCATCAGACTTTCCACCTTTGAAATATTATTCTAACAGATTTCCTCCTAGATGGCACCTAATGTCATTGCTCCTGTCAGCTACCTAAGTCCACTTGGCAGATCATTGCAGAGAGGAATGTGGAATCTTCATGTCTTCAGTGCAGCAGGTGAAAGACCCACACAGGCTTTACATAACAGCTTCTCCATCTGGCCCAAAGTTGCTGACTCCTTCCCCTGTGTTTGTTATCTGTCAGCATTATGATCTTGACTGCACAGGAGAAAAGCAGAAATGTTTCAGATTACTCTTAAGCAGAATTATTCCAGGTTTATAGCACTTCAGTGCCATTAGAATTTGGCACAGTTCTGCTTTCAATTAATAATTAACGCCACACTGTAAAGATTAGAAGTAAAAGAGATATGATTATGAATCCCCTGAAATGTCTTTCCTCACCTGATCCCACCCCAGATCTAATGCTCCATGTACAACCTGCCACTCCCTGCCTTCAGAACAGTCACTTACAGCAGTAATCCTTGGCCTTCCAGGTGGGTTTCACAGACCATAAACTCTTGTTCTGCATCTTGCTAACTTCTTTCTCAGGGACATGGGTCAGGAAGGGCTCCATGAAACTCTAGTTTGCTGTACATCAGTATTCCCACAGCCCCCATGTGCCCTGGAGTGCCTGAGTGCCTCTAGCTTAGGCATAGAATCCTGCTCCTCCATTTCAATTTCACATCTGCAATTCCAAGTCATGCATGTGAGGATGTTCACCTCTGTGTTCAGCAATTAGATAGAAAAGGGCTTGTGCCATGACACCACTACCCACAGCACAAGGCAGAGAGCTTGAGTAAGTAGGTTTTAAATAGGAAATGGGCCTGTCCTAGAAAGAAGTCAGTCTTTCAAGCTAAGCAACGTATTTTTCTCTAAACAAATCAAAGTCGGAATCTATTCATAAGAGATATCACTGCAGAGGAAAAAGTGCAGAGATCTTTTCTTGTTTAGAGAAGAAGGGCCCTAGAGCACTAACCCTTCACCTCACACAAATGAATGTTCTTCAACACTTTCTTTTAGGAATGATTGTTGCTGACACCTAAGCTGAACAGGTCTTACTACAAGTAAAACAAGCATGCCTCAAGACACATCATGTCAAGGCTGTTTTCAGAGGTGAGAAAAGAGACTCAAAACAAAGCACCAAGGTCATATTTCCAGATGTTTGGCAGCGGATGTGAGAAAGGAAGCAGAAGAAATGAAACAAAAGTAGAGCTGTCTAAAAAACATTTGGGTTTTAGCACTCTTAACTTTAAAATAACTCAAGAACCTAAAGCAGATGTCTAAAGATAAGTCATTCTGAGGGCATCTATTTGTTTTCATAGATATACATAGGGGTCTCTTGGATGCCTTTTAGGCACTGCCCTAGGCTCTAAGGTCTCCCTGGAGCCCTCTCTTCTCCAGGCTGAGCAGCCCCAGCTCCCAGCCTGTCTCCATAGCAGAGGGACTCCAGCACCAGTTTCATTTTGTCTTCCCTGGAGAGCAGTACATGCACATTATTCCATTGGCTGCAGTTCTGTGAAAATCTTGGAGATGGGAAAAGCTGCTTCTCTTCCACTCTGGGAAGTACAGCAGGTGCCCTTTGGTCTCTTACACTACCTTGTATGAAGTGCCAAAACTGCTGTGCATCAATATTCCCACAGGCAAGGTCCACCCTGGATTCCTAGACACAGGCAGTACCTCGTGTCACTAAATGCAGATAATACCTTTTATTAATCTGCTTGCACTGGTTGTAACTCCACTGTAACACAGATAAACTCAGACACAGAAATGTGGCTGAAATTTATTTCCTTCATAAAAGCAAGAACAAAAACAAATGTCTCCTGGGCTGGAAAAACTGGCACTCATATCAAGCTGGCATCAACCACATTTTTTAATAAAAAAAAAATTACCCATCCACCTTTCCAATTTTTAGGTAAGTCTGTTTACCTTTGCAGGGCTTGAAATCAACAAAAGACTGAACTTGTGAAATGCCTCCAGGTTAACAACTTCAGCATTCAGAGCTGAAATACACAGCAGAAGATAAACACAGCGGTTGCTCTGCTTTTAAAGTATTACAAATATCTGTAATTCTAGATAGAAAGAATGAATAAGTGTACATTAAAAATATGAGCATATATAAAAATATCTGCCTGGATGAAAGAGCAGAAAGCTGTTAGCACAATTCCCTGCCTGGAGTAGTTTTGGCAAAGGTCATAGAGAGATAATCTTTTATGAGATAAACTGATAGTGCTGAGACAAACAAGCAGGCTTTTGGACATTCAGGGCATTGTTCAGGTACCAGTGGAATATTTTATTGCATGTTATAATGTAGTCTGAAATGTTGTCAACTTGGAGCTCAGGACCAGTAAAAGAAGATACAGGACAGATACATTTGATTTTAAAATCAGTGTACCATTTATTTTTAGTCCTGTATTATTCAAAACTTAAAATAGTATATAAAATCAGATAGCAACAAAGATAATGCCCTAAACTACTTTACTTAGAAAATATCTATATATACTCTTGGTCTGTACAGACTAGTAGGAAGAGACAAAACACAAAGGGTAGAGCAGATCAATATGAATGTTTTTCAGAATAGGATTCCCTGACTTGATTACTCACCTCACTGCCCTGGCTGTGCTTTGCTCAGTGCAAACTCCACTCTGAGTGATCATCACTGGTGACAAAGAGACAGAAGAACCCAGATCCTCAGGCCTGACGCTGATCAAACAGGGATCAGTATCAGAATCACAGAACTCTCCACCACAGAAAAACATCTCTGCTGTTTGTGTCACCCAACACACCCCCCAAAACCAACATTCAAATAGTCAAGAGTGACACTGGCCCCGGGTAAGGGGATACCCAGCACATTTACATCCCTGCACCTGCCCTGCTGCCCAGAGCAGCAGCAGCAGCAGCAGCAGCAGCAGCAGCAGCAGCAGCAGCAGCAGCAGCAGCAGCTCTCTCAAGCTCCTCTTGCCACCCCTGACACTCCACAACAGCAGCCACTGACCAGCCTCAGGCTCTGCTGCCACAGCCCCTTGGCCAGCACAGCTCTGCTCCCCAGCTTGCAGCATGGAAGCTTGTCACTCTTCCCAGCAATCCAATGTCACTTCATATGGGGCCATGGCTTTGGCCATCATCTCCCTGGAGGTGTTTGCTGGCATGTGGATAAATGCTTTCATCATTTGTGTGCTTTGCATTGCCTGGGTCAAAAAGAAAACCCTGAACTCTAATGAGAAGATCTTGCTGCTGCTGGGATGCTCCAGGATTTCCTTTTTGTGCTTCTCATGGGTAAACTACTTCCTTTCAATAATTTATCCCAATTGCCTTTATGTTCGCCCGATATTTCAAGTACTTGCATCTTCCTCAACCTTTTTTAATTATTCCAGTTTGTGGGTTTCAGCCTGTCTTTGTTGTTTCTACTGCATAAAAATTGCCAATTTCAGGAACAGGTTCTTCATCTACCTGAAAGTAAAAATTGACAGGATGGTGCCCTGGCTCTTGTTGGGGTCAGGGATTTTAGCCTTGGCAAGTTGCATTGTTATCTATGACATCACTGAAACTCTGCAGAGTAGCAACTTCACTTTCACCTTCCAAGAAAATTTTTGGGAAGCAAGAATCACAATGGATAAACATTTTTTCTCATCTTTTTTTCTCGCTGGCTTTGGATATGCTGCTTCATTCACGGCAGTCATCTTTTCTGCTGTTTTCCTTCTCTTTTCTCTCTGGAGACACAAGTGCAAGATGCAGACAAACTCCATGAAGGACCTCAGCATGGATGCCCACATCAGAGCCATGAAATCTATTCTCTCCTTCTTAGTGATGTACAGCATCAACTTTGTATGTTTGATCTTGTCAATAATTTATTCCATGATGAATGAAAATACCACGATACTTATATCCATATATCTGTGTGCTTTTCCAGGTATTCATTCCCTTATTCTGATTTTCAGCAATCCCAAGCTAGAAAAGGCACTGCTGAAGATTCTCTCCTATGTGAAGTGCAAGTTTTTCACAAAGTAGGAACTGTGATAAAAGCTGGAGCCCATGCAAAATGTTGATCTTTTACTGTAGGAAACAAGTAATTGAATTTCTGATGCAGCTCTCCAGGTAGTGTAGATGATACTGATGATCAGTCTTCAACATCCAAGTTAATAAAACTTCATTCATATCTATTGAGCTAAATTATTGTGAGCTAAATACATTATTATCATTTTTAGATTTAGCTAAATCTTTGAAATAAATTTTTGTTGTTAACAAAGTCATTTAGCCCTGATGGTAAGAATGATGCCTAAGCCCCTGTGTTGTTAAGGGATTAATGTGGACATGCGAGTCTGTAGGTGGGGGGATGGATCATCAGGCAGAGGCCCTTAACCTCTGCCTGAGCCCAGTGGGGTGATGCTAATTAAGTGTTCAGCCTCTGCCCAAGACTCACAGCCTTTGCAGTTGAACCCTGGATATCCCTCATCTCCATAGCAGTTGGCTGCCCACCACCATTTACCATGGCAGCAATAAGGTATTCTGACTACAGCTTCACCTGCACTTCTCCCAAAAGTATAGATTTGGCATTTGAAATCCTCCCTGGCAGAGGAGGAGAATATGACCCCACTGTGCAGACAGGACAACAGGATTGGTTCACTCTCCTCCCCAAGGCAGGGAACACCTCTTTTTAAAGATTTGCTCTTTCAACTGTGTCAGATTGTACCCTGGTGAAAGTCTGTTCACAGGCCCAGCTGATGGTGAAGTTGAGCTTAATGAATTACCCATTGCTCTTCTGTTTTTTCTTTTTCTTTTTCTAAATATATTTAGAGCTAATCCAATGAGTGTATTTATTAGTGGCAATTCTAAATTTTTATGTCTACAATAAAATGCATTATTTGTGATTCTGTGACTCTGAAAGTTCTTACTGAACATGACAAGATTTATGTGGTGAATTTGCCATAATCAGAAATTAAGCTGAGCTGCACCCATACCCTTTGATCTCTGAGGACCAGCAAGGGCTTTACTTTCTGCCAAATTTCTATACTCCTAATGGAACAGAAAAATATCCAACACTGGTACACAAACTGGCTGCAAAAAAAATGGAATAACAATACTGACAACCTTCCACAAATATTTTGGTATTCATTGAATGAAATGGCTGCAATACATAGGTTTATCTCTATTTTGGTTTACCTTTCCTTCTGCTGTGGCCCTGTGCTGTGTGGTGTATTATGGGCTGTATCCCTGTCTGGCAGTGGCTGATAGCTCTGTGAGAACTCACCAGGGCTGGTCCCTGACCCCCAAACAGCCAGGCAGGAACAGCCCCGGGGAGCTCAGGGGGTGCTGAGCCCCCGGCCCACTCCAGCCCTGCGTTCCTCTGTGCCCACTGCCTGCAAGGACAGGATTGCTGCTCCGTGTCACTGCTCTCCTGGACTGACCTGCAGATGAGATTGGCTTTTCCCAGCGCACTCTGGCTCAGTGGAACACCAGCTAACAGGCTTTGCTCTCGATCAGGGAAACAGCTTGAGGAGTCAGGAGTGAAGGAGACAACTTGTTAAGAGCTGACTGTAGCCCCTATTGGATTTGCCTCTGTGCTGCTGTTGTGGGGGAGGTGGAGGAGCTGGGGATGATGGAGTGAAGTTGAGCCTTGGATGAAAGGGTGGTGGAGGCAGTGCGATCAAGTTTTCTATTTCTTCCTCACTATCCTACTCTATTTTCTATATTTCAATAAATTAATTTTCCTGATGTCAAATACAGTTTGTCCATGACAGTAACTGGTGAGTGATCTCCCTGCCTTAATCTCAAACTGTTGCTATCACGCTAGCGTGGTAGTGTGGAGGAAGGGATTTAGAAAGGCCTTGGGGAGTTGGAAGCTGAGGAAAAGATACATTTAGGTATGAGGGAAAGATACATTTATGTATGCCCCATTGTTTCGGGGAAGTTTCGCTTCAGCACCTTTCTGTAAATCCCCTTCTCCCCACCCCTGAGCAGTTCCCATTGGACCTGACCCCTGGGGTGACTCTGATGAGCCCATGCTGAACACTGTCTCTATTGTTTAGACCTTATCTCTTAATTTTGCTGTATAAAACTGTATCTGGGCAGTAGCCCAGTGTCTTTTGTCCCTGCAACTGTTCAGGCAATACAATCTTTCTGGACTGCACACAACTGACCTCTCTTCGTCTCTTTATCTCGACTCCTTGCGGCGACCGAGGCGCACCGCCGCTCGGACCGTGCTAACCCAGCCGCTGTCTGGTGAGCCCAGTGCAGCGGGACCGCGGCAAACCCCGGTCCCCTGAGGGGACAGCTAGCCGGAGGGGTCCCGGGGGGCCGGGGAGGGACGGGGGACAGCCGCAAGTGACCCCCGAAAGCCGCATCAAACCATGAATTTTTCCATCCTGTTTTTCACCCCTGCCCGGCCTGTGGGTGTGAGAGAAGGAAGAGATGGGAGGAGTTCTGGCAGCTGCCTGAGGTCAACCCATCACAGCAGGTGAAACACGAAATAGTGCCAGCATATACAAAACAGAACCTGAATTGGTCAATTCTGCCACCAGCTCAGGTCCAAAGGCACATGGTAAGCATCTCTTCTGGACACATCTCCCCTGTGAAAGGCCTTGAAAGGACAGGAACAGCCACACCTCCCTTCTTCCCCTGCTGCTGCTCATGAACATCCCTGACCACTTTCACAGGAAAGCCCTGGAAGATCCATCTTATTCCCTACATGCAGTGCAACATCCATCCCTCACAACCTCACATACCGCAAGACTTAGCAGGAAAATCCAGCACCTTGCAGATGTTACCACACAAAACACCACAGCCCCAGCAAACCACACAGGGGTCCCTCCTTGCATCCCCTGAAACCCCTGAGAATGTGACACCCAGCTCAGAATCCCTGTCCTGTGCACCAGCCCCACTCAGCTGGCACTGGAGGGGACAGGGTGTCCATCAGCACAGCCGCCCTGCACAGCCCATGGGGACAGATGCAGGATGTGCCCAGCCCAGGGAAGCTGACACATGAGAGATGTCAGAAGTCAATGAGAGTGGCTGCCCAGTGCTGACATGGTATGGAAAACTGCTCTGGGTCACATTCCAAGACTTTATGATCGACAAAAATAATGCAATTAGGATATTGTGATATGAATATTCGTGTAACATACTGCCGGCTCTTATACCCCACAGAAATCATGGCTATCATCATTTGGAAGACAGAAAATGCTGGTGGTTCATTTCCTGTAGCCATAGAGCTCTTTGTTGAGGTTTCATTTTTCCTGGTTCCACCAGAGCATCGGATGAGATCTCCTTGGTTACTGTGGTCCTGATGTGCAAGGCCTAATGTAACAGGTCCTGTACTAACACGGAGTGCATGGGCAGTCCATGCCCTACAGAGCTTAACACAACTTGTCTGGCAGAACCTCACAGCTTTCAGGGTATAAATTAATTTGGAAGCTTTAGGGAATTGCAGTGTGGAGGAAATCCAGCATGGTACCACCTTTAAAACCCTTCACTTTCCCAGCAGATGAGATTGGAACTCTGGCACAGGGACTTGTACTGATTTTTACTCTTTTCCTCCATATGCTGCAAATTAAAGCTGCAAAAATTCCAGCTTTACTTTATGAGGCTCCCTTCACCTGCCCCACTAAGTGGCCCTTCACTTACTCTTAAGGGAATACCATTGGTAAACCAAACATAGATTTCAATGACTGTGAAGGATCAAAATAAACTCCACTATTCCAGCATCTAGGTTGAAGGTTGCAGCACCCAGACTCTCAGACTAAGAAGGACAGTGAGTCCCCTGACCTGCTGAGCACAGCCAGGGCTCTGCACGATCATCATAGGTAAAGAAGGGACAGAAGAACCCAGATCCTCAGGCCTGACACTGATCAAACAGGGATCAGTCTCAAAATCACAGAACTCTCCACCACAGAAAAACATCTCTGCTGTTTGTCTCACCCAACACACCCCACAAAACCAACATTCAAATAATCAAGAGTGACACTGGCCCCGGGTAAGGGGATACCCAGCACATTTACATCCCTGCACCTGCCCTGCTGCCCAGAGCAGCAGCAGCAGCAGCTCTCTCAAGCTCCTCTTGCCACCCCTGACACTCCACAACAGCAGCCACTGACCGGCCTCAGGCTCTGCTGCCACAGCCCCTTGGCCAGCACAGCTCTGCTCCCCAGCTCGCAGCATGGAAGCTTGTCACTCTTCCCAGACATCCAATGTCACTTCATATGGGGTCACAACTGTGGCCATCATCTCCCTGGAGGTGTTTGCTGGCATGTGGATAAATGCTTTCATCATTTGTGTGCTTTGCATTACCTGGGTCAAAAAGAAAACCCTGAACTCTAATGAGAAGATCTTGCTGCTGCTGGGATGCTCCAGGTTTTGCTATTTGTGTTTCTCATGGATATATGACTTTGTCTCAAATATTTTCCCCTATTGCCTTCTGGTTCATCCCATACTTCAACTCCTTCAAGGTTCTTACAGCTTTTTTAATAGTTCCAACTTGTGGGTTTCTGCCTTTCTTTGTGTTTTTTATTGTATAAAAATTGCCAATTTCAGGAACATGTTCTTTGTCTGCCTGAAGGTAAAAATTGACAGGATGGTGCCCTGGGTTCTGTTGGGGTCAGTGATCTTCTCCCTGATTATTGGAATTCTTGTCTACAACACAATTGATAAAGCTATCTGTAAAACCTTCAATTTTACCTGCCAAGAAAAACTTTGGAGAGCAACTAATGGAATAGAGGAACATTTTTTCCCTATTTATTTTCTCACTGGCTTTTTACATACTACTGCTTTCATGGCAGTCATCTTTTCTGCTCTTTTCCTTCTCTTTTCTCTCTGGAGACACAAGTGCATGATGCAGAAAAACTCCATGAAGGACCTCAGCATGGATGCCCACATCAGAGCCATGAAATCTGTTCTCTCCTTCTTAGTGATGTACAGCATCAACTTTATGTTTTTGATCTTGACTCTAATTTATTCACTTAAGAACCAAAATCATGTGATATTTCTTAGTTGCTTAATTCAACGTGCTTTTCCAGGTGTTCATTCCCTTATTCTGATTTTCAGCAATCCCAAGATGGAAAAGACACTGCTTAGAATTCTCTCCTGTGTGAAGTGCAAGCCTTGCATAAGGTAGAAACTGAAAAAAAAGCTGGAGCTCATGCAAAATATCTTTAGAGAAAACAAGTTCAATTAATTTTCATTGCAACTCTCCAGGCAGTATAGATTGCAGAGAAGTTCAACTTAGATGTTAAGAATATCCATTTCAAATTCTTAAAACTAATATTATTATGAGGCAAATGAATTTATATTTGCATTTAATCAAAACAGCTCTTGGAGTTAAATTATTGTCAGTAGCAAAGTCATTTAGGCCTTGTACAGGCACTGGATGCAAAAGGACAATAACCATACTGCAAACCTGCCTCAAACATTTTGATTTTCACTGATTGAATTGACTGAATGAAACAACAGCTTCTTCTCTATTTTGGTTTACCTTTACTTCTGCCGTGGCCCTGTGCTGTGTGGTGTATTATGGGCTGTATCCCTGTCTGGCTGATAGCTCTGTGAGAACTCACCAGGGCTGGTCCCTGACCCCCAAACAGCCAGGCAGGAACGGCCCCGGGGAGCTCAGGGGGTGCTGAGCCCCCGGCCCACTCCAGCCCTGCGTTCCTCTGTGCCCACTGCCTGCAAGGACAGGATTGCCTGCTCCGTGTCACTGCTCTCCTGGCCTGACCTGGAGATGAGATTGGCTTTTCCCAGGGCACTCTGGCTCAGTTACAGCCCCAGGAAGGTGGGTTTTGGGCAAGGTGCAGTGTGGAATGAAGCCACAGCTTCATCTTGCAGTGACCCACAGGCAGATGTACGGGGTGCCTGGGCCAGGAGTTTCAGCTGGAGGCCGGCGGGGTCTCAATCTGGTGATGTCTAATGCTGGGAAAAGCCAGTTCCAGGCACTCCAGTGGACCCACCATGGGACACTGCTCATCTCATCAGCGACTGTTGTGGTTCCTCTGGGAAAAGAAAGTCCTGAAGGACTGCAGCCCATGGGAGGAAGACATGCTGGAGCAGGAGAAGACTGAAGTAGACAACTTTTTATGAGCTGACTACAGCCCCCATTCCCTGTCTTCCTGAGGAGAGGAGGTGGTAGAGAATCTCTGAATGAGTTAAATTGACCCCGAGATTATTGGGGGGGGGGGGGGGGTGTGAAGATAAAATATTCTAGTTTTGTGCATGTTCTACATCATCCTACTCTGTTTTCAATAGGCAATAAATTAAACTGATTTTCCCTGTGCCAAGTCTGTTTTGTCTGTGAGAACAATTGGTGAGTAATTCCCCTGTCTTTATCTTGACTCATGAGCAATTCCATCTTATTTGTGACCCCTGCCCTATTCCAGAGTGAGAGTGAAGGAGTGACTGAGTGGGGCTCTGAGAGCTGCCCTAGGTCAACTCACCATGACAGGGCCTGCAAATGTGAAATAGTTCCAGTGTGGAGGAATACATTCAGTGCAGACAGCTCAGGGAGCAGCTGCAGTGGGAGCTGCAGGTTGTGGGGAAGCACTGGGAGTCCCAAGCATGGTGCCAAGCCTTGCACAGCAAAGGGCACAGGGACCTGTGGCACCAGCCAGGGGACTGGACACTTAAGACACTCCAATCCTCATGTGCATGGACAGGAAGGACACAAAATCCCAGGGATCCAGTTGTTTGGGTTACCTCCTCAGAGGCACCCAGACTGAGCTGCTTCTGTGTTGCTGTGCCATGATTAAAGTGCTTTAAAGATCCAGAGGCCTGAGACTCTACTGTGGGAAAGCCAGTGACAAGCTGGTGAGGAAACCTGGTGTGGCTCTGAGCGTGGTGTGTGTAGGGGGTGGAATGGGGCAGCTGCCCACGGTGAAGGGGCTTTGGTACCCGCAGTGACAGTCTCTGGTGGTGGGACATGACTGTCAGAGAGCCTCCTGGGTGGTGGGACAGGAAAGTTTCCTTCACACCAGCATGAACAGAGCAGAACCTGAACTGGCCAGTTATTTTACCAGCTCAGGCTCAGAGGGTCGTTTTACCTCACTCCCAGTGTCAGGTGTGTATTTCTCATCTCACCTTCAAAAAACTTCCTTCCTGCTTCTGAACTGAGAGGCACAACCATTTAGGCCAGAACAACTTCTCAACCACTGCAGTATCCCTTTTTCCAAACACCACACATTCTAGCAGGCTGCCTCACCAAACTGCCCAACTCTCCTTAAACAGCAACAGCCCAGAAAAAAGCAAACAAATAATTAATGCCACTTTATAACATGCCAATCCACCTTCTGGAGCTAAGAAGGATTTGGAGTTGAATTAATATTCCCATAACAAGTTCATAACAACTGCCCTGAGGAGATTTCACTTCATTTTCCAGGATTGTATCCTGAAACAATTGTGGCCTTCTGGGCATTGAAGTCCAGTTATGGATGGAATAGATTTGCTCAGAAGAAACTGGGCAACCAATAGCCTAATCAGTTACCTAACGAAGGCTAATCCTCTGGGATTTCCTATAATAAAGAAGGATTCTGCAGAGGGAAGATGTTCAGCCTAAGCCAAGCTCAGATGGAATCAATGCAGCCTGTGTGCAGTGTCTCTCAGATCCCAGTACAGCTGTGTGTCCCTCCATGGGCATAAAATCAGCACTCTAATGCATTCTGAGTTGCAAAGAGGCACCAAAAAAATCCCCATAATCTGGTAGATACAATGTCCTGGAGAATCTTTCCCATTCCTGAGGGTGCCAGAGGACATGGACTTGAACAAAAAGCAGACTCATGTCTTTTGAGCACCTGATCCATATTTTCTTGATCTGAAAACCGAGCACTAGAGATTCAGATTTAAATACACCTTTACTTTTTTTTAAGGTACCAGATCCCTCACACAGAGCTGATTCCAAGCCACAGTCACGGTGTAATCCTGCTATTGTACCATTTTGTCCTGGTACTGACCAGGACAGGGCTAATTTTTGCCAGGGTTGATTTTTTTGTTAATTTTTTTTTATCATCTCCAGGTAGATGATACAGATGTTCAGGAGAGGGTTCAGTTTAGAAGATACAGTAGCCAGGAAAGGGCAGAGCCAGCACTCAGGGGTTATTCTCTACCACCACATCGGCAGCGGGCAAGGGACAGGCTCAGTCTTTCTGACAGGGATCAGTCTCAAAATCACAACACTCTCCACCACAGAAAAACATCTCTGCTGTTTGTGTCACCCAACACACCCCCCAAAACCAACATTCAAATAGTCAAGAGTGACACTGGCCCCGGGTAAGGGGATACCCAGCACATTTACATCCCTGCACCTGCCCTGCTGCCCAGAGCAGCAGCAGCAGCAGCAGCAACAGCAGCAGCAGCAGCAGCAGCAGCAGCAGCTCTCTCAAGCTCCTCTTGCCACCCCTGACACTCCACAACAGCAGCCACTGACCAGCCTCAGGCTCTGCTGCCACAGCCCCTTGGCCAGCACAGCTCTGCTCCCCAGCTTGCAGCATGGAAGCTTGTCACTCTTCCCAGCAATCCAATGTCACTTCATATGGGGTCATGGCTTTGGCCATCATGTCCCTGGAGGTGTTTGCTGGCATGTGGATAAATGCTTTCATCATTTGTGTGCTTTGCATTGCCTGGGTCAAAAAGAAAACCCTGAACTCTAATGAGAAGATCTTGCTGCTGCTGGGATGCTCCAGGTTTTGCTATTTATGCATCACATGGGTATATAAATTCCTTTCATTTATTTATCCTAATTGCCTTTATGTTCAACCCACATTTCAAGGAATTATATTTTTTCAAAGTTTTTTTACTTGTTCCAACTTGTGGGTTTCAGCCTGCCTTTCTGTTTTTTATTGTATAAAGATTGCCAATTTCAGGAACCGGTTCTTCATCTACCTGAAAGTAAAAACAGACAGGATTGTACCCCGGCTTTTGTTGGCATCATTGCTCTCAGCCTTGGTTATCAGCATCATTGCCTGTGACTTGGCTGTTAGAAAGCTCAGGAACAGCCACAATTCCACCGGGCAAGGAAATTCTTCAAAACTAAGTGGCGAAATGGATGAAATTTTTTTCCAGACATACTTAATCTATGGCTTTGGATTTGCCATTTCTTTCACAGCAGTCATCTGTTCTACCCTTCTCCTTCTCTTTTCTCTTTGGAGACACAAATGCAAGATGCAGAAAAACTCCATGAACAGCCTCAGCATGGATGCCCACATCAAAGCAATGAAATCTATTCTCTCCTTTTTTATAATATATAGTATGAACTTTATGTTTTTGATCCTGTCACGAAATAAGTCAACAAATGGAGGAAATTATGTAATGTTTCTTAGTTTAATATTTCTGTGTGCTTTTCCAAGTGTTCATTCCCTTATTCTGATTTTCAGCAATCCCAAGATGGAAAAGACGCTGATAAAGATTCTATGCTGTGTGAAGTGCAAGCTTTGCATAAGGTAGAAACTATAACATATGGTGGAGCCCACACAAAATCTTGATATTTCACTATAAGACAAAAGTCAGTTTATCTTTAATGCAACCCTCTGGGCAGTGTAGATGATACAGATGTTCTCTCTTTACCACCAAAGTTAAGAATAAATCATCCAAATTCTTTGAACCGAATTAGTATGACTTAGACTATTGCTAGTATTGCATTTTAGTAATTCTCAGAGTTCAATTCTTGTCAATAACACATTCATTTAGACTTGGTAGATGGGCTGGGTGCAAAGGGGCAATAAGAGTGCTGCAAACCTTCCTCAAACGCTTTGGCATTTGCTGATTAAAAAATGACTCTACTCAGCATCAGCTTTATTTGTGTTTGGGTTTACATTTCTTTCTGCTGTGTCTCTGTTTTTTGTAATATTACCACTTGTAACACTGGGTAGGGTGGCTGTACCTTGGAGAACTGCAGTCTGAGGAGCACCCATATTGGAGACATCTGATCCTGAAGGACTGCAGCCCACAGCTGGGGTCCACAGTCTAGCAGGGAAAAGAGTGTGAAGAGGAAGGAGTGGAAGAGAAAACTTTTTATGGACTGACTGCAACCCCTATTCAACTGCACCTCGTTGGGGAGGAGGTGGAGAAGCTGGAAATGAAAGAGTGAATTTTGAACTGTGATGAAGAAGGGTGGAAGGGATATTACCCTAATTTTGTGCTTGTTCCTCACCATCCTACTCTATATTTAAACAGCAATAAATTAAATTAATTTTTTGAAATTAGAGTCTGTTTTCTCCATGACAGTAACTGGTGGGTGATCTCCCTGTCCTTACCTCAACCCATGAGCTTTTCCTTCTTCTATTTTCCCTCTTGTCCTGTTGCAGAGCAAGAGTGAAGAAGAGGCCGGGTTGAGGGTCTGGCAGGTGACCAACTTTAACAATCCACAGCAGGTCGTGTAACTATTAAATTATTCCAACATCAACTGGACATGATCCAACTGTTCATTTCTTTCACCTGCTCTGGCTCAGAGGGACAATTTACTGCCTGCTCAGTGACAGGCATGCTTTTTTTCATATTACCACCTTCAAAAAGATTCACTCCTGTACATGAAATGAGAGAAACAGCCCTTTAAACCAGAGTAACATCTTAATCACTACAGTATTTCCTTTTCTCAAGACCACAGAGTCTCCACAGGGGGTGGTAGGTACAAAGTCTTGGTGAATCTCTCCCCTTCTCCAATGACACTGGAGGGGATGGCTTTGAACTAAGAGCAGAGCCTGTGCTTTAAAGACCTAATCCACACATTCCATGCATTGAAAACCTGGTATTTGAGACTCTGATATTTTGTTTTCAAGGGGCCAGATTCCCCATGCAGACCTGAGCCCAAAATTCAGCCATGGTGTGGTCTGGCACAGTCCCAGCACAGACAGTTCAACTACACGCCAGTTGTGATAGAAATAATTAACATTGTATTCACAAGGATGTGGAGAGAAGAAGAAAGAAGAAAGCAAGGAAACAAATTAGGAAAAAAAACCAACAACCTCACGGAGTGTTTTCCATTCATTTAGCAAAAGAGGAGGAAACTCACATCAAAGCCTTAAGCGGAGAACAGCACTATCAGGAAATCAAAAATTCTCTCAAGGCAATAGTCTGCCCATCATAAATGTAAAAAATAACAAAAGAAATAACACTTAAAAATGAATGCAATCAGAAATTAAAAGGGACAGAGTAGGTGACAAAGGAATAGAAGAACCCAGATCCTGAATCCTGACACTGATCAAACAGGGATCAGCCTCAAAATCACAGAACTCTCCACCACAGAAAAACATCTCCACTGTTGGTGTCACCCAACACACCCCCCAAAACCAACATTCAAATAGTCAAGAGTGACACTGGCCCCGGGTAAGGGGATACCCAGCACATTTACATCCCTGCACCTGCCCTGCTGCCCAGAGCAGCAGCACCAAAATCCCCCCCAGCAGCAGCAGCAGCAGCAGCAGCAGCAGCAGCAGCAGCAGCAGCAGCAGCAGCAGCAGCAGCAGCAGCAGCAGCTCTCTCAAGCTCCTCTTGCCACCCCTGACACTCCACAACAGCAGCCACTGACCATCCTCAGGCTCTGCTGCCTCAGCCCCTTGGCCAGCACAGCTCTGCTCCCCAGCTCGCAGCATGGAAGCTTGTCACTCTTCCCAGCAATCCAATGTCACTTCATATGGGGTCACAACTGTGGCCATCATCTCCCTGGAGGCATTTCCTGGCATGTGGATAAATGCTTTCATCATTTGTGTGCTTTGCATTGCCTGGATCAAAAAGAAAACCCTGAACTCTAATGAGAAGATCTTGCTGCTGCTGGGATGCTCCAGGTTTTGCTATTTATGCATCACATGGGTATATAAATTCCTTTCATTTATTTCTCCCAATTACCTTTATGTTTCCACCATACTTGAACTAGTTATATTTTTTCAAACCTTTCTTGATAATTGCAACTTGTGGTTTTCTGCCTGTCTTTGTGTTTTTTATTGTATAAAAATTGCCAATTTCAGGAACAGGTTCTTCATCTGTCTGAAAGTAAAAATTGACAGGATGATGCCGTGGCTTTTATTTGGGTCAGGGATTTTAGCTTTGGCTGACGGCATAGTTGCCTATGACATCGCTTCCAAACCGCACTGCAACAACAGCAGTTCCACTGGACAAGGTAATTTTGGAACAGCAATTATCACAATGGATAAACATTTTTTCCCTTCTTTTTTTCTCGCTGGCTTTGAATATGCTGTTTCATTCATGGCAGTCATCTTTTCTGCTGTTTTCCTTCTCTTTTCTCTCTGGAGACACAAGCGCAAGATGCAGACAAACTCCATGAACAGCCTCAGCATGGATGCCCACATCAGAGCCATGAAATCTGTTCTCTCCTTCTTAGTGATGTACAGCATCAACTTTGTATGTTTGGTCTTAAGTATGGTTTATGTCACAAGGAAGGGAAATTATATGACAGTTCTCATTGTAGTATTTCAGTACACTTTTCCGGGTCTTCACTCCCTTATTCTGGTTTTCAGTAATCCCAAGATGGAAAAGACACTACTAAAGATTCTTCCCTTAGAAAGAAGTGTATAGCTCAAGGTTTGCATGAGTTAGAAACTAGAATAAAATCTGGAGCGCATTCAAAATGATAATATTTCATTATAGAAAAAAAAGTTGTTTAATCTCTAATGTAACTCTCCAAGCATTGTAGATGATACAAATGTTCTCATCACTGATATTAAGAATATATAATTCAAATACTATGACCTAAGTTAATGTGACTTACATCATATATTTTGAATTATAATTTCATGTAGGTAATTCTTTGAGTCCAATTATTGTCAGTAACAAAGTTATGTAGACCTGGTACAGGAGCTGGCTGTAAAAGGGCAATAATAATACCGCAAACCGGCCACTAAATGCTCTCATAGGCATTTTCTCATAGAAACAACTGAAATTAGCTGCAGGGTTTATCTCTATTTTAGTTTACCTTTCCTTCTGCCGTGGCCCTGTGCTGTGTGGTGTATTATGGGCTGTATCCCTGTTTGGCAGTGGCTGATAGCTCTGTGAGAACTCACCAGGGCTGGTCCCTGACCCCCAAACAGCCAGGCAGGAACGGCCCCGGGGAGCTCAGGGGGTGCTGAGCCCCCGGCCCACTCCAGCCCTGCGTTCCTCTGTGCCCACTGCCTGCAAGGACAGGATTGCTGCTCCGTGTCACTGCTCTCCTGGCCTGACCTGCAGATGAGATTGGCTTTTCCCAGGGCACTCTGGATCAGTGGAACACTCAGGTTTTGTTCTGGATCAGGAACAGCATGAAAAGGGAGTGGAGGAGACAACTCACTATGAACTGACTGCACTTTCATTTTCCTTCCCCCTGTGCTGCTGTGGGGGAGGAGGTGGAGGAGCTGGGGATGAAGGAGTGAAGTTGAGCCTCAGATGAAAGGGTGGTGGAGGCAGCGGGTTCTAGTTTGTGTTTGTTTCTCATCATTGTACTGTACTTTCAGTAGGTAAATAAATTCATTTTCTGCACATCAAGTCTGTTTTGTCTGTGGCAGTAACTGGTGAGTGATTTTACTGTCTTTATCTTTATCCATCATCTTTTCCATCCTATTTTCACCCCGTTTATGGGTGACAGTGAAGGAGCAGCTGGGTTGGCATCTGGCTGCTCCCTAAGGTCAACCCACCACAGCACAGCAGGTGAAACATGCAGAGCAGAGCAGTACCTGAACTGGTCACTTCGACCACCAGCTCAGGTCCAAAGGCACATGGTAAGCATCTCTTCTGGACACATCTCCCCTGTGAAAGGCCTTGAAAGGACAGGAACAGCCACACCTCCCTTCTTCCCCTGCTGCTGCTCATGAGCATCCTCTAACCTGACAGTCCTGACCACTTTCACAGGAAAGCCCTGGAAGATCCATCTTATTCCCTACATGCAGTGCAACATCCATCCCTCACAACCTCACATACTGCAAGATTTAGCAGGAAAATCCAGCACCTTGCAGATGTTACCACACAAAACACCACAGCCCCAGCAAACCACACAGGGGTCCCTCCTTGCATCCCCTGAAACCCCTGAGAATGTGACACCCAGCTCAGAATCCCTGTCCTGTGCACCAGCCCCACTCAGCTGGCACTGGAGGGGACAGGGTGTCCATCAGCACAGCCGCCCTGCACAGCCCATGGGGACAGATGCAGGATGTGCCCAGCCCAGGGAAGCTGACACATGAGAGATGTCAGAAGTTAATGAGAGTGGCTGCCCAGTGCTGACATGGTATGGAAAACTGCTCTGGGTCACATTCCAAATTTTATGACTGAGAAGTGAAAATGTTAAAAATGCTTTCGCCATAGAAAAGCACTGATGAGCAGAAGCAGAGCTCAGGACCAGTTGCACACCACTCCTACTTGCAGAAACATAAAAATGCCTGGGGGCAATGCTCAAAAAAAGGCAGCGCTCCAATACCCTTGGCAGTCACAGCTGTCTGAAAGCAGCAAAGAAGAAGCACATTTTCCCTTTTGCTGGGCCAGGAATGGAAGATTCAGGCTGTTTGGATTCATGTGTCCAGTGAAAGCTCAACATTAATATCTCAGCTTCATCCAGAAGAAGCAACTACATCCCACTTCCAAAAAAAGAGACAGGAATCACCAGAGGCTGCAAGTCCATCTGGAGTCTCCTGGTTGACTCAGGGACAGAAGCAAAGAAGCAAAGGCCACACAGACATCAGCAGAGCAAGCAGAACTACAGTCCAAGATGCTTTTGTGAATCACGTAGCATCAAGACTAATTTTTCCCTGACAATATGGGTAACTGCTGCCATTGCAGTGATTTAGAGTATTGGTATGTTTAAACATATTCTTCAGTTGTTTTTATTTTTGAGATCAGATACATAGAAATACACAGAGAGGCTGAAGCACTTTTAGCTCTTAAGGAGATTGTTTACAGTTTATCTATAAGGATGCACTCTTGTAGCCTTCTTCTTCTTCTTCCATTCGCCCAAATATCACACTGCAGATCCACCTGAAGTTTGCCAGTGCCTTTGTTCTGCATTGCAAGCACTCAGAGGCACCAAACAGGCGGGGCACACTACTGCTTCCCCTTTTTTTTCACATTTTTCTTTAGAATAGAGGCCGTACACTTCTCCCAAAAACATGGTGGATTTTTCTTAAGCTCTTCTTTCTTGAGTTCCCAGTCTTCATCTCTCTGGTCTAAGGGGATTTTTCTCAGTTCAGCTTCCCTGCGGTAGTTCCTGCTCTCCACCTCTGCTCTGGGAGAGAAACCGAGAGTGAGCACAGCACACACACATCTCTGTTCACAGGGGCCCATCCACAGGGTCAGGGCTTGTGTCTTGGTCTGGTCAAAACCCTGATGCCACCAACACTTGAGAAACACCACAGTGTGCCCAGCATGGTGCAGCCCCAACCTCCCCTCCCAGGGACCCCCCTGAGCCTCAGCACTGCCTGGATCCAGACATGGACATTCCATGTGTAAATCTTGCCCAGGACAAGACAAAGTCTTTCTTCCTCCTGCTGGGCTCTCATTTTGTATCAGGAAAAATCCTTTTTTTCTGTAATAGAATATTTCTGTCATATGAGTGCAATGCTGACAACACAGAGCAAAGCCAGCAGCTCCATATTGATGGATTTCATCACATGGACCATGGGCTTTCTATGTCATAGAATCACAGAATGCTTTGGGTTGGAAGGGACCTTAGACATTATCTCATTCCATACCTTCTGCCATGGACAGGGACAACTTCCTCTACACCTGGTTTCTCCAAGCCCTGTCCAGCTTGGCCTTGAACACTTCCAGGGATGGGGCAGCCACAGCTCCTCTGGACAACCTGTTCCAGGGCCTCACCACCCTCACAGTCAATAATTTATTCCTAATATATCTAATCCTACCTACCCAGGCCATTCCCTTTTGTCCATGCCCTTGTCCAAAGTCCCTCTCCAGCTGTTTTGTAGGCTCTCTTCAGGTACTGAAAGGTGCTCTAAGGTATAGCCTGTGTTTGAGAGTGGTGGTTGATGCTCCATGGCTGCTGGTGCTTACGAGACATTTGGAAAATGCCCTTCAAAAGATGCTCTAAATTCTGGTCAGTCCTGAAGTGGTCAGGCCATAGGACTAGCAGTAGGTCCCTTCTAACTGAATTACTCTATTGTCTTCTATTAAGTGGCTGCTCCCAAGGGCAAGAAACCTTGTTCTAGAAACTTTTAAATAAAAACATTATTTATTTATTTATTCATTTATTTATTTACACGTGAGTATATATATGCCCTGGTCTTAGACAGCAGGACCCTTTGGTACAGTTTCAACAGCTGGCACTTTGCAGAGAGGTTGGCAGCAGACACAGGCTGAGGGTCTCTGTGCCATTCTTGGCAGGTCTCGTAGCATCAAGAGTAAAGCCCTTCTCATGCAGGCCAAATCTAATGCAAAATATGCATTTGCTATTCAGAAGCAGCTCTTTTGAAAGCAGCTGTTTCCTAACTTTTGCATGTTCATGCAAACCTCAGTGAGTGGTACTGATACTCAGCAGCGGAATATTCCTAATATTTGCATGTTAATAATATTTCCATGTTGATACATGTAATATTTCCACGTGGGTGCAGTCTTCAGCACAATTCAGTGGCCCATCCCAGGCAGGCAGTTCATGCAGCTGGCAACACCTGGGGACCAACAAACAGCATGCAAGGGTCATGTGGTGCTAGAGGGGGCTGAATTTGGATTCAGGAAGCATTTGAATGCTCATATGCCTGTGTAGATATGTACATCAGCCCTGAAGTTGGTGCAGACCCTCAGATGATTTTAAAAATTGCCTTTTCTCTCCTTTTGCATGGCAGGCAAATATCCAAAACTGACAGGGATGATGTGTAACAAAATGTTCCTCATATTTATACCCCACACACACCGCTGAGTGGAGGGCAGACCTGCTCTGTGCTGAGCAGCATTTTGTGCAAGCACACTCTTAATTCTCTGTCTGCAGCATACACAGTACTGCCTTGTACCCTTTGGCACTGCCTGACCCTGGACATCACCTCTGGGACCTTCTGCATATCTAAATGAGCAGACAGTAATCAAAATTACACTACAAGTGACAACTGTTCTTCCTAGTTTATTCCAAGTTTGCTGATGCGAGGCCAGTGTATGAGGGTGAAAGCATCCACTGTGGTCATAAATTATAGTGGCTGGTTTTAAAAAGTATTCCTGAGCCTTAGTGATAAACTCTTGGCTGCCCACAGGCTGGGTTATGGCCATGAGGTAATTGTACAGGCTTTGTGCATATTATAAAATGTTCTAGACTAGACATTTGAAGCATCTTCCTAATCATTAGATCTCCCAGCCATGCTGAGCCATGCAGCTATGGTGTGAGTCAGGCCAGCATGTGGTTCTGAAAGACAAGTTTTCCACCTTAAATCAGTCATTCACCTCAGAAAGCCCTTCATCAGCTGACCTCAGTCACCACAGGCTGTTGCTAAGGTATCTCAGACCAGGATGTCAATCATTCTGTCAATCAACCTGTCACTCATTCTCCCAGGCACCTCTGCCTGCCACAGGCATTGCCCTTTGGCATCATCCAGGCAATTCCCCTACCCCTGCTGTCAGCTTGCTCCCATGGCTCTGGAGCACATCCAGGGCACAGCAAATGTTACAGACCTGGCAGGAATTACTGGTGAGATTAGTGCAAAACCCAGCATAGACTAGGCAAGTAATTGCTACAAATTATTCATCCAGGGGCAGAAGTCTGCAGACTTTCACCCTGTAGGTTAGATAATATTTAGTTGTTCTGATATAGAAATTAAATATGCCAAGAGCTGAGAAGAGTATAAAGAGAATCTCTACTGGAAGACAATGCCACATTCTCAAAGATCTGGCAGACCTGAGCTTTGCTACCTAGACACTAGCTAGGTAGTAAGAAAATCTAATTTGCAAAGCTTCATTATTAGCTGCTGATTGCCTAAATGCCTTTAAACTGAAGGTCTGAGAGTAAGAAGAGCTGATACATCTGTGTGGAATAAAAGTGACAAACAGTGGGAGATTACAGCATGTCAGTTCCAAAACCAAAGAGACTTTAGCTCCAAGATGGTCTGGATGCCCCATTCTGGCAGTGTTCAGTTCCATCACATTGGAAAGGGCTTTGAGCAATCTGGTCTAGTGGAAGGGGTCCCTGTCCATGGTAAGGGGTAGAAGGAGATGAGCTTAAGGTCCCTTCCGCCCATTCTATGATTCTGTGTTGGGTGGGCAGGTAAAGTGCAAAGCTATCAGCAGCTTCCAACAGCCAGAGCTTGGAAACCAGAGCTTGTGCCTCTCCCACAAAGTTTTCTGGGCTCTGTACAGGGGATTTTTGCACAGTTTGGTTGTCTTTTCTTATGGAAGGACTCAGATGTGTCAAGATAAAAGGTGGACACGGGACACTTCAGCAGGAACCAAGCTGAAGAAGTACAGCAGAAGGAAAGCAGTACCTATAGAAAAGTTTATATGGATTAATGAAAAGTGGCATTTGTAAGGCACTGATTTGCCTGTCACCATGCCTGATTTCCAACTTGGTAGTTTGTGTGCTGCACTGGCAAACGGAAGACTTTGAATTGGTTAAATGCCTATAAAAAATATGGGATATACATGGTACCAAAGCAGTCTTGAGAATGTGGATGTGGTAAAAGAGATGCCAGTGAAGGATGATGATAGGACTATAAAGTCACAGAAAAACCCAGGGAGAAAACTCTTTTGGGAGCTCTCAGCGCTCCAGGGTCTGGCACATAGATCTTTCAGGGGCAGTATTTAAGTAAAGCTGTGTTAGGACTGTGGTTTGCACTGAACAAGCTGGTTGGCCTCTGGTGATCTGTCCCACTCCTTTAGAGAGATGAAGGATGGGACACAGCTCAAACCTCTGCAATACAGCATCCTGATCCAGGGAAACACCTTTGCAAGGATGAAAATACCCATGAGCTGAGTCAACAGCTGAAAAACAGGAATGGTAATTGGGAACCATTAAAAAGCATATTTCTTATGGCATGTGCTGCTACAGTGCTAACTGTAAGCAGTTAAGACAACACAGATTTTCCCAAAATTTGGAAGTATTATGTGACCATCCTATTAAGTGGTCTAATGTGGAGTTGTGTTATTTTATGTTTTATTACATTTATAGTCTGGGAGAGGACCCGGCAGTCTAATTTACAGTGATTAGGTAAAAAATAGGGTAGCTTTTTTTTTTTTTTACTGTAAGAAAAGCCAAATGATATACATATAAATATATATACATACACAGACATACACAACTGCTGAAGACTTCTAATCATCTCAACCCATGTATTTGCTATTCACCACTGTAAGGGGTTAACACTTCTCAGTTGTTGCTTTTATTTCTGTTGCTTAATAACGGCTCTGCAACATCCTTACAAAAACAATGATGTCATGAAGTGGTAACGATTTTGAAAACATACCAAGGGAAACCGCAGGCGGCAGAGGAATAAAAGAATGTCTTCTCACGGCTTCCCCGTGACAGTCCCGTGTTTGCTCATCCACTACAGCTTGTGTGTCAGGGCTTTAGCAGGTTTTGGGTGGAAGATAAGTAACACACTGTGTGTGTTCTGGTCCTCTGTGGAGAAGTGAGGTTAATTTTCACTGCAGCCGCAGCGGGACCTGCCACCACTACTCACTTTTCCAAGAATTTGGAGCACTCCCGGTGTCCGTAGATCTCCGCGAACCTCCGGGGAGTGTCTCCGAAGAGGTCGGCGGCATCCATAGCAGCGTGCAGGGAGTGGAGGGCGCGGAGCACCCGCAGCTTCCCCGCCTCAGCAGCGAAGTGAGCCGCGGTCCAGCCCACATCGCTCCGCAGGCAGTGCCGGGCACCGTGATCCACCAGGAGCCTGACCAAGTCCGACCGCCCTGGAAACGCGCATCAAAACCAGGAGAGAAGATGCTTTAGAATTTATACCTTCAGGATGCGGAAGGCGGTCACATACAGCTGGTCATAGTTCCCTCAGACACGGATTTCACCCACCTGACTATTTGGTTTATCATATCTATGATGCTGAATAGAAAATGCTGGTTATTTTCTCCCAAACTAGACTGTTTCCGGAAGAAATTTACAACGAAAACAACAGCCAAATCAAAAAGCTTTCTAATTTCTGAACAGCACATCTCAATTAGTCATTGACCAATTGGCTATTGCACTGCTTCATTTTCGTTTTTAGTTCAATTACAAAATAAAATTTAAACATTAAGAGTGGGAAAACCTGTGAACAACTTTACTAAAGCAAAGGCGTTTTTGGATAGCAGGTAGAGAAACGAGCTTTTTCATTCACCTTCACATTTTTCTAGCCAGTGGAATTGTTCAAATAAGCAAAAAAAAAAAAAAAGGTATTTTTACACCACTTCATACTGCCTTGACTGAGCTAGACTATTCCAAATCACATCTAGGCTTCTCATCAGCTTCTCACCATCCTTTTTGTTAAGTAGCTCAGTCCCTTTTGCTGATGTTTAAATGCCTAATAACCCATTAGGACAAAAGAAAAACATGGTCTTAAGTGTAAAACAGGAAATCACACACTTGATTTCTGAGCAGAGACACATGTCATGAGATCCCATCAAGTACTGTAGCACAGCGAAGTAGAGGTCCAGTTTCCCATTTTATACAGTGTACAATTATACATTATTTATTGTTACATCATCTCTTTTTTGGGCTGCAAAGGGATATCTGAGTTTACCAGACACTTCTGAAGGTGAAGGACCAAATGGGAGCTGCAAACAGCTCTGGATCTGCATTGTTCATTCAGGCAGGTGGGATATAAAGAGCAATGCAAAAACACAGTTATTATTTTATTCTATTAGGTTTGATAAATACCTGGTGTAAATACAGTGGGTTTGACTTCCTGCTCTTTCCCACAGGTGTACATGAGAAATAAACTCATGGAGTCATCTCTTAGAAAAGTAAAGGGGGAAAAGCAGCCATTCCCTATGTGCACATCATGTAAATTGCAAATTGTTGTGTGATGGGAAAAAAAAGCTAAAAATCCCTTCAACAGCAGTCCTGTAAACTATTTTGTAGGCAAAGTTCCCATTTAAATGGATATTTAACCTTTTTTTTGCTCATTAGGGACAATATTACCAAATAAAAGCTGAGATTTTGCCAGCCTAGATACAATCACAGGTGATCAGCATCACATTTTATGATGTGCATTCACAGAGTAGCAGAGATGGGGGTGTTCTCACCTTTGGCAGCAGCCCAGTGCAGGGGGGTCCTGTCATGCCAGTCAACATCCTTCTGGTTTGGGTCACAGCGCCCTGCCTTCAAAATCTCTTTCACCCAGTCATAGTCGCCCACAGCCACAGCTTCGTGGAGCTCTGTCATGCTGCACTCTTCAGGAAGGCAGCTGGTAACAGAGGGATGGTCGTTCTGTGGGTGTTCACTGATGTATCAGCTCCTCTCAGCAGCTTTAATAGGTCAAGCAGCACCTGGATTAAAAATGAGACAGGCACAGTGAGAAACCAAGATTTGTCCAAAAATAAGGAAAAAGCAATGTTGGGGGGAAAAAAAAAATTTATCTTCAAACCAGTGATCACAGAGTGATGGTGACTTTTGGTCTGTAGACACAGAAATCTGCAGCAAAATGCAGTCCTTTATATAAAGGACTTGTAGCTAAAGCCACATTGAACATTTGCCATGGGTTTGTTGTGCTCACTAACCATGGGAACTGGCTCCACCTTTGCCACTGGTGCAGGTTTCTTACTGGTAGCATTCGATTGCAATGACAGAAACATCTATGCAAGCATCCTCTGATGTTCTTTGCTGAAAATGATAAAAAGGGGTAATAATAATTAAGCTTATAGAAAGAGATGATAGGGCAAGGACAAATGGTCTTAAACTAAGAATCACAGCCTGTTTCACACCTGGGTGGTTGGACTGTGTAGATAAGATCCAAAAGAAAGACTCATATTTGTCTTCTACTGAGTTTGACTCCTGCACATCTGGGAAAATCTGAATATATTAAAAAGAAAATTAAATTTTGGAGTCTCTAGTGAGCCAACGAAGTATCATGGGATCTCTGTTACTCTAGCCACCTGTGTACTGCTTCCTTCTCCTCATTGTCTCTCACTAACCCTAAAGATTAAAAAGAGATCTTCTGACTTGTTCTCCAACATGTTTCAACAGCATCAAATCTATCCTGAAAATGCCAAACTTTAATGCATACAGCCCATCACTGAAATGAGGGCTGGACAAAAGTACAGGAGAAAAAAAAAATCTTGGACCTTTTCATATGACTTTCTTATTCTTTTCCTCGTGAGCTTCAGCTCATACCCACGCCCAAAGGGAAGGGAAGCTGCTGATCCCGAGGCAGGAGCTCAGCAGCTCTCCAAGGGGACAGTCCAAGCAATTCAAGCCAAGCCAAATTCTACCTCCCCTCCTCCTCTGCTGCCTCCCTTCGCTGGCCTTGAAGCTCATACGGACATTTCAAAGCTGTTGATATCTCACAAAATTAATATTTTATTACTGGTGCTAAATTAATCTTTTATTATTGTTTTTCAGGTGAATTCCCTGAATTCAGCATTACTGAGGGGGCAAACGCCAGGACTATGCAAAGCTGGGTGTGCACAGATCTGCCCCACAAGTAGGGACCTGTGCTAAATCCCCCTTCAGCCACCCCAGATGTCGTACCCAAAAGGGGGAATCTGCCTCCCTAGACTGTGGTTATCCCTTTCTCAACAGGACAGAGGAAAAGATATGTATTTTTACAGCACAACCTTGAGCCAAAGCGCCATCCCCCGCTGCTCACCCGGCCACGGGCATTGCAGCTCCTCCACGGGGTGTTGCAATCATCCGGGGGAATTTTCTCGTGGGGTTCCTGTGCCTGACCCAGCCCCAGCCGGGAGATACCGAACTCACAGAGGAGCCCCCACACGTCCCCGTCCCTCCGTACCGGGCCCGGCCCAGCACCGGAGGCCGCGACTCCGATGGGAGGCGCCCGCTGGGCTGGGCATGTTTTCCAGGCCCAGGGACGATTTCTCCCAGCAAGATTGTCTCAGATGGAAACTAAGGCAAAGTTTGGTCCCTCCCCTTCGGGGAGAGCCCGGCAGTCGCTGTGCTTGCGGCAGAGGCGGCCTCCGGAGGGAGCCGGCGCTGCTGGCCGGGCTGCGGAGGGCCGTGGGCGGCCGGAGGGGACAGCCTGCTCCTCTGGACAGCGGGCCGGGAGCGGGGGGCGGCCGGGACACCGCACAACAGGTACGCCAAGGCCTGCAAAGAGAAAAAAACAGATCTGGGGGGAGCACGGGAGGAGCAATGGTGACGTGAGGAAAATTTCTAGGAGTTGAGTAATTTCTGCGCAGCACCTCACGCAGCTTCACTGCTCCCACTCGCTGTCCCCAGCCCTCGAGGGATCGCGCTCCTCGGCTTCTTTCCTTCCTTTCCTTCCTTTCCTTCCTTTCCTTCCTTCCCCTTATCCGACCCCAAATCCCTGCGGAAGGGTGGGATTCACTCCGGGTAACGGGGGACGTGTCCCTTCGCCTGTCCGTGTGTGGGCAGCATTCAGGGAAATATAACCCACCTCCCGACACGGCAGCAGTCCCAGGCTGCAGCAGGGAGAACTCTGCCTAGATGGAAGAGGAAAATATAATTCACAGCGAGGGTGATTAAACTGTGCTTCGGGTGTCCAGCACTGAGACATGCAGAGCTGAGGCAGCCCCATGTGTGCCCTGCTTTGAGCAGGGGTGTGGATTAGGTGACTTCCAGCGTTCCTTCCCCACCTGTAATCTTCTGGGAAGCTGAGAGGGACAAGGTGTAGGATGTTTGAGTGCTCTTCCAGCATAGTATTCATCTTCTCCAAACCCAGCATCCTCCATACATGCACGGGATCCTGTGCCCCAGCTGCTCTTGGAGATGGTGTGGAGAGAAGGTGGTTTTAGGATGTGGCTCCCCAGGTGTGTTTCAAGCTCAAGCTATGGTACAAGGGACAAGCTGAGGTCTGTCAGGCCAGCCACACGGACCCACCGGGACAGCCTGCCTGTACTTTTACCCTGTGACACAGCCATCCCAGCCTCTCCAGGAGCTGCAGGTGGTGGCTCCTCTGGGTAGGGATCAGGGGTGGTGGTGCTGCCTGGGCTTGCACTCACCGACCCCACTGACGTGTTCATAGCAGCCCAGAAACTGTGGTGATTTACTGCTGGGGACATGTGGGATCAAACTGTGGTGACACCCTGCTGGGGACACATGGGATCCCCTAACAGCAGCTCCAGGAGGAATGGGACACGCCCAGATCTCCCTCTCTCATTAATGGGTGGCCTCCCTTTCTCTGCCTGCTGGGAGGGAAATACTTTCTCTCTTCAAAATCAGCTGATACAAGGGAGGAAGAGACTGTTGTGCTTGCAGAGAAGTGAGAGGGGCTGATTCCCAGCAGGCAGGTTTCCCACTACAAAGTCTTGCTGCAGGCCCAAACCAGCAAGCAATGGGTCAGAAAAGATGCTTCCCTGCCTAAAATGGTGTATTTAAAAGCAGGGACAAGAGCTGGGGCTCTCACGTAAATGTTGACATAACTCTTAAGATAATAATCCCCCAGACCCAGTGAATATTGAAATGTTTTGGCTTCTGGGATGGGGACTAAGGTGATCCCATGCCCTGGTGATAAGAAATGGCTCTTTGGTTTAATCTCCAGGGTCAGATCTGTCGGGGGATGTATATAAAACATTATTCAGAGCTCAAAAAGGGGACAGTGACACTTCCATCTGCTGTGGAATTTCTTACTGGGGAGTGCTGCAGAGATAAGCATGGGGAAGTGCCCTTCAGCAAGGCCATGAGGCCCTGACCTAGCCCAGGATATAGGACCATCACCCAAAAACATAGGAATTGCCCAATTCCACCTTTGTCTCTTTCAGTCTCCATTCCATTTCCCATCTTGAGAAGGGGATGTACCATCCTTCCTCAGCCCCAAGGCTCATGGTGACGTGCTGTCAGTGATTGACTGAGGTCAGCACTAAGCCACAGCAAAATGTCGGATGGAAGCAGCCTTTAAAACATACAGATCGCTTGTTTACTGGGGAAGAAAATGGAGCTTAGATCAGTGAAAAGGCACACATTTGCATTTCAGTGACAGCCTCAGCCTTTTACACACTGCAGCACAACAGGCGTCAGTGTGAAGGACTCCTTGTCAGCTCCCCCACATTCCTCAGCCTCAGCTTCTCTACTTTGGCAGCCGTCAAATAAAGGGAAAGCCAAGGTCAGGAGAAAAAATAAAAGGGAAAACAGAGAAAAAAATAACCCCCTCAAACCTAAAACTAAAGGCCCTAGTAAAACCTCCCTTCCTGCTGCCCACTATCCAAGTGAGAGCTCCTGCCTGGAAATTGCTTGCTATTTGCCAATGCTTTTGCAACCCCGTTCTCCCCTTCTGGAGAAGTTGGTACCGGTGCACCTCTCAGCTCCTGGGACAGGCACGTATGGAGGTGGAAGTGGCCAAGTTTTGTCAGGCATGGAGTGACTTTGCCCCATCACCAGCACCACCATCCTCTGTCCTGCACCACCAACTTCCACATGGAGATGTTGGGGCACCTGAGGAACATCAAGCCCACTTCAGAAGGTACAGGGAAGAAGCACAGTGACACCCAGGACCCCATCCTGTTACTCTCACATGCCTAAATTCTCCTGCTGCAAGTCCCCAGAGCACTGGAGGGAAGAGTTTGAAGGACCTGGCCCAAAAATGGGCAATGTTGGATCGTATCCTTGTGCCAGTTCACACAGGCCCACAGAAGCTGTGCCAATTTATACTGACATTGGATCAGCCTTGGAATTTAACAAAAGCCTCCATGTTTATCCAAGTGTTGGGAAAAGCTGTCAGAGCTACTTCCTGTGCCTTTTCAATCCCCAGCTCCAGAACTGCTGCAGGAAGCACCCAGCAGCAGCCACAGCACGTCAGCTCTGGAAAACAAACCTACACCCAGAAACTAAAGGCGAAAGCACTGTGGAACACGAGGAAGCCATCATTTCCCTGGTTGCAATCACCAGCAGGAATGTGGCTGTGCTGCTGGAACTTCCATTTTATCTGTTTATTGTACTTGAAACTGACCCAGCTCTGGTCAGGGATGTGTGAGTACGCCAGCTGCTAAAAACTGAGGAGCAGGACACTCATCTCAGGTCTAAGCTACTATACAACCAGCAGTTAAGAAGTCCCAGACTTAAAACACACAGACATACAAACACACAGCCTGATTCTTCAGAGAACATAAGGATTTGATTTCCAGTACCACAGGAGGAGAGCAGAGGTGATGAATGCTGCTATCCCATGTATTTCTAGGGAAATCAATTCCCACTGCTTAACAGTCTACAGGTTTTTTATCTTCTGCTACAGATGCTGAAGGTGTGGCAGCACACTAAAGGTGCACAGATGAATGATAAAAAGTTGTTTCATACAAAAGGAATGGGCTGATGATGTAAACTGCAGAGGCTGACAGTCTGGAGGTTTGTTATTTCCTTTTCTGCAGTTCCTCCAAGGGCTGGACACACTGGGCAGAGCGGGAGTTTAGCATCTCAGTAGTAAAATGCCCTGCACAGTCACTGTGCTGTTAATTAAATTCCCCCAAAAGAGTAAAGCACAGCAGAAGCACTATTTTAACCTGCACCTGAATAAAGCACTTTCTAATTTTCCCAAGAAATAATGACATTGTTCTAGATGAAATGGAAGCTGGGAAGGTGTTTAAAAGGCTTTAGGTGTGAAACTTTTTTTCAATTTGCATTTCTTACCATAAGTGAGGTTAAGATGTTGTTGAGGTTATGATTACTGAAATAAATTCAAGTATAAACAGCAGCAGTAGGCAAACGGTTTATCCACCTGTTTAGTGTCCTTTTCTAATATCTTATTATTCCTTTAGTAATTGTTCTGCTTAATACAGCTGGCTTATGAGATTGTGAAGAAATGTAAACATTCTGTTTGCCCCATAAAAACATGACATAATATTTGGTGACAGATTGTGGGCATGCAATACTTCCAAAATATACCTCACTGCAACTTCTTCTGTTCAAAAAAGCCACACTAAGGCATCCACATCCAGAACTTTGACAGTAGCTGCACTCCAGCTCATTGGATTTGGGATTGACACTCACAGCTCTGCTCCTAAATCTACTGCCAAATCCTTTCATAGCCCTGGGTAAGGGAAAGAGAGCATTCCTAGGATAAACATGTTACAACTCAGTAATAGCCTTCTAGCTAATAAAATAAAACAAAACCAGACTTACATAAGTTACCTAAAAACTTTTTAAAAGTTCTGAAAGGTGGCAAACAGGGCTTAAAAATCAGAATAATCTCAGAGAAATTATATCATAAAACAGTCCACACATTTCTTCACAAACTAAAAAAACCCAACAGTTTTATTTTTTTCTTTTTTTATCAAAAGGGAACAAAGTTTCCAACAGCCCCTCCCTAACATGCTAAATGCAAAAGTTCCCCAAATCTGCAGTTATGATTAGATCAGCTTCTGCTCCAACATCTCCCCAGGTAGATCATGGGCCATAAATGATCCCTAATGCTCATCTGGAACCCCACACTAGAAAGACACAACTCAAAGCATCAAACTTCTCTTTACAAGTTCATATGACAATAGTTTTTTTGTTTGTTTGTTTTTAATTTTGTTTTTTGGCTAAAACTTTCAAGAGTTCCAGAAACACAGTATTTGCTCTTCTTGTTTACTGCTGACCACCAGAAATCCCCACATTCCCTCCTTGTTCCTTGATATAAAAGGAAAACCCTTCTAGAAGTAACTCTGATTTCTGTGCATTCAACAGATGAAGGAGGAACCAGGACAACCTCTTGGAAAAAGGGCAGCGAAGGAGCTAAACTCAGTCTTAAAATAGACACTTGGTTTGGGTTAAAACCCCTTCCAGCAGCTGCTATTAAGCTGCCAAGCACATAAGCCTGACCTAAATCATCTCCTGCAATTGGGCAGAAACTTTTCCAAGCACATTCCAAAGGATGATGCACTTTTAAGGATGAGGGAGCTGGGTTGGGGATGATGATAGAGCTGAGCATGTGTCCTGGGGTGACTTTATCATGCTGGTACCCCCATCTGTCTCTTTAGCCCAGAAATAAGTTCTGCACCTTTAAAATTGCATCTGAGAGTGAAGCGGGGAAGAAGGAAAATTTGCCCTAAACAAGGACAGCATGCCAGGAATGATGATGGAGCTGGGCACGTTGAGGATGATGATGGAGCTGAGCTGCTGGGCTGACAATGAAGCTGGGAATGTCAGGGATGATGATGGAGCTGGGCCACTGGATGTATTCTCAGAGCAGTGGATATGTAAAGATAGTTCCTCTGCATGGATGAATGGAACCATTAGCTGCAAAAGGGAGCCAGGAGCAGGTCAATACAACACTGGAAACACAGTTTCCTTTTGCGTGAATATCCCGTGGTGGCACCGCCGTGATCTTATCGGCGTGCGTGTCCCGTGAGGCAGGGCAGCAGCCCTAGGCGACCAGGTCGAAGTCATCGCGCTCCTGGTTGTAGTCGAGCACCTTCTGCCGCAGGCGCGACGCGTCCACCCAGGTGATGAAGTCCTCGACGGCGCGGGGCACGAGGAGCGCGGGGTCCGTCACCACCTCGGGCCCCACGCGGACGTGGCCCTGCTCCACGAAGGTGACGGCGTGGCGCAGGTTCTGCGCCATGCGCAGCTTCACCAGCAGGCAGGGCAGGCGCCGGCGGCAGAAGGCGGCGGCCGAGAGGCTCTCGCAGACGGCCAGCGACTGCCGGCTGTTCACCAGCCCCAGCCCGTGCAGCTTCTCCAGCAGCGCGGCGGCGCAGCGGGCGCGGAAGGCGGCGCTGGCCGGGCCCAGGTCGCGGAGCCGCCGGGCCAGGGCGCGCACGGCGCGGGCCAGCGCCTTGTACTGCACGTAGTCCTCCCGCCGGCCCACTCGGTACCGCCGCAGCGCCCGCACCTCCGCCAAGTTCCCGCCCGACGCCTCCCAGTTCACCAGGTCCAGCCGCCGCAGCAGCTTCTGCTCGTGGTACTTCAGTTTCCGCACCATCTTCGCGGGACCGGGATCCGCCGCGCTGCTGCCGCAGAGGGACCTTTCCGGGGCGGAGCGGCCGCCGGCCCCGCGGCTTTTCCGGGGAGGAGCAGCCGTGACAAAGCACCGGGAGCCCCGCCCCGGGAGTGCTTCCTCGGCAAGCCCGCCCCGGGAGAGCCCAGCCGGGCGGCGGGGCACCGGGGAAGGATGGCTCCGTGTCTCCTTCCCCAAGGAGAAGGCGGCAAGTAGAGCCCAGCCCGGGATGCGGCTGCTTCCCCCCGCGCTCTGCGCATCGCCGGGGCCAGCCCGGCGCGGAGGGGTCAACCCAGGTACGGCCACATCGTCCCGACACCCGCTCCGGCACGGGCAGCCTGACCTTGTCTCGCCAGGGGCCGAGCCCGGCATTCGTCATTCCTGCTGGAAAAATGGCAGCGGCGTTGTGTTTCTCCGTGACATCCCACTCCCCCTGATGCACAGGCCGGTTTTCCTTGAGGAGCAGCAGAATCCTCTCTCTGTGCGGTTCGTAGCGCCGCAGATCTCCCGAGTGCCGCCGCGGCCTCACCAGCCAAAGGTTTCATCCCACTTTTCTGTAAGTGCACGGTGCTGTCTGCTCCTTGGGATTCAGGATACAACAAGGAAAATCCCCAGTAGAACAGGTCAGATTGACAATTCGGGATTTTTTTGCTTCTCACGAGCAGACTTCTGTATTGTCTCAATCTTGATTTTCCTAATTCTATATTTTAAGCGTGCTGGATTTGTTTCAGTGTGGGTGGTCTGGTCACAGAGGCCATGGTGGTCTCCTGATTTGCTTTGTGTTTTCCCCCGTTTGTCAGTGAAGGCACCAATGGAAATGTCGAGCACCAGCAGCACTGAGAAGTTTTACAGGATCCCTGAAGGAAAGGGACCACACTCAGTTGGATGTACAGACCTGATGACAGAAAATGCAGTTGAGGTAAAGCTTTCTACTCTTTCTCCTTTGGATTTAAGCCACAATATTAGTGAAATAACTGGCTGCAGTTTTAAAGCAGAAGGTCTTGCTTGTGTGCTCCATGCTGACACTCACAGCTGAGCTTTTGATCCTCTCCATCCTGGTGTAGGATGTAAACTGGGCATTTACCATATGGATGTAACCTGCAAGTCTTTTCCATGGCCAATTCCTCCCTCTTCTAATGTCCTTGCCTTTCTAACTCTCCTACACAAAATACTGCAGAGAAACTCTGTTCTCCTGGGACCTGGGGGGTTCTTCCCACCCACCCCACTGCTCCCTCCTGCGCTGGGCTCCTGAGGAGACTCCACACACAGTCTCTGTTTCTGTGGCTGTTCTCATCACAAAGATCCCAACTGGATTCGGCAGGGCTGGAAGATTAGCCTATGCAGTATTTCAGCTGCAGGGTAAAAGATGAGATGTCTTCTTGAGGTTTTATCTCACTGAAGATGAACAGGATGTCAGTTTGGCAAGAAGTTAGCACAGTGAGAAGCCACTATAGTTACTGTTAGGGACAGTAACCAGACAAGTAATGAGCTTCCTTGTGAGTTTCCATTTCAAATCCTCTTGCCTTTGAGGGAATACACCTGCATTTACGCCGTGGTTTTACTCTGCAGAGTAGCCTGATGTAGTGGAACTTGTGATCAGTTTGTAATGGTTCATATGTTTTCCTTTTTGAGCTTACTCTACATCAGCACAGAGAAGTGATGAGTTTCTCTTTGCAGTCAGCTTTGCATGTGTTTTTTTTTTACATAAGCATTATGAACAATTGTATTCTCTCAGACATAAGTAATGAACCTCTTCTCCTTTCTAGTAATCATGTAGCCATTGGGAAGGTTCACAGGGACTGTTCTGAGATCAAGGTAATATCGCTACCAGTGTGGAGGAAAGTTTTTTCATAATGGTCTCTGTGTCAAAGGTTGATTTAAGTTTGATAAGTGAATAGAAGCAAGCTTCGTTAAACAAACTTTTGGTAAACTGATAAATTAGTGTTCAAGAAATCAGGCTTTATTCCAAAGCTCATGTTTATTTTGGCCCTGATTGTAACTTGCTAAACCAAAAGTACAGCTGAAGCAAGACAGTGATTTTGAGTGGGGTTTTGCAAATTCCCTTGCAAACCAGGAAATAAAAATGCAAATTGCACACAGTTCATCTGCTGGGAAGTCTGCTTTGTGGTGTACATTGGTATACTGCTGCTGTCTGTAAAGGAAAAAGTCTGACAAGGGGGAATGGAAGGTCCCTCTGAGTGTGGAAAGCTTGGGTGCTTTCCTGGGATACCTGGAGTGCAGACAGTAGGAGACTTGAACTGGTGGTAAGAAACAGAGTCAGATGAAACACAGGCTAACAAAGTTGTGTTTAGAAAGATGTACCACAAGAGACTTGTGAACATCTTGATGAGGAGGAAGAGCAATCAATGTATTGTTCTCCCTTGCTGTGCAGCTGCCCCAGAGCTTTGCTGACAACCTCTGCTCAGTTTAGGCAGGACCACTACAGCCACATTAGAGACCTTTATTTTCTCCAGGCTGAAAGGCCCCAGCTCTCTCAGCCTGTCATGCTCAGAGAGGTGCTCCAGCTCTGAGGTCATCTTCAGTCACCCATTTAACAGTCAGCCCTATAAAACTTACCAAAACATATCATCAAACCATTCCCAGTGAAGAAGACGGAAGAAAAGATCCAGCAAGATGCTGGATCGGGCAAATAGGTAGTGAGTGTTTGTAATAATCAATTTAATTAAATGAAGCATTTCTAATAAGCCCTAAGCTAACCTAGAGAAAGTGATGTGTATCTCCACCTGTGATGATGTATATGTCATGTTACTGTAAATTCATTGTAGGCTCAGGAAGATTGTGATATAGGATTGACATCAAAGTCTGTATATGATAGTAATTTTCTCATGGCATTCTCATAATTCTCTTGAACTGCATTCTTGCAACCGAAACCTTTTCTATAAATGTTTTCATCTTCCATTTGCCATATAAATAAATACCAGAATTCCTTTTTTTTTTTTTTTTTTTAAATTTTTCCTAATTCCAGGGAAGCTTTTTGCGCCTGTATTATCCAGCATATGATGCCACAGATATTGAAGAAGCACGATGGATTCCAGACAAAGAATACTATCAGGGACTCTCTGACTTCCTTAATATGTACCGAGTTGTAGGAGAAAGGCTTTTCCATTATTATGTTGGTAAGACTCGTTCTGGTTTTATTCCTTCCCTATTGCTGCCTCCATGCTCCATGAGCAGGGTGCTATTGCTGCAGGGCTGAAGAAGAGTTTTTAGTAAAGAAGTGTGTTTTTGTGGGATGGGTTTGTCTAGTGAGGCTGATGAATGGGACCCCAGCTCAGGCAGTCTGCCTGCTTTGGATACGAGTGTCTGGGCAGTTTGCTCTAGGCCAGCTGTACCTGTGTGTTGTGATTTAAATCCCACAAGGAAATGTGCAAGGATATAAAAGTCAGAGAGATCCTAAGGTCTGAATATCAGCAAGACCTGGATGCCTGACTATGAAGATTTAACAGATATGTAGACCTTGTGCCAGGCTGTGGATGGGAGGAGGAGAAGTATCTTCTGCCAAGTAGAAATTATTCTCAGAATCAGATCCATATTTATCTTCTACTTTAAAGATGAGTCCTGGAACATTATCTTTAGGTGATTGCTCTGATACCAGTGGTCAGCTGTAGATCTCTCCCATAGGAACAAATGCTTTCTCTCATTCCAGTAATAATGATGTACACTTCCATTTTTATTTAGGTTCAGTGACCTGTCCTGCAAAGTCAAATGCTGCTTTTAAGCCAGAAGAAAAATACCCACTTCTTGTTTTTTCCCATGGACTTGGAGCTTTTAGGTAATTTTGCAGTTTATTGACAAACTGTTTTTGTTGTCTATGGAGACAGCAGTCTCCAAGGGTGGTTCTGAACAGATTTTCAGTAGGGGGGTGAGATCCTTGTGGAGCTGAAAGATTTGAAGAACAGGCTGCCGTGTGTCATTATGCTCCCACTGAAACAACTGCAGGGTTGGCGTATGCTTGGTCACAGAATAATAGAACAGCCTGGGTTGGAAGGGTCCTTTAAAGATAATCTCTGCTGTGGGCAGGGATGCCTTCCCCTAGACCAGGTTGCTCAGAACTCCATTTGTGTTTTCCCTTTGTATGATGGAGGTGAAGATATTTACCAGCCCATGAGGAGGTTGTGAAGATCAGCTGGTTGATTTTGGGACAGCTCTTTGAAGATGCAAAGTGCTGTGTGTGCTACTTACTAAAAATCAGTGGCATTTTCCTTTCTGAACAGACAGTAAAACAGTACCAAGGTTTTGTGAAGAGGCTTTGGTGCCTGGCATATGAACTCTTACTCTGCTGGGTAGCAAATTCAAAGAAAATAAATACTGAGTGGAGACTAGTGCATACCTAATGTGGTCAGCATTTAAAGAGTAAAGGAATTGAAAGAATGACTTCTCACCAGAGTGTGGTTTTTATTGCAGGACAATCTATTCTGCTATTTGCATAGAGATGGCTTCTCAGGGCTTTATAGTGGCTGCTGTGGAACACAGGTGAGTGTGCTGCACATTTTGGAGTTCTTTCTCATGTTGAACAGAATGTTATTTCTTCTAAAGAAGAACTTCTGGATTTTTTAAAAAAGAAAAACTAACATCTATTTTACAGCCCTGCCCACACTGCCCATAGCTCAACTCTCCTCCAAACAAAGGGACTTTTGTTTAGATAAGCCCCAGAATGAAAAGTCTTGGGGTAGATATCATTTGTCATTCTTCAGATATGCTATTTGTCTCACTGTTAGAATATAAAGTAGGTGAAGAATATAGAGGAGATGGGAGTTTTGGTGGGGTCATTGCATTATTTAGAAAGTCTGTGTACAATGGGTTGCAATTGCAGCAGCACTGGTTAATAGCTGATCTCTTCAGATGAGCGAAATCTAAAACTTTTGCTGACTTCATCTCAAACCAAATGGAATGCACACCCAGAAATAACCTCCTCTTGGTATTACAGAGATGAATCTGCTTCAGCCACATATTATTGTAAAAGACGGTCTGTTTCTGAGTCACAGGAAGAGTCTATGCCTAGCATGGAGAAGGAGTGGATCTACTACAGGAAACTGAAAACTGGAGAGGAGGAGCGCTGCTTGCGCCATAAGCAGGTGCCTGGGCTGGCTCTGTGCTCTGGGAAGTGTGGCTGGAGTGCTGTCTTTAGGTCTGTCAGAGTCTCCCTTTGGCCACGGCAGCAGATAAAAATGAATTGAGTCCTGTGTCCCTGAATGTGGAACAGCCAACAACAGCTTTGCTCCGAGCATAAACTGCTCCCTCAACAAAGCTTTTTCTTGACGTTGCATTCTTGAGCTGAGTCATTTGTTTCTCTTCTGGTTCACTCAACTGTTTCTTCTCTGTCTCTTACACTTTTACTGCCCAGCCCAGCCTAAAAGTGACACAGAGTTGAGCTCAAGTGTTTGTGTGGCCTTAGGCTTGCATGAGCTTTCATTTACTGTTCCATGGAATGATGAATCATGGCTGCTCTGAGTGGGATGTTTGCTTTATAGTCCTTACCACACTTGAAGGTGTTTTTTTAGCAATGTAAACAGTGCAGACTTCCAATTTATTATAAGCAGTATCCAAGTTGGATGTAATGTGGCCATACTGACAAGCTCTTCCAAGCATACACTTGACCTTTAAAATATGGGAGTGGTTTTTCGAGCTGATGAAAGCTCAGCCAGGGAGATGCTTTCTTTATCTCCCTGGGCCATACAGACACTAGTACAAGAGTCATTTCCTGGAGGAGTACAATGTCCTACCCATGAGTGTCAGTGTGTAATGTCTGAGCTTGGAAATAACCTTCAGAAGCCGTTGTCTGCAAATTTCCCAAGTAGAGAATTCAGGAGATTGGGATTTATTTGAAATCCAGTGATGCACAGACATCTTGTTGGCTGCCTACACACTGTGGTTCCCAAGATCGCTACTGTTCCTTGGTTCTTCTCGAAGCTTTCTTTTACTGACATACCAGTTAAAAACTGTTCTTATGGAACAATGAAAACCAGTTTTTGCAACAGCTTCACTACAGTTTTCAAGGATGAGTATATATAAAAAATGGGATGGGCTTCACTTTTTCTAGGTTTGTTTTATCCAGTGCAGAGACGGTTTCAAGGCTATTGTGTGATGGGGCAAGTGATAAAATGACATTTGCTCATCCAGGTGAGCCTGAGAAGCATCAGTGAGTCAGCCTTCCTTGGAGTTTTGCAACTTAAGCCTTTGCACATCCCAACAACCCCTTTTCTTAAGCAGTGACAGCATGAAGGAGTTGAAGGTCTTTGGTGCATGTTACAGGGATAAATGCCTCTGTGTGCAGAGGTCCTAGACAAGAGATTCAGCTCTCTACACCGCCAGAAACCAATCTTGTTCATCACATGGCTTCATTCTGCAGTTCAGGATAGTGGGGGAAAGCTATCAGAGTAAGTCTTGTGTCCAAGGATCTGTCAAGCCTGGCAGTTGTCTGATGATTCCTTCCACTGCTCTGCTCCAACCTCTCTTTCTCCCCAGGTGCAGCAAAGAGCACAGGAGTGTATCAAAGCTCTCAATCTCATTCTTAAAATCAATTCAGGAGAGGAAGTAACAAATGTACTACATTCAGACTTTGACTGGAACAGCCTAAAGGTGAGTGCAAGGTGCCACCTGCATTTTGTTAAACACCTGATAATGCTTCTGATTTCCCCCTTCCATTTCTAAACTGGTTCATGTAAAGTATTCTGAAGATCACTGTGTAGATCTCTGAAAATATTCTCAAGTCATCCAAAGCTGGATAGAGAGTAACAGAGCTGAAATGCTGCTCTTCCTACTTCAGTAGGATCTAATGCCTAAAAAAAATTATTCCCTTTGAAAAAGTAAGTTTTTGAAAGAAAGTCTCTTACAGCACCTGGATTTTTTTGACAGGATTCTGTTGATACTAGCAGAATAGCTGTGATGGGACACTCTTTTGGTGGTGCTACAGTAATTGAAAGTCTCAGCAAAGAAATAAGATTTAGGTAAGTATGCAAAACAAGGCCAGAGACATTTGGCACTTGAGAGGTCTGGAGCAGGGCACGTTACTTAGGATCCCCCAGCTGCTAATTGGCTCCTGAAGAAGAGTATTGGCATGCCTTGCTTTCTCCAGCCATGCTTTTTCCAAGCCTGGGGATGTGGTGGAACATAACAGCTGCATCTTATTATATCATGATACTGTGGGACTCTGCAGTCCAGCTGCACCTGGCAGTGGAGACCAACATATGGACTAATGGACTAATTCTCTTCCCCCAGAGTAGAGATAATTATGAAACAAAATGATTCATTTACCTGTTCAGTATCAGAGAGACATTCTCTTTCCTATGTCTCTTGCAACTCAAAGCATACCCAGAACTTTCAAGCTTTCTGCTTCTGTGCCAATATCCAGATGTTTTTGGCAGGTGTGGCATTGCCCTCGATGTGTGGATGCTTCCTGTAGGTGATGACATTTGCCAAAACAGCGTCCAGCAACCGCTGCTTTTTATCAACTCTGAAAAGTTCCAGTGGGCTGAGAACATCTTAAAGATTAAGAAGCTCATCTCCAATGACACAAACAAGAAAATGATCACTATCAAGTAAGTGCTCAGGAGCCATCATTTCCATCCATGGTTGAAGCTCTTGTTGGAGCTGTGCAGTTATAGGTAACTGCAGACAGACAGTCCCTAGAGCACAAGTCTGAGGAGGAGCTGGGAATGTTTACCTGGAGAAAAGGAGGCTCACAGGGACCTCCTCACTCTACAACTCCCTGACAGGAGGGTGGAACCAGGTGGGGGGTCAGGCTCTTCTCCCAGGGAACAAGAAGAAATGTCCTCAAGTCATACAAGGGGCAGTTCAGATTGGATATTAGGAAATATTTCTTCATTTTTAAACTGTTGTTAGGCATTGGGCCAGGCTGTTCAGGGAAGCTGGGGAGTCATCATGCCTGAAGGTGTTTAAAGGACATGTAGATGTGGGATATGGCTCTAAACTATATCCCACTGAGGGATACAGTTTAGAGTTGGAATGGCAGTGCTGGGTTAATGGTTGGATTAAATAATCTTCAAGGTCTTCTACAGCCTAAATGGTACTATGCCTGTCTGTCCTCATGGCCCAGGTTTTTACTGTGTGTTTAAATTAGCCATACATCCCCTACAGCAATGAGAGAGACCTCTCAAAGCAGCCAGGAACCCCAAGCTTAAGACACCCCGAGGCATTCCTGCCCTGGGGCACAAGCTTTGTGTTAAGCCCTGTGCACCACCTGCATTTAACACTGGAAACAGCCGTCTGGGGGCAGTTCTGCAGCCAGGGGAGGGACAGCTCTATCCTGCACCACTGAGCAAGGAAGCAGCTTGATTTTGATGCTTTGCCAAGCCAACTCTTTATTGTTGTTACAGTGACTTACAGCGAGTATGTACAAATGTTCCTCCCTTCTGTGGTTAGGGTAGAATTTCCTGCTGATCTTGCTTGTGAGATTAACCTGTTTTATCTTCTCTTAAAGATGGCACAAGACATCTGACTGAAGTCTGTGCATCATTTAATCAGGCTATTTAATGTAGTCTTACAAGCCTGATAATAATTTTTCTCTTTGGAGGGGGTCAGTACATCAGAGCTTTCCTGATTTCACCTTTGTGAGCGGAGGAATCATTGCAAGATTTTTCAAATTAAAAGGAGAAATAGATCCAAACGAAGCTATTGATATCAGCAATCGTGCTTCATTGGCTTTCCTACAGAAACATCTGAGTAAGTATGTGTTTACAGCAAAGTATGATGTTGACTAATATTTCATTCCTGTGAAGCTTTTTTATATAACCATTCAGTTTAAAACAAGATCAAAATAAGTGTGTCAGTGGAAAAAATAAGTCAGACTTCTTCTAGAGGTTTGTCAGTTACTTTTGTAATCTTGGAAACTCAGAGGAAAATCACTGACATTTTGTTCTGGTACAGAAAATTTGGAGTATCATTTTTCCTCCTGAAAACATTTTTCCTTCTCTACTTTGCTGAATTAATTTCATTATTCAGTGTAGTTTTACAAAAAGCTGGTTACTTAACTCATGGCCACTTGGTTTTCTTTCCCCCATTCTATAGGTCTTAAGAAGGATTTTGATCAGTGGGATTCTCTTGTGGATGGCATAGGAGCCAATGTTATTCCTGGAACCAATATTGACACATCTCCAGCTGAACCTGAGTAAGGAATACAAAGTAGTACTGAAAATGCCATGGACATCAGGACACTAATACTAGTCAGACATGTTGTGGCATTAAACACTTACAAAGCTTTTGGAGTGTGGAACAAAAAAAAAAAGGCACTAAGTTACATAATCATAAAAACAGAGGTTTCTGTTCAAATGAGTTAGTGGGATGCTCTGAAATACTGCAATAGGGTAACTTCTGCTTTGTAAGCAGCTTGGGGGAAATCACTTGGTAATAATTTAAATGCTCTTTCTGGTTTTGACTGGAGTCAAGTTTGCAGAAAGACAGATTGAGCTCCAAGGAATTCAGCTACAGGTTCCTTTACCAAGCTTTATGTAAGTTTGCATCCAGCAAGCCTTTACTGCAGGGTAGGGGAAAAGAAACAAAACAAAACAAAAAACCCAAACCACCACTTTTCCGTTTAGAGTCTAAGTATTTCAGCTGTGCTCTGACAACAGTTGGGAGTTAAAGATGCCTGTGGAGGGTAGTCTTCAAAACTGTGTCTTACTAAAATAAGTCACAGTAAAAGCTACAGGAAAGAGTTCAGCTGACAGCAGATAAAGTCCAGACACAGGACTCCTCACAGGAGCTTAATCCACTTAAAATGTAAGAGGTGTTCAGTGCTGTATGTAGAGGATGATATTTATATCTCAGAAGTTTTTCAATGGGCCACTCTAGTAGCAACTGTAATTGGGCAAAGCTCCAGCAGCTCGTCCCTTTGTCTGTGCTTCCACTGTCACAGTCAGACTGCAGGGGAAATACAGATGTGGCACCTCTACAGCTCCCTTTACATGGTCCTTGTCAGCACTGCTTCAGCTCCGAGTTCTCTCCAGGTAGTAAACACTCCCCAGACACTCTGCTTTGTCCAGGTACTGCCAGTCATCTCTAGGTGACTCAGTTGGCTCCCACTGACAGATACAGACAGCAGTGGTTGTACCTGGACAAAGATTGTCAGCAGCCACCTGGGTGGCATTCTTTAAGGCTCTCCTTTTTGGATCAGAACTGCCTGAAGCTGCCCCATGGAAAGGTGTCTTCTAAATTCAGTTAATTTCAAAATCAGGTTACAAAGAAAGCCACTGAAGCAAGCAAATTAAGAAATTAACAGTGTAATTAAGTATTTTACATAATCTATGATCTTAAAATGAGATTGCAATAACACCTAAGACCTGTCTTTCAGAATTGAATTAAATTCTCCCCAGCCTAGTGCCATGCATTGTCTGTATTAAGCAAATAAACGTGCTTGTCTTACTGAGTCAGCACTAACACTTGAGATCTACTGTGAGGTTCACTATCAGCCAGCTTGGGTTCCCAAGTCCTTGTTTCAGCATGAAAAATCCACAGCTTCTGAAGAGGAAGGAGCAGCTGTGCTATACAGGAGCATGGAACACCACTATAAAAGACCTTTTCAACACCTGAGAATGAGAGTAAAAGGTGAGATCTTGAAACAGCTGCAGGTCCTTAAAACAGCTTAGCATTTTGCACACATATGGCAGCAAAACCATTCCATTGGGTCTTCTTCATATTTGTAGGAAAAGCTTCATCTCTCATTAGTACAACTGCAGCAAGTTCAATTAATTAAGTGTAATTAAGGTTTCAAAACGTTCACAATAGCTCACAGTGCTCTAGAGAGCTGGTTAGGATCAAAACACAGCCAGTGACTGCAGAACAGCCCTCACACAGCATTTGGGCTTCTGCACAGGAACAGACACAAGTCATTAAAACACACAAAACAAACCAGTATATACCACCCACAGCTTTATTCCAGCTTCTTCCATCGCTTTAGAACAGCAGCAAATGCAAGACTTCAGCCCAAAACAACTATGTTCCCCTGTGGAGAAAAAAAAACCTCCCCACCCCTACCCCCCAGAAATAACCTCAACTTTTTTTTTTTTTTTTGAGAAAAAGAACACTTAACAGTGCAACTTTTCCAAAAGCAAACATCAGAAAGCAGTGCTGTACAACACAATAGCATATACAGAAATGCACAAAAAACTTTTGTTGAAGAACCACCCACCAAGAACTCCATTCAAGTCAATGCACGCTAGTCAATAAAAATGCAAGTTGAGAGGCAAATTCCTATTTAGGAAATTACACCTATAAGAAACAAGCTAACAATAACAGTCTAACAACAACATCTGTAAGAAAACACGCTGAAAATAAGTCTGCCAACACTATTCCTTTACTGAACAGAAGTTCAGTAGACAGGTATTTGGTTGGGTAGAAAAAAAAAAAACTACTCAATGCTCTGCTGGCATTTTTGTCCCCACAAACACATTTTCATGGGAACATTTCATACACAGGCACTTGTTCAGTTTCATGTGGTTAATGTACCACTTGGTTTCAACACTGCTGGAGAATATGAAGATCTTCAGCTAAACTGCTGCTGCATCCAGTTTGCTTTTCTATAGGGAATAAACACAGATCAGACCCATCAAGATGTTTCTATAAATGTGTATAAGGGCATAAAGATCAAAAGTCAACTCTACAGGGCTTCAGACTAAATACTGCTAACATACTGGACCATGTTAGAAGACTATAGTTATTATAGATAACTATATAGATAGTTATTATATATAACTATAAAGATAAAAGAGCTGAAACAGCAGAAGTGCCCAAGAAGATGAAGAAGCAGCACTCCCAGGTTTAAGTTATGAGTTCAAGTTACTCCATCCCTCAGTAGACTTGGCATAAACCACTGCAGGATTTTTTTGCACCCCGAGTACCTCCTACTCAAACTGCCTTTCCAGGCAGTGGCAGTGTGTGCACCAGGTTCCAGCTCTGTAATGTGCAGGTGCATGACCCTGACTCACCTTTCCTGTGCTGGTGCTGAGTACATACACTAATTCCATGCAAAGGGTCCAAGAACAGAAAAAAAATCCACAAAGTCAAGAATAATCCTGCATTTGAGTGATGCAATTGAGGGAGAGTTTATAGATGGACCATTTTAACATTTTATCAAATTCTTTAACTACCCTTTTTCTTGCTCAACAGGCAACCTGATTTCTGTTGTAGGCTTCTTTATTTGTTACCCATAAATGAGTGGTTATTCTGAAATACAATCACCAATTAATACCTGAAAGCACAAATGCTATCTCCACTTCAACTCAGTTTAGTCTTTATTAGGCAACCACAGAAACAAATTGCCCAGACAGGTTTTGGAGTCTCCATTCTTGGACAGATTCCAGAACTGGCAGTAAGGTCCTTAAGAACCTGATCTAGTTGGCCCTGCTTTCACCAGCAGGAAAGGCCCCTTTCAACCAGAACTGCTCTACAATTCCATAACAGCATATAAACAAAAAGAACCTGTACTATTTATTTGGTACACTGAAGAGGTGTTTAACAGTAACACTTCAAAACTTTTAAGTAACAATAAAGATGTATATGTACTATTCACAAATTATCCTTACAATAACTAAAATGGTATTATTATGGATTTAGATTTATAGATCATAGGACTGGGGCACTCAAATGCTAAACTGAATGCTTAATAGAGTTTGCCTAGCAGTTGCTCATCTTGCCTCAGAAACATGACCAATAAGAGCATGCTGATGGCAATGCTCAAAACCCTGCCAAAATCAATAACTTGGGTCAACAACCCAGCTGTTCCAAGAGGCTCAAATCATTAGATGAATAAATACTAAATTGGTTTGTAATCCAGAGACAGTAGTAGATTTCATCCCTCGTAGTTACCCTTAAACTAACAGTACATAAGCTAATGCTATCAAGAAAATCCCAACAGTATCAACTATTATAAGCTCAAATTAGTATTTCAACTGTATTTTCTAAAATAAAGCATTTCCTAGAAAATTAGAAACCATTCAAACACAGAGTACACAACATGTGGGGGGGCTTAAAGTAGACTTACCTTGAAGTAAGGACTCCTCTGGTAAGGACTGCAAGTTTTCTGTTGCAGGGGTTAATGCCTACACAAAAAGGGATCCTGTTAGGAAGCTGGCACTTTTGCAAGACTTCCACTGAGGTGCTTCTTGAATACTAGACTAACTTCTTGCATCAGCACTACTGGACTCCTATTTACCATTGTTTTCCCCCCTTATAACTCACTACATTAGTCTTCTGCCCACTTTTCACTTTGATACAAAGGCTGCATGTGAAGAACAAACTGGGAATTCATGCTGTTATCATCACCAGCAGCATGGCTCATGACCTGAGCTTTGGGTTCCAGACACTGATTTTACATCCACTGGTAGGTCCTTAATGAAGAACACTGGTGAAAACCTTACTATTCCTTCCTAACTACTCCATAATAAAACTATTTTTCATGACTTAGCAGTTGGTCAGCAGCCTTTCTAAAAACCTGTACTGTCCTGCCCAGTCCAGTACCACACTGCCATACCTCAGATGGTCTGCGAGCCCCATCAGGAATTCCATTCCAGACATTCTCAGGATGCACAATCTCCTCGCTGCCACTGCAGAGGTTCAAGACCTGGACAGACAGAGTCAAAGGGGATCTGGCACACTCAACAAGCAAGACACAGCAGTAGGAAAACACAGTTGAGGACTTTAAGAAGGTGTTGAGAAGTCTGGATCTTGCAAAGAAGAACAAACTAATAATAAAATAAAAATAAAACTGAATGTGGGAACTGAGGTTGCTCAAGGCTCTTCTGGGCTCCTAACCCAAGCATAGTTGAGAAAAGAGGCTGCAAAACAACTACTAGATCAGAAATAGAAGGAAGCTGATAAATAGAGATATCATTACATGATCCCTGACACTGCCTCTCATCTGAATGCACCTGAGCTTAGTTTTAGACACCCAAGGGATCTACCAGCATAAGAGCTGGCTTCCACCATCTCAGACAGTCAATCTTCCAAAAGGATGCTTTTATGTAACGATCTTTTGGATTTGCAATCTTAAATTACAATCTAGAGGTCATTTTATATAAGTATAATGTCTGTGCATGTGTGTACATCAATAAACACTCCCCCTGGACTGAAGGAAGAAGTCTCACTCATCCCCCAGCTCAAACAGCAGCAGAACAAGGCCGCTCACTGCATTATTCTCTGCTGTTAAAGTTAACTCCCACCAGCCACTAATGCAATACACATTTCACAGAAGCAGAAGTAGTTGAGGATTTGTTATTACTTGCAGTATAGTTTGAGTTTCTTCCCAATTTCCTACTGCTCTAGCACTAACTCCTCAAAACATCAGTAAAACAACGGCAAGTTTAATGAGCATTTAATGGCAACACAGCTCCACTGCAGAACACTAACTTTCAGGCCAGACAGAACCACACACATATGTGTGTCTCAAACTGGAGCCAGATCCTTCAGTATTCCCAGTCAATAAAAGAGAGCAAGATGTGAAAGGAACATCAAGTGTTGGCATTTATCATCAACTCAATTTGAGATATTGCTGCTTCTCTCTAGTCTGTAAATTCAGAATCAGCCTTTGAAATACTTAAAATTCTGTAACAAAATTTAAAAAAATATTTATTTAGAGTTTAGAGAAGGACTAAAGAAAGATTAGATCTTAAGAATGCAGAAAGAGTATTCAAACCACACTCACCTTGGTACCCTTCTCAGATACCTCCAAAATGCGAGCATCACACCATTTGAGAGAAGTCCACACCACACATTTGGAACCAACAGCAAAGCCCTTCAGATTACAAGGATAGTCATGGTGTGCTACAAGAAATGGTAATTTAGCAATGAAGGAGGAAAAAAAAAACCAAAACCAACAAACTCACAAAACCCCACAAAAATCAACCCTCAAAAATCAACTCTCAGATACCTCAAACACTGCTGCCCCACCCCATCCAAACTACTTGATATTTGAAAGTTAAAAAATTGTCATCCCAAACAGTCTTGCAAATGTGCTGCATGTTCAGAAATTTATTTTCAAAATCATTAATCTTCCCAAGTAAGACTAGTTGCTGAGACTGTCACATTAGCCATGAGAAACTATACTCAGTCTGCTGTCCTTAACTCATCAAAGCATCAGCACTAATACATTATCTTATTAGGGAATAAAAGCTAGGTTTTTTACAAGACAGCTATTCTCATTTTTGAATGGTACAACATTTTGATTATTTAACTCTTTAAAATCAGATACTTTACCTGCACTGCAGTCAGCCAGGTTCTCATTTTGCTTTTCGTCTTCCCCAGGTTTACAGCCTAAAGACTGAACACACATATTTCCACTCTCTTTAAATGAGTCACTCAAGTCTTGTTCCATCCATTCTTCCACACAGTCATCTCTCTTCTTCTGCCACCCCTTATGTTTCTCAACTTTATAGTCACATGATTTCACAGTGAAAACAGGCCCTGGATTTGCTGAGTCTTTTGAAAGAAACGAAAATTGACTTCCACTATTTGCAGAACTCTGTAGCACAGCACATTCCAGCCTTAACAAGTCCTCTTCCCTGTCTTCCTCAGGAGGCTGAACATTGGGCAGCACCAGTTCCAGAAAGGACTCAAATTTGGCTCCTAGCATCGACTGCTTGTCACGCATCTTCTGGTGCATCTCTTTCTCAGTTCTACCTCCAGATGATGACAGCCTTAGGGAAGGAGGGTCTGCTTCCATCCAATAATCTAGTACAGCTTCTGCTTCATGAATTCCAGAGAAATTTGCTTGCAGTTTCTTGGTCTTTTCTCCCAAAGCAAGCTGAACTTCAGATGGAATCAGCTCTACTGACTTCTCCCTGTCACTAACTGGAGGCACTAGATTTTCTCTCTCATTAAGTAATGGCAAAATTTCAAGACAGTTCAGAGCTGTCAACTGCCCTGTCTCCTCTCTCACATCTGGAAGCTCCAGCAATTCCTGCTCCAACACTGTCTCTCTTGTTTCACTGCCTGATGCTGCCTGCATTTCAAGAGACTTGGCTTCCTTTGTTTCTTCACCATAGGAGGACTTTTCCTTAACTCCCTCTAGCTTCTGTAGGAGCTCATTTAGATCATTACAGGATAAGTGCATTTCTAATGGATCCAGTTTTCCTAATGTCTCTGTTCCATTGCTTGCAGATGGCTGTGCCTGGAGGACTGGCAATCTCTGCAGTTCTTGCTCTTTTCCTAGGAAAAGGCTGGCTGCTGGAGCAGTGCCTGTCACTTCTACTTTCAGCTCAGCCTCCTCTCCAAACAATATTTCAGACAGGTCTTGTTCTGCAGCTTTCATTCCATTCCCCACAATATGAGGGCTGCAGTTTCTCATCGGTTCCAGTAGCATACTGTTATCACTGTCACCTTCAGACAGAGGTATCTCTTTATCATAACTGTTCTTACACTCTCCTGTTTCATATCCACCATCAATCTTCCCACTGGCAGCTCCCACTGACACATTTGGTTCCACGGTTTCTAAGCACTCAGAAGTTACACCCAGGAAAGGATCAGAACAGAATAAAGCATTTTCACTTTCTTCCTGAGCTAATCCACACACAGCAGTAGTTTCTTGGTTGAGACAGAGACTCAAATTGCTGTCTGAACTTCTGTTTTCCTTTAGGGGGTTGCAAAGGTTTGAGAAAGCACTGTCACCAGTTTCTTTATTAGCCTTCCAAAAAGGCTTCATCTCTTCATTAATACTGTTGACAGAAGCTTCCAGCTTGACAACACACAGAGGGACTTCAGAATCTTTATTTTCCCAAATTGCTACTACTTCAGCTTCTAATACAAGGTTTTCAGTCATATCATAAAACTTTTTATTTGCTTCACTAAGCCATGAGCCATCTGGGGGACTGAAACCTGACAGACAGCAAGCAAATGCTTGTCCAGGTACTCTGAGCAGTTCACACGGCATCTGTCGGATCATCTCCAGGCTGACACTTTCCTCGCTTCCATAATCCACATGTCTAACAACTACACTGTCATCATTCACACTGCTGATCTGAGCTCTGTAGAACCACCCATCTTGACTGTATTTTGCTAAACAAATGTCACCAGTTTTAATACAAGACTTGACATCATTCAGAGAGCTTAGTCCAAGCTTTTCAGCTTCCTCTATTTTTTTCTCGATGTAGCTCATGTCTTTGGTGTCAGCACGGTGACACCAGAAGTATCCTGGACTATTTACCACTGTGACATAAATTTTTAAAGTCTGACCTGCCTCTGGAAATTTCCAGACAAATGACTTACAATCACTTACACAGGAAATCTCATTTTGTACCTGAGGAGGCAAAGGCTCACAGCCAGCAATCATGTCACGGTTCTCTCTTTTATTAATTTTTCTTCTTGAGAAAAGTCTTCCTCTACTTGCAAGATCTTTATCATCTATATCCACTGTTATTATACCTTGATGGTCACTGAGAATAACTTCCCATTTATCATCAACCTTCTTTACAAATTCACACGACAGCAGGATTTCACTTGTTCTCTTGGTGAAATAAAACACTGCTTTCTCTGTCCAGCCAGCATTTTTTTTGTATTTGAGTCCACCTAGAAAGCAGTGAATGCTCATTGCTGGAATAGATGACAAGTTCTTAGGGAGCCTGCGTGCTTGATCAACACTAATCACAGTAGTGTCACCATAATCAATGTAATGTACCCTTATTGAATTGTCAGAAATCTTCTCTTTTACTACAGCTCGATACCAAAGGTTGTCTTCTGAATAAACAGCACTGATTAAATCTCCTGCTTGGAAAAGCTGTCCACAAGGGTCCTTCACTGATTTCCCATTGTTTAAAATTTCCAAAATGTTGTTAAGCTGAACCTCATCACTCCCTAGTTGAACATAAAAATCCTGTGGGTCACTGACGTAAGACACATACACTAAGGTTTTAAGAGCTGGCACTATCTTCTGTGGTGGTAGATCAGATGCATTTCTAAGCATTATACACCTGTCTTCAGCATCAGATTTAGTATCTGACAGTGTATCCATCTGGGAAAAGAGCAGAGATTCCTCCCCTACTTTATTCAACAAAACAGCATTGCTCTTGCTGCTAAGCATCTCATCAGGTTCTAGTAATCCAGCTGCCACATGTCCCTTCATAGAGTGCTGGAAAAGGTTTACAACTTCTTTGAAGTGTCTTTTGCTCCCTTGCTCTTGCTGGGCTTCAGGTGGACATTTTTTTCTTTCGAGAGGCCTACCTGCATTGAAAGAGGACTCTGCAGTCTCACCCCTCTCATTCATATCTGTATTTCCAGTGCACGAAGTCTCACTGTGTACAAGACTACACAGTCCTGTACTGTTTAGGCTTAGCTCTTTCAGTTTTGTATTAATTTGAGTATTTCTATCAAACAACTCAACCAGCAGTGTATTATCAGAGTCCTTTGCTACCACTATTGCTTTTAATCTCCTTTCCAGGACAGCTTCCTTAAACCATGTTGCAGCTTCTTTGGAAACAGATGATACATCAGACACAGAACATTTTATGGCCTGCATTGGCACAAGCAAGATATCAGAAGCATCACTGGGTAAAAGAAGCAGATCATCTGTCTCTATTGTCTCTGTGTTTCCAAAATCCACAAAGAAGACTTTAGCCTTAGGTTGTCTTTCCATAATTACTCCCCTATACCACTGACTGTCAGAGTACCTTGCCAGACACAAGGTCCCAGACTTCCCCAAGGTTCCTGACCTGGCCACTCTCTCACTCAGGGAACTGATGTTACGAGCCAGCTGTGCCAAGGTATCGGCACACCTCTCAAGCTGGCAGTAAAACGTCCGTGGATTCTCAACATGCGTAATATAAACATCTTCCTCACTCCCAATTTTGATACCATGACCAGAATAATAGAAAGAGTGAAGCTGGACCAAAGATTCCAGATGTTTTTGAGGAAATAAAGGTCTGGCTACACCTCTCTCAGTGAGAAACTGGCAAGCACTCTGAAAAGGTGTGATTAAATCTACAATGTTAAACAGGTCCCTATTTATTGAAGCCAAGGCAAAGATTGTACACTTCAGGTCAAGGCCAGATGATGAATCAACAACAAACTGACGAAAAGCCTGAATTGCTTCTTCATCCCAAGCAAAAGGATTCTGACCATTGGGTTGGATTAAGTTGTAAAGGCTGCATCTGAATGCCTGAGCCTCTAACCTAAGGAAGCGTTCATTAATTGCACGGAGCTTCGTTAGACACACCTGCTCTCTGTTGCCATAGTCAACATATATGACTTCTACTTTTTCTGCACAAACTCCTTCACTAACTATTAAAGCCCTATACCATTTTTTATCCTCTGAGTACTGGGCTAAACACACAAGATTTGGCCAAACATGTGGCTGGGATGAATTCTTGCAATGCTCCTGAATTTCATCCATTAGTATCTCAAGGTCCTGGTAATTTCTACTTAACTGACACCAAAAACAACTAGGATTCTCAATATATGACAAAATAACATTAACTGTACTTCCTACTTCCAAGTGGCCTCCACAAGAGGAGCCTGGCTTAATTTCCACATAATTCTGCCTCAAAGAGGTGTGCAGATTTTCCTTACTCTCATAGTCTTGAGAAAGAAGAGATTCCCTACTTTTAGAATTGTAAATGGCTGCAACAGGGCTCTCTCTGGCCATCACACCCATGTGAGAATCAAGTATTTTATCACTGCTCTTTAGATCACATTCTTTTCTGAGCCTCTTCTCTGCATTTACTTGGCTTTCGTCTGCAGCACACGCTAGGGAAGAGGCCTGTGTCACAGACTTATCTGATTTCTGGGAAGTCTTGGGAATTTCATACTCCTGGTATTTAGCATAACCTCCCTGGGTCATGAGTCTACTTATTCTTCCCTCTCCTAACTGGGACTGGTCAAAAATTTCAACCATGTATTTGTCACCCTGCACATTCAAAAACCAAACCTTTAGTTCCTTGTTCAGTACCATCTCCCTGAATGCAGACACAGCAGCTTCACTCCAACTGCCTCTTGGAGGGGAGACACCTGCCAAACAACACTTCAGAGCTAAAGCAGGCAGCTCCCTAAACTGAGGGAGCAGTTCCTTCACAGCACACAGATCCACAGTTTCTGTACTGCCTCTGTCCACCAGGTGTATTTCCACTCCAGTGTCCAGTACCCTGGTAACCACTGCTCGATAAAAGACACCCTCGTTCCCACTGGCACAACAAAGGGATCCCGGCTGTGGGTCCCACCCAGCACCATCCAGCTTTGTGGAATGGGAATAAAAATTCCACATGCACTGCCTCAGCTGTCTGAAGAGCTGGTAATACTCGTGGAGCTGCAGCCAGAACTCAGACGGGTCTTGGAGGTGGGAGACCTGTGCACTGTACAATGTCCAGGTCTTCAGATGCACACCAGCTACAGCAGGAGCAGCAGCCAATTCTCTGTGTGCTAAAACAGGAAGTGCTTCTGGTGGTAATCCCAACTCTTCAGCTAAGGATTCTTCTACTTCCAGCTGCTCATGAGCCTCAGCTTGGCTCACATGACTGCTGGCCAGGCAGCAAGCCTGAGACCCAAAAAGATGGTTCAAATCAACACCATTTTCCCCATAGAAAGTCACATAATAGAGATGCTCAAAGGAGTTAAAGGCTTTGATGTGAGCGCTCACTCCTCTGCCGAGCACCAACGCTTTCAGCAAATCAACCTGCAATGGGGACCAGCCACAACCCCTGTCTGAAACCCCCTGGAGAGCACACACATAAGTGACCACAGGCATGCGAAAACACTCGGCAGGCAAATGGCGCAGGTTCGCTGTGGTCACAGTCTCCTTCTTGCCATAATCCACAAAGACCACGAGAGCTGCACACTGATCCTGCTCCCCAGCAACGAGCTCCAGCAGAATGGCACGGTACCACTGGCCATCCATCCCACGGGCAGCACAGGGTGAGCCCACTTTGGGCAGTAAGTCCTGCTCCCACCGGTCATAAGCATGGCACATGGCCTCAGAAAGGCAAGAGATCTCCTGTGACAGGCACTGCAACTGGCAATAAATGTGGTGTGGGTCAGAGACATGGGTCACTAGAACAGGCTCTGTCACACCCAACTGAAGCTGAGGGTAGTAGTAATCCAAGGCAGGTGACAGAGGCTGGTATGAGAACAACGCATAGACAAGCTGTGGAACCACAAAAGCTCCAAGGGAACATGCTGGAGGCTGCTGACAGAGCTGCTTCTTTAACTGGCCAGAAGGCAGGCAGCGCTTGAGCACCTGGCAGAACCAGCTGGGAGAGACACTTTTGGCCAGGCCCAGCTGCTGCATCTGAGCCACGAGCTGGGGCAGCTCCAGCACGATGACCTGCGGCATCAGCACCTCCTGCACCACACCAGACACCTCCTTGTCTTGCAGGAAGCTGAGGAACTCCATCGCCTCCTCGGTCCACTTGGATACAGGTGAATCCCCACTTTCTGTCCCCTCCTTACTGTGGGAAGGCACGACATCGGCCACGACACAGCCCAGCACCTCCGGGGGCAGCTGGAACAGCTCTGAGCAGCCCCGTGCCAGGTAATAGGCGGATGTGGTCACCGCGTACCCCTCGTCCAGCAGGAAGACACGATATCCCTGGGCACCACAACTCACCACAAAGCAGCGGTACCACACACCCAACACTTCCACCAGTGCCAGCTCTCCTGGGCACAGCCTGGTCCCGCCGGCCCCCGGCCCGCCGGGCTCTGGGCGGGCCGCCAGGCGCGGCCCGGCCGCCGTCTGCATCTCTCGGTACAAGAGGGCATAGTCAGCATTACTTTCACCCAGCAGCCCCCACAGCCGCAGGATGGGCACCTCGGGACACAGCCCCACGGCGCGAACCCGCAGGGTGACGCTATCGCCGCGGCCGAGGGAGCCGGGCCCGGAGCTCATCGCGGATCCGCCTCACGGCGCCGCCGCTCCCCGCACGAGGAGAATGAACGCCTCGCCCTCCGCCCCTCGGCCTCATATAGAGCACGCGCCGCCCACGTGACCCGCGGGGAGCCGTTAGCGGCTGCCGCAGGGGCCGAGTCCATTTTGATCCTCTCGGTGGGGTGGAGAGCGGCGCGAAGGGAAAGGGGGAAAGGAGCGTGAAGCCAGCTGATACATGGGGCCGCTCCTGCTACGCTAAGACTGCGTGGAGGCACCACGAAGAGAATTCCAGTTACGGAATTATGTCCGGGGCGCCGCGGGGCTCAGGGCAGAACCCGGCGGAGCTGCCCTCGCCCACGGTGGAGCACTCCGCGAGGGACGGGTGGCGGCAGGACGGTGGGGACGGGGTGAGGGGGAGAGAGCGCCGAGCCCGCTTAGCCCCCATTGGTCAGAGCGGCGCCGGGGGCGGGACGCGCGTGCGGAGCTTGGCGGCTATTGGCCAGCGGCGGCGAGGGGGCGGGGCGCGGCGCGAGGGCGGCGGCCGCGGTGCGAGGAGCTCGCGCCAGCCCCTCAGAAATCGCTAATAATAAACACGGGGAGAGAGAGATTTATTAAGAGTTAAAGAAGTTTTTCCCTGCAGCGTTTTTGCAAGGCATTTTTTCATTTTTATTTTGAGCTGTGCCCCAAGGGTCCATACTGGGACCAGGGTTATTTAGTATCTTCATTAATTGCATAGGTGGGCGGTTGGAGTGCACCCTCGGCAAGTTTGCAAGGGACAGCAAGTTGAGTGGTGCTGTTGGTACCAAATCCTCTGAAATCATTGGGATAAATAGGACCCTCTAACGCTTTTCAGTATTAGCGAGTCAGGCATTTCTTTATTCTTGGCCAGGAGGGGAGTGTGTGGGTGTGGCTGACAAAATCCTGGCCTCTACACAGATGCAGATACAGAACTTTTATGTTTATTTATATATTAATTTTTAGCAAACAAATTAATATTCACTGGTTCTAAATTACAGAATTCTCGTTCATTAATTAGTATTCTGTCTTCTGTTGGATATTGATTTCTCACTTCTCTTGCAAATTAGTCTATATTCTTCAGTCCTTTTATTATCTTTTTCCCAGGTAGGGACTTTCCAGGACACGTACTGAGTCTTTGTTAGTCTCTTTTTTGTCTGTCAGAATGTCCTTGTGGTCCATAAACTGTGCACTCCTTGTATCCAGTTTCACAAATAGACCTCTCTTCTTTCAGGCTTTATTAATTGAAGCATATCAAAGCTATTCTAACAAAACTTAAGAGTTTCAGTGATTTTTCCCAAGCTGTGTGCCCATAAAAGTAGCTCATGGAAACTTTCATAAATGCAGGCTAAAAGTGGTTTTATACACTGCTTACAATTAATATACTGGTTATGATGATCAGAGAGGTCAAGCAAATGTCCTTCATGGAAAGGCTGAGAGAGTTGGGATTGCTCAGCCTGGAGAAGAGAAGCTTCAAGGGACCTAATTGTGGCATTCCAGTACCTGAAGAGAGCCAGCAGGAAAGATGGAGAGGGACTTTTTACAAGGGCCTGCAGTGACAGGATAAGGGGGAATGGCTTCAAACTGAAAGATTAGATTGGCTGTCAGGAAGAAATTCTTTACTGTGGGGGTGGTGAGACACAGCAACAGGTTACCCAGAGAAACTGTGGATTCCTAATCCCTGGAAGTGTCCAAGGCCAGGCTGGATGGAACTTGGAGCAACCTGGGACAGTGGAAAGTGTCCCTGCCCATGGCAGGGGGTTGGAACTGATCTTAGAGGTCCCTTCCAACCCAAACTGTTCTATGAGTGTATAATAAAAGTACTTATTCTGTCTCACGAGAAAGGTTAAAGCTGTGCATCCATCACCTGGTTATCAGGGTAACAGGACGGCAGGTGGGAGTGCTTGGGATGGAAGTGAAGCAGCAGCTTTGCTGGTTTGTCATTGCTGGTGCTGGAGTACAGGACAGAAAGAACTTGGATTTGTTTCTCAGGGTGACAGCTAGAAAAATACCAGGATTTCTGAACAAAACCTTGGGACTGATGCACAGGAGAGTCTACCTGAATATGAAGAAGAACTTTACTGTGCAGTGACTGAGACCTGGAATGGATTGTCCAGAGAAGCTGTGGAGTTTCCCTCACTGGGGATATTCCAGAACTGTCTGGACACAATCCTGTGCTCTGGGTTGACCCTGCTTGAGCAGAGAGGAGGGACCAGATGAGCCACTGTGCTCCCTTCCAATCTGCCCCATTCTGTGGTTCTGTGACTCCCTAGTAATGGTGAGATGAACATTTTCCAAGCTGGAAGTACACCCCCAAATGCATACAGCCACAACTGAATTACAATATAATGAGAAAGTACAAGAGCAAGCCAAGAAGACACTCAATCTGTGTGAAAAAATGGCACATTGGAGACACTGGTTGCAAAGACTAGAAGAAATCCTGTGAATTTATTCAAAGAGCCAAGTTTTCTACATTAATTCAATTACTATATATTACTAAATCAAAGCCAGCTTTGTTTTAGCAACTCATGGCTGCTTTTAATACTGCATTTTTGACTCTTGATTGCCAAAGGTCAGCCTAGTGACAAACAGCACTACTCTTCTCCATGAAATCTGGAAGGCTTTAGGTTTAAAAATAAATAAATTACTCCTGTTCAAATGTTTTGCATTATTGAAGAGAATGCTGTATTTCCATCGAGACTTAAAGTGGGCAGAGTGCACATTTCCATGGAAAATGACCCAGTCTGCCACATCAGCACCCAGATTGTCACAGGACAAGTAGTTCAGCTGGGTCCTATGGAGCATCCTGAGACCTTTGAGCGTTGCAGAGCAAACTAGGTTTTTGATTTTCTGTGTGCAGGACTGCATTTCAATCATGATCCTACTCAAAGAGTTGAGTGGAGAGGTCAGGCAGTCTCTGAGAAGTAAGAGGAACACAAACCCTTCCAGTTTTTGTGCAAAGCAGATTTGGAATCAGGTAAACTGCTTTTCTCTTTTTTAATACCTAGCACTACAGGCTTGGTTTGCTGACACATCAAACTAACAAGAGGTAGTTCTTGATCTGTGTGCAAATGCAATTAACAACAAAAATTCACAAATAATTTTATAGATGCTTAGCCACAGAACTTGTTCAGTGCATTGCTTGTTTTTAACAATAGAAACCATCTCCATTATCAAACAAACAGACAGTATTATGTTCTATTTGCTTGGTAGAATTTTTTTTATTCCTGTTTGCTGGTTCAGAAAGCTGATGCTGGCTGCTAGCTGAAGTGTTGTAACAATTTTATCCTGTGGATAATATAAATTTCATGTAGCAGTATGACAATCAAATAGTATCCTTAAGTCGTGGATGTTCCCAACCAGTAAGGGCTGGTTTTGGAGCAAAAAGCTATACATATGATCTTTTTACCCTGTGGAATGAGAATTCAGCTTTTTTACTCTTCTCTGCGAATATTGAAGGTTTTAAAAAGAAGTAACTCCACACAACCTTCTGATTTGTTCATATGCAAGCCAGAATACCAGTGACCAAGGTGCCTGTGAAAGCAAACACTGAAGTTAGAGGCTTAAAACAAAAGTAACCTAATAAATAAGCCCATTAGATGAAACTGTCTCTTCTTAAAAATCATATTCTTAAGTTCGGTCTCATATTGCTCTAGTTACCAGAGAGGTTTCCAAGCCTCTGTCTGCTCAGAGAGGCTGAGAATTCCCCATCCCTGGAAGTGTTGAAGGCCAGGTTGGACCGGGCTCTGAGGAAGTGGAAGGTGTCCCTGCCCATGGCAGATGGTTTGGAATGAGATGATCTTTAAAGTCTCTTGAACCCAAACCATTCTACAATTCTATGATTATGTCTTCCATACAAAAATTGTAATATTACATAGGGTTAGGGCTGCATCCACATTCCACACATTTTTTAATGCTAATTGTTCTTGTAAAGAGAGTTAAAAAGCACCTACCATTCGCATCCAGGTTGGTATAAAGCCTTTGTACAGAGACATAAACCCTTCACCCCGGACAGTTTGAATCAAGCAGTCCATGGAAGATTTATAGAGCAGACCTCTAGCAATGTGCAAGAAGAACAAACAGTGTTAGGATTACAAATACACAATTTTAAAAAAACCAAAACATCCCCTTCATAAACATAATTTGTAGCTCATATTTTTCTACATTCCAGAGTGCTTTTGTAAGCTCCTTGGAGTCTAATCCAGAATTGAAATGCACTGCTTACCCTTAGGTGACCATCACAACAACACCCCCCAGACATTTACTAAATCATCACTAGAAAGATGAAAAGAAAATTATCAATTTAGCACTCTCAATGAAATCAGTCAGACCCATGGTTTCAATGTGCTACTGAAAAGTCGGTCTCTGAAGCATCCATACCTTCCCTGTTTATCTCTTGGCTGGTTCATTATCCGGGTTTTGACCACGTCAGCAGGAGTTCCCAGAACAGCTGCTACCAGCCCAGAGCAGGCACTGCCAACAGCAACAGATACTTAAGGAAGAAACTAAGATGTATGATAAAAATTTCAGCATTGCAGTTCCAGTTCTTATAATTGGGATGTATTAAAACAGCTATCATCAAATCATGAGTAATAACTCATAACATAAACTTGATCTGGGAGGCTTGCTAGTACTGCTCTTGCTCACATGTCCTCCCAGTGCCAGCTGCCCTCACCTCTGTGTGCAGTTCTGAGTCAGGGATGAAGGACCCACAATAGGCAATTCATAATATTGTGTATATAAAGTAGATTTTTAAAATCACTTAAAAAAGAGGATGTTTTGCAGAAGTTGTATCACTGTGCTGCCACAGTTTAGAGCAAAGGTGTTTAAATGCACCAACAAGGCACTTCTAATGAGGGCAGTTTTGTATCAATGGTTGCATCCTTTCTCTTGTGTCTTCTATAAAGTGATATTCTTTAAGGAAAAAAATAATTCTAAAGTTGCATTTCAATAGCAGTATCAAAATCAAAGAATGGGGTCTTCTGCTGGCACAGAGAGGCAGATGAAGACAGCAAGGCTGGAAATGCTCCACAGTGGAAAAGGGGTAATTGGAGAATACAGCACCTGCTAACACTGTGAGTCACACTATTGTCCACAAGTGTCGTGTTCAGAAGCAAAAAGTGTTTCACTGAGTCATAAGTGGTCAGATCTGTAAAAAGAATAATGAGAAAAAACAGCACTGTCAGGAGTGAATGGTGTCTGTGGTGTTCACAGGATGTTCATTTCCATTGAGGCTTCTGCCTTTGGCACTGCTGGCACTCTGTCCCCCGTTTTTAATCAGGGCTGTGGCACCTGAGTCCTGTCTTTAGACATGTGAGTATGTTCTCCTTCCTGCTCCCATCTGCTCTGATTTACCTTACAGATGATGCTGAGCTGTATCTGGATGATCCTCACCAGCCCTGTTGCTGGCTCAGCTTCCTGGCTTGGCCTCATACCTGCCTCATCACCACACACTGCCCTGCAGATCTGGATCTTGGTGAAGCCTGGCTGCCTTTGCTGGCTCTGCTCTGCTCACCTCACTTGGACACTGGGTTGTGGCTGGTGAAGTCCCGTCTTTGCTGGCTGTGGGACCCCTTCAGCACCTGGCTCACTTTTCCTTAAATTCAGGTAAAACCTGTTGCTTTAAAGCTATTTGATTTCCACAGGACCAAAACACAGGTGCACAAGGCAGAGATCACCTACAGGGTGCTCCAAACAGGACCCCAGGTAATCATGACACTAACACAAAAGGAGCAGCTGAGCTCCTTTTTCTTAAAGCTTTGGTGGGGCCTTAAGTGCTCCAGGCCAAGTTATTCCACTTACCTCCCATATTCACCAGAGCAGCTCTCTGGACATTTGGTACCCATCCAGCCCAAAGTCCCCTTACTCCTCCTTCAGACAGGATCTTCAGAAATGCGTGGTGCACACCCCGGAACCTGAAATTAAGATGCAACTTGTGGGTAGACAGCCCAGTGAAATCTTTGCATGTTCCAGCACTTTGCTGCACTGGGTCCTCACATAAGGTTAGGAATTTATACCTGCAAGGATCTGGCACTCCAGATCCATTTTTGGCTCTCTCTTTGACTTTCATTCCACAATATTTTACCAGAGATACCAGTTGCCTTGCAAAGCAGTGATCTGGTCCCTAACAGCAGACAAGCCTTAGATCCCACACTGGGTTACAGTACTAAGTGTACATGACACCAAATGATGGCAGCAGTTTGGAGTGCAAAGAGCAGCATGTCCTGGTATTTGCAGGAGAGTCTCAAGCCCTGCTGTGTGCCAGCATTCCTTGTGCCTGTGCTTCCTTCACAAGCCATTTAGCTCATGCTTTCTTCCATCTTTAGAAAATGTCCTTCCCTCCCCATGGTAAAGTGCTGGCATGGATGTGCTGCAGCATAGAGGATGGGTTTGTGGTCCCTAGGACCAATAAATCAGAATAAAGAAGATGAGTATAAATAGAATAAGGAGGAGGTCTTGAATCCCTCCCCTCTTTACTGCCCAGAGTCATCAGGTGCTCTCCCTGTAAAAGGGCACAGAGCAGCTGGGGAGAAGGGGTGGCAGAAAACACAGAGAATCACACCCTGGGCCAAAGAGTGATCAGTAAGAGGGACAAAAACACCAGCTCTGAGAGGAACCAACCGTAATGGCTTTCCTTCCAACTTCCTTTTTCCCTCCATCTGCATCTGCACCTTCACCAGATCAGTTGGGCTGGCAAAAAACTGTCCGATGGCACCCGCAGACATGCCTCCAACCACAGCTTTCCTGCCAAATGGAGAAAAATTGTGCTCCAGAATACACTGAAAATCTTCACAGGTCACAGTGCTGAAAAGTTCAGCAGCACAACTCAAGTGGAACAAGTGTAAATGGTTATTCATATATTAACAGCCAAAGTAAAGGTAATAATTTTGGTGGCTACAGGTTGTTAAAGTAGTCAGTAATATTTCTGTCAATTTTCAAAAAGGGTTAAAACTTACCAGGGGAAAAAATAAAACAAAACAAGGTTAAATTTTGGTCTTTGCTTAATGTTTAAAGGCAGGATGACAAAGTACACAAGTAAAGGATGATGCTCCGTGTATAACTGGATGCCCACCGAAATTCCAAACTGCTTGCTGATATATACAACTTTTCTTTCTCTCCCACTGCTACTAGACAAGTGATGTTCTCTAAGGAAAAAATAATTCTAAAGTTGCATTTCAATAGCAGTATCAAAATCAAGTTGTGTTAATTTTATGGGTCTATTTATTTTGGTAAGATCAGAAATTTCAGTATTAACCATAGGTCCCCCTTCCTGTAGCATTGGGCATGACAAGTATTTTGCAGTAGATTTTATCAATCCCCTTCTAAAACCAAATACATTTTGGATCTAAGATATGGCTGTACGTCTCCTACAGTAAGGACAATCCCCAAGCAAGCAATAAATATGCATAGATATGCAACATTACCAGAGAGGAAAGCTTTCACCCTCTGCCCTGCCAAGCACAGAGTCACGGAGATGTTCATAAGTAACCATCCGAACACCAGTGTATACTGTGGAAAACAAAAGCAGGAGACAGCTCTTGGGTCTGCCATTGCTGGAGGTCACAGTGAGACAGAGATCAAGACCTTGGTTTGTGACACTCCAGAGTTCACCTGGGTCATCTGGTCACTGCTCTCTTGTTTGTGATCAGAATGGGGAAAGTGAAGGGTTTGCCTGGTGTCAGTGGGAGAGCCCAGGGCGTTGTTTTAGCATTAAAAAAAAATCTCTCTGGCTGAGCCACAGGTCTGCCAGGAGGCAGCACAGCTTTGCCTGCACCTTAAGGACATGGGACTGCATCACCTCCTTCTGGGCTGATGCCAAGCACAGAACCTCCACAAGTGATTTTGAGGTTGGCTGCTGTCACTGTATTTCCAACTAAAGCACAGAAAGCTATTACTTGTGGCAAACCACTAATGCATTTCTTTTAAGCACTTGTATTTTTCCCTTGTGCTTGCAACCTCGTATTTTTCCCCATCTTTTTTCCCAATCTATCCCCACTTCACTCACATGTGAGACATTTATTGTTCTGACAACTCTAAGTGTCTGGACTTTCTGGACAAGACCTTCATGCAAACATGACAGAGAACTTATATTTTGTTTTTCCAGAAGCCAGAATAAGGCCATGAAGGACTGGAAATTGGAAGGAAGAGATGTATTGAGCTGAAATCTCATCTATTTCAAAGTGGAAGTGCAGGCTAGACTGAAAAGTCCTCACAGATATATTTAAAGTACAAGAAAATACGGCAGGCTCACTCCAAAAGGCTTGGCCACAGAAGGCAGGACCCATCGTGTCCCATCAGAGCAGATATTTACCTATGTGGCGGTAGACGGCCGGCGTGGCTCCTTGCCAGAGCTTCCATACCCCCTCCTCCTGCGCGATTGCAGCCGCCGTGCGCAGCATCCCGCGGTACGGCACCGCCGGCCCGGCCGCGGCTCCATCGCGGCGCACGGCAGCTTCACCCTGCACCTGCAGCCGGGTTTTCGTGAGATCCAGGGGAAATGTCACTGAGGGCAAAGGGCCAGGAACACGCGTGAATACGAGTGCGGCTGCAGGGAGACCTCCCGTGCCCGGATCAGCTGCACCACAACGCCCTGCCAGCGCCCAAGGGGCTCGGCAGGCACCAGCAGGGAGCAGGGGCTGTACCCAACAGCGTCCAGGAGATCCCTGGAGAAAAGGAGAATTCTCATCCCCGTCTGTTAAAAGTGGCTCTAGGCGCAATGTTTGACATTCCTGTCAAACACCCAGTCTTTTTCCCTTACATAGTTTTGCAGATTTGGTATGCAATACATGTACCTTCTGAGGGACTTGGGATTAAGAATCCTGTTCCAGTTACTCCCTCTGAATACAGACCAGTCATATCTCCCAGTTTATCATGTGGTCTTTCTAATTCTGTCCAGCCACTGCCCAGCACAGTGGCAGGACATGTTATAGTCAGGAACAACCCCACAGAGGTCATCATAATGCTGACATACATTCAGGCTCACCTACAAACTTAGATACATATCTGTCCTACAAACCACCCTAAAGGATGCTTGCTTTCATTATACAGGCAAAGAAATCATATCTAGCCTATTATCTCTCTCACTGAAATAACTCGTGGCCAGTGATGGAGATCCAAGTTGATCTCAGGGCAGCTCCTGAAACAGTATGGATACATATTTGTGCCCCTCATTTCAGTTCCAGGCCAGAAGTGCCTGGTGATGGACCTTCCCAGCCTGTGGCAGGGAAGGAGCAGGGATTGTCTTTGTTTTGATACCTCTGAGACACACCAGGGTCCTTCCAAAGCAGGACTCAGGTGCCAGGGGAAGGAAGTCACTGCTCAAAGCCTCAGCAGGCTTACAGTCTATTTGTGCATTAAGTTTAGTATTCATGTTTAAAGATTAGCAAAGATTGAGAAGTTACAAATCTTTAGAGCAATGTCATTGACTTGCCTGTAAGAGCCTGTAGAAATTATAAAGGACGTGCTGAAAAATATTCAAAATAAGTTACTTGGTCCCAAAGCAGTACTACATAGATGCCATTGGGGCTTATATTCCATGTTTCACCAAGCAGTTTTCCAACTCCATTTTTATAAGCATCTCCACTGTGACCAGAAACTTAAGAGTCAATTTTTCTTTGATTAACCTTCCTTGCCTATGAAAAGGCAATTCCTGAAGGAATAAGGCCTTGCTAGTAACTTAGGCAACATATCTGCCTGCCTCTTTATTCTTTCTCCGGACACCCAGCCAATGCAAAGCTTAAATTAGTCACAACTACACTGAGTTAATGACTGCAGCCCTTCCGTCTCCGAGGCAAAGATTTCATCCTGGAAAACCCTCCCTCCAGCCACGGTCAGGTGGCATAAACCACTTATGTTATGGAAAAGCCAGGACTAGCAGAGTGAAATGCAGATTTGCTGGAGCAGAACACTGAGGAATGAGGCATCCGGGGACTGATGCTCCCCCTGCCCCCCGTAAGTAAATCTGACCCCCCTTCCCTCTCGGAAAACCACGGTGAGTTGTACCTAGTTCTGCCACAGCCGCTGCACAGGCTGACAGAGCGAATTTGCTGGCTCGGGGCCATCTCTCTGGAAGAGGTAAGCTCCTCTCGTCTTCTGCAGGTGACATCTAGCATCTCACATGGACCGAGGGTAAGCAGCCACCCCGCCCGAGTGTGTCTGCAGCAAGAGCGGGCCCTAGCGCAGATCAGCTCGGGATGCTTTAGGAGACAAGCTGCTGAAGGTCATGTTTCTGGAGACAAGCTGCTGAAGGTCATGTTTCTCCAGCGCCAGCCCCGGGAACTGCAACAGCCCGAGTGGCTCTGCAGAGCTGCACGGTCCTTCTGCAGCGACACAAGAGACTCCGGCGCAACAGGCTCCTGGGAAATGTAGTCTGTCACCGAGGCTGCTCCGAGCCTGGAAACCGGCGCTGCAGGTAAAGACACACGCACGCATTTGTCCATCATCTACATTGAAAAGAGTAATCATTAATGAGAGCTCAAGATTACGCGCGAGGTCTGTTTGCTTTGCGGGTGCTGTCACTGGCAGCACTGCCTGGGGAGCCCCAAACTCTGTTCCCGTGTCAAGCAGCTGCATCCGGAAGGGATTAATTGATCCAGCTCTGCTTTAGTAAGAGCTGCATTAGCAACAGCGACGCGCCGAGCTGGGGCTGCTGATTAGGCACGGAGCATTGCAGTTTGAACAAGGATCCCAGCAAGCCTGGGATGGCAGAAATGGATCACTTCTCAGAGCTCTTAAGTGAAAAGTTTAAAGCTTTTCCTGTCTGACTGCTGAAGTCCTGTTGTGTGCCAGTCCTAATTTCTCTTAAATTATTGTAGATCTATTTAGGGTCTCATCATTAAAAATTAAAAAAAAATTTTTAAAAAAAGTATGTGGTGTTCAAGAGAAGCTTTGCATTTATCATTAAGGCTCAGCTGAATCCCTAAGTTAATCATTAGCCATTAGTCATTAATCCTCATGCGGATTTGAGGATTTTCTTGGTCAAAGAAACTTATCCCAGAACACTTCCCCACATCTCTGACTGCCTAAAGCTTTGGTGTGTGGTCCCTGTCAAAATAATTGAGAGAAATTAAGGGAGCATTGCAGGTGAAAAATATTGAGTTGAAGTTGGATGAATCTGTCTCACTGGTGACCAGTAACTGGTATTAAATTGGATCCTTCTTGGGGTTAAAGTTCATTCGAATTCATGCAGGGATAAAACAAACTCCTGACTAAGCTGTGGTTAAAAATGGTGAGAGGGGATATTGCAATCTTATGCAAACGTGCCTGGCTGCATGGAAGGTATGAATGGTTCAGAGCCTGTTTCTGGACAGTTCGTGCCATCTGCTGTGGTACTTTGTGCCTCCCTCCACAGCTGTTCTGTGGGCTTGAGTCAGCTTGTGCCACACTCTATCAGCCTGTGTATCATTACTCATAATCTGGGCTACAGAGAGACTTGTAGAGTTCACCTGCAGTCATCCTACAGTCCTCTGTCACAGAAGGGAGAGCTGCAGAGTTACATCAGGTTGCCCAAGCTCTTGTTTGGTCCCCTGAAAACCTCCCAGGACGAGGGTTTCACAACCATCCTTTAGCTGTACACCTCTGGGTACAGGCTCATTCTGTTTTCTCTATAACCACGCTTTATGGAGTGGAAAACAACAACTAGATCCCTCCTTAAAGTAAACCTCATAGCACTGCAGCATCCTATGGAAGGAGCAGCTCTCCGTGGTAATTTTTAGCCTGAATAAATAGGTTCTTTTTTAAACCAGATGATTGGGGGGATGACTGTGAAGAGGAATATTCTCTTCCCACAGGACCTTTGAAATGAGCCTGACTAGAGTTGGATGCTTGCATAGACATCACTGTGATGTGTGGAGAAGACAAGGGCCAGTACTCATGGAGAGACATCAAACTCCTGGAGTTCCTACATCCCCGAATCCAGAGAAGACAGCACCAGCAGAGAGGACCCTTCCTGTGGGATTCCTTAAAATCAGAGGGTTTTGGGCACATTGCAAAAGGCAGGCCTCAGAGACAGCAGGATGGTGATTAGAGCTAAGCAGTAGCTACAAGATTTGTCAGCAGAAAAATTATACAAGAAGTAGAAAGAAAGGACAAATAGAACAATGGTCTGTGTATTAACACTTGGGTAGAATAACTCCCTAAGTTGCAGAAAAGTATATCTGGTGAGATATTAGGAAGTTCTAAGCTTAATAATGGACCTCTGTGCATTGTATCTTGAGACTTACAAGCAAGTATTGTACTCGAAATAAGCAAGCATTGTTTTAACCAAAGGTATGTGTATTTATAGTGATTGGATAGAACTACTGTCAATATGCTTTTGCTTTGTGTGATTGGTCAAAAAGCTTTTCAAGTAAGTTGTAACATTAAGTTCTTGGTCTGCTGCCTGGGATGTGAGCTGCTGGCATCTTCTAATTGTCATAACCATGTAATGAGACTGATGCTAAAAAATAAACAGCTCGAGACGCGTTCCGCAGCAGTCCCGTCCCCTTCGTGACTTGTATATACCCCCCGGCCGGCGATACCTTCCAATTAATTTAATTCAGTTCTCAGTGAGATGGAGTTTTTTGGTTTCTGTCCCAAGCCAGTTTGACCAAAGGCTACATACACAGGGAGGGAGAGTGAATTTCAGGTGGAGTGGAAGCACAGCAGTGAGGTCTGGGACAACTGTGTGGAGCTGGAGAAAGCAAGACTTCACCTGTGCTTCTGTGTTAGTAGACTTGGAAAAATCATTAAGCATTAACCACTGCCCAGCCCAAGGAAAGCTTGGCAGTGACTGTTGCACATTCCTACTCGTGTCCTCCTCACAACAGTGCCTTGCATCTCATGTCCTTCACCAAATCATGCCCTAAAAGTACAACCTAAACAAAACAAACAAAAAAGGCCAAAACAAACACAAAACCCCTTAATTAATGTCTTCACAGAGGCTTGAGGACTTGTCTGACCTGACCTTCAAACTCACTACTGTCAGTTAATGAAAATATACCATGCATAAAATGATAATATGTGTTTTCTCCAATATTATAAGGCCTTTAGCTCTCTTATCACTTTACCCCTTTATAGAAAGATAATTTAATGGATAAAATAAAACCAGGAAATAAACATATAAAGAGCTGTGATAGCTAAACACAGAAGTGTAGAAATATCACAGTTAACAGTGATTTATCTGTTTGTTTCAGACAGTTTGCAAAATGGAGATCATCACCCTATTTGTCATAGCTGACATCTGTGAGCTTGCCCTTCTGCACCTACAACCAACACGTGACATCCCAAGGTATTTCAAAATGACTGTTTAATGAAGAACATACACCTGTTTTCACAGCTCTTAACCTCCTACTATCAGGTGTATTTCTGCTGTGCTACTTTTACTGTACTGCCTGTCTGCAAAGGAACAAACGTTCCTGTTTGTTCACCTGTTCCTGTATAGGAAGAGTTAAACTGCATTTGTATCTGAATTTGTTTATGCCCACTGCCTCTTGCCCTTTCCCTGGGCACCCTGAAAAGAGCCTCCATCCCCTTTGCTCCCTCCCTTCAGGTGTTCATACACACTGAGAAGATCCCCCTGAGCCTTCTCTTCTCCAGACTGAGCTGTCCCAGCTGCCTCGGCCTCTCCTCAAATGACAGATGCTCCAGCTCTTTTTGGCACTTCACCCTTGGCAGAGGATCACCTCCCTCAAACTGCTGCCAGCACTTTCCCTGATGCAGCCCAGGGTGCTCTGGAGTGCAAAGGTCCATCTCTGACTCGTGTTCAACCTGGTGTCCACCAGGACCCCAGATCTGCAAAGTTCCCATCCACCCAGGTGCCCCTTCAGCCTGTACTGGTGCATGGTGGTGTTCCTACCCAGTGGCAGAACTTGGCGTTTCCCTTTGCTGAACTTCATTAAGTCCTTTTTTTTTTTTTTGTTTTTTTTTTGTTTTTTTTTTTTTTTTTGGCCAGGAAAAGCTGAACCAGGGAATCTTTGGGGTCCCTTCTGAGCCATTATTCTCCGATTTTGAGATAAGTCCCTCTCTGCCCATTTTCCAGCCTTCTGAGGTCCCCTGAGTGGCAGCACACTCATCTGGTCTGTCAGCCACTGCTCCTGGTTTTCTGTACTCTTCAAACCTGCTGAGGGTGTGTGGGGGTAGATGCTGACAGCACTTCCTAGGGGCTTTTTATACTTAATGTATTCTGAAAGTAATTTTGATGTGCCACTTTCACAAATGCAAAGGAACTGATCTGACCTCTCTGAAACCTTGTCTTCTGACATGGTGCTGATATAATAGATGTGGCCAGCAGGTTTTGATCTGTCTGTTCAACCTCAGAAGTGTTTCTCTGCTCTTCAGACACTGGCCTTTAATGAGATATCTCAGACAGGTGAGAGATACCTTTCTTAAGGTTTCTGTTTCAGGTGATGCCTGCAGAAGTTTTTTGCCATCTCTGACTCACTGAAAGATAAATGTCTGCAAATCACAGGCTCGCTGCTTTGTAATCACAATACTGCAAAAACACATATACTTTTTAAATTGAAGAAGGCTCAGCATTGCTTTGCCAGTGTCCCTGGTCGTGTCCCTGGCTGCCCGGGTGGCCTTCCAGCAGCTGGTGCAAAGTCCAAGGCTTTGCCGCAGCTACATCTAGGCTTTGCAAGATGTCCTTGTTATGAACAAAACAGCCTGGCTGGGACACTTGGCTTGGGCTAAATACTGACATTGAAATGTTAATTAGCTAATTGTTCCTGGGAATCACCTACCTCCCCCCACCCTCACTACCATTCTAGGACTGGGATGCAAAATAATCCAGTAGAATCATGGGAGGGGGTTTTGGGGAAGAAAAACATCCCTAAATGGAAGAGATGGGCACAGTGGAGGGGGCTGGATGGGTGTGCTCGTTGGGGAAAAGGGAACCCCATCCCTAGTCTGTGTTTGACCTGTCACCATAACCTACAGAGGACCAGACTGGACTGGGCTGTGGGAAGCAGGAGCAAAGCAGGCCCACACTTCTTGGTGTTACCAGGAGGGAAGGAGAGGGATAGCTGCTGCTGGACTGCGGCAGCAGGCTCTGCACATCCCCTCATCCTGCGGCCACCAGTGTGCCAGGAGGAAAGGAGAAAGGACGGTCTGCTGGGACTTCAGATACGGACTGTCAGCTACCAGCGTGCCACGGGGACTCCAGGGACAGACTCTGCATGCCTGCTCACCCTTCGGCTACCGGAGAAGCTACAACAGCGTGGGCGAGCTCCTTGTTGAGCCCCCTGCCGAGCTGACTTTTTAATAAAGAGCTGACTCTTGATAAAGGTATAGACCCTGCTCATTTCATCCTCACCCCAGACCAGGGCAGAACTGGCTCTGTTTTGCAGAACAAGGCTCGTGCCCTGTGCTGCTCGGTGCTTTCAGCGTGTCCCCGCGGCAGGGCGGGCGGGCAGGGCCGCTCGGGGCGCTCCCCCCGCCGGGCTCGGAGCTCGGAGCGCGGCCGGGCCGGGGCTGCGGCGGGCGGAGCAGCGGCCGGGCCGGGCCGGGCCGGGCCTGCCCCGGAGCGGCAACATGGATCCGGCCCTGCTCTTGGCAGCGCTCCTGGGACTCCTCCTCGTCAAGGCTCTTTTGTTGCAGCTGAGAAACCCGAGCTCCCCTCCGTGTATCGGGAGCTGGATCCCTTGGTTTGGAGCTGCGTTTCAGTTCGGGAAGGCTCCTCTGGAGTTCATAGAGCAAGCCAGAAACAAGGTAATGCGTGTGCTGGCCTGCCTGTTCGTGCTGTGTGCTCAGCGTGGTGCCTGCAAGGGGAGAGGCAACCAGAAACTTCTGCCTTCAGTTTTGGCCTTTCCTGTCACGTTTTATAAGGTCAGGAGCATTTAAATGGTGAATAATCGGCTTAGTACCACCAGCGTTCGTGAGTTGTGGATCTGATCCAGGCACGATCTCTGTGCTGTGATCCTGTTTGGACCTCTGCCGTTGTGCTTTTGCAGTCTGACTGTGTGTTAAGCTTGGTTTCAGATAATGTGGAAAGCTCTGTGCCAAGTGCTGGGACCAGGAAACTACGTATTTGCATGCCTAAAGTTAGGTGAGATTTTTGAGCACCAGCTGGTGTCCCTCAGCATTCAAGCAACACACAGATGTGCTTGGCAGACAAAGTTTTCTGTCCTAATAATCTTAACTAAACATGGGGGTCAGGATTTACCCCTTGGACTTGAACTTCTTTTTCTGTGTCTGTCAAACAGAAAAATATAAAAATCTTAATTTCTAGATATTTGATGATAACTGACATAAACCCATTTCCCACTTTCATTCAGGGATTATATCACCTGCTACGACAATGTAGCAGCCTTGAGTGTTCCCTGTTGAAGGATTACACAGCCCCACTATTTGCAAAAACTAGCTAAAAGTGAAACTACTGTAATATCCTGAAATTTGAAAAAAAACCCCACATCAATAAATACTGAATGTTTACAATTTGCTTTCTCATTTTGAACTGCTAGATTTCATATTTATATTTCTTTTTATTTTGTTATAAACTCATAGTGTTAAAGCAGAGGATTAGATCTGATCTTTGAGAACAACAAGGGCTGTCAATCTTGTATTAAAGCACATTGAGTGCATCATGGGGTAAGCTCAGAGGTATGGTCTGGAGTGTCTTTACTTCTCTGTGCTTGACAGGGCAGTTTTAATTTTATATTACTGTGTCTTTCCTGTATCTTTCATCTGTGCAAATGCACACACATTGGCTCTGGGTTAAATAATTTTGGTGTTCATTTGCCTTGAGACTCTCTAGGCTCCAGGTTGATGCTGTGGCAGCTGCATCTGCACATATCTGCACACACCAGAAACATCTGAAGGACTTTAGAAACCTGTGGTTTTGTTGGGAAAGAAACTAGAACAAGAAACATTTTCAACGGCTAAAAACTCAAAGAAGGAAGAGAAGGCTTTCTTACATCTCTCCCTTTACTGTGTGTTTGCTGGTAGGGCCTTTCCTTTGACTTCTACTCTAGCAGCTCCTTCTGACCTCTCTCTGTGGTCCCAGGACCTCATCCTGGGCCAAGGGGGATGTCTCCATCCCTCCCAGGCTGGCCACCTGCCTGCACCACGAGCACCTGACAGTGCCCTGCCTCTGAGGAAGGCCACTTGTTTGTTGTCCCCTTCCTCTCCTTAAACCCTCCTCAGGCACTGAAAGTCTCCCTCCCTTCCCACCTCCCACACTGGCTGCTGTGCTGAGGCCAGGAAAAATAAGTCTTTTCCTGCCTGCTCCCTTTAAAAGAGTAGGCACTGTTGGAGAGTACAGCCAAACAAAACACGTGCTGCTGCCAAAGGGGTCATTAACAGGCACTACAGGGCTTGCAAAATACATCAGCAGTAATTCCAGGCTCCTTAATACTGCCAGAACAAGGTTAAGTGTCCTTAGTATGAGCAAGCTGCCCTCATAAAAGGTGCAGAAACACCTTTAGGCAGTGTGAAACCTCCTCATCTCTGCAAGGTCATTATCTTCAGGGGAGATTCTTGCAATTCCTCCCCTGGATTAATCCTTCAGACAGTCAAAGTGACACTTATGACTTTCTTAATTCCCTTCTTAATTCCTTTCTTTCTTAATTCCTTTTGTGTCTGTCCTTCACTGTTTTTTCTCTCAAGCCCTGGGTAACACAGTAAAGTTCCACAGCTTCCATCCTGCCCTTTGCTTGGAGTTTGCTGCTTCTATTTTCCTCCCACGGAAGAACACGTGGGCTGGAAGAATTGTCTCCTTTCCTCCTTGTGTCATCACTGGGACTAAGAAAAGAAAGTTCCCCTGCTCTAATAAAATGTTTAATCTCTGTCTAATAAAAGATACCACCTCTTCCTCCTAAAGCTGCCTGGTGAGAGAAGTTTTGCACCAGTCTGGAATGGACAGGGAATAACCAGAACCACCATGCCACATAAAATACAGGGTGAGCTGCTTAATGAGGGGCTCAAATGGTGTGGCTCCCCAGTTTGCCTGGCAAACATGGTAAGAGGTAGTAAGGAATTTCAAGTTCTTGTCATCAATTTGCTAATTAAATAAACAGGAAAAGTTCAGTTAAACCCAGGAGATTGTTCTGCACTGTTGTAGGGACCTGTGGGATCCATATATCCCTCTCAGAGAGAGTGTTGAACCAGGACAAGGTGCCGTGTCCCAGGACTGTTGGCCTTTCTGTGTGTGGCTGGATGAGGGATGGCTCACTGGGTTACACTGCAGGGACACGTGGAGGGGATCAGGCTGGAGAAGGCTTCTGGTGGAGCATTTCCATACCCAGTGCCCGCAGCTGAGTCACTGAGGGTCTGTGACTGGCCCCAGGTATAGAAGAGCAAAATGCTGCAGTCCCTGAGTTAGAGAGGGGACAGGGCATTGACCCTGTGTGTGTGCACACCCAAGGGAGAGGAAACCCACCCAGTGCTCCCAGCTCCCAGCAGAGCTCTTGGAGCAATGCAGCTGTCTCAGCTGAGCATGGCTGCTCCCTGTCAGTGCCCCTGGGGAATATGAATATTTCTCTGATTTCCTTTGGGATTTTGGAGAACATCCTTCTGAAGTTTTTTGTTTTTTTTTTTTTTCCTCTGGAGTGTTACTTTCTTTAGGCTTGAATCTGCCTTTCACCCTGGCACTGAAGTGTTTCCCAATCTTTGGAAAAAAAATCAGCTTTCGCGAGTGAAAGCAGTAAATCTTAAAAGATTTTTTTTTTTTCCTTTCCATATCTTTCTATGTTATGAAGTGTCCTTAAAAGCTGTTTCAGAGCAGTAACCTGGGTGCAATGCTGGCAGCAGAGCCTTAGCACCCCGTTGACCTTCCTATAACACAAGTGTAGAACTGCCCCTGGAACAGCTCGTTCCAGGAGTTGATTTTATTGCAGTGTAACATCAATGTAATTACACATTTTGACAGATGAACAGTCTGGTTATTCAGGTGTCTGTCTGGGACAGCAGCCAGTAGGTGATGCTCAGTAACAGGGTGTAAGGGGCACACCCAGGTGAGAGTATGTAGCCTCCTGCTTTTTTCTTCTCAGCTCCTGGTTTAGGGATTTGCTAGGCTGGAATTTACATCCAGATGGTTTGACCTAATCTCTTCTGTTACCCTATGTATATAATATGTGTATTAGATATTCATTGTGCAATGCACAGCCGTGAATACACAATTTCATCATAGTCCATATGAATAAAGTATTCTGTCTGGTTTAAAACCATCTAGCTCCTAATCTCAAGCCCATTACCTTTTACATTATGAGAAACTGAGAATAATGATTCTCTTTTCCTCTTTTCCTGAGATCTAAGTCCACTTAATCTCCTTTTATTGAAATATTCATGCATGTTGTGCATCCCTTTGACTTTGACTAGCTCAGAATATCCTGCTGAGATGGAATGGGCAGAAACGAATTAAACTGAAGATGCAGGCACAGGATGGGTTTAGATGTTTCTTGTCCTCTTTCCTCTTTTCTCCTAGCAAGATAAGAGCTCCAGATTAATTATCATAGAATGGTTTGGGTTGGAAGGAACCCTAAAGATCATCTCATTCCAACCCCTCTGCCATGACAGGGACACCTTCCACTATCCCAGGTTGCTCAGAGCCCCATCCAACCTGCTCTTCAACAATTTCAGGGCATCTGCAACGTCTTTGGGCAACCTGTGCTAGGGCTTCACCACCCTCACAATAGAGAATTTCTCCTAAATATCCAATGCAAACCTACTTACTTACAGTTTGAAGCCATTTATTAGCACTTGCATAATAGATTTTGGAGTCATTTCAGAGTGTCATTATTCTAAGTCTTCTTCTGTGACATTTCTAGGTATTCTCATTTTTTAGACTCTCAAATGATTCCAGGCCATGAGTATACTTCTAGTTCTTCCAAAGAATTAGAAGATACTTCTAACACCACACAACCTCGCCTCTCCCTTCAAGCTGTACTGGGCTCTTTTTCAGTACATCCTATTTATCTACTGCTAATTCCAATCTTTAATAATGCTTACTGCAATTTTTTGAGTACCAAAATTACTCTGAGGCTTCCCAGATCCTTCTGGCACCATGTTTGCCTGTCCATCCTCCTCTTGCTGAGGATGATTTAACAGATCACAGTAGGAACTTCTGCAACTTCTTATTTTAATTCCTCAAGAATTCTGAATTAAACTATTTGTCACTGTTTTACGTAGAACTTGTTTAAGTCTATTCTGCTCAATACTTCCTTCAAAACAAAGTCTCAGTCCCCCACTCTCAGTGAAAGGCTCCAAGGTGGCACTTGTCTTACCCTGATGTAATTCCTGACTCAGATTCCTTCCCCACTGTTTCCTTACACCTTGAGTGTTTATCAGGCTCAGCAGCACACTGGGAGACTTCCCGCATCTGGCATGCTTGGAAAAGTCTCTATTGTTGGGGAGGCAGATTGCCTTTATTAGTTTGATTCTCAAACCTTTCTTAATAGTTTAATTTTGCATTGAATTTATCAAATGTTATATCTATTCGTACACAAAATTCTGCTTTCTGAAAGATTTGTGTTTAATATCTGCCATGATGGCGTTACTCCACGAGGCTGACTTATTGTGGAAGAGGTCATCTATGGAGTTTTCTTATTTCAGTTTTGTTAAGTATTGGTCTAATTTTAATGATTCTAAATAGATTGAAGGAAGATGGATGAGATCCAAGTCCAGATTATTGATGTGGGTGTTTCAGGTTACCAAGATGGTCACTGGACAAATAGTCAGTGCTGTCAGTGGAGTCCAAGGGCAGCTTAGCTCCTCCAAAAACAGGAGTGCAGGAGATGGTTTGGTGAATTGGTTTTTAGGATCCCCTGACTGCATGGACTTGATTTCTGTTGTCTATTACGGGAGCTCAGACATCTTGCTCACATGTAATCACCTAAAAGAAAGTGTTCCAATCTTTGAGTGCAACCTTAATTGGATAATTAAGTGTTATTGCAGAGTGCTATTAGTTCAAATTTAGTTTTATTTTAAAATTAGTTTAAGTACATTTTAATGTAAATTTAAAATTTTAAAAATCTAATTTTTAAGCACGGTACAAATTCACTGATTTTACCCAGACTGATGATGAGGATGTGGACATCAAAAAGCAGTATTAGAAATTTAGCTATTATGGAGTCATAGAATCACAGATTGGTCTGTGTTGGAAGGGACCTTAAAGCTTGTTCCATCCTGTTCCACCTCCTACCATGGGCAGGGACAAATTCCAGTAGACAGGTGCTCAAAGCCTCGTCCAACCTGGCCTTGAACACTCGTTATTAAAACAATATTTTATTTATTATCACCCAGAGGGTTTGAACTGTCACTCTTTCTGTAATAATTTGCAGTTGAAGGACACAATCAAAATTCAACTGATGCCAGGAGGAATCTTTTCCTTGGCTTCAAAGAGCTTTTGATGAAGCAGGATTTACACTACAGACACCAACAACAAAAGCAATGGTTAAAGTCAATGGCATAAACACTGTGAGCAAGGTAGAATGATCTTTTTATGCCTAAAATAGGCAGTAAAAAGACAGTAGATATATCACATTTGTTTTCTAGTTTAGAGTATTTACAAATATCAGGAATTGTTTTAACAATATAGGAACTCAGAATTTAATTCCTGTTGCTGGAAGTTTCAAGAAGGCTCTAGGGTATTAGATTAAGGGAAGATGAAGTAATGATTTATGGTATCAAAAACCTTTCCTGAATGTCAGCCAATCTGTTCTGCTCTAAGGTTGTTAGTTATTTTAATATTAATCTCTATGAGAAAGAAATCATTGGTATTAGGAGAAAGGGCAGAACAGGAGAAGGGAAGAGAAGGGGAAAGAGGAAAGAAAACTTAAATATTAAAAATATGCAAGAGGGTGGACTTTTTTGCTAAAACAATGTAGACTGAAATAGTAGGATTATGGACTTTTACAGTATTGGTACTTTGCTGTGTCAGCCAAAGGATGCAGTAGATAATACGTCCCTTGAGTTCTCTAAATCCACGTAGGTTGTATTGTTTGGGCTGCAATGTAATTCAAATATTAAGTGTTAATTTAAGAGAAGAAATCTCTTCTACTCTGCAAGAGGTCAGGCACATACCACATTCCATTCTGGTCATAAGTCTGCAAATTTTGGTCTGATTCATGTTCATCTTTGTGCAGTTCTGAGGCAAGGTGTGCAGAGAGCAGGAATGACCAGGTCCTCCCTCCTCACCTCTCAGCAGCACTGAAGTCATGCTGGGGCTCCTGCAAAGTGTGTTAACAGTGTACTGACAGGAAATCTTTGTTCCAGCATGGACCTGTGTTCACAATATTTGCTCTGGGAAAACGGTTCACTTTTGTGACCGAGGAAGAAGGAACTGAAGCATTTTTCAAATCTGAAGACTTAAATTTTGAACAGGCAGTACAACAAGCTGTCAAGAATGCAGGTAACTCAGACCTTTCTCTTTTTTAAAGGAAACCAAATCAGTTACCCAGGAACATTAAATCCCAACCAAAAGCCTGTTGGCTTTTTGATCATGCCTTAAATGCTTATTTTAGTCCATGACTGTGCTATGAAATGGTGAAATTCAATTTCTCCATGGTGGCTCAGTACTGTAAACCAGCTGAAGGATTTGGATTCAGTCTCAAGGAAACAGGTTTTGATCCAGGGAATGTTATTCCTTTTACCATACAGCAACCCCAGTTTGAGATCAGGTCCTTTGCTGTGGCTGGATACCCTTCCTGCTTGTACCTTGTTAAGAGCAATCTTAGGTAATCCTATCACTTCGTGGAAAATCAGCTTGCAGCAATAATTAGTTGCTACACAGTAGTACAACAGTCATTAGAAAATGATGGGGTGTTTATGAGGATGTACTGCTATAGCATGGAGACACAAACTGGGTTTTTTTCATTTCATTCAGTTTTGTGGCGTGCCTGCACATCTCTGTACATCCCACTGGGGGGAAATCTCTGGATTGTTGGTTCTGGCACTGAAGCGTCAGGAGGCAGGAAGATGTTACACGGACTGGGAGAAACAGACTCATTACCAGAATCTTTAAATGGTTACAAGGAAGCTTCCAGGGAATTTTACTTTAGGAAAATTAAGGTTAAAGCATTTAAATTAGAGTCAAAATTTATGTGTAAAAATGTTCACTCTATCTTTCAGTGAAAAATCTACTTTCCAAAATGTTTCTGTTTCATTTTGTATTTAGTCTCTGTTCCCGCAGAAGCATTTTATCAGAACCATGGTATCCTCTACAGCATGATGAAGGGGAAAATGAGTCCCAGTAATGTGCACATGTTCTCAGGCACTTTGTGTAAGGAGCTCCACGAGCACATGGCTCACCTGGGCACGGAGGGCACGGGTGACCTCAATGACCTGGTAAGGTAAGGGAGTTTTGCAGCACATTTCTGACTCAGGGATCTCCTATGTGGAAGGGACATGTCTCTGTAAAGCAGCTGGAGCTCAAAAGTCTTACAAAGGTTTTGTCAGGATGCTGATCTCAGCTTCATGGTTTCAGGTGGCTCACAGAGTGGACAGGGTTTCATGTAGGGGTGTTTTTCCCATTTAGGAGAAGGATTTGAATTGCCTGTGTGGAAGAAAAAATAAAAAACACCATGTTCCAACAAACCGTGTTTCCCAAAAGATGGGATAAAAGCTTCACATGTTGATAAAGAACTTAGACAAAATGCTTAATCTTCTGCAGTTTGAGAAATTTTCATGTTTGAACCAAGCTTATCCTGAAGCTTAACTAAGACCCTCTGCAACTGACTTAGCTACCAGAACTTCATGTTAAAAAAAAAAAAAAGTATGTGACAGCAACAAAACTTTTAACTCCTTCTTTTTTATGATTATCTGGTGCAACACCTATATTGTGTCTGTCCATCTATATTAGAAGTTGAACTAATGGAATCACAGAATGATTTGAGTTGGAAGGTACCTTTAAGATCCTCTTATTCCATCCCCCTGCCTTGGGCACCTTCCACTAGAGCAGGTCACTCAGAGCCCCATCCAACCTGGCCTGGAAGACTCCCAGGGATGGAGACAGATACTGTCTTTGGTTTGGACCTGTGTCTAACATCTCACATTCAGATTTTATTTTACTGCCTTTCCCTACATAATACAGTAAGATAGAGCTCTTAGTGCAGTTAAATCACTTGGCGTCTCTCACTGCAGTTACTGCAGTTTGGATTACCTGGGGAAAAACATGGGGGAGAGGGGCTTTGAAATCTGGTAGGGGGTGATTGGTTCTGCTTTGCTAAACAATGCAAAGTAGAACTATTGGAATGCAACATTCTGCATAATTGTTATTTAGCTGCCTCAAAATGAAATCCATAGAGCCACCAGATGGCCCCCTCTTCCTAATTATCAGAAAATCAGAAAAGTGAGCGCTATTCCTTAAAATTCTCACTTAACAGCATCTGGGACACAGCAAAGGCTGCACAAGACACAGCAAAGGAGCTCAGAGTTTGCAGGATAACAGAGGAGAAAGCATGAAAGAGTGAGATGAAAAGAAACCAAAAAAGCATTATCTGCCCAGGAAAGCTGCAGCCAGAGGAGGGATGTTTCAGGATGTTTGGTCCAGGGGGGTTTCTGCAATGCCCAGAAGATTCATGTGGGTCAAACTGAAATGAGAGGGGTGGTTAATGGGGAGAAGGGGACCTCGGTGGCCAGAGCCTTTCTGCTCCCACTCAAGTGACCAAACCCTAGCTGGTGAAGTTCAGCCATGTGTAGAAGACCAGCCTGAGGTCTGTGTATCTCCTGCCTCTGTTTAAAATCTGAAATAAGTGTGTGGCTGAGGTGTGAGCCTTGTGCCAGCCCTTCCATACTGGTGTGACTCTTGAGTCCCACAGCTTCCAGGGCTGGCAATCCAGCGTGCTGCATCCTGGTCTAAAACTGCTGCAACAGCTCCCTTGTGGCCCCTAAGTCTTGGGAATCTTGTCCTTGCAGGCATGTCATGTATCCAGCAGTGGTGAACACCCTGTTTGGGAAGGGCATCTGCCCAACCAGTCCGAGTGAAATCAAGGAGTTTGAAGAGCATTTTCAGAAGTACGATGAGGACTTTGAATACGCTTCTCAGATGCCTGAGTGCTTCCTGAGGTAAAAGGGCAGAGATGATGATTGTGGTGTACCCACTACAGACATTTATCTTGCTGCAGTGTCAGCCATGAGAGACATTTCCCCTGGAGGATGGTGCCCGGTTTTTCTTGATGGTGTGCCCTCAGGTGAAGCAGGCTTTTAGCGAAATGTTTCAAAAAAGTTCTGACCTTGTCTTGTGCATTTTCCTGGTATAAAGCAGAAATAACCTGGCTTAGGTGAGCAGAGCCCACCTGTTACCTGTGAGGGAGCAGTAGAATGGGGTAAAGAGCAAAGGCCTGAGCCTAAATGTGAATCCCAAGCTCAGGGGGGCTTCAGTGAGGTGTCCCTCTGCTCTTTTCCACACCTCAGCTGTTTTCTCAGTACCTATCCCAGGTTACATGTGTGCACTGTCACTGAACTGACCTTGGGTAGAGACACCCAAACCCTGAGGAGGTGCTTCCAGACACTGTCAGTGCTCTCAGGGCCATCATTGCACCTTTAGCACCTCAAAATACCTTCAGAAAGATTGAGGATGCTCTAAAAAATTACCTTGATTTTCTTCAAGAGGATCATTCTTGAAAAGGTTGTCCTAAGCAATCTGTCCAAATCAACAATGAAAGCCTGTAATTAAAAGGTATGAAAAATGTAGGAGTGTTGCAGTCCCAGGTCCTGGCTGCAAGAGGAGGTCTGGCCAAGGTGCAGGCCTTGGATGTGCTGTTCCTCATGCCAGTACATCACTTCTGTCAGTCAGAGTGACACTTGGCTGTTCATCAGCTGACTGCTGCCCAGGGGCTTTTGGAAAACAACCCAAGGAGGGCTTCTCATGGAAAAGGAAATTTTGGTTTGTGCTGCCTCAGTTAAGTGGTTCTTGTTTGTTGCTTTTCTTTACAGGAACTGGTCTAAATCCAAAAAATGGCTTCTAAAATTATTTGAGAAAGTAGTGTTGGATGCTGAAAGGACCAACCCCTCAGAGACTGCATCCAAGGTAAACATCTGAGGCTAGGAAATAAGATGACTTTGTTCTATATTCTGACTGAAGCAATGGAGGGTAGGAATTACTTCAGTACTGGAAGAAATAAGTCAAACATGTCAGCTTTTATAGCTATACCCAAATGTTCCAGTATTGCTGTCACCTGCAGTAGGACAGACCCATAATTTTGACTCTTGCTCCTCCATTTAGTTCATTTCAAGCAATTCTGAGAATGAACATCTTCCCCTGGGGAATTTTAAGGCAAGGGTTCAGAGCTATGGCGCATCCCCAGCCTTCAGTACCACACTGCAGTGAGCAGTTGAAAGAGGTGAAAGACCCTTCAGTTGTTTCATTGAGGACACCATGCTGTGAAACTTCAGAATCTTACATGTGCTATTTATAAGCCCTGGTGTAGAGTGAGCAGATCTTTCAACAGCCAGACTGGTAGAAAATAGCAGATTACTGGATTGGGAGCCAAGTACCGTAAATATTGATTGTGTCAAAGCTGAGATAAGTTGTTCCCCTGGTTATTCTCCTGAGCTCTGGCAGGAATTCTGCTGATAGGGCTGACAAATGTGATGGCAGACTGGCCTGGGAATTTTGACCTACCAAATGGTTGTAGAACAGATCATTAAACAAAACAGGTTTTATTTAGACTTCAGAAGCTTTACATGCTGCAATTTCTTTAATAAAATGAAACCAGATCAGCAGAAAGAAAGAGAAGGCTGGAGAAGAGTTGGTAGGAGGTAGGAAGATGCAGGAAAAATGAAGCACAAACTTGGTGTCTTAGATTGGATGGGAATTTGGAAAAAAAAATCAGCCATTTTTTATTCAAGACCGGCCTTTTCCCCTCTGAAAAGTAGGCAGGAAGCTTTGTCTCAAGTGCATGGTTGCCCTGCATTTAAGGAAACACTATAAACAAAAGCTGATCCTAGAACATTAAACAGTTACTATAGTTTCAAGTATCAGCCCATTAAAGTCACTGCTTAGGTCACCGACAAGGTGCCTGAAACTAGGGAGTTTACTGATGTGTCAGACCATGTCTATATAACATGCACCTTTTTTGTATGAACAGAGAAAACATTTTCTTCATTTCCATTTGTTCAACTGGCTCATTCCCATTTTCAGGTTCTTTAAAACAGAGGTGTAGAGAAGGGATTAGAATAGAGATTTTTTTTTTTCCTTTCTTCCACATACAAGAAACAATGGGAGTGAGGGAACCTAATCCTCTAAAACTTTAAGGAAATGGTGAGCAGTGAAAGTATTCAGGAGGAATTCATGTGGTGCACTGAGTTCTCTTTGCTCTCTGCCTATATAAGTCTCACTTTCTCTTAATAGCTGTCATCTCTACATTGTGCCTTCCAAAAAAGCCATAACTAACATTACTTCTCTTTGAGAAGCTAGTCCTTGAAGTCTAGTAAGCCCTGCCACAAACTATAATATATTTTTGGTATATTCATGGAAATACAGATTATTTTCTTTTATTTTTAACAGACACTTCTACAACATCTCCTGGATAGCTTGCAGGGAAAACATCTAGCTCCCAATTATGGTCTCCTGATGCTCTGGGCTGCCCAAGCAAATGCTGTGCCCGTAAGTACATCAGCTGCAGAAACACCTTCTCTCTCTCCTTCTCCAAAGCCTGGATTTGGGAAGGAAAGGCTTTGAAGCAGAGGTCACACACACTCCATGGATTCCAAAGAAAGGATTATCACGCCCACATGCATCACTACAAATATACCCAGGCTGCAATGTCACAGAAGCAATGACAAGAAAAGCTCTTCTTGTATTTTTCCTAAATCATGTTGTCCCCTGTCATAACATTTCAGGAACATAAGCCTCACAGCTATTAAGATCACAGTCTTAAGCTGTGAGGAGCATTTAACTCTGTTTTGAAGCACTGTGGCTGTATCACAGAAAAGACTTATTTCAGATAGCCTGGTGTTACCAGTTGCAAAGAATATCAAAAGCATAATACAGAGTAACTTCATCTGTGTGTAAACCCTCAAGTGATTTTGTCTCTTTCATTTTTTGGGGATCTGCTGTACAAATGCCACTGGAAGAAAAGCAATAGTTTGATTCTAGAGCTGTTAAGTTTTGTCTGTGTTAGGAAAGGATTTGCTGGATTAATGACACTGAAATAAGTATGCTAACAAGCCCAATATATCTAACACAGCTTAGGCTGACCAAAGACATTTATAGGAATTTCTCAGATGAAAAATCCATAGCAGCAAAAACATCCTTTATTTACCATGACTACTAAGCTCTTTCCAGCACAGTTATGTCCATTGCAGATGTGATTTAGAAAAACATGATAGTGAGTTATTTTTGTATGTTCCCCTAACGGATATATCTATGTTTTTTGGAGATTGGATATTACTGCAGTTTAGCCTAAGGGAAATTCATCCATTTCAGTGAGGTTTCTGTGGATTCACGTGTTGGCGTAAGTGGGAGGCATAGCCTGCTGTCTGTTATCAGGGTAACTGACATTCCTTCCACAGCACTTACTTCTGTAATATTCAGCTGTAAATAGACATACAGATATTTTTCTGTTTCTCAGAATAGTAACAACCACTGTTCTGGGGAATGGAATGACGAAAGAAAAGGCCTTTCACCTTCCAAGGGCATTTTTTACAAGCACTTTAAACCCTTTTATCTGAAACAATTCAGTTATCCCTTCTTAGCCCGTGGAGAGAAGCCACAGTGTCCAAGTGCTGTACAGGAAATCTAAGCTACAAGATTTGCTTTGCAGAAGGAGGGCTGCATCCATGTCAGTCTGTTTGGGAAATAACAGTCAGAGTTTCATCCCTCCAAAGCACAGATGGCCCACGACCAGATCTGTGTGCAGGCTGCACCTCCCGCTAGCTCAGCAAGAGGAGAGAAACTCCTGGCATTGCTGCCAGTCCTTCTGGTTTCATCCTGCTTAAGAGGATTTTCTCCTTTCCTAAATTTCTTGATTTTCAACTTCATTGCATAATCACTTAGCAAATTATTTCTAAAGGGGATATACTACTCCTTGTTTTGCTGTTAATTAAAACTTTTCCTACCCATTTTAGTGTGACTCACTATGACAATGCCCTGCAAATTATTTAACTTCATTTCTGCAAATGCTAATATGAATTTATTTTTCTTTCATTCCTGCAGCTAAAACTAGTCATGCACAATGATTTAGTAGTTCATGTAACACCTAGTTATTTGAAAATAAAGGATTCTGTGTTTCAAAGCTCAAGGCCAAAGCTACATAATGTTCACTAAAGATAAGTACACAGCAGATGACTAGACATAATCTCCCAGGAGCTGAGCCCTTAGATATGGATTTACCCAGGAAGCACAGCTCCCCGTGCATCTCAGCTACAACAGGCACATACAAAAAAAGTGCAAATGTTTTCACCTGCTTCTGTGATTTGCTAAAAAGATACTGTCATTCTGTTCCATGTCCCTAAATTCAAGGCTTTCCATCTCTGTTTAGGTTGCATTTTGGACCCTTGCTTTCATACTCTCTAATCCTGCCATTTACACGAAAGTCATGGAAGACCTGGCTTCTGTTTTTGGCAAAGCAGGTAATAAATCTGATTTTGTCCTTCTGGAAGCTGGAAGTGATTTGTCCTGTGTTGGCCCAGCACAGGGCACACTTGGTCAGTGTCTGAGAGCAATGAGTGTTTCAATTAAGGGTGCTGCTGATAACATAGAGTCCAGCTCTCAGGTCTTTACTCAGTATAAGCTCAAGATGTATTTTTAAGCAAAAACACCTCTGATGTTAGCAGAAAGAAGTAGGAAAATAACAGTATGTGTTTTGTTTTGTTTTTTTTTTTTTTTCCATTCCCATCAGAAAATAACAGTATGTGTTTGTTTCTTCATTCCTATCACTTACATTTAGTTTTGTATTTCCCAGTCTTGTGCTTTTTCCAGGCACCTAATAGGGTCAGTTGAGGTGCTTTTCACGGTGTGCTGTTCACCAGAGTTACAGCTATTCATGGGAAAAAAACAGACCAGGAACTGTTCTCTTTTCTGTCATCAGAGGCAAATTTTTCCAGCATGGTTCAGCCCCCATGAGTAACCTCTTTCCCCCAAAAAGCAGTCACCTACTGGGAGCAGTCATTCCCATATGCAGTCCCTTGGACCAGAGTTAAACTTTCACAGAAGGCTCTTTGTTGACATGGGTCAAAACTGCATCAAGAAACATGTCAGTAATTAACCAGTAGAGAGGACTACTGAAGCCTTTCTCTTGGCCTTGTTTCATTTTCTAATGTTAACAGAGCCCAAGAGCTCAGCCATGAATTCTTGTCTTGGTGCCTACAGTCCCTGAGATTTCCATGCAGTGCCTTATGAAAGAACAGAAAAACTCTGAAGACTTTTAACTTCCAACATGACTTTGTTTGGCCCCTTCTATCTAATGCCATACCTACACCTACCTTGGAGTTACTGAATTATGTTCAGTGGCTTTTCTTAAATTTTACTGATTTGGGTCTATTTACTTACTTTGAAATATAAAGACAATTTTTGGGTGTAAATAATGCCTTGAAGGCTTGAATTATTTCACCCACAGTCCTAAAGCAAGACATGCCAGCCTGTATCAAAATAAGTATGAAATGTAATTTTTACATGGAGTCTTCTTTCTCATGCCATAACAGGTAAAGATAAACTGGAAGTCTCTGAGGAAGACCTGAAGAAGATCCCTTTCATTAAATGGTGCACTCTGGAAGCCATACGACTGAGGTCTCCAGGTGCAATCACCAAGAAAGTCATAAACCCAATTAAAATTAAGGTGAGGTTTAGTTGTGGGGATACTGTGTGATTTGTCTGGAAAGGGTCCTCCCAATAGATCTGGGTAAAATCACAGTAATAGAGGTATTCCCCAGCCTCACATATATATTCTTTTTAATAGTTTATTCATCAGCATTAATATATGAGTGGTTTGGATTGTCTGCCTCACAGACACCTTCAATTTTTGATTGATTTAAGATTGAATTGAATTAAACTACAGATTCTGATGGCATATAAAAGAGGAATCAGACACAATAAGTATAGTAGAAGGAACTACATTTTAGTTACTGATAAGACTCCTTTTTGTCCTCTTCACTACCATTCAGAAGGGAGGTGTCAGCATTCAGGAATCTGGCAAAGAAATATCTGGGACAAAACCCACACTCCTAAGGAATCAGTGCTCATGACTATTTAACATTACTGATAAAGTTACTAATATCTACTGTCATAGGCGTCTTTCTTTGAATTTCTTTGTATTGAAGGAAGTATTTAACAACATATTTAGAAAAAAAGAAATCAGCTCACATGATAAATCAAGAAGCAGGAAAGACAGAAATAATGCTTTTGATCTTTTGATATTTAAAAAAAAAACCAACAAATTAGAACACAAATAATCTTTCCACCTTCCCCCTTGTTAGGTTTTATGGGAAAAAAATAGCAACAGCAAGAAGAAACTTCAAGCATGTAATATGGCCACCATGGCTTTATCATCTTCACTTGTCTTTTCTTAGGATCTTCTGCTGATGGAAGAGAACTACCATGGAGGGACTATTCTGTGAGATTTTTAGTTATTTTCTTAGAGATTTTTATCTTTTCAGAATTTCACCATCCCTGCAGGTGACATGCTGATGTTGTCACCATATTGGTTGCACCGGAATCCAAAATATTTTCCTGACCCAGAAATATTCAAACCTGTAAGTTGTCGCTCTTAGTGTGGGTATTTTGTTGTCATTTCTCCTCTTAACTTATTTTACAGTAAAAGCATATTGTCAAATATGCTTAAATTTGGCTGGAGAATGGACTTGAATACAGAGAGATAAAGGAGGAGCCTGTAGGAATTAAAAAGTCTTTTAAATTCAGTGACATGTTGCAAGTAATTTGTTATTACTGTAATATCACTTTGGTCCTGGCCTTATCACTCTCTGTAACTCCCTGAAAGGAGATTTCAGCCAGATGGGGGTCAATCTTTTCTCTCCAGTAACAACTGATAGGATGAGAGGAACCAGCCTCAAATTGTGCCAGGCAAGGTTTAGATTTGATATTAGGAAAAATATCTTGACTGAAAGAGCTGTCAGGCATTGGAACAGGCTGCCCAGGAAAATGGGCACCATTCCTGGGGGGGATGTGTAGATGTGGCAGCTGGGGATGTGGTTTAGTGGTGGATTGGGAGTGTTGGGTGAATGTAGGACTTGATGATCTTAGAGGTCTTTTCCAACCTAACCAATTCTGTGATTCCGAGTATTCTCCTCTCCCTGCCGGATGATTTCTTGTAGGTACTATCTCTGCTAATTCAGTAGTTAATCTAGTTTCTTGATTATTATTCCACTGCAGGTGGCTGTGTGGGCAGGCTTGTAACTGCTCTTTTTAGCACCATCCAATATAGAAGTTTGTCTTTTTTATAGAAATAAATCAAGGAGTAATTTAAACAAAACTTCCCTTCTAGCAAACTCTTCCTGATTTGATATCCCTTTTAACAATTCCTGCTTCTTTGAAATCTGAAGCTGAAACTCTGATGCAGCAGCTTATTTTTTTAGTAACTTTATTTCTAAAGAGCAAGTTAGCTTGTTTTTTTAGAAACTCTCCATTTTTTCAAGAAGAATAGATGAGTGCCCCTTGGACATTGTCATTCCAAATGTATGACCTTTCTTCATCACTGAGATTTTTTTTCTTCTGTATTGGATTTTGATGCTGAGAGGTTTCTTCCTTGGAAATCTCTAAACAGCCCTAGCTGAAAAAAAAAAAAACCTAAAATAGATAAATGCAAGATGATGTCTTCTCTGGGACAGCTTCATCAGAGGAGTTCACCACCAGAAGCTTGACAGGGTGTTACTTGGCAGAGTAGCACTGAGTTTATGGAGGCTGGTACAGTTTGTCACCCAGCAGTCATGAGATTTGCTTCTCTCAGTATCACCCACCAAAACTTCAACCAATATTGCCTTGTTCCTTATGTTGTCCCTTTCCTCTCAAACAATTTAGGATGGAGCAGGGATCCCTTTGGTACAGACAAGCTGTTTTTTGTGGAGAATCTTTCATCTTCTCACACACTGGCTTACACCAGTTAAAGCTCATAGACCTTGCATTTGTCTGTGCAAAGTGTCTTAGAAGTGTTTATTCTGTGCAAGATGTGTGTGAGCTATTTGTGTGTCATGGCACAATTTTGTGGCAGAGGCTTTCCTCTCTACTGGTTGAACATTTGCATTTGTAGATACATTTAAAAAGAGAAGGTTGCATTTTAATAGCTCAGGATGCAGGATTTAGGAAATGGGGAGGTATAGGAAAACTGCTTTAGGGGTAATTTTGAAAACTTCTCCAGCATTTTAAGGCACCTAAACGTGTTTCATACGGGACCCTAATTTCTTTCCCTGATTCAGTGTTGACTTTTGGATCCAGACTGTTAATACTAACAGGTTGAATGCAAAAAAATGGTATTAGTGCAACTTTGTATTGAGGATTAGCTGTCCAAGGTCATTTTTAGCCTGAAGAAATAAAGTTAAGCTTTATTTATATAAGGCTGATTTGGAAAAAAAAAGTTTCTTCCCACAGGATCGTTGGAAAGAGGCAAATTTAGAGAAGAATGCTTTCTTGGACAGCTTTGTGGCATTCGGAGGAGGGAAGCATCAGTGTCCAGGAAGGTCAGTGAAACAGCTGGAGTTTATTTATTCCCAAACCCTGCAGAGAACTAGTCTCTTGAATTTGGCTTCTCTTACTCTTGGAGCTAATGTGTTTGCTTTGCTCTTTGCCAGTCTCCTAATGTTCAGCATCATCTACCCTTGTTTAAACTGATCCAAAAGTGGTTTCATTCCTGGAAAAGACAGGTGAAGTCACAATGAACAGGCAGAATCTGAGACCATTAGTGTATCAAGGGATATTGCCCTCCACCCAGGGAAGAAATTCAGCTTAGCTCTGCCCCTGCTGAGGTTTCTTTTCATCAAGGGAGAGTTGCTCCACTTCCAAACACACCATTTAACAGACACAGTTATTTAGGTTGCCTTAAGCCAGTTTTAAACAAACCTACAGAACATTTCTCAGGTCTGAGACTCTTTCCATCCTCTATGATTCCATTGACATATCTGCTGATCTTCAGGTATCTTAACTGGCTCCTCTCTGTTTGAATCTGGTCTTTGCATTAGAGCACACAATATTGTTTAATGGCTTAAATTGTAGATCCTGTCTCACTTCACTCCTCCAGCAATGCCAGCCTTGGTACTTCCTGCATTCCTTCTGCTGTTTTCTCTGCTGTCCCTCTTCCTGGAACAAGTCCCAGGGAGCCAGCTGCTCCTTGTTCCTGTGTTCAAACATCTCTGTGCTCAATCCTCTGCCTTCAAAACCTGAGCTCCTCTGAGACAAAAGTCTCCTTAGAATCTTTAAGACCAGTCATTTTACCTCGAGTTCCATGTGGAGCAAGGAATCTGGAGGGTGTTTCAGAGGATCTGCATCCTATGACAGGCTAGACATGAGTGCCAGGTAAACCTTGTGAAGGCATTAAAGACATGAGCAAAATGAGTAAAACTGCTTTCACCATTTAGGCTTGCCATGGGGAAGTGCTCACTCACTGCTGTACCTCGGTGCTTTGTGCCACATTCCTGAGCTAAATCTGAGCACAGCCTCACTCCCAGCTAGGGCAACAGCAAAATTCACAAAAGGTGTCTGCAGGTACAGAGAAAGCTGCAAAACAGTGTTTCTGAAAGCTGCTTGTTTATATATCCTGACCTATATCTTTGTCCAGGCTGTTCTCTGGATGCTGATAACACCTTTAAAATAAGTTTTTGTTTAGAGAGAAAAGTACAACATTTCTACACAGACAACAGATGGAGAATCTTGTTCTTGCTGAGAAACAAAAAAGCCCTTTCAGACCCTTTGGCAGTCCACGTAGTAACAAACACCTTCAGGTTTTTCAGTGATAATTGTAAAAGAATAATGTGATGGTCTTGATAAAAAGAAAATTTAATCAAAGGTTGTATCAAGGATTCCAGGTTGCAGATTCCCTCCATATGATTGAATGAAACAATGATATTTCAAGTTTAAGATGCATTTTTATTTATTTCAGTACTGAGGCTTATAAATGAAATGTATGAAACACTTCTCTACTGCAAAAGTTCAGCATAAAATTAAAAACTAATTTAATCAAACTGAAAGCTAGTAAATAACTGTCCAATAGTCTACCAAACCAATGTGGAAATAGCTCCCTAAAAGCCATTTCTGTGCCATATTTTTTACCTAAAAGAAAAATTTGATGTCAGTTTGAGTACTTTGGTTGAACCAGGTGACTGTTGCCTGTGTGACTGTGCTTGTCTTGCATGGGTGTGTTGTCCCCTCAAGCACTGGGGTCCAGAGCCCTGCTCTGCAAACAGAGCTGGGACTGGAAGGACTCAGCCTTGCATGGTGCTGCAGGCTTGGAGCTTGGGCTACATCCCACCTGAGCTGGGCTAATAGCCATCAAAATATCTCTGCACTCCATTCCCCTGAGCCAAGGCCTGCAAAAGCTCAAGGCAATCCAGTGTGAAATCAGAGGAATAATTTGGGTCTGAAGCTGTGCTGAAACAAACAAGGATCTTCCCACTCCAGAGCTCAGGGTGGCTCCACGTGCAGAGCCTGGTGGGTCTGCAGGAGTTACCTTGGGTCTGGGAGGCTTTTTAGCTTCCCTTCACATCTGCCAGGCCACTGCTACATGACTGCTACATGTGCAGTCATGCAGCCTCTTCTGCTGTGAATTCCCCATAGCTATTTTATCCAGGTTTCCCTGCATTCTTGTGTAGAAGAGCAAGGTGGTATCACTATTTTAACTGGGTATTTAAGACTTATGTCTAAACTCTGCAAGGGAGTAATCCCATGACGTCGCATAGGTGCACACTGGTGAATGCAGAAAGCTCTTGTACACATAAGCATTAAAAACCTGGAGGATTTCACCTGCAGTTATCCAAAGTCTTCTCTGGTCTAAGAAAGGCCTTTGGGAGAGTGTTACAGAAAAAAGAAATCATGCCCTTGGGTCTCCTACTGCATCCTAATGCTGATGCATTAAATAATAACTCCCACTGTCACCGCTCTCTGATGTCACCAGGCTCCCAGCTGCATTATATAACTTTATATAGCACAATTAGTCATATGGCCTTTTCTGTCTGACTGCCTTCTCACTCCTAGGAAGTTATTTCAAGTCAGCAAGTGTTAGGAGAACATAAATGTTTATACAGTGGAAAAATCCATAATGATAAGGAGCTGGTTTAAAATAGGTGTCAGAAGGGATACTGTCAGTCCAGTGTTCCACCACAGTAAAAACGGGCAGCTGCCACATTCCTGTTCCTTGCCGAGTAACAGACCTGAACTACAGCAGTTTTCCTATGGAAGATAAACTTTCAGGCAGAACAAAAGCACAGAGTGTAAAATGCGTCAATGACACCCTGTTTCTTACTTGCTCATAACACACATGTGATGGTCAGTCTGGAGGGCCAATGCTTTCCTCCCTTTTTGTGCAGGTGGTTTGCAATCATGGAAATCCAGCTGTTCGTTGTGCTGTTCCTGTACAAGTACGAATTTGTGCTGTTGGATGCAGTGCCAAAGGAGGTAAGAGATTCAGGCATTTGTGTAGCATTCTCCATCTTTATACCTTTCATTCATCAGGCTCAGCTGAACAACCATGATCAACTGTGGTTACATAAATTTTGAGAGGAGTATTATAAAACATGTAATGAACAACTCGATCGTTGTTTTAACTCAGAAAATCCAGGTAATTCCATCAATTCTGGTTACTGGGGCTGCACTGCCTATATAACAAAGTGCTTACAAGAATGTTTTGTCTCATCATTGCCTAAACACTAGCAGAGATTTGATACTGGTTGCTCACAAAAACAGTAAACATGGAACGAGATCATTAATACTTTAAAGATATGGAATCAGATGTTACACTTGTAGTGGTCTACCACTCCATATTCAGGAGTGGAAGGTAAATGATGAGGGTAAGATTGAATGAGCAACAGAAGATAGAATGGCACAGTTGCCACCTAATTATTTGAATACTTGGAAAGTATTCAAAACTGCAAGAGTTTCTTAAGGGCTCATGTATCTCCCTAACATAGTGACTGGAATAATAATTAACCATGAAGGCCCTACTCAAAGGCTTTGGCAAAGCCTATAAATAATTATTGGTATTTGGTTTTGGTTCTCTAAGACTGAAGATGCAAGAATGCTTGTATCTTAATGTTAAAGCACAATGGTAATTCTATTAACTAAACTAATTTACACGTTTTTTCTGAACTTCTTCTTTCTTCAGAGCCCTTTACACTTGGTGGGGACTCAGCAACCCATGGCACCATTACAGGTCCGGTATAAATGCCGGGAATGAAAATTGTGCAGCACTGACCTTTCTTTGCCAGCCCACGCTGGATGGATGGGCCACTGAGCTGCTTCCTAATCCCACATCTTCAGACAGCTTCTCTGTCTGCAGTTCTTGATTTCAGCTTTCAGTGCTGTACATTGTGCTGTGCCAAACCAGTGCATTCATACCTGTGCTCCTCCTGGCTGCCCACCTCCCAGTGCTTCAATCCAAGCTCTCCTGCTGCATTCATAATTTGTGAGCCAGTTACTCACTGACTTTGCAAATCTGATATACTAAACTCACAAACCAAACATTCAGGACTAAAAGCTTCAGTGTCTGGAAATCCTGTGTGGAAGCTGTGCCAGAACCAGTGGAGAAGCAGCTCCCTTGGGCCAGGTCACTGCTTCCTGCAGGGCATTTCAAACCAAGGCCAAAGTGGTGCCTCATGCTAAGAAATCACATTGGTAACAACAAACAGCTCCTTGGTGCTGGTGTGCACAAAATCCAGGACAGTCTGAGCAGAGACCTCTGGATCAGCTCCACATCCTCATAAACTGTGGGGACTTGCGTGTCACTGCCTGTGTGGGCAGGTGAAGGTCTGGCCTACTCTGCCTACAACCAGTGCCAACTCCTTGCAAATAAAATGCCCTTGTAATGGAAAAATTGCAAGCCTCTGGGATCTTGTTCCACTGGAACACCTGAAATTTCTGCTGAGCTTTATTTTGCTCCACAGGATTCAGAATTGGTCCTTGCATGAATTTGCAATGGAAGTTTGACCATGTTTAGCTCCCAATAAAAAGTGATTGCAAGGAAAGCTGTTCCTGCTCATGAGACTGGTTGTCTGTTATTATCTAGAAAACTTTTACTTTCCCTTCCATTAGTTATAGAACAAATTGCACAAACCTAAGAATATTTAATCACGTAAGGAACACCTAGTAAAAGTTTTTTGAAGACACAGTCAAGTAAGTTCAGATACCAACACTTTAACTGCTGTCAAATTTAATATACAACAATAGCTGGCATGTATTTTTAGTCTTATAAGTAAAGATTATTCATCATTTTAAAAGTATTTGCAAAAAAAAACCCCTCATACAGACTTTGAACAACAGAACAAACTATGGGAATAACATGCATAGGAAAATAACACATTGTATAATTCATTACATGGTTGGCTTACCTTTGTGATGGATAGAACAACTTCAGTGATTTATATGACTGGAAAATGATTCATCCAACTTTTATTTTAGCCCATAATGGTTAACTGTGTATGAGTTCCAATCTTAATTGCTGTTCCAGTGTTTCTTCCATAAATGAAGGCCATTCCCTTGGACTTCATGCATGGTATTATCTGGAAGTGCATGTTTTAATTTTAAAATTTGGAAATGACCATAATATTTGTAAGGCCAGGATGGATGGGCCTTGGAGCAACCTGGTCTAGAGGAAGGTGTCCCTGCCCATGGTAAGGGATTGGAACTGGGTGATCTTTAAGGTCCCTTCCAACTCAAACCATTCTATGATTCTGTGATGACTTTTATAAATATAGTGCATTCACAGACCCTCACCCTGATCTGCCAGAGCAGGATGAGGCCACTGGTGCTGTTTGTCTGAGTGCTGAGTGTTTCTGTCTGAGCTGGCCACTGGAGCCATCAGTGCATACACACATTTTACACATCTGTGGATGTGTCTGCTGGATCCAGGGGGCTGGAGCTGCAGCAGCCTCACCTCTGTGGGGCTACTGGATTTAGCAACTCCCAATCAGTTGCGAATCAGCCATGAAAATACTAGTCCTGAAAGGCAGGGCATGTTTTTATTAGAAGTGCAGGCTTTTGCAGGAAATAAATACCTGTTCATGGTAGAGGTGAAGAAAAGTGGGCCTGACTATGGGGTCCCATCTCTGCCCTGTTGTGGATGACAGCTCCAGGCACTCGCTGTATTTTCCAAGGTGGAAAAAAACAAGGGAGGTGGATTAGTAAAGCAATGTGGTGGTCAAGTGATAGAGCTAAAAGGGGTCTTCTGCCTGGAAATAATCCAGAAGCTCTGGGGGAGGAGAACACTTTCCCATGAGACAGGGTTAAATGGGCATTAAAAGGTCACTGCGATACCCTGTGCAGGAGTGGATTAAGAGCAGCTAAATTATTCCTCTTCAAGTGCTTGTCCAATTGGCTTTTAAATACAGCAGTGCCAAATTTCCATGGGGGATCTGTCCTCTTACTTGACTCTCCCTGCTGTTAGAAAGCTGTCCTACATATCAGGACATAGCAGGAATCAGAGTACGGTTTTATTCATGCCATTACCACAAGACTGTAAGAAGCCAAAGATTTTTAAGCCCACAGAGAAATAAAATGTATTTCAAGCTACCTTTTTTATTTCTACCTTCTTATGAAGTCTGGTGTTAAAGGGAAACTAGTGGAGCATCCCACAAAAAACATCACAGAAATTGTAACTGTTCCTCCTCTAGACGTGGCAAAGGCCAGATCTACCTGATAAATTCCAGTGTCAAAGTCATTGAAACAATGGTAAGAGTTGTTGTAATGAGACAGGAAATTTAGTGTTACAAAGAATGAGAAATAAAACTCTGTTACATGAGTTTTCCTTTAATAATTGTATATCAGAGAAGTGTTTCAGGGAAAAAAAAAAAAAGGAAACTAACACATTCCAGACAATTTTTTATATACTTTTGAAGAGAGGATAAACATTTTCCCTGAAATAATAAATTTCCTGTGGAAATATAAAACTCCTAAAAACATTTTGAATTAAAATTGTTGACCTCTTGTAAGTGAATGCTTCACTGCTTCTCCAGTCAGCGCAGTGAAAAGATCACCCACAATATCAGCAGCCACCTCCCAGAATAATCACAACTTCTTTCATGTCTTCCCTCTAATGAGCCTCCCCAAAGGCCCCTCTCAAACCAAGTATTTCAAGTGGTCTTTCTCTTTTCTGTGCCATTGATTGCCACAGAACCCAGAAGTTTAGACTTAGCACATACACCTTCTCAAAATAACTGTCTGGGGACTAAAAGATAGGGCTGTGGACATTGAGAGGTGGGCTAAAAATAATTACTTCCCCTCAAAAAGAAATTAATTTTACAACCCTTGCTCTGTGCTGGGCTTAGGCACTGTGCCAAGCAAAACTCAACTTAAGCATGTGTTTTGCCTTAAACAAACACTTAAAATGGATCTGGGGAATAAGAATGGATTTTGATTTAAGCACAGGCTTAAGTGCTTTGCTGAACCAAAAGCCTCAGTCCCTAACCTGTTGTTTACAGTTAGTCTTGGCATCTGCATTGCAATTTTAAGGACATACAAAGGTTAGTGGAAATACTGAGGTGGCTTTGCTCATTTTAGGTGAACCTGGCACACACGAAAGGATTTTAGGAGCATTTATAGCCCAAACCAGTAGGCTTTGTTGGCAACAAGCATCTTTCCCAATTATTTGGTACATTCTAAATGCATGGGTCATCAGACTGCAAAAAATACTCCCTGTCCACCATGTGGTAGAAGGGGAATTGGACACAGGAAAGGCAGGCAAAAGATAGCAAGCACTTAATTGCAACAGCCAAGGAGAGGCTTTCATCATGTGGCCATTCTGGATGACATTGGACATGCGACTGATTGGCACGGCATTATTTGGGTTTTTCACTTTGATCATAAAATTACCAGGAAAGGCTTAATGGAGTTATAAATATCTTGTTTCCATGAGAGTCCTGGGAGGATAATTATAGCACTGAAGTCTTTACAAAGATAGAGCATTTATAAAATGATATTATCTGAGGCCTCCAATGGATAATGTAGGGAATTCTGCACTCTATTCCCAGCTCCCCTATTGACTCATTGTGCTCTTTGGGTGAATCACTTCATCCCTCTTTCCTCACTCTGGGGTAATAATGACAATTACCTACTGCTGCAAAGTCTGTAGGGCTTAAAAGCTGTAAGTGTTGCTCCCACTCATCAGAGCACTCCTGCCTGGTTATTGATAGCAATGGCTGTCTGGAAGGCTTTGGATGAGCTACATGTTTTCCTGATGTGTGCTACTGGTAAATTACAGTACTTTTAAGAGTTACAGTCAAAACACTCAGGAGAAATATTTTAAATCTCTGAATTCACATTTTTTAAGAGGATAATGAAACAGCTGTCTTCAGAAATACTTTGCTTTTAATGCAAAGCTGGGCATTTAAAGACTATGGACAAGTTTCTTGTTGAGTGAAAAGACAACTTCCTTTCATAAAACCAACCCCTGTGGAGGAGCATTATCTAGAAGGCTGAGCAGCAGCTGCCTGTGAGTAGGAACTACATCTATGCTAACATTCCTAGCTGCACTTTTTCTGCTCTAGAGACACCATACATCATCTTTCTGGCTTTGAAAGAGGCAAGTGAGGAAAGAATGATGGCAAATGAGCAAATGACTGTCACATGGGATACTTTGCTTGAAGGCCCTAACATGGACTTTGGTTACAAAAACAAGAACTTCAGTGCTGGAGAGGAGATCCTACATCTCCCATCAATAGCACTGTAACAGCCCTGGCTGGGATTGCAAACAGCTCCTGATAAATTTGAGAGAGATCAGAGCTCTCTGATAGTGGATGGGCCTTTGGAGCTTTCTGTGCTTTTTTACAGTGGACTGACATGAAAATGAGCAGATCCCTAGCTGGAACAAAGTAGAACTACAGATGAGGAAATGGAATTGTTTTACCAAGCACTGAAATGACATTTCTATATGAATAGTCCTGACAACAAAATTGCCCATTTTTCCAAAATAGAAGCTCCTGCTCTGGAGCATGTGCACTCCTGGGGTGAAGGGAGGAGGAAAAGGCAACTTCATTACTTTTCAGGAATCTGCAAAACATAAACCAGGAGAGTCTGAATGTCTAAATTATCTATATGGACATTCTGCTTCTATAAAGCAACTTCTAGGTAGCCCACAAAGGCAGAAAATGCATTTTTTCCTGAGTGCATTTCTCAGATCATAACTGGGCAGAGAAATCTAAACCAAAGGAGGATCATGTTCTTTACAAAGCATTATGGAATGGAAAGATTTGGCATTCCCTTTTTTCCTGTGTCCTTGCTCAGAGGCAATTACCAGTGATTCCTGTAAAAATCTGACCCAAATAAGAGCTAAGAGAGGCTCTGTGGATGTGGTGCCTCAGCACTGCATGTCCAAACTACTCATGCTGTGGGATCTTGCACTGGTAAAGAGGATCCAAGCTGAAGATGGGGCTCTGTCACCTCTTCCCCTCAAAGGTCTCAATTGCCAGACTTGACTCATTTGAATTAAACACACTGGATTCATAGTGTTGTTCTTTGTAACTGCTGGCACAGATACATAGGCAGTCTTAAGGCACTGGCCTTTTAGCTGACTTTTATTCTGAAGACCATCAATGCTCAGAAAAGCATTGTGTCCTTCTGTTTGCTTGACACCTGAAGAAAATCAAGTGATTTCCAGTATCATGACATGGCCCTCTGAATGTTATTCCCAGGTTAAAATGGATGAGCAGCTTGAGATGCTTGAAGAGTTCTGCTCTTTAAGTAATTCACTAGAGCTGAAGATACTGCCTTTGATGCTCTTCTGCCCAAATCTTAATATTGTAATGTACTATTTTCAGCTTTTTTATAGAACTGGAATAATACACAGATTAAAAAAAAGGATAATTACTAGGGTGTTTTCAGGCATTAAAGCTGAGGTTTGGAGTTTCTTTTTCTGAGAAAATAAACCAAGGAATGTTTTACTATCTGAAAACCTGGCAACTGGTCCTTGCTTACCATGGAATAAAATCAAGCATCACTTTGTTAAAAGCCAGTTTCATCACAATGATCTAGTTGTTCCTTAAAATAATAAAGAGGCCTGAATCGGCAAGAGATGGTTTTATTCTGTCCTTTGGGTATTAATCAATATATGCAGCTAAATTTTCCAGCAGACACTGGCCTTGCAGCTTGATTCAGAAGTTTTGTGCACATGCACAGTTTGTACATTCACACAGTTTGTACAGGTGTGTGAGTCTGTAGGAAATGAGTTCTCTACACATTCACAAGCCAGGACAAATCCAGGTGCTTTGCTGCAATCACATCTGCCCTGAGCTGCCACGCCCTGGGAAGGAACATTTATCCCTCCACACAGAGACGTTCCAGCATTGGCATCTTTGTACAGGGGCCAAAGGTGGAAGCTGGGCAACGGATCTGGAAGTTGGGGCTGGCCTGCCTGCTGGGCTCTGAGCTCTCACAGCCTGGGAAGGTGCCATGCCACTGGGTGTCACAGCCTGGGAAGGTGCCATGCCACTGGGTGTCACAGCCTGGGAAGGTGCCATGCCACTGGGTGTCACAGCCTGGGAAGGTGCCATGCCACTGGGTGTCACAGCCTGGGAAAGTGCCATGCCACTGGGTGTCACAGCCTGGGAAGGTGCCATGCCACTAGATGTCTTGGTGGGCTGAATAAAACACTCATGGCACAGCAGGCTGATCCCCAAGGTGGCCCTGGAGCAGTCAAAGGCACAATTAGACTAGAAGCCCTGCTTCATCTTTCCCTTTTATCTCCCATTTACTGTTTCCATCCTCCCTAGGAACTTCAACAGTGCTCTTTTCCCCCCTTCCCAGTTCAGCTGTAAACTCAGTTTACATTTTCCTTCAGGTCTTTTAAGGCATCCAGGCTGCCAAATACCTGAAAAGTTTAATGCTGGAGTGCAACACTGCAAGGGTGAGCCTGGCAGATCAGTGCCTCAGTAGGAGATAACTCCTGAATGGACTGGCTGGCCCTTCTGGAGCTGTGTCACACTGCTGGGAGAGCAGGATTAGGGGGCAGATGTGGAAGGAGGACACTCCTTAGAGGTTGCTCTGCTGCAGTGACTCAGTGCTGTGGAAGCTGTGACTGCCCAAAAATACCTGTATCACCAAGACCATTTCCATTTTGCCATCCCCACTGCTCCCCTTGCACAAGGGCTGGCAGGACAGGGACACTGGCAGTCACTGATGTGATCTCTAGAAAATCAGTGCTAAAATATATAAAAGCAATGATACAAGCATTCTCAAAGATAAACTGTGTAAACAAACTATGTCTTAGTAGAAGTATTTAAAAATTAAGTTTTCACTTCTAGGCACAATTCAGGTTCAAAAATACAGTCTCAATTGTTACTTACCTGCTTGAACTGCTTATTTTCCATTAACTGGATGCGTATGTGGTGTCATGCTGACTAATAACACAGCCTTCTGCTTCCATGATACTCCAATTATGCCATCAGTAGTCACTTAAAAGTGCCAGAATAATGAATGAAAATTTCAGAGAAGAAAGAAAAACACAAGAAGCCTGAAGATTATGGATCACACTTAAGGAGACTGAAACATTCAATTTTTTAAAATGATCTCTCCATATAAACAAAGCTTCTTAAAATGACATTTTGGAAAGCCTTCCTGTGTCAATCTCCATAATTAAGGGTAAAGATTAATAAAAGGCAAAGAAATCTCATACAGTGGACTTCTCCATCAAACCTATCTAGCACTGCTTCAGAACCAGGGCTCCTAAATTCTGCTTCTCAACAATTAATAAAAATTAATTACCACAATATTTGCTTTAGAGGAGTAAATTGTGTCTTGCAGTCTGTGAATTACAGTCTGTGGCCTTCTAATTAGCACATATAAAAATAGAATTTCTAGTAGCTTTTTTATTTTCTTAGTTGTTTACATTCTTAAGCAAATTAAATAATATATTCATAAGCTCAGTCTGTATTCAGATACCTAAATAAGCATCTTGATTTTTAAGAGCACCTACAACTCTGAGTCACACAGTGCTCCTGAAAACCAGGCCATTTATTTAGGTGTCTATATTTAGGTACATGAGTTTGAAGTGTTTGGCTTGAGGTCACATAGCTATGGCTCATTGCATTTTTTTATTTCCATTTGGGTCATAATGGGCAAGTCACTTCTAATAATTCTCATCACAAATGTAAGAAATAGCAGGAGAGCTGGTAAGAATTACTTACTAAAAACCATAATGATGTTTAGCATTTCCTGAAAACACATGGAGTTTCATTCATGGGGAATTAAAATCTAAAAAAGATAGAAATCAGTGCATCAGAAAGGTAAGACAATGTGTTTAGAGACTAAATTTATGTTGTGGTTGAACTGTGCTCATTTCCTGGATTGAATTTTCTGACATCTTTGTCATTGCCTCTATAACCTTGTGACCATTTTGACAAGCCAGATGTTTCAGCTTCTTGTAGTTTGACTGGGTAAATCCTAGAAACCAAGTGTTTCTACTTGTTAACACATGGCAGCAAACCACAGTTTATTCTTGAGGAATTTGGGCTGACATCATCCATCATGCTCTTGAATTGTGGACACAACTCCAGGATTGCTTTTGAATTTTCACAGTAGCTTGTACAGGCCTTGACCTTAATGAACCCATTATGAACTAGACAGTCCAGGACTCTGCTGAGAGCACTTGGAAAAGGACATAAGGAGTTTTAAAAGAAATTTTAAAGAAACAAAGAACAAAATGAAAACCTTCTATTTCAGCATAATTCAAATGTGACTATTTGCATCTGGCCATAATATTTCAGATCTGAGAGCTGCACTTGTACTGTAAGGATGTTGTTTGTTACAGTACAAAAGGTTTGTTTTTCTTTATTGAAATGGAGGTTGTTTTAAAAGTAAATGAAACCTGTTTTTCCTCTTGATCTATCATGCATCTAGGCTGAAAAAACATCTCTTGTTTAAAAATATTCCTTCAACAGAAATGGGGACGTGCCATTTTTGTTGTCTTTAAAGCAGAGGGTTAGCTATAAGATAGTAAAGTTCTGTTTTGTGGGACTTTATGTTAGACAGGGAATTGTTGCAATGTGAAATCAAAAAGCCCTTTATTTTTTTTTTCCAACGTCTCTCACTCTCTGAAGTAGATGTTAAATGGAAAGATTCTTCGTTCCTGTTCTGGTTGCCTTAAAAGACACAAGCTCCTTGTCTGACCTCTGTCTGCTCCTGAAGATGCTCAGAAACAACAGGGATATGCCAGAGAGGGGATTTAGGGAGCAACAGAGCCAAATGCAGGGCGTGTCCCACTGCAAAGGTGGGAATTCAGGGGTTCCAGAGCAGTGCCACAGGTTCTTATGGAATCACAGACTGGTTTATGTTGGAAGGGACCTTAAGGATCATCCCAACCCATTCCATTCCCTGCCATGGGCAGGGACACCTTCCACTAGACATCATTGTTCCAGGCCCCATCCAACCCAAACTTGAACACTTCCAGGGATGAGGCATGCACAGCTTCTCTGGGCAACCTGTGCCAGGGCCTCACCACCCTCATAGGGAAGAATTTATTCCCAATTCTTAATTCAACCCAGCCTTCCATCAGCTTAAGGTATTTTTCTTTGTTCTACCACTCTATGCCTCTAATAAAAGTCTCTCTCCAGTTCTCTTGTAGCCCCTTTAGCTGCTGGAAACCCTCTCTAGGACTCCACACTTGCCTGACCCCCACATAGCAGATTTGGAGAGAACAGACATCCCAGCTGCAGCATGTGCTTCCCTGCATATCCAGTTCCTCAAAGGAAACAGCTCTGCTCCATGATCAACCTGCTCATGGAGTAATGTGTACAAGGGCACTACAGGCACTGAAATTTTACAGCAGGTAGAGGATAGTCTCCTTTCCAGCAGGAATTTTTCATTTGTGCAATTATTATTCCTGTACCCAGAATGATGTAAAATGCTCCGTAGATACAAAGGAAGAAGAGCCAGTGTTTGTTTTGCACATTTTTGCTTTTCTCTATAGTATGTTGCAGCTAAGCTGCTCTGCAGTGCTGAGCACACACAGACACTGGAGAGGTGTTGAGGCAATGTTGTCTCACTGCCCTGAGTGACTGGGTGATAACCCAGCAGACGAAGTTCAGCAGTGATAAGTGCAAAGCACAGGGGAAAAAATAACCCCAACCACACACACACCAACACTGGTTAGAGCACTGCAGGAGATCTGGAGACAGAAGTGGAAAGCCCTCTGGAAATGTCAGTGTGAGGCTAGGAAGCAGTCAAAAAGGGGAAGTGAATGTTAAGAGTCAGTAGCTTCCCCTTAGATGATGAGGAGACCCCCAAAGTCATAGGACTCTTTAACCCAGATGCTCAGAGTTATTCCAAGTCCCTTGGCCAGACAGCTCTTGTCTATTCCAGACCCAGCAAAATTCAACAGTCATTTTAGCAGAATCAAAGTTTGAAAGTAGTGTTTTCTTGTAAAATTAGATAGGCTAGAGAGGAGGGTGATAAAGTCTCCCAGTGAAAACAAGAGAAAACCACATGAAATTTAAAAAGGGATAGCTGGAGGGAAATCCAATTAAAGGCTAGGAAGTAATGACAGAAGAGTTTGGAAGGAACCTAAAAGATTATCTTGTTCCAACCCCTGCCATGGGCAGGGATACCTTCCACTAGACCAGGTTGCTCCAGTCTGGCCTTGAACACTTCCAGGGATGGAGAAGCTTCTCTGGGCAACCCGTGCCAAGGCTTCAACAGAAGACTTTCTTCCTAGTATCTAATCTAAACATGTCCTCTTCCTTCATCTTAAGTCAATCCACCTTATAATGATGGTGAGAAAGTATAAACAGTAAATTTACTGCCTCTATAACAAAGGAACAATTAAACAGGGATAAGACTTAGTGGTTTTACACAGTGAAGAACTATCCTGTCACAGCACATTGTGGAAATTGGTTCATTTTGAATCACAAATGGGTTCAAAAAGAGTTAAAAACTCCTAGAGAACAGGACCACTGGTAGCTACTAATTGTTGTAACTTCAATTAAACCATGTGTTCCAGAAATCCCTACCTCCCTAGTTGCTGGAAGGTAGATAAGGTAAACTACCTACTCCTATAAGGTCAATAGGAGAACATAGAGCCTATTTTTACACTGATTTATTAAGCATCCACTCTTGGCTGCTGGAGACAAAAGACAAAGCTAAATGGATCCAACCGTGTTTTTTATGTTCTAAAAAAGTAACAGAAACAATCAAGAATATAATGCTGACAGAGTCACCATTAATTTTACTTGCTTTATCCATTCTAATCTCCAAACTCAGCCATTTGCAAGAAATCATAATCCAGATCTCGCTAAAGAATTTGGGATTATCCCAGTGAGCAGAAATGTAAAAGATAAAGCATTGGTTCTTCAGCATCTACAGATTTTCAGGCATTACTTATTTGTTTCTTCTAAAAAAGGGGAAATTATCACCAGAACATCTGCAAAGGCTGCAGGACTTGGCCAGGGTTTGTATTTTGATGATCAGAAATCAAGGTAACATTGGCAGGGGGCAAAATCTTGTGGTTACAGTGCTTCAGTTGTGTTGAAATTCTCAGTGGCTGCTTCAGCACACTTGAGAGGCCACTTTTGCTTACAGATTAAATCTGGAGATGGGAAGCAGGTGCAGACTGAAGATAATGAGCAGCTCAGGATTTGGAGGAGACGGGCTAAGCCTGTGCTCTGGGATATCAGTAACAAACTCCCACTCAGTTCTGTGGGATGAACTCACAGCAATGCTTGTGGATCCTGCAAGTAGCAGCTGTTTTATCACCTCCTTTGGTATTCTTTCCAGAATTACAGCTTCCTCCAGGTTTTGGCACTCTGCAACTGCTTGGGCTGTGGGAAGATGGCCACAGCCTTTAAGAGGCACAGGGTGCATGGTCTGAACCCTGGGGTGAAGGGTAGGACTCCACAAAGAACCTTCTCTCAATTGCTCCTATCCTATTATTTTTGCAACACCATTTTTCCACGTCTAAACAATATATTATTTTGTGACCTTTCCTAATATAAATCTTTAATGCTTATAACACAGGATATTAACATCCTGCAATTGCTGCCATTATCTGCTTTGAAGGACATTTCACTGCAAGCAGTGGAATTTAGGGTTTTTTCCCCTTCATCTTAGCAGTAGTGCCTGGATGCATATAAACCCAGTGCTGACCTTGTCTTTCCTGATTTTTCCTGAGCATGGGTTGGTTATCTTGCTTTCAAAAATGCCGAGATTCCTATTTTACTACAAGGAAAACATATGCTAGGGCAGCTTCATCACAATGAAAACATTCTTCCCAATATGAAAATTAATAAAAATTGAGACACAAGATATAGTTAAGAGGATGGAGATAAGAAGACACAAGGAAATTGTATAACATAAAATGCAGGACAGAAAAAGCCCAGTGGATGCTCTTCCTACTCAGAATATTAAAATAACACATCATGCAAAGGGAACACACATAAATGGAAACAAAGGAAAATATCATACCAGGTTTAATTCCCAAAACACAAACCAACAAGCAGATAATTTGATTTAAAACCTGATTAGTTTATATAGTGACATCTGTGGTTCCATAGCTTGCTTACTCTTCTGCATAATGCCTAGAGCAGTGAGATCATGGTCAGAGATCGATATTTTAAGCACAAGGACAAATCAATGAAAATAATAATTACTATTATAAGTTACATATGATACATTTTAAAATAAAAGTAGAACTGAAGCAGAAACCCTGAAAGGGATCTAAACCAGATATGCATAAATGCATAAGTCAGTCCTGAGTTAAGGGACCAGGAAGAAACTCTTCTGTTGCAAGTCCAGCAATTTCTAGTGCTCCTTGCTGTCTGCAGAGATGAGGTGGGATACACTATTGATTTCATTCTTCACACTATTTATTTTCTGCTATTATTGGAAAGTGCTGCTATAAATGGCACACATATTTTTATATATTTTAAACTAATGTAGAATTATTCCTTACATAGATTTTTATAGGGTATTTAATAATTATATGGGAGTCTTCTAGTTCTTCATTACATTCTATAGATTTTCAAAGCCATCTTTACAAAAACCTATTTATGTTTCTGTAGCACCCTATTGATTAAATCCCTTTGTATTACATTCCAAAGCGAAGAGACCACAGAAAATCAGTGTTAGCCTCGGATGTGCAGCTGGAAGAGAGAAAATAGCCCTTCTTTTAATAAAACATGCCTTGGGGGCATCTGGGGGCTTTCTCTTCTTTTTAAAATCATGACCAGCATCAGCCTTTTTTCCATTATAAACGTGACTTTCCTTTAGAGCCCTACAAATGCTTCTTTTGGTCTGGCATCATCTGTAGTGGGGAGATAGCCCTGATTCACCTGTTAGCCTGAAGATCTGGCTCTGCCCCAGATGGAGCTCACTCCAAAGGACAGTCTGGGTGCTGGTGGTCAGAGTGGAACATAGTTTTGGGAGAGTAAGTAGGACCCCTGCAACATCACCACAGGAGGGCCTGAGGGGTTGTCACTAAAACCATGGCGAGGTGCCCCGGCGATGTGAGGATGCCCATCCCACCCACCTCTCCCCTACCTTATTCCATCACCCCTTCTCACTCCTATTCTATCCCACCCCACCTCTCTCCTACCCCAGCTCTCCTCACTTCCATTCCATTTCATTCCTTTCAACTCCATCCCATTCCATCCCACACCACCTCTTCCCTACCTTACCTTACTCCCCCCATCCCACCCCTCTCCACTCCCATTCCAACCCATCCTGGATGTCCCTACCCCACCTTTTCCCTACACTAAGCCATCCCATCCCACCCCACCTGACTTCATCCAACTCCGCCTCACCCTCAGGGTGGGGCACCGATACCTTGAGGGAGAGCAGCTTTGCCAGGAGAGCACCAAACTCTGCCCGGTTCCTGCCGCTCCCTGTCTGCTGGGGCGTCAGGAGCTCCCCCCGGCTCCCCTGTGTCGCTCACCTGTCCTGTGTCCCTCTCGCCTGTCCCCACACACCTGCCACTTGTCCTCGCTCATCCCTTGTCCCCGCACATCCCCTGCCCGGCTCGCCTGGCCGCGCTTATCTGTCCCCCTCCATTCTCCGCGCCCGCGCCCTCACGGGCTCCGCCGCTCCCCGAGTCCCGGAGGGTCGCCGTGGGAGCCGGGGGCGTGGCCAGGAGTGTGGGAGGCGGGATCAACGCGCTCCTCGCGTTCTCATTGGTGGCGCCTCCTGCCTGTTTAGGCGGAGGCGTTGCTGATTGGGCCGCCCCGTCCTCCACCTTGGCGGGCGCGGCGGGCGCGGGGCGCTCTGAGGGAGCGTTGGGCGCGGAGCGAGGCGCACTCCGGGCGGGCAGGGAAGGGCGAGCGAGCCGCAGGTAAGGGCACGGCCGCCTCCCCAGGGGCTCCTTCCCCGCCGGGGCCGCAGCGCTGTCCGGCAGACCGGGGTTATGCAACCGCCCCGCGGTCCTGCCCCGGCGCCGCGCTGCCCTCGGGGCTCCATCCACCCGGGGCGCGGGGGATGCGCGGCCGCCCTTCGGGAGGGACCGGGGCTGGGGCCGGTGTCTCCCCCGATGGGATGCGGAGGAGCTCGTGAGGAGGGATGGGAAGTGGGAAGGAGGTTTGCGGCCGTGTGGGAGCAGGTCGGGGTCGCAGCGATGCGGACCCGGAGCGGGCGCTCGGGCAGGGCTGCGCCGGGAGTCCTGTGAGAGGGGCTCTTCCCGGGATGCTTTAAACTTGACTGCTGTAGCCGAAGAGGATGGCTTTGAAATGAAGCAAGGTTGGTTTAGATTAGATATTAAGGAATAAGTTCTTTACTGTGAGGCTGGGAGGCACTGGCACAGGTTGCTCAGAGAAAATGTGCATACCCAGTCCCTGGAAGTGTCCAAGGCCGGCTTGGAGCAGCCTGGGATAGTGGAGGGTGCTCCTGCCCATGGCAGGGGGCTGGAACGAGATGGTTTTTAATATCCCTTCCAACCCAAACCATTCTGTGATTCAGTGATCCCAAGCCAATATAATTTGATGCTTATGTAATAGATAGCTCTCCAAACTTGCTGGTTTGGTTTCTTTTCCCCTCACCTCTCCTATATTCTTTTGTACCTCTTTAAAATATTGTGTTCCTTTATTTCTTGAGTTTGGAGTTTAATGAAGATTCCTAAAAGCAAATGTATGATAAGTTTGTACAGCTGAAAGAAATCATATAAATGAGAATTGTAGTTTAATCAAGGGTTATACTTTACACCAACTTCTGTCTTTGGCTTTCAAATTTTGCCCTTGGAAATGGTTTGGTCTTTTAGCTACTTAGAGTGGCTGCCCTGATGAAAAGGAAAACTCCTATTCTGTGAAAATACATTATTAGTGTAAAGAAACTGCTGCATTTATCTTGTAGTGAAGCTAAATTATAGAGTTACCCATCACCATTGTACAGATGGAAGTCTGAATACTCTGGGAATATAAAGCATTACAGAAAACTGCTAACAGTAAACAAGGACAGAAGATTTTCTTTAGATGATCATCTCTGTTAACTAGTCTTTGGTACCTTTAACAGCAGGATATGTCCTTAAACTTCCGAGAAGTTGTCAGGTGTGTGATTCAGTTTGTTTGTCCCCTTCCAAGTATTGTAGCTTGTGTTCAGATTCTGTAGCTCGGTTTGTCATTGAGTAGAAAATGTGTGTCATTAATTAATTTATAAATTACTTGATTGTGCTAGCAGGAAATCCTTTTAGAGGAGGAAACTCTGAAATGTTATTCCGAGTCCCTATTGTGCCCCGAGTGTCTGCTAGGAGTTAAGCCCTGTGAATGGCTCCCGTTGCAGGTAGTTGTGAGTGAGACACGGGGCTCAGTTCTGAATTTCAGGTTACAAGCTGGAGGGCTGCTGAACGAGTGTTCCACTGACCCCTGTGTGAGGTGACAGCTCTGGCTGAAGGCCGGTGACACTCTAATGCTGTGTGCCCCTTATGAAACTGGCTTGCTTTAAATAGATTAGCATAGAGGCCAAGTGAAGGTGATCAGGAGGCTTGTTCTGGTTTCTTTGTGTTTGAGGAGGCTTTTTGGTTTTTCTTTTTTGTTCTTTGAATACCTTAATGTTGCCATGGTTACTGTAGTGCCCAACTGATTGAAGCTCAGCTTCTTGACTTTAAGAACGGTACAGGAAATCTTCACACCTGGCATTGGCTGCTCCAAAGCATCACCTTCCTGTGGTGCAGTGGCACTGGAATTTTGGCTTGGTAGGGCTCACCAGTGCCTCCTGGATTGTTTGCTCCAATGCTCAGCAAGGCAATGCCAGACGAGTCTCTCTGTAGTCTCAGGATGCATCCCTGGTGTGGGAGGCACAGCTGAACCTTCGGTGTGATGTGCATGTCCTGGACTGCTTGAGCTGACCAGTCCTGCTTTAGAGGAATAAAACTGAATAGTCCCTTTGGATGTTAAAAGCTTCCAAAAATAGTTCCCAAGTCTCAGCTAAATTTAATGCGGCTAGAATGTCAATGGAAAGGATTAGAACATTTGGGATTTGCACCAGTTAGCATTTAGGAAAAAAAAAAAATAAAATCCTCTTCCTCGTATCTGCCACTTTTGTAAGAGGAAAAGTGGAGATTGGCACTATTTTTGTGCGGTGCTAACCCAACTGGAGCTCAAATGTGAGTGGATTTTCCTGTGCTGGTAATTTTGATTCCTGTAAGGGAATTTGCCCAGGTGGGAGGTCAGGGTGTGGGAGGGGGGGTCACTATAGCCCTTATTGCTTTTGAAGGCTGCAAAGGTTCATTAATCCTGTCATGTGTGGTCCAGTTCTGCTCTTTCTAATTAAGTAAAAAGCCTCTATTTAAGTCCATAGGAGCTTTCCAGAGTGAAGAATTAGCACCATTAAAAATAATGCTCATCTCCAGTGTTCATTGTGCAGAGTGGAATGAACTTCCAGTAAGTTATTCTGTGACCTTCCCTGATACATTTGTGCTTTCTGACAGAGCCTTCAATGTGGAGCCAGTTGGATTCAGCAGGAGATGCAGCCCTAGGCTGACACCACTGAAATTGATGGCTCTGCTACTGTAAAGTCAGTGAATATTTTAAGTAAAAAATTATTCTTTCAGTAAAATCTTATTCACTGGGTTTGATTTCTCTCCTCTTGCCTCTCCCCTGCCTTTGAATTATGGTAAAAATTGCTTTATTGGGGCTGGTTTTTTTCAGTAGGAGCCAAGATGAAATCCCTACACTTCTCCTGGACCCTTCTACAAAAGCAACTGCAACTTTTCTTGCTTTGTTTTTTTCTCCAAATTTTCTTAATTCCTGCAGATTATGGTTTCCAGGTTTGCACTCAGGACTCAATAACACTTCTAGTTTATAGTGATTATATTTAAAGCTTCTATTTGTAACATTTTGTTTGCTTTATTCTATTTTTAGTCATGTTGTTTGTCATGGCAAGCAGTGTTTAATAAAAAAAAGTTAAGTTTCCTCTGATTTCAAGAGATATGTGCCTGTTTCTTGATGTCCCTCAGGGATTCTTTTTAAAAACTCTAAAGATAGGGAAATGTTCACCAAGGAAATGCCTTATTAGTTTCCATAAAGACAGTGGATAAATCTGTAAATGCTCAGTGATATAGAAGGCATTGGTCCATTCAGACACTTCATGTCCTCAAATTGTCTTCATTCAATACAAGGTTTTGGCTCTGCAGGATCTGACTTCATGAGAAGATGTACATCTTTACCCTTTAGTTTTATACTAAATAAGTGTAATTTTTCAAAGAGAAACTTCAGTGTGCTACTGCTGTTTTCCAGTGAATATAATATTCTGCTGGCCTCTGTTAATTTTAATTAGAGGTGTACTGTGTCTAAAAATAGTGAGGTAACAGAATGAACACAGAGCTCCCACTTGGAATCTCTGCAGAGATTTTGGTCACAGCGTCTCCAGTGCTGAACACTGACATGACCTGATCTGTGCCAGTGGGAAGGGTGTTTGCCTTGTGTTTGGAGCCATCCCAAATTGGAAACCTTTGCACACCTGGACCATGGGAGGAGAAATTTAAAGTAACCCACATCAGAGTGAAGTGATGTCTCGGGTCTGGGAGGGAAGTGGCTGCTGTGGTTCTCCAAGGGTTAAAAGTGCAGCACTCTTGAGTTTTTCTCATTCTGTGGGATGTATTAACGTTGAGGGTCCAAACCTTACATCAAATTCAGAAATAACCCAGATAACATTCAGGTGTGCTTTCAATAAAGGGAATAAATGGGTGTGGCGAGTGCTCACCTTTATCTGGGGGTTATGTGAAGTTGTTTGTGTCAGGTTTGAATCTGCCTCAGCGTCTCAGATCTTTCAGGGGAACAATCCTGACAGAGTTTGCTGTCACGATCCCAGGTAAGATTTTGGGTAATTTAGCATCAATATTAGTTCTGGATAGTGCCTATATTAGTGTATATATTTTTTTTTTTAATGGCATTGCCACTTTTTAAAAATTCTGTACGGCAACTTCTGATCTCAAGTATTTGTAAAATATGATTTGGGAAGGGAGAAGCAAATGCATAACTTGATCTCAACTCATTGCATTTTAGAAGGAAAGTAAGTACAGTTTATTGTTATGTAGGGGTTTTTTGTTCTTTTTTTATATAAAAAGGATCCTAAGGGGAAGAAGTTAACTATTTTTTTCAGAAGCTGTGGAAAGGAGCTTTAACATAAATGGGAATGTGATCCAGTGTGATTGTATTATCATAACATAAAAGATTACTTTTAATTGGGCTTATTTCATATGGAAATCCAGTTCATGGATGATACATGACTTAGAGTTAATTGTTTTAAGGGATTGGAAACGTAAATTCTTTTGTTCCTAATTAGTTGAATAATTGGAAAGAGAATGTTTTTTTGTCAGAGGACTGCCTGAAGTGGCTAAGTAGTTTCAAAGAAGCCACAAAACACTACCAACAACATGATACCTGAGCCCTAAGGTTATAGAGGATATGAAGTTATGATTTTTTACATATATGTATTATATATGTAAATTTTTTAATGTGTAACATTATTCATATGGAAGAATGTCAGATTTCCATCTTATGTCTGAGGATAACTTCTGATTGAAATCTGCTAACAAATGTTGATTCAAGTATGCTTGTTCCCTGTGATTATCATTGAGCTCAGGCTCATAGGCAGTTTATTTCTCTTGGGGAACATGTATGTATTTTCTTAGGTTTCTGTTTTAACTGTGGCGCTGTGCTTTCTATGGTGCAGTGCATGGCAAAGGAGAATCTGTGAAACAACAGTTACTGCATACAGGTATTCTTAACCATCCCATCATAAACTAGGCAGAGGATTTAAGAATCAGGTGTAAGTTAACTTGCTAGTGGAGGGAACACTAATCAGAACTCGGTGTATCTTAAGAGTAGAAGATGCGTGTGCAGGCACAGACACCTGCAAGTCTGGGAGAAGAGCTGGCCAAGAGCCTGTGAGACAGGGACTTTCTTAAAAAGACTTGGCCAATACCCAAGTCCCACTGGGTAAAAATGTCTCAATAATTGGCTGGAAAAAAAAAATCAAGCTTTTCCTATCCAAGAGCTCTAGCAGAGCAAGACTACTGCCACACGATGTAAATATTTATTATTTTCTCTTCCTGGCTGCTGCAGCGTATGTTCATTTTGTTATTGGTTAAAAACCTGAGCTTCATGGTTGTAACTTAAAATCCTGTTCTGTTTTGTTGTTTGTCATAGTGGTTTTGCTGAATTCCTAATTTAAAAGCTTTCCTATGTAGTACTTTATTATAATATGGCTCTCCAGGAGAGAAAAATAGGCAACTGTTTAGTGAGGAAGCCTATAGACTTTTCTGACTTCTGTTAATAAATTGAGATTCTTTGCTTCTCTGCACAATTAGCTTTGTTATGCCTTGGGAAAGGAGGTATGAAACTTGTTAGCTTTAACATTCATAATCCAGATTCCTACAACTTTAGCATGTTCAGTGTAACTCTTAAGTTGGTCAGTGTCTTCCCTGGCTGCAAATTGTTTGTCTGTTGTGAATGAAATTCTTCCCTCGCACAAATCTGCTCTGCCATGTAAATTGTGTTTTGTAACACACTGGGCTTGAGGTTCATTTCCATAAACCTAATGACACAGGCTAGACACAATGACAAACATGCTTAGAGATGATTGTTTTTGGAGGAGATGATTTATTAAAGCTTTTTGCTAGGGAAAACACTGCATTCTGACGTGAAGTTTCTGGCTGCTATGAGGATTTCTTTGCAGTATTTCCCTGGATGTGTTTACCATGAAATGTGCAGTAACACAAAGCTTAAGTGAATTGGTTCAAATACCAGAGACAATGTTGCTGTGATGGTGAGCTCTCTTACACTGATGTATACTGCTGAACTTGTAGCCATCTCTTCTGCCATTTGTTTAGGCTTCTTCTTTCCAATTAGGATTTAATTTCTAAACCTAAATTAGTTGGAGGTGGTTGTATAGTATTGGGCTAAGCTGCTGAAAGGAAAGTATGTATTTGATAGCCTGAAAACCCATCCTCGGGTTAACACAGTACTTTTGAGCATGGCTTCAGCTTGTGTACTTGAGAACTTCTGTCATTAGCCCTGAGATTCCAGCAATAACAATTACTGATATTTCCATAACGTTATGGAATGATGTGCTCTGTCATCATCCAAATCTCATTTCAGAGCAGAGGTTATATGAAAGGCACAGCCATGGCAAATTAGCTCCATAATTTAGCTTTACTGAGATTAAGTGTAATAAACCCATATGGTTTAATTTTGGACAGCAGTTCTATATAGTGTGTTTGAGCTAATATTTACAGCTATTTATAGAGAATAGCAAGTATGCAAGAGAGCAAGGGCAGAGCAGAACAGATGAGCACGCTGAGTTTATGTAACTCTAAATGCTTGTGCTAGAAGGAAAAGCATGATTGCATATTGTTATTGAAAGAAACAAATAAAAGGGAATAGATTATTATCCAGTAAACTTCTACTTAACTTACTGGGGCTCTGTAGATGCAGTAGGTTGATGTCTATTAAGGACTTCTAAATACCTGATTTAATATTAATTAACTCTCTGATCATTAATTGGACCTTGTCTTACTCCCCTTGGCTGGCACGCAGCTTTCTCTCATAACAACAGTAGTGATACCATTTAGTGTATGGGTTCATTATGTGTGCCCATCATTTTGAATGCCTTAAAATTACCTTTCTATACTGATGCATTTGGGATAAAGGCTCCAAAATCAGCAGGACTTTCCTAAAAGTGCTGAAAGTCATTGAGTCCACTCTTTTCTCAACTTTATTTGCTTTCTAGTGTGATTAAGATGCAAAGAAATTGCTAATGAGCTTTGAAAACCAGTCTAAGTTCTGTACTTAAACTGTAGTAAAAATTGGCTGTGTTCTGTACAGCAGAGATTGTAGCAGTCTTGGTTGTACTGGCTTTTGATGGTGCTGTGTTCATGCTCCTTTCCATAAGGGTCTTTAGTTTTGGTTTTTATTTCTTGAAGCCTGGTTTAAATTTCAAAGTTATTTTCAAACTTCTTGCCCTAAGCGTTATGCTTCCTGAGCTGGCTGCAGACTCAAAAGCACCAGCGACCTTCCCATTAACAAACATGGTTCTCTTAAACCCAAATACAGCATAATATTTTCTCATAGGGCAAGGGGCCTTTAAGTAATGTCTCTTCTGCTTGTGTTCAGAGGCTTGTACTGGTATGTTTAGGCCTTTTCTGTGCTAATAAATGCAGTTAAAGTCCCTGTTTGAACCTTAGTGAGACTGGTCTTAGTGCCCTTTGTCAGAGGCCATTGTTGCCTTGAAATAGTGTGAAATTCACTTTCTACAAATGGAGCCCCCAGACTTCAGAATCTCTGGGTTACCTTGTGGATGTGGAATGTTTAAAATTGTTGTAATAACTGAGTGATGTTATCTTCTCTGTGCTGCCAGGGATGAGGGGAGATTCTTACTTCTTTGGAATGCGGGGCCTTGGCCAGTATGGCTGCATCCCAGAGGATGGAGGACACTTCCTACTCTACTCTATCAATGGAGACAACGGCTTAAAGAGATGTTTTGCAGAGGAAGATTTCCATGAAATAATTGATTTCAACGATCTCCCAAATTCTCTCTTCGCTTGTAATGTTCACCAGTCTGTGTTTGAGGATGAGGACAGTAAGGTACAGTGTCTGTTTCCAAATTTTCCCTGTAAGAGAAACCTATGTTTTATATCTGTTTATTGTTGTCAGTGAAACTGTTTCATCTGTTTCAGGCAAAGAAACTTGATCACAAATATGACTTCTTTCTAAGGTGACAGCAGCATTGTGCTTTGACGTTTATTTCAAGAGCTTAAAAGCCTTTTTGTCAGCTGAGGTCAACAAAAAATGGGTTTTTTTTGTTGAGATTTGCAGAGTACTGAAATGGAGGTTTGTGTCTTCATGGCAGCCTTGGCTGCAGGGATGGTGGGAATAGCAAAGTTAAACATGTGATGGCTGCTCCTGCTTGCTGATCACAGATCACTGAGATGAGAGGCTGCCTTTCTATATTTTCTCATAGAATTAGAGAATCCTTAGGTTGGCAAGGACCTTTAAGATTGAGTCCAACCATTAGCCCAGCACTGCCAAGCCCACCACTAAACTGTGTCCCCAAGTGCCACATGTACACATCTTTTAAACCCCTCCAGGGCTGTGACTCAACCCCTTCTCTGGGCAGCCTGTTCCAATGCTAGACAGCCCTTTTCGTGGATACTTTTTTCCTAATATCCAAGGTAAACCTCCCTTGGCATGCCTTGAGACCTTTTCCTTTTGTTTACTGATTGCTGATTTGGATAAGAGACCACCACCACCTGCCTCACTCGAAACTCTTTTCATATAGAGAAGAGAGATATGGTCTGATGTGTTTTAAGTTGTCTGTAATACTGTGTTCTCACTCTCATGCACTACAGATTTTCTAGATAAAAACACATGAGAAACTTCATGACAATATTTTGAACTCTGCAATTAATCTAAAACAATGTTGAGAACAACATGGTCTAAAGATAATAATAACAACAAAAAAGCAACTCTTGCAGGAAGCATTCAGTTTCTGTTTCTTAGTCTAGTATTATTTCTGACTGAGACTTCAAGAATATAAAACTGATAGCTTGGGGCTTTATTGTCTGATGAAATGAGTCTGAGCTAATTGTTATAGGCACATCTCAAGCTACTTGAGCGTTCTGTTCAGAATTTTCAATTCACAAACAAGCTGGCAGTGGTACAGTGGGTTTTGCCTGAAACTGTCTGAGGTATCCAGATAAAACTACAAAATCACTGGGACCAGAGCTGGCCAGAATGGACAAAGACTTTTTAGTGGGAGGATTGCCAGATAAAAGAGGAATAAAACAAGACTTCTAAGGATACAGGCTCCCATTAAAGGTACTGAAAGTGATGTCTGGTGAGGCTGTATAAGTGGAATTATTTGGGTTTAGTTCTTTAGGCATTTTTGTCTTCTGTAATAATGTCTTGTGTATGTTTGAGTAATATAGGTTAGTGCTGCAATATGAGCTTTAAAGTGGGCATTTATATATTACAAATTCTACACTCTAAATTGCAATTTTGAAAAACAGTTCCCTATTTTATTGAACAGGCCTTTTGCTAATAAGCATCTTGCATTTACAGTCTGCCATTTTCCAGAATTTTCTCACCATCTGGTAATGAACTTGTCTAAAGTTGAAGGTGTCTGAAAGTCCAGTTTTAAAGGAAGAAAGCAGAAGCCCACCTGGAAGTAGAGACTCTTTCTTTACCCTGCAGAGATTCTATCCCCACTTGCTCCTGAGCTTTCCCTTTTGAGAGCTGCATTCTGGTATTTAGCTGATGGCTTAGTTAGAAAATGGAATGGGTGATTATGTAAGTATGTGGGATAGCAATCCCCAAAGACTTGCAGGACTTAAGGATATGGCTTAAGAATAGCAGCTGGGTTGTGGAGGTGGATGTTTTGTGCCACGTGCGGGTCTGTAAGAGCCCTGTGCATGCTGTGAGTTGAAGCTCTGTTTGCAGGTAAGTGGTTACTCCTCTAAGTCTCTGTTTAAGGAGATAGGATTACCTTCAGATTTTACATTAAATCCAAGAACCTGGGGAGTTGATTATAGTTTTTATTATTCCTGTAGAACATGTTCTTGTGTTCCCAGTTGATTACTACCCATAATCCTTTCTATTAATAACTGTTGCTGCAAGATAAGAGCACACATGAATTCAAAATAAAAATATTGTCAAGTTGCTGAGCTAAATTTTAAAATCTCACATGATTACTATTAATAAATGGTGATAACAATCATATCTTCAATTATGTATTGATCCAAAGTATATGTAATGGTACAATAAACTTCTAAAAAGTATGTACTATAGTAATGGTTGTATCTAAAATTGTTTAATTGTGGTTTTCATTCTACAGAAAGTAAAGCTTTTTGTAATGTATTTTTGACTTTTACTCTTGACCTGCACTTTTAGGAGTAAAGTGAAGGTATGATTGGAAGTTATAAGTTAGCTAGTACAAGAAGCAGAGAAGCCCCTCATTGTAAATGGCTGGTTTGATTTGGTGTGGAAAATTCTGAGTGGCTTTACCATGGAACAGCATTAAAGTAAAGAAGTTGCTGTGTTAGTTCTAAAGTTACATTGTGGCATTCACATTCTCTGGACAGGGAGACATAATTCTGTCTCTCAGGAAAAGCACAGAGAGAAGAGAAAACAATCTTTGTCTGTGCTCCTTTGTTTTCCCCATATGGAATGTGGTATGGAGATTGTTTACCTGAAGTGTTTCCTTGATTGGATTCTGGTGAAGGTTGTTTGGGTTCAATGACCAATTGGATCCAGCTGTGGCTCGGACTCTCAGCAGAGTCGTTAGTTGATAGGTAAGTAAGAAATATGAAGAATAGGATAGTCTCTCTTTAAATAGTGTATTAATGTAATGTAGTATAGTTTTAATAAAGCAGATCCTTCAGCCTTCTGACTGGGAGCCAGACATCGTCATTTCTTCCCTGTCAGGGTCACCCTTTTTTACTATATTACATTATCTGAGATGTCCAAGGGACTGAAATGTCAAGTTCAAACTTCTAGCACACTAATACCTAAGCAATACACTTGCTAAAGACAGGTTTTAATTTGAAGGCATTTAACTCCTTTGTATCAGATACAGGGTAAATTCCAGACTGTGCTGGAATGTGGACTTGCAGCAGCTGCTGGCAGCACGTACACCTGTGCTGGGGATAAGCTGATCTGGTTTGTTCTGAGTCCTGTGTCAGAAATACCCTTTCACCTGTGCTGCATATCTACAATCCCTCTTAGAAGGGATTCCGTCTCCTGTCAAAAGCAATGATGGCACCTGCAGGGAGCCTGAGTTTGGATGTTCATTTTCTGGAGGTGAGAAACTCTGGCAGCTGAAGGCTGAGTCCTTTGCAGGGAAAGACACAGGCTTGGGTTTTCTCCTGAGGTCTCACTATCCTGAGCCTGAGGAGTTGTGGACTCTGGGATCTGGAGATGATTTTGCCATCAAGCTTCAAGGAAGCTGCTTGGAACTGACTGCCTTGAAACACTGAAGAAAAGGGAATATAGATTAATGCTACCTACTTGCTTCAGTAACAGAGCATCTGGTCAAAAAATATTTTCCTACCTTCCAGCCTGTGTTCCTTGGAAGAAATGTGTACTTGGGCCAGGAGAACACCCCAGATAACTGAGTCAATACTATGGACATGTAGGGATTTGTGCAGAATGTTTCAGCAGCTTCCTAAAACATCAGAAGGATAGCAGCTTGCTATAGCTGAGGGGAGGTGGCTTTGCTTATCTCCACTCCCATCATGGACAGCCTGCACATTCCTATGCAAAATGAAATTGTACCTTCTTTACTGTGTGCTCGAAATACAGAGCTTTTTAGTTCCTAAAATTCAGCAAAGGTGTGGCAAAGATTATCCAACAGGATAATCTGTCGCTAAGCTGGGATTGCATTCAGTTGTGCCCCTGTCACTGTCCTGTGTTCTGATCATTTGTTTTGGCATAAAGCTGTTAATGGTAGGGGCAGATTAATTTGGTGTTTTGGAGTGTACAGCACTGACTTGGTTGGGTCATGGAAGTCTTACTGTAAAAAAGCTAAAAATAAGATTACGCCTTAACCCCGGGCTTTGTTACATTGATGGGACTATTTATGTGTGAGTAAGATATGGCAAAATTGAGACTTATTTTTGGCTGGTAGAGTGACTGAATGGGGGGGGGGGTGCTGCTCCTTTTAGCTTTCCTGACAAAGCAAGTGTGTTGGTGAGCCAATGGCCCTGACTGATAACTCCTGAGGGTGGGTATTCTAGTGCTTCAGCAATTAATTGCTACCCATAGCCCTTAAACTCTGGCTGGTAACTATTTTGTTGTGCTTTTGTTATGTGTGTGTCACTGTTTTGTAAAACCAACCTTTCTGTTCTGTGACTTGAACTTCCTTCGGGCTGGGACCGGTTAAACACACTGGCAAAGTAAAGCATCTTTGTGTCTTAGGATGGTTTCTTCAGATGCTGTAGTGCCTCAGGAGATACTTACACAAAGCTAAGAGTATTCATTATTAGAATATGTTTTCATGAGAGAAGGATGTGTTTCCTCAAGCATTTTAGAAGCTGCACGCTCCTTTTTTTTCCATTCTTTTGGCTCAAATTGGAAGGTGCACCGATTAAACTTGATAGTTTTATTTCAGATAAAGAATGTTTCATCACTTTCTGAGCATTTCAGTTATGGTGAAGCTGCCTAGGCAGTGATTGCCAAAGTCTACCAAGTGCTTTTTCTTGCCAATGTAATCTAAACCAATAGGAGACACTATTATTATTTTTGCATGAGAAAATACTGATCAAATGCTTCCAGTTCTGGAATTTCCAGCATGAGAAAGACATAGACTTACTGGAGGGAGGTCACAGAGATGAATGGATGGGAGCCTGTCTGCTCTGAAGAAAGGCCAAGGGAGCTGTGCTTGTTGAGCTGGAGAAGGCTCAGGTGGATCTGAGCAGTGTGTGTGAACACCTAAAGACATGGTGCAAAGAGGGCTGATCCAGACTCTTTTCAGTGGTGTCAAGTGCCAGGAGCAGAGGCCACAGGCATGACCTGAAATGCAGGAGGTTCCCTCTGAACATCTGGAAACACTTTTTTACTGTGGCAGTGATACCACAGGGTGCCCATGGAGGTGGTGCAATCTCTCCCTCTCCTTGGAGATACTCTAAAGCTGTCTGGATGTGGTCCTGGGTAGCTGAACTTGAGCTGGCCCTGCTTGAGCCAGGGGTGGGTTGGAAAAGATGACCTCCAGAGGTCCTTTCCAACCTCCTCCAATCTGTGATTCTGTGAACATCTATTGTTAATTCTTCTGATGCAGAGGGCCAGTGCACGAATGCAAGATTGGGGACTGAAGGTGATTAAAAATGCATCTTCTGAACTGTGAACTTGATGGAGCTGGGATGGGGCAGGAAGGAGAAAAGTCAAACTAACAAGCCAATGGAAAAGATAATCCTATTTTAATAGAAGGACTTTACTATGAAAACAATTCCTATTTTCATGAGGGATTCTTTCACATTACAACATTATTGACATATATTGGATGATTGCTTGCTCTTACTTCAGAAGCCTCTGTTAGACTTCCTCTGACTTTTTTTTTTTAAGATTTATTATTGAACTTGGATCCTTAACAATATTTAAGGCTCCCTCAAGTGGGTGCTGAAATATTTGTCCAAGGGTGATGCTTTAAAAGCTCTTTGAAGCCTTACTTGTAAAGCCTTTTTTCCCTTTGTAGTTGCATTCAGATTTCTCAATAAAGCCCATTTTCATGCTGCTATTTTTATTTTTAAGGTTCAGTGAAAGACACTGGACTGCTCACTGGTATGCTGTCTTTAACGTTTATATGTTAATTCTGGAACTGAAACTTTCTGCTGATTCTTTGATTGAAGCAGATAATGGAAATGTGTCTGTTCTGTGCTCCTTTTAAACAAAGTGGAGCCAGTGTGTCTGCTGCCATGTGTGAAATGTTTCTTGAGTTCCCTTTTCCTACTGGCTAATTCAAGATGATGCTCTGGGAGGCTCTAGGCAGACCTTGTGTCTGCAGGGGAAGGAAGATCTGTTCCTTTTGACTTGAGTTTTAAGCATCTAGATTGTGAAGTCAGAATCTCTTTGTTCATATTACATCACTGAAGCCTCTAGGTGTTGAGTCATCATTATATTTAGAGGGTGGCACACTTCTTTTTAGTCTAATATTAGTATTCAAGCCTGGACCCAGTGGAAGGTCACCCTAGCAAAGATGAAGTCAGGCTCCAAGGCTGGAAAGGAATGCAGGCTTCACTTTGCCTTCCTAGTACACTTGCTGTTGCTTTCTTTACTTTCAGTTTTTCTACCTTTTAAGGTTGGTGGTGGTTGATACGATAACATTATCAGAAGCTGCCTCTTGAAGCAGACTGTGCCTCATGCTATGGAATCTACCTACTTTTCTCTGTCCTGCTTTATAAATGGGACGAGTGTTAGTCCCTGGCATTCTATGCAAATGGAAGTGTTTCTTTGCTATGCTCTGTCTGTGCATCTAATAAAATGAAAATACAGAGAGCTTGCAAAGAGTGACTGTAGGAGAAGTGTCCTTCATGAATCACAGCTGCCCCCTGGGAATGCTATTTTGCACTTTTCCCTGGGTGCTTGTTTGCAGACAGCCAAGCACTGCTTTTTTTGTATGCACTTTTGGAAGCACTAAAATAAAGCTTTAGGAGGCTGTTCTTGCTTTAAGAAATGTGCACTCTGAAGTTCATTTGCTATTGCATTTTTTTTTTCTGTAACTAATTTCAAATACTTTTCCTATGAACTATCGCTGAGCAATGCAGTGTTTTGTCTGAAAACACCTGTGGTCTTCCATGCTCTGCATCTGATATTCCATCAGACTGCTGGAGCGGTAAGCCTGATTTTTTTCAGCCTCATTATGCAAGTTATCTCTACAACTGAAAGGAGCTGTTGATATTAGGCCTTAAAATGGCCTTAAACCAAAGGGAGGGTAGGTTGACATTAGATATTTAGAAGAAATTCTTTACTGTGAGAGTGATGAGGCCCTGGGACAGGTTGCCGAGAGATGTGAATGCCCCATCCCTGGAAGTGTTCAAGGCCAACTTAGTTGGAGCTTGGAGCAGCCTGGTCTGGTGGAAGGTGTCCCTGCCCATGGCAGGGATTGGAGCTAGATCATCTTTTTACATCCCTTCCAACCCAAACTATTCTACGATTCTGTATTTGTCTTTCATAAACCTCCCTTTTACCCCACAGTGTAGCTGCTGGACCTTGTTATCCAGTTCTGTGCTGGCACATGGAATGGGATGTGGTGTCACAGTTGCTCCCTGTAGCTGTTGTTCCTGTGCTTTGCTCACAAGTCAGGTGTGAGTTCTGTTGAGGGGCTCGGATTAGAAAAGCAGTAACTTCATGAAGGTGGAGGTACTGTAGCTTGTGAACTCTCTAAACATGACTGGCAGTAAGATCCACAAAACATCTCTGGAACTCCTTAGGACTCAAGCCACAGTAACCATAAGGAGGTGAGGTTTTACTGGAGAAGGTGAAGTAGGGAAGTTCACCTTCATTGACATTTGGGATCTGTTGAGTATTCATTATGGTTCAGAGGCATAAAATGAGTTAATTTTGATTGGTGTGTTTTGCATATTCAGAATGTCAATGCATATTTATAAGGAGATGATTTAAGGCTGCTCTTGTAGCTTTTAACAAGACAACTTGCATTTATGTATGTATTTAGGCTCTGATGGTAATTTCCTCTGAGGTGATCTGCAGAATTTCCAGAGGAGCTGTAAGGAGGTGCCAGTGTAGATTAGGCATTCCTTCCATCTTCTCTTGGGTTGTTCTGGAGATGATGCTGTTAGCATGCAGGAATTACCCAGCTCTGAATATTCCTCAATTGCATCAATGTTCAATCCTCCTCTGAAAATGTGGTTTGGTGTTTTTGTGGTGCTGCTGGTGTTGTTTTGTTTTTTTAAAACAAAAAACCCCTCAACCTACCAAAAAGTTAGTATCAAGTATTTCTGGGTCTGAAAGACCACTGTCTGTCATGTGGATCTTGTATAATAACTGTTACAGTACTTGAGATTATTTTCCCATCCATGCACAGTGTTCTTGGTAGCACAAATGCCCTTGTTTCGATGGGAGAATGTGCCTGGCAAAAGACCAACTGGGTTAAAGGTAGGCCTGTATTCATTGCAGCTGAAATCTGAAGTAGTGCTTCAAAGCATTTAGCTATACTAGTTGTTTGTAAATTACAAAAATAACCTGATTAATGTTGTTTCCAGAACACACAAGACAGCAGTTACTGTCTGCTTTTTAAATTTGGAAATGTACTTTTTTCCTTAAGAGCAACTATGGAAAAATTCTTCTAGTGTTGGGCTTTCTGTGGCTGTATTCTACTCCACAGTCTAGAGGGAATGTGTTATCTCAAACCAGGCTGGGTGGGAAATCTTGCTTGGGAAAGGATCATTCAGGGTATTTCCTTTTTTTTTTTTTTTAAACAGGAATATAATTTTTTTACCAGTTTTACTAAAATACTAAATACTAATACTAAAAGATTTTTGGATAATGAGACATTTCCACAAAGGTGTTAGTAAATCCATGCCAAGGTTAATGAGGGCCTTCTGTTATTACATGAGTAAACAGGCTCTGGGAGCCATAGGGAATTGCAAGGTCTTGTGTGTAAGTCAGTAAAAAATCATCCTCTTAATTACTCCTTTCTCCAGCATAATGGCCACTGTAGGATAAACTGTGGGTAGGTCTGATTTAGATATTCCTAAACACTGTGCAAATTTAGGTTTAGATTCCACTTGGCAGTTGTCTGTCTCCTGTAATAAGATGAACTAAATTCCTGTACTCAAATGCCTTTTGATCTTTGAGGAAGTTGGATCTGTCCTGGAACACTGAGGCTGGTGTGGCTTTCCTCTGAACTCCACCAGGGTTAGCTGGCACGAGGGTTCAGCCAGGGACTTCTGCTGACTGAGTTTAGGTGTTGGTGGAGTTTTCCTTCTGCTTATCCTTCTTGAAAATACTGGATGGGTATGGAGTATTGAGCCTTTCTTCTCCAGGGTGATAGGATATATTGTTTTCTGGGATGATAATATTTATTGTAGCTGGTGATACTTGCTATTCTTGAGCAGTGTTAGTCCAGTTTGGGTTTTTTCCCCTTTTTTTTTTTTTCTTGTCTGGCAATCTAAGTCATGGCATGTTTTTAGAAAGCAATGAAAGCCAAGATGATAAGATAGCAGGTCACACTTGAAATAAAGCACAGCCATGAACTCTGCAGGAACTTCCTTGGGCCTCATTGAAACTGATGCTGGCACATTGCATATTAAAGGAAGAAGTCAACCCTTCTGGTATCTGCTGACATGAGCAAGAGCTACAGCTCCCAAAGGGAAAAGCTTCTTTTATGTAATTTATAGAAGCGTCTTTGGTTTGTTCCACTAAGTAGTTCTTATCAACAAATATCTGCTAATAATCAAACACAGTTTTGCCCTTCTCACTCCAGCAAACTGTCACTCTGAAGTCAACAAATATCCTGTTTTTCTAGCTGATAGTAATCAAAAAGTGCAGTAAAGCCATTCTAATGTGGTTAGGGCAACAGCTGTTCTTTATTTTAATAGCATCAGAGGTCCTAATCCCACCACAAGTTCTGCTATCAGTTTTCTGGCCCAAGGAAAAGGCTGCTGAATGAAGGTCAGCCTTCATTAGTAGTGCACAATGACACCGTGTTTGCAGAAGCAACCTTACAGTTTAATCACATTCAAACCAGTAAATTTACAACTGTAATTTCCACTTATTTAAGGGAATTTCTCAAATATTTAATACAAAATATATGTTAACACCGTGAAAGAGTTAAATGCAATTAATAAGCTAATAGTTAAAAGAGGTGGGTAAAAAATACTGCTTGGAGAGGAATATTGTCTTAGAAAATGAGGGATATGAGGAGGTGATGTGAGAAAATATAGGGTGGAGAAGGGAGAGATGGTGGCTTTAAGATTGTGGCATTAATTAAGAATCTGCAACCGATTTGAGCACAAATGTGAGAGATCATAGGTGAATCAAGGTGATATGAATTATCAGTTACTTCTGTGCATTTGAAAACATGTTTTCTTCTGTGCCAGCTGAATTCCTGATTCTTCTCCAGCTGATGGAAATTTTAACATTTGCTGCAGTACTGCAAAGATTTCTCCATGGATTTGTTCTCAGGTCCAATCCCGGGGCAGCAAGATCTGCTGATACCATTCCACCAGTGAGGATTTTGCTTGAGTTCTCAGTTTCCTGTGTAGTGTATGTGAATGTACTTTTTAAAATTGTCTTGGCTTAATGTGATTACTTTTAGGTTATTTTCTTTTAATTCGATTGCATTTTCTGGACACTCTACCCTGCTTATGTTACATAACTTTTGTACTGGGCTTTGAAACTTAATCCAGAAGCAGAGGCATTGCAGATGTGGTAGATGTAATGTGTTTGTCTCAGAGGGATAAGAGAAGCCTTCCATGTGATAGGGGCTAATGAGCTGGAAGTTAAGATGAGAGTAAAATGGGAAAAAAATTACAATATCTCTGACAAGAGAGTAATGAAAGCCACTCTTGCACTGCAGCAGAGTGGACTCAGATCTGCGTATATTGGCTTTACCTTGTCTTGTGGTGAGTTAAGAAAGCATAAAGACATTATAAGACTGCAGTATGCAGAATATAAAAGTGTTCCATTTCATTTTACTGGAACCAGCACTGGGGAGAAATCTGATGGTTTCATCCCTGTGTTTCCAGTGTGTGGCTGCCTTACAATAGAAGAACAAGCTGGGAACTTCTGAAAATGATGAGGAAATGAGATACCAGCCCTGAATGCAGGGAGAGATGTGCCCTGTGTTAAGACCTTGATATCAGACTGATGTGTACCATGGGCTGACTTACAAAAGCCATGATAAAGTCAAGAAACCCATGTCTCATTAATTCTTATTCTTCATTACTCTTTTGGATGCTGATTATTTTTTGTATTTCTTCTTCTGAGCTTTTGGTGATTTTTTTCTTTTTCCTTTTTTTTTTGTTTTGTTTTTGGTTTTTTTTTTTTGTTAAACAGCTGGATTTTGTGGTATCCCTGACTGAAAGCCAAGTCAGTTCACTCAGACTGAAATACCAGCAGTCTTGAAGAGAAGGGAATGGGTATTTCACATGGCTGAGGTTGTGTTGCATTGAGCCACAGGGCCATCTGAATCAGCCTTCTGCCCGTTTCTAGAGTTATTTTTACATGGTTTTCTTTGAGTTCCTGGGACAGGGCCATGTACAGACTGAGAGCACTGACATAACCCAGAGGCTGCCTCCTATGTGATATCAAATATTTTTAATGTACATCAACAAGTTGGCACTGCTCACTTTCACTTTTTTGTCTTTGCAGAGCTTCTGTGTGGATTCTCCCAGGAATATTTCCTTAACAAACAGAGACCAAATTTGGGATATATAATATTAGATGCTTAAATGAGCAACTTCTGGACCCTTTCAATTCTTACATGCTGGTGATCCTGTTCTTCTGAATAAATGTGCAGGGTTGCTTCACACTGTCTGACTTCGGGGATTTGGTCACAGACACTTCCAAATTCTTTTAAAGTCGCTGCTGCCAACAGGAGCTGTGGAAATGTAACACAGAACGCTGTTATTTTGTCCTTCCTTTCTGTGTTCTTCTGGAAATCCCTTTATCTTTTGCATCTTTAACTACAAATCTTCCTTTCAGGCATTTCTTTGCCCGGTACCATTCTACCTGCTGTGTGCTCTGTGATGCAGATGTTTCCCTCACAACTAAGAGGGAGAAACACACAGCACAAATGGTATAGAAGTGTTTCTTAGGAATATAATCTGTCTTCCTGTTTTTATATTCCAATTTCAAATAATTTAAATTAAAAATCTTGTACTTTTTAGTAGGTATTTCCCAAATAAATTGTTTTATTGTCTTAATCCATCACTCTTACAGTTCTGAATGGAAGTTTTTCTGACTCCCTGCTGGTTTTTGACCTACATATAGCAGATGCAGTTTGTCCTGTGCATGTATTTAGATTTTGAGAATTTTTTGGTGGAGCTGTCATGTAGTGAAGCACAGTTCTGATTATGTATTCAGAACTCTGCTGCATCCCAGTCTTTCAGTTGATCTAAAATGTATGATGTGATTGATGCTGTGTGGCGACAACACAAGCAACTGCTTAAAATAGCTGGTCCAAGCTATGTGTCTGTATTCCATGTGTTTACTTCAGGCCTAAGAATTAAATCCTTATCTGATACTTGTCAGTCTTGAAACAGAAAGAGATGGATGTACACCTTATCAGTAGCTTGAGCAAAGATGAGATTTTTCCATATCTTCCATTCCCAGCACAACCCTGTATTTTTCCAGCCTGTTCTTTCTCTAAACTTAACAGAAGGAAGAAGAAAAAAAAAATGTTGCACAAATCTGCATTTGATATGACAATTAATTTTGTGTAAAAACCAACTACTTTCTAGTGGTATAACTGAGGGGCAGAAGGGGTAATGGAGTTTGAATGTGAACAATAACAGGCACTGGATTTTCAGAACATTCTTTATAAGATGAAAATCATATGAACACAGTGACGTTTTTAAAATTTTAGGTGGTTTATGTGCTGCAAATAAGCAGTATAGAGTTTCTGGGTAGTCCATTCTCCTTGAAATATTTAGTACCTGTCTTGCTTTTTCTTCCATATTAGCAGTTAATGCCCTCCCTACCTTATTTTGTTACTGAGGACCTTCAGCTATCCTTTATTATCCACATTCTTGTACTATAAGGACTGCTGTTAACCCCAGACCTAAAAAACATGAGTTGTGTTAGTATTGTGATACTGATTTTAAAGAGAATTTTAGGTTCTTTTTAATGCCTTCTGGCTTTTGACCTAAGTTGCCACTTGTATGCTGATTTTGGTTTTTACTTTTTGAGGTTGTATCTTAGGTGTGTGTTTGGCAAGGTGAAAGGGAGAATTTGCAACTGGCTTTCTTGTACAGAAACTGATGTAAACTGGGGTAAAAACACTGATACTGTGGAGTTTGAGATTAAAATTATGAAAGTGAAAAGCACCGTTCTGCTTCTTTCTGATATCTCCTTGCAGCTCAATATCATGCACGAAGTCACCTTGGTAGTGAAAGTAAAGTTGATTTATGCACACTTAGACCATTTACACGGTGTAGGGGAAAAATCCTGGCTGGTACAGAAAGAAATCCCAGGTTTTTGTGAATAACCCAGCCTATGTGTGTCAGCTAAGGGCCATCAGGGTGTGTGTGTCTGGTTCGTGGGTGCCATCTGCTGACTCGTCCCTGCACCACACACCACTTGCTGTTGGAAGAGGGAAAGATAATATATACTAAAGAATGTAGTTTTAAATACCCCACCACTGGAATATTAAATACAAAATGTACTTCTAAATCCTTGCTAGTTTTGTGGAGTTAAAGCAACAATGTTCAGCCTAAATGTGTTTCAGTTTCATTTCAGCCCTGCAAAATAGCTTTACAGAGGAATTATTATTACTATCAGATTTCTTTTGCAGTGTTTTCTCTTATGGTGGACCTAGATCTTAATTGCCTCATTGTATTGTGGCTCAGAACCTGAACTCAGTTTCTAGCATTTTACTTTCAACATTTTTGAAGTCTTTCCTCATTCCATGCATTTATTCCATTGATGGTATCCATTGATGGTATATAGCTAGGAAGTCAGATTGAAATAATTTCTGTGTTATGCTTGCTTGGAAACCTGGTAAAATAGGTTCTATTGTCCTTTGTGACCATTACCACCACGTAAAGTGGTGTAAATAGGTAATCACACCTGATTTAGGAACAAAGCTGAGAGAAGGGGCTAACTGGAGGAGAATAGTTTAGCTAGATCCTAGAGTAGTTTAGAGCCCACTGATTAAATTGGTTTTAAAGGAAACTTCTCTTTTGTCTTGCTTGTCATAGTTTACTTTAAAACCTAAACTAGATTTATTGCTTTGAGTCACTCAACTGAATGTTGGTGAGTATCTACTGAGAAGGAATTCAATCCTAATAAAAGTGACATATGTAATGCCATTGTCATGAGCTGCTGTAAATCAAATCTTGTTCTGGCAAAGGCTTCATAACTATAATGTGAGATTCCAGCTAATCCTCAGTCATGGAGCAGCTTTGCTCTCCATGCTGTGGAGAGGTAGCATAGCCAAATGATTATTGGCCTGTTTAGGACTTGGGACCCAAATTGCGTACAGGTTATCTTTCTCTCCTGACAAGGACACCATTACCATTCCACCTACTGTATCTGGGTGTTTTTGGGATAAATGCAATCACAGTCTTTAAGGTTGGGAAGGATCTCTGGGATCATGGAGTCCAACTGCTAGCCCAGCACTGCCCCTAATCCATGTCCCCAAATGCCACATGCACCTTCCTTTTGAGCGCTTCCAGAGAGGGCAATTCCACCAATTCCCTGGGCAGCCTGTTCCAATGCCTGGCAACCCTTCCAGTGGATAAATGTTTTGTAATATCCAATCCAAACCTTTTCTGGAGCAACTTGAGGCCATTTTCACTCATCCTTTTGCTTCTTATCCAGAGGAACAGACCACCTGAATACAGCCTCTTGTCCAGAGCAAATGTATCTCAGGAATGATTTAAGGCACTTAAGCCTGGCTTTTTTTTTTTGTAAAGTAAAGGAGGAGAGGTACTGTTGCATTAAGAAGATTAAAATCTGATCCATGTTTATGCATATTTATTGTCTTATTTGGCAAAACCCTATGAAGTGTATGGGATTATTTGAAAGCAAGGTAATGCATAAAATGGATAGTTTCATCCTGGTTTAGATGAATGGGATCATCTGAAATATGTAGTAGTAAATTATTTAAATACATTTACAGTGTTTTTTGAACAAAATGAGAAGATTGAGTACTTGTGCTTTTCATAGCACAGCCTTGCTAAGGAGACTGTTTTTGGTAAAAATAACTTGATAAAAAGCTCTACTTTTAACTTTGAATCTTCTAATTTAAGAATATATTGCTTGTGCCTTTTCCACTTGACTGCTAAGGGGTGGGGATAAGTCTTTGGCATTCTTATCTTTGTGGGGGCGTGGAATGTCCTCCAGATATGCACAGAAATACTTAGCAGAGCTAATTGGTGCCTAATGAGTACAGTCACTGTCTAGGGTGAAACGGTAGTTAATGAATGGATTAAAGAGAACGCTTCCTGAAATATTTGAATACATCAGTAGTTTAAAATACGTAAAATATAAGGGAAAAAAAGTATAATTTTCAAGTCTTGCGAATAGGATTGATCTCTTTGATGTGGTTATTGATTATCTTAAGTGTATTAGGACTGTAATGCTTGTTAGTACAGCACCAAATATAATATCTTAGACGCTAGAGGAAATAAACACAACCAGAATGAATAATGTAACACTAGAGATGCCAGGAACAGCCTTCTTAGGTAGATATGACTCATGTCCCTCTAATACCTTAAGTAATCTTGAAGTTATCATGTCGTTTATGCAACTTGGACTTTTCAATTAATCCTAAGCCAGAACATTTAATTATTAACTTCCTGCTCTAAGGTAATAGCTAAAAATGTTTTTGCTATGTGTAGAAAAAAATTAGCATAATATGTTTGCATTAACTGAGTGTGATGATTACTTTTTTCTGTATTTTGGATATGTAAGAGCAGATAATAAACCTTCCTACCAGCTGAATTTTTTTTTTTGCCGTTTGTTTTTCTGTGTTGCATGTGCATATGCACATAGTATGTGTACAGCCTTCAGGAAAATAATTCTGATATGGAAGTTCACTGGGATTTTCTTGGACTAGTAGAACAGTTGGGTAATTTTAAGAACAGCAGTAGGAAGTCTGCTTGCCAGATTTCAAACAAATGTGTTACTGGAACAGTTTAAGTAACTCGGACTGGGCACAAGAAATTTTTTAGGTAGAGGGACAACTCATTACTGTAAGAGTTACTGTTTTATTTGCAAAACAGTTATCTTAAACTGGAATTCAACCCTGTATACATCTTATTTCTCTTGGCAATGATGGAAGATCCTGTAGGCCAGCTAGGTGAAGGAGGCTTTATACGCTCAAAAGTCATTGTGATGTGCTATATTGTAATTGAAAGTTTGAGTAAATGTAGTGAGGTATTTAAAATGTGCTTATAGTGATATTTAAGTGGCAGTCAAGGAGGAGTCAACAGAGATTTGTCAGACAAAAGAGCGACTCTTCTAAGCTCTTGGCAATACAAAGTATATTGTATTATTTGACTTAGAATTTAACTTCTCTCTCTACTTCAGGTTGTTTGAGTCTACAAGTAAGCAGACCTCCCTGCTTTTCCTCATGCACATTATAATTAAAAACCTATAATGAGAAGGTCTGAAACCAACACATTCCTTTTTGAGTCTGAGTGGTAACATGTCCCTGAGTAGAATGGGAAGTGTTTTATTTGGTGCATCTATGTGTCAGGCTAAGGTATGCTTTGTCCTCACTGGGAGTGTTTGTTCCCCAAATTACTATTGCTGCCCTGAGCAATTAAGTTCCTGCATTGTGTCTTCATGGGATCACAGAGACATGAAGGGGTCTCTGGAGGCCATCTGGCCCAGCCTCTATCTCCAAGTTTAGGACTGTTGCCAACACTAGTTGAGGTCAACTCTGACTTTTTTTCGTCAGCTCTTAAAAACCTCCCTGCAACTCCACAGCCTCTCTGTACAGATGACATCTGTGTTACCTTTCAAGTGATTTTTTTTCCCCAGCACATTTGCAATTTGCCTTGTTGCTCGAAATGCTGAGGAAGATACTGAGCAGTCTTTGCTCTGATACTGACCTTTGTGATATTCATCTGTTGTTTTTTTTGTCAAATGGATGCTGAGCACTCGATAATTAGTGTTCCAGCCTGTCAGTTCAGCAAGTTCTCAACTCATTTTAACAGACTGATCATGCAGCCCATACTTCCTCAAATCACAAACGAGATCATTGGGTCAGGATTTAGATAAGTTGATCTTAGTCAAAGCTTTTTAAAGTGCTTAAAGTGCTTAAGAAACAGGTGATATTTGCATAATATTTGGATGGTTAGTATTACTGTATTATTTCTTGTATCTGTGTTTTTTGGGGTTTTTTTTGGTTGGGGTTTTTTTTGTTTGGTGTTTTTAGTTTGTTTGGTTTTTTGTTTTGGTTTGGTTTTTTTTTGGCTGGCTTTTTTATTTTAATGTCTGAGAGTGATTTACAGAGCTCAGTTTGCCTTCTGTGAGCTACTGGACCTGAAACCTGAGCTGCTGAACAGCCAAAGAGATGTTGTTTGTTCCTTGGAAGCAGCTGAGCCCTGGGAGAAGCTGGCTTCCAGAGCAGGAAATAGCAGGGGAGGAGAAAGGTGAAGAGAAAGAGACCTGCAGTGCAACAGTTTTGGTAAGACAGAAGCACAAGCTGCAGAGACACTGGAAAGGGACTTCCCAGGGAATCAGAGAACACGCTGAATTTCCTGCAGTGCAGGAAGCCACTTCATTGCTGGATGGAAAGCCCCCTGCAGAGCAGCCTTCTATCTCTGAGGATGCAGCAGACAGGGGTAAATCTGCTTCCAGCTGTGCTTCATTTCTATTTTCTCACCATGAGGCTTCTGTATTTTAACATGTTAAGATTCCAGTCTTCAGTCACAGGTAACTGCATCGTGTGCTACGTCAGCAGGAGCAGAGCCAGCAGCTGAAGGAGGTGATTTATTTTACTCACTGATGAAGCAACATCTGGGATAGCATGTCCTGTTTTGGGCTTCTGTACACACATAAAAGGTGTAGACAAGCTGGAGAGGGGCTCTGAAGGGGAGCATATGATGAGGACAGTCTGTGTGTGGGGCTGGGTTTCTTCAGCCTAAAGGAGAAGAATAAGACTGGAGGGACCTGATTGTTCTCTGCCATCAAGTGAGTGTGGAGAAGAGACAGACTTTTCTTGCACGTGCACCATGAAAGGAGAGAAGGCAGCAAATAAACCCAGTCAGAATTTCCCACCTCAAAACTTAGAAGGAAAAAACAATTTTCACAACAGAAGGTAAGCCCTGAATCAAGCTGCTTAAGGAGGCTGAGGAACCTCCATCCTTGGAAGATTTTCTTGGAAGTTGACTGAACAATCTGATTTGATTGCTCTCTGTGCCTTGAGCAGGAGGTTGCACCAGATGACCTCCAGAGGTCTCTTCCAAGGTAGATTATTCTCCTGGCCTATAAGACATATGTCTACATAGCAGTTCATTGCAGTATCCTGGAAATTAATGTGGGTTTAGGTACATGTCTAGTTTTTTGTTCTTTGACTTTTAAGGTTCATTCAGCAAAGTCAGTCATTTCTTTGTGCTGTGTTTCTCTTAAGGTTTTGTAAAGCATTTAATCCTTCCATGTGAGGACTGACACCTACTAAAGAAAATTAAGTCTGGTGTCATCCTTTTTCATGTCTGATTGGCAAATGTAGAGTTTTCTTGTGTGTAGCCTGCCATAGATGGAGTGTAGGTGGTTGCAGGCCTCTTAAAATCCTACTTTTATTTGAACATATTCCTGGCCCTTCTGTGCATTGTTGTTACTACAAATCAGAAGTTCTCATACTTAGTGTTCCTTCCTGCATGACTGGGAAGAAATGGAGAATTGGATCAGCATTCTGACACCAACCTTATCTTTCTTGTATTGATTACATTTTTTTTTTCCACATAGTGGCTAAATATCCTGTGCTGAAGTTCTTACTTTCTGACAACCTCTGCTAAAGTAAACTGTCTCTGGGCTGAGATGCTGCCAGAGTGGGTCTGTTGTATTTATGTGTGGATGTGGTATTTCAGACTACTTTTTAACCTAGTTCATGTTCTCTGGACTGAGCATGCCTAGAATGTCTCTTCCACTTCAGTTTTGTTTCAAGAAATCCAATTTGCACAGTCAGCCTGAGCAGTGGTGTGGAACAAAGTGAGATAGGTGAGGGTTGTCAGGAGGTTTGCTTCAAAAGCACAGTCCTGGTCTGAACTAAATTCAAATATAGTTGCACCTATAAAATACTGTTGTGTGTGTGAAATATATGGTAGTTGAGATTTTTCTTACCTGCTTATGGTGACTTAAAACTTATTCCTGGGGCCATATATAGCATGAGCTTAAGTCATGTAAACTCTCTCAAACATTTTAAAATAAAAATGCATTTTTGATAACGAGTGACTACCACATTACCATGGATTGTATTCTGATCTTTACATGTCTGTTTTGTGAAGCTACCGAACAGCCATCTGCAAATGTGTTGTGCTAGGGTGTGCTTAGATGAATTTCAGATGTGTAGAGAGACAATAAAGAGCAGAGGGAGCAGAAGGGCAAATAATGGAAAAAATGTTAAATGTAGGGTTTGGTTAATTTCTTAAATTATAGTGTGAAATGTTAAATATGTGGAAAGTCATGCCTGATGAACCTGATGATGGTCTATGGTGATGACCTCAATGGATGAGGGCAGAGCAGTAGATACGCTTTATTTTGACTTTAGGTCTCTTGGCACTGCCCCCTGTACCATCCCCATGCACAAACTACTGAAGTAGGTACTAGATGAGTACACAGTGAGGAGGTGTAGTGGGTCTAGTGGTGGCCAAATGCCAGTGCACCCACTAGAATTACTTACTCATTTTCTGCTGTGAGATAAGGATTAGGAGGAGAGCAAAGCAGGCTCAAAACTTTAAAGGGTATAAATAAAACTTTATTAACAGAACTAAAAGGAAAATAATAAGAAATCAGAATAAACCTTCTAAACACTTCTCCTCCCCCCAACTCTTCTTTCTTTTCTCTCTGATAACGTAAAGAGACAAAATTTGGTATTTGCAGTCAGTTTACCACTTCTAAAATAATCTTTCTTAAGTTCCTTTAAGGAGAGGAGTCTCTCTTGCCATGCCATGGAGACTTTTCCACAAGTGGTTTGAATTTTCACAGATAGCAGCCACCTGGATATCTGCAATCATGAAGTCTCTCCCACAGTTTGGTAGTCTTCCCACAGCTACCACCATGGGTCATCTCAGCTTATCGGGGTGCAATTTTAAGGATGAAATGTTCTAGTATAGAAACAAAAGGTTCTCTTTGTTTATCTCTGGGAACAGAGGTTTCCTTTTTCTATCCCTGGGGCAAGGTTTCTCATCTGTCTCAGTTCCAGCTTCTTATTGGATCACAGCTACTTCAACATCTGCTTGCTTTAACACTGGTGCCTCTGCTCATGGCTGTGGCTAGAACACTACATCCCCCAATACATTCTGTGAGTTACAGGGAAAAAAAAATAAATCTGATGTATCAATTCTATCTTCACCATAGCCTTACAAGAGACTCTCAGCCCAAGGCATCTCCTCATTCTTCTCCCATCTGAGATTTGACTCCTTCTTCACTGACTTTGGTGTGTCCATGTTGTTTCTCTATGTGTCTTCACCCTTTCCATTTCCCTTACTTGAGAGAAAGGCAGGAAGCAAGAGAGTTTTTCCTGGGGTTCATTTGTTTTTAAATGTGATTTCACAGAGGCTCATTCAGCTCTCTTACGTGGTTTAACAGGGTGTCAGGATTCAAAACTAGCCAGCTGATTGGTTCTGTCAGGTCCAAAAGAAGCTTCCAAGGTCCTTACAGAAAATCACTTCTGTAGCTTGTGAACTTTTTCCTTAACTGAAAACTAAGCTATGTTAAACCACAACAGGAGGATTGAACAGTGGCTCAGCTGCTGAGATCAAAGGGATGAGATCAGCAGGACAAAGTCCAGCTGGAGGTCAGACATTGGTGGTGCACCCCTAGGGTTGCTGCTAGGGGCAGTGCTGTGCGTAAGCATCTCCTGAAGATGAGTGAAAAAGCTGAATCCAGACTCTTTTTCAGTGGTGTTCAGTGAAAAGAAATACACTGATCACAAACTGAAAAAATAGAAAATTAATTTAAACATTAAGAACAATTACAATAAAGCCTTCTTTTTATGGTGGGGTGGTCAAGTGTTAGCACAGATTGCTTAGACAGACTGTGAACTCAGTCTTCGGAAATATTCGAATCCTGACTGGACATGACCCTGAGCAACTTGCTCTGGTTTGACCCTGCACAGAGCAGGTTGCGTTGGACTAAATGATCTCCAGACTTGCCCTTCATCTTCCTTCCCTTATAAAAAAGTCACAACTTCATGCAGTACATTCCTATAAAAGCTCTGTGTGAAGCAGAATTTTATTGGTACATTCAGGAGTGTTGATGTGCTGGTTCCTGTCTGTTCTCTCATTGCAGACCACTTAAATTAAAAAGGTCAATTGCTCATACTGATTTAGCACTCCTTAGAATAATTTTATCACAGACTTTATTACACAAAATTGGGCACTTTCTTGACTGACACTTGTTGACGTTTTTACCCAAATTAAAATCAAACTCTGTGGAAGTAAAATAGCTTCTAGTGTGCTCTTAGTTTAGGTTATTCCTTTTAGGTCTGGATTTGAGACTGCACTCCCAGTTTACTGATAGTCATAACCCACTGTTGTTTGTGCTTCATTGGCTCTTTTGGTAGGAATCTTCTTTAAGTTGTCTTGGATCATTGCATTTTTTCTCCTGACTTGAGTCATCAGCACGAAAGCTGGAGTTGATTCAGCTTCCCAATTCTTACCTGGCTGCTTGCATCCAGTTGGACTGGTTTAGTGTTCCTTTACGTGTGCTTTGCTGGCAATGTAAAGACTTGAATGACTTCATCCAAATGCTTGTTCCTTTTTTGATGCCTTTTTTGTTCTTTTATGCTTAGTGTGTCCCAAACACCTCTGCCCTGGTTCCAGGTGGCAGACCCAGACAAGCAGCCGAAGTTTATCTGCTCAGCAAACTTCAAGAACTGTTCTGTGGCTGCAGGAATGTGTTTGACCAGCTCAGCCTCTGAGCTGAGCTGACCATGCACTTGAGTGTGATAACTCCCACACTTTCTCCCAGGCTATTTCATTATTCAGCATCACTGTTAAGCACCTTCCCTGTGAATCATTGTGCCTGTGGTTCTGATGTATTGGAAGATGTAAAATGCTGTGAGATAGGAATGTGCTCAGGATTCTTTTTCCTCCTCTCCAACGCAATCACTCTTACGTATTCGTGCTGCTGTTTTACATTTCCATTTCAAATTTATCGCCTTCTTTGCTCTGCATTTATTCCCTCCCACACTTAAAAATCCTTCAAATCACTCCTGTCTTTTTCTTTCCCACAGCAGTGCCAATCATCCTGTCCTGTTAACATTCTCACAGACATCTTGGAACTTGTTGTTCAATCACAGGAGTTATTCACTTCCCATGCCACAGTCATCTTTTCTCTCTCTCTCTCTATACATTGTGCTGAGGTGTTGTGAAGTGACATCAGCACTTGTCTTTCTTTACCAGGAAGTATTCTGCTGCTGAAACCATGTGGCTTTTTCATGTTAATTACGTTACCTTACCTGGGTTGTTGGTCCTGGTCAGCTTTTGGTTCCAATTTTGGTCTCTCATGCTTTGAAGACTTTGAGCCATCAGTGGATTTGTGGGTGCTGACCTGTTCGTGAGTTGTCGTGGGTCACGCGTGGGTTGTCATGAATGTGACAGATAAAATTGCTGCTAATAATACAACTCAGTAGGAGATATTCACAACCTTCCCATGGATCAGTACTTCTGCTGCTGGCACTGAAGGGAGTGTTCTCTTCTGCACTTTGTTCTGCACCAATCCTTCCTTGTCTGCATTAGCAATTTTCTGTTTGAAATTATTTATTATATGTGATACCCTAGTGATATCTGAAATAAACCATACTAGACAAAAATCTGTTAAAAATTCTCTTCAAAAAGAGTCCAACTTTAAATTTCTGCTGCTTTATTTTGGCATTCAGGTGTATGGATCGCAATGATCTCTTTCAAAACACCTTCCAAATGTGTGTTGAATTTGTGCAGGCTTGTGCTTTCTTACCACATTTCTGCCTGTATTTAAGAAAGCTGTATTTATGTTTGTCCAGTAATAGGGTTTTATGAGTTGGTGATACAACCCCAGGTTGATGAAATTTAAGGTTGTCCTAACCCCCTTCTTTTGATTTGGGGTGAAAATTTCAGATGTTTTTTAATAGAATTTGTAAACAATGCGCTAAAGTAAAAAAACCACTCAAATAGTGAGATCTCAGAATTAATTTAAGAGACAAGGTTAAATGGTTAAAAAACTTTATTCTGCAAAAACAGGATGTAGAGAGAACACAGGAGTCTATTTTCCTAGTTCAGCCATTTGAGTGGTTTTCCAGATTGCAGCAGATTCTGTACATTGATAAATGGAGGTCTGAGATAGTAGAAAGAAAGAAGCTTGGCTTTGCTTCTCTGTTATCTGCCATTTTGAAGACTGAAATCTCTGTCTGGGATCTGTTTGTTCTTTTCCTTTGAATTTAAAACTGCATGGATTTCAGGCCACTTTTATTTACGTAAGTTCTGCAGCGTTCTGTTACTTAACAAATTCTTGTTGTAAATACCAGTGACTCTGGCTTCCCATTCACCAAAGGAAGTAATACTTCAATTCCAGACAAAGCAAATTCCGTACAACTGAATTCTCCATCATTATTGCATGTAAAGAATTATAGACAGAAAATTATTGGATATTAAAAAAAATATTCCATTGGTTGCAGCATGCAGCTGTTCTGTGGATTATACAATCACTGTTTGTGAATAATGACTTTTAAACAATAGAAAAAATACCTCTGGGGTTTTTTTTCTCTGCCTTTTAAAACTTTGCTTTGAAAAAATGTTATTTTCATCATCTTTCCTCTAGAAGTACTGCTGAAATAGTTCTTAACCTTGTAATGCTGCCTACATTTTAGGGGCAGAGGAACTGCTGTTGGTTTACAGCATTAAGCTTGCATAAATGTTTTACTTTAGAAATTTGTATAGCAGCAAATATAATTATTTTGTGTTTATCCTGATAAATGGAAGGATTTAATTAGCAAATTGAGATACAGCAGTTTTAACTGGGGAATGGCTCAAAGGCATTAGAGGAAAAGTCAAAGATGTGGGCCATTAAAATTTAAATACTTTTTTTCTAGACTTAAATTGATGTTTAAAAAATCCTAGCAGTGCCTTGAAGATTCTTAATGGCATGATTTTGTGTTGGTAACTACTCTGTCTTCCAGAAAAGCTTTTGTAATCTGTACTTTCAAAATGCCCCATCCCTGGAAATAGCCAAGGTCAGATTCGACAGATTGCTCATTGCAGGGGGGTTGGAGAAGATGACCTTTAAAGGTCCTCCTATGATCCTGTGATATTTAGTAGCTTTTGAACATTTATTTTACAGCTTTGTGACTAACTCTACATGTAAGTGGATGTTAATATAGAAACCTGTCTCCTTGTCAGCTACCTTTCCTTTACAGAAACAAGACAGCGAGTTGGGAGTGTCTTTAGGGATGCCAGAATATGTGTCCTTATCAGTGAGTGTGATTTCAGTCCCTGTGGGTTTGTGTTGCTGCCAGGGTGGGCTCAGTGTAAGCCCCTGTGGCTGCACAGTGCCCCTGCTCTGTGACCACTGCTCTCCCTTGGCTCATAGCCTTGGCAGACTGATGGGAATCTTATGGTGCTTAGCAAGGGGCTTTTTATGTGCAAATTTTATATATTATGTCCATCACTACAGTGAATGTGATGCCTTGAAGGCTTCAGTGGGCTTCTTTTAGTACAGTGTAACATAGCAGACTGCCCTGAGACAATCTGCAACTTGATACAGGAATTGTCTTATTGGGAAATTGGTTCTTTTAAAATCTGACCACTGTATATGGCCTGGTCCATGTCCCTTCAGAAATTTGGCTGCATTTTTGATGTATGTAAAATACTTTGGAAATGGCAACCAGACATGACCATCACATTTTAAGATTTACAAGGACATCAACAGAACAGAAAATAGTAACTCAGTTGCTATGACCAAAAGATAAGACACTATTCTTTCTTCAAGTTGAATTCAGTTACCTTCAAGGAATGTTTCCTGGTCCATGACTGTCTTCAGTTGCCTCCATGTGTCCCAGAAACACAAACATGCTTGAGACACGCTGAGATTTGCTCCTAGTCTAAATTACTGCATCAGCTGCAGGGCTTATCCTTGCCCTGAGAAGGGGCTGCTATCACTGGATGTCATCCACTGTCAGAACTCTCTTTAGCAGTCTTTTAAGTGCTAATTTAAAGAATTGTGACGTTCCTGGGTTACATTCATTTTGGAGCAAGAATTTCTTCTTGTTCAACTCGATGAAACCAGGGCTATGGAATGAAACAAAGCAGTTCCAAGTGATCCTTTGATAGAGCAGGTGGTACAGCCAAGGTGCCTCTTGCTATGTGTTGTAATATCTGAGCCTAAATTTATCTCTGTGGCCTAAGAAAATTGTTACATGGTTAGAGGGATCTCAAGTGAACTAAAGCAGGATTTTGCTTGTCCAGCTCAAGTAGAAAGATGAATATGAAGTTCTGACTGTAAAATCTCAGTTTATTACTAAAATGCATAGATACTACATTAAAATTTCATAATAAATTGCAAATTAATACTTAAATCTTTTTTGTCTTTTCAACAATGAGGAAGCAATCAGCTTTCCACAATAAGCTCTGCTTGCTGCAAAGAAAAAGAAGGTGTTGAAACAAATTCATATTTTATGGTCAACATTAGTATGGAACACCTCACATCAAAGGGCATAAGGTGGAGAGGACTGGAGGTTTTTAGTCAGAACTTTTTCTCCCTTAACTGAGATACTGTGCACTGTATAAAAAAATGAGGCTATTGGATTAACTCTTTAATGGTTGAAATTTTTGAGTGCTTCAGTGCCAGCACTCTCCATTCATAGCTTATTTGTATTGTTCTAATTTAAGTGACTAAAGAGAAAATTAAGTGGTCTATAGCCATGTGATAAGCTTTTAATTGGAGTTGTATTCATAACTTCTGTGAATTGATTAATCTAACCAGAATAGAATATTACTGTGAAATTGTGTTAACAGAGTGCAAAAATAATTAGCAAATTAAAGTTAAATCACCAATAATTATTCTCAGATAATTTGATGATCTTACTTGTGAAGGAATAAAAACTTAACTAAATATGCATTGCTTGGTGAAGAGGTGAAGGCAGCTGTGATAAAGTTGTGAGCAAAAGTTAGAGTAGAATTTACTAGGGCACAAGTGGTCATGAATAGGAATGCAGAACTGAGCAGGAGATAAAGTCATCGTGTACTAACAGATAATTTTAACTACCATTTCTGTTGAAGACTTCCCTGATTTGGATGTTTAAATCTATGTTGGACAAAGTGATAGATGGGCTGTTAGACAAAGTGATTATCAGGTCTGCATTTGTGTATCTGGACATGCACAAGTCAAAAACAGTTGCTGTGGGACTGAAATTATGACCTCATAAAAGTTTTACTTTAGAGTTTCTGAGATCCAGTGATTATTTGAGTTTTTGACCTTTGCAATTGTAATGTTTTAATACAGTTAAAAAAAAATTGAGCAGGTCCATTAGGTCTAGAAAGTATCTTTGATTGATAAACCATGGCTGGGAGTGGAGGCAACAGTACCTGGACAGATGTGGACTGTTGCATGCTATTGGGTCTCAAAACTTAAAGTATTCCTGATAGACTTAGTTACCTGGAGTAACTGCAGGTGTGGTTTAGTGATCAGTTCTAGTCCCAAATATGCATAACCACTTAATGTGCAATCTACAGAAAAATTAACCAGCATATTCCCAAAGTTAAACAAGTTCATAAGCAACTAGAGTATAAGAAGCTATGGACGAATAAAACGGTAGAGAATGAGAACGTCTTGTTTCTAAGAAAACAAGAAACTTCACAGAAACAGTTATTTCTAATTTCTCCAGTTTTGACATGGGCTTCTGATTAAAACTGAATTACTTAAATTAAAATGAACAAACAAACAAAAAAACCCCAAGCAAACAACCTACAAATAAACCCTATTCTAAAGTAACAACTGAACTTGCTGTAGCTTAGTTGGATCCAATATTTGGGTTCTCCCCCTTGTGCCTTTGGCCTTCCTAAACCTTTTTATCCTTTTCTACTTTCCTATCAAAAGTAGAATGAGTTTGAATTTTTGTATAGAAATGTTCTACTACTGAAAGATGCTTTGGTTTGGGGAATATCATGCATCTGGGCTCATTGTTTGAAGCTCCATGTTTCAGAAGGCAGCTGACTGTTTAAATATAGATCAGTTGCTTTGAAATAAGATCAATTTTCTGTCACTCATTTGTACTTTAATGTATTTGCTATTTAATTACTGTCAATTTAATATTGACAATGCACTGTCAAGCTCTTTTATATAAGAAAGTGGACCAACATTATAGAATAACTAAATGGTTTGGAACTGTTTTAAATACCTTCTGAAACCACACTGATACCTCATATATGAAATGCCTGTATAGGCACTAGTTCTGCTTCAATTTTTAAATTGTTTTATTTTTGTTGATATCTCTTTAGAGCCGTATCATGCTTCATAAAAATATGGAGATAGTGATTAAACTGAGAGCTCAAAACATAGGAACAGAACTGGTTCTGGTCCTTTCTTGGGCTGGGTCAATGGAAGACTGTTTCTTGAGTTTTAGTTAGGAAAATAACTGGGTTTTAGGGAGAGGAAAAGGGGGAAACGAAATCTGATCTGTCTTCAAATAAGATACAGGTTCTGAAATGGCCCATCATGGTCTCTTTCTTCTGTTTGTGAAATCAATGAAATCAATCTTGTAAGGAGAAACTAGGATAAATCCATTTTGTAAATACAAGTGCACTAGTATCTTAGAATTACTCAGATTTCTTTCTTTTCTTTTTTTTTTTTTTTTTTTTTTTTAAATCATAATCATGTTCACACTTTTGGGGGAAAAAAATTTCCTTAACGGTATTCTTATTTCACTTTAGAGCCATTGGAATCTTTATACCTGACTTTTAGGTGTCATTGTATCTAATCTCCATCTGTCTTTTAAACATAAATAAAACAATAATAGCAGAGGATTTATCAAAATATACAATAGAGTCACCTGTAACAAAGACAAGAAGTATTATTTGTATATGGCAAATTATAAGTATCAACTCCCTGTTTTTGTCTGCGGTTTAGTCTGAGGATTAACAGAAGAGACTATTTGTTTTAAAGTGTTACAGTAAAATAAACCCCACCCTATAATATCAGGATAAAATAGCAATTGCATAAGAAGTTTATTATGCATTGCTTCATTATTGGCTGTCTGACTGCATGCTGTTTGACAGTGGGCTTTTTTCTCTCTCTTCTTTTTTTTTTTTCCCTTTGAACTGGGCTGCTTTTGCTGGCTTGGCAGTAAAGGCTGTTTTCTCTCAGCACAGCCATTAAATCTCTCACCTGCATGTCCTGTGCAGAGCTGCAGTTGAGAGATAAGGTTGGTCTCTCTCACAGCAGTGAGCATTGGTATTCCAGGCTCTTCTTTCAAGGGCATTTTGCTGCGATGAAGCATCTGAAATGACAAGGAAAACATACAGACATGTTAAATACCCTTGCTAGTCTGAGACAAGTAAAGGTAAATGGAAATTATTTTAAAATGCATTTTGAAGCTGTTAACAGAGCTTGTGGATAACTGCAAATCACAGTTTTAGGCAGGAGCATTATAGACCAATTCCAACTGGCATCATCCATTAAAATAACAAATAATAATGGAGAGTCCTTGTCCTGGCAAGATTACACTTAAAATCTAAATAAAACACAAAGCTCTGAGCCATTTCTGAATGTGTGCTCCTGCATGTTCTTCATCCAAGGTCATAAAGTTAGTTGTGAAGAATTGAATCCATTTCTTCAGTGTCTTTTTCCTGTGACATCCCCTGAGCACCTCCATCTTCCCACTGGGAACTGAGGGAGGTTCTTGGGATTTCAGTTTCCTGCAGCTGTCAGAGCACTGGCCTGGCATCCTCTGTGTGTGTGAATCTCATACAGAATCCTTATGGGACCTGGTTTTAGTTCTGTTTTCAAGTACTGCAAGAATAAACATATGTAAGGACTTCACCTGTTTTATAGTCTTCGGTCATTATTACTTTTATAAAATTAAAAACAGCATAAAAATCTGTTTTACATGTGCTCATTAATATTGGATGCATTGACAGAGCAGGTATCACCATTCCTATCTTGATGTTGGAGAAACTGAGGAACAGTGATAACTTAATGTGTAGGATTCAGTTATAGATTAGCACTTAAATTACAGCATCAGCTTGTACATATGTGCTAGATGCTTATGTTTCTGTTGTAGTTGCTGAAAATCTCATTAGCAGTCAGAGGCTGGAGAGAAATTCAGTCCATCCTAAGCTACACAGCAAGTGATTGATCAGCAAAATCCCACTCTAATAATCCATGGAGTGCCTTGAACAGTTGCCCAAATAATAAGTGCTAATTTAAATATCTTAAAGAACCTCTTGGGGGCTCTGGCTGATGGTTCAGAGGAGGGGGATGTTCCAGAGGTCCTGGATCATGTCTGTCAAGCCTGTATGTGTGTCTTGGATGCCCTTAGGCATCTCCCATTGCATTAGCTATCCATGCTGGAGCTATGAAATTAATTCCCAAATCTGTTGCTTATACTGGCAATGTGTACACCAGCATGTGGGGATCTGTGTTTAGTTCTCCTAATTTGAAACCTATGCAATTTATCAATGATCCTGTGTAGCCAGGCTGCAAATAAATTCAGTTTACACTGAAGGGTTGTGATCTTCTGTTGCCAGGGATCCATGTGTGTGTTATGTATTCTGTAAGTGGTCATGGGTTCACCAGACGAATCAAGGATGTCTTGACTCCTGAGCTGCAGCAGTTTATTTTACCAGACAGAGAAGTCTGCAATTTGGGACCATAACAGTTGTTTTCCTTTGTGGATCTGGCACAGAAAAGGATTTGTAACCATTCTGAGTTGACAGAAGACACACGCACAGATTTCCACCCCCTCACACCTCCCTGAATTTAGTTGGAAGCGAAGGACTATGAATGGTACAGCCACGTTAAAATAATTGAGCAGCTCTGACTCACAGTTGCAGCTTGTGTGTAGCTGAATGAGACAGCAGAGTGATGCTGCCTGACTGACACAGTTGTTTATGCAGTCACTGAAGTATTCTCCCATCATGTGCAGGCCTTTGAGTTGTTTGGTATTAACTTTATTAAAGAGGGAGAAATCCTTCATAATGCTGATGATTTGTTTTATTTTCTTGGATGCCCTCAGATCCCGAGGCTTAGAAGCATGACTAATAGAAAATTATTGCCTGCAGAAATGCAAAGTATAATTTAAAATACAGAAAAGCTACCTTTCCTGAAAGCAAAGCCAGCCAAAGCATTTTCTAAAATCAAAAGTCTCTGCATATATGAGGAACTTACTGATTTAAGATTATTCTAAATTTAATTTAACTTTTATTGTCTGGTCAAGATTCTGTGTCTTTAAAAGTCTTCATAGGAATGATTATTTATTTTGAGAAGGGGTTAATTGGAGTCCTTTTCTTTGCCACAATTGATGCCACTTTGGGATTTGTAGAAACTTTTGTTTGGGGGTCAGACTCATCGTGGGAAAATCAGTGGGTTTGTAGCTGTTGGATAGTTCAGTGTTCCTTATTTGCTGCAATGGTAGTTAAATATTCTATTTAAAATATACATTTCCAAGCAGTTTGATGGCCATTCTGTTTGCTAGTGTGTTCCTCTGGCTGGATTTGTCTGGTGCTTCCATTGTTTTGGGGGTAATTGACCTTAGCACAAGCCAATGTTCATTGTCATGAGAAAAAAAAAATTTCTTTCTGTGGATGAGCTGAACCTTGCCCAATCTTCAGTGTTCTATTTTCTTGATGTCCTTGTGAAACACCTCTTTAAAGGAGCTGACTTTGCTCCTGAAGAATGTTTGTGGTTGGCCTTTTTTATCTTCTGCTGTAGACAAAGAAATTGGAAGAACTGTCTTTCTGGATTATGTTTTTCAGGACTGTCTCTTACATTTCTAAATTTTTATGTGGTTTTGAAAGTATATATCATTTATAATTCAGCTAAAAATGAGTTTATATTTGTAAAAGTATATTCCTACTGATAGGTAAGAGCATGGTTTAAATGCTGTTTACTTGTATAGTAGGCTGAACAAGATCAATAGAGATGCACATCATTAAAAGCACTTCAATCAGCCATAATGTGAATCCATTCCCAGTGTTCCATTCAGCCCTCAAAGGGTCATTGATGGAGGCCTCCTTTTTATTTTTTTTGGGATTTATACACTGACCTAGTAAGGTTTGCACCTGCAAGCAGAGCTGCTAGAGAAATAACCCCTCTAGTACCAGTGATAACAAGCACAAGCTTCATCCATAGAGCAAAAAAGTGAAAATCTGAACTTAGCTGCTGGTTTGTTACCACGTGGCTGATGTTACTGTGAGGTCCAGAGCCAGTGAAGTTGCCTTAAGGCTAAGTCAGTAGTAGTTTGCTTGCAAAAGGAGGGTCAAGATTTTGCAGTAGTTGTTTTAATGACTTGAGAGTTGAGCTTGAAAATCTTCAATCTGTGGTGCTGCTCATATGTGTTAAGCTGAGACACAGCTGGAACTACAGGAGGAAAACAACTCCGCACACAGGAGTAAAGGCTGTGTTGTCTCAGGAACTGTACAGATGGAGAAAGGAAGATTCCTGGCTGGAATGGCATGGCTTTTATTTTCCTTCTGGTTGAGGAAATGCAAATATAAAATCTGATTAAAATAATAAGACCTGATCATCAGGTGTTAATCATCATAGTCTAGTGATGCTGTGAGGTTACTGTGGTGCTTGTGAAGGAACCATAACCTGGAATATTGCTCCGAGTTCTAGGACCTGTCTGATGCCTATGCATGTAACCGTGAAAACTTGGTATTTCCATGCTCAGCCTGATTTTGCAAATGAGCCTTAACTACTCCTAAATTCAGCTCCCTGACATATTCACAGTAGTGAGTAGTGCCCCTTGAATTCCATGCACAACTCTTGCTATGGACAAACACTGAAACAAATCAAGAAGCTTCTGAATAACTGTTCAAAGTTCTCTAATTTCTGTTCTCAGAATTTATGGTCATGGTCTTGAATCCCATATAAAGTTGGTGAGGGATGGAAGCAGAGTTACATTTTTGTACCAGTTTGTGATACTGAATGAGTATCAGTACAATGCTGAAGTGCAGGTCTGTCTATATAAATTTCTATTTATTAAATATAATACTTTAAAATATTCATGAAACATGGCTTCATTTTTTCTTGGGAATTTGGTGAACTGAAATTAGTAAGACTATCTAGAGACAGAGTTAAGAAATCATTTGAAAGAAATTGAAATGTTTTTTTCTTTAAATTTGGATGAAAAAGAAGTCTCCTGAACTGGAGAAAAAAGTCAGTATTAACTAATTTTAAAGCGTTAGGTAATAAATTTTTCATTAACATTAGGTGAGACTACAAGGAACTGTGGAGAGCCCTGAAAAAAAACAACCATTCACATAGGAATATGTCTTGATTTCAGTTGAGAAGTGAGCACTAAGAAATAGAATATGACATATATTGAAAGATATTAGCTGGGGTACTCAAAAGCTTTGTAGAGTTCTTCTGTTAGGTAATCTTTGTTTTCAAGAGGTAAAACCAACTAGGTTATCTTTGTAAAGAGCTCACTAAAATGCCCCAGTGAGCTAGAGTGATTTTTAAGGGGAAAAATTAGGTTATACTTTGGAATAGGCAAAAAAAAGCAAGAAATGAAAGTAATTGTGATCCAAGTAAATGTTTCCTTATTCAGATTGAGTGGGAAAATTGTAGTGATTCTCTTTTGAAAGGAGATGAACAGTGGAAGTGCAGGAATAATCTTGAAGTGGAACAGGTCAGTTTGCACATCAGGTGCCAGTTTTCATAAGAAGATAAAGGCTATTGAAATTGATAGGTGACAGTTTTTAAAGAACAAGAAGGGAAAAAAGTAATTCCAGAACTATCCAGTGTAGCTCTATAATGTAAGATCTTTTTTTCATCACTGCTGTGGAACCACACTCAGGCCAGCCATCACCCTCACTTTGGATGCCTTTATGGACCTTAGAGACCATCATCATCTGGTTCTTGATATTTTCCTTTCTCAAATGCTTGTTTTGTTTTCATCCTGTTGATCCATCACTGTTAAAACTTTCATAAGACTCAGACACATGACTCATCTTTGCTTTCAGTGTTTCCTTCCAGCTCTTTGGTAGCACTTACTGGCTTCTCACTTTTCTGATGCCTTGATTTTTCCATTGCTGTCTGCTTACAACCTCAATCAGGCCTTTATGGATTTTTTTTTCTCTGTTAGCACATACATATTATATTCAAATATATGAATAAAAGGTCTGATAAACACTCACAAAAATGTTAACTTCAAATTCTTTCTAAAAAGTGGTTTCCTGTGGTTTATGAGAAATATTGACAGTGATTAAGTGACCAGTGCAAAAAGAAATTGATAATTGTGACAATTAATTTTCTGCCTTCTTCTGCCCTATCCATTTCTGTTGGTCTGTATTGGTCTGGATTTGTAAAATATTTACTGGTGGGATAGGTTTTTGTCCTGGCTGTGGATCTTAGTTTGTGATTACTGCTGGGGAGGTTGCTGTAAATGCAAGTTGAAAAGTGGGAAAATTATTCAATAGAACTTGAAAAAGGATGTTCTGATAAGTGATACTGGCTCATTTGTCTCAGCATCTAATGTCTCTGCCCTCTCACAGTAAAGAATTTCTTCCTAACACCTAATGTTAGTATAATTAGGAGTTTGTGAGTAAGTGGAGCTAAGCAGAACAGTCTCTTACACTGAGCCATAAGCTACTTCTAGGTTCATACCAGTAGTTAAATATTTCATTCTCCTTATTAATCTGATGTATCCATAAATGCCAATTCTAGGCCTACAACAATTAATAGTAATTTATGGATCACAAAAATGAAATGGTAGAGGAAAAATAATGGTGCAGTCTGGGATAAAGATCACTTCAGAAGTCTCAGACATGTAGATATTTTATTTCTACCATTAAAAAAATAATAAAACTTGCAAAGAATAAACAGATCACTGAGTCAGCAGGTGTAAAGCATCTTCACTTCTACTTGTTTCTTTTGTTGAACTCAGTTCTATTTGTGAAGGGTTAACCCTTAGGATGAATGGTGTAAAGTTTGCCTAGTGTGAAGTCCTAATTTCAAGGAAATTTTCATGTTCTGTTCTTTGAAGGGGTATTGACTTCCAATCCGCACACAGACATGCCTCTGATCTTCCTGGGGATGAGTCACAGTGCAATGTGGATGCAAAGCACTGGCATAAAATTTCCAGTGTGTTGATCACTGCTGATGACAGGACAAGATGTTCTCTAATCCCGTGTGTGGGGTTGTAGAGTGTGCTTTATTAAAAAAGAGGACTTAGAGCTATTAAAAGCAGAGTGCTGAGATTTTGTTGATTTGAGGGGTTTTTTATTAGTGCTCTGCTGTAGATTTTCAAGTTTAGTAAAGTAACAAATCTTACCTTGAGATTAGTGGCTTTAAAGGGCGGGTTAATTTACTCGGAGTGGAGCTTTCAGTGACAGGCGATCTCTTTTATTTATTTTTTTTTTTTTTTTTGCCACCGTAAGCACTCAGCTGAAACAACAGCTATGACTCAGTTGACAGTGAACGCTGCTTGAATTGATTTAGTCCGAGTTCAGATTTAGCACATAATCATGTTCAATTTGATCCACTGTGCTGCCTAGAGATAAAAGGGTTGAAAAAACAGATTTAGCTTGTGTCAGTCTTTGTGGTGATGTCATTGCCATGAGAGATGGAATAGCGCTGTTACTATGCTGTGCCTGCTCAGTTGGTGGGTGTACGGGGGACAGGCAACCAGCAACTCACTTTAAGTGCACAGAGCTCGTGTTGGAGGCTTGCAGGCATTGCCAGCGCCGAAACTGAATCTTGGACTGTTCAATTGCAGTACTGAAGATTTTTTTTTTTATTCTTTTGTTGTTTTCTTCCATCGTTTGTGACTCTGAGCTTGCCTAACTCTGTGTACAAAGGCGGGGGATGCCAGCCCGTAGCATGGACTGTGATGTTTCCACTCTGGTTGCCTGTGGGGTTGATGTGGAGGTTTTTGCCAGCCAAGAGGTTAAGGTATGCGCCTGCAATCCTTTTGTTGCTTCTTAGAAAAGCCTTTGGGAGCAAGAGGCATTTGTATGTAGCAATTGACAATAAGGGGCAGATGAGATTCTGCTGCGGTGGTAAAAGAAACGCAGTTTAAAAAAATCTGTTAATTAGTGGAGAGAAATATATCAAAGCAAATGTGCCTGCTTTTTACTGTGTTTCGATAAGCTGAAAGAATAGTCTGGTGTTTACTCTTTAATGATGTAAGAAATGGGTTATATAACTGACATCTGTGCACATGAATGTTTCATATTCATAAAAAAATATTTCATTGTTAATTTTGTCAAGTTATTTTTAGTCCAGTGTCACTTTTTAGATCAGCCTTGCCATTAATGTTATTTATTGATGTTGATAACCTTCAGATATCTTTACTCAGTTAACAGTAGCTGTTTCTTTCCTTCATATTCAAATCAAATATGCAAACATAAATTTTTTGTGAAGGGCTAAAAGTTTGTATTAAGTATCTTTGTGCATCTGCAGTGTAACAGAACACAAAAAGTTATGCATCTTGCATATCATATGCATACCTGGAAAACAATGCTTAAATTTAAGGCTTGATATTCAGGGCTCATAGTCTCTTCATTAGACTACTGCTGTAGAAAAGTCATTGTGTGAAATTTCTTACTGTTGAAATCAATTATCTTTTTTCATTTATTCTCATATTACTGCAAGAAGATCACTGTGAATTAAGTTTGAAAGAGGAATTCTAAGTATGTGTTTCACAGATCATCTGAAAGAGCTCATAGATGTAATACAGTGATATTCAGCAGTTTATAAAGGACAAAGGTACACACAAAATTAGTTTCTAATCTGATGGTTCTTAGTATTGAAAGACTGGAACAGGGTAAAAAGGATTTACAAATTGGAGGTCAAATTTTGAACCTCTGTTTTGTTTGGTTCTGAGTCAAACATTGAATCCACTGGAAATGAAGCTACTTTGATTTGCAAGAGGCTCTGAGGATTTTTATTTGCCTGTTAGTCTGTTACTGTGTGAGATCATTTATACTTTATACAGATGCTTTTTTGTTGGTATCAAGAGATTCTTCTTAATTTAAGAAGCTTTTTCCTAACAGTTTAATAGTGAATTTATAGATGAAGAAGTGAGTAATTCAGATGAATTATTCAGGTGAGGAGTTTTGCCTGAATTGGGATATGTTTCTTGTATTATTTTGAAGTAGTAAAATGTTTATCTCGTTAATAATTTTTTCTTTTTTTTTTTTTTTTCCTACTTGAGAGCATTTTCTTTCAACATGTAGGATTTACACCTGCATTGGTATAATCTTGTACCTGGGTCTTTTTGTGTCTGGTCCGTGTTTGATGTAACACCATGCAAGAAATTAAAGTTGTAGTGAGCGTCTTGTATCCTCATGCTACTCATGTCAGTAGCAATGCAAAAGCAAAATTTTGACTAACATAAATCATCAGAAAGCAAACCAGTGACTTGGGTAAGATTAAGATTAGCCTGATTTAAGCTGCAGCATCTATAGAGTGTGGGCCAAGAATATGAGGTAAGAGAACAAAAGGGTTACAGAGACATTACAGGAATTATAACCCTTTTGTGTTACTTGGACTTTCTGTACCTTGTTTACTTTGATTAAAACAGCCTTATTTTGCCTTTTTCCCCCTCTTATGTTTGAATTAAAGTGTTGATTGCAAAGACTTTGGGTATATTTACAGTGGGGACTGCACTGCAGATTGCACTGCAGCTTAGAAATGCAAAGTCTGCTTCGAAGTTGCCTGGCTTAGAGGCTGTGAGCAGCGTGTGCTCCGTGACCCACAGCTCACTGCAGCTCCTTTCCACTGGGCTGTCCCCAAACTCTGTTGTGAAAGCTGTGGCCAGCTCTGTGCTCATCCCTGGGCTCCCCATGCAGCAGCCTGCAGTGTGGGCACCCTCTTTGTGAAAGTTTCACTGCTGCTGATAATGTAAAGCTGGAGATACCTACTGCTCTTTGCTCACTTCCAGGAGAATTGTAGGGGAAAAAATCAATATGGCTTTTTTTTTTTTTTTTTTTAATGCAAAAGGGTTCACTTCAAAGTGAGGTTTTTTGGTGAAAGTGAGAAAAGATGGGTGTGGAAGTTGAAGAACAAAAGCAAGTGCAGAATTCCTGTCTTCACCTACCCTGTGAATTCCTGTCTTCACCTACCCTGAACTTTTGTGGGTCAGGCTGAAGGCACAGGTACCATTGACAACTGAAGTCCGGGCTATTGTCACTTCTCCAACAGAAGGTTTTATTGCAGGGAATCTTCTGCCTGTGTGAAGGGAATGTTCCTTCAGTGGTAGAACAGAGATTGAAGATCTTAGAATACATGTGGTGCTTGGTGAGATTTGCTAGGATGAGCTGTTAGTCCCGTAGAATAGTTCTCTGATGTCAGTAAGGGTTGTGTTCAGGGTTTGGGATATGCTTACAGCATATCTCACTTTAATTTCAGTTTAGGTTTAGAACTGACATGAGGCTTGGGAGAAGGATGCTGTGTTACTGAGCCACTGTTCTCCCATGAGGCTTGGGAGAAGGATGCTGTGTTACTGAGCCATTGTTCTCCCATGAGGCTTGGGAGAAGGATGCTGTGTTACTGAGCCACTGTTCTCCCATGAGGCTTGGGAGAAGGATGCTGTGTTACTGAGCCATTGTTCTCCCATGAGGCTTGGGAGAAGGATGCTGGCAACACTGAGCCGTTGCTCTGCACTTTGCGACACGTGTTGGCCACAGCTGCAGGCTGGGAGTCTGAGGAGCTTGCCAGGACTGCAGTAGCAGAGCTTGCTTGGAGTGTTGGGGCTCTGGAGCAGCAGTTTCCACAGCAGGTGGCCGTGGGGACTCCTGGAAGTTGCCACTTCAGTCCCTCAGAGATGGGGCGTTCTTACATAGATCAGGCTTTGAACACAGGACTTGGAGCAGAGGGAGCTCTCCGGTTTATTGCTGCTTTTCCACCTCTGGAGGAGACCTTATTCTGTAGGCATTATGCTCTTAGCATCTGGCAGTCAGGCTTGGAAGCACTCTGTTTCCATTTGGCCTCTGAGCAGGGGAGCAGTTATTTAGTACTGAAGGTAAAGCTTTTTAGTTGCTGCATTTGGAGCTGCTCATCCTTTCAATGGACAGGACAGAGGCTTGTATGGGTACCTTGGCAGTGGCAGCTGGCCCCCAGCACTGACACTGTGGGTTTGGCAGCCACAAACCCATCCAACAAGCCCTTCACTTCTGATCAGCTGCTGCTTTGAGTTGCCTTTTCTAGTCCAGAAATTGGGTCAGGCTCATCAGCATGCTACTGACTGTAGATCAGGAACTAGAAGAGTTGAGAAGGCAACCAGAGAAATCACGAAGTGCAGTTCTGCTTTGAAGTTCACCTGGTTAATTAAGATTCTTTCAGTGCCTCTAGATGATAATTTCATGTAATGATCTTTGTTACATAAGCAATTAGTTAATTAATATCTTGTTTATTTCTAATAGAGGAATTCCAGACATCACTGAAACAGTGGAAGATAATTTAAACTTGTATTTCTTACTCTAAGCAATGTGGTTTTATATGATTAATTCTACATATTCTCTCCTCATTTTTGTTCACACAGACCATGCCATTCAGAAACAAGATAGGACTGGGCAACTTGGCACTACTGTAAGAGAGAAGAAATATTAGTGATCCAGATGGATCACATCCTGAAGACAGTAATGTAATGTGGATGGGACCATTGGCTTAACACAGGGAGAAAACCCAATGTGTACACGAGCCAGGCAGCAAAGGGAAATTGTAGGACTAGTTTCACTGTTTGGACTGTTGCTTTGGTGGATTCATCCCCATTAGAACAGGATCTCTGTCAATCTGTAAACTCAGTTCAGATGCTCTAGTGAGCACCCTGCTATTGGGAATTGTTTGGGATGGATGGGTTGGAGGTTCAGTCACTGTCCTGCAGTTGCCTATGAGAGGTTTGGCAGTCTAAACTTCTGAGGTCTAAAGGGCAAAACCACACCAGATGCTTGTGGTTTTTGCTCTCCATTTCAATTCTCCACTTGTCTAAGTGCTCATTGACAAAGATGTTCTGAGGTTTAAAGTTTAAGTGCTCTGAGGCCAGAGTCAAGTGAAGAAAACTGGAGAAAGGGGGAGAAGTGTTGCTGCCCCTCTGGATGGTGCCAGCTGTCCAGTGGCAGGAAGCATGACTTGCTGGGAGAGTTTTTGGGTTTCTGCCTTTACATCCTTCTCCTTAGCCATGTGAGCTTGATCCGTGGGAAGAGTCTGTTGCACAGTCATAAGACTTCACAGACGAGCTATAAGGAGGAAACCAAACAACAGCATGACTGCCAAAAATACCCTGATGGCTAGAAAGGCCTGCTCTGTACCTTCTCTTGGTATTTGCTGTAGTTGGGAGTTCTTTCTAATTGCAGATACAGTTGAGTCTGTGAAATCTGTATGATCTAAGAGTTCTGCTGGAGAAATAAACCTGCTTGTCATTTGATCTCTGCTTACTGTCTGTGTTGATCTGGAGCAAGTAATGGAGAGGAGCTTTCCAAATGCTGTAGTGCTGTTTCCAGGACACTGACCCTGCTCTTGGCTTCAGGGTCAGCACAGAGAGACTGACTGCAAAGCTGGGGCTTGTGCAGCCTGTGCTGCTGCACACTGAGGTGCTCCCAGTTCCAGCCACAGGCTGGGCTTTGTGTCTGTCCTTCTAACACCCTTATGTGAAGGCAGCTGAACTCTTTAGGGAAGTTCCCAAAGAAATGATGGAATGGTAAGACTTCTAAAGGCCATAATATGCTCTTTAGGCTGATCTTCACTTGTTGCCTTTTCCCTTGGCTCAGAAGAAGGGGGTGTTGCTATTTCACCAGAGGTTGGTGGCAGCTGCAGGTGTTTATACACCTCTGAATATGGCAAAGCTTTTGGTTCTCCTTCTTCACCCTTTTAATGCTAACAGGGAACAGCAAAACAAGTCAGAGGGCTTTGTATACTCTCTGATCCTCCTTTCTATTGGAAGTCACATGAAGATTATTTCCCTTTCACAAGGATAGCTAGACAATGAGCAATTTGTCAAATGAAAGTAAATAACAACTTGAATGCTTTGGTAGAAGGTGCAGAATTAATTCAAGACAGGTAATAAGGTAAGATGGAGCTTGAAATTCTACTGATAAATGGCCCAGCCTGTGTCAGGAGCACTGAAGATATGGGATTTTCTTAAGCAGATTTGAAGAATTAATCAGTGCACCTGTAGATTGACATACTTGTAATATGGATACATGTGTGATGCTGATTTTTCATTAAATAATTACTTAAATTATTAAAATTTTAAAATTAAATTCTCAGAAGAACCTAGAGAGATACAGTACCCAAGTTCTTTCTCTTCTTCTAAAAAAAAAATTATCAAGGACACATTATTTTCAGGTCTGGAGTGATCCAGTCTCATTTTCCTCTAAAGGTGCTGTATGTGTGCACTCTTTTATCTCAAATTTTACTGATGCTGTTTGCTGCTGCTTAGCACGACAAAGATTTGCTACTGAACAGTGTTGCATGTTCTGAGGCAGAGGTCTGCACAACCTTTTATATATCTTTAGTAACTTTTTATTAATTTATGGTAATTTTTTTGCTCAAACTTTTATGCATCTTTAGTAATTTTTAGGTTGTTTTTTTTTTTTTGCTCATAGACTAATATAAATGCTTTGTGGTTGGAGAGGTCTTCCTTTAATATTTTCTAGGGATGATTCTACCAGAGGCCTTAAATAATCTACTCAGTTTTGATCGTTCAAGTGCTCAACAGCCTGTTTGCTTTGGAAGATGCTGCCCAATCATATGCTAGAGTGCAAACAACTGTGACAGTGTGGTCTTGATCAGAGAACTCTTCCTTGGCAAAAAGACACTGAGGAAATTGGACCACAGTTTGTCAAACACTTGGCTAACACTCAGGACCAGGAACCAGCCAAGCAAAGCCTCCAGTCAATGGCCACTTGCTGGAAGACTGTGTGTTTTCCATGCACATATTTATAGTGGCACCAGCATTGTGTGCATGAGCCTTTCCTGAAGCTTTCCCCCACTAATATGATTTTCAATAGGCAACTTCTCCTAATGGCCAGCACAATTAAAATTTCCCCCAGGGAAAGGGGAGACTTCTCCCCTTTCTTTTCCTTATTGGCAGTGCCTCTAGAAAGCACATGCAGCCATGGAGTTTGGCTCCAGCCTGTGCTTTCCATCTAGGATTCCAGCTGATTTCTGCTTTGTCTATGTCCATTCCTGGAAGCACAGACCACCTTCTCACAACATCAGTGTCCTTGTGATGCCTTTAACTGTCCCCACATGGAATTTCTGTTGGTGCTGAATCAAGGAGAAGCCTTTGGTTGTAGCAGTTGTGATGGAGAAAACAGCTCTGCTGTCCTTGCAGGGACAGCTGGGTGGGTCTGTGTAGAGCTAGATGCTGCAGCAGCCTCTCCATGGCACCTTCTGTTCTGTACACTTGGAGTTGCTGGAAAACCTCAAGGTGATGTTATAGGTAAAAAGTTCCAAGTGTTCTCATTTACAGATGGAAAACTAAGGAACCAGGAAGTAAGTTCTCTGATTAGGAAACTGGATTTGGCATGCAGAGCTGGTGTAATTTATAATTCTTGTTTTTATTAATCATGTTCTCTAGATGTTCAGTTTCAAATGTCATTGAGCTCTAGGCATTTTCCAGAGACCAAGGAGCTTTGCTGAGTTGGTAACTGATTTTGACTGGTTTTTGTGGTTTGTTTTTGTTGGTGGGGTGTATGTGTTTGTTGTTTTGTTTTTAATTAGCCAAAACTTGCTGCTTTTCAGAATCTGCATTAGATTCCTGCAGACAGAAAGACTGACTTTATATTACAGGATGGCTTCATATTTATCAGGAACATGGGAAAGTCTCCAGTTTTGCAGCACCAGGTAGTTCCACCTGTTGAAATAATAGTCCCTGAGCTGAGAAACCCAATGAACCTACTGAGCTCCAAGCAGTAACAACAGGCAGCTGTACAGGAGAATTTCTGCAGATCAATTTGTCACTTGCAGAAGAATCTCTCTGCTTCATCTGTTATAGTGAGGGATATGTTTGCTGTTAAAAGTTGGAGGGGTCCAGAGGGCTGAATCATGCAGCAGGACTTCTGCTGCACAGCCAGAGAGAAGCCACTTTGCAGAAATCTCACTTGTCCTTTTATTCATGTAGGTCAGATGTGCTGGTGTGAGGCAGATGAACAAATAATGGTTAAATACCTGCTAATTCTCTCACTAAAAGAAATTACATATATGGAGGAGATAAGGAATTGATTGTTTTATTTGCTGTGCTGATTTTACTCAAACATTACCACCCTCAAGTTTCATCATCCTTTGCTGTGTATACTCATGCCCGGTGACAAGGTTCATTCAGTTTTGGCTACTTGTCCACATTTCTTAGAGAAAACCTATGACTAAACCACTAAGAATAAACACTTTTGAATTTTCTGAACTGGAAAATTTGTTTTAACCACAAAGCAAATGTTGGTTTTGGTGGGGGTGGAGTGATGTATATTTTATTTTGTTTGGAGGATTATTGTTTAATTTCCTACTGCTTATACAAAAACAAAACCAAAAGCAATCCACCAGTAGAAATGGCCTTTCTCCCTCAGAGAATAACATTTTTTTAAGAGAAGCAAGTATCTCTAAGGGGCAGATCATGGATGGAACTGTTCTGATCTGAGGGAGGAGGAAATCAGTTGTTATTCAAAATGTAGCCAAAATGAGGAAGGGGAACATGGGGACTGGGAGAAGGGAAGTCACTGATGAAGTTCGTCTGTTGGGAAGGACCAAGAGTGGGTGGGGAAGACTCCTGTGGGGCTGGGGCAGGTTGTGGCAGCTGGTTGCAGGATGGTGTCTGTGGGGGTGACAGCAGCAGGGCAGTTGGGATGGAAGGACAGCTCATTGAAACAAGAGTAATAATGGAAGGCCAAGGTGAGAACAGATGACTTTGAGTTCTTGTGCTGTAGTGGAATGATTTAAGGGCAGAAGATGATACAAGATGCTGGAAAAACCCATTGATAGTCTAAAAAAAAAGGAGGATTTTGACAAAGCTTTCATCAAGCAGGTGTTAAGCGTCATTGAAACCTTAGTTAAATTAATCTTGACAGCTTTCTGCTATACTGAAAGCATCTTCCACAGGCTTCCATCCCACCTCCAGGTAACAAAATCCCCTTATGAATGGGTACTCTGGGCTGCTGCCACTCGCTTTCAGCTCCTTCCTCAAAACTTTTTGCTGTTAAATGTCTCACAAGGAATTAAACAATTGAACATAACTACACTTAGCTACATATGCACACCACAAATGGGACAGAAAGTAATTTGGAAATGTTACCCAAAAAAATCAAATATATTCTCTTTTTATATACTTTATTCCTACCTGCTCTGTCTTTCTGTTTCATCCTCCTGGAATTCAAGAATGAATTTTGTGTTTTCCCTTGTTGTTTTTGTTCATTGTGGTAGATGATACTAGAAACAAATAGCAGTAATTTTTAACCTGTTGGAAATACCCAAACAGTAGGTGATACAGTAAGACATGTATCAAATTATGAGACTATTCTGGGTGCAGGGTCTTTTAGCACATGGAGGTAGGTACTTTTATTTGATTTTCAGGTTTGATTTTAGCAATTGAAGAAATTAATAATGGCAAGTACTGTTGGTGAAAATTATTTTGAAGTTAGCTTTTGAAATAAAGTCTGAAGTCAGAGGAAAATAATTTTTCTGAAAAGTCATTTTCACTGACCTTATGGAGCTGGTAAATAGTGTCTCCTAAGAAGATTATCTGAGAGACCAAGAAGAACATGAGAATTAGCAGCTAAGGAGGCACTTTTGAATGTATAATGGAGATTATCTATCCTGATGCAAAGGACGGATGAGACATACAATGAGAGACTGTTAGGGCTAGATCAGATACTCCTTTTGCTTTAGAGCAGTTTAAGGATTTAAATATAATGTGAAAATCAAGTGTGCAAAATCACAAAATAGGTTTCAATTATCAGAGGTTTTAAATAAGAACAAGGGAAGTCTTGTGATGTATAAAAATCAGGAGGAAAACAATGGTAAATCCATTAAACAATGGTAAATCCATTAATAGTAAGACACATAATGTGGGAGAGGGACTGATTTCATTTATATTATATAATAACACAGATAATTACCTAAATTAATAGTAAAAACAACTCTACTAGTGGCCAGAGCAGAGAAAAACTGCTAAAAATTCAGGGGTAAGACAGATATTTAAGCGTACAGGAGCTGTTAAAATCTACCTAAGTATGCTTCAGGATGCAGCTAAAATAATTTTTTACTATTTGAAATTATCTTTAAGAATTCATAGGTTATAAAGAGACTGCTGAGATGGGAAATTAAAAAAAAAACAAAACATTTGTGTTTAAAAGGGGGAGAGAAGAAAGACCTGGACAATTACAAGTATATACTAAAGCTTTCACACTGTTCAAGTCATTTCCATAAGTAATCTACACTCCCAATATAATTTCCATAAGGTGGGTGCATAGTTGTTTACAGAATGTCTAAACCAGAACCAGTTGATTCTCAAATGGTGAAGCCATTTAAGTAGATGAGCTCACTTGTTCCTTCCTGCAAGCAGGTTAAGAATAATGACAGTAGTCAAAAGGGAAGAGCCTCAAAAAAAGTGTGAATGACAGTGACTTGGTGGGCAGGGTCAAAATTCTGAACCCTTGGTTAAAAAACACGATGAAATTTAGTGCAAAAAGAAATAAATCGAAATCACAGCTGTATAAAAACATTCACATGACTAAACAGTTGTGTGATGCAAGTCTCTTGAGTTCTGGTGAATGGCAGTGGATAATTAGCAGCAGTATCTCTCTTCTGTTAGCAAAACAAATGTGAATTCACTGAATGAATTGGGTTAGAAGGGACCTTCAAATATCATCTTGTTCCAGCCCTGCCATGGGCAGGGACACCTTCCGCTATCCCAGGTTGATCCAAGCCTCAGCCAGCCTGGCCTTGGACACTTCCAGGGAAGAATTTCTGCCTTAGGTCCAATCTTAACCTGCCCTCTTTAGTTTAAACTCATTGCTCCTTGGCTGACACTACTGGCCCTGGTAGAAGTCTCTCTCTGTCTTTCTCGTAAGTCTTTCTCTACCTTATCTTTTTTAAGTATCCCAAGGCTGCCATAAACCTCAGAACTCCTAAAGCCTTTTCTTCTCCAGGCTGAATAGCCCCAACTCTCTCAGCCTTTCCTTAGAGGAGAGGAGCTCCAGCCCAAGTTTGCTGTTCTATCTGTGCTGTTTGTCTCTGGTAAGAGTTTTCAGATGCACATTTTCTTGTCTGGAGAGAAGATTTCATGTTGCTACCTTGTTTACAGAGCCTAAGAAGAAAACCACTGATGTGTGAAAAGTAGTACCTTTATCTTTAGAAACAGCTGATTCCATGAGAGGAACTGCAGGGCTGTGTGACCAGCCAGCTTTCTGCAGGCGGCTGCCAGTCCTTGAACCAGAATCTGAGAGTTGTGGAGCTAAAAAAATTCTTATTAATCAAGACAGCTGGGAGAAAAGCCAAGTGCTGGGCTGTGGCAGAAATGAGTATGCTGCTTATGTTAGACAGAAGTAAATTATTAGCATACTTAAAATTTTAGAGACTTGGGAGCTGATGTGGTTTTGCCTGATTTTTTTTTTTTAATAAGTGAATAAAGAGGAAAGATGTTTAGCTCCCTGCTTCATGTTTTTGTAGCAAATTATTAGACTGACACTGTTGAAAAACAGTAGTGATGTAAGCAAGCTGCCTGCAATCCTAACTCCAAAGTAGTAATATTTTTTGGGAAGGAGTATACATACAGTATATTGCTGTATGGCATACAGTAGTAGTCACGAAACAAGAATTTACTCAATGATGCTGCATCCTAGAATACAGTATAGAATATTTTTTCATGTCATGGTCTTAGTGTAAAATTCCTGCTTAAGCTTTATCTATTATCCAGTTTTATAGTTTATGTATTGTATAGTGAAATAGAAGCAGAGCAAAGGAGAGTAACAATTCTATAAAGAAAAGGTCTTGGATAAGGGGAATTTACTTCAGGAATAAGTAGTTGGTATAAGTATGGTAAAATGATGGTATAATGGGAGTGTACACTTGTGTGTAAAATGAGGTGTGCATGATAATGCCTATTTAATTAATCTATTTTAGAATCATAAAAGTAGAGAATCACAGACTGGTTTGGGTTGCAATGGACCTTAAAGATTATCCAGTCCCACCTTCTGTTATCAGCAGGGACACCTTCCATAGACCTGGTTGCTCCAAGCCCTGTCCCTCCTGGTCTTGAGTGCTCCCAGGGATGGGGCAGCCACAGCATCTCTGGGCAACCTGTGCCAGGGCCTTACCACCCTCACAGGGAAGAATTTCTTCCTGATACCCAATCTAAACCTGACCTCTTTCAGTTGAGACCACTTTCTTATATGAAGGTACCCTCATTGGTTTATTTCCCCCTAATGTTTTCCATTAAATCTGAAGTTTATGTGTTGCAAGTTCAGTCCTATTGTGTTTCTGGTTTGAATATTCCTTGGATAAAGTCTAGACTATGCTGAGCTTGAATGTATTCACTTTTAGTTGGTAATTTGCCCTTCTTAATTTAATACTAATATCCCATACTGATTAAATACACGATTTCAATTTCAGTTCAAAACTGTAAATTCTGTTCTTGGGGCTACAACTGATGCTGCTTCTGCAGTGCAGTGATGTGCAGCTGGATGCAGGCACGGTCCATGCATCAAGCTGAGTGGTCTGGGACCCCCTCTGAACTCTAAAGATGTAACTTCCACAGGTGGCTTCCCTTTATTTTGAATGACTGCTTCCACCAGATTTGGCATCCCACTTCTTCTCCTGTCATTTAGAATCTATTTGCACCAAAAAAATTTCCTTGACCTCAAAGTCAGACTCCTTGAGTCTGCAACTGTGTCATGGGAGGCTTAGGTGGGATTTCCCAGAGGGTGAGTGGGCTCCCCAGGGAATGGTCACAGCCCCAAGGCTGACAGAGCTGTTTGGAAAACACTCTGAGGCACAGGGTGGGATGTTGAGGTGTCCTGAGCAGGGCCAGGAGTTGGACTTTGGTCATCCTTGTGGGTCCCTTGCAGCTCTGGATGCTCTCTGGTTCTGCACGTTTGTCTCCAGCGTTCCAGACTGGCACAAGGGCATTTGCAGGGCAAATGCAACAGAAAATGCTGGGCAGCATTTGCAGGACAAATGCAACAGAAACAGAGCCAGTGTAACAGTGCCACAGGGCAAGAAACTATGGAATACTGATTATTTTTTGTGTCCTACTTATTTGTAAAAAACTTGTTCATAAAGAGAAGAAAATCTCCATTTGTTACAACCCTGCTTGCCAGTCACTGGGCTTGTTCCTTCTCACCAATTGCTCTGGATCTGTGGACAGCAGCTTCATTTTCATAATCCCAGTCCAGTATCTTTTTAATATCATGCTGCTACTGATATATTTTTTACATCAGGAAATGAAAATTATTTTGATGAAGAGCAGTGCTAGTTTTAGCTCTAAGATAGGATTAGTCTACTTTCCAATTCTGGTTTTTAAACAGAAATCGTGCCAACTGGAAATTTTCCAGTTTGTTGAAAAATGACATGGGAGCAGTTTGGTCAGGAATATTTGCTTTTTCACCCTGGGGTTCCTTCCATCTGCCTAATAAAACAATTATATCACTGTAAGACTGAAGTTCCCTGTGCTGTCTGGAAGGGGATGGTACTATGGCTGTTGAGTCAGATGGAAACCTCTGCTTATTTTTCTACCCTTCTGTACCCAGTACAGAACCTGTATCTGTCATCTCAGCCTTTCTGCTTGCTGGAATCTGCTTACTAAGGCCACACAAATCCTCTTTCCTGGCCTGCACAAGCCCATTTTCCTGATGTGTGCTAAATTCTTTATGTCATGAGGTCCTGTAACACTGTAAAGTTCTAGAGGCTAATTTAGCATTGTGTATACTGGAAATTAAAATATGCTGTTGAAATATTTTTAATAGGCAGGTAAACCATTGTGTGGTGTTCCCTTGGTATTTCAGCATCTGTGCAGCTTGAGATCCTGGCATCCTCTAAAGACTGGGACCTCTGATGGGGAAGAAAACGGCCTCTCCAAGTGTAAAAATGTTTCAAGCACTTTTTTTTTTTCCCACTGAAGTTTATTCAAACTGGAAAGCATCTTCAGTGTTTTTGTAGGTGAGTGCTGAACTGGGGGTTCCAGTGACAATCTAGAAGCAGCATGAAGAGTGTATCATCTCTGTTTATGCAGATGCTTTCCATCCATCATTTTTTCCCATGATCTGCAAAATCAAATTCACAGTTAAACTTTTCAGACTGATAACAGCATTAAGAGGAATTATACCCAGCAGATTATAGCTCATTTGAGCCTCCTCTGAGGGCATCAAATCATTGGATGTGGGAGAATGAGACACTCGCAGTCTTTTATAACTCTTTCAATGCAAATTATGAACATTAACATTTTAGTCTGTGGAAGTTCTGCTGTTTAAACTTAGAAGGAAGAGGCTGTTACCTATAGTTATTACTTTTTCTGAACTGAAATTTTATATATATAAAGATACATATTTATTTATCTATTTATTTATGTAAAGACTGATGTCTTTACATTTTAGCACAATTCCTGTTGTGGGGAAAGTCTATATCCTATGTAATTAAAAAAAAAAAAAAGAAAAAAATCTGTTCAAATAAATGCATCAGGTGCAATTGTTCTCTTATAAACAATTAGTGAAGGAAGGACTACAAGGAGCAAATTAGGTTAAAAAGAAAATATGCATAAAGAATTGAAGATGAACACGGATTTTCACTGGCAAGTTACAGAAGATGTGCTCCATACTCTGAGCATGTGGCCTCCTCTGGACCTGCTCCATCAGGTCCATGTCCTTTTTGCAGTGGGGTCATCAATGCTGGATGCAGAAGAGGGGCAGCATTCTCTCCCTCACCTCCTGCACTCCTTATTTTTGGTCCAGCCAAAGACATACATGATATATATGAATGTGATGTCAATATTCTCAATTTGTCACATTTGTAAACAGAACATTTCCTGCTCTTCCAGCCCACTGATGATTTTTTCTTTAGTTTTCTTTTCACCACTTCCTTACATGTTTATTTCTGATACTTTTGTTGATGCCATTAATTCAGAAACACCATTTATTTATAGTTGATGTAGGTTTGCTAAAGACTCCACTCAGCCACTTAACTGGAGGCAAAGTGTTCCCATCCTTGGTTTATCTTCCTTGTACAAAGAACCTCAGAGGCTGCAGCTCCGAGAAGATGCTCAGATGTACAGACAACAGACCTGCTCGAGTAATTTGCAAATGAAGTGTAAGACAGGGAATGACAGATGGTTGGGACAGACTGGGAAAAGCAAGGAACAGTCAAACAGCACAAGCAGAGCATTAGACAGTGGTCACAGTGCTGCTGGTTGTGACTGGGGGGTCTCTGTCTGTGGGCTGCAGAGGAAGTAGAGAGAGGATGATGATGAGAGGATGTGCATTGGTGGGTCAGGAGTTTCCTTGTACCTTTTTTTATCAGTTAAGTAACACTTATGGACCTGCATGATATTAGATTCTATTCTGCTCAGTTTTTTTTTGCTTCATAGTCACTTTCAAAATTGTCAGTGTCCTTTCCAAATCCAGTCAAGTTGAAACTGTATTTTTAGTCCTATTTGTGCAGTTTGCAGTGTTAGAGGAGAGGAGAGGGAGAAAGCATTCCCCATAACTGATGAGAACAGCTGAAATGCTATAAATGTTGATCACTGTAGGCAAAACAGTAAATCAGGAACAGGCAATGCAAGCATTTTATTAGTTTAAAATGTCCCATGGCTTGTTCTTGTTTATTTTTCCAGTTTAACTGGGTTGACAATGTCAGGGAATAAGTAGTGTGCATTTTATGGTTGTTTTACAATGTTGCATCTCCAAGAGTATAAATAAGACACAGTTTCGCAGCTCTTGGTGTCGCCTTCACTGTAGTTCATCCTTGCATTTAGCATTTTGCACACTGACGTCCTGATTCTGCATCACAGCAACAAAGGTGTACCCTGACACTTCCAAAGCCTCAGTAACAGATTTTTAAGAGGCTGAGGTTCCTATACTCCAGTTGGGGATTGTGTAGAAGTAAAGTGATTTAAAATGAGTTATGAAAACTCTGGTTCTGATCCCATGGTTTCCCATGAGCCTGTGGTTTCCCACTGTGACTGTGGGTCTGTCCTGGCCTCAAGTGTCACCACAGGGACAGGACAGTGGGGTGGCCTGGGAAGGCTTGAGGACATGAAATTGCAGTTGCCAAAGATCAATAAAAATAGTGTTGTAATAAGATGGATATTTATGTAACTTGTATTGTATCAAAGTTTATACAGTTAATAGGAATAAATTCTTTGATGTGAGGGTGGCGAGGCCCTGGCACAGGTTGCCCAGAGAAGCTGTGGGTGCCCCATCCCTGGAAGTGTCCAAGGCCAGCTGGGACAGGGCTTGGAGCAGCCTGGTTTGGTGGAAGGTGTCCCTGCTCATGGCAGGGGTTTGGAACTAGGTGAGCTTTAAGGTGCGTTGCAACCCAAACCATTCTGTAGTTCTATGAATGTGAATCATTTTAACACAGCTTCTCATAATAAATAATTTCAGTCCTAGTTTTGTGCACAGCTTTGACCACCAGTCACTTATTTATTATTGGCTCTAGCACTTCAGTTTGGTTGTGGAGTTGTTTTATTCTTCTCCTGGAGTGCCAGCTTCCTATTTTTATGAGAGATACAGGCTTGTGTCTACATTAGCATTTTGAGTCTGAGCTGGGCATTCTCATGAGGCAGCTTTCCTGTTGCTCGTCATTAACTGTGCTTTTTGTTCACATCACAGAGCAGTTCATGAACTGGATGCCTTTCAGATGAAATTCATATAGAAGATGCACTCTAGTAGCATGCCTGATATGCTCCAACTGCTAATGGGCATTCAGCACCTGATCAGAAAGTCCTCAGCACCAACTGTTTTACTGCAGAGATCTGCTCCTGGAACACTCCTTATTAATATAAATGTAGCAGCTTTTGGTAAAAACTAATTAAGGTTGTTTTTCTTCCTTATTTTGTGTGCTAAATTAAGATAATAAGAACATTAGAAAAATATACACAGTAATTTGTTCCTTTTGCTACCAATTAATTGTTGGGCTTAACAAGAGGAACAAGAGAAAAGCGATAGCTGGTATTGTACTATGAACATTCTTAAATCCAATGCAGATGAGCCCCTTGGAGTTCACTACATACATTATCTACTCAGTTATTATTTGAAATCTTAAAGCAAACAAAAATAGGCTGATTTTCAGGACAGTCTCAATATTTTCTTCACGTCTTTGTTCCCAGCATTATTTTTACCATTCTCAAGCCAAAATGTTAGGCCGCTATTTGGAAAACAAATGCATTAAATCTTCCACAAATCTGTTCAGGTTTGGATTTTTTTTCCCACTGACAAATACAATGCAAAAGAGAAAAATAAAAGACAACTATTATGTGATGTTGCACAATAATGGTAGCCAGCACAGGAATCAAATGTAGCTTTTCAGGGAACAAAGAATGATGTCTCTACATAACACTCACCAGCACTGAGGTTGAAACTAATGGATCTGGTCATAGAATGTGCACTTTGCCAGCTGGTTTGAAAGAGCACTTCCAGCATTTCAGGGAGCTCATACAGCATCTGGAACTGGAGTACTTCAAATATGGTGTGCTCAGAAAAGCTGTGGCTGATGATACAGTAAAATAACAGTGTTCCTATAAAGAAGAAATGTAAAGTGTGGATTTTTCTTTTAGCTCAATCGTTGGGTGTGAAATTGAATTGAGAACTCTCCAAACTATATTAAATCAGCCCCTTGGCATTGCCACAGGAACAATTTATTTCATCTTGAAGGAGCCTTTGGTTTCCAGATCAGTGGAGCTAAGCAGGAGGAATGTGCGTCACATTGAGGTAAACAGGGATGCGAGCTGGTTAAAAACAGAAAAGGCAACGCAGCAGAATTCTGTGCCCCTGACATTTGTCAGCCTCTTCTGAAATGTGATTGCATTTCCATTAAGCTTTGGGGCAGATATTATCTCTGTACCTTTTGTTGTGCTGATGAGCTGGAAGACTGGAAGGAAAATTTATTTGGTTCAGCTGATTTTTCAAGAGGGACATCTCTGTTGTTCTGTTCACCAGTTGTTCACAGTGCTGTCATGCCATGATGGGCATGTAATGCAGGAGGGATGGTGAGGGATGGATGCCTCCTCCTGCCTTAGTCCCAGCATGAGGTGGGACCAGCAAACTTCTTCCAGCTCCTGACCTACTTTTGCCATCAGGGCTCTTTGAGAGATGATGAGTTAGAAATGTCTTTACGACATTGTGTAACATCTGTTAGACTTTCTCAAAGTCCCTCTCTGGTACAAGATACTAGATCTGTAAGAAGTAAGCATTACATCAAGTATTTCTGCTGTCAGAATGTTTTTGACACAATGTGGAGGGCAGAACACTCAATGCATCCTTCAGGATCTCAAAGTTCTATGCAGATGCCTGTGAACAGCCCCAGTGTGTAAGGATAACACAGCAGGATGTGTGAGCCATGGGACAGGGCTGTGTTTTGTGGTCAGTGTGCTCCTGTTTAGGGTTGGTTCACTGCAAATTGCAGGGCAATGAGGCCATTGAGCATCACTTCTGAAAACAAACTGTGCATTCTTTACTTAGAAAAGCTTAAACGTATGAGGCTCCCCTTTATCAGGATTGCAGTAGTGCAGGCAAATCAATCTTCATTTTATTGGAGAGAGCAAGATTTAATACTTTTTTAATGCCCCCCCATCTTTAAGCCCAGCCTTAAAAATTTTTTTTGGCTTTACTGTTTTATTTCATCTCTGATTCACAATTTACCTGACCTTCTGCTCTTGAAAACAGGAGAAAGCCAAGCATAGAACAACAAACTGAATGGACTGGGGTAGCAAACTGAGTTGGTTTGTTCATGTACTGACAGAATTGTTCAATTTTGGAATATGCTAATTACTGCCATGTTTAATGCAAATAAACCCGAGCCCTTTCCAGCCCTATCTTAATGCTCTGATCCAATGTCATGAAGAAATGAGCAGGGCTGTATACTGAGTTCCAAGGTAAGGAACACACTTTTACACAATATAGTAACCAGGAGGTCACTGCAGAGTACTTTGTGATTATGATTACCTGACAAAATAGCCACTGTTCCCTGGTTTTCCCCCCTTTCAAAATGTCTCACATGTAGAAATGTCCTTTTAAAATGTACCCTGATGAAGGACAGGTGGAAAGACACATTTTTCCGTTCATGTTGCCAGCTGAGAGATTCTCTTTGGTAACAGAAGAAACCAACAAAAATGTTTGTTCGTTTCTGCAAACCAGCATTCATACAGTAATATTCAGGGTGAACATTCAAATAATACCCTCCCTCACTTGTAAGGAGGGAGTAGGAAGATCCCACACTCTTAGCTACAGCTACTTACAGTGAAAGGTGAAATAAAAAGCTACAACCTGGAGACCTTTGCCTTAAGGGGATCTCTAAATGGTGAATTTGTATTTTATTCTCCCACCATTACTTAAAGGCAGCAGGACAAGCCCATAGGAATTCTCTATCATCACTGGTTTAAAATATTTCCTCTCTTTATAGCACTCCTGGAATTTTAACTGAGAATCAATAGTGGTTTTTCATATGCACAACCAGGATTCCCAATGAGTTTCATCTTTTTAGAAGCAGAGAATTTGAAGAGGCTGTTGCTTACACTGGCTACTTGTGGGACTTCTTGCTGTTTAGGAATATTCACATGTGAGTTGTATCAAACTGCTTGGTTGTTTTGTGTGTCTCATTAAATAATTGTTGAAAGCACTTCAGATGAGCCCAGTTCTTTTAAGTTTTCATTAGACAAATCAGGATCCCTTATTGTTTTCCTCTAGTCTTTCCTCTCCTTTTGTCTTTGAGAACCACAAAAATGCATAGTGCTCTTCTCTAATCTTTCCTTCTTACCCTTTTCATCAAAGCAATTAGGCTTTTTTCTATTTCTGGGCCAGTGGTATTGTGATGTGTTACAGGTCTAGTGCTAAATAACTGCCTCAATTTAAGTCTAAATCTTTTAACAGGCAGTCTTTGTTTAATATCAACACTGTTGGTTATTTTAATTCTGCTAATCTCTTTCCCTCTACATTATTTATTGATTTGCTTACACACAGATGCAACAGAAAACACCTTATACTTTGGGTTGTTTCCCAAGGCAAGATCCCAGAATCTCAGGATGGTTTGACCTGGAAGGGACCATCTCATTCCAGCTCCTGCCATGGGCAGGGACACCTTCCACTACACCAGGTTGCTCAGGTCCCTGTCCAGCCTGACCTTGAACACTTCTGGGGATGGGTATCATCTACCTCCACCTCCTGTGACAGGTTCACAACTTCTCTGATCATCCTTGCAGTCTTTTGTTGCTCTTCTATCTTGCCATCTTCCTTAATTGTGGATGAGAAGAGCTACACACAATATCCAGGCTAGGTCATTACAATACCCTTCATATGGCATTGACATAACTCAATGCTGAAATCACTTCAGCTCATATTTTCTAGGCTTCTGTTTTAGTTTTTTTGCTAAATGTGTGTCACCTTAGTGACTCCTTTATCCCTCTAGAAGTAACTGGTACGCTTATCCTCTTTGCTATAAATTGGGAATTAATCTGTTCTTAGATTGTTTTTTCTGCAAGACTCTTCAGTGCACAGCTTCCTGTTTTACCAGATTCTTTTTTCTTGTGCCTCATGAGAGCTTTGTAGGGTTGCAACCAGCATGGCTTGTCTGGAAACAAAATACATTCAACTCTGAGATAGGAGTTTATGTCTTACAGGGGTATTCATATCCAGTACAGAACTAATTTCAGGAAAAACTAATTTAATAATTGTGAATTATATCCCTTTCTCTATTGTGGTTAGTTCCTTGGAGTATCTTTTACATGAACGAACAGGAAAAATTGAAATATGAAAAATGCTTTCTTTATTTGCTTGCAAAACTCTAGGAAAAGCATTAGGCTAAAGTTCTAAATCACAGCCACCTCCTAAATCAAATGTGTAGCAAGGGTGATAATGAGTGTAAACACACTGAATAATAAAATGTAATTTGGGTTCTGAGTTCTAGGGCTCTAATCCAAAGCTCGCTGATGTCTGTGGAAAGGCTTCCATTGATTTGAATTAGGCCTTGGCTTTTGTCCTGAATGAACACAATACCAGTGGAGCTATTCATGAAAGAAATGTTTGGAAATAAATCACAGGAACTTGCTGTGTCAGAACCCAATTCACTTGCTAATTATGGCTGTCATGTTTTACAATGTTCATTGTGTCGATACTTTGTCATAGTCCCTCACATGAACTAACCAAATTCAATCTTAAAAAAATAATTTGCTGCCACTGCTGTAATTGGAACGTTGTTTCTGGATCATTAGTCTGATGTTTGAAACCTTCTTTAACTTCTAGACTAAACCTATTTATGCCAACTGTTTCCCCTTGTTTTATGCCAATGTCGTCTTCTAGATTTACAGCATACATGTGTGATTTGTCCTTGCTCTGAACAGTACTGGTAAATTACTGATGAGTGTCCCATCTCTTCTCAGGCTTTGTTTTGTTTTGCTAAATAAGCCAAGCATCTCAATTTCTTATTTAGTAAGTTGATAATTCATAGAATTGTGCAATGGTTAAAAATGGAAAAGACCTGTAAGATCATAGAATTCAACCATTAATCCAGCACTGCTGTGATGACCACTAATCTATGTCCCCAGGTGCCACATCCACCTGCCTTTTGAGCACTCCCAGGGATGGTGATTCCAACAGTTGCCTGGGCAATCTGTTCCAATGACTGTCAGCCCTTTCAGTGAAGAAATTGCTCCTAATGTCCAGCTTAAACCTCTCCTGGCTCAGCTTGAGGCCATGTCCTCTTGTCCTGTTGCTTGTTCCCTGGCAGCAGAGCCCGACTCTCACCTGGCTGTTCCCTCCTGTTGGGAGTTGTGCAGAGCCAGAATATTCCCCCTGAGCCTCCTTTTCTCCAGGCTGAGCTCCCTCAGCTGCTTCTCATCAGACCTGTGCTCCAGACCCTTCCCCAGCTCTGTTGTCCTTCTCTGGACTCATTCCAGCACCTCCCTGTAACCTTTATCTGGATCAATTCCCATTAATCTGCTTAGGATACAGGCAACAAGCCCTGCATTTTTAATGAGCTGCTATAGTGCTCCATACAATGCTGTTAACACTCTCCTTGCTTTACTGGAAATACTTGTTCAAATATACCCAGCATCTTGTTTACCTCCCTATGGCTGCATTTCAGTGATCACTGTTACCATGTGACTTGCAGGGTCTTAGTCTCAGATGAGTTCCATTTAGTGCTAGAAATAGTTTTTATTTAAGAAGGGCATAGGTTTGCCCTTGTCCTCAGAGGCTTTTAGCTCCTGTCTGTCACTCCATTGCTCATTTCTTCCTTGCATGCTGCTCTGTTTGTTCTCAGTATTGGCTGTCCTAAATGATAACCATCAAGCTGGAGTAATCAGCAGCTTTAATTAGTATGGTCCTACTTTGTGCTAATTTTGTTAATTTAGAAAACAAACAGAAAAGAACTTTGGAAATTGCTAGAGGCACTGAGTGATGAGAGCTGACAGAAGGTGACAGGAGAGAACTGGGGAAAGGTGCCCAGAGCTGGGCAAAGGAATAATGAGATGGAGAGAGGGCACAGGGCCCAGGAGGGAGAAGTGGGAACCTGGGGAAGTAAAGGTTGCTCACATCTTCCAGAGCATTAATTGGGCCTCATTGAGACATACTTAGGAGGGATGAAGACACTCCGAAATCCCAGAAATAAATGCATAACTCATGACTTTCTACATTTTGACTTTTCAAGAATAGCAACACTGCTGCTTAACTTCGGATGTTTCCTTTTTTTTTTTTTTTCCCCACAAGTTTCAAAGTGCTCTGAAAGTTCAAAGACTTACTTTCTAAAAGCATTTAAAAATACTGAATTCTAAAAGCACTTTAATAGTTTTGAATTGAGAGGATTATGAGTCTTGAATAATTTAGCCACAAAACTTGAAAGGGAAAGAATTTGCTTAGGCCTTTAAAATGTATATGATACATTTTCTTATAGATTGGAATGACTCTGAAAGACTTTTATCCAGATAAGTGCATTCAGCAGATATTAGAAGTCACAGGCAATAGCAATTAAGACATAAGGCTTTTCCTGGGAATTGATATAAAGCTCGAAGGAGTGGGGATGGCTCAAAATGCAGCTGGAGGCCATTAACTTCACGTGATGATTAATGACCTCTGCTTAGGTCATTATTATTATCAGCTGAAAATGTAAAAAAATCCAGATGTATGAATCTTTTTAATGGGAGTTGCAGTTTCAGTCAGTGCAGTGGAAGTGTCCCCACTGTGCATAGACTGCCCTTTAATAATATCAAGTAGAGGGCTTGATTTCCCTTCTCCCCACAGCATTTTCAGTAGTGTTAATCAAGGCTGGGTCTCTAAAGCTGTGCCAGTATAAAATTGAAAAGCAAGCAGAATAAATTCCATAGTGCTTTAAAGTTCTCCCAGTGTGGCAATGGCATCCAGGACTTAATCAGCTTTTTTACGGTTCTCCATCTATCCCTTTCAGTGCCTAATCAGAGCGAGTCGCAGTGTAGCCCAGGAATGGGCCCAGCAGTTTCCTTGTGCTCATTGTTTTTGGACCCACGTTTGAAATTGTGTCTTCCCTAAAGTTGTGTTAGGTCCCTCACCAAGATCTGGGCTCTGGCTTGTGTTACAGAGGGGGCAAGCACAGCCCTGACTGCTGCATCCAGACAGGGAGCATCTCTTTATTAATAAATGGTCAGTAGGAATAGGTACTTCCCAGTGTCCAGACAAGTCCATGGATGGTTCCTTCCACTCTTGGTGAAACTTTTTTTTTATATGGTGAATTTTATTGTTGACTTGTAGAGAAACTGAGAGCTACTACTGGGAAATGTTCACCTTGCTGCTAATTTTTGACTTATGAGACTTCTGTTATAATGTCTTGATCGTTGTATACATACATATATGTATATAAATACCTTTCTATCTCTCACAGAATCATAGTATAGTTTAGGTTGAAGACCTTTAGGATTAACTGTTAACCCAGCACTGCTAAGCCCCCCACTAATATGTACTTAAATTTCTTTATTTCATTTTAAAAAAATGTACTGAAGAGGTCTAAAGTAGGTAATAAAGACAACATGAAGACATAAGTTTTAATTAGTCACTTTATTTTTTATTTGGACTATGTTTCTGAATGCTGTATGAATCCTACTTTAAACAGACACTGGGCCCCTGTTCCCTTTCTCTCCCTTCCCCCAGCCCTTTATCCCTGGTCATTGTGAAGGTAGTATCATCAAAATTCCAATCAGGACAGGACTGAGATGACTGCTGCTTTTGGCTGACCTTTATACAAATGCCACTGGCTCTAGGCTTCTGCTCAGGAAAATGGAATTTTTCAAAAAATATAAGCAAAGCAGATAAAAAGCATAACTGAGGCGTAACAATTTGGACTTCTGGTGATAAGACTAGATCTGCTTGTACAGACCTATGCACTTCAACTGCTTTGGGGATTTCTGCATGTCTTTAGTCACCCTCTGCCAAACCACAGAGCTCTCACCTCCTTTTTCTTTTTTTCATTCCTCCAAAGTATCTCCTGCAGTGAGAGGTCGAGGTGAGTGAGGTCAGGCAGAATGAAATGAAAATCATGAAAGCTTAATAGACCATAGGGAGGTTCCTTTGAAAGGGTGCCAGCGATGGAATATCAGTTATGGGGAGGAAGACACCAGAGCTGGCAGTGAATGAAAGGAGATCGGGCACATGCGCCACGGTGTCACAGCCCTGGCTGTGGAACTGGGCTGCTTCCCTGTTAACTCCTTAACAAATGTCTCCCTCTGACTGTAGTTACTCCCATGGTGCTGTTAGTGCTCCCTGTGCAGCTGCACTGTGCTTCAGGATGCATTTTTTTGAGAAATTCTAAATTGTTTGTTTTGCTGGTAAGCTCAATAGATGAGAAGTGAAGTATGGATGAGATTACATAAATTGCATTTTCTATCTTCTGTAGTCTCTACCAGTTATCCACTGTAAGGCAAAAGGAATTGTTTTCCTGGATGAGAAGCAATGAAGTATTTTAAAACATGTAAAAATGTGAGGACTTGCCGAGATAGCAAAGAAAACAGAATCCTGAAATGGTTTGAAATGAAAAGAACCCTAATGATCATCTCATTCCAATTCCCCACCATGGGAAGGGACATCTTCCACTAGATCAGGTCGCTCAAAGCCTCATCCAACCTTGCCTTGAACATTTCCAGGGATGGGGCATCAACATCAGGTTATTGCCAATATACATTAGGTTATTGTAATTATAAAAACCCCTGACATAACAGCTCTCAGTGTATATAAAATGGTGTGGCAAATCATCTCACCAGTGATTTTTTTTTTCAGAATGAAGCACTCCTAAAAGCAGGGGCTTTGGTCTGGCTGATTCTCCATCTTACAAAACTTCAAGTCTTGATTGCAGTAGCTAAAATGCTCTGATTTGATGTGTGACACACTGGATGGCAGTCTGAAATCTGAGTAAACATGAAGGCTGGGCTAAATAATAACTGCCCCATTTCAGCTTTGGCATGTTATGAATTTATGCTTGTGTGAATGAAAAGACCTATGTCAGAATTGATTTAAGAACTTTGGGTTTATTTGATGGTGTGGAACTTAGTCCTCTGTGTACTCACAGCTTGCAGAGAAATGGAATCCGAGCATCCAAGGCTGACAAAGTGCCTTGAATTTCTGCTCATCTCCAAGTCCATGGGTGTGGTAAACTTCAGACCTTCCTTTTACAATGCTAAAATATCCCTATTTTTGTTGTGAGCTTTTGAACATGTTTCTACAGCTGAACATTTTGAAGCCTGAAGTTTCTCTTTCAGACAGATTACTGTTTTCAGTTGTCCAGTTTGTTTCCAGATGCTGCAGGACCTCTCAAAGGACAAGTGTGTATTCTCTTAAGTATTTAAATGACAAAACATCCAGAAAAACATAGCATGCAATACAAAATGACCCTGCAATGCTGATGTGGATGTAAGCCTCAGTTGCAGCCTTTCTCTGCTGACTCCACTGTAATTCAGCACAATGGTTGCTTCTGTGCAGATGAGCCCACTGTTGTCTGGTGTTTTCAGTCATGTGCCCTTTCAGCTTCATTTCATATGTCACTGTCACAGGTTTGCTCAACTTTTATGAGAAGTTCAATAGCTGCTGGGTTCTCAATTTGAAGACTTCTTCCCCTAAACCTTTTGCAGAGTTCAGCACTACCAGACCACTGCTTTCCTTAATTTCTTTTCACAGAGTCTTTATTTGTCTATGGATACCTGTCCCCAGAGGCCACAGGTTGAAACCTGCTTAAATAGCTGTTGAGTTTCAGATTGTTGTTTGGCTCAGACTGATGTGACAGAGCACAGAGTTAATCTTCAGCATTATTTCTCTTTCCTTTGCAGGAGAAGTTTGAAGGTTTGTTCCGTGCCTATGATGACTGTGTGACATTCCAGCTGTTCAAAAGCTTCAGGCGTGTGCGGATAAATTTTAGCAGTCCCAAATCAGCTGCTCGTGCCAGAATAGAGCTGCATGAAACACAGTTCAGAGGGAAGAAGTTAAAGTTGTATTTTGCACAGGTAATGAAATCTGGACTCTACTTCTGTGTTACTGCACAATATTTCTTTAAAAGCTATGCACTAACACTGAATAAAAGTAATAAAGGTTTCTCCCATGTCCAATCTCTCTGATAGAAGATTACTTAAACCTCCTTATGTTGACTGAGCTGTTTCTGCCCCGAGGGTCTGCAGTAAATTTAAAGGACCACTTAGGACTAAAGTTGCTCATTCAACACACAGAATTATGTATCTCAGAGGTGATTTACAACACTGAATGTTGTCTGTGGGTAACTCTCTTAACTAACCATAAGGAAGTCCTAATGTAAAGAATCCCAGTGAATAAAAAAGGTGGGACTGGATTACATATTTGGCTGCAGCCCTGAGCCACAGTCAGACTTCCTCCTGCCTTTTTGGCTTTTCCTAACTGAATACATGAATTACAAATACTGAATTCTCTAAAAGGAATTTAATGAGTCTAAATTAAAGGAAGAAGGTAGGGGAAGAAAAACACTCCCAGCCTGGGGCTGTAGGTGATTATATCCATCTATTGGAACTGTCAGGTGGGTGTTCAGTTCTCCTTGGCCAAGGGAGAAAGAACATAAATTTCCCACAGCAGGCTGGGCCCCAGCCAGGATAGAGAAAGTTGAAGGAGGTTGAGAACCCAACCACCACCTCTTCTGAGTGCAGTTTAATAAATTGATGTGGTCACTGTGGCTTGTGGGATACCCACTAGTGTTTATAAGCAATGCAGGTGTGCTTTGCGCTGCCTGTTGGCCCTTCAGAGGTCTGAGAATATGGGCTGGCTCACTTAAAGGTACCAAGCAAACCCATAATGTTAAATTATGAGCCTCTTCATCCTGGTCAGAATAGGAACTGTTGTGAGCCTAGGCAGGAGCAGAGCCACAGGAAGATGTGAAGCTACAGCTGTGAAACAAACAATGTGCTTAACGAGTTAGATGAGCTCAGAAGATCTTGCAGCTGGATTTAGGTGTTAAGAATCTGCCTCAATCCTATTTTCATGCCCTAATCTCCTAAATCTGTCTCTGAGTTTTTTTTCTGAAAGGTTGAAAAACCTGCAGTTAGGCAGATCTGAGAATGATTTCATTCTAACTGTACATTCAAGAGAATAATTGAAAACTGGGGCTAAGAACAAAAAGCAAAATGTGCACAATAGTGATTAGTCTCCCTATCTAAGCTGATTTCCTGCAGAGCCATTCTGGTATCTGCACTATGCTCTCCAGTACACATAGTCTTACAAGAGTTTATTAGTCGTGTTCAGGGAATGAAGATGTGGAAGCAGCAGTGTCTGGAGCGGTGTCTGGCCTCAGCCAAGCTGAATAACAACTTCCAGACCTACAAGTTCTGGGGAACATGGAGTTTAGAGATCCAGACTGGCTCTTTGCAAACCCCATGTTTGCTGTCATGGAAATAGAGTTTATTGCTTCTGTGCTCGAGCTGGTTGTAATCTTGCTCAGGTATAGCTGCACTACAATTCATCTATGTCAAGGCTTCTTTAACATACTAGCAAAGAGAAGGAATTAAAGTAGATAATTTAAGATGGAAATGAATAAGGACACTGAATCGCAAATGACTAAGGAACATCATAGATTCCTTTTTCACTTCAACTAAAGAAATAAAATCTGTAGAAACCTTTCTGAAGTTACTTACAGGGCCTTGGTTCAGGAGTTACTTGTGTACTATCACTTTTTATTTAGGCATTTAGACCAGATCACAACAGTACCTTTACAGCCTCAAAAATCTCAGAGCTAGCAGCTGGGGCTACCAAAGCTTTGCATTTATCCTGAAGGAATGTACACAGGAGGCACAGATACTGTAGTTTTGCAGATGTCACAGCCCCACACTGTGCATTTACTGCACAGGCACCTTCTGTAAGGCTGAGATGAAATGCATTTACAGGCTTTCTCTTCTGAGACTGATGCTGCAACCCTGCCTGGGTGGCATTTGGGATGAGAAAGGTATGATTTGAGCAGTCATTCCATTTAGCAATCCTTGGGGATGAGAAGCTGGACATGAGCTGGTAATGTGCCCTGGCACCTCAAATATCCTGGGCTGCATCACCCAGTGTGACCAGCAGGCTGAGGGATGTGACTCTGATCCAGTGAGATCCCACCTGGTGTCCTGTGTGCAGCACTGGGCTCCCAAATGCAGGAAAGGCATGGACCTGTTGGAGTGAGGCCAGAGGAAGCCACAAAGATGCTCCTCTGCTGTGGAGACAGGCTGAGAACTGGAGGTGCTCAGTCTGGAGAAGAGAAGGCTCCAGGGAAACCTCACTGTGGCTCTTCATACTTAAAGGGGGCTTACAAGAACAATGGGGATGGACCTTATAGCAGGGCCTGTTGCAATAGGACAAGGGGAAAACAGTTTTAAATGAAAAGAAGGTTGTCTTAGGCTGGATGTAAGGAACAAATCTTTTACAGTAGGAGTAGTGAAACACTGGCACAGGTTGCCCAGAGGAGTTGTGGATGCCCCATCCGTGGAAATATTCAAGGTCAGGCTGGATGGGGCTCTGAGCAAGGCAGGAGGGTTGGAGGAGATGACCTTTAAATGTCCTTGCAACCCAAAGCGTTCTGTGATTCTTTCCTGTACTAAACAGTGTCTTTGTTATGCTTTAAAGATTCAGACCTCTGAGACAGATGGAGACAAGCTTCATTTGGCACCACCACAGCCTGCAAAACAGTTTCTCATCTCGCCTCCAGCCTCCCCACCTGTAGGGTGGCAACCAATAGATGATGCAACACCTGTCATCAACTACGACCTCCTTTATGCAGTTTCTAAGCTTGGACCAGGTAAGCTCGTGGTCCTTGGGTGAAAATGTGTCAGTAAAAGCAGACAAAAAATACCAGTGTAGATAATAACTGTAGAGGGAGTTGGCATAGAGCTGGAAGTTGCATTAAAATTTGGATTTCAGTTGATGGGTGTCACCTGGTTCTTTCCTCCAGAATGAGTTTTACCATGTGTAGGCACAGAACTGTGTGTTATCTGCAGCTTGTGAGAGGTGATCAAAGCTTTGCTTACACCATTTATTGTGCTGGGGTTTGTGCCTAGATGACACAGCTGATGGTTTAGGTGGGGACTGGACAAATGTTTGGCTATGGATGTGAGGAGTTTTTGCTGTACACGACATCTGCTCAGTTCTGCATTCCAAGGTGCAGATTTCTCACTTGAAAAAGTGCACATTTACTGGAGTGGAGAATCTCTCATGTTGTTTGCTGAGAGACAACTACTGTTCCCCAGCCCCAGTGGGATTGCTCTGTTAGGAATGCTCATTTCCTGCTGAAAACTATGCAAGAGGAATGGGATAAGTTGTAACCCCTGTTAGCACAAGATAAATGTCAATGGATAATGCATCCAGGCTTTCTTCTGTCTTCTCATTTTCAGCTAATGCCAGGACTTGAAGCTAACTGGGATTTTCAAGCAATGCTTTCCCTTGGAAAATGCTCATCTGATAAAACCAAAACTTTACATAGGAGAGGGTTACTTTTGATTTAATTAAGTAATCTTTACAAATAGTTTTCTTTCAAAGCTGTTAAAGCATCCTGGTTTAGAATTTTCAAAATGAGAAAGGTTCCAGTTTCAGGTCCAAGCGGTATCATTTACAAATTAATCTAATTTATGTTCATAAGCCACAAGATAAAAATAGCCTATTAGATTATCTTCATACCGAAATAAAACATTTCAGATCCAATCTAATAACAATTGTGGGGGTGAGCTCATGAAAATTTAGCAGTTTATTTTTGAAATTCTTGTGGGATGAGAGAATTGTTTTCTCCCCAGCTGTACTGGGAATGCTGCTTGCTCACTCTTGAGAGCAGCTTCCAATTGCAGACATCTAATCATTGGGGCTTTTGTGCAACTGCACCAAAGGAACTCAGAGCTGGAATGCATGGGGTGCAGAAGGATGTTTCATGATTCACAAGGTTTGCAAGATTATCTCCTGTCTTTTTCAGATGGGATCTCTCACAAGAGGAAAATATATATCAGGAGATTCCTATGGTTTGTTCCCCTTCAGCAGGAAAAAGGCAGTAGAAAAATGCAGTCAGGGACGATATTACATATTATTATTTCCAGGAGTGATGCTTTGCTTCTAAAATGCTGAATAAAAGAAAAACCAAAAACCTCCTTTTTTTTTTTTTTTTTTTTTTTTTTTTTTCCCCTCTTTGATGCAGCAGTGTTATAAATGGAAACATGTAAACGAATTCCCGAGCTAGCTGGGTAATAAATCAATTCCTGTTCTGGAGCAGTGGAATGTGAAATATCACTCATTGTCCCACACTCTGGGACAGCTTTGCGTGAAGGTCAAATTCAGCGGATTTAAGGAGCCTGCAGGGAGCAATATGAAAAGCCATTGTGTGCTCTCTTCTTTCTATTTTTAGCACTTGTTAGAGGGATCAATTTTAGTTAACTGCAGCGGCGGGTTTAAAATAGTGTTGCTGTTCTCAGTTGTGCATTTACTATGTTTAGAATTTCATTGAAAAACAAATCCCAGTAAAACTCGTTTCTCAGTATTGCAGCAGTAAAACACTGCTGGACATCAAACAGCATTGGTAGCCTCAGAGAAGAGATTTTTTTTCATTCAAAAACACAATTTAAAAATGTAACTACAGCTTATCAGCTGTCAAAAAATACTCGCACACTTGGCACAGTTGTTTACAGAGCTGAGAATGTTAGAATCTGAAATCCATGTCTTTAATTTGTGAGGAATCTTTGCTGTATTAAATGCAGTGATTTGGTATAATAAACATCTGAGGACCAGGAAAACTCATTAATGCTTCTAAATAGTGAACATTGTCTTTGTATGCCCTCAGCATAAGATGATTTTTATTGTCCTACTTCACTGGAAATGCAAGATGTACCACTTGGACACTGACCTGTGCTCCTTTCCCTTTCCCTGAATCCAGGTCATCTCCTGTCACAGTATGGTGCCATAATCATCATAGCCACAACATTGGAGACCAAAACTGCCCCTGAGTGCAAAATGTTGGGAGATTTGCTCCAGAGTGTAAGGAGTATGCTGGAAGTGAGTTAACAGATTTGCTGTGTGCCAGCAGTTTTGGACAGGTGTTTTAACTGCAGTGACAGGCTGGCATCTTGGAGATCTAATGGAACAGATTTCTTTCTGTGCTCAAAAGGAAGCTGGTTCCTTCACAAGGAATTGAGATTGGTGAGGGTGCATTTACTCCTTAGGGAAGATGGTGGCATATTTAATTAAGTTCCTGGATGATTGATGCATATTCTCACTTTCTACAGATGCAGAAATTAGGCTTTAAATGAGGCATGAACAGAGTGCTGTAGATCAGTCAGAGCCAGGAACCGTGACTGTGCCTGGTGCTGACCACCAGCCTACAATCTTTTCAATATTCTGCAAATAAAGGAGTGGAATTGTTAATCAGTTTGATGGAAAACACTTCCACTGTCAAGACAACTTCCAGTAGTTTGATATGCTGATGAAGATCTGCAGACATCAGGGCTGGGACTAGAAAACAGCTTGGCAGGTTGCAAGCATTCCTGTAGGAAGAAGCTCCTAACTTGGGGTTCCAAGTTAGGCCAAGTGAGGATAACAATAAAACAACCACCTTACATTGCAAACATATTTTATGTGAGAAACCTCTGCAGGGTGGAGGGAGAGTGAATCTCCAGGTCCAGCCTGTGTCTACAGCAGAGCTGCTGCTCCTCTCAAAGAACAGGCAGCTGTTTGCCATTTATTAATGCAGTGATTTGCAGACTATCCTCTTGGCACTAGAATATGCTCATTCTTTCCTGGAAAGCAGTCCCTCCCTCTCCCTATCCACTCCCCAACCTGCCTATATCTGCCCTCCTTACCCCACTGCCTCTTTATTCACAACAGATTGTCCTGGATGCCCTCATTTCTATCTCTGCACTCCAAAGTGTCTTTCCCCAGGATCCCAGGTGCCACCCTGACTTCTCCTTGCCAGCCTCAGCCCCTGCTCTGCCCTGGGTTTGGCTCACCCTTCCCTAGGGAAGGGGAAAACAGGTGAGAGCAGGACCCTGCCCAGGAAATGCCATACACAGGGATTTCAAACCATCTCACAAGGCAGATTTTCTGTGCCCAAGTGTTTTCAAACTCTCGTGTTTGTCATCACTGATTCAAAGGAAATACTAAATACTTCATATGACTCCCAGGGAGGATTAAAAGGGGATGGAGGGGCAAGCAAACAGTGATAGATAAAACTTTTCATCTCTGTCCTTCCTCTCCCTGCTGTTCTGTGGGTGCTTTTGCCCTTCCTTTCTCTTACCAGGGGCAGGGTACAAGAGAGCTGCTGGGTGAAGAAAATTTTTCCTCTGGTTGGGAGAGTAGGGTGCCCAGCTCCTGCAACATCAGTAATGGGCTTCCAGGGAGCAGCTCCTCCACTTTGCTATGGCACATTCCTGCTGTAGAGGTGTTTTATGGAGGTATTTTGTGGGATGGGCTGTAGCTCTTCTGTCACAAACATGCACCCATACAAAGGATCTCCTGTTATTTGTATCCTGTTGTTTATAAAGCACTTGGATGAAGGGACTGAAAGTGGAAAGGATTTTCATGATGCTAATGCCACATTTACTTGAAATGGGCAGCTCTGAACTCATTAACCTTTGCTCATGAGTCTGAATTAGGGATGAGGTAGCTACATGTTATCATTAGCATTTGTTCATTATTCTTTATGTATATGAGCATGGTCTTTGCTGGACAAAAGGGCCCTGTTAGACAGGAGCTGCACCATCAAGGAAAGGTCACAGTACTGACTCACAAAGGGATAGAAAATCCTATACCATTATTTTTAATTCTGAAATATCATTAAGTTGCTTCTGTGCTCATCTTTCTTGCATCACCCAAGGCTGTGGGTTTAGTCCTGGCTCATGTGGTCACAAAAGGTAGGGCCCAGTGACATAAAAGCAGCTGTGCTCATTGTTAAGGAAGAAAACTTCAAATTCTTACTGGCTTTTTATGCAAAGCAAATGGTTAGGGAGGAACACCACTGCTGTTTTCAGGGGCTTATCAGAAAGTTTTTTTGACAAATCAGCAGTGGACGTGCCACAGCTGAATTCTGCCCTGAAGGGCAGAGTATATTTGGTAAATTTTATGATAATTTTCTGAGTAAATTAATGTGAGTTGCCACTGTTAGCTTATGTGAAGGTTTAAATTTATTATTACAGGATAGAGACAGGTCAAAGACAACTGGAGGAGAAAGACCCCTGACCCCAAGAATCCTTTGGCTTAGCTAGCCTGTGAGAATTCTTCAGACAAGCAGGAGAAGCAGGAGCATGGATCCGTGTAGGGCCTGAGATCACAGATGAAGCCATGTCAGAGACAGCTGAATGAGGTCACTGGACAAATGCTTGGGTGGTATTACAGAAATTGGTGATTCTTACCTATATTAATTCAGCTTGCTACTCATAGCTTGGGACAACCTAGGTTGTGTAAATATAACTCCAGTGACTCAACCATTGCTTCAGTAGCTAAACTGCTGCAGGCTTAGCTCATTATTTATTTATTTTTTTTTTTAATGCTGAAAATGGTATTAAGGAGAAAAGAAAAAATCATAGAAACAGGGAAGCCACAGAAGGGAAGGGCTAATCTGGCTGTATCTATTGGATTTTTATTTTGTGCTTATCACCTTAGTGTTTGTCTGCAAACAGTGACTATGTTTGGAACGAGATACAGCTGTACAAAAGTCCCAGAGTTATTGTTGTCCTGTTCCTAACTTAGCCATGAAAAGGTTTTGTGCCGTTTGTGTACAGAACAAACAGCACAGCTCATTTATGCTCAGAAATAACTGTATGCCTTAAAAACCTAATTTATGAGTGCATCACATTTTGGTTTGCAAAGTGACATTAATTGCTGCTGCAGTTACTTGTGCCAGAGGCATCTGAATATTTTTCCTTGCGTCTGTACTTTTTTCACCGTTCTTTTTCAGCAAAAAGACTCCTTCTGGGAGGGATTTAAGCAGTACGAGAATGTGGCATTTGAACAGGGATGATCACCTTTTAGGAGGGCAGGGAATGTGATTTCCTCGCGGTGCTGCTGTGGGAGGACAGGCCCACTGCGGAGCTGCCCGCGGTGACAGTGACCAATGCATCCCCGGTGCTGCCTGGCGGCATTGACGTCAGCCCAGAGCTGAGAAATTAGCTGAGGCCCGCAGGGAAAATGGGCAAAGAAAAACCATGTAATTCCTCAATGCAGCACAACCAAGCTATTTCTCTTTTTATATTTTAGCCTATCAGCAAGACCTGTAATGCTTTGCTCGATTTGGATTCAGAGGAAAGGTTGCCAAAAATAGAGCAGTTAAATGTCAACATTAATGGTATCACAGCAGTAAAATATTTCTCACAGCAAGATGCCTGGCTTATAGCTATTATTCACTAGGTGCCTCCTTTGTTTTTAGGCAAAAATACAATGTGTCCTCTAGTCTCAAGCCATCCAGGCTTATTTGGACCAGAAATTTGTCAGCACAAACAGCATGTGAGCACAGTCCCAGAACTACATAAGCTAATGCAGGGCCAAACTTGAAACCCTTTCTTCACATTAATTACTCTGCCCCAAAGTGGCAAACAAATAAAACTCCAAATTAGTACCACAAGCAAGCCACAAGTGCTTTGAGGCAGGGACTGCCATTTGCTTCCATGCTACAACACATGGCACTGCTGGGTTCTGCCAGTGGTGCAGCATTTAGGAACCACTACACCACAAACAGAGGCCAATGGGGTTTGCTGGGGCCTCACCTTCCTCATCTCAGAAGATTTTGCAGGCAATTTTTTTGTTTTTAAGTCTTAAATTAATTTTTTGCAATTTAATTACCAATACCTACTTGTATCCATGTAAAGTCCAGAATACATGTCGTGCCAGCAGGCTGAATTCAGGACTCAAAGCTCTATGTCTGATCCTTTGTTTGCTTGTGGACTTTTGCAGGTAACCACCCAAGCCCATATGGGCCATTCTCTTAATAGCTGGACTCCATGATCCTTGTGGGTCCCTTCTATTTCAGAATATTTTCTGTGGGAAAAAAAAAAAAAAAGCCATGTTCATCTCCCTCAGAGGAGTACTATGTTGAGACTTACTTAAATAAGGAATGCAGATAGTTAGAAAATATATGTACTGTTTAGGCGTTCAGCCTGCTGTAGTGAGCATTTATAGACTGCTCTGTAATCTCATCTGTAGAGACAAAATTTGTTACAGCCCCAGATAAAGAGCTTTGAAATTCAAAATCTGTCTGCAGCAGAGATATGGGGGAATTTATTTCTGGATAAATTAGATTAAGTGTTGAAATCTGTCTAAGAGCAACAATTAGGCTTTAAATGGGACTGAGGAAAGAAGCCACAGCAAAAAAATACTAATCCCAACCCAACAGGTGTGAAATAACTTCAGACCAAAGGTTGGATAGGTTGGCTTCCAGTTCATGTTTTTAACTGTGAACTTCTGTGCTCTTTCTCCTTCCTCTGCCTACTTTGGGGGTTAATTTCAGTGCCACTGGCCACCAATATTAGTACCAAAACCCATTATAGACACGAGGATGTGTGTATTTTATGATACCTTACAGACCTGTGATCAAACTGCCTCCTGGGGCAGAATCCCCAGGATGTGTTGAGGCAGCTGACAGAGTCCAGCCGTGCTGGTGCTCACCTGTATTTAGGAGCAGCACACACTCAGCTCCCTACCCAGTGTGGAGTATTCTGCAGTCCAGTAGTGCCACGGGCTGTGTTGCTGCTCAGATTGCCATCTTTTGACATGATTGCTTTTCTTTGCTTCCAGGAGAGAAATACGAGCTGCACGCAGGAACAGAGTCCACTCCCAGTGTGGTAGTTCACGTTTGTGACAGCGACATGGAGGAAGATGAGGACCCAAAGAATTCTCCAAAGCCAAAAATCATTCAAACTCGACGCCCCGGTGTGCCACCGCCTGTATCTAACTGAGCCTCTCCGGCAGAAGCAGCACTTCTCTCTCCTCCAGCACAGCTCTTGGTTTTTGTTTGCTTTGTTCTGTTGAAAGGCAGCCTTTGCCTTCTGAGCACTGGGACACTAAGGTCATTGAAACCCCTTCACAGTAATCAAGCCTCTGTAACAAAAGGGCTAGGAAAAAGATCTTTGTACCTGTAACCATATCACACACCAACTGATAGACCTAGCTGGAAAGGACAAAACAAGGCCGAGGAAACAAGGGTGGGTTTCAGTCTGAGGATCTTTTCACAGCTGTAATTTGCATGCTGAACTACCACTACCAGAGATCGTTTGGGTGGAAATTAGGCCAATATCAGTCTTGATATTCAAACTCCCAGGATTGCTACTGCCCTTCATCAAGCAGCCTGCTCCTCTGCCCTCCTCACTTCCCAACAATCTTTTCCTTTTTCCTTTTTTTTTAAGGGGGGTAGGTGTGTTGTTTTTACTCTACTAGCAGCTTGGTGGGTTTTGCACCCCCCTGGAATTCTCTGTAAGGAAAACTATCTTTGCAACATTTTCAGAAACAACAGAAAACAACCGTCTTCCAGCAATAGCTGTAGAGGACAGTGGTCTGAAATGGTCACAGGGATCTGAGATGGAGCTCTTTGGGCTGAGGGGAGAGGCAGCAGCTGCTGGGGGGTCTGATCAGTCCTTTCTGGGGAGAAGGGAGCCAGAATATCAGTAAGGATTAGCAGTTAATGTTCTATCAGGGGATGAGTGGTGCTTCCCTTTGGGTCTGAGGAAGAAGAGTTGACTGACTGCTCATGTAAGATGGGATTCCTTGCTCTCTGTCATAGCTGAATGTTCCAGTAACATTACAGGCTGAATGTTTTCCTAGTGGTGTGGTGAATAGCCCTGAAATTGTCAGTAATTACTTGCAATCTCTAATATTCAGCCCTTTCCCCTTTCCATGGCCTGTGCTTCAAAACCCTTTTTGAGCTGTATGAAGTTTGGGTTTGTGGAGGTGAGCAGAGGTTAGTTGAATTTTTTTTTTCTCTTTTTTCAGGCCAAAGAAAACAGGACCATAATTACACACTTGAAATTAGACTGCATGCAACTGAATCCCCTTTTTTCACCCCATCCTGCATGTTTCTTTCACTTGCAATATATACTGGGTTACAAAAACTGTTCTGTGTTTGCATCATGGCTGACAGCAGACAGATCCTGGCTTCCCTGTCTGGCAGACCTTCCATGATGATTTATTTTTTTAAGGCGTACTTGTCATTTTGAGAACATATTTTCTAGACATTTGAGCTCAGATTTTGCATATATTTAAGCATGCGCTTAATTTATGCACATGAGTAGTTCCACTGAAATTAATACTGCAGAAACTGAACGTATGTGTAAGGTATGGTGGAATTTTTAAGATGATTAGCTGCAGCTGTACTCCCCAAAGTGAATATAAAATGGCACAGCGAGCTTCCATGGTTTATAATCCTTTACAGCTTAAAATAAGTAAATACATCTTGGAAGCTCATTCTAGGATCTGAAAAGTCAGCTTAGGTTCTGTAATCAAGATTTTTTGTTGTAAAACCTAATGATCTGGTTTCTGAGGGAGGGTTCCATCACACCCTTAATTAGCAGCAATGCTACAAAACTTCAGCAGAGTCAAGTTCCCCTTGCAGGGTCTTGGCTTGGCAGCACTTCAGGACAAGCAGCATGTTGCTCTGTCAGTGAGGACAGGAGATGGCATTCCCAGCCTGCATGGTGAGGACATCTGGGAATGAGGACTTATTCTCACATAGTTCAGCCTCTGAGCACCACAGCCCCCCTGGTATTCCTGATGAGATGCAGTTCTTTGCTCAGCACTCAGCGCATTTCTATAATTGTTACTGCATTATGGGCATCGTTGTGTGCTGTTACACTGACAAGAGTACTGCTCATTAAATACAGCAGAGACTGAACATAAAATGGGGCTTTAGTATTTTCATGATATCTATGTAAAGTTTCCTTAAAGTAACTCCTTAGAGGTGCCACATCAATTATATTTCCAGTGATACATTTAAAATTGATTTAAAGAAAGAAGTTGTCACTCACAGGCCTAGGAACCATCTTAGGCCACAAATGATATTCCAGGAGTAACACCACTGGTTTTTTGAGAGCACACTCAGCACTGATGTCCATGGGGTTTAGTTTAGCCCAGTATAAACAGCCAGTAAGATTTAAATATGTAAATGATCAGATATCAAGATATCATTGCTAATGGATTTTTTACAGGCCAGACTGTAGGAGGCCAAATCTTGGTCTTGTATCCATGGCCTCTAATTTTGGAGAGACATGGTTCTGAACTAAGTACTTTGGCCTCAAATGATGTAAAACTACGCTGCAAATTAAAGCACTGGACCTTAAATGTTCTTTCCTCAAAGTGCATTTTCAAACAGATTTAAACAAGGCCCCGTTCAGTGAGTACTCCATGCTATGGAAAGCTGTGTGGTACTACAGGAGGCAGCAGGACATGGCTCATTGCTTGAAGCATTGAAATAGAAACACAATTACAAACCTGAAAATTCAAAGCAGCCTCCATGGTAAAAGTTTATATATCACCTGTGATAAATTAATGATCATCATAAAAAAAAAAAAGTGTTTAATGTATTATGGAATAATGTCCCTTTCATCAAAGTATCAGCATTTTTGGCTCTTGACAGAAGCTAGTGTTTTACTAAAGGCTGGTTCTTTCCTGACATGGAAAGAATGCTTCTTTCAAAAAATGCTGACTGTCTGGAAGGGGAATTGTCCTATTCAGTAAATCACAGCCAGAGCCCCTACTCATTTGAGTGGGAATTTGCTTTTCTGTAGCTTTTCTGAGGTCAGCCACTCGGACTTACACTTCTCACAGGGTGTCAGGGGTTCTCTCCTGCTGGAACCCTGGAAGAATGGATCCTCAGTGTTACACTGTGGCTCCTGAGGCACAGTGGCACAGCCGCATCCCTTTAATTTCCTGCCCAGAGCAGGAGCTGGAGGGAGCAGCTGGGGTGATGCCCTGGGGCCTCTGAAGGGTGGACATGGTTCCTGCTGCTCTTTGGAAATTAAAAGAAGGAAATCAGGGGAGTACAGCTGCTGCTTCTGTTGCCTGCTGCCTACTTGTCCTTTCTGACCTCTTCAGAAATGAAACTGACATTTTAATGACTTCCTCACTTCAGTTTAAAGCATGAAAACATTTTAAGTGCATGGAGAAAGAGTGTTTTAGAATCTGCTCTTTTGGAACAAACCAAGTAATTTTTGTGGCCTTGATTTTTGTAATTAAGATAAGGTATGCAAATTCCCCCCTTCCTAACATACGCAGACACACTTCAGTAAACTTTGTTTTCAGCCAAGAAAATATGGCAAGAGCATCCCTTCCTCAACCACAGCAAGACCACAGCCATAGTTACTCTAAAGCGTTTTAGGTTATAGAAATTCTCCCCATGCATAAATTTTGTAGCACTAATTTGATCCTAATTCAGGCAAGAGGGGTTGGTTGGTTTTATTTTGGTCTTTTCCCCCTCTCTGTCCCATTCAGCAACACTGTAAAAGCTTTCAGCAAAAATACAGATTGTTGTTTGTATTACGGAATGGACTGAACTCCTGGAAGAACGTGATTCCAGTGGCTTGTCTGAGCACTGTCACAGATGCCATGAGCTTTTCCATTGTATTGTACATAACTTTTGAAATGTTCTATTTAGTCATATTTTATAGGAGTATTAAAAAGCTACTGGCTAATTAATCACTTTTACACTTGTATAATTCAGAGCTTAGTTTAAAATAATAAATATGGCAAACAGTATTTTAGTGTTCTGCTTGCACTGGTGTTTGGAAAAGCAACATTTAAAGAGTTAAACTATATCAATAAACTGAGTAGTGTGGTGTATACCCCTGGTAGAACTGAAAATGCTTAAATGTGTGACATAAGCCAAACTTTGTTTCAGTAGAAATTAAGGGGAAAGCAGCCTTCTTGTCAGCAGGATATGCCATGTTCCATTTTAAGCTGCTGCAGTTTCAGAGTCATGTGAACTTGCTCTGGTTTGCTGTGGATTTGGCTCGGTGTACACAAAAAAAGCTGCAGTGCAGTCTCTGCTCAGCAAAAGCTTGGCACGTCCCAGACCCCTGATGTGGTTCTCACTGTGCTTTTATAATCATGGGTGATGCTGTGGCCATGAATGCTTGTACAAGGAACATGGCATCCAGCTGCCAGCCAGGCTGGGGAAAGAGTTCTGTTAACATTCATTATTATAAAAATTGAAACTAATTGTTGTGTCTTGCATCAATTTGTGCTGGGTCTTGCAAAAGACTGGAAACTGGGAGATGAGTTTGCTGATAACTGTCCTGTGAAATTCTGATATCTAATTGCTCAAATCTGGATGTGAAAAAATGATTTTTCTCTGTGCCTGGCATAAAAAACTTAATTTCTCAAAATATGATTGTTCATGATTCTGAAAATTAGATCCACTTAAGAAGTCTCACTCGAGAAGTAAACTCTGAGCTTTTTAATTCCTTTGGAAAGGACAGGCCTTAACCTCTGTGTTTTAATTAGAAAAACTAGTAATAGTGAACTTCTTCTGGGGTTCTTTTCACCTCTTTTAGAGGTCAGAGGCAGAAGGCCTTGTTTATTCTTCACTTTGAGCACCAAAGGAGCTTCCCCCACCACAGTGAGTTTCTTCATCCACCCAACTGAATTGTTGTGTTTGCGACATGCCGGCTGTGGCTCTTCCACCGTGGCACTGGACACAGCACTGGGAAATGAGCTTCAGGGCAGAGAGCTGTGTCCCAGAGGATCAGACTGATCCCAGTCACAATGCTTTCAGATCCTCTAAAGAATATTTACTGAAATTATTCTTGGTCCTTCTTTAGTGGCAAACATTTCAGCACTAAACTTTTCACTGTTTCAGGCTTTATCTCACATACCAGTGTGAATGTAAGACCTTTGCATTTCCTTGATTCCCTTTTGCCTAAGAAAACACTTTTAGTTCTGGTTTATCAAAAAAATAAGACCAACTATGGATTAAAGTCCCAGCCAGACCCTCATTTATACTTAGCATCATGCAATGCTCTTGAATAACAAGTTACACTAGCAAAAACCCCAAACACTGCTTTTCCTGATTTAACCCATCTTCTGGGGGAGTACAGCCGCTTTCAATATTTTAGGCTCCTCTCAAAAAGAGATGTTTTTATAACAGTAGCTGTGCTCTTTTTTTGAATACATGTAGACTGCAGCATTCAGGGGCAAAAGGACAGGGAGGAAGTGTTGTAAAAGCTCTTTCCCACAGGTCTATTTGAAGTGTGGAGTATATTTGCTTTGGCTTGGAGGGGAGAGAAGCCAGCACTGTTAGAGGCAGAACGGCAGCAGCACTCTAGATGGAAGGGCAGGAGCCCTGAAAGACCCTACTGCAGAGATGCTCAGAAAGCTTAAAAAACCAGCCTGAATTCTCTCTCCCCTTCTGTCAGTTCGTTCAGTAACTACACAGATTCTGGGGCTGCAGCAAGAGTCATTTTAATATAGGATTGTGTCCTGATGCCACAGCTATAAAGCTTAAATAGGCACATTTGATAGGGAGGTTCTTGCTGGAGTAAGGCTGGGAAAGCTGTGAAGTGTGAGCAGCCTTGAAGTTAATGAAAATAAAGATACTCAGAACCTTAAAACAGACTTCAGGATGCAGAGTCATGTACCCAAGAGCTGTATTAAGGGCCCATTTGAATCAGGGGCTCCCTCACAGCATTAAGAGGATCCAGAAAGAAAGATTAAACTTCTCTATTATTCTCATGAGAAAATCAGCCTTCTTTTAACAAATTATGGTAACTGATCATATATCTAGTGCGAGAAAGTTGTGTCTACATTAGTGTCACACAGATGTGTTCTCTTCACTGTTGGGTTAATGGAGGTAAATGTTTTGAATCCATTTTAGAGCAGAGTTCTTGTACAGAAACTTCTGACAGAAATGCCATCTGTAGGGACTGGTGGATCCTTAAGTGTCAGTTTGGCAAGTTGTCCTAATGTGGGTAGCTGCAGAAATATTTCGTGTATGTTGTTGTAGATTTAAAAGCATTGCTCATGGTTTCATTCGAGTGTCTACATTTCTGACACGGATGTGACATATCTGTATATATTATAAATCAATACTATTTTTAACCACATATTTTGTACAAATATTCACATTAGCGCTGTACTTCAATGAAAATCTATTATGGTATTAAACATTTTGGTGGAATTAGCAAACTCCTTGTCGGTGCTTTGCTTTCATTTTATATCAGTGTTAGGCAGCTGAGCCATTTCTGGCATCCAAGGCAAATAAATTTCCAGCTATTCATGTTGTTCTTAAATCCAGGTGCACCTCTACCCTCTAGTGACTGATCCCAGCCACTGCAGAGGCAGCTCCCAACACCTCTGGATCCGAGTGAGAGCCCAAAATCAAACCTGAACCAACAGTAAATGTGAGCACAGGTTTTTCTAGCTAATGAGTAACAGCGTGGGACAGCACATTGCTGTTGAAGGACACCCAGCAAGAGATTTCAATATACACAGGTGCAGTTTTAAAACAACTAACAACTTTTTCCTTTTTTCCCTTTCTCTAAAGTTTCTGGTGGGGTTCACAGCCAGGAATCAGATTATGAACTTGGTACAGAACAGTGACATCCACACAGGTTCTACCAGGCACAGCAGCAATGTGGTTCTCCAGGCTTGGACTAGCTCAGCCTCACACCTGTAACACAACAGCAGTAATGAAGGAGGAGGGGAAAAGACAATAAAAAAACAATTAGAAGAGCCTTGCTCCCTAGTACTATCCCTGGTGGTAGGGTGAAGGGGAGAACGGTATCACATATATGTATATAAATATAAAATGATAAAATTATATAAAATCTATAAAATTATTCACTAGATCAGCAGTGCTTGTGTGTGTATATATATATATATATATATATTGTCACCAGATAGGCAGTGGTCAGCTGTAAAGTGATTAATAAGCATCATGTTTGATTCTATGGTTCTATATGGTTGGACTTGTAGATCCTCAAGGTCTCTTCCAGCCTTGACAATCCTATCATTCTGTGTTCCCATGCACCAGTAAGAGGATAATGGTTTTGTACACTGCCATGAATTGGGGTGGGGTTTGTGTACATACACAGGACATGGACTGTGGACAACTTTGGACTCTTACGTAGCACAGATCCTCAGCCAGGAAAGGTGGGAAACTTAGCTTGGATTTTTGTCCAGTTCAGCAGTTTAGATTCATCTAGTGAGATGGGGAAGGATAAATTCATTTTCATTCCAGGGCATAGCTGTGGGTCTGGACATCAAAAGGTGGTGAAAACCATCTTTTGGGAAGCAAATGTAAAATTGAGAGCCTCAGAACACAAGAGGAGAAAAAAAGGCTGACAGAAAACCAGCATCAAAGCCAATTTTTAAATTAATATTATTTCTAACTGAAGAAGTGTGGAGATCCAGGGCTTCCCTCTGGTTGCCCTGGCAGGTCTGGGACCCTGGCGGGGGTCGGGAGCCCCCCTGGACAGAGCCCCGGGGGGCACTGTCTGTGATCTCTGTCCGTGGGAAAGAGTTTTCAATCTTGCAGGATGAGTTGCAAGCTTTGAGTGTTTGATAGGAGTAGTAATTGGGTGTGACACGAGTGCAAAAGTGAAGTTTTGGGTTTCTAGATTAGGGGTTCAGAGGGGACAGAGTAGAAGAATTAGGTGTGTCTTGTCCTTTTCCTCCTTCTTCATGCCCTCTGTGTTTCACTGTGGTGTTGGCATTTTTCTGTTAATTTGGGCTAGAGACGCACTGTTCAGCGTAAATGATAGATGTTGGCACATTGTTGTAAATGTAGTACATGTGGTTTCTAGTATATAGCGTTTGTGCCATCCCACTGAGGGGCAGAGCCCCACACGCTGCCCTGCAAGACAAACCTACGGCAGGGCAGCAGAACATGTTATAGATAAGCAAGAATAACCAACCTTGAAAACAACACAAACGAATTATGGCTTCTTCTTTAGAAACGAGGCAAAAAGACAGAGACTTTCTACAATCTCAGAATCACCAATACCCACAAATTCCGACAAAGAAGCACTTCCAGATATCCAGAGAATGCATTTTGCTCCTTGTTTTACAGTCAGCTGAGCCAGCCGTGCCCAAGCTCTATGACATGCACTAAACAGCCCTGGTGACATCTGCGCAACTGGCTGTGTCCAGTTCTGGCCCCTCAGCTCAGGAGGGACATTGAGGGGCTGGAGCGTGTCCAGGGAAGGGAACAGAGCTGGGGAAGGCTCTGGAGCACAGGTCTGAGGAGGAGCAGCTGAGGGAGCTGGGGGGGCCCAGCCTGGAGAAAAGGAGGCTCGGGGGAATATTCTGGCTCTGCACAACTCCTGACAGGAGGGGACAGCCAGGTGAGGGCCGGGCTCTGCTCCCAGGGAACAAGGACAGGACAAGAGGACACGGCCTCAAGCTGAGCCAGGGGACGTTTCGACTGGACATTAGGAGCAATGTCTTCACAGAAATGCTGATGAGACACTGGAACAGGCTGCCGAGCAAGGCCGTGGAATCGCCGCCCCTGGAGGCGTTTAAGGAAAGCCCGAACGCGGCACTGAGGGCCGCGGTTCAGCTGACGCGGCGGCGCTCGGTCACAGGCCGGATCTGTGATCTCAGAGCTCTCTCCCGACCCCAAAGACGCCGTTGGCTCCGTAATTCCGCAATTCCGTGTCCCGCTCCCGCCGGGCCCGCCCCGCAGGCACGGAGTGACGGCGCTGGGGCCGCTCCCGGGCCGGGCCGGGCCGGGCTGGAGCCCCGCGGCCCCTCAGGTAACGGCGGCGGCCGCGGGGCTCGGGGGGTCCGGCCTCCTCCGGCCCGGCTGCTGCGGGTGCGGGCGCTGTGTGTGGGGATGGCGGCCTGGGCTCGGCATTCGCGTGTGCCGGGCTCCGGCGGCCATCGAGCGGGGCCCGGGGCTCTTCTCTGTCTGTCTTGTCCGTCCGTGTGTCCGTGTGGCAGCAGCTGCCCTTGGCAGGCCGGGGGGTTCGTCCCCCCAGGGTTTTGTGGTGCCAAGTTCTGCCGAGCCCCGGGTGTGCTTCGGCTGTATCTGGGGAAGAGCAGTGTGAGAAGGCCTTGTAAAATAACCAAACCAGCCGTCATTTATTATTTATTGAGAGCATGCAGCTAAGGAGTTAGAATAATAGAATTAGAGATCATGCTGAGATCATTAGTCGTGTAAAATTCAGAAGTAGAGACTTGATTTCACTTGTGAGGGTTTCAATCCATACTTGTCCCTCCCCGGAAGGGGAGTTTATGGGTTATGTCTAATTTGGCAGCTGGGATTCCAACAACACCACAGTGTGTTGTCCCTTTGTCCTTCAGGTGCAGCTGGAAGAAATCTCCCATCAGGTGGATCTGAGGTAATCAGTAGCCTTTGGGTCTGTGTTGTTTGCTGAAAGGGGAATTAAGTCTCTGGAATGTCAGTTTGTTCTTAGCAGAACTCAAGGCCTGCATTTTAATTTCGAGAGACACACAAGTCTGGTATAACGTTTGACTGCCTGCAAGTCACAGAATCCTAAAATCACAGAGTGGTTTGGGTATGAAGGGACCTTAAAGCTCATCTCATTCCAACTCTGTCATGGACAGGGACACCTTTTACCAGCCCAGGTTGTTCCAAGCCCTGTTCAACCTGGTGTTGGATACTTCTAGGTATGGGGCAGCCACAGATCCCATACCAAATATCACTGTTGCAGTGATAATCAGATGCTTGTTATACCATAATTTCTTATATTCACTAGGATATTTATGTATTCTGAGTATTAAGATGGGTTTATTGGTTGTAAATTCACTGTTTTCCATCTGAATTTCAGTGGTGATTGAGTCCCAGAGGATTGCTGAAAAATGGAAACCTAAAGGGAACTGTGAGAAATATTGGACTACCCATATGCAGGATTGGATTGAGCAATATCTGGTTTTGTGATTAAATGATACTGTTGAGCAAAAAGTGGGGAATATTTTAGGTCAGTTACAGACAGGGAAGTTTTGTGTGAGGATTCTTACAGGGATCTTGCTTTGAGTAGATACCTGAGTTTAAAACAGGAAATTGTTTGGGAAGAACAGGAGGAAACTGGGGCAGGGGATCAAAAGCCAATACAATGTGAAATTATGTGTCATATTTTGTCAGATAAGGACATAATGAGGACTGTTAGATGAGGGATACCTGTCATAGCTAGGAGTAGTCAAAATCCTTGAGTCTTACGATCGGAATTAGAATAATAGAATGGTTTGTGTTGGAAGGGACCTTAAAGATCATCTTGTTCCAACCCTCTGCCATGGACAGGGACACCTTCCACCAGACGAGGTTGCTCAGAGCCCTGTCCAGCCTGGTCTTGAGCACTTCCAGGAATGGGGCAGCCACAGCTTCTCTGGACCTGTGCCAGGGCCTCACTGTAAAACATCTCTTCCTAATATCTAATCTAACCCAGTCTTCTGTCAGTTTGAAGCCGTTCCCCCTTGTCCTGTCACTGCATGCTTTTGTAAAATGTATCTTAGAGTATATAAATACATAAGGGATATTTTAGACACTCATTCTTAAAACTAAATTATGAATTTGACAACTTCTTCCTCTGCTCAACAGATGCCATGTTGCCTCAGAAGAGGGGACAGATACCTTCCAGAATAGCCATGAGCAGTTTGTGGAAAATCCTGGGAATTTTCTTACTCTCTCTTCCAAGTGCACTGTGTCTCCAGCCAGTCCAGCCCAGAGTGCTGCTGGTGTCGTTTGATGGGTTTCGATGGGATTACATCTACAGAGTGCCCACTCCCAATTTCCACTATGCCATGAAGAGCGGGGTGCACGTCAGGCAGGTGACGAACGTGTTCATCACGAAGACATACCCCAACCACTACACCCTGGTGACCGGGCTCTATGCCGAGAGCCACGGCATCGTTGCTAACGAGATGTATGACCCTGTCCTGAACGAAACCTTCTCCCTGAACAAAATGAACACCCACAACTCCAAGTTCTGGGAAGAGGCCAGTCCAATATGGGTGACAAACCAGAGGGAAGGACACAAATCTGGTGCTGCTATGTGGCCTGGAACAGATGTGAAGATACATGGAGTCTTGCCTACACATTACATGCCCTACAATGAATCTGTTCCCTTTGAAGACAGGGTAGCAAAGCTCATTGAGTGGTTTACATCAGAAGAGCCCATCAACTTTGGTCTCCTGTACTGGGAACAGCCTGATGAGGCCGGACATGTTCTGGGCCCTGAAAACCCACTTATGGAAGCGATAATCAGTGACATTGACAGAAAACTGGGATATCTCATTTCTGAACTGAAGAAAGCAAAGCTGTGGGATGTGATAAATGTCATAGTCACAAGTGATCATGGAATGTCACAGTCATCCTCAGAAAGGCTCATTGAGCTTGATCAGTATGTGAGCAGAGAGCTCTACAAAGTCATCGACCACTCCCCTGCAGTAGCCATTTTGCCAAAAGAAGGTAGGAGCTACAACAGTAATGTTCCTGAAGAGGAGCTTGAGTATCCAAACTTTATAGACTGAGCTGGTGGTAGCAGCACTGGTGGCAGTAGGACATCAGCCTTGAACAAGGAGTACTTGCAGGATCCCTTTGTTGTTTTTGTGGGCTCTGTCAAAAGCCTGGATGAACTTTCAGAAAAGAAAAGGGAGCAAATCTGTTTGCTGTTGACTAATATTGCCAAGGATTCTTTAGTCCTTTTGCAAAGTAAGATAATCTAATGGCAGTGCCAAGGCTGAATGGTGCTCTAGATAGATAACACCTGAATGTTACATATCTTGCCTTTCATCAAGATGCTGGAGCCATAGTGGAAGAATTATATTTCTAACTCAAACAGTAAACTGAGAACAGATGGGGATCTGTCTTGGCTATTTGATTGGCTGCCAGCTATTGTAGTTCACTTGAGTTTTTCCCCCCGTCATGCTGGACAGCCAGTCAGTTATATTCTTACCATTTTTACTGAGATAAAGATGGGCAAGAACAATGTTGGAATCAAAATCTGAAATCTGGTTGCAGTCACCTAAGGGTTGCTGAGGTGCCAGGTGTATATTTAGTGTCACTAATGCATCTGCTTTTTATTTTGATAATCAAGTACTGTAAACTACCTGGTGCAGAAGTGTAAACATGGAAAATAACACCCCTGCCCACACACAAAAAAGGTGCTAATTTGGAAGTTGAATTTCAAGGCAGCCTTCTGGAAAGATGTTTTTTAAGAATTCTGTAACATTGCATCAGTAATGGATAGATAGCACTCTAATGCCTAAGCAGGGAGAGTATTTTGCAGAATTAAGTGACCTGTAAGTCACTTAATTCAAATATGAACAAATGTGTCTTGTCATTTATAATTTGAAGACCACTCCAGATTAAAGTGTATGTCCAAACTGAGGTCTCTGCTGCCTGAGCACACTCAGGCCCTGTAGCTGGGTGCTGTTTCTCTCTGTGGTGATAAAAGAGGCAAGTTTGGAAGCTTCATCCCCACAGAGGCAAACAGGTTGCCCAAGATGTTCTCATTAGTAAATAAAGAAGCTGTAGAAGTAAACTTCAGTGCTGACACCCCCCTAATGCAGTAAAGGAGAACTTTAAGATGTGTAACTTGATTCTCCTGTCTGCTAAATGCTAAAAAGAAACAGTATCTTTGCTACAATTAGATGATAGAATAGTAAAAAAGCCATTTCAGTGGATTTCAGAAACAGCTTGGATTTGATTTTGCCCAGAGATTGAGGTATTTATTACACTACCAATAAATAAGAATTAGTTTTGAGCGCAGCTAAAATTCTTTCCTTTAGTGGTACCAGATGTTATTTTTATTATAAACAGTGAGTTTCACTGTCAGTTCAGGTATGAGCTAATATGTGCTTAAGTATATAACTGATTCTTCTCCTGCTATTCAGTTTGTTTTTCTTAAACCAAGGGAATGGTACAATTTAGTGAGATTGAGAAAATGTTTGAATGCTTAAAAATGGAGCAATTTCTTTTAACTTTTTGGCTATCTATTGCTTCCCCAAGAGATGGATTAAAGCCATTATTTAACCATTCTGGTGTATTAGTGTGTGTGGGGAAGTAATTAGATGTTTACAAAAATGGTACCTGTACCACAGCTGGTGATGCTGGCCTTTTTCTTGCATTTAATATAAATATATTAAATCAAATAATTAGGATAAAATCAAGTTTGCTATGTTTGGGACTTCCTCTCCCTGCCATCCCATATAGAAAGCTGGCATAGCAAAATTAATTTTTTTACTAATATAGTCCTAGAAATGCTGCATTAGAGTCCCTCTTCTTGTTGCTGTAACTATCTCAGATACCTTCGCTTTTGCTGTCTCATCTTGACCCTTGTTTTGTTTAATTTAGTGATTTTTTTTTTTGGTGCCAGTATGAGATAAGAAACATTAATCTGTTTCCTTTAGAATGGACATATTAATGCATTTTCTTTCAGAATTTCTATACTGGATTCTAGGAACTGAAGGGGAAAAATAAGATGGATTCTTTAGAAACATTTCACACTTTCTTCTAAACATTTTTCACTGATATCCATTCAAAACTCCATGGATACTGGAAATGGCAGTCTGAAAGGGGCCTGCAGACACACAGTGCATTCAGCTGCTTGTATCACACAAATACTTACCTTAATCACAGAGCTGAGAGATTTGGTGTGTCACAGGAGTCTGTTGTGTGCACTCCATGGCTCTCATGGAATCTGGCCTTAAGTGGAGGTGGGGAATGAAGAAATTTGGTCAGATGTCAATTCCTGCACTTGATTTTGTGTTCCCGGCTGTTTGTTCTGGTTCCTCCATTCTGTGCTCTGGTGTTCCAGCCAGATTGACCAATGGATTGTGGCTCTTCCGTGGCTTTTACTGGAAAGGCAAACTCAGAATCTGGAAATAAGCAAATAAAGAATTGGAGGTGGAAAATGCCTAATTATTCAATGTCAGTAGAGCTCTTGAGGGTTTGTGCTCACTTGACTAGGGAGGGGAAAGAGCAAGCATTGGGAATACAGAGGAGTAGCTCATGCTCTTGGGTGTTATTGAATAATAAAGGAAAACAGCAAAGTGCTTTAAAATAGATTTAAAGTGTCACTTGTTGTTACAGCCAGGTGACAGTATTTGGCCTGAATGCAGCCACTACCTCACAAACAGGTTTAGGAGGTGTCTTCTTGCTTTCAGGCACTGCATAAAGCTAGGAAGGTTTGGTTCCTTTTCCAGGAGACAACTGAATGCTTTCTCATTCCTGTGAGAAGCTTTCTGATAACTGAAATGAGGAATTTTTGTCTAAAATTAGCAAGGCAGTTATTGCTTGGGAACAGGCTGTGAAGTCTGGTGCTGAGGGGATCTTACCATGACTGAGGCTCTGAATTTCTCACAGGAACTTCTCTGCACACACTGTTGTCTCTTACAGTTAGAATTCATTTATGGGAAGTGCATTTTGCCCTCTTCTTTCAGCTGTATTTTAACCACTGATGAGTTCAGCAGACACACTGGTATGTTTAATTTTTGTCTTTTGTTTCTTTTGTTTGTTTGAAGGCAAACTGAATGAAGTATTTGAAGCTTTGGCCAATGCTCATCCCAACATGACTGTATATAAAAAGGAGCAGATTCCAGATAGATTTCATTACAAACACAACAGGAAAATTCAGCCCATCTTAGCAGTGGCTGATAAAGGATGGGAAATTGTACATAACAAGACTGATGGTTTTCTATGTAAGTATTCTGTCTTTATAGTGTTTTGCTATATCTTTCAAGGCAGTGACCTTATGTGGTACTTTATCTCCTAGTATCAGCAACCAATGTTCATTTTTAATTTTTTTTTAAAGCTGGGAGGGCAAACTAAAGTGTGTGAAATTTATATTTTTTCCCCTGATGGGATGGGAAGCAGCCTACTGTTTGGAGAGGAGGATCTGAACTTACTGTTTCTTAAATATTAAACGTACTGAGATAAGATCAATCACATGTTTTAGTGGCTCCATACTTGAGGTCTTTCAGGATGTAGCAAACCAACAAGCACTTCCTGAGAGATTAAAAACCAAAGTTGTGACTGAATGTGTTGAGTGGAGAGTGAATAGGTTTGTTTTATTGTGTTTTATTTACTGGAGAAGAGTTGGGTTTGAAAATACAAGAACATTTTCTGAAAGTTCTCAGCTTGTCTGGATGCTACACTTAGAGTAACCTGGTTCTATTGTTACAAAGAGTCTCTGGATATTGTGTTACTGCACACCAGCAATTTTCATTTGCCTTGGAGGAAAAAAATGCATTCTAGATGATTTGGAGGAATAAAACCCCCAACACTTTCAAGTTCCTCACCTCACAGTTTTGAGATCTATTACAGGTAGCATGGAGACAGTGAACTGTAACTTCTTGGTAACCTAAAATACAGGTGTTATATGGTCAGTTCTTTTTTCTTCTTTTCTAAATGAAAACCTTTTGAACTTTGCTTCTGGTTATGAACCTGAAGAGTGTTATCAGCAAGACTTAACACGATTTTCAGTAACTGCTGAGAGTACCTTCTTGTGCCTGTGTGTTTGACATGTTCCCAGTTTTTAATGCCCCTGTCAGGAATGGGCACTGGACACCCACCAGTGAGTTCTTCCTTGTTGAGGACTTGATGGTGCACAAGATTGGACAAAATGTCAGAGTGTCTCCTTGGAGTCACATGGACAGTCTGACTCTACGTGGTTTTTTTTATTTTTCTCTAAGAGATCTGGACCAGTTGCAAAGTTGGAGTTTTTCCTTGAGGAAAATCAAGGAAGTGTGGGTGTACACAGTATGCCATTGACAATGCTGTTAGTGCCATATGAGCTCACTTTTTTTCCTCTTCTTTGTTAAATAGTGTTCTCTGTTGTGGGTTTTTTAGGTATTTTTTCTTTGTAGTTCTGAGACTTTGCATTGCTAGGAGACATTTGTGCAGCCAATCAAAACAATCCTCTCTAAGGATGGCTGTGCCTTTTTTGCATTCTGCTAATTCTAGGAAAATGTTCAATGCTTCTTTTGCAACTTTGGAATATTGACCTTTATCTATCTTTTATTTCTAGTTGGTAATCATGGATATGACAACACTGTACCAGACATGCATCCCATTTTTTTGGCAGTTGGGCCTGCTTTCAGAAAGAATGCCACCAAACAATTCATGAATGCTACGGACTTGTACCCCTTACTGTGCCATCTGCTTGGCATCAACCCACTGCCCAACAATGGTTCCTTCAATGCTGTGAAGGATATACTTGCTGAGAAAGTTCCTGGAGCCCGTCGAGCAGATTCCTACTCCACTGTGATAGGAGTCTTCCTGGGCAGCTTGCTTGTTTTGGTTTTTACTGCAGTTTTTGTTAAGCATTTTGTCCTTGCCCAAGCAAATTCCATGCAAATCCGACACACTGAAGTTGCCCAGCCACTGCTGCAAGATTAATAACACCTGGGATTATTTCCTGTTTGAGGCTTAAAATAAGCCTATACAAAGAAAATAAACAATGGAGGTGGATTAGCATGAATATACGGAGTGAAGGAGATGGATGCTGGTCCATTGGGCATGTACAGACCAGGGATGGAGAGAGAGCATGTTCCTGTTTCACACTGCAGCCACTTCATCTTCCAGGGCTTGAAGATATCCTGGGTAAACCTGGGAAGCTCTTTGTGTATGTAGACCTGTAGTGACAACAGATCTCAAATACCTTATTATGGCTATTTTTAGGGAAATAATATCAACTGGGGTGCACTTCACAGACTATTAAATGGTGATTTCATTACTCACCCTCTTTTTTGTTTTTTTCTTTGAGGGTTTTTTTGAGTCTCTTTGATTTTAACAAGTCACTGAATGGTACTAAACTTCTTCGTTAGTATTTTTTTTCCCTACCCAAGGAAGCTTTTGCATGGATCACCATTACAGATAACTTGGTGGGTTAAATCATGCAGGAAAAAACATTCAGCTGGCTCATGCAGTGCTAGGTGTCTTAAGTTTCAAGTTACATATATTTCTTCAAATTGCTGTGTTCGCTGTAGCCCCAAAATACAAATCTTAAGTGGTATTGCCTTTAGCAGTCAGTATTAAACTGCTTGATTCTTAATATTTTAAAAATGTTCTTAAGTAAATATAGGTTTTTACCACTTTAGATAGGATTTCAGGTAAATGTAGGTCTTTTTTCTGTTTCCTGTGCACTGCACTAAATTTTCGAGGAGTTCCATGCAGCTGGCAGGATAAAGACACGTACAAGCACCACACCTGTATATCCAAATGGAATATTTTCTATTTCTGTGGTGCTAAGGGAGGTGAATAAGTTAAGGAACAAGGATGCTTAGGCTGGTTTCAGAGTGTTGTCAGGCTTGTCTCTGGTCTGCTAGTGGAGATTCTGAGTTTGACTTTGTCTTGTGCTTTATCTGTTCTGTCTGGGTGGGCCTTTGGAATGGGATGATCAGGACAACACATGCAGTTTAAGGGGCAGCTGTATAAATCTCAAGCCATATATGTTCGTAAATCTGAAAAAGCACACTTTACTAATAAAAAAAAAAAGTGTAAGACTGGAGTTTATTCTTCCAGAGGATAACCTCTGTCAGGGAAAAATATTAATTCTGACTCAACAAAGGTACATATTCTCATTCTTTTGTATGTGGCAATAAATCTTGCCTAGTGTAGCTGTGAGTTTTTTTGTGAGCTCACTTAAATGGTGAGAATCCGCTGACTAAAGTTTGTATGAAAAACGTTCTGAAGTGAGGAAAGTTGTCTATTGTCAGACTTCTCCCCTTCTCCCTGTGAGATGATAGTATTTCTCAGCACTTTGTTGCTGAGTACAATGCCTGAAGGAGAAAGAAACTTTCAAAATCAGTGCAGAAATAGCAGCCTAGGTATTTTTAAATGCAATCTATGTCTTTATCCACAGCCCCCAGCAGAAGGCAAGGATGGGAGCACCTGGGCTTTGGATGTGCAAAGGCATGACAGTCAGTACTGCAAGGGGAGGGTTGGGATACAAAATTCCTTTTTCTGGGCTAAATTCCAGACTTAATAAAGATCTGTTGTGTTCCTCTTCGATGGCAGGGACACTTGCTTAGCAGCAAGCTGTCTTGCAGACAGATGTGGATATTTTCAGAGGCCACATTTGGGTGCAGTGAACGCTTCAGAGGGAAGGCAATGAAATAGCCCAACTGTTTAGTAGCTTTAAGAAGGCAGGAAAAATGCAGGTCTGTTGGAAGACGGCCCCCAGATTTGGGGAATGTCTGTGAAATCCTGTGATTTCCAGCTGACTCTATGCTGTTACTGTGCTGTGAACTGCCTTGATTTCCTGCATTGCCATTTTCTTAAGAAAACACTGAAGGAAAAGGTCTGTAAGGCTGATTCTTAGTGCAGCTGGCCCTTAGCTGTGCCTGAAGTTGAATTGGCTGGCACAGGTAAATCTGAGTGCTGCAGAGGCTCCAGCTGAGCCACGACACCAGTAACGTGTTCACAGCAGTTTTCAGAGACCAGGGAAGTCTGAGCAGAAAACCCCAAACCTCTGAGTTGTTACTAATTCCTTCCCTACCCACCTTCCAAAAAGTGGATGGCACACAGCAAACTGATGCAGAGTCCACCTTTTCTTGCTTATTTGCAGCTTAGAAATGAATTGTAGCACAAACGTATGGCGTGTTTAAAGGAATATCCGCAGGCTTGTGATAAGACAGTAACAGTGACAATTGTCATAACAATGCCATAACCATCACCTCTAGCTTCTGCACTTCGGAACATGTTGCTTTAGTAGAAATTCTTCTTGCGGCAGTAATTTAATTGCAGTGGTCGTGGCAGATGTAACAATAACTGGGTTGTAATCTCAGAGCTTTTCCTTAAACCTCACTTTAATTGTGGCAAGTGTAGTTCTATCATCAGCCACAGTGACCCTTGATTTTAAGGAGGGGGTGAAGTTTGTCAGTGTTGATCAGCCATTTGGGACTATGATTTACCTGCCCAAATAGGCAACAAGGATAGAGCAGTAGTTTGCCCCAACAAAGGGTTGGGTAACAATAGTATCGAATAGGCTGGGCACAGGAACATGAGAATTGTTGATGTCATTGTTCTGTATTGCACTGTGAGGCCCTTCTTTGAGGAGGGCAAAATAAAACTTTGTAAAACAAAATGAAGGGAATCTTGTAGCATTTGGGTATTTCAGATTAGGGTCAAACATTTCTTTTATTCTTAGGTGTATTTGCAGGTACCTCTTGGGTAGTTCCTTGTTAGGACATTTGCCCAACTGTTTTAAGTTACTGGGTGTGAGCATAATGAAATTGAAAGCACAGATGATGCCACTCGAGAAAAGTAGCAACTTTTTTTCTGATGTGATATTTTGTCAGAAACCTTTTTGGGTGGGGGGGGATGTGGGATTTGGTTTTTGTGATACTTTCTGTGATTGTACAAACAAGTTTATTGGAAAGAGAATTTAAGTACACTGTGTACTGCTTGTAACTTAAACTTGGAAACCAAGAATGATGCATGATATGTTTCATTACTGACCTGTTGAGCATAAAGATGTTCAAATGTTTTCTTTGTTTCTTCTTGTTTGGAAATGCAGAGGTTAAAAGAAATCTTTGCTATAATGCTGTCAAGCATGGGAGTGCTGGCTTCATTGAAAACACTTCTGGAAAATAAACTTGGACTGGGGGGAGATGACTGGGGGAGAATGGTTTCAACTTGTATGCATCCCAGCTATTCTTTGGACTCTGCAAAGTGTATGCCTTTGTTAAAAATAACTGGAAGTGTGATAGAAGTTTGGAATTTTAGGTCACAGCTCTTATATAACAGACTTGTTTCCCACCTTGCTGCCGTGTATGGAAAAAACTGCTATCAGTTACCAATAGGGGGAATCCAGTTTCTTTTACTAAAAATAAAAAAAATCTTCCAGACTTTCTTGGTCAAGAGGTGCAGGAATACTGCTACAAGAAATACAGTCTCAAAAAAAATTAAAAAGCAGAAAAATCAGATTCATTAAATCACTTAGGTTGGAAAAGACCTTTAAGATCATCCAGTCCAACCATTAACCCAGAATGCCAAGTCTGTTGTAAGATGAAATGATGTGCAAACTGACTTTTCATACAATCATAGAATAGTTTGGGTTGGAGGGGACTTTAAAGATCAGCTCATTTCAAGCCCCCTGCTCCCCTGACCTCTGTCAGAAGTGTGAACAGCACAGTCTTGACTTCATGTGGGAGAAGGACAAATGTGCAGTGGTTGGGTCCCATTCTGTAAAATGGAAATTTAACAGGCTTACTTCCCAGTCTTCTTCCCTGCTTAAATAATTCCATGGATGCTGTATTGGCCATATCTGTGTTGCTGTATAAAACTTTCATGGCATGTTTGCCCTACAGTAATAAAGGTGATATAAGCATTTATTAGATAGTAAACTACAAAAATTGTTGCAAGCACATGAAAATTATAAATTCAGTAGTGGTATCAGCCTTTCCATAATGAAATCCTAATCTGAATCCTATTAACAAACCTCTAATACTGTTTTTTTTTCAATAAAAGATGCTACCATGCATGTTACAGCAAACATCTGTCCCTGTGGTCTGGTCCTTGGAGCTACACAAAGTTGGTTTATTTTCACAGGCAATGTGTAGGCAGCAAGTTACTGAAAGCAGTGTTTCAGAGCTGTAGTCAGGTGAAATCAGCTTAATTCTGGAACTGTTTCTGTGATGCCAATGCCCAAAAAGCACAGAATGCCAGAGGGGTTTGTTCAGGGCTGCTGTACCCAGTGTGGAGAGCTCCTGTATGGAGGCAGTCAGTGTAACAAAACATCTGCCTTCAGTGCTGGGAAATGTCACTAAATACCCCTATTCCTCTCTAAACTGCAAAGCCAGTTAAGGGTTAGGGACTTCCCGTGAATTATCCTGCCCTGTGTGACCATTGCTGAGTTGTGTCTATTTAGCAAGTCATGAAATGTTGTCACAAACTACTGTCCCTTTATCGCAGCCTTGAGGAAGCACAAACCACAGCTTTGCTGTTCTTATTCTGAACTGGCTGCTCAAAAGGAAATCAGCCACTGGCTTTCATGAGAAGTACTTCACACAAACCAGAATGAGGCAGTGGAAATGTTTTGTCATGTCTAAGGCTCTGTTGTTAAAAATTATAATCCTTAAATAAATTGCATGTCTTAAAGACAGATTTTTTTTCTAGATTCTCTTGATTTGTACATGATCTGTATGAAACTGGATGCACAAGAGGTACTCTGAAACCCTTTGTGCCAGGAAGAACACTCAGCACCTTTACAGACCACACCACATCTTTGGAAATGAAAATAATCAGCAGTGCAACTGGAATATAGTTTATCTTACTTAACACTTAATTTCCTCTTCAAACCCTTTCCACAGTAGCACTGCCTCATCTTCCTGCTAAAGGGAGGAGGAACAGAGGGTGATAAGGATTCCCACCAGACACAGCCTCTCGCTGGTTTCACAGCAGCTCAGCGCCTGTGGCAGTTCTCATCAGAAGGGGCTGCCTTGGAGCTAGGAGGAGAAATGCATTTAGACCTTGATTTCCTGAGCTGTAGCAACATTCCTATTTCAGGTCAGAGTTCTGCTATCCTGCTTTAATCAGCATTTACAGTTCTGGTCACCAAAGCCTTGCTGGTAACTTTGCCACCTGCCTGGGAGGGGATGCACGAGGAACTGAGAGCACATCGACCACAGGCTGTGTGACAGCTGCTGGGGGGAAGGAACAGAGTGGAGAAAATACTGTCCTAACCAATTTTAGCTTCTGGAAAAGAACCCAAAACTCACAGTTAGAGGACAGAATGTTTGCCAGAAAGGTAAACTCAGTCAAGCCTTTCCAAACACAGGTGATGCAGAGCATCTCCAGTAATTCTCTGACTGACCCTCTGCAGACCCTGCTCTGCATTAGAAGAATTAAGAGAACCTAACAAAACTCTCTCCAACATAGGAATTCAATCATCCTCCCTTTTACAGCTTATCTAAGCCTAGGTTCTACCCTGCAACACATTCCCTTTGTAGTTACTCATTAACCTGACCTCTTCGTGCATGTAATTGATTATTTTAAATATAGCAGGATGAGGAAGCGACTCTGTGTTCAGTCCAGCTACTGCTCTAGAATATCAACAGGCTAAAATTCAGTACTCTGTCAGTAACAGCACAGATTTTTCAAGGAGCCTGAGCCTTTTTCAATTAGTCTGAACCCTTCCAGTTCAGATTAATTTAGAGTAAACCATTAGTAATTAATAATTAGTAGTTTGAAAAAAAAAAAGAAAAAGCAGAAGTAGTTAGGTTTTGGATTGTGTTTTTAATCAAGTACAATGGAATCCCGAGAGGAGAAGACACACCTTACTAAAACTTCCACACATTTGTAAAACTCAAGTTTATTTTTTGACAGTGGGCAGTTCAAAGTAACCCCTTCTCTCTAAAGTTCCTGCTCCCACCCTGCTGGATTATTAAATGGCTATGGCCAACACCAAACTGCAATGAATCTGAAGTTGTGAAAGAGAAACCCCATTGCTACCGCATACCTCTGACATTTTATTTTTTAAAACCATGAGACTTGTAGGAAGAGGACTTGATAACTGTAGAACTCTTTCTGGGTTAGCAATAACAATTTAATCTCACTGAAAGATAAGGTACCATTTCAGGCTTTCTTAATCAAACAGTTTATTTATTGCAAATTACTAGATGACCATTAACAAAGAATCGAGAATTTCAATTAACAGTTAGCTCTGGTCTTCAGCAGGAATTTGCATCTATGTACCTCAAGCATTACAGAGAATTTATTTTTTGAGATAAGACCTGCTAACTTCTTCCTTTAAATTTCCAGGGTTTAAAATACGAGTTTGAAATCCTTGCTTGATGACATGCACATCAAACTTCCAGCTGTTGCTTTTTAGCACAACAGCCTTCAAGAGGCAATTATGAGCTGGTACATAGGGCAGAACCACCTTTATCTCAAGACCACCTTCAGCAGAATTTACTCCTGAAAAGTTTTTGATAGAGTTCAGGAGCATTGATTTTACACTACAGCTGATGAAACTGGGTAATTCAAAGACTCCCAGGTTAAACTGACTTTCTTGAGATAAGGCAGTAGTGCCATCCCAGCTGGATCTGTGGATCTAAGTCATCCAGAGAAACATATCCAGAAATGTCAGAACCACCTGCCCAGGCTTATGTAAGTGCTTGCACATAGTTTATTGCTCAAAATAGAAGAGATATGCACCACTTCTTTAATCAATGGCTTCTATTTTCTTTCTCAAAAATTTCTTGTCACATTGCTAACTTTGGGTAGAAACAGAAGTCTTGGATCTTCTTTCCCCAAATTTAAGGGCACACCAGAATATACTCTCTAAACAAAACTAACTCCTAACTCTCAATAAAGTTTTTCTTTCCCACACAGGTGCAAGAACACTAAAAGTAGTCAATATTAATTTAATACAAAAAAGCAATTATTATTTACAAATTTAAAATTCACTTTGTGTATCCTGGCTAGTCACACTCTGGAGTCTCATTCTGAAAGTGTTCAGAGGCTTGAATGAAACACTAAGCATCCTTATTTTGTTAAGCATCTCTTCCAGTAAAAAGCCACCTGTTTACTGTTTAGTTAAGAAAATATTTTTATCTGACACTAGTCACACAAATCAGCAGGGTCTGGCTGTACAGTATTTTACACAGATAAAGTGCATCAAACAAAGAATGCCATCCAGTGCAAATTGAAACTGTTTTCCTGAAACCACAATGTAGGAAGCGAGGCTCGGCTCGCCCCGCGCTATCCAATCAAAGGATCGTCGTCATCGCTCTGTAACTGGAGCCGGGCAAAGGGCCGGGAGGGAGCCACTCTGTTCTTGGAGATGATGATGATGCAGGTGAAAGTGCTCAGGACCATGAACACCCCGATAACGATGCCGATGGCCTCGGGGACGCTGACGCACCACTGGTCAGCCAGCAGGCACTTGGTGTTGGCGAAGGTGCCGTTGTGTGGCCGCGGGGCGAGCCCCAGCACGTGGCACATCATGGGGTAGATGTCCACGTTGGCCAGGCTGCCCTGGCGGTGGCCGCGCCGGAAGGCAGGACCGTGCGCGGCCAGGAACGGGTGCATGCTGGGCAGGGCGTTGTCATAGCCATGGTCCCCCACTGCAGCGGGGCAGAGCACACAGTTACTGGCACAGCCTCTGCTGCAGAGCCACTGCTCCCCTCCCCATCTCCCCCGCCCCCAAAGCGCGTGTTCTAACCAAAGGTGAATGCACAACATAAAAGCAGCTGTTGGATCAACCGCAGAAGAAGCCAGAGTTCCTTCCCTCTTCCCCCAAACCCCACAAGTCTTTTCCCATACTGGCCTTTCCTTATGGTTTTCCCTCCTATTAATCTCTTTTCCTGTCAGTGCTTAACATTTCCAGTCTTCCCCTTCCCATTCTTCATGCCAAAGTTGAAAAGGAGGTTGCCATTCCACAATGAGTCACTAGCTAGAATGCAAATTTTTACTCCTCAGATTTTGGAAATACGTCTCTCCTTGTAGAATGGACACTTGAATTACTTATTAAAAATCAGGCACCTTTCCCTTGATAGTGTTCAGTTGGAGCATACTAAACACCCTCAATTCATGCTTATCAGATAAGGTACTTCAGCTGAGGGACATCCAGAGTCAAAACCAAAAGGCAAAGGATCATTGTGCCTCTGGCAGGCACATAGCAAAACCTTTGTGGCTATCAGGTCAAAAGAACTTGGACATCTGGTAGGTTTTTAAGATTGATTATAAACAGCTGAAGAGCAGCCATTGTTGAATTTTGTAACAGCATTCCTGAAAAACCTGTCCAAGGTGCCAGAAGTCTCTCACAGCACAGTATTTGAGTGACTGCATTTGAGTCCATTTCTTAGTAACTGTGGAGGAATATCACTGAGAACTGTTTCCTTGGGTGCTTCCCTGAAGCTTCTGATGCAAAAACATCCAGATTCCAACTGATTAGGTGACACTCACCACTTCAGTGAGCTTCCACTAGTCCTTTTTAATGCTTTCCACCATTCTGTTTGTTACCACATCTTGTTTGCTTTGACTCATGTTTCTAGATTGTTTTCCCTGCCTTTTACTACTTGTTTGTTCTGAACAGAGCTACTCCAAGTCCCCTCACCAATGAAGTTGCCAATTTTTCACCTCTGAAGTAGGATTCTGGTGTGTGGAGTTACTGGTACACTTGGCAATCACTGTGCTGTCACTTTGTCTGTGAAGACAATAAACCTTGAACAGGCTTTTAGGCTAAAGCCTCCCCTGCCTGATTCTGGGAAGCCTTCACAAATAAAATTGATTTGAAAAGAGATTTACTTCAACTGATACAATACTGTTCCTTATAAATATCCACTTACTAACTATTTTTAGGTACATGAAATTGAATCTAAGCAGAAACAAGGAAAAGAGAACTCTGATCAGAGAACACCTGTGCTACGTGTTGTCACATTGAAGATAATTGTAGCAAATCCATGGGTAAATTAAAATATAAACACATCCTGCATTAAAAAGCAGTACTTCTGTACAAATACTGAAAAATCCTGAACTTAATTCTGCAAAGAGCAGACAGTAAGATCAGCCAAAGTGGGTGCAGCCAGGATTTTACACCACTCAACACCCTGTCTCTAACAGCAGTTGTACAGGGAAGTATCCAGGAGGGATATCCCTGACCCTACCGACCAGCCTGAGCTGTTGGCTGCTCAGAAACTTCCCAGAAGTTGGTACTTTTGTATTTAATTTCTATTAATGGGTTTTCCTACCAAGAATCTGTCCAATCACTTTCTAAACACACATATATACACACAGACACAGAGCCTTCATCTCCAACCAGAATTACAGGTTAGAATCTTCTTACTATTACAACAAGGAAATCTATCTGGAATTTCTTCTTTGAGATACACTTTCATGTGACTGTTGCATTTTTTTAGTTAATTATCCATGCCTCTTGTATGCCAAGAAAACCCTGCCTGTGGAACACCTGGAAATATATACACATATATTTACACACATACGTATATATGTATGTGTAATTTGACATTCTAGAAGGAAGTGCTAGCTAAGCAAGACACTGAGAAGTGACACCTGTTGAGTTTTATCTTTCAAACATGCTGCTGTGTTCCTACTATTTTTAGTATTTCCTGCCATTTATTTTCATTCCCTAGAACATGTATTGTAATATTAAATGTTGTGTGTTGCATGCTTTGATTATTCACCCCTACATATGTATTTTATATACAATAAGAAGTTAAACCACATCCAGGGAAAGCTCGAGACAGACTGCTAACCTGCCTAAGATAACTCAGACTATTAAGTTGAACATGACAAAGTGTTTCAGCCAACAGAATATTCTCCATGTCGTCCTCATCTCTTAAACAATCCAGGCTGAGAATGTTCTAGAAAATGCTGCACTATTCCTAAACCTGCACAGTGCCAGGACTCCCCTCACTAAATGAGAACCATCCTGCAGCTGGCTGGAATAGAAACAAGACAGTTTACCCACACAACCCACAGAGGAAAACACACACTTACACTTGGAAAGGGACTCGTTCTGTACGATTGTCCAGCCTTCATCTGCAACCAGAATTATGGGCTGGATTCTCTTGTGATGGCGATAATGGAATCTGTCTGGAATTTCTTCTTTCAGATAAACCTTCATGTGACTGTTGCAATTTCTGAGTAAGTTATACACATCTTCTTTGTCTGCCAAGGAAAATATTGCACATGAAACAGCTGGAAATTAACTCCTGTTTACTACAATTATCTGTCATTAAACCTAAGACCCATTATTTCAAATTAATTAATTTTAAAAAAAGCACATAGGAAAGGAATTTTATGTCCCTTATGAAATGCTGCAATGGTGGAGGCGAATTTCAAAATCTGCTTTCATTTTTAAATCAGACTCCTCCCAGATGTGGGTTTGTGCTTACAAATCAACTTACCATATGGGTTTGAAGGGCAAAATTCAAGCAGAGAAATCAAGAGAAAGCAATCACCCCCTCAAGTAGCCAATATTTTATCCAATGCAGTAAATTTTTTTTTTTTTTTTTTTTTACTGTATTAATCACTTTTTTCATTAGTGTGGCCACAGAGAGGCCAGCAATGCCATGATTTCAGACATGCCTGCTGGGGACTACTCCAAGATACAAAAACTGAATTCATGGTATGAAATCTTAGGTTTCACTCCCAAAAACAGAAGTGGTAAAACGATCAAAGGTGGGACTAGATTCTTACTTGGAAATTTACACGATGATGCTTTTTATTCTGAATAAACACATGGGTTTATTTCATGCTCACTGTGAATCACAGCTGCATAGATTAAGTGAGCAACAAGACTGCAGCCAAACTCAGTACCTACCTACTTTCTCAACCACCTGCACCAGGGTCATCCTTATTAGCCACAGCAATTTGACAAGAAATACTCCTTGTCCCAGTGATTGCCAGAACAAACTTCCAAATCAACCATCACTCTTTAGCTTACTCATTATGTCAAGTTCTGTAACATGAACTCCATAGGTTTTGCAAAAGATTAGAACAGTCTAGCATACTGTGCACTTTTTAGGGAGGCAAGCTAAAGATTTAATTCTCAGTATATGCCTTAAAATATAACAAAACCCAAACATACTCTGCCTTGGCAGCACTGCAGCAACAGGAGTCCTGTCTATCAGGGTGTAGTTATTGCGCCCGAGGCATTCATCCAGGACAATCAGCTTCTCTGCAGAACAGGAAGCCATTCCATGGTCACTTGTTATTATGACATTTACAGTGTCCCACAGGCCCGATGCCTTCAGTTTGTTCATAAGGAAACCAACATGTTTATCCACTTCTTCCAACACTCTGCGCATGTTCTGGGTGTCGCTTGGGCCGTACTTGTGCCCGCTTGCATCCGGTTCTTCCCAGTAGAGCACAGCAAAATTGACCACTGGGTCAGAGCTGTTCAGCCACTCAACAATTCTCTCCACTCTCTCCTCAAACTTCACTGAGAAGTTGTACTTCATAAAGAAATGAGGGGTTGTGTTGTTGATTCTTACATCACTACCGGGCCACATGGCAGCAGCACTTGCTCCCTTTCCCTGTTGTTGATTTGTTACCCAAATTGGAACTGCCTCATTCCACCAGAAGGGATCTGAATCGTTGAACTGTGAAAATTTTTTCTTGGCATCTGCATCGTACATGTCATTAGCCACAATGCCATGGCTTTCCTCATACAAACCGGTCACTATGGTGTAATGGTTTGGGAAGGTCTTGGTGATAAAAGCATTCATGACTTCCTTTACAAGCACACCATCCTCAATGAATTCCTGGAGATGAGAAAGTTTGTAGGTTTCCAAGTAATCAGCCCTGAAGCCATCAAAGGACACGAGAAGCAACTTGGGTACCGAGTCACCAGCTGTGCAAGCACAACAGAGGAGGATTCCAGCAAAAAATAAAATCAAACTAGAGCTCATTGTGGAGACTTTGAAGCACTTCCAGCAGGTAATCGGATGCATCTGAAAAATTAAAACAGACAAGGTATGTAACCAAAACAATTCTACTGTGACCAGTTTAACTAGCTATACATTATATACATCTTCCTTCCAGAGGGTAATTTCTAAACACCTAGTCTAAACAACCACTCAGGTCAACAGTGGATCTCCCTACTGACTTCAGAGGTTTCTCACATATTGTCAGAGTTTTTCATCTATTAAAACAAACATGCAGTGAGATTTTTTTTCCACTGAAGACTAAATGAAAGGAAGAATTGTTTTATTTTCATCAATTATTCCATTGTTCTGTGTGTCCTATTCCAATTCTACATTCCAAGGGAGAAAATCAGTATTTTTCCTCATGTTCCAGCACAGGCACAAACACTTGAGAATTTCCAGACCCACATTTAAGAGTCCTCTGCAGCCCTAAATTCTTATTACACATCACTGTTCAGATCAGAAGCCTGTTTCCTACTATAATTGTAATTTTCATTTTCCATCTCACTTTCCCTTTTACAGTTTCCACCTCTAGAGTTGCTGGAAGACTTTTCAGCCTTTCAACATCCCCATTTACTCATTGCTCATTCCATACACAGAACTGCCAGAAGCAACTTCTCCTTTCCTTCTAAGCTGGTCTAAAATCTACCATAAGAGCATTTAAATCTGTTCTTCCCATACCACACGTTTCTCTCTATTAAAAAAAACAAAATTAATAACCTTAGCTATGAGGTAAGTATTCCTCAGCAAGAAATTAATTATTGAGTGCCAGGTATGCTTTGTAAGCTTCTGTATTATGTGTGACTTAATAGGAAGTTACAGAATGATGCTCTGAGGAAGTGAATCTCCAGGTTTCACAAAACTCTCTGCAATGTTGTTAGGCAGTGTATTTGCTTCTGAAGAAGAGCACCATTCTGGCAAATTTTCCCTTTGTATTTCTTCTATCCTTATCTTCCTTTATGTGCAGACAAACTGGAATTCTAGGAGGCACAGCAGCTGACTCCCCAACATTTTTAACATCAACCCTTTCCCGCAAGAGCCATAAAACGGCAGGTTTATTTTAAAGGTGTAAGGAGCTTTAATGTTAGCTGTAGCTTTAGCAGTGACGGGAATTGGAAGCCACCCCCAGCCCCGGTTTCCAAGTTAAATGGTCTACAGAACATACAAAAGTTACGAGGATTGTCAAAAACAGCATTTAGACCCCTCTTAGCACCGAGAACTTGGAGCACACACGCCTTTTAAAGGAGAAAAAGGAGAAAATAAAGGGGAAAAGCAACGCAGCGGCGGTATCACCCCTTCGATGTTGTCAGGGGCTTTGAAAAGCAGAACCAGAGTTTTCCACAGCGCAGTAAGGCACAAACCCGCATCGTTCCCTTCGAAATGCTCCGCAGCTGCTCAGCACTGGTGTTTTTACACACAACTGGCATATTCTAACCAAAAATTAACACTGTCCCAGGCAAACCCAGCAAATCAACCCCGCTGTGAAATACCACCAGCACTAGTCCAACCTGCCCCCGAACCTCACGACCAGGAGTTGCTCGGTTCGGCCAGAACAGAGGTTATTCCGACTGCAAAGCGCCCACATGCGGCACAACCGACCAACAGGGCGCTCCGCGTCGGTTTCACCCACGCCTGTCCCTCACCCGCACTCAGACCGAGCTCACCGTCCCCACAGCCTCCCGCCGCGGGATGCCGCGGGATACCGCGGGATACCCCGGTCCCCGCCGCGGCCCCACCGTGAGGCGCCGCTCCGGCTCCGCTCGGGCCGGGACGAGCGGGCGGCACCGGAGGTGACCGGGGCAGCGGAGGGGGTTCAGCGCCTGCGCACCCGCGCAACCCCAACCGACAACTGATGGGCCTTGGGGAGGGGCGCGGGAGCTCCTTCGTGCGCGCGGCCTCCGCCCGCTATGATTGGCTACGGGCCCACTGGCGGGAGATCCGATTGGCTGCGGCGCGGGGGGCGTGGCGCTGTGATGATCTGAGGGGGGAGCGGGAAGTGAGGGGCGGGCGGTGAGAGCGGCCGGGAGGAGGCCCTGAAGGTTACGAGGGGGCGGCTCTGGGGGCAGTGGGGAATTTCTGTGGCTGAGGTGTCCCAGGGTCAATTCGATGGAAAAGAGCGCTGAGATTATCGAGTTCAACCTGTGGCCGATCACTGCCTTGTCAACTAGACCACGTCTCTCAGTGCCGCGTCCAGTCTTTCCTTAAACACTTCCAGGGACAGTGCCTCCCTCGGCAGCCCATTCTAGTGTCGAACCACCCTTTTTGTGAAGAAATTATTTTTAATGTCCAACTAAAGGCCTCCCGTGGTGCAACTTGAGACTGTGTCCTCATGTCCTGTCCTTGTTCCCTGGCAGCAGAGCCCGATCCTCACCTGGCTGTCCCCTCCTGTCAGGAGCTGTGCAGAGCCAGAATATTCCCTTGAGCCTCCTTTTCTCCAGGCTGGGCCCCCCCAGCTCCCTCAGCTGCTCCTCCTCAGACCTGTGCTCCAGACCCTTCCCCAGCTCCGTTCCCTTCCCTGGACACGCTCCAGCCCCTCAATGTCCCTCCTGAACTGAGGGGCCAGAACTGGACACAGCCCCCGAGGTGACCCCAGCAGTGCCCAGCACAGGGGACAGTCACTGCCCCGTCCTGCTGCCACACACCGGGATGAAGGGGGCAGAGCTGAGGGGAGCCATGGGGGCTGTAGGATGAAGCCCTCCCAGCAGAGCAATGCGGGGTTTTCAGGGAGCTCAGGGGTTTGTGAGGGATGTGTTGTACCCCCGGACCGGGATGCAGCTCACTTTGGGGCTGTTTGCTGCGCTTCCCATTGTTGTAGAAGGGCACTGTGAGGTGAGGCAGCGATGGGACACATCCTTGGGAGTGTCCCTGTGTTTTCTCAGCACACCCATAACCTGCCTCCTGCCTCCTTTGCAGGTGCCTGGCAGCTCCAGGATGTCACCTTTTTGATGTAGTTCTTGTCAGCATAACTCCTCCATGACTCCTCCATGACTCCATCTCCCTTTTGGTCACACAGCTCTGTCAGTTGGCTGTTCATATTCTTTCACGCACATCACCTTTTTGTGGTCTCTTGTGGGAAAAAAAACCAAAACAACTGTTTACCCTAAAACTCAGAGTACAGGCGGGAAATGGTCAGGTGTTGCTGCCAATGCAGCAGTGTGTGCTATGGGTTAAGATCTGTTTTGGGTCCTGATATAAGTTTGCTTCATAAAGTAAGGCAAATAGTTTACATTCCCATGGTTTTCCTTTTTATTATGAGAAGGGATTAGTAATTCTGCAAAACCTGTCAAGTTACTAGCGCTGAAAAACAATGAGATCAGCTCTATGTAAATAGAGAAATTAAGCACAAATCATCACTATTGTAAATTTCATCCTAAAAAGTGAGAAAAAGACATGCTTATGGCTTCATAACTGGCTGAAGTAGATCTCAATTTTATTCTGTGTACCCTGCTAGATGTTGATTCTGCAGGCAGTGTAGATTTCAGCTTGTTTCTTCCTAATGGCTTTACTTATGTATGAGTTAGGCAGGTTTTGCTACCTGTGTGTGGCAACTGTGGAGTGGCTCTAAAACGTGGTATAATAGGCTGAATAAGTGACACGCCCCTGATTCACCTTGATTTACGGAATGTAGCAGGTATGGCAAAACACAGGTCTGTAAAAGAGGGAAAAAACATCTCCAGCTACTTAGGTGTTATGTGTCAAGTTCAAGTCAAGGTCCTTGTGTGTTTTTTTTTTTTTCTCTGAGTCTCTTTTTGATTACACAAATTCAGCTTTGTGAATATACACATGACAGCTGACCATGTGGAGGAGGTACATGTCCTTTACATATTACTTTGTTGTATTGCCTTAAAAAAATATCTTTTACACAGAGTGAACTAGAACTCCAGGAAATGCATGACAGACCAGGTGCAATATTTTGACCAATTTCATCAAGTTACAACTAAGTTCTTGTTAAAAACTTTATGTACAGATGCAGACAACTTTTAAATACCGAGGCTCTTTTGTCAGCCTACTTTTGCAGCATACTCACTCAGCTATTCAGTCCTAAAAGGTGTGAGTAATCTCTTGTTTAGCCTTGCTCACATTCTTTGAAAACCATTTGCAGTATTCACAAGCCCAGCCTAATGTAATGTGCCAGTTTGACACATCATACAGGCAGCACACCATAGCAGTTCTCAACTCTGAGCTGGCCTAGCCAATATGTATCTAATGTGTTTAATACAGCTCTTGGTTCCATTTACAGTGTTTGCCTACAAGAAATTGGTGAGTTACGTGTGTATTTGCATTAAGGGGAGTAAAACTGGGCACTACTGAGATGTTTGCCTTTCTTCACCTTGATCTCTCTGTTGTATTTTAACCCACAGTTGCATTTAGAAGCTGCAGTTCTAAGCCTGGATGCTGCCAGAGCTGTCCAGATTTACTGCTGGAGTACAATTGAGCATTTGCAGCTCGAAAACCATTAGTCAGTGCCAGGAAGTAAAGAGCAGGCAACCTCAAAATATTCTCAGGGGTTGCTAGGTTTAGTACAACACTTAGATGGGAAACCATACCCTCTAGTTGGCAGTGTTGTAGAGGTGAAGCAACTGGATTTATTTGGATTAATTAAATTTGGATTTAAATTTGGACTAGTTTAATTTGGATTGTTCAGCCTGGAGAAGAGAGGGCTTAGGGGTGATCTAACTTTGACCTTCCATCACCTGAAGGGTGCCTACAAGAAAGAACGAGAGGGACTTTTTACAAGACCGTGGAGTGACAAGACAAGGGGGAATGGCTTCAAACTGAAAGACAGCAAGTTTAGATTGGATATTAGGAAAAAAAAATCTTCTCTGTGAGGGTGGTGAGGCCCTGGCACAGGTTGCTCAGAGAAGCTGTGGGTGCCCGATCCCTGGAAGTGTCCAAAGTCAGGTTGAAAGGGGCTTGAAGCAACACGAGCATAGTGGAAGATGTTCCTGCCCTGTACTGCATGCTTTCTTGAATAAGAAATACTTCCTGTATTTCCAATTTTAGTCTCAATTTTATCCATGTGATGGAGGCCTCTCTCACAATTTTTGCTCAGTAGTTTTTAAAATCTGTCATTTAACCTGTAATTTACTGTGTTTTGATGCATCTTTATAAAATCGAGATGAAAAAAATAGATGTTTCATGAAACCATAAAAAGAGCTGGGTAAGTAACAGCTGTTAAACTTTATTAGACCTTAAGCTTTTAGTGTCCATTTCATCCAAAGCATTGCTTGTATATGGAGGCTATAAACAAAAAGGGCTCTTAACCTTTCTGTTTCTCTAACTATGCAGAAGGAGATCCCTAAGACTGTATGACAGGGTGATACAGAGAACTGTAGTGTCTCTGCCTTCTTTATTTCAGTTACCAGAGCCTCCACTGCAAACACTTGAAACTGGGTTGCTGAGCTTTTCAAGAGTGCTTTGTTTCAGCGATAAACAAGGTTGTTGAAATTATGCCAGATTTTAAAGGCAAACAAAAATGTTTTTCTTGAAGCAGTTAGGCAGATAAAATGTTGGTATTTCTTAGGCTCTCAGGTATTCCAATTGAGTTTCTAACCATGGACTTCAAGACCAAACCAAGTAAAGTTTTACAAAATGAACTGGAAGACCAAAAATAAAGGGCTTTAAAACATCAAAATTGGGAACAATTAGGCGCTGCAGCAGGTAAAGCAGGCTTTCAAATGTAGGTTGACAACGACTCCTGGTATTTTTAACAACTAAAAGCTGTTGATAACAGGAGAATTGAGTGTCCTGTGCAAAGTGGTTTTCTATTGTTTGTCTTGTTCCCAGTGGAGAAATGTCTGTCATATTCAGAGTGAAATTTATGGGTGTGTTTGCTTAAAATAATCATTTTATACAGCCAGCAGGCCAGGAAATCTGGGTGAAGGTGAATCACCATTACTACAGTGGGGTCCTGAATTCATGAACCAGCCCGTCAAGACTGCAGAATCCAGGTCAGTTTAGCAGAACAGATGGATTTCTGGATGCTTGCTGCAAGGATGTGCTGACTCCTGTGTGAAATGTGTCATCCTGAACATTTACCAAACCACTGTCTTCTGAAATAATTCTCTGGTGTGTTTGTTTTCCTTACTGCAGTACAAATAGAATACAGATAAAGGAGCAAAATGTGGGATAAAGTCTTGTCCTTGTGCTGTTTAGTGCAAGATTGGCAGTAGATAGAGGATTACTGTTGATGAACTGTGTAGAGATGAGGTGTTGCTAATAACACAAATAAAATCTGAGGCTGGAAATGGTGCAGGAGTTTGTTTGTGGTTGATTTCCTCCTGCTATTGAGTGCAGTCAGGAGTGAAAACAAAGTTACTGTAAGTCCCTTGTAGTATGTCTGTAAACCATGACCAGTCTGTCTCCCAGAGCCCACAGTGTAGTTTTGATAATGTCCTTGAACTACAGGTTGCAAAGCCTTGGAAATTTTGGATCTTTACAAAGGAAAAAGTTGTTGTTTTTTTCTTTTTGTAAAACCAACATCCTGAATGGCCAGGAAAATCCATGATTTTCGTTGAGTGCACTTAATTGCAAATGAAGGGTCTTATCCTCTGGGATGCTAAGATCCTTCAGTTTCTGAGGGACAGTACACTTTGTTTACCATCATTCAGTTTCAGGTTCAGCTGTTTCCAAGATCTCTGAGTATTTTAACCATTCAGGATTTTTTTTTGCATCTCTTTGTCTGGAAAAAGATAGTTTAGAGCAAGCAACTGAAGGACCTTAATTTCTTTAGGTTATAAGGAATGATTTACAGGCTCTTTGCTTAAATTGTGCAAGTATCTTCATTGAGAACAAATAAAACAGAACAACTCTTTTATTAAACCGTTAAAATTACAGGAATATTCAACAGGAAATGACAAAAGAAATTCCTGTAAAAGCAGGTTGCTATTCCTAAACAGGGCTGTGAACCACTGAAGCTACTTGTGGCACTGATGGATGAGTTGAAATGTACAATATTATGGAATGTGTAGAATATGTGCAAATTATTGCTTTAATAAAGGTGTACCCAGGTAGAAGTCTTGTGAATCTGTACTAAATAGTGTAATGTGGGGTTTTGCCTCTGATTCTTAATCTCTGAGAATATGTGAGGTATTCTCTTTAGGGGTCTGATATTCTTGTTACTCTTCATTCTTCCCACCCTTCTCTTCCACTCTGGAGGCGAGAGATAACTGGCTCTAGCCATGCAGGAATTTCTTGACAAGTCAGTCTTCTGCTTGTCATTTAAAATAAGTGCAAGGTGGAGGTGCTGATTTCTGTTGGGGTTTCAGGGTGAACTGCTAAAGTTTCAGTAGGAGCTTCAGCAGTCTGAGTGTGCCAGAGCCCTTATCCTTCAGATAAATCAAGTTGCTCTAAGCAAACAACTTAAATGCCAGTAAATGTCCCTGTGTGTTTGAGCTGCTGAACTGAGCTCTGTGTGTCTCTGCAGGGTGAACTAGGCAGTTATCTGGGTTCCTAGCCTCAGTTTTGATGTCCATTTGTGGGCTTCAAATGTAGATAAATACCAGCCTTGCTATCTAAACAGACACATCTATTGTAGGGAGCTCTGATAACTGGGCTGTATTAAAGACCATCTTCATCTCCTTTTGATATAATTATTTCCATCTTTTTCTGTGATGTACTTTGAGGTGCTCATCACCTGAACACCTGAGCTCATCACCTGAATCACTGATTCTTCCCACTGGACTGTGGAAAGAATCAGTGATTTGCTTATTCCAGGTGCTGAACACTAACAAAACTGTAACTTCTGTCTGAGTACACTAGCTGGACTTGTAATCATGTTGATTCTGGTATGTCTTCCTTTAAAAAGAATAAAGTTGAAGTAAAATCAGAAATTCAGTCATTAAGTAAAAAACAAGTTTCTCCTGAAAATAAGGAGTTCTACTGCTCATGTTCTTTGTCCTTTTATGAACTTTTCTGTTTATGGTTTTTGTGTTTCTTTGTGTTTCTGCAGAGCTGGTGATCAGCATTACCAATGGCTCACATGGGTCCAGATCAGTGACACAACCTGGATTACCGAATTAGCAACAGAAAGTATTGTGTTACTAATTTCCACATTAACTCAACACCTTCTAGATTTGGGAGCAGAGGAATTTAGGGAATGGATGAAGTTGGTGATCTCTGTTTTGTAATCTTGCATTCTCATGGCTACAGGGTGGGACTTTTACTCAGAGGGCTTTAGTTGTGCTGAGACCTTTTTTTTGCTCTCCTGCCTCATACAACCTCTTCCCTCTCACTTCTGTGCAGGAGAGATGTCCCATTTCACTGGATACTTAATGTTACTTTTCGTTGCTTGTGGAGGGTGGCAGGGGAAAGAAGAACTTGGATAACTCACATTAAAGAAACCCACATCAACTGTATTTATTTTTGAATAATACTCACCTTATGCTCTTACCCCTTGCTTTACTTGTGATATTTTAAACCCTCCAGCAGGTGCTGCTGCATCCTGCAAATGTTGCCTTTGTGGAGGGGGGAAAAAAAGTCATGGACTGGAGTACAACTGGACTTTGTTCTTTGTTTTGTGTCATGCATATTTCTGTGTTCTTTTTTCCCCTCAAACTGTTTGCCAGGCAAGTTATTAAGGAGAGAGTTTTTATGATCTCAGCGAGTTTAATCCTGCAAGCACTCTGTAAGAAGGGGTTGAAGATCAGTGGGAGTTGCTGATCAAAGTCATGCTGAGAGCAAGCTGAACAGACCCAGGCAGAAGTACATTTGTCTTTCTACAAAATATGAAGAAATCCAAGTGTTTTCTTAGAAGTGAAAAGTAGTCCTAAAAGAAGTTGAATTTATAAAACTTTACCAGCTGTTTTATTGCTTTTCTGAATTTTCTGGAACTTCAGTAATTTAAGTTCATGATTTTAAAATCAGTCTTATCATTAGCCTTACTCTTGGGTGCTTGAAGTTTGCAAGACAGATTACACAGCACACATTTCAGAATCTCCGAGTCAGGATTTCCATGTGAGGAACTGTGGAGTTACAATGTAAAGAGATGTCCTTTATCCTTTTTGGTGATCGACCACTTGTGCCAGGCAGGAATGTGGGGGTAAAAAGAGTTGGAATTAGGCCTTGGTAATGGGTAATGTATCCTTGAAGTCCTTGCGTTGCAGCAGGCCAGAAATGCCTTTGTGAGCTAAGAGACCTCATTGATTTCTGATACTTACCTGCATCATTGTACTGTACAATCACAGTGGTTGTAACCTTGGCACATTTCAGGTTATCTAGGAGCCCTAAGTTAAGTAAGATGAAATACTGATTTACTTTTGATGTTTAATTTTAGTAGTACTCTAAACTTCTTAATTTTAGAGTAATGGCAGTTAACTACAGTCCCAAATCCCAGGCAAGCTGCACCTGCTATCCTGCACTGTGAAACAGCTTGTGTTCCCTTCTTGTTCTGCGTGAATGGTTTGAATTACCATCTTTCAATTCTCTTCTTTATTTCTTTAAGAAATCTAACCTGGCTTTGGCAGTTACCTCTCAGAAAGTTACAAGGTTGGGGCAGGAGGAAAACACCTTCATTTTCCTTTTGACTCAACCCCAAAAGGTTAAATATAATTACTTTATAAGAATTCTTGTAAAAATCTATGTAATCCAGATGCAGTAAACATGGAGATCAAAAGTCTTTAGTCAATAAGGCTTGAAGTTCTCGTGACTTGAATAGATTGGTAACTTTATAATAGTTTGATAACTGCAGGTTTGGATCTTCCAGAAGTTTCAGCTCTGTTAAATTCAGTCACTCTGGAATGGGTATCTGTCTCTATAAGGGCAGTTAATTTTATGCTAAAGCTGGCAGTATTCACCCAGTTTAGGTTCTGTGCAGTTTGGTGTGTCTCTCCATTCATTACAGAAGGAACTGTATACACAAGGCGGCAAACTAGATTTCTACAGTTTATGTCTTACAACATGGAGATACATAACCAAAATGTGATTATAATTAATTGATGCATTATGTATATATAATCAATACATGATTAATACTTCTTCATTGCTTTCTTTTCCTGTATTCCCAGTGCAGCTTATGAGAGCTTTTACAGTTTTGGCCCTAGTTTATATAGTTCAGAGGAGGACAATGCCAAATGTGAAATGTGTGGCCCCCAAAGTGAATGCATGGCAATGTTGGAAAGAGTTAAAATTTACCCCTTTTTTTTTTTTTGTAGTTTTTTCATAAATTATCTTCAGTTGATGATGATTTTGTAAGTTACCATTAAAATGTTGTAGATGATTGCTTGTATTATTGAAGCACTTTTGTCTTGCTTTTCCTTGAAGTTTTTGTGAAAAAACTCACTCATATTTTGTGAAAATATGAGTGAGTGGGTGAAGTCTGCATTTCTACCTCTTTACATAAATAAGATTTCCAGTAGAATTATTTTTGACTTCCTATGTAAGAATACTTTTTTTTTTTTACTGTATTTTTCTAGTACTGATAGGTTCTTCAGCTGGTATTTGCTATACTTACCCAGGCAAAATCTGGGGGAACAACTGATTACAGCTCCTGAGATACAGTTCCCAGGAGTCAGATTGACAAAGGGGTTAAAAGTGAGACAACTTTTTACTTCGGTGGAAGTGCAGTTGTTGATTCAAGGCTCTCAGTAAATGATTGTTGGAGATCTGCCATGTGTAGCTGAGCATTCAGAAAGTACACCACAGACTCTGCTTCCTCCTGAGGAGCCTTGTCTATCAACATCTCACTTTAATTGTAGTCTGTAAGGTAACAGCAGGCAGGCAAAGCCCACCAGCCAGCAGCCATGGAAGATCCAGTCTTCACTCACATCAATCAAAATGCTAAGGACACCACTGTCTCTGAGGTTTCAGATTCTGAGGAAAATAATTCTGAGGGTGCTTTTTTTCATCATGTCCGTGAAGATTCAGCATCCCCCTTTTCCATCATTAATACCCCAGAAAACATGGATGGTAGTAAGGAGAACTCAGAAGATAGCTGTAATAATTCTGTGGCCTCTCAGCATGGAAGTGATGGAGAAGATGATTCTTCATCTCACCATGGTGCTGAAGAAGATTACCCACAGCAGCAGATGCATGTGATGAGCCCAGCTCTGGAAGACAAAGACACAGAGGGCACAATGTTTGAAAGCAACCTGCATTTTCCTCCAGATTTCCAGTTTCGTCAGAGGCAGAGCACTTTTACCAACTCTTCAACTTCCCTCAAGTTTCCCCTTAACAATAACGGAGAAACAAACAACTTTCAGGAAGATTTGGAGATTTCCATTTTTGTAAAGGTAAGAACCCGGGTGCTCCTAAGCATACCCTAGTTTTAAAGCCCAAATCAATATGTGTGTTCTCCAAATGAGTGAAATACAGCTGCCCACTGCTTTGCTCCCAACTCTGCTGCAAGGAGCCAATCTCTTCACTTACCTCTTGCATCTTTCAGCAGAGAAAGAGGTGATTTGTGTTGTGTTGAAATGCCCGGGATTTCTTCATTCAGGTGGAAGTAAGTAGGGTGTAGGTATTCTGATTGTTGCTGCAATTCATTTATTCTGGGAAACCTCCCTGCTGTTGCAGCTAAGCTGCTACTATTTAGTTGAGCTATTTCAGCCATCCCTACACTTCACTATCTGGTAGCTCAGACCTCAAAAGTAATAGCTGTGAATGCTATGAAGAAAATAAAATATATAGTTCAAATAATGCTCATGCCTGAAAGAAAGTTTTCTTTCATTTATTTCAATATTTAGATTTAGGTATTTCTGTGACAATTTCAACATATATTTTCATTAATTTCCAATTAGGTATAAATTACTGAGAGGGCTTTCACACTTTCTCTCACCTTAAAAAGGATTGCTTAGCTTTCAAAACTGTAAACACCTGTGTTCTTGAATAAACACTATGATTCCCTTTATAAAAGCACTTGCATTTAACCTTTCTCAACATTTATTAGGCTGAAACACAGGCCTGGCAGCTCCTTCTTTTTAACTATATAAAAATGTTCAAGATCTTGTGTACCTTGAATTGAACAGTACACCACGATTTTAATATTCTGTTATTTCAAAAAAGCCTTATGAAGTTTGTCACTTTTCAACATAAGTAATATTATCAATATCTGTTTCTTAGTTCCATAGGGGCTTTGCAAGCAGAAGAGATTTTGTCACCACACATAATGAGAAGTGTTTTCAGTAGTCGTTATTTGGTTAAATGACTCCCTGAAACAGCACCTGTCCTATTTCTGTGACTGGATCATGGTCATTGCTAAAAATATGTTGATTATATGGTCAAAGTAAGAGCTGTGGCATAGTTCTGTTTTATATTTCTGCATGTAGTCCTGTGTATGTGTTAAAAGTTGCAGCAATTGAATACATTATGTTTGTTATCAACTACATGGTGTTAGCAACCTGTATTTGGGCTTTAAAATAATCTCTTTAATTTCCTTATTCTTTCTCATTCCTCTTATTTCAAAATAACAATGTCTTTTTCTATGGATAAAATAAGAAATGTGTGCAGATGTTCCCATTCAAGCAGAGTTGTTTGGGTTAATTTCAAAAATTGAAAGGAGAGGCATTTTGACTAGAACTGTCAGGGACAAGGTCTGAGGAAAGTCCTTTTCCTTGCCTTTGTTGTGCAGAGTAGTTGATTATCCCATAAAGGTTCTTATCAGCTGCTCCAGAGAGAAAGGCAAACTGTGCTCTCTTCACTTGCAAAACGTGACTGCCTGGTGTCTTTGGGATGTCCTTGAGCCCCAAGACATTCCTAATTGGCTGAAAGGCTGAGACAAGAGGCTCTCAGGTGATCCATGCTGTGCCCAGTGGACAGGGCACTGGGTACTGCTGGGTAGGTGACTGAACTGAACTCCTGCTACAGTGTTTTACTCCTTGAGAACGTGATGATGTTTCGTTTTTGGCTTTTTGTTTTTCTATCTTTATGGTATCAAGGTGATAAAGCAGTAACTCCATGGAGTGCAGATCCAGCTTTGCTCTCTTTAATTATCTAGATAGCAAAAGTCAGCCTGTAGAATGGAATGTCACAGAATAATATATAACAAGAGTAGTGAAATCCCTGAGGTCTGTGGCTTCTTGCACAGGGAACTAATACCTCAGTTGTGTCAATAAATATTAGTCACAGATGGTTCCTTTCTCTCATGGTCTGTAGCCCACCTGAGGACAGTGTTGCTCTGAAATTGGGTTCCTCTGGGTTTGCACTTTTCTGCAGACACTAACAGCAGGACCTGGTGCTGTAGGACAACAGTGATCATGACAGTTCTGCCACTATTTATTCCTCCCTTTGCTTGTAGACCTAATAAATCTCTGTGAATGACTGGAACATGAGTATCAGAGGACTGAACACCAGAGAAAGTGGGAAGATTAAATGGTATTTAACTCACAGTGCAGCTGGATGGATAATGTTCACAGTAGTCCATTCATTAGACACCAAGAAAATGTTTACATCACTTTAACTCATTTCTCACAGATTATCAGTGCTTGGTAACTATGTCATTTCAGTGGGCTATTTCAGGATGTGCCATAAGGTAAAAAAGGAATTCCCTGTGCCTTTAACAGCAGAATACAGCATGTAACAACATGAATCTGTTTGTGTGAATCCAGCATGTCCAGGCTTGTCACAGCCACTTTAATGCTCTTTCAATAACTCTGTAATTTATTCAAACAAAAGCCTTTGCAATTTGAACACAAATATGACTGGCACATGGGCTGTGTTACTGAGTGCACAGGACAGCCTGATCCAATCATAGCTCCAAGGTCCAGCCTTCTCACCTGTACACTGTATTTTCCTGTTGAACAGGATATTTGTTCTGAAGATTTGGGTTTCTTTGAAAATTTTAACTTTTTGGTTTTCCTGAAGCTTAAGTTATTATTTAAAGACCAGTCCTCTAATTTTCTTTTCAGAAGAAAATCATTGCCCTTCTGTTTTTTGACGACCAGAAACTGACTACAGATTATAGCCTCTCTGTACTCATTTGTGCCATAGGAATACAGTTCCGAAAAGAACTTTACCCTAAGCAATAACCACCTTGTGTTAGACAAAAATACAAATGTTATGCTGTGGTTTAGCATCATCAATATGCACCTGTTGGATCACTGCACTGAAGTAACAGAGTTGTGGATGCTGGAGAGCATCTCTGGAGATCACCTTGTCCAACTCCTTACTCAGAGCAGGATCACCTACAACAGCTTGCTCAGGGTCATGTTTGGTTTTCAATATTTCCAAAGATGAAGAAACCACAACTTCTCAGTGCAACCATTCTCATGTCCTACCCTCATGATAAAACTGTTTTAAATTGAATTTTCTATATCTAAATTTGTGCTTATTGCCTCTTGTCCTTTTAGTGGATACCAGTGCTTATATTTAAGAATCAGAACCTACACATTTAGCTATTTCTGTATGGAATTATGAAAAAATTTGTAAAATTTCATTAAGTCAGGAGCTGGAAAATAAAGGATTTTTTTTTTTTTCCCCAAGAAGATGTTTTTGACTTCCTCATTTGAAGTGCTGAGTCCTGCACTTGGGTCACAACTCCTGCAGTGCTGCAGGCTGTGAGAAGAGTGGCTGGAAAGCTGGCAAAGGACCTGGGGGTGCTGCTACAGCAGCTGAACATGACCCAGGTGTGCCCAGGTGGGCAAGAAGGCCAATGGCTGTCAGAATCTGAGGTATTGATGATTCCAAGATTGTAAAAAGTCTCTGTCTTTCTGCCCCGCTGCCAAAGAAGAAGCCATAATTCGTCTGTGCTGTTTTCAAGATTGTTTATTCTGTTTATCTCTAACATGTTCTGCTGCCCTGCCGCAGCTCTGTCCTGCAGGGCAGCGTGTGGGGCTCTGCCCCTCAGTGGGATGTTACAAACATTATATACCAGAAACTACCTGTGCTGGATTTACAATAACGTGCCAATATCTGTCACCTACGTTGAACAGTGTGTCCCCAGCCTAAACCAATAGAAAAATGCCAACACCACAGTGAAACATGGAGAGCATGAAGAAGGAGAAAAAGGACAAGACACACCCAATTCCTCCATCTTGTCCCCTTTGAACCCCTAATCTAGAAACCTAAAATTTTACTTTTGCACCCATGCCACACTTAATTATTACTTACATCAAACACTCAGAGCTTGTAATTTGTCCTGTAAGATTGAAAACTCTTTTCCATGGACAGAGATCACAGACAGTGTCTCTCAGGGCTCTGTACAAGGGGGTTCCTGACCCCTGCCAGGGTCCCAGGCCCTCCAGGGCAGCCAGAGGGAAGCCCTGGATTCCCACAAATGGCACCTGGCTTGCACCAGCCATGGTGTGGCCAGCAGGGCCAAGGCAGTGACTGTCCCCTGTGCTGGGAATGGCTGAAGCCACACCTCAAATCCTCGGTTCAGTTCTGGGCCCCTCATGACAAAAAAGAAATTCAGGGGCTGGTGTGTGTCCAGAGAAGGGAACAGAGCTGGGAAAGGGTCTGGAGCACAGGTCTGATGAGAAGCAGCTGAGGGAGCTGGGGGGCTTTGGCTTTCCAAACTCCCTGAAAGGAAGGAGAGGCCAGGTGGGGGTTGGGCTCTGCTCCCAATTAATGAGTGACAGGATGAGAGAAAATTCCTCAAGTTGTGCCAGTGGAGGTTTATATTGGATATTAGGAATTTTATTTTTTTGCTTGGAGAGGGTTGTCAAGCACTGGAACAGGCTACTCAGGGAAGTGGAGTCACCATCCCTGGGCAGCCAAAAATGCGTGGATGTGGCACTTGAGAACCTGATTTAATGTTGAACATGGTGGTTGTGCTGGTTGACAGTTGGACTTGATCTTAAATGGCTTTTCAAACCTTACCAAGTCTGATTCTGTGGTTGTCTGATTTCCAAGCCAGGGAAGTCTGAGGACTCCAACTTGGTGCCACAACTCTGTGCTCGCTCCCTGCTGCCTCCCCAGGCTGAGCTGAACTGTTGTGAAGGACAGACCTTGCTCCTCACAGGGACGGTGAGACTCACTGTGTCACTGGGAAGATCACACTTCTTCCTAATGAGTTGGCTTTTCTCTTGTTTTATGAAGAATTCTGGTATCTGTTCTGACAATTCTGTTTAGGAATGTGAATTAATTAGATTCAGAACATGAAGTCACAGGACAAATCTAATTTTAAACAGATATAATTTGAAGAGAGCAGAACCACATGAATGTCCAATCAGAAGTTCGTGGCTAAACTGTTTTGCTGAGCAGAACTGAACATTTCTTACAACACTCATAATCTAGAGAGGAAAACAACTGCATTTGCAGTTTTGGGCTGTTAGATATTTGTAAGCATAACTGGGTGTCCAGATACCTCCTAGCAATGGAAAGCAGTTAGTCTTCTGACTGACTCCAACACAGCACATTAGGCTGGTGTTCAGCCATATCTTCTCCACCAAAGTTTGCAGCTAGAAAGGTAAATTCAGGCTGAAGCCAGGTGGCAGCTGTAACTCTTCATATGTACACAGAATTATAGTAGTTTGTCTTTTTATATCATTTTCGCTTTTTAAAATATTATAAATAATAAATCTAACAGATGTAAACAAATATTATTTTGGTCTTATTAATAAGCTTAGAAAAAGGTTGAGTGATTAATAATCCATCTTTTAAATAGTGTTGACTGAGCAACCTGAGCAAGGAAAAGATCCAAGAACTATTTTCAGAATCTTCCAGTCTTGGCAGATTTACAGACCAAGATGCTGAAGCTGACATGTACACAGCAGGAAGTGACTCATGGGGAGCCAATATCCTAACGTGATACCTGTTTTGATAATTAAAATGAAATTAATGGTTGTTTATTCCTGAAAATAGCTTAAGATACCTTACAAGTACAATTAAGTATAGAAATACAAATTTGGAATACCAGGTGGTGTGTCCTGCTCTCAGTTTTCTCTAGAGTGTCCCTAAGAGAAGCTACTTTGGGAACATTCAGTGATGCCCATTCAGCATCTATACCAATTAGTCCCTGTCAGTGCTTAATTTTTGTTCTGAGACAATTATTTGCCTTTAGTAAAATTCTGTTGCTCTGAATTATGCTATTTTTCTTTTGAATAGACAAGACCTTTATGTATATAGAAGACACAAATCAAATTTCCTTCAGTCTTTGCTTTCCTGAACTAAACAAATCCTTCAGCTTGCCTTCAAGCTTGAGTCATCATTTCTAAATGTTGAGTGGTTTGGTGTGTTGTGTTTGGGGTTATTTTGTTTGTTTGTTTGTTTTAACGGGTCATTTTTATGACCTTTTCCAGTCTTTCTCCAGTTAATTTATATAATTCTTAGGCTCCAGTTTGGAGATACAGGTAGTGCAAATAGCAATACTAAAAAATTACTACAGCAAGCACCTCTTTAATTCATCATTTATCTAACTCTCTAGTCAGGACACTTTATCTGGTCTATTTTAACATATTTTTGAGTCCTCTAACATCCATGTGGTTCCTCCAGCAGCCCTGTGGTTTTCCCAATAAATGTTTCAGTGACAGTCTCAACCATTTGTCACATGCCCATTTGCAAACAGGTGTAATACAGTAGTACCGCACAATTTGCAGCTGCCATTTCACTTGGAGAGTGTTAGGTTTCTCTTCTGTGAGAATTTAGGTTTCTCTTAGTGGTATAATCAGACTGATCACCCCTCACTGAAAATAGCATGGTTTTGGAGTCAGAGAACTGCTCTGACATAAATCCAGTGTGAAGGACACCCTCACCAGCGCTTTTGCTCTGCTAACTCAGAAAATGAGGATACACCTCTAACACCTCCACACCACTGTGCAGACCCAGCGTGGCTTTTTGGCTCCCTCCTCCACCCTGTCATGTACAGCAGACTGGTAATCTCTTTAGTCTTCACATATAAACCTAAGAGGTACTAACCCTTATTTCTGAGGAGGAAAACTGTGCTGTGCGTCTCTTCACAGCTGGATTTATGCCTATCTAAATTATCCTCTAATCTGAAAAGATTAGTGACAGCCGTTCTGTTACAGATAACACCCAGTCCCCCAACTATCAGTCACGAGCAGAATGTGTGTTTCAGGCAGATCAGTTTGCTTAATCTTTTGGATGCAAAGGGTAAAAGGTCTTGTTTCCAACCCTTGCTGAGTCTGTGCCTCCCTCAGGCACCTGCAGAGAGGTCTGTGAATCAATTTTCAGCTGGCTCTCCTGTGCCCCCCTCAGTGTGTGGCTCCAGCCACAGCGGAGTCTGGGCACAGAGCAGTAGCGTAGCAACAGCTTCAAAATACAGACCTGGATTATCTAGGAAATTGTCCCTGCACAGTGATTGCAGCAATGGCAAACACAATGTAAATAATATAGGTCACACTGAGAGAAAATTAAAGCAGGATTTATTTACTCATTTATTTTTCCTCATACACATTTCATCTTGTGATACCCTCTTTGATGTTCTGAAAACAAGGCTCTTATCCCAGCATGGACCCTTTTTTTTCTTTTGAAACATCTAGGCACCTACATTTTTGCAGTGAAAAATGTTTGGATTTGTGGATTGATTACTCCTTTGCTGGCCTTGAAAACTTACCTGTGTAGCAGTATTGTCACCTGTTAAAGGGATCCTGTCCAAAACAGAGCAATTTGTATTATTTTGAATTGGTTATTTTACAAGTACTTAAAGAGTAGCTCTACTGAGAGTAATATTTCACAAATACAAAATAATGCATAATCCCTGCAGAGCAACAGGTGATGATAATATGTCAATTATTTTGGAGTGCAAGAGGAAAGCAGAATTTCTGTTCTGCTCTTTGTTTTCTTTAGATATCAAGATTTGGCTCATCCAATTGAAGGTGTGTCTGTAAGCCATTAACTACACCTCTGCACGATGTCTAGGCTCTTTTTGCAACAAAAATCTATCTGAAATACCATGATGGAATGTTAATTCCTGTGGCCAAGTGCAAGCACCTGTAGAGGGAGGTTCCTTGTTAGGCTGACTGTTCATTGTATGGAGTGGAGCCTAATTCAGTTTTCCAACCACGGGCATCCCCTGCTGGTTTAGATGTCTAAAGGCTTTCCTGGCCTCCAGCTACCTTAGGAGTGTCCCATAAATCCTGTCTCATACATGTTTATGGATTTCCTCAGCTATCCTATCAAATGCTGCTGGATATCTAGGCTTAGGCAACTGCATCAAGCCATAAACTTTCACTGAAAACAATGGCCTGGTCACCTAAAGTTAAATAAACTGAATTCCACCAGTGACAGTTTAAATACAAATCTTGGATCACTAGATTAAACTAGAAGTGAATTCTGGTAATAGACATCTGGAAATAATCTTTAGATTGATGAGTTTCTTTTTTCAGGCTATTTAACTTCCCTTATTGTTTCATAGTCCCCACTCAGCAAAAACTGAAGTGCAATAGTGATCAAACAGTTGGACACTTGTGCTGTTCACTTACAGTCTAAATTAACCAGACAAAATTATCTAATACATTTTATCATCTTTCAAAAACTGAGATCCAGCACTCTTCCTTTAACTTCAATCAAATCTTATCCTTTTTTTAACAGCAATCGCCATATGTGTCTTTGAACTGTATTTGTTTTAGAATTACATTTTATTTCAGACACCACAGTAGAAGAGAAAAGCTAACTGGACATACTAAATTTGAATTCCTAGATACTGTTTCAGACACAGCTTAAGATTTTAATTGGGAAAAGAAAAATTCTTTGTTTCTTTGGGTCATAAGACCCTGCATTGAAGGCAAATTTTCCCCTGTTCTGCCACTGTATTTACTAGTTCATTTAGAATTAGTCAATGTCCTCTCATAACTTTGTTTGTGGCTGAAAAGAGAAATATAAATATTTTTATTTATTTGTGGCAATATAAAAAATATTTACCACTTCTTTGTGGAAAATATTATGAACCTGTATGAAACTGCCTTTTGTGGCAGAAGAAAAGGAGGAAGTGTGTCACTCTAAAATGAGTCATTTATTTGTCATCTGCAGGTATGATTTTTATATTTAGATCTTTAAATGGTCTTTTTCATATCAATTAACGAAACAATTGTAGGTGAATTTTTACTGTTGGTACGTCTCTGATAGTACAAGACGTCAGTGACATTGATGACGTTTCAACGACGTGCTCAGGGATAGCTGGGAAGTGAATTTGTCAGTGTACAGGTTTGGTTCCAGTACATCCAGCAGTGTTCAAAACCAGGATTTTGATTTACAAGTTAATTGATTTTCTGTTGCAGGATCCATGCAGGTGTTAATGAAGTAAAACTCAAGAACACATCTTCTGAGGGAAAACCATTATCTTCCTGCTTATATGTTTATAAAATATGAGGCACAAAAAGGTAGAAATCTGCACACTGACCAAGATGGTTTCTTTGGGGATTCTAGGTAATCTGAAAAAGAAATTCATGGGACTGGATGTGACTTTTTGGGACATGAAATTGAGTATTCTGTTACAGACAGCCTCATCATGCAATCCTTCATTCATAAAGTGATCAAGGTCTATTTAGAAACTATTACTATTCTTATTCATTTTGGAAATCTGTTTCAGAACATCACTGCTCTAAAGGTTTGACACTTTAATTTTCAAATTACCTTTATTTATGTGCAGCTAAAACAGCTCTTGTGCCAGTATGGTCAATTAATAGTCATTCATGCATTTTGCTCTTTTAAAAATCAGTTTAGGCTCAGACAACCTCAGATGTTTTGAGGCTAAACCAGCCAATCCTTTTTGTCTCCATTTCTGCCAGTTGTCATAGTAATCCCCTTCTGCACACTTTTTTTTTTTCCACAAAGGTGCCTTTTCTTTTTTCACAGTTGCATCTTGTCTCAGGTTGCTTCTGCTTGTATAGCTAAACTAAACATTCTTTGCAGTAAAATATTATTTTAATAACCTCCTGTTTTAAGATACCTATGATTGTTTGAGTAAACAAATTCTATTTGAGGTGAAATGTCTATGTTGCTGTGCTTTGGGAGTTCTCAACACTGTGTCCCTGCAGCTTGAGAGCTGGTTGAGAAGCAAATGGAAGGAGTGGAAGCTTTGCATCTGAAAATATAGGTATTTAATCACTCTTCAGACCTCTGCTCACATGTATTTGTACCATTTTGGGATTCATTTTAAAATCTATTTGATTAAAAATCTGACCAGCAGAAGTGTTTTATATTTGCCCACATTTATACTTGGTCTATAAATATGTTCATCCTTAGCTGTAACACTGATACTTTGGGTGGCCCTTCATTGCAAGAGAGTCTCTGTTATCCAGAAATGGCCAGTGAGGTGCCCAGATAATACTGGCAAGTCCTCAATAAACAGAAATACTAGGACAACTCATTTAAACTTATAAAATTTGTATTTTTCTTAATGTCATCAGAAATCCTTCCTAATTTTAATACACATTTTAATCACAATTTCAAATTAATTTCTCAAAGCCTAAAGTTACTACAAGGTCTTACTTCCAGGAGAAGTTACTAAAAAATATGCTGGACAAAGTCCAGTGTCAAAAGTCTATTATACACCATGCGGCCTGTTTTGAAGAGGCACCAATCTGCCTTTTCTTTCTTTGGTGAGCACATGGATTTAATGTCAAAAGTCTATTATAAACCATGTGGCCTGTTTTGAAGAGGCACCAATCTGCCTTTTCTTTCTTTGGTGAGCACATGGATTTGTAAATAATCACAGTTACAAGGTGACATAAAAATCACCACCTTTGTAAAAACACCACAGATTGATTTATATGTACATCACACTGAATGATTGCATCACTTATTGGACTTCACGAGGCACCTTAAATTCACTCATTTTCACCAAATATAGGCAGGATGCTTATCTGTTGAATCAGTAACTTGCTCGCTGTCCTAAGGCGCCTCGCAGGAGCGCGTACAAAGAGCAGCCCGAGCTCAGAGCAGCATCCAGCCCCTCCCTGGAGATCGCTGCGAGCGGAGTTTGGCCGGGGCAGAGTTTCTGTGCGGCCCCGGCGCGGATTGGCCCCGCACTGATAGCGGCTGATAACAGCTAAAAATAGTCCCGCTATAAAAGCTCCGGCAGCCTGGCATTCCTCCTGCGCTGCCAGCCGGGAGGAGACCGCGCTCCGCAAGTCCCTGCAAAGATGTGACCAAAGAACGCTCTGCTGCCCAGTTCCACTTAACAATTAACTTGTCCAGACTGGGCTGTGTGACTCATGGGGATGGTAACCAAGTGCATTTTATATTTAAAAAAAAAAAAAAAAAAAAAAAAAAAAAAAAGAACAGACCGAAGGGCAGATTTTCCAAGCAGAGCGTGACAGGTGGGCTGGTGGAATGTCTTTGTGTACAAAGAATGTTGTACTTGCAGATATATTCAGATAATCACCTGCATGGAGAGCGTACTCCATGACAATGGAGTTCTGAACGCTTGGAAAAAAAATTCATTTGACAATGGTTTGACTAAGCTGACATTGAGGAGTCCAGGAATCTATTCTTAGCTTGCTGTTGATTCTGGGGAAATTGGGTCATTTCCTTGCATTTTTGTTCACTTTCAAGCTTTTGTTTTAAGATGTAGTCCGGGGAATCGGTGAGTTCACTGGCTGAGTGCTTTGCAGGATAATTCTTTGGGTGTCTGAAGTCCTTTGGATGAATAAAGAAGACACCAGTGTTGAAAAGCTCCCTTTTTAAAGTCTGGTAAAAGTTACACTGACTTGAAAACACGGTGTAAGAAAGAATTAGGAAGCATTAACAATCAGTGGCATTATCAGCCCTATCAATAAACTATTCCCACATGTATTACTTCCAGTGGCTCTGTGTCCTCCTCTTTGATTTTATGAAGCTTTGCACTATGAAGTTTGTATATGTAGATTCCCCTTCATTTTCATTACAGCATTTTAATTTTTTTTCTGGTTTACAATAATAAAGTGCAATGTTTATAATATCTTGGGAAAGTAATAGATGACGTGGCTAACTTGCTTTCAGTTTTGATTCTATATACTTAGTTCTCTAAAAAGGGCTATCAGTTACCTTTTAATTTGTTGTTTGATTGCTAGATCTCTCATGAGATATGAGATCATTGCAGAGCGTGTTGGTTTGATAATTCTGTATGTTAAAGTAATCTTTTTCTGGTCAGGAGACCCAGTATGGTCAGAGATGATCAAAACTCCCTCACAGTGACTTCCACCTAGTCAAGATGCAGAGCTGAGAGAAGTCAAACCTCACAACACACACAACTTCACCCTTCTGAATTCTGCTTTTCCTCTCTAAAGGTCAATTTTCTGCCTGAACCTGTAGGCAAGTCTTAACTGGAGAGTCTGTTTGCTGCCACCTTCTGCAGGGGAATTTAGTTTTCTCTCAACATCATGAGATACCTTTTGATATATTTATTATTTAGTCTGGTATCAACTCTGACTTGCTGCTTGATTAGAAATGGGTAGAAGTTGCTAATAATGAGTAAAGGGTCTACATCTCATTAGAACTTTTCCAGCTGATGTAGGTCTCACAGGAAAACCTGGTCCATTTTCTACAGAATTGTATTGGAGTTGTCACCAAGGTCAGAGCAGTGACACTGCAAGGACAAACTGGGCTTTGACATTTTGGTGGGCTGTGAGGTTGCTCCCAGATATTGCAGCCAGTGGCCAAGGGTCCGCATTTTTCTTATAAAAGTGATAGCTGCTACATGCTCTGTGAAAATTTGTGATTTTGGCAAAAGACGGAAATTTTGTGGAAAATCTTCCACTTAAGAGGCAAAAAAACCCCTTATGTCTTTCTAGTTAGACTACCCAGTATTCCCAGTTCTGACAGACTTAAACAAGGCACCACTGTTATTTAGACACTGCTCAGTGCTGAATTTCACTAAAAATGTACTTTTAGTCTTAAGCCAACCATCTTTTTAAGAATTACCACAAACATCTTTCACTTAAGGATGTGAGACATGTTCTTTGAAGTCCTAATGAGCTGGGTTTGCTGGTCATCAGCAAAAATCTGTTAATGTGATGGTTACCAGCAAAAATCTGCTAATGTAAAAGAGTATTTGCAGAAGAGAAGTTCACCTCTGTGCTTAACTCACCACCTTGCTTCAATTCATCTGGTTGTTTGCATTAACTCTGCAGTGAAAAAGGGTCCTCAAGCCAAAAAAAACCCCAAAAACCAGAAAACACAACAACCTAAAATGGGATGTCACCAAGTCAACTTTAGGTGCTGCAAGATGTTGAACTCTTACTTTGAAGTTCTTGGGAAGGAAAAAAAGAGCAAAGAACCCACGGTTCATTTCGTAACAGTTTGAGGTGATGCACTAAGGCAAGTGAGCTGGCAAACTTGGTGGAAAATTTATCACAGAAGTACCAAAAGGTGAAATGAAAAATGAATGAAGGCAATTTATTAAGGAGAATGGAAGAGTTCTTCAGTTCACTGTGAGGCTCAAGGTCAGCCAGCAGCATTAACCCAGGCTAGCAGCACTGCCATTGACCAGTGGCATCACCACTGCAGAGGGTAAACTTTGCTGCCACAGAGGGATGTAAGGATGCTGAGCCCTGCTATTTCACACTGATCCAGTGTGAGTTTATCAGGGAGCAAAAATCCAGAGGCCCTTTTCTTAAGCCAAACAGTACGTACACCACAGAGGGTTCTGAAACCCACAGTGCAGATCCATGCCCGTAACCTGCTATGCAGGTACTGATGCCAGTGTGTGAACCCATGGGGGCCAGCCTGAGTCGTGAGTAATTTCAAACTGAGCTGCTGAAGGCTTTAACTTTTAGACATAATGTGCATCAGGACAAAGAAAGTAATTTCAGCTCTCAGCCAAATTGTTTGCTAAACAACAGTGTGAAACACTAATGTGTCCAATGAAATCAGCAGCAACTGTGCATTCTTTAAGCCTCAGTTCCTGGGAGCAATTGAAGCCTAGCCTGAGATATGCATGAGTTGTTCATGCCATTTTGAACACTTTTTGTAAATAATAATTCATAAATCAGGATTAAAGTAGTATGTTGTGTGCTGGTCTTTTGTTTGGAGAGGAATTTAATCCTAGTTTGCATGTTCATGCTTCAAATCTTAATTAATTTAGACTTAATTTATGGTAAGAAGCATACAAAAAAGTGAACAGAAATAATCTAGAAAGGGACTTGCATGATGAACTCCTGTAAAACAAGACAGGAATAGGCATTACTTACTCTGTTGAAGACTTGGAAGTAAAATAATGTAATTTTAGTTCTATGACAGTAGTGAGTCAACAACAATGGGTACATCACAGTTACCTGGTGCTGTTTTTCTTCAGCACACTTGATAGCATGGAGGATTCATTTTGAAAAGCAAGGGCTGAGGATTTCTACATTTCTCCTTTCATCAGCTGCATTATCCATATAGCCCACAGTTTGGGACAATCTGTCATGCTCTCTCCATTGTATCTCCTACAATACCACTTTCCAGAGCAGTCTCAGTCCTGGTTGGAAGTATCTTTTGTTTTTAATTGAAATGTCAGTTTTTGAATGACAGTGAAATAAACTACTGCCCTCTAGAAGCCTCTGTACTGAATGCAGCATTGCGAGATGATTTTGTACCTTTTCAGAGCCACTTCCCTACAAATGGGTACCTGAGACTGTCTCGATGTGAGCACTGAGATCATAATCCATAATGCAATCCCTCTTCACACTGAACAGCAGCAGGTTTTCTCTTGAAGGTGTTAATGCTTATTAATGTTACAGCAAAGTCTGATGCTGCATCCATGTGAAAACATAATTATATATAAAAAGAATTCCATGGTTTTGGACTAGAACTTTACAAAACTCCAGTCTGAACTGATTCATTCTGCTAAACAGAAGAGTTTCAACAAGATAATTTTAGAGCTAAAATAATACTTTTAAATAAAAAGATGAAGGAGAACTGTATCATGGCTGTGATAGATTCATAATATATGGGCGTGGGTATAGAGTGGGTTACCTCAAACTGGCCAGTTAATGAAGTACAAAGTTTTCTGGTCTAGGCTTTTCCATCACATCCCATCTATTGGAACATTCAGGCTGCACAGCTGTTTTTGTATCTCTTGATGTCTTCCATTACCTTGAGTGTGGGAAAATTTACAAAAAGGAACAAAATCAAAGTTCTTCCATCAAACCAACACAGTTTGTGGTACTGTACATCTTTAGAGTCAAGGGAAAGTATCTGCTCACCCAGTGTTGGCATGAGGCTGATGAGAAGAGCTTTGAATGTCCATGCATGTCTTATACATTTGGGGAGGGGAACCTGCTGTCTGGCCCCAAATATCTGAGACAAATCTTTTGATTTTTCTGAAATTCAGACAAGAAATCGATAGGGACACATTGTAACTCAAGGGAAAATAAAAATTACTGGATTGATTCCTTGCAGTTGTTAACTTGTTAAGTGTGTTGCATATCAAAACTACTAGCATCCAATAAATGTAGTTGGAAATTTCCAGTAATTCAGAACTGTTTCTGGAGGAGATGTTTCCATAACGAATCGCCCTGGCTGCTGCTTAGGTGTGGGGCTTTTTGACAACTAAGCAGTTAAATAATTCCCTGGTGAAATCATAGCCCCAAATATAATTTGCTGCATTTACTGCAGCTGCACCAAACTTCTTTTTATCACAACAATGAAAAACATCACCTGTGTCATATAAAACTTGCAATACCTGCTCTGATGGAAGGAGCTGGATGGAAGCACTGGGAGATGGATGTGCTTTGTGCTCTGATCCTTCTTGGTAACGTAGCAGTGTGCAGGAGAACTGATAGAGTTACATTCTGGATGCTTGGCCTCTGCTTCACCCCCTTGGGACAAATCTTTGCTGGAAGTGAAGCTTGGATCAGGCCTGTGAAAGCTGATAGGGCATCAGGGTTCACCTACAATAGAGGTCTTACGTAGGGATGTGGCTGTTCCTTTTCTGAAGCTGTTCTCTTATTAATGGGATGACATGCTCATATTCATTTCTATATCTCATAAACCTCAAACTATAATGACTTGGCTTATGAGGAGTTCATAATTTAGTGTCTAATGATCTTGTGTGTAACTCAAAGCCTCTGCTACTTCTGACTTGTGAGAAAATGATAGGCCAAACTAAGTGACTCATTCTTTGCAGTAAAATGAGAGTGTACTAATTATTTATCAGTATCTTACCCTTAATTTGGCTCAAGAAAGAGCTGATTTCATCATACACAAAAGAGCTGTGTAGACACTAAAAACTATTATAGTCAGAAAGGTTCCACCCAGATGTAAGCGATAAGTCAGTTTTATATGACAGAAAAGCAGTAAATGCATGAATAGATTCCTAAAGCAGTGCATATAAAAATATATATATGCATCTATATATGTTTCCTCCTACTCACTGCCTTCTACAATGTTTATCGTAAATTCAACTTCCAGAATCCCTTTATAAAAAAAATCGCATTATCTGAACAAGTTATGTTGTCTGTTATGTTTCTTCTCTTCTAGGGATTCCATGGGGGTATTTTTGTAAAGCAGAGGGGTTTTTTTTATTGGTTTTTTTTTTTTTTTGGTTGTTTGGTTGGTTGGTTGTTTTTTTTATTTTTTTAAATTTTTTTTTTGAGGTGGGCTGGCTTATTCTTTCCATGGATACCTAAAAGAACGGCTGGAACACCAGATGTGTGGTATTTACTTCTCAACTTCTGTAGCCTCTGAGCACCCCATATCAGGTCCTGGGTCAGGAGGTGAGATGGAAGCAAATGGTGAAGGCACCTTCCAGTGGCAGCACTGCCCAGAACACCCTGAGCCAGGTGGGATCTGGCCCATCCCTGCAGCAGTTTGTATCTGGGTTACAATGGAAATGGCTGCAGGGCACCTTTGCTCCCTTTGTATTGCAGTTTCCCTTCTGCTTTGCTGAGCCTCAGCACAATAATCTTCGTCTGCAAACTAATTAGAACACACCACTAAACCCAGGCAGTAATTGGGAGGGAAGGATTTAGATGTTAGCACGTTGAGGCTCTACTGAAATTGCTTCATCTAGAGTTTGACTTTCAGAAGCGCAAGGCATGCACAACTTCTGGAGTGAGGGATGGCACAGGCACAGGAATCAGGCTCTAAAGCCATAAATTTCCTCTGCTTAAAAATTACTGTAGGATTTGACTGACCATTACATGTTTATCTCATTACCCTAGACTCAGTGGAAAAAATTAGACACTTCTAGGGCATGTTTTTTCATTCTAAAATAGACATCTAAATAGGTCACATGCATCATAACTTGTAAGTGCTGAGATTTTGAAAGTTGATTTTATTTCTACCCTTTGGTTTAGCATTAGCAGCATTACCTCATTACTGTGCTCATAGCTGGCAGTGTCTTCTCTTCCAGAGCCAATGGTCCTGTGATATAACTCGTTCAAACCACTTGCCTATATCAAAACAGTGTTTTCAGTGAGGCTGGAGCTACAGGTAACTTCAGTCAAGATGATCCATTTCCCATTGTTCCCAGGAACCCTTATTAAAGGGAAATTATGTCACCATGAGGTGCTAGAGCAAAACAATTTTTCAGCAAATCCCAAAAGCTTCTAATTGTATAGTTAATAGTGCATTATTTAGGGATGCATTTTAGAGATACAGCGATTACTCTTAAGTTTTTTGGCAGACTTTTATAACTGTAATGCATAATTACAATGCAATGATTCTTTCTGCCACATGTTAGTACACTTAGCCCATGTCCTTGGAAACTTGCCGGTAGGCTTAAGAATAATTGTACTCTAAATGTTTGGTAATTAATGTGCCTGGTCCAAAAATTACATGTAAAAATTTGAAATCAAAGGAGTAACAACACTTAATTCTCTTACAGTTAACCTTCCAGTTATTTGAATGAGTGCTAATTAGATCTAAAAACCATAAGCATACTTTTACAGTAATTACAATGATGATTATGTTGTAATTACAGTTGCAACAGCATAATGAGATTTACTTGTTAACCATTTCAGTTCTTCATATAGCGCACGTGAAGCAGCTGTTGTGGGAAAATTCCCACAGAACTTACCCAAAGGGCCATGGAGGTGTTGATTTTGAGTGCTCTGGAGCTGTGTCAAATGCCTACAGAGAGAACTGGAGATCATCACAGCAGCACACAGCTAAGAGCACTTTCAGGAAAGGCGAGTGTTTGATCATGTCAAAACCCTCCCCAAAAGGCATCTCTGTGTCAGAAGGGGAAGGTAAAACTGCTCATGCCTGGCACCTCAAGCTGCCAACAACCTGTGAGCCAGAGCTTTGGCAGTCCTGAAACAGGATCAGGGGCAGAAGCAGAGAGAAACTTCCCGAGGGCAGGAGGACACAAAGTCCCTCCAGGCAGGGATGGGAATGAGGAGGAGGTGCCATTGAACCCTTCACCTCTGCCTGCTGTCCCCTCCTGTGCCAGCACTCCCTCCCTTCGTGCCTTTTGGCTGTGTCAGGACTTTCTATAGGTGCCACCTCATGCTCAGGGCCCTCTGAGTAACGCAAGGAACGCGGGCAAAGGAAGGGCAGTAGGGATGACAGCAGCATGTCAGCAGCAGGCTGAGGCCCTCGGAACTGTTCTCCCATGCTCCACCCAGCAAATCATTGCCCTCCTGTCCCCCCTCTACAACCAGCACCCCGAGGGACATGCTTAGAAATAGTTATGGGACCCAAACATTCCCATTCTTCTGTTCCTGACCTCCATCACATCACAGGTGCTTCTCTCACCTGAGTTTTGGCTTCTGTATCACTTTGTACCACACACAAGGTGGGGGCTGCTGAGAAGCAGCTTTTCTTCCCATTACTTGATTGATCCAACAGCCAGTGCACAGCCTTTTTCTCTTACCTTTCATAGCAATAACAATATCAGGACTTTGAACGGCTAGAGGCAGGACAAACACACTTCAGAAAAGCAGAAAAAACATCACTGTTGCTTAAAACAACGAAACCAGCCTGGCTGCAGGATTTCCTTCTTCCCTGTCCCTGGTGCTCTCAGGAGTAGAATGAGGGAGGGAACAGAAATGCTGAAAACAGGGAAGAGCAGAATTATTTGTTCAGAGTCTGATCTTACCGTAGGTACCAGGAGCTTGTCTCCTCCCCTGTGAGTTTAACCCCACCCTCTGCTCTTTTATGCTCTGGGCTATTTTGGGCAGGCAGCGAGGGCTGCAGCTCTGACAGATGAGGGTACTGAACCAGAGCACAGCAGCACTTGTTGCTCTGAAGAACTACCGGGACTGCTCCTCTGCTGCCTGCCTTTTCTTAATTATTGTTAATTGCCTGCTACTTGTTTTCTCCACTCCTTTCGAGCTGTATCATTACAAGTGATGTTTTAAGAGCTTTGTGGGAGCGGTTCCGAAGGGAAACTCGCACGCCCTGCAGTTGGAACCTCCTTTTGCCACTTAATATCAAGAGATCAGCTGGTAGCCTTGGGGGTGAAAAATGACAGACTCTGTTGCTGCTAATGGGGAAGGAAAGGACCCTGAAATCGAGCTCTTTGTGAAGGTAAGTTGTGCTGTGAACTGGACACTGGTGTGACTCTCAGATCGGCTCAGCTTCTACTGAATAATCAAACTTTAATTTTCTGGCGCTGAGCGGAAGCGGTGCTGTGACAGCCTGTTATCTCTTGTACACACGCTCACTCTGCTTTCTTCTTCGTGACATTAGAATTAGGTAATGTTGTGGAGGGAGAGTCAGAGTTCCTGTGTTTTATTGTTAATTCTCTCCTCCTGAGTTTGGTCTGTTATTCTTAGCCTGCTGCCTGCAATGTACTGTGTCCTAACTTTACACTTGAGGTTGTGGGCTTCAGGTTTTGCTCTATGAATCCTGACTTTCTTTTCCATTTTTGGGAAGAGCTGGGGATACCAGGATTTGGTGCCTCAGCAGAGGCTGTTGGGTCTGAAATGCTGATGGACTATAAAACAATAAAGATTGAGATAAGCTGTCAGTCTTCTGATTATTTACTGCAATATTTCCTTTTTTCCCCTAAACTAATACAAAATCAGTTTTTACTGTTGGTTTCCTCAGACTGAAGCGCATTCCGATTTTGTAGAAGCGTGACTGAGAGCAGAAAGCAATTAAATGAAAATACAGGAAAATGATTACAGCTTTCATGTGGTAGGGTTTCAGAATGTTTCAAGTTGTGTATGGGTGTCGGTCTTGGGCTGTGAAAATCTTACCTTTAAAATCAGTGGCACAGTTGAAACCCATGACACATACAACCTTATTAAAAGCAAACTTCATGCAAACTCTGTCTCAGTGAAGAGCTCAGATTTTTTGGTGTTCAGAGTGTTTTAAGGCCTCTACACACATTGAGGCTGAGATCCCCTATGCCCATCTAAAATTATGGAATGGCTTGGTTTGGAAGGGACCTCATAGATCATCTTGTTCCAATCCCCTCTCCAATCCATCTCTCACTAGACCAGGTTGCTTAAAATCTTGTCCAGTCTGGCCTGGAACACTTGCAGGTGTTTGGTCTCTCAGAACCTAATCCATGCTTGTAAATCCATTGGATTATTATGAATATGTGGGAGTTACCTCAGACCCTTAGCAAACAGAGCCCTGAATGATTAGGAAAGCAAATTCCAACCCCTCCCTTCTGTCAAGATGAGAGTATGTAATTGCTTTGTACTCCCTGATGGATATTTTGGGCTGTAACTTGAAATGTCAGCCACATCCATGATATGTATACACGGCCTCTTCACACATCTTCCAAAACCAGTCAGTTGAGGTGCAGGTGCTATGACTGAACCAGCAGTGAGGTCTTTTTCTGTAGCAAACAGATTTGGCAAGAATTTCAGGTTCATAAGATCCCTGGAGATACTTTTTACAGAGAGTTTAATGTACTAAAATGGACCAGCAGGAGTCCATACAGCCAGATACCTCATCTCTTACAAGTTGTTTCTACCAAATCGAGTTTAATGGAGATGTTTATGGGCTAAAAAATTGGTTTGTGATGTTGTTTGGTACTCTGTCATCAGCCAAATATGTGTTGGAATGGAAATCTGTAGCTACTGATTTGTTTTAGTTCTCGCACTATTTCACTGAGGCTGACACAGATGTTTGTGATATGTGGTTCCTTGACTGCATCAGCTGTTAAAGTGAAGGTCATTGCCCAGATTCATTGTGTGAATAAGATACTGGGGAAAATGAGCACTTCATTAAACCAAGCCATGCCACCACCTGAAGATTTATAACTCCAGAAAGAATATTTTTAGTAATGTGACTTCCTGCATAATGCATATTACAGAATTGCATAGAGACTCACATAAAACTCTGAGCTGGAACAGAGAAATTAATAGGTATCTTCCTGGAGACTTTCCATTTAGGTTGAAAAATTGCAATTCTTGATGTTTTGGAAGTGTGCCATTAATTTAATTAAAAGTTTAAAAGGTTCTATAGTAAAGCATGTGACCAGAGTATTAAATTATACAACTCACAGAGTATTAAATTATACAACTCAGAAGTTCAAAAAGAGAACATCCAAAAGAGAAACAAGCTGAAAGCTGAAAAATAAAAGAATATAAGAGTATCATGAACAGGTGAAAACTTTCCTGGAGGCTGACTGCAAAGAATAGGATATTAGTAAGGGGAGGTAAACAGGAAGGCTGATCCAGGAGACACTCTGCAAAGAAGAAGATACTTATTCTGTCTGTTTTAAGGCAGGAAAGAACAGAAAAGTAGTAACTTCTGGAGGACTGTGAGGTACTGGGATAAGTGGCAAATGTAAATATACTGGACCACACTAGAGGCAAGTTCTAACAGCAGGGGATGTTGGGATCAATGAGCAATTCCTCATTTGAGTATATAGAGGTGGTATTTCACGGAAAAGAGTTCTGTCCTGCATCCCTGAAGGAGCACACAAAAAATACAGCAGTAAGTGAGCAAATGTAGGGCAGTAGATGTGGCCTGGTGGAAACTGTATCTTCCACAAGCCCCAAAAAACCAGAAAGGGCTGTTTTTCACCAGCTACAGTGTCCCTAATAAATGCATTTTCTGTCTCAGGTTAAAAAAAGAAAGGTGTTACACAATTGCTCTATTTCTCTTTGCTGTTTGTCAACCAGGAGTGCAGGAGCCTGAGACAGACAAGCAGGGAGGGAGCTGTAACCAAAAGAGCTGCTCTGTAACCCAATGCAGGCTGGCTCAGGATCTCCTGAGCTGCACAGACAGGCTGGGCACCACCAGCACACAGCTGAGCTGCTGTGGCAGGGACAGGTTAAGTGGTTATCACACCTATTTGTTATCACCCCCATTGATTTCACTTGTTTTCTAACGCTGCCCTAACCTGGATCTGTGAGGTATTTTTTTTGTGAACAAGTGTTTGTTCTTGCAAGGTGCATGTTTGAGAGCAAACCCCCCCAAATCTGGGGCAGGACAGAAGGAGAGCGATGGGGGGAGCGGTGAGGTCTGCCAGGGAGGTGGTGCTGCCTTGATCAGATGTGCAGCTGGTGTGAACAGGCCCTTGCTGAACTCTGAAACTCTCCAGCAGCAATTCCCTCTCTAAACTTGTTTGACAGGGAGCTGGAGGAAGCTGCCAAAGAGAAGGGTTTGTTGCGTGGTGCTGTGAGACGCTGGGGAAGGCGTGGGGAAGGGAGGTAGTGCTTGCTCTGTGCTTAACCCAGCTTGCTGTAACTCAGGGTAATTTCAGTCCTCTGTGTGCTGGAGAAGCAAAGTGCTTCTGTATAAATGACAAGGACACCCTGATGGAAGATATGTTTAGCTTTTCCTGGCAATCTTGCACCTGTATGCGTGAACTTAACGACAAAATTGAAATAGTGCTCCTATTACGTGAAGTAATGAAATTAAAACCCATAAGGGAGGACCACAGGACTTTTGTGGCTTCTTTATGTTTGCAATGGAAACAGGTGTTTGGATGTTTCCTTGCCTTTCAGGATTAGTACCTAATATCAAAAGTCAATTTGAATGGAGATGCGTTGTACCCATGGAAAACAAAACATTATGCAAAGAGGACTGTATTGCTCAGAGTGCAGTCTAGAAAGCAAACAAACCCAAAAGAGGACCAAAATACATGCCATTTAAAAAAATCATCCTGCTTTAGAAACACTCTATAACAAGATATATCTTAAACCATATTTCTGATAGTGAAAAGATGGTGGGATCATGGTGGTAGGAGAATGTGTGGTAAGCTGGCAGGCAGCTGCTTCTAGAAGGAGTCATT